>NC_080403.1:35735000-36985000 GCF_030265065.1 Corythoichthys intestinalis | reverse complement strand
GTGTCAAAATGATTAAATCGAAAAAAGTGCCTTCAAAACTTTTTACTTCAAAAAAGTGCCTTCAAAACATTTTCCACTTAAAAAAAATGAGTTTAAAACTTATTGCTTTTCAAAAAAGTGACACTTCAATAAAATATATATTTCAAATAAAAAACAATTAAAAAAAAAAAAAAAAAAATCTTTACAATTTTTTTTTTTTTTTGGATTCAAAATAGGTTTTTTTGATTGAAGCAACTTTTATTGGGATTGAAAATGAATGAATTAGACAAAAATGTCCTACCCATAACATGGCCCAAGCACAATAAGGATTGCTTCAATCAAAGAAAACAGTTTCAATGAAAAATTAAGTGTTCAAATGTGAATTTCTGAGTCTAAAATATTTTTTCACTTTCAAAAATTCAAAAACGTTTTTTAACAATTGACAATTTTTTAAAAATTTTTGATTGAAGTGATTTTTCTTTTGAAAATATATATTTTTTTGTTTGAAACAACTTATTTTTTGATTGAATAATAAAGACACAAATGTCCTAGCCAAAAGGTGGTCCAAAGGCAAAACTACATTACTTCAATTTAAAAAGTTGTTTCAATCAAAAAAAACTTTAAAAAAAAAAAAAATTTAAATCAAAGGAAATAGATTTCAAATACATTTTTTTGAGTTTCGAATTTATTTTTGCATTCAAACACATTTTTTTGATTGAAAATATATATTTTCATTGAAGTAACTTTTTTATTTAATATTAAAGACACAAATCTACCTCCATATACATGAAGGGTATGGTGTCCTGAAAAAAAGGGACCCAACCAGGCCATTGTGAAAATTTTTCGTCTTGGAAATATAAAGGCAACACCAAAGGCATGCAAAATTGGTCATAAAATAGTCCTGCCACAAAGGGTCAACAACTGCTGGAGTGATATTTTATATCTTACTGCATTGTGCTGTTCATACAGAGAGAAGACACAATTCTGCAGTCAAGTCGGCATCCTCTTCGCCATTCCCTTTGCCGGGAAGGAATCGGAGTAGTAGCAGTGGACTTGGGCCTGGAATTGCCTCAGCGTCTCTCACTGGAGTGACAAGTGGAGGGATTGTTAATCGAACCGCTACTGCTGGATCTAACTTTTCTACCGCTGCAACATCCTCCTCCTCCAGTCCCAAGATACTTAAACCAGCCAAAGACAAGGTGTCAGGCATCCAACGAAGACCGCCTTTTCCCCCATTTAGGATGCTACAGCCGGACAAGATGTAAGTATGATGCCCTTCTGGTTGTGGTGGTGTTGCTAAATTTGCATAGTATCCTCTTTTGAATATACATGATATATTGTACAGTCTGTGACAACCTTAACAGCATCTGCATTATACTGAAGTCATCTTAAAACGTTACGATATAGCTTTTGAACTGCGCTCCTTCCGTGCGGGGAGAGATTTGCAAGTCACATGTGGATACCACACAGAAAATATTACATAATAGTGATGCACGATAATACATTTTTCAACCGATATCGATAACCAATAATTTCCTGTCCCTTCCACCCGATAACCGATAATGTCACGCTGATAATTCTATTCAAATGTGTACAGTATGTAAAATTTTAAAGTATACAAAGATCAAATGTTACTGTGCAAAAATGTAATTTAGTGCTATTTTTTTCCACATCAAATGTGAACAAGTAGTAAATTCCAACATCTAAACAATGGCAATGACATTGTGTAATGGTAAGCTTTTGGCAACAATTACTTAGAGAGTAAACACCCAAGTTGCACAAAAATGCCTTTAAAAGTAAGCCATTCCTAACATATATCACATTACTACACTGCAAAAACACCTCCTTAAAACTAACATAATTGGACAAAACTGTTGATTGCGCATATTTGGAGGCTAAATAAAGTATATATATATCGGATTGCATTATCGGTTGAATTTTGTTTTGTCTGGATTATCTGTGTGACGTCATAATTGCCATTATCGGCCGATAATTATCGGTGACCGATATTATCGTGCATCTCTATTACATAAAATTGTACAAAAAAAATCTAATCAATTGGCCAGTACAAAAAGTATATTCTTGCATATTGCTGCTCCCTCTAATGTCGTTCCTATGTATTGATTCAAAGGAAAACTGGTAATGAGTATGTGGTGGATACTGTATGTCCTATATATCACTCTGTTAAATGAATAATGGATCATTACATTTTTGTTTTGTCCTTCCAGCTCCACCCATATGTGCACATTTGTCTCTTATCATACGTTTCTCACTGGCTCTATGTTTCTAACGCTCAGCTTCCTCCTTGCTGCCCTCTTCATTTCTGTAACCTTCTCTTCCAGCCTCACCCCGGCTGTCAAGGTGGAGAAGATGCATCTGAATGTGGACTCGTCAGCTAAGCTGGTCCAGGTCCCCCCTGCTCCCACCACCACCTCATCATCCTCCACATCCTCCTCTAGCATCACTGTGAGCTCCAACACTACCACCACCACCATCACCACCTCCTCATCTTCAGCCCTTAAAGCAGGCCTTAACTGTCCCTCCATACCAAAGCCTCCCTTACTGGCCCCTGGTCAGATTCCCAATGGCAAAGGTCACTTGTCAGTCCTTTCGGACAAGAAGCAGGACAGCAGCAACAGCAGCAGTGCCAGTAGCAGACGCCACATTAACAAGAAAGTGACAGGTCAGCTGGGAGAAGGGATGGTGGTGCACATTTGTAAAGTATTTTAGGATAGTCTGGCATGAGTTACGAAATGTTCTTCCACTCAGTGTTTGTCTTTTTTTTGTTGTTCTTGGTTCTTCGCACCTAAAACATTTATATAAAAATTGCCATTTACATAATCTATTTGTCTTCTTCCTCCCCCTCCCCTTATTCAGAGCGTGAGTTCAATCCAGATATTCACTGTGGAGTTGTGGATATGACAGCTCGGAAAACCTGCACAAGATCCCTAACATGCAAGGTAACTATGCTCCTACTTTACTTTGCTGTTTGCTTTGTCGGTCATGTAGTATTAATTTGTTTATATTCAGAACTCGCAAGGTGCCCTACCATTGACGAGTACTGTATTTTTTGGACTATAAATCACAGTTTTTTTCATAGTTTGGCTGGGGGTGCGACTTATACTCAGGAGCGACTTATGTGTGAAATTATTAACACATTATTATATCATTTCACATGTTATTTTGGTGTTTTGGAGTGACACTGATGGTTTGGTAAACTTGTTAGCATGTTCTTTATGCTCTAGTTATCTGAAAAACTCTTAATAGCTATGTTACGTTAACATACCGGCCATTAGAGCTGGGACTCTTTGGGCACCTAACGATTCGATTACGATTACGATTCAGAGGCTCCGATTCGATTATAAAACGATTATTGATGCACCCCACTCCTTTTTTTTTTTTTTTTTAATTTGTTTTGTACATTAGTTCCAAAATTGTTCAAAAATCCTCTCAGGCTAAACCAAACTACTATTTCAGTATCAAGTTAACATATAGCAGTAAACAAATATACAAAAATAACAGTAAATAAAAAACTCCAGTCCCCATTCTATATCAGCAGCTTTAAACTACTTTCAATTAATTTAATGTTGTGAATCAACCGTTAAAGTTGTTAAAATTGCTCCTGTTATTCCATAATTTCTCTTTTGTCTACTTTCAACATGTGAAAGTTTTAAAACTATTTTAAAGATAGATTCAAGTCAATATTTTACCGATTTAGGAGTATTTTAGATAAAAAGTTAATTAGGTTCGTTTGGAAGGTTCGCAACAACAGCCTTGCAGGGAAGTGTACTGCTTTAAGATGGCGGCCGTTACTAACGCCCGCATCTAGTTTTTTGTAGATGTGCTGGTAACGATACCGAAGCTATAATGCATCTACTCCTATATAAATGATATCTACCGTAACATAATGTGGCTTGTAGCAGCTTTTCGGCAGCAGTCAGTATGTTGTCGTTTTTTTTTTTTTTTAATCTCGTGGCATGAGTTGAGCTAGAGCCGTGAGTTGAGCATTGGCGTTACCCGAGGGGCCGGGTAATGAGAAGCATGATGTTTAGCTACTCTCGCTCCGTCCCTAATTGCGTACCGAAGACCGCGCGGCGCGCTGAGTGTGTCGTAAAGTATGCTTTACTTGGCATATTTCAATAATCGGAATTTGGATGTTTGTGAATCGTTCTCGAATCTTCCACGGCCGAATCGCGAAAAATTTAAGAATCGGAAATTTTGCACACCTCTACCGGCCATGTTCGCATTTTGTTGTTCATGCATCATATAACATTATCATACTGTATACTTATTCATCATCTTGTTCTCTATTGTATTTTTATTTTCAATTACCTTTCAAGATTACATATCTGTTCTATGTGTTGGATTTTATCAAGTAAATTTCCCCCAAAAATGCGACTTCTACTCCGGTGCGACTTTTATGTTTTTTTTCCCTCTTCATTGCGCATTTTTGGGCTGGTGCAACTTATACTCAGGTGCGACTTATAGTCCGAAAAATACGGTACACATTTAAAAAGAATGATGTGGTCATTTGAGATGTCTGTCAAATTCCTCAGATCTGATGTATCATTATATAGCTACAAGGATTTAAAAAGTTTACAAACCGTTTTTTTTATGTTAAAAAAAATAAATGGGGGGTGTTAAGACTGAGCTTTTGCACTCTATTTACGTTCCTTTTTTCACCATTTGATATTTTTTTAAACCTGTTTTGAGCTTTGTCGTCTTTTCTTCTTAATGTGTCCTTCAAAAAGTACCTGGAAAAAATTAGGGATGTCCCCGACCCAATCACGCCGATAAGGTCATTTTTCAGAGGGTCGGAATGACGTGAAAAGGATCGGGTTTCTAATTTTGAAAAAAAAAAAAAAATTTTTTTATAAGGGCTGAAAGATAACAAAATAATCCAGAAATACAATGTAATTGCCAAAAGAAACAAAAATATATACATTTTATACTCTGCAACACTCCCGGAAGTACTGTAAATGGTGCAATATTGTAACATGTTTAAAACTTTTGTTAAATTTTTTTTTTTTTTTTTTTAAAGACACGGTATTCTCAAAATCAGGGGAGTCGGTGCAAAAACGTGTGATTGGGTCATCCCTAGAAAAAATTGTAAATCAAATTTTGGGTGAAAAAAAATCAGAGATTTTATTCTTATGACATGTTGCCCAGCTTTTTCACTGCTTATTATTAAAGGATTTGCAGAAATCTCTAATTGCGATTGGGAGGTATGAAGAATTTTGAGGGGATAAAATTAATTTCAAATAAGGCTCTAAAATAACAAAATGTGGTTGAAGTGAAGCACTGTGAATAATTTAAAGATGTACTATATCTGTAATGCCTAACCTGGAATTTAGGATTTATTTTTGCATTTTAAACCTTAACACAGAAAAGGTGATTTCCTCAAACAACAATTCTGACCCTTCTTTTGCCACTTTAGACACATTCCTTGAGCCAGCGGAGGGCAGTGCCAGGGCGGAGGAAACGCTTTGATACATTGCTGGCAGAGCACAAGAATAGAACAAAGGAACGGGAGCGAGAACTCCACCAAACCCATTCCCAACAACCTCCCCCTCTCAGGGACCCACACCCCTCCATCAATCTCCCCACTTCTTATGATGTCCATCCGGTGGCTCATGGCAACGGCCCCGCCCCAGAGGCCAACAAGATTCTGCCATCCAACAAACCTAAATTTCACAGTACTGGTCTTCCACGGTCAGTAATGCCCAACTCAACACTGCTTTCCTTTGTGCAGTCTGTTATTGTGTTCTTTTTAAGTTCAGTGACATTAAACAGTGGAATGTCATCACTATTACAACGATTGAATGATTGTGTATGTAGAAAAACTGAAAATCACTTGGTTCTCTTTCTATCCAACAGATTAAATAACACGCATGGGGCTGGTACCACTACAGACCCTGCAATAGTCCATGAGTCACCACACCAGCCCCAAAATACTCTCGAAGGATTTTCTCGAGCCTCTAGTGATGAGGGAGAGAATGAGGAGCGCGAGGAGAACGCTGACAAACTGCACTGTCACTATTCAGGTTATCACCCTCGACCGGTAGCTGTAAGTGGTCTCTTCTATAACACTCTTAAATAGATAATTGTCAGTTGAACAAAGTTAGACCAGTGAAAACTGATTAACATTTTTTTTTCAGTACTGTACTTTTGGAAGTCGACTGTTTGGGAGAGGTTGTTACTCCTTTGACAGACGATGGGATAGAATGCGATGTGCCGTCTCTACAATGATGGACAAGCACGTCAACTCGCAGATGTGGAAGTAAGTACCCAGATGTTAACATGTCTCTAGTGACTTGGCTAATCTGTCATAAAATGTTTTGTGGTCAGTTTCTTGTCTTTGCTTGTTGGAGTGGTAAAACCAACACGATCTTCAATGGTTGTAGATAATTGCTGAATGATCTTTTCTGAAAGATACAAAATATTGCCACCCGATCCTTTGTTTTTGCCTGTCTCTTCTCTTTCTATTATTTTACTCAGAGTAAATTTAGATTTTAATTAACTTTTACTGTGATACTTTTTATGTTTATATGGCATATTACCTTTCAAAACAATGTCACAAGGAGCTGTAATATCATCTTTATTTCCAGGAAAATTCCCCTGGCCTCAGAAAACAGCTCTTCCTTAGCACCTCCCCATAGGACAAGCACAAATTCCCCCGGTAGCACCCCGTCTTCAGGCTTCCTTGGTCCACCTGCCACCATGCCTCTGACTCCCTATAGCCAATCCTTCGAGGGCAAGCCTGTGCTCTCCTATGGGACTACCTTAAATGCCCGCAGCTCTGCGCAGGGAGGGCCTGAGCACCCGGCCTATGGCACCACACAGGCCCGACAAGTGTCTTCGTCGCCGCAGATGCCTTCAGCCCACTTGTCTTCATCCACCTCTCCTTTAGCCCCTTCACTCGCCTCAGGCCGGGCGCTTAAGTCCCGTCCCTCCAGCAGCAGCACGACCAAGTCATCGTCCTTCAGGCCCAAGGAGGTCTCCACTGGCTCCTCCACACCCACCATCCCAACCTCAGTCAGCATGGGCAGTAGCAGTAGCAGTACCAGCCTCAGCTCGGGAAAGAAGAGGAAGAACAGCTCTATCCTCTCATCGTCCCATAGCTCCTCAGAACCTGCTAATGCCAACTATTCTCCCTCATCTTCTTTCAAAAAGAACTGTGCAAATGCCGGCAGCTCAGGAAGCACCTACCACCACAGCTCACTAGGGTCTTCATCCTCATCGTTATCCTCCTCTAACAGTGGAGTACACAGTGTGGGCCTCAACTGTGGTCCCAGCGTGCGCACGAACTCGCTCAGCCTCAAGGCTGAACCTTCCGCAGGGTCAGCAGGTGGCTCCTCGGGCCCCCCGGCACGAGGTCCTCCCTCGGGCAGCCCCGCCGAGTCCATTAAGCGTATGAGTGTGGTGATGAACAGTAGTGACTCCACCCTCTCCCTGGGGCCTTTTGTCCACCACCAGTCTTCAACGGACCACCATACCAGCTTTAGCCACCACTCCTCAGACGGGCGCCTGGAAGGCAAAAAGCGCAAAAGCTCCCCTGCCTCCAGCGGCATTAATAGTGGCACTGGGGGAGGTGGACTTGGTGGAGGTGGGGGTCCTGGACCGGGTAGACCCAAGGTGTCCAAGTCGCCTGCCATTAACAACATCCACGGGAAGCACGGGCGGAACATTCCAGGGACACCGGGGCTAACAAACAATTCCCATTTACATCAGGTGAGTTGTGTCCTGTAGACCAATCCATCACAAAAGTGTTTTGGCAACTGGATGTAAAGTGTAGTTGTTTCTACACATATATTACAGTAGAAGCACTTAATTTAATTAAGCACTGTGTTTGAAATTCAACTAAATTCATGTCTCTAAATGTGTGACCATGAAAAGATTGGCTTAAATAGTTTTCGATTTTTAATGGCTTATCTGGTGTAGATAAGCTGTATACAGTGGGGCAAATAAGTATTTAGTCAACCACTAATTGTGCAAGTTCTCCCACTTGAAAATATTAGGCCTGTAATTGTCAACATGGGTAAACCTCAACCATGAGAGACTATGTGAAAAAATAAAAGCTAGAAACTCACATTGTTTGATTTTTAAAGAATTTATTTGCAAATCATGGTGGAAAATAAGTATTTGGTCAATACCAAAAGTTCATCTCAATACTTTGTTATGTACCCTTTGTTGGCAATAAGGAGGCCAAACGTTTTTCCCTCCATGCAGATCTCCTCTAGAGCAGTGATGTTTTGGGGCTGTCGTTGGGCAACACGGACTTTCAACTCACTCCACAGATTTTCTATGGGGTGAGATCTGGAGACTGGCTAGGCCACTCCAGGACCTTGAAATGCTTCTTACGAAGCCACTCACTCCTTTGTAGCCCTGGCTGCGTGTTTGGGATCATTGTCATGCTGAAAGACCCAGCCACGTCTCATCTTCAACGCCCTTGATGATGGAAGGAGATTTTCACTCAAAATCTCTAGATACATGGCCCCATTCATTCTTTCCTAGACACAGATCAGTCGTCCTGGTCATTTGCAGAAAAACAGCCCCAAAGCATGATGTTTCCACCCCCATGCTTCACAGTGGGTATGGTGTTCTTCCGATGCAATTCAGTGTTCTTTCTCCTCCAAACACGAGATCCTGTGTTTCTACCAAAAAGTATTTTGGTTTCATTTGACCATAAGACATTGTCCCAGTCCCCTTCTGGATCATCCAAATGCTCTCTAGCGAACCGCAGACGGACCTGGACGTGTACGTTCTTCAGCAGGGGGGACACATCTGGCAGTGCAGGATTTGAGTCCCTGGTGGTGCAATGTGTTACTTATAGTAGCCTTTGTTACTGTGGTCCCAGCTCTCTGTAGGTCAATGGTTTTGAGATTTTTGCTCACCGTTCTTGTTATCATTTTGACGCCACAGGGTGAGATCTTGCACGGAGTGCCAGATTGAGGGAGATTATCAGTGGTCTTGTATGTCTTCCATTTTCTAATAATTGCTCCCACAGTTGATTTCTTTACACCAAGCGTTTTACCTATTGCAGATTGTCTTCCCAGCCTGGTGCAGGTCTACAATTTTGTCTCTGGTGTCCTTCGACAGCTCTTTGGTCTTGGCCATAGTGGAGTTTGGAGTGTGACTGACCGAGGTTGTGGACAGGTGTCTTTTATACCGATAATGAGTTAAAACAGGTGCCCTTAATACAGGTAACGAGTGGAGCCTCGTTAGAAGAAGTTAGACCTCTTTGACTGCCAGAAATCTTGCTTGTTCGTAGGTGATCAAATACTTATTTTCCACTCTAATTTGGAAATAAATTCTTTGAAAATCAAACAATGTGATTTTCAATTTTTTTTTCCCACATTCTGTCTCTCATGGTTGAGGTTTACCCAGGTTGACAATTATAGGCCTCTCTTATCTTTTCAAGTAGGAGAACTTGCATAATTGGTGGTGGACTAAATACTTATTTGCCCCACAGTAGATGTTAGTGGTGGGAACGTCTTGGTAACCCACGATACGATACGATTTGCGATACAAAGCTCACGATAACGATGATCACACAATATGGCGATAAAACGTTTATCGATTCATTGGGTCAGGGAATCATTCTACAAAACACCTGATAAACAGAAAAAGAAGCTATCTTCATCCTTCTGCTGTAAGTTTATCACGTGTAGACGTCCAACTCACTTGAACTGGGAGGGTGGCAGCGAATGAACCCCTCCCACTTCAAACTGTCTCCTTCCACTTTTGTGGCCGTCAGTGGTAGCCAATGCCAGGCAACTAGGTACCAGTAATTGTGGGCCATTTCAGGTGATTACCTGTTTATTTTCAGTCACTTCCTGTTGATTTTGGGGCCTTTAATGGGTCACTTCCTGTTGATTTTGGCTTACAGAACAGGAAGTGGCCTGTAAATGCTCTAAAATCAACAGAAAGTGACCTTTAAATACCTCGAAAATCAGAAAGACTTGACTGTGAATGCTCTGGTTTCGAACGAACAAACGTTCATTCGCCCCTCCTGGTCTTAATGGTTTGGGCGTCGAGTGCCGTCAATGGCAGCCATTTAGTTAACTGAGACTATTATGGAGGAAGATTTTGGTAGAAATTTGGTGGTTCTTTTTTTAAAAATTTACACCTTTTTAAAACGATATATTGATTCTTGGCGTGAGCATATTGATACCCCTTTGTGATGCAAAGTATCACGAAATATCACAATTTTTATATATTGTCACACCCCTAATAGATGTTTCCCGAAAAGTAGGTCTACACTAGTACAACTTGTTTGGTATTTTATAGGGTTGTTCCTTCCGATCATGTTTTTTTGCTCCCGATCGTTTTAGTTTGAGTATCTGCCGATCTCGATATTTCCCGATCCGATTGCTTTTTTTTTTTTTTTGCTCCCGATTCAATTCCAATCATTCCCGATAATTTTTCCCAATCATATACATTTTGGCAATGCATTAAGAAAAAAATGAATAAAACTCGGACGAATATATACATTCAACATACAGTACATAAGTACTGTATTTGTTTATTATGACAAATCCTCAAGATGGCAATTACATTATTAACATTCTTTATGTGAGAGGGATCCACGGATAGAAAGACTTGTAATTCTTAAAGGATAAATGTGACTTTGTAAATTGTGACTAAATATTGCCATCTGGTGTATTTTTTGAGCTTTCAGTAAATGATACTGCAGCCATTTAACTTCTGCCCAAATGCATGATGAGAAGTGCAACCATGACTGTG
The DNA here is from genome assembly GCF_030265065.1 of Corythoichthys intestinalis. Lineage (NCBI taxonomy): Eukaryota > Metazoa > Chordata > Actinopteri > Syngnathiformes > Syngnathidae > Corythoichthys > Corythoichthys intestinalis. The sequence continues at coordinate 36,974,275 of NC_080403.1, read as the reverse complement.
CGTAGGGGAACCAATTGATATATCTTCTCTGCATTGGGAAAGAACATAGGGTGTTAAGAAAATAATCAACTACTACCTTTCTTCCCCACATTGCCTCCCACGATATTTTTAATTGCTGAGAGAGGTATTGTATGGTTTAGCCACATGAAAAATGGCTCCAAAAGCTGTCAATATTATCTCTACTCATTATACGTTGCCTTTTAGCGCTATCAATAGGTAAAACGGCATCTATATAGATTGAACACGACAATGCGTGAGTGGGTCGTGCAGCGCATGCGGTAATTATTTAACGTGATTAACTCATTTGCTCCCGGAACCGTATATATACGTTTTATTTTTAAATGCTCAACTGTCCCGCAACCGTATTTATACGTCTTTTGCGTTTTTTTTTTTTATAAGAAGCATATATAGCTTCCGCTGTATCTGAGAAACAAAGAAAAACGCTCCAAACCAATTTTAAAGCAATAAAACTGGCCACTGGAGGGCAGTAGCGCATTTTGGAAGACTAGACAAGCCGATTCAACAGCAGTGAACGGCCGGCCAGCATTGTCAAAGCGCTGGCGGATTGAGCCCAGGCGGCGCTCCGACCGGACAAAACAACGAGAGGACGCCTGGGACACCAGGCGCTGGACGATCATGCAAAACGAGTGAAACCCCCCGTGGAGCGGCTCGCCTAGCAGACCCCGCAGAAATGCAAAAATAATCCATCTTTGTGAGACAGACAACGATGAGGGAAAAGTTTACACAGCTGACGTGGCGACAACGGCGTCATCTCGGCGACAAACCGTCATCTCTCAGTCGTTGTGTGTGAATAAATTGTTACTATTCTATCTAAAGCTCTATTTGTCTGGTTGTTCATAGTATTTTGTAAAAGGAAAACATTATTCAGATGTTTGGGATGTAACTAATGCAAAAAATAGCTTTGTTAAAGTCAAAGTTATGTTTGAAATGTATGCGTTTACAAAAAGCTCATTTTCTCCGTTTTTTCATCAGAAATTGGAAAATTGCTCAAACTAAGCTATTTTCTAATGCTGATTTCTAAAGAATGGAAAAAGATACGAACCTACTTTTTTTTCTGCTGAAAGAAGAGAGTCCAATCTTTCTTTTGGTGGGTTCAAAGTTTATATAGCAATAGAACAGAATTTTCTGTGGGCCTTGCAAAATCAGTCAAAATCCAGAAAAAACGGCCGGGAGCGAAGGGCCTTGCTCTGGTGAAAATGGCTGGGAGTGAAAGAGTTAATTTTAAAAAATTAATTACCGCCGTTAACGCAATAAATTTGATAGCCCTACTTTAAGCCAAAACTACTCTGGATGAGTAAGACATTTTGTCTGTAACGTTAAAGTGCTTGTGACACGAAAAAGCATGTTTATTTCATAATACACGCGGTATTTTATGCTCCTGAATGATATGGACCGCTTGGATGTGTGTGGAAGCGATCGCTATATTTATTTAGTTTTTTGAATCCCGCGCCAGGAAAATGAGTGACTTCCGGCTTCGGTCTCGCATTGAGGAGGAGGGCGCTGTGACGTGTACGGTAGAAGACGTCCTCTTCACGCTACAGTGTACTGTTGTGTATGAGGACGAAGGATTCAGCTGATTTTGCGGATTAATACTTTTATTTTTTGCATCACGCCAGCCAAACGGCTGCAGAAAAATCTTGCTTTATGAGGGAGAGGCGTGTGCGCCTTTTTGGAGTTTCAAAAGGTTCCCATTCACCGTGGATATTTACTGTGGGACCATTGGACTTACAAGGAAGTGAGTAAACATCTTGTTTTGTATTATGTCAAATACAAATACAGTGATTACAAAGTAAACACTATAAAATTCCTTTAAATAAAGGACTTCTTACGTTTGATCATTGATAGGCATGTAAAAAGCTATCCTCACGCTCATTAGCTGTTAGCACGTTAGCTACACAACAATTCCAGCCACCCTCCTCCAGGGAACGAACTGTAAATTGCTCTCCGCCGGGCGGTTTGCCGATCCGCAAAGAAACTCGACAACCGGGTCGTCATGTCAAATAATCCAGGCTAGTTACGTGTGATTTTCCACTTCGAAGACTTGGAAACATCCCTCGGTTCGGGTTAGCATGTCGGCTAGCTGTCACTCCTTCTGGTCTGTTTACATTCTCCGAAGCCGGGGAAGGAAAATGACATATGTCCGATTTAGGTGTCATAAAATATCGTTCGGCAGGTGTGACAGTAAAGGTAAAGTCGACTGTTTTGACCATTATGGAGTAATTTTGCCATGTCGTCTTGAATAAATGGATTTTTATTATTTTATATTCCATTTAGCACAAGTTATTTGTCATGACCATGCCATTTATTTAGCAATTGGGGAAAGTACTTGGGTAAAAAGAATATCCTGTAAAAATATTGAAGTAAAGAGACAGAAACAATGACATTTTGCCGCTCTCTTCGTCGCGTTTTCCTCATTGTGAATAGTTCCCCCTCGACGGGCTGACTGGTCCTTCTCAAGCCATTTATATAGCTATTGGGGAAAAATACTTGGATAAAAAGAATATCCTGTAAAAATATTGAAGTAAAGAGACAGAAACAATGACATTTTGCCGCTCTCTTCGTCGCGTTTTCCTCATTGTGAATAGTTCCCCCTCGACGGGCTGACTGGTCCTTCTCAAGCCATTTATATAGCTATTGGGGAAAATACTTGGATAAAAAGAATATCCTGTAAAAATATTGGGAGTAGAGAGACTGAAACAATGACATTTTGCAGCTCTCTTCGTCTCGTTTTCCTCGTTCTGAACAATTCCCCCTCAATGGGCTGAATAGTAAAACCGATGAGCCTAGTCTACCGCTGACGTCATCCACCTGTTGGGGACGCTAAAGCCCTATAATTGTAGGCGTGGCTAACCGGCAGATTAAAAGACTAATTTCTCGTCATCTGCGCTTTGCTAAATTGTTGTATATGGTCGAATCGTCTCAAAATATGATTCTAATTCACATAATAATGCCATTTAAGACTTTTTTTCTGGTGTCGTATGCTCTTTAAATACAATTAGAAAACAATTTAAATAAAATTTATAAACATAGACATGTCCGATATTTTTTTGCCGATTCCGATACTTTGAAAATGACGTGACATCTTTAGTTTATTACATTAGGTTGGGCATCCATTTTGCATTCAAATGTTGAAAGAACATCAATATAAGCCAAGTATCACTATCCCTGTATATTTCAAAATACTGTACAAGAAGATTGGATATTATTTATATTTCATACAAGACAAAAATTTGTTTGACACATTTTCATTTATCTCCTTCATGCAGCCAAAGGCTCGTCCCTGACAGTGGTCTCAGCCCGCAGAGTGTGTGGATGCGGCGTGATGATGGGGGAACAGTCTGGAGTAATCTACTCTGGACCGTAAGAGGCCTTCTAAAACGAAAACCCACACTACTCTCAGTTCACCACAATCCTCAGGTTGGAGATGATCTGGACTGCCTAGCGAAGTCAAATGTCCATACAATTTTCTCCAAAAGCCATGTCTGTTGGAGGGTGGGGGACAAGCGGTGCTCAATGGGGGTTCACCATGCACCAAGCGGGCCGCGGATGTCCGTAAGCTTGGTATTGTCCCAGTATTCTGAGTGGTCTTCCAGAGGGTCGCGGCGCAGGAGAAAGGAGAGCGACAGCCATGAGTCTCCAGGGTGCACTTTGGTTCTGGTCAAGGGCTCTTGTGAGCTCTGTGGCCACAAGCTGAGCAAGAGGGGAGACAATGAGCCGATCTCTTCCTTATGTGTGTGAGTGTTCTTCAGTGTGTATAGCAAGCCATTTGAGCATTTACTCAACATTCGACATGGACGCTGAATTTTCCGTGCATCACTGGTAAAACAATTCTTCACACATGTATAAAAAAACTGTCAAATACTCTCTAGATTTTTGCATACTTAATGAATGAGTAAGGCACCTTTGTAGCACAACTACATCTCTAGGGAAGTGCTCTACAATAAGTAATAGAATTTGATCATGTAGCTTTTCATGCTAGTTTTGCTTTAGTAGTACTAGTACAAATGTGCCTTAGTCTTTCTGCTAGTCTGCAGAAATGAAATGACAGTGTTTCCATTTCTGTACTCTAGTAAAACTTACTAGACCTTACCAGTGAGGCAAAACTGCATTAGTTGACATCTCTGTGCCAAAAAGTGACCAAATAAGTATACTCTTTATAATTGCTATAGCTCCACCAGCAATACTAGTAAAGAACATATCTCTTACTTAGTGATATTTGTCCCATAAGACAGTTCTGTGAGCTTGTTGACATCTCTAGGTTGCTCGAACAACTAATGACATCAAAATTCTACTAGTGTAGTTAATAACTAGTACTTAAGCAGCAGTACTAGTTCTTGCACAGGTATCAGCTTTTCCTAACTATTTACATTTTTCTACTACTTAAACAATTTGTATATTTTACTACTAAATAAATAAATAAATAAATCACATTTCAGGCACTTCAATAGATTGGTCAGCGATACAATATTTGCCGATATTACAAAGTCTCCAACAATTAAAATTTGAGTCATCGGTTTTTAATCGATTTGATATGTACACATCTAACACAGTTAATTTCGCCTAAAGCAATAAAAAACACCGAGTAACTTAACAGTTTTGACAATTTCAATGATAGCCATTCTTTTGAACAAAAGAAAATACGGTGTGGCAAATAAGTATTTAGTTAACCACTAATCGTGCAAGTTCTCCCACTTCAAAATATTAGAGAGGCCTGTAATCGTCAACATGGGTAAACCTCAACCATGAGAGACAGAATGCGGAAAAAAACCCCAGAAAATCACATTGTTCAATTTTTAAAGAATTTATTTGCAAATCATGGTGGAAAATAAGTATTTGGTCAATACCAAAAGTTCATCTCAATACTTTGTTATGTACCCTTTGTTGGCAATAACGGAGGCCAAACGTTTTCTGTAACTCTTCACAAGCTTTTTACATACTGTTGCTGGTATTTTGGCCCATTCCTCCATGCAGATCTCCTCTAGAGCAGTGATGTTTTGGGGCTGTCGTTGGGCAACATGGACTTTCAACTCCCTCCACAGATTTTCTATGGGGTGAGATCTGGAGACTGGCTAGGCCACTCCAGGACCTTGAAATGCTTCTTACGAAGCCACTCCTTTGTAGCCCTGGCTGCGTGTTTGTGATCATTGTCATGCTGAAAGACCCAGCCACGTCTCATCTTCAATGCCCTAGCTGATGGAAGATTTTCACTCAAAATCTCTCGATACATGGCCCCATTCATTCTTTCCTTTACACAGATCAGTCGTTCTGGACCCTTTGCAGAAAAACAGCCCCAAAGCATGATGTTTCCACCCCCATGCTTCACAGTGGGTATGGTGTTCTTCGGATGCAATTCAGTATTCTTTCTCCTCCAAACACGAGAACCTGTGTTTCTACCAAAAGTTCTATTTTGGTTTCATCTGACCAGAACACATTCTCCCAGTCCTCTTCTGGATCATCCAAATGCTCTGTAGCGAACCGCAGATGAGCCTGGACGTGTACTGGCTTCAGCAGGGGGACACGTCTGACAGTGCAGGAGTCCCTGGCGGCGCATTGTGTTACTGATAGTAGCCATTGTTACTGTGGTCACAGCTCTCTGTAGGTCATTCACTAGGTCCTCCCGTGTGGTTCTGGGATTTTTGCTCACCGTTCTTATCATTTTGACGCCACGGGGTGAGATCTTGCATGGAGCCCCAGATCGAGGGAGATTATCGGTGGTCTTGTATGTCTTCCATTTTCTAATAATTGCTCCCACAGTTGATTTCTTTACACCAAGTGTTTTACCTATTGCAGATTCAGTCTTCCCAGCCCGGTGCAGGTCTACAATTTTGTCTCTGGTGTCCTTCGACAGCTCTTTGGTCTTGGCCATAGTGGAGTTTGGAGTGTGACTGCCTGAGTTTGTGGACAGGTGTCTTTAATAATAATGAGTTAAAACAGGTGCCATTAATACAGTTAACGAGTGGAGCCTTGTTAGACCTCGTTAAAAGAAGTTAGATCTGACAGCCAGAAATCTTGCCTGTCTGTAGGTGACCAAATACTTATTTTCCACTCTAATTTGGAAATAAATTGTTTAAAAATCAAACAATGTGATTTTCAGTTGTTTTTTTTTTTCCCCACATTCTGTCTCTCGTGGTTGAGGTTTACCCATGTTGACAATTACAGGCCTCTCTAATCCTTTCAAGTAGGAGAACTTGCGCAATTGTTGGTTGAATAAGTACTTATTTGCCCCACTGTATCTAAACGAGGATATTGAATAATGTTTTGTGTTTCAATCGATTTGATTCGATCGGCGCCAAACCAATCACTATATTGATACGAATCCATGTATAGTTATACTAGTAGCACTGATAGTGTGTGTGTCAACTACTGCAGTGTTGCTTGTCAAGTAGTTGTGCTGTGTATTTCTTTATCACAGTGTTGGATTGTCTTACTTGTGAGGACCAAGAACATACTACTTCACGGACATTTCAGCGTTTTAGTGAGATATCGAATGAATGTTCAAACGGTTTTCCCATGTTTGTATGCGCGAAAGAAGAGTCTATTGAGTATTTTACTCGTGAGCTTCTGCTGGACTACTGGAATTTAAGACTCAATTTCACCCCCAGCGCCTGATCTCAGAAACCTTGGAAGGAGAACAGGAAGAGCAGCAAACGTGCTTGCTTCTCTTTAAGACACTCGATCACCTTGTTTCATGCTTCTTCAGTCAGACTCTGCTTACTCGTTTGTGGGCGACGTGTGGTAGCTTGAGAAGGGCCGGTTTTATTTTAGTGCCCCAAAGAATTATGCAAGTGTTACCTTATTCTGACTTTTTTCTGAGCTTTTACACTGTACTACAAAGAGTCTTCGTATATGTGGTTGAGAAGGGTTGCGTTTTCAAATGTGAAAGGGTCACCTGACGTGCCCTCTCGCTTGAGTCTTTGTCTATTGAGACAGATTTGAACAGATTTTCAGAACCTTTTTCATGTGCAGAATGATAGCCACAGTAGACCTGCTCCCCAACTGTGAACAGCACTAAATAACTTCTGTCTCCACAGGCAATGCTTATTTGATAACTAAGCTCGCCAAAAGCTGCTACTTTTGTGTCTTTTACCAACTTTTAGTTGGGCAGTTGAGTCGGTGAAGTGTTTGAAGTTGCATTGCCTGTGTAGATATCAAGAATCTGTGCAAATCGTATTATTGCCGCAAGCTTTTCTGATAAATATCACAATTACTGTGGGAGATCCACAACTGCCTGTGGACCGATGTGAATTGTAATGTTTTTTTTTTTCCTTCTTCCTACATAGAGAATCAGGTATGGTACGTCTTAACTGGAGCAAACTTTATGCATGTCAGCTGTCTTCTGTGGGTGTTTTGTCCCTCTTGTGTGTTAAGCAGGACCCAAAACCCTGGATATTGAGTTGTGATGCCTCTGCGCATTGCTTGGCCTGTGTCGGGTGAGAAGCCTTGTACTTTGAATTCCTTGAGTGAAAATAAGTCCGAAATCAGGCAATACTCTGCACTCTCAGTGGGATGTTTGCTTCTTTTGAGCAGTTTCAAGTTGGGTTTGTAGTGTAAGATTCATGCAGATGGCTTCACAGGACATATTTTAACATTTGGCAACACCAGTTGATACCTGGAAACCTCCACTGATGTCAGTCAAGAGTGGAAAGTAGATTTTCAAACAACTCTAGCCTCCCGTGCCCCCTCATAGCTTATGTAGTTAACAAAAAAATATTTTGTTATGAAATTGTACATAAATGAAACGTGTATTTTTGCACAAGCATTTTTTGTACACGCAGGAATTTTTGGGTACCGTTTCGAAGAGTCGTTATTTATTTAGGAAGCCAGAATTTGATTATTTCAAGTGTTTCACTGCCAAGTCTATATAATGCAATACATGGATACAGTTATGTGTAGAAGCCTCTCATGAATCATGTACTGAAAGTCTCTTAAGGGACAAAGGTGAAGTGTTTTTCCACTGTAGCATGTGTCTGTCAGCGAATACCTTTATTCACTTTTCAAGGTCTCAAATCACATGTGCTTTTACAACACATATTTTGTTGCCTATGAATCAACACAACTAATGTACCTGTGCGACCCAATCAGCCTGTGACGGACAGGCTAGCGTTCCGCAGGCTTTGTCGCGATGGACCCGCCAGTCATACACTTTACCTTAAAACACGTTCCTTCCTTGGTTGTTGTTATAGAAGGCTGAAGCGGACTAACAGTCATAGCTTGCATTGTCATTGCCAAACAAGTAATTTGAATCACAGCTTTTCAAAGAAATATCAAATTAAGAAAGTGCCTGAATTTGTTTCACCCTGACTGTTTTAGGACAGTGTTGTCAGGTTTTTATTTTCTACCTTACTTGAATGTTCTAAAGTGTTAATCTGCCTATGGACCCTAAATGTGGTACAAAACCTGAGCTTGCCAGCTGCCCAGTATCAAACAGTAGTAGTGTTTGTATTCAGTGAGACTGACAATACGCTAACATTTCCTGTCATCTGTGTGTGTGTGGCTCAAGCCTCTGGTTTACTGGCCGTTGTACATTACAACATTCAATCTGGTTCTTTGTTTACCTTTAAACTCCACTGACATCTCAACTGAAGTTTCCATCAGGTGGAAATATGAGGAATTTATTATTTTTTAAATAGAACCATAGACTTGGAATGTGAACGCAAGAGTACAGCTAATGTCTGGGGGGTAAAACCACCCTTCACACGGCAAGAAGCCTGTAGATTTTTTTTATGAGCAAATCATTTTCAGCTAGACTTTATGTATTGGCTGCTATGTAATTCATGAACAAAACATAGGTTAGAAGTAATATTTAAAGAAGAAAAGATTGTATAGTATATTTGTTTTGTAACAAGGTCTGTAAATAAAATAATTTATACTATTTATACAAATGAATGTCTCTGCCTCTTTTCTAATAATACAAAAACAACAGCGTCAACAGTCAAACATTTTATTATGTACACAAATTAGTTTGTCAAACACAAGGTGTAAGAAAAGTGAAGATCCACCTTGCTGACCTGACAAAATGTGGCCACCAGGTTTACATGTTGATAACTCTTGACAATTTCTGGACTCTGTTGAGTAGCAGATCACCCTTCTTGATGGTCTCCTGGTACTGCCAGTTTTTACTATCAGGTCTAGTAGGGGGAGAAAATACAAATATTTAGATTTTATCTTAGTGCTATAGGCCAGCAATGCTGCGACATGATGAAAGATGCCTTTACCTGTTGGTTTCTACAATCTCGTTTACTTTATCAATCTTGCAGTGGAGACGTCCAGCGGCAATGAATCGAGACAGCTCCCTGAGGTATAACATGAGCGGTTAAAGAAAATTGCTGCTTTCATATGGCGGAAAACACAGACAAGGCTGAAAAAGCAGTTTCTGCTCTTGTACCCCTCTTTAAAATAAAGTAGAGCTGAAACGAGTACTCGAGCAACTCGAGTTTAAAAACTGATCCGAGTAATTTTATTCACCTCGAGTAATCGTTTATTTTGACAGCTCTAAGCATCACGTTTTGCTCGGACTACTTTTAATGCGGGACAACGCGCTGTCACGTGCGGAGAGGAAGAAGGGGGGGGAAAAAAAACTTACTGCAGCCGACGTTGCTAAATACTAGCCCGCACGATGCTACGTTGGTACAGGTAGCGTCTCATGCGTCTCATAGAGATCATATGTATGTTGAACTAGATGCTAAATGGCAGACTCGGCCGCGTCTGGGCAGCTTTAGTAAACAGCCGCCATCTTAAAGCAGTACAGCGCTAAGCGCTAATAAATAAGATTAACGTTACTGTTCTGAAGTAACGTTAGCCCTGCGGAGGGCTAGGTTTCTATTAATTATGACCACTGTCGATGCTTGGCTAACGTGTCTTACATACAGGCTTTAACATAACAGCATTGTGGAGTGATGAGGGTGTAAAATAAAAACTTAATCATGCTAACTATCAATTTTAGCTCAGTAGTCATTGCTGGATAAAACACCAAGTAGCACTGGTGCTAATGTGCTCCAATACAGCCTGTATCATACATTTATTTTGAACACTGCAAAAACTCAAAATCCTATCAGGACTTGCAGTTTAGACTAACTTAAAACTTAACTAGAACTTAAAAATGGCTTGACACAAAGAGAAATTCAATTGAAAGACGTGGGAAAAAATCCAAACTTTTAAGTGATGTGTGTTATCAAGCGTAACGGCATTTTTAGGTAAGATATATATATATTTTTTTGTAATAAGATCTAAAGTTTTTTGAGTGAAAGCAGTGAATTAGTTTTTTTTTTTTTTTTTAATTCTAGTTACATCTGAGATGCAATTGTTGGCTGTTTTCAACAATATACATCGAAAATAAAGACACTGATTGACTGAAAATGGTTGAAAATTAGATGAAATGTCTTGTTTTCTCATGTATATTTATAATTGCTCTTCACCTAAAAATATATTTGTTTTATCCGATTACTCGATTAATCGATAGAATTTTCAGTCGATTACTCGATTACTAAAATATTCGATAGCTGCAGCCCTAAAATAAAGTGCTATATTTTAAGCCAAAAGAACTTTTGTTTGATAGAACAATACGTTTATATGCAGCCATAGCAGATTCATGGCAGTTTAAGCCCCCAAGCTATTTTTAATTTGCCCGTTTTACCCTGGAAACCCCCGTTTACAGACACCGCGCAACTGCTTTGGTTTCAACCCAGCCATGAAAAGCTAACTATTTATTTGAAATGTCTGTCATTCTTAGCTTAGAATCATTGATTGATGTCTAATATTTTGTTTATTCACTCGCATATTTTAAACTTGTAAACAAATTACATCACAATGGAAAAAAATAGTGTCTGTAAATAAGTCACGGATGTCTACCTCATAACTATCGCTTAACCTTTTTTTTTTTTTTTTGTGACTGTCGCATTTTCCCTGTTATTTGATAAATAATCGATCCAAACAAAGAAAAATCGGGGGGGGGGGGGGGGGGGGGGGTTAAAAGGGTATATTATATATATATATATACATATATATATATATATGAAAAAGAATCTTGACCACTCCTTGATGTCTGCGATTTCTGCATCGTGACCCATGTTATATTACCATGTTTCACCCATAAAATTCCCCAAAAATCCAGCTACGGCCATTCACAGCTGTGTCTTGACACTCGGTGATACATGCTACATGGTGTTTTTGGATCAAAAAGAGGTAAGTACGCGATAATATCTCGTTAAAATCGTGGCGTCTTTATTTATGCTCTCACCTCCAGTTAGGGTTTTGCTGTTTAATTTTGTTTTTAAATGCCCTCCTGTTAATTTTTCCTTCCCCCAGAAAGTTGGGATTTTAAGCTTTCCAATGATGTATCACACATACATATAGGACAATTTTTAAATTTGGACAAATTGGGGGTCTTAGAGCGGAACTTCAAGTCACCTGAGTGTTTTCCGCCATATACATTTGTTGCAGCAGTAGAGCTCAGTGAACTACTATTATTTTTTTTTCCACAGTTCTATTATCAAATTTTAATTATACCAATATAAAATGAGCTAACATTACTTGCATGCATAAACGTATGAACAGGCAACAATATTTCCGCAATATTCATCACGGTTGCTTCCATTTTTTTTTGGTCATTTGGAACTAAGTGAAGCTCATTCCATATGTTGTCTGTGTCTTAGAATATTGGATGCTTTTTTTGAAAAGTTACCTGACCAATGAGAGTTGCTAAACATAGTGACCAAATCCTATAATTGGCAACCGTAAACTAGCTCATTTTTGTTCACAGCTCTGTTAGTGGAAGCACTTCATTACACTTACTGGTCAATGAACTCTGTGCTGACGCCGAAGGCCTCTGCCATGTAGCCCAGGGTGAGCGAGCGGTAGGACTCCAGGAGCTGGCTGTAAGCCTGGATTCTCATCTCCCTCACGTAGTAGCGGTAGTGTGGAGCAAAAAGCCAGTCCTTCTTCATCTCCTGCTCCACTGTTGCTGTGGAACACATAGAACAGACAACCAAAGGTTCTTTAGGGAATAACGGTATGGAACCCATTATGCTTAGACTTAGAGACCGTAGAATACTGTGAACCTCTTTATGGCAGGTATACAGTGTGGTAAATAAGTATTTAGTCAACAACTAATTGTTCTCCCACTTGAAAATATTAGAGAGGCCTGTAATTGTCAACATGGTTAAACCTCAACCATGAGACAGAGAATGTGTGGGAAAAAAAACAGAAAATCACATGGTTTGATTTTTAAAGAATTTATTTGCAAATCATGGTGGAAAATAAGTATTTGGTCAATACCAAAGGTTCATCTCAATACTTTGCTATGTACCCTTTGTTGGCAATAACAAAGGCCAAACGTTTTCCGTAACTCTTCACAAGCTTTTCACACACTGTTGCTGGTATTTTGGCCCATTCCTCCATGCAGATCTCCTCTAAAGCAGTGATGTTTTGGGGCTGTCGTTGGGCAACACGGACTTTCAACTCCCTCCACAGATTTTCTATGGGTTTGAGATCTGGAGACTGGCTAGGCCACTCCAGGACCTTCAAAATGCTTCTTACGAAGCCACTCCTTTGTTGCCCTGGCTGTGTGTTTGGGATCATTGTCATGCTGAAAGACCAGGCCACCTCTCATCTTCAATGCCCTTGCTGAAGGTTGGAGATTTTCACTCAAAATATTTCGATACATGGCCGCATTCATTCTTTCCTTTACACAGATCAGTCGTCCTGGTCCCTTTGCAGAAAAAAAGCCCCAAAGCATTTTGTTTCCACCCCCATGCTTCACAGTGGGCATGGTGCAATTCAGTATTCTTTCCCCTCCAAACAGGAGAACCTGTGTTTCTACCAAAAAGTTCTATTTTGGTTTCATCTGACCGTAACACATTCTCCCAGTCCTCTTCTGGATCATCCAAATGCTCTGTAGCGAACGACAGACAGGCCTTGACGTGTACTTTCTTCATCAGGGGGACGGGTCTAGCAGTGCAGGATTTGAGTCCCTGGCAGCGCATTGTGTTACTGATAGTAGCCTTTGTTACTGTGGTACCAGCTCCCTGTAGGTCATTCACTAGGTCCCCCCGTTTGGTTCTGGGATTTTTGCTCACCGTTCTTGTTATCATTTTGACGCCACGGGGTAAGATCTTGCATGGAGCCCCAGATCGAGGGAGATTATCAGTGGTCTTGTATGTCTTCCATTTTCTAATAATTGCTCCCACAGTTGATTTCTTTACACCAAGCGTTTTACCTATTGCAGATTCAGTCTTCCCAGCCTGGTGCAGGTCTACAATTTTGTCTCTGGTGTCCTTCGAAAGCTCTTTGGTCTTGGCCATAGTGGAGTTTGGAGTGTGACTGACTGAGATTGTGGACAGGTGTCTTTTATACCGATAATGAGTTAAAACAGGTGCCATTAATACAGGTAATGAGTGGAGCCTCGTTAGAAGAAGTTAGATTTCTCTGACAGCCAGAAATCTTGTTTGTAGGTGACCAAATACTTATTTTCCACTCTAATTTGGAAATAAATTCTTTAAAAATCAAACAATGTGATTTTCTGTTTTTTTTTCCACATTCTGTCTCTCATGGTTGAGGTTGACTAATGTTGACAATTACAGGCTTCTCTAATCTTTTCAAGTAGGAGAACTTGCAAAATTGGTGGTTGACTAAATACTTATTTGCCCCACTGTACATTATGTATCAGACCCACGCACAGTAGGTGAAAATTTGCAATACAAAGAGGCCATCAAACATATTGCAATAGAGGTTTTTCTGCTGTCACACACTTTAAACATTGTATCTTGCTATGGTGCCAAAGAACGATGTTGAGGGGAGAAGCTTCATGTGCATTGTTGCACCTCAAGGCAATTTACATATATAGACCCATCTCCCTAAATAGTGGGCGAACACTGTACTGTAACCACAAATTGCTTAAAAACACGCAGTTCCGTACGAGTGTGAAAGATGAAATTAATATTTCAAGCAGCAAGCAAGGTGAAATTTCCTTACCAAGAGACTGAAAGAAAACTGCGTAGCGGCACTCATAGAGGGAGAACAGATACTGCCGAACAGCTGGCAGACTATGCAGCACTTCCAGGATCTCAGCTCCTTTTATTACCTGAAAGAAAGAAAAAAAAAACATTACTGTCATACAGCCAGAACTATAATGGGCATTCATTAATAGAAAACTGCCATGCATTATTTATTCACTAATTTTGACAACTAAAAAGCTCCATTGGCAACTTGTTTTTTGAAAGCAGTTTCCTTGTACCTTTTCCCGAAGGTCAGGGCGCTTGAGCGCGATCATGCACACGTAGACCGTGTAGGTGACAAAGGTTTTGTAGTCCATGAGCTCGTATGAAGTGAAGGTGGACACCGTGTCGAGAAAGAGCTCGGCGGCTTGTTTGAAATCCCTGATGGCTACGCAGTACAAACCCTGGTAGACCTTCAGTCGATTCCTCCTGTCCCAGTCACCCCCCTCTTCAATTAGGCTGCATGTGAAATAGGGTTACAAGAAGGGGCAGTCAGTGTCTTGCATCATACACCACAAAGATAACAATTGCAAAGTCTGGCTGGCATTACCTTTTGGCTTTCTCAGAGTTCCGTGTGATGAGGTCACTGTCCATGTAGAATAGGCCGATCCTCAGCAGGTAGAAGACGATATCTAGTCTGTGACCTAGCGCTACAGTCTTGTCATAGGTCTTCCTAAACGCTGTTAGGGCCCCCTCCTATGGAATTGCAAAAAAACCTTTCCGTGAAAATAAAGCAACATAAGCTGTCCAGTTAAATCTGGAATGAATCCCTCGCATGACAAATGGGTTCACAGTACAGTGCAGTTTTTGTGCTGAAGTTGTGTGAGGACAGATAATTTTCTCCAGGATATTTTGCCGACTATTTTTATACCCGTCCACACTTCGTTTAAGGTGCGTTTAGGGCTCCGCCGCTTCTGCAAGGTACACCTGCTGTTGCGCAAACTACGCATGCGTAGAAAGGAGAATCCTTATGTGTTACACGGTTTACCTCTGAACCGGAAACTCATTACCGGCCCGCGGCAAATTTCGAAATTACTACACCTTCTTGACTGTCATGATTTCACGAAAAAAAAAAAACTGTGATCACACACAGTTTTGTTCGTGATCACAACTGAACGCATCACACAGGAGAAAGAGTGAAGGGAGCGCACGCTCGGCTTTTATGAGCAGTCGCCGAGTTGTGATTGAAATAAGCCTGACATCGTTACTTGGGATGTTACAATCGATGCTCAGTTGCACTCTCACCACTTGGAAAATAACAAATAGAAGCATATGGTGTGGCGCTGTGTATATTTCCTGGAAGCCGCATCCAGGAGTGCTTGTGCATAACAGTGGCGATCCTGGAAGTGGCAACAGTTTTGACAGGCGGAAATGTCATGGAAAAAAACTGATTGCGCGCCTCTTTGAATGAAGGTACCACGTAGGTCACTTTTCGGGGTTTAATTTTCCTCTAAGCATTTTTATATACTCATGTTCGGTTGGCATTGAGTTGAGAGGGCCAGCCCAGCAGCTGGCTGCTTGGAGACAACGCGGGAGACGAGCTCTGTAAAAAAACGTTCATCTCCTCGTCATCCACGATGGTAGGACCACAAATGGGCACTGAATTGAAACATATCGCGACGTAGTTTGAAGGTTCAAGAAAATGTGTGGAAAAGAGGAGCAGGAATCCCACGTTGTGATCGTCCGCCTCCATTGTTTACGATGCCGTCATGCCGCACTAAAAATGGCGACGGCATGACGTCACTTCCTTATTATCCGATCGTTGTACGGAGACAGCAGTCCATATTAAGCGGCGTGTAACATTACCCACCTACATTATCCGTCTAACAACTAATCCAGATAATAGGCATTAGGAGTGGGAACCTCATGGTACCTCACGATACGATACGATTTGCGATACAAAGCTTACGATAACGATCTCACGATATGGCGATACAACGATTATCGATACATTGGTCAGGAAATCAACTGAAGATATTCTACAAAACGACTAATAAACAGAAAAACAAGCTTCTGTTGTGAATTGGAATGAGTTTACCACTAGTAGACATCCAATCCATTTGAACTGGGAGGGTGGCATCCCTCCCACTTCAAACAGATTGAACGTCTATGGCCATCAATGGCAGCCAATGCTAGGCAATGTGGTAATTTTGGGGCATTTCAAACCATTACTTTATTGAATTTGAGTCACTTCCTGTTGATTTTGGGGCATTTTATGAGTCACTTCCTGTTGATTTTGGGTTACGGAACAGGAAGTGGCCCGGGAATCTCCCAAATGAATAGGCAGCGACTCAAACTCAACAGGAAGCGACCTGTAAATGCACTAAAATGAACAGAAATTGACTTGTAAATGGCCTGAAAATCAGAAAGAGTGACTGTGAATGCTCTGGTTTAGAATGAATGAACGTTTGTTCGACCCTCCCACTCTAAATGGATTGGGCATCGGGCGCCATCAATGGCAGCCATAGAGTTAACTGAGAAACTATTATAGTTGAAGATTTTGATAGCAACTTGTTGGTTCCTTTTTTTTCCCCTTAACATTGACACCTTTTTAAAACGAAATCTCGATTCTTGGCAGGTGCATATCGATAACCTTTTGGGATACAAAGTATCACGATATATCACCATTTCGGTATTTTGTCACACCCATAATAGGCATACTAGTGTAGCAGACATGCCATATAGTCCAACTACCGTACTGGCCCAAATATAAGACTGTGTTTTTTGCATTGAAATAAGACTGAAAAAGTGGGGGTCGTCTTGTATTCGCAGTCTAGACGTTATACCCATTCACGACGCAAGATGGCGCCAGATATATCATTGAAGCGATGTTCTGTCATGACAGATCTCAGCTACTCTCAAGTTTAACCAGTTTGCATTATTTTATTGCAATGTTTTTCTTTATTCAGAATTTTTTCAAGACTACAGTTCCACAGTTAGACTTCACTTTGATGGTTAATGCAGTTATTGCAATTTTGTTGTTCTATCACAATAGATTGGTTTATTTACATTTAAAAAACCAGAAGCCATTCATTTACGAATGTGATTGCACTTTAGTTTACATATTTAAATGTTCAGATATTAAGATTTGAATGAGGCAAAATAACATGCTTTTTCTCTCAAGTATATTGTTATAATCATTTGTTTCAGATGTACTGTAATTATTTTCTGTATAAAAAATAATTTGGTATTCAAAAAGTCTTTTTTCAAACTTGAGTCTTGAAAAGGAGGGGGTCGTCTTATAATCAGGGCTGTCTTATATTCGGGCCAATACGGTAATTACACGTTTAAGGCCATTATCCGTCCTAGTGTAGACGTAGCCTAAGAAAGTGTTACCTTATCTCCGATCCTGATCAGGTATTCCGCTTTTGCCATCATCGCATCTCTGATCTCACTCTCCCCGAGGTTCTTCTCTGCGTCTTCCAGCACGTCGTCAAGTCGCTTCAGCTCCTCTTCATTTGCCTTCTTCATCTTGCTAACCAGGTCACTATCAAGTTGCCACTTGAGCTCCTTGCACAAGGTTTCATAGTAGGGAGCCATGTCTAGGGCACAGATATTAACATATGTAAAATCTAAATGCAGTTAACGCACGATTTACCACAAGTTTAGATATTTGAAATGTGAGTAGTGTGTTTGGGGATATAATAAGCACAAATACACGTAAAATGACATAATTACTATAGTTAATCATGTATTAGGACCCATTGCATGTTGATAGTGCGTTAAATTACCCATTGATGCCACTTACTTTCAGCGATATTTTTTAGAGAAACCTACATAATCTCACACAATGTATTTCTTCTCGTGTTTGTCAATTCACAATAACCTCGACTATAAAACGGCAAAAAGCTAACTCACTGTTAGCTTTGATAGCGTCCATGAGCTCCGTCTTCACTTTAGCATCTTGTCGGTGACCGTCCATTGTGAGCAAAAACTTGAGTTGTGCTATCCTCAGATCAGGGTTCTTGGGCAGACCCTCTTCCTCGAGATTTTCGAGCGGCATGTTTTGTTTTGTAACAAGTGTATCCGCGTGCAAGATAAATAATGGACGGGTAACAAAATTTGGCGGATATGTGCTAGTCAACGATGACTACGGCAAACAACCTAGTGTTGCTTCCGCCCGAGCCTCACTCAACGAGAAAGGAAAAGAGGGGGTGTCGTTGGCGTGATAACTACCCACACCACACTTTACTGCCACCTGCTGGATACAATAACAAAACAACTTGTAAGAAAGACATTCATTTACTTAATTATTCATTCATTTTCTGACCTGGTTATCGGCACGAGGGTCGCGAGGGTCCTGAAGTCTATCTCAGCTAACAACGGGCATGAGGCAGGGTACACTCTGAACTGGTTGCTAGCCAATCACAGTTACTTGTAATCAGGGATGAAAGTAACCCGGCCGGAACTCCCCGACGGGAAAGTCGCCACGGAGCCAGAAATTGTATTATTATTATTTTTTTTTTTTTCTTTTCTTTTCTTTTTTCTTTCTTTCTTTTTTTTTTTTTTTTTTGGTCAACCCTCTTAAACTACTGAAATGCAAAGAAAACTGTTTTAGCAGTTATTTCTATCACACATACAACAACTGATTTTCATTCAAAATTGTATTTTTTTCAATGATTTGCAAAATAAAAGTTAACAAAAACAGCAATAACCACAACCTCCATCTCCTAATTTTTATTTTCCTTCATTTCCTCTCATACTAAATGCCAAATATCAATTTTAACTACTTAAGAACATAGGATGTATACTAAAAGTTAAGTTGATGCAAACATTTACTTTTATTTATTTTTTAATAATTAAGATATAAGTTACATACATTCAGAAAAATTAGTACAAATGACTTATATTATGCAGTTAAATGGAATACATTTTGAAGATGGCGCAAACATTGACTTTTCTAAATCATAAGGAAATGAATAAGTAGCCTAACATACTAAATGAACAAATATAAGTCCAAAGTGCACATTGTCAGCTAAGAAGTCTTGAACCTCCCCATCAGAGCAAATAAAACTAAATATGATAAATAAGCCTCCTCAACTCTTTCCTTGCTTTTAAAGATTTGATCCATTTTATGTTGCATTGTCCTTTTTTTGTTGCATCAATTCAACAACCTTTTTTTTTTTTTTTTTTTTTTTTTTTTGCTGTTCCAGAAAAAATGCACATTTAACCCAATCAGAGCTAACTATCTCTGCTGATCACATGTCAGTATGTCAGCCAACTAAACAGATAAATGAGTCCAGGCGTTTTGCTTTGCTGCGTGCATTCGCACATTAACGTGACTCATCATCATCAGACTCAGATAACTGCATCAGCTGAGGAAACCTACATGTGGTCCGTGGAATAAAATAAATAATAAATATTGGTGTAAAATGATTATGCTACACAAGCACTTTATTCACTTTCACCCCTACTTGGAATTGTTATTTATTGGTATGAATAGACTAATATCCAAGTTTGTTTTTACTATTACAGTGATCCAGGGGTTAATTTAATTAACACCTCTTGATTTTGGCCTCCCTGTGTTCCGGAACTTATTTGGGCAGATCCGGCACCTCTCGTGTATAGAAAATAATAATAATATGAAAAAGTTTTTTTTTTTTTCAAAATGTATTGTAATAGCCCCGAATAGGAGGAAAAAAGCTTTATCCACTTTATTATGGCGACAATAAGAAAACAATAAACAAAATAACAGCGGACTGCTGCCACATTCAACCACGAACTTTTGCTTCTCGCCCGTCTCCCTCTCGCTTCCTCCTGCTCACAGCTCTCCAGTCCCAGCGTCTCTTAAAGGGACTGTGCATAGTGTCTTGTTTTGAGCTTTTTGTTGACAAAGGTATCGAACACACGATGTGCTGACAACTTTGTTTCTTTATTAACACATGGAGCTAACAGCATGAACAGAACTTCTAGAAAGGTGTTTATTATATGGGTTTTACACTTTATCAACTTAGCTGTATGGATGCTCCAAAGTTTCGTTGTGCTTTTGGAACAATGACAATAAATATTCTGAATCTGAATCTGAACTTGTGACTCTCGGCAGGCTGCGCCTCTCTATCTCACTCCGGCATCACGTGACCAAAACAACAGTAACATTGCGTGCACTTCAGGGTGACTTGGAAAACATCATATCAGAATATTACACATAGTTAAAGACATTACAGTATAAAATAAAATAATAATATGCATAAATTCATTTACAGAACAAATCCCAAGAATTGCATGTTGTTTATAAAAATTTAACGTCAGTAAGTCGGAGATTTGTTGATGCACTGAAAAGCTGGACCAACAAATCACGCCCCTAATATATATACAGTATATTAAAAAAAAAACTTAGGAAATTTAAGGCATCTACTGTAGGGAGCAAGCAGCCAGGATCAAATGATTTTTCAGCATGCCAAAAAGACAGTTGCATTTACTGTCTTTTTTTTTTCAAAAAGAAGGAAGGTGGTTCAAAACGAGTCAGAAAAGCACAAAGAAAAGAAAGAAAAAAAGAAAAGTTGCACAGCATGACAAGTGGGCATTTGCTTGTTGTTTTCGGCACCATTTTCTGCGTATGTTCCGGGACCTGTGCCCGTCTCGTTACCCCTGCGCTGTCAGATGCACTTTGCGTTCCGGCACCTTATAATTTACAAATGAAACACTGCAGTGATCCCTCGTTTTTCGCGGTTAATGGGGACCAGAAACCACAGCGATAGGTGAAAAAACGCAAAGTAGTGCCCCGCCCCAATTTTTTATTATTATATTATTATTTGTGTGTGTGTGTGTGTGTGTGTGTGTGTGTGCGTGCGTGCGTGCGTTCAATGTATTTATTCTGATTTAGCATGGGAAAGAGCTACACTGCTGGCCAAAAGTATTGGCACTCCTGCAATTCTGTCAGATAATGCTCAATTTCTCCCAGAAAATGATTGCAATTACAAATGCTTTGGTAGAAATATCTTTATTGGCTTTGCTTGCAGTGAAAAAACACAAAAGAGAATGGGAAAAAAAGTTAAATCATTATCATTTTACACAAAACTCAAAAAATGGGCCGGGAAAAAGTATTGGCACCCTTTGAAAAATCATGTGAAGCTTCTCTAATTTGTGTAATCAACAGCACCTGTTACTTACCTGTTGCACATAACAGGTGTTTGCAATATCTAAATCACACTTACGGCCAGTTAAAATGGATTAAAGTTGACTCAACCTCTGTCCTTTGTCCTTGCGTGCACCACATTGAGCATGGAGTAAAGAAAAGACCAAAGCACTGTCTGAGGACTTGAGAAGCAAAATTGTGAGGAAGCATGGGCAATCTCAAGGCTACTAGTCCATCTTGAAAGACCTGAATGTTCCTGTGTCTACCATGTGCAGTGTGATCAAAAGTGTAAAGCCAATGGCACTGTGGCTAACCTCCCTATATGTAGACAGGGAAAAAAATTGATGAGAGATTTCAATGAAAGATTGTGCGGATGGTGGATAAAGAAACTAGATTAACATCCAAACAAGTTCAAGCTGTCCTGCTGTCCGAGGGTACTACAGTGTCAACCGGTAAAACAGTCAGCACATTTGTAGTTTTTTGTGAGGCAGGGTTCCTTCTACCCTCCTAAAAGTTAATTAGTAACAGTGAAAGTGATACAGACCCCTCAAAATATAAAAGAGGTGTCATCCAACTAGTTGTCAGTGGACATATCATCACAAATGTTCTGAAAATATTTTATAAAGGTTGAAAAGTTACCTAGTGTTGCCTTAAGTACCAAAGCTGCACTGCTGACCAAGAAAAACAGTTTGGCCACGCTACTTAGCAGGAAGGAGGGTGAGAGGCTTTGGCGCTGTACGAAAATAAAGCAGAAAAACATGTTTGCATGTTAAAAAAATATATACTGTATATATATATATATATATCACACGTCCTTGCGATGCGAGTATTGCACATCCGCACAACGCGATGACAATGGTCCAACGATATGTCATTCAGGCTAACTCTACAACGGGGGTCCGCAACCCGTGTTTTGAGAGTCGCATGCGGCTCTTTAGCGCTATCCTAGTGGCTCCCTGGAGAGTATTAAAACTGTTTGAAAACTGAAAAAAGTTGGGGGAGGGAAATATATTATTTGTTTGACATGGTTTCTCTAGGAGAACACATGAGGAAACATAACACAAACAATCTTAACGTTTTCCAATGCTGTAAAAATGTGTTGAATAAATATTACATTTCAACATTTCTGTCAACGAAGATTTTCTATCAGCAGGGCGGCTGTTGTATGTACACAAACCAGCAGCTATCCTGCGGTGAACTGAGCCGCAGTTTCTAATTCACCTATTTGCAGACTTCAAAAACAAAACCGAGATTATACAGAAAATCAAATACATGCCTCTTGCACTAAAACAGTGAAGGAAAGGGCCATAAAAATGACAGACAACTTCACCAATCAGCAAATCAAGGACATTAATTCAGCGGCAGCATACTCTGGGATGAGTCGTGTGATGTGATTGATATTGAACACCCATCGCTTTTATGCAGGTACGTGAACTCCGATTATATACTTTACCTTTTCAAAGCGGTGCTGTTTTATTTATTTATTTTTTATAAATGCAGTCTGGTTTTGTTGCACTATGTTTGTTGGTCAGATAAGGGCACATTATGTACATTCTATTTTGTAGGTGTTTTTTTTTTTCAAATCTTCAAAATACAAATTGCATCAAAATTCAGATTTCTTTACAGCATTTCTTGAATTTATCAAAGCAATTAAACATAATTCATTAATATTGTTATGAGGTTAAACTTGAGGCAGTATCGGACAAAAACAAGTAGTCACTTGGTGTGTCATTCTCTATAGAATGCACTGTAAGGAAAATAAAAATTGAATCATGACTGCTCATTATGTAAATGATAGCCAACATACAGTATTTTTCGGACTATAATTCGCACCTGAATATAAGTCACACCAGCCATAAAATGCCCAACGAAGAGTAAAAAAACATATATAAGTCGCACCGAAGTATAAGTCGCACTTTTGGGCGAAATTTACTTGATAAAATCCAACACACAGAACAGATATGTACTCTTGAAAGGCAATTTAATATAAAAATTCAATAAAGAACAACATGCTGAATAAGTGTACAGTATGATGTTACATGATGCATGAACAACGAAATGCGAATATACTGTCCTCACCAGGATGCTATGGCTCGGTCCTGGCTATACAGCGAGCTAAACTCCTAAATGATGATGCTGGACATCCGTATAATTTGCTGAATCAATTTCGTCCTCGATACCAAACAGGTTCGCATCAACGTAAATAAATGATAATTAGGTACTATTAAAGCAATGACACAAACGGTTAGCATGCGTTCACTAGCATTAGCACATCGTTCAAACAACCACACAACTGGCTCTAAGTGTCCGATCGCGGGTGGAAAACACACAACAACAACGGGAAAAAAATGATACACACAGGCATTGCCTCCGTAGAGATATTTTACAAGCATAAACAATGAACGTAGGTTCGCAGCCGTGTCTCTCTCTCTCCCTCACTCGCTCAGAAACGCTGTAGCTGTACGTCTTCTTCTGGCATGTGAACGCTCTTCTTCGCATAAAGAAGTGCGAGTGCGCCCCCATGTGGGTGTGAAAGCGCCACAAACTAAAAGCATGCATTTCAATATAAAAAAGTCAATAATACAATTGAACACACATTGCCAAAGGCAGAACGTGAACGTGGCCATAGTTTTTAAGAGTTATTCAGATAAATATACTATAAAGAACATGCTAACAAGTTTACCAAACCATAAGTGCCACTCCAAAACACCAAAATAACATGTGAAATGATATCATAATGTGTTGATAATTTCACACATAAGTCGCTCCTGAGTAAAAGTCGCACCCCCAGCCAAACTATAAAAAAAAATGTGACTTATAGTCCGAAAAATACGGTAATCATTTTGATAGTAGGCTAATACATTTAATACATAAACATACAACATGTGTTGCCTTCATCATAATGCTTCTATAAGGCTTTTAATTTTTTGCAGCTCCAGACATATTCGTTTTTTGTTATTTTGGCCGAATATGGCTCTTTCAACATTTTGGGTTGCCGACCCCTGCTCTAGGAACAACATTCTCTCACTTCATAAAAGAAGGATTCACCGATTGCTTTGTGCCAAAATGGGAACAGGGGCACTTCAAAGGCCATTCAAATAAGAGGTGGGGCCTGTGCCCCTGTGGCCCCACCCCTAAAACCGCCACTGTTCGGTAATTCACATACAGTGTTTTATTTTATTTTTTTATTCTCCAACCACAATTTTTGTTTTCTTTTTAAGATTATGTCGAACACATCAATGGCATTTCCATTCCTTTCATTGTGGAAGGATGCTTTAAGATACAAGTGACTTGAGTTATGAAAGTGGTGATGGATCAAATAAAACTTTCATCTCAAGTCATTAATTTTAATTGTAAATAATTAACTCAGTGATTTGAGATACTTACAAACTCCTCTAGAAAGTTACATGAAGGCATGTGTCAGTGTGTTTTTTTCAGTTAGAAATTGTAAGAAGTTAATGATAAGCAGCCTTCGCTATTTAACGGGATCCCTTGCAATTGCTTGTACTTTGTCTGTGAATGTGTATGCAACTGAGGACCCCATGGAAACCGTGCTACAGCAGCTGGTAGGCCCAAACCAACTTTGTTTGATGGAGCCTCTGTCGTTTGTATTTGATAGATATTTAAACATTTGAAATGTGCGTCATTATTGAATATTATAGTCGTTCTTTTTACAGTCTTGACCTCAACAACGGTATACTGTATAAACTAAATGCATAACTCAAACGCACCAGTTCCAGTGTGACTCATCACAATTCTTTTTGCGTTCTCATTCCAAATGTCATTGTCTGGGTTTTATTTTAACCATTACATAAACAGGACAGTTGACTGTACATTGAATTTGTTGTGTCTTGTTGTCTAAAATGTGTGAATGTTACAGTATATGAGATAAAGGTGGTGTTTACGTCTTCAGGACATTGTGTTATGCTACGTTACACCTTTTTTCAAATAAAAATATTTTACATGATAAATTAAAAAAAAAAAAATCCTGGCTTGCTTGATTCTGCTTGGTAATTTTAGAAACGCTGCCAATTAGCTTCGCTCCCTTCTGAAGCATACAAAAGCATAATCTGCTCTATCAAAGCGCAGAATGGACAAGATCATAAATACGTATAGCCATGAAAAGATAACTGTATTGCCAGAAAAGCATCTGATATTATTCAAGATAAGAAACTGATATATATATACATTCTGAAAACAGTTCTAAAAATCAGTTATGTTTCTTGATTTTAGATTAAGCCAGTATTTCAACATTACCTCCTTTGACTTTAATAAACATGTTATTGTATGTAACACCAGGTTCCTCTTCTTTCATGTGTCAAAGCTGATGGCTATTACTGGTCCATCAACACAACCCAGCTGGGGTCAACCCCAACAGCTGATAGCTCAGACATTTTGAATGTAGGCATGTGCCGGTATGAAAATCTGACGGTATGATAAACTTTAGCAGGGGTGAAAGTGGCTAGAATTTCTTGCCGGAACTCCCCGACATGAAGTTAGCCATGGAGCCAGAAATTTTATTTATTTATTTCATTTTTTGGGGGAGGTGTCAAACCTCTTAAACTACTGAAACGCAGTTAACAAAAACAGCAATAACCCCAACCTCCATCTCCTAATTTTTATTTTCCCTCATTTCCTCACATACTAAATGCCAAATCTCAATTTTAACTACTTAAGAACATAAGATATATATTAAAATTGAAATTAATGTAAACATTTACTTTTTTTTTTTTAATAATAAAGATATAAGTATCATACATTCAGAAAAATAAGTACAAATGACTCATATTATGCAGAGTGAAATGGAATATATTTTGAAGATCGCGCAAACATAGACTTTTTTTAAATCATAAGGAAATGGATAAGTAGCCTAACATAAATGAACAAATATAAGTCCAAAGTGCACATTGACAGCCAAGATGTTCTTAACCTCCCCATCACAGTAAATAAAACTAAATATGATAAATAAGCCTCCTTAACTCTTTCGTTGCTCTTAAAGATTTGATCCATTTTATGTTGCATTGCCCTTTTTTGTCGCATCAGTTCAAGAAGCTTTTTTTTTTTTTTTTGTGCTGTTAAAGAAAACATGCACATTTGAACCAATCAGAGCTAACCATCTCAGCTGATCACATGTCAGTATGTCAGCCAATTGAACGGATAAATGAGTCCAGGCATTTTGCTTTGCTGCGTGCGTTCGCACATTGACGCGACTCATCATCGTCAGACTCAGATAACTGCAGCAGCTGGGGAAACCTCCATGCCGTCCGTAGAATAAAATCAATAATAAATATTGGTGGAAATGGATAACGCTACTCAAGCACTTTAGTATGCTTGTTGTCAACACTTGTGTATGTGAATCTGATGTTGGTAGATTGTTTTCTTCTTGGAGCTGAAATGCATTTGTGGCAGCATAGCATTAAAAAAAAATTTTTTTTTACATAGCGTTTTGACAGTTGCTGTCATATTTTCAGAATCAAAGCCCCGTGTACCGGAACAGCGTCTTCAGCATCCCTGAATCTTATACTGGACCAGCATTCTGGCCCTAATTCTTACCGGAACTGCGTTCTGGCCCTGAATCTTATACCGGAACTGCGTTCCTGACCGTTCTGGCTCACTTTCACCCCTGAACTTAAGCCAAAATATCACAGTTTCACGGTAATGCAATTACAGCTCTAAAATGTGTTACTTTCAGATATCTGGGTTAAAAAACATAAAAAACTTTTTTCCACCGAAGAGGATTTTTATTTTTCAAAACATATCAATAAATTGGAACATAAGTATAATGTTAAGTTAAAATAAATTAAAAAATATTTAAACAAAACCCCCCTAAATATTCTAAATAAAATTAAAACAAATGCAGTCCTTTAGGTGAGCCTAAACCCAGAGCTCAACGTTATTCAAATTCAAATTATTCAATCAAAACAAAAATAACTGAATTATTTTCCATAAAAAGCATGTGTGTATGACTCGTATCATGTTTACATAACACACACACTCTCTTTCTCAACAGACAGTTGCCATTGAGAAAAAAAACACCACACGCTAGACACACTAAACACGCTGGAGTTAACTCTCGTAGCTGGTGGGAAACATTCATGACAGTGTTTACTAACCTTAACTTTTGTAGAAATGCGAAATCATATTGGAGGTATTACATCCTTGGCAGCCACCCTCCGCAAAGATGTTTTACATGTCAGTCAGCCCTCCTCCTCTAAGTCGTGGCCGTCTGTAACTTTCCTTTAGCCGAAGTATTCCTATAGCTGTGATGTTGTTTTCTTTGATCGGTGGGGAAAAGTTCAGGATTTTTACCTCCTCAAGCCATCGTGTTGCACAGCTGACTCACTGACACTGAGCAACAACTGGTTTGGGAGGGTTGAGCCTTTCAGCTGCAAGCGAGTCATTTCTCCCTGCTTTTTTGGGACATAAAAAATAGCTTATAATGTAGGGAGGGTATGACAGTAAATTTTTGCAGTTTTGAAACCATACCACCGTATACCTTGAAACCGGTAATTGGCACATATCTAGTTGTGAGTTATCTAAAATGTGTAAATGCTACTTGTATACTACATATGAAAATCTACTTCTCAAATCATGGTGGTTGAAATGGTTTTCAGTATTATGTTTGATCATTTTGGTGTGGTCCAATTTGTGGTAGAATTTTATTATTAGTATTATTTTACCATAAATCCAAATGCTGTTTGACTCAAACATGTTTTATTTTTCAATTGAGTTGTACAATATATGGTGGAAAGCGTTTTAAAACAATTAGAATAATATAATAACGATTACTATACAACTACTGTGGTGACTTTACTTACGAACATCTCTACATACAAAATTTTCAGGTTAAGACACATCTCGACGGGAAAATATTGCCTCTTTTTACCAAAGAAATTTCAGGATATGAAAGGTAAAAAAAAAAAAAAATACAGTTTAGCTGGTACTCGCAGCTCTCAGAGATTACGTAACATACTTATAGCTGTTCTGCCATTGGCTATTGCCAAGCATTCCTGGCATCCAGTTGGCTAAGAAGGACCTCTACTGTATGTGTATGTGTGTATCCCAGCACCCTCTTCTTAGTTTAGTTTAGTTTAGTTTATTCACACATCGTATCATGGTACACACATGAACATGGTCATATATACAAGCAATTCATCTGACAAGATGTATGAAAGGGACACTCCGAATAAGCTATTTAAAGCTTTTAGTAGGGGCCCAGTCAAACAACACACACATACACTCATTCATACACATACATGCAATTAACTATGGGAAATTTCAAAATTCTGATTACATCGTATTTGACATGTGATACCTTAGGAATGTTATTCAAAGACAGCATATTAAACATACATAGCAAGGAGATGTGTTTTCAGTTTTTTCTTAAAAATAGAGATGGAGTGTGACATCTTTCGCTCCTCGTGTTCCGACAGCTTTACATGAGTGTATTAACTTATATCCTTTACTTTTTTTAAATGTTTATTATGCATTTTTAAGCATTATAAAAGATTTATGTCTGAATTTTGTTGGGGTTTAAAACGGATTAGGGCATTTCCATGGAAAATGTGTCTCTACTTACAGAATTTTCAAGTAAAGAAACTACTTCCAGAACCAATTGATTTTGTAAGTAGAGGTACCACTGTATTATAATAATATTTGTGATCCCAAGGGTCAATTTAATTTAACACTAGGAATATGGGATAAAACCAGAGATACCATACATGAAGAAAGCACATGAGAACATGCAAACGCAACAATCAGTTGCACTAATGCTTATATTAATTTTCTAAAGCGTGCAGAATTTGATAAAGAATCTAAGAAAAAATCTTGTTGAGTCTAAGCAGATCCCGGGAACCGGTAAATTTTCCCCCCCTAACTAGCTGATTAATAGAGTAATTTGCTGTAAATTACAGGTTTGAAACCATAAATGGTAATTGTGTTATTTTTATGCTCGGCTCTTTTAGATGCGTGGAAATGCTCTTTTTCTCATCTTTATTTTGGGAATCGGAGGAAGCTTTCAATCAGGATATCACGTCACCAGCCTGAGTTCCCCCTCTCCGGTGAGACCCGTCATTCATGCAAGTTAATTTCAGGAACGCGCTAGATGAACGTGTGCATCTTGATGAATTCTCCTTGCAGTTCATCCGGCGCTTCATCAATAGCACCCTATATGAAAGATATGCAGCGCCACCACCAGGACACACTGTCACACTCATCTGGTCACTCATCGTGTCAATGTATGCTGTGGGAGGCCTATTTGGTGCTGTCAGTGTCAAGTGCTTCTCAGGCCTGCTGGGAAGGTGAGTGCTCTCAATGCAGCGGATTATGAGTCGATCCACTTTAATCCAACACTGAAGGACATGTTTGGTCTTTGGCAGAAAAAAGGCAGTAGTTTGTAACAGCTTTATCGCCATAGCTGCAGCTGGGATCATGTTGACAAGTAAATGGGCCAAGTCTTACGAAATGATCATTGTGGCAAGAATTTTATCGGGCTACTCATCAGGTAACATTGTTGTCACCGATTTGAAAACGTCTAAGCACTCATGTCTGTCATGTTAATGTGGAGTGACACTGTGTTGCAACAGGACACAACATTTTCACAATGATGTACAGTGGTATGAAAAAGTATCCGAACCTCTGGGAATTTCTCACATTTCAGCATAAAATCCTCCTAAACCACCAAAATGCAAGAACGTTTGGCACAGTTATAAATATAACACACAATAAAACACAACAGGTTTCACAGTGGTTAGCATGTTCCCCTCACAGTTCTGATACCAAGGGTTCAATCCTGGGCTCCGGCCTTCCAGTGTGGAGTTTGCATGTTGTCACCATGCCTGCGTTGGTTTTCTCCTGGTGTGTGTGAAAGCAGGGCTATAAACATGGCAAGCTGGAAATGGCAAAATTAAACTGAAAACATAACGAAATTAAAATGTCAGTCATTATGTTCGGGTCGGGGTTCTCGCTGAATTTTTAAAATAAATATATATTTATATACGTATACCAAAACAATGTATGGATGTTAAACATAGGAATACTTATCAAATAAATAATTTGGATAAAAAAGACAAGGCGCTGTATGGTCATTGCAGAGCCAGAGCATGCCATGCACCCTCTTTTTACTCTTTTTCCTCTGCGATGCAAAACCGCATCTGTTTATTTACATTTTACAAACTTTTCCAGCTTTATTTCGTTGTGCAAATGCATTTAAAATGATCATAAAAATATGTAGACTATTTAAACATTAAGAAAAGTTGCGTTTTTTTTCTGCCAACTGAGAATTCGTTACAAAAGACAGGCTTTAATGCGCAGGCATTGTCACCAAATGTGATCACGCAAAACGCAACCAGTCCGTTTTTCCAAGCAGCAAGCAGTGATCTGTCCAGGTCTGACTGGAGCATCCCTTCCCTCTCCTCCTCACAAATAATACATAGAATTTTGAGGGTTTTTTTCTCGGGCTTGGGCCTACAAACAAAATATAAAATTTCGTTTTTTTTTTCTGGGCTCGGGCCTACAAATAAAACTTAACATTTTGGGTTTTTTTCGGGCCTGCTAATCAAGTTAATTGATCGGGCTCGGGCGGGTCGGGCATTATATCCAAGCGGACCCGGGTCGGGTCGGGCTGGATTTTTTTAGGCCCGATCTAATTGATGACCTTAAATTGGTTGCAGTTACACGTCGGGGAACGCTCCCTCCGGAAAAAAAACACGACAGGATTTGACCAACATTGTGACAATGCTGACCAAAAAGGACGTAATGTCCAGGTTATAAAATCGCCCAGCAGCCTTCCACGCACAGAGAGTGCCAGTGGGCAACACAGGTCAAGTCTGTGAAAGTGTCCAACCGGCTTCATTCTTGGAATCTTTTCATGCACGAAAGCAATGACGAGAGTAAATCCTGCGTTACCTTATACGGGAAATTCCCTGGTAATATGTGTGAAAAGGGCTACAGGCAATGCGACTCGTCAGATAGAGAGAGACACTGGGGAGAACTACGTAGAATAAATGAATAATAAAAATCAGTGAAAACGGATGACGCTAAGCAAGCTCTTTATTAGGCTTGTATTGTTAACACTTGTGTATGTAAATCTGACATTAGTACATTGTTCTTATTGGACATACGTGTGTGGCAGCGTGGCAGTTTTTTTTTTTTTTTTTTTTAAACATTGGGTTTTGACAATTGCCTTCATATTTTCGGGATCAAAGCACCGTATGCCGGAATGGCGTTCCGCCATCGTATTTCTTGGCGGAACGCCGATCTGGTGCGTTCCGGCCCACTTTCATGCCTGATAAAATCACCATCTAATGTGATCTGATCTTTGTCAAAATCACGCAGATGAAAATACAGTGTCTGCTTCAACTAAAACCCTCCAAACATTTTTAGGTTTTTATATTTTAATGAGGATAGCATGCAAAGAGTGACAGAAGGGGGAAAATACGTAAGTGAACCCTCTGCCTAAGGAGACTTAAAAAGCAATTGAAACCAATTTTTACCAAACATTTTAAGTCAGGTGTGTGCGCTATTACTGATGAGTGGTTTAAATCTGCCCTGCCCACTATAAAACACACACCTGGTAAGAAATATCTTGATGAGAAGCATTGCCTGATGTACTTCATGGCTCGGTCAAAAGAGCTGTCTGAAGACCTGCGATCAAGGATTGCTGATTTGTATAAAGGTGTGAAAGGGTACAAAACCATCTTTAAAAGTCTGGATATTCATCAATCGAGTCAGAGAAGTTGTCTACAAATGTAGAAAGTTTGGCACTGTCGCTACTCTCCCAAGGAGTGGCCATTCACCAAATATGATGCCAATAGTTCAGCGCAGAATACTCAGAGAGGTAAAAAAGAACCCTAGAGTGTCTGCTAAAGACTTACAGGAATCATTGGTACAGTCCAATATCTCAATGCACACATCAATTATATGTAAAGCTATGGCCAAGAATGGTGTTCATAGGAAGAATCCATGGAGGAAGCCCCCGCTGTCTAAAAAAACATTGTTGCTCGTTTAATGTTCGCAAAAAGGCACTTGGACACTCCACAGAAGTTTTGGCAAAATATTTTGTGGACTGATGAAACCAAAGTTGAATTGTTTTGTAGCCACACACAACGTCATGTGTGGAGGAAACATGGAACAGCTCACCAACAACTACCCCTCATCCCCACCGTGAATTATGGTGGAGGGAGCATCATCACTTGGGGCTGTTTTGCTGCCTAAGGGCCTGGACTATTTGCAATCATTAATGGAAGAATGAATTCAAAAGTTTATCGGGATGCTTTGCAGGAAAACCAGAGGCCGTCTATCAGACAGTTGAAGCTAAAAAGAGGATGGATCCTGCAACAAGACAATGATCCAAAACACAGAAGTAAATCAACTTCAGAATGTTTTCAGAAGGACAAAATGCAAGGTCTGGAGTGCCCAAGTCAAAGTCCGGACTTGAACCCCATTGAGATGCTGTGGAATGACTTAAAGACAGCGATTCATGCCCGACATCCCAGGAATCTAACTGAACTACATCAATTTTGTAGAGAAGAATGGGCCAAGATTAGTCCTGATCTTTTTGCCAGACTGATCTGCAGCTACAGGAAGCATCTGGTTGAAGTTATTGCTGCCAAAGGGGGGTGAGGGTGGGCACAAAATATTTAAATCAAAATGTGATGGTTCACTTACTTATTTTTCCTCCTGTCATTATTTGCATACTATCCTCATTAAAATATAAAAATCTATAAATCTTTGGGTTGTTTTAGTTGAAGCAGACACTGTTTTTTCATCTGTGTGATTTTGACAAAGATCAGATCACATCTGATAGTAATTTTATGCAGAAATGTGAGAAATTCCAAAAGGTTTACATACTTTTTCATACCTCTGTATCCTGCTTATATGTTTAGATTATTTGTACAATATTGTAACATGACTATAAATGACCCCCCCCCCCCCATCCCCCCCCCCACACACACATTAAAAAAAACTGATTTACCAACCTGGTTTGCAGCTCTGGGAGCAAACATCCATCTGATGTACCTTGGTGAAATTTCACCAAGAGAGATACGAGGAGTTGTCACCATGTCTTCAGCGACATTTATTGCCATTGGTAAACTGTCAGCACAGTTTTTTGGCCTCAGGTATAAATTTACTTGATTTTTACAGCTTCATTTTTATGTCATTCAGTTACTGTCTTGTTTTGTTACAAAATTACTGCGCATTCTATTCCAAACCACATGTAATTGTTGTTGCTTTGAAATGACTGATTAAGGACTATGTTTTTATGCATTCTAAAATTTCTTCTAACATTATCTAAGTCCTTTGTTTGTTGTACGATTTTTGACTATGTCTGCATATGAGAAAAAGAAAATTAAAAGATTAAGGGTGGGATTTAGTAGGTTTTTCTTCTTTCTATTATGCAATACGTTTTGTACCTACTAACTACTATTTTATTTTTTTAGCTGAAGAAAAAAAAAGCAACATCGGGCTACTCCAACTAAAAAGTAGCGTCTTTAAATATCCTTTATAAACACAAACTTTTAATATATAAGCTTTATTTTGCTCTCCTTTAAATCACCGAGCAAAAAATATGTTCTGTTACGATTTGTGTCGGAGAACTGAAGATGAGAGAATGACTTAATGGCTTTTAGTTCTATATTTGGTTAAACATTTGTTTGACTGCTGCTCCATAAAAATATTCATGTTAGTTTGGAACCAGGATGCTGTTTGCATGTTTATCATGCATTTGGGTTGTAGCCATGTTGAAACACCAATTTCTAAAGCAGTCTTCTATTGTTCTAAATGTTCTTGTACCTTTCTCTCTGGGCCTAATTTGGTCAATTACCAGAAAAAAATATTTTGAGATGTAGTTTAAGACGTTATTCCACACAACTATGAAGAATTGAAGAAATTACTTCAAGAATTTCTTTCTCATAGTGAGATCCTTGGCCGTGACGAGCTGTGGAACGTGGTCCTTTGTGTGCCTGCGTGTCTGTCAGTGGTCCAGGTGATAGTAATGCCTTATCTTCCCGAAGCACCCAGGTATCTCTTTATCGAAAAACGAGATGATGAAGCATGCAAACAGGGTGAGTAGCACAGAAATTTTATTATTGCCATTTTAATGTCATGTTTTCATATAAAGTATACACTGCCAAATGGTTTAGGCTGAGTCAAGGTTAAAAGGTTGAAATTATATTGCTCACTTCTTACCATTTATGTGTAATATAGCGCATAAAAAAGCGCCATCAACCATAATATCTAATTTCTTGACTCCAGCTTTGCAGAGTCTGTGGGGCCAAGGTGATTACAAGCAGGAGATGGCCGAAATGTTGACTGAGCAGGCAACTATGGAAGCGGCACCTGCAAAAAGTCCTTTGGTTGTCCTTCGGGACCGAACAGTGCGTTGGCAGCTCATCACAATGTCTACCATGTACTGCTGCAACCAGTTATCAGGCATGGCCATGGTGAGGACGTCGTTCTCCCATACACACATACACACGCAAAAAAATTAAGTTGTATTCCAATGTCAAAAAAATTTAATATTCTGTCCCTTCTCTTTTATTCACAGATCAGCACATTTACTTTTGACATCTTTCAGAAAGCAGGGATCCCGACAGATCAAATCCGCTACATAACTATCGGTCTTGGAGTAACAGGAATTATCACTTCTATAGCTTGTGTGAGTATCTATAAATTCCTCGCATACAGCAGTCCTCTATTTGTTTTTCACTGGGATGTTATTTTCTATTTTTGTTCTATTTGCGTGTTTTCCCTTGACCTGTGTATATGTGTCAATAGTCATGTTGTGTTAAAACACTTAACAACAATACACATAACTATAAATAATGATGAAAAAGAATAGTGTGTTTTCACTGTATTCCCCCGCTTTTTGCGTTGTTCGCGGTTTTTACGAAAAATGCGGGAATACAGCGGAAAAAATCTTCACTATATTACCCCGCTTTTCCGCAAAAAACGAGGGAATACAGCAAAAAAAAATCACTGTATTCCCCTCTTTTCTGCGAAAACCGTGAAAAAGGAGGAAGTACAACAAAAAGTATTTCACTGTATTGCCACGCTTTTTGCGGTGTTCGCAGTTTTTACGAAAAACGCGGAAAACGTGAAAAACGAGGGAACACAGCAAAAAAAATCTTCATTACATTACTCCGCTTTTCCGCAAAAAACAAGGGAATACAGCAAAAAAAAAATGTCACTGTTATTCCCCCGCTTTTCCACGAAAACCGCCAAATACACGAAAAACGAGGGAATCTATCGGAAAAAATGTTTTCACTGTATTCCCCCCTTTTCTGCCAAAGCTGCGAAAAACGAAGGAATACAGCAACAAAAAAAAATCACTGTATTTCCCCGCTTTTCCGCGAAAACAGCGGAAACGAGGAAATACAGCGAAAAAATATTTCACTCAATTCCCCCGCTTTTCCACAAAAATTACGAAAACCGCGAAAAACAAGGGAATACAGCAATGTTTTTTTAACTATTCCCCCGTTTTTCCGCAAAAAAACGCGAAAAACGAGGTAATAGGCCCACAGTGAATATTTCTTTCCCCGTATTCCCTCGCATTTCCGCAAAAAACGGGAAACCACGAAAAACGAGGGAATACAGCGACATTTTTTTTCGCTGTATTCCCTCGTTTCCCTCGAAAAAAAAATTTCACTGTAATGTTGCGCCAAACTGCGAGGGCCCATTCAGTCCTGCTTGCAGACCTAGTTGAAGTTTGGATATCATTACAATGTACAAGTGTATCAAATGAAGACAATAACAAAAAATAGAGTCGCCTGATATCGGTCGATAAAAGCATTTTAAAATGACATCTGATAATTGGTTTTTCATTATACATTTTGGGCCAATATGCATGTTACTTTCAAAGTGAATATTTGCCTTCTGCTTTTATACTAGAGCATGAAACGGGAATGGATTTTCACTCCCGTTCCCTCCCGCTCCCAGAGGAAAATTCCCATTCTATCCCAATCCTGGGGCTGAGTCAAGAAGTAGAATGACTCCCAGTCCGTTCCCGCTCCCAGTCAAAATTATTCCCACTTTATTTTTTGTCTTATTGTATTATTTTTTAAACAACTTTAAGTTAGTCATTAGAAAAAGTCAACGGATTGTTCTTTTTAGATGACTGATTTTAGATTACCACTCGTCCTTGAGTCACTACAATACTTTACTTATCCTGTGCATTTTTTACACGCCATGTATTTTTATCGTGGCACTGTTGCGTTCCACTTTCAAGAAGTTTTCTAATAACTTGGCGCTTCCTCCTACAAGCTCCTACAGTTTAACCAATGGGTAATTATTTCAGTTTCATGTGTAGTTCTCTCTCCGAGTTTTCACCTCCACTGATGGCCATGTGGAGTCTGCGCAAATATAGTAGCCGGAAGTCGAAGCATTAGAATCTTGGGGTATTAGAATGTATAGTTCTCTTGACGGGCCAAAGCAAGTCAAGACTGCGTTGGCCCACGGAAATAAAACTGCAAAAATGGACGCTTTGGTCCTCAAGGTGTTCCCACTGTTGCCCGCTCCTGTTGATTATTATTCTCGTCCCATCCCAATCGTGGCATTCATAAAATTTTGACTCCCATTCCGCGGGTAATCCCTTGACCCACAAGATTTCCCAAAATAATTCCTGCTCTACTTCGTACATGGGCTGGTCAAAGTTTAGCAAAGAAGTTATGCTCACTGATAGGGATGGGAATCGAAATCCGATTCCAATTCGGAACCGGTTCCGAGTGTTTCGAGGCCTCGACATCACAATGAAAAAGCCTTAACGATCTCTTTAACGATTCCTAATGACGCGTATTGCGTCGTGACGTGTCTTGTTGTCCAGACGCATCAAACTAGCATGGCGCCAAGAACCACTCGCTCCAAAGTTTGACTACACTTCACCAGGAAAGAGTGTGAAAATGAAAGGTTACGACGGGTAAGCGCGAGCATTGCAGCCATAAACATAACAATGACAGCACGTAGGTTCAAACGCTCGAAAGTGTGTCTTCACTTCACGAGGAAAAATTACAACAAAGCGACTTGCAGTCATTGCAAGGTGGAGATTTGCTGACTTTATTCAACCATCACTTGAAGAGTGAAACTAAGAATAGAAATGAAACAAATCAATTTCGTCCCCAATAACAAACAGGTTTGGATCAACGTAAATCAGCGATGATGAGCTGCTAATAACAGTATGGTTAGCATTCGTTCGCTAGCATTAGCACATCGTTCAAACCACTACGAAACTGGATTTAAGTGTCCGATCGCGAGTGGAAACACAACAACAACAACAACAACAACAACACAAAAGATGATACATACAGGCGTTCCCTCTGTAGATATTAACATTAACAAAGAACGTTGGCTCGTAGAAGTGTTTCCCTCTCTCACTAACTTGCCCACTCACTTGGATGCGGCATTTCTTCTTTGGGTGTAAGCGCGCTCTTCTTCACGTGAGCGCGTTCTTCTTCAAGTGAGGAAGCGCAAGGGCGCCCCCACTTGAGCGTGTAAGTGCCACAAAAACTAAAAGGCATGCAATTCAATGTAATGGTAAAATAATACACGTTAACCTAGGAGTCTCCAAACTGCGGCCCGCGGCCCAAATACGGCCCGCCTCCACATTTGGTCCGGCCATTTTGATTTTTTTGTTTTGTTTTCTCAATCGTGTTATTTATTTTCTAGCCTTTTCCTTGAAGAATTCTGAGAGGGTTATTTGGTTATTATCTATTTAATTAATAGTGTTGTTATTATTAATTATTATTATTATAAAGAATCCAGAAAGGGTTATTTGATTGTGGCTTTCTGAAAAACAATATATTTTTTAATTTATGCACTTCTGCAATCGTCACACTTTTTCTGTTACAAACTGACCCCGGCCCCTCATCAGAGAAGGGAAAAGTTATGTGGCCCTCACAGGAAAAAGTTTGGGGACCCCTGCTTTAACACATATTGCCAAAGGCAGAACAAAAACATATCTGCCAATATATACCAATATTTTTTATTTCTATTAGATAAATGTTTCAGTAAAATGTTACACATTCTTGTGTATTTGCCACTTATTGCCACAGTTAACATTGAGGCTTTGGGCCTCTTTTGATCTCGTTGTGAGTTTGTAAGGTTGTGACTTCTGATTAAACAAACTCGATGCCAATCAAAACGTTTGTTCTTCTTTTTACCCAAATTAGAATCGATAAGAGAATCGATAAAGAATCGAATCGTTAAGCAATATCGATAATGGTATCGGAATCGTAAAAATCCTATCAATTCCCATCCCTATACCATTAGAAGTCTCCAAACTAATATGCATGGGATTTGTTGTGTAAGTAATATCATTATTAAAGCATTGGTAACACTTTATAATAACTATCCGTTTTACTAATAAATAGATCATTAGTAAACTGTTGATAAATGATTTATTGTTGATTTGTGAAGTATTTGTTAGCAGTTTGTTAAGCATTGGTTGACCCCATTCTAAATGATCATGTTAGTTGATGGATCTTAATAAAACTGTATACACCTTATGTTGAAGGTCATACGTTTTATTGGTTAAATATACAAAGAAAAGTACAAATATTTGTTGGTTCTATGACAGATTTTCATATATGTGCAACATGAGCGCTACCTGCAAAAGGCCTTATCAAAATACCTTTTCTTTTGAAGTGAACGGCATTTCTTAACCTGAAAAGATAGAAATGCCAAACGTTACACACAAAAACTTGACTGTGTTTCAGGTTAAGAACACCCTGTAAATGCTTAACAAACTGTTTACAAATACTTCACAAATCAACAATAAATCATTTATCAACAGTTTACTAATGATTTATTAACTAGTAAAACGGATAGTTATTATACAGTGTTACCAAAGTGTTACCAAAGCATTCAGTGGGGCATCACAATACTATTGACCATAATATGTTAAATCCACGACCTCATATATCAGTATCGGGTTTTTGGAGTTGGACAATATCGGGATATTGGTTAAAATCTCATTATCTGACAACTCTACAAAAAAAAAAAAAAAAAAGAAAGTGGATAGTAATAATTTGTTCCTTTTTTTCTCTTAGGGATTTTTGATTGAGCATGTAGGAAGAAGGCCACTGTTCTGGATGGGTTATGGCATCATGTCAGCTTGTTGGCTGTTAGTGACAGTAGTGCTCAATTTGAAGGTAAAAACAAATGGAATCTGGCATGATTGCAACCATGTCACATATGAGTCAGGGTATAGTTAAGCATAGACTTCACTATCAGTTGACGGGACATGGGGCTTGGGGCCGATCCTTAGGGGGCCTATTTTCAAAAACTTAAAATTCAAATATTTTCAAAACCTATGCCGCTAGTGACCTAAAACCAAAACAGGCACCTCCCTTAGGCATATATGAATCTCCATGAGCAGCGACATCAAAAAATTGTAAGTCGTTCCCTAATAAAATCCTGATTAATTATTTTTTTATACAAGAATAACAAAACTTAAAATGGCTCTAAAATTTTCAAATTTTACACTAGATGCACAAAAATCACCAAATGCAGAGATAATCACCTATATTTTCAGGCTCAATAGCAATATTTAACATATATGAATTTTTGTCCAAAATAAAAACTTACTTTTTTTTATGTAGTGCATGTTTTCAACAGGTAATAAATCACTCAATTTTCAAATCAGAAACTTAATAGTTGAGGAAAAAGGGCATAATCATCTTATTTAACAAAAGCAAAATTTAGATTTTTCTATAAACAATTGGAACTTATTTAGGTTGACTTCCTATGTTACTATTGCCTCAGCACGGAGGCACGTCTTGACAGCTTTCTGGGCTTCGTGGTTTTTAGATTGAAATGTTACATAAAATAAAACAAGTAAAAGGCGATTTTTTTTGGATGGACGCATAATGTCTAAATTACTACACTGCTGCCAAAAAACGGGCAGTTGGCTGAAAATTACCAGATCATTTGAATGTAAAGTTACGCTACTGTGTATGGATACAATATAGCGGCCATCACAAAACTCAGAGCTTTTAAAATTGAAAATTCATGTAAATAAATGCGTACATCCTGGAATTTCTATAGATATCAACATCTAGATTCTTGGTTTTGGCGATCGCAATCAAAGCCAACAGTAATTCACTGGGTGCCATCGATGCTGATAGATTGAGGGCTGGCAGTGATCGTCTGTTGTTGTCAATTACACTGAAACATGATCATTCATATCCAGCCACTTATTATTAACAGAGGTGGGTAGAGTAGCCAAAAATTTTACTCGAGTAGCGTTACTTCAAAATAATATTACTCAAGTGAAAGTAAAAGTAGTCATTCAAGAAATTTACTGAAGTACAAGTAAAAATGTATTTGGTGGAAAGAATACTCAAGTAAAGGGTAACATTGTGAGTAACTGCTTACATTTTTATTACATTTTTTTTTTTAAAACATTGGTATTATTTTTCTCAGTGCAAAGTTATCTATATCAACTGTTGTTATAATGATATTGTGCAATAACCCATTGCATAACCAAATTAAGCCAAAGGAATACAAAATAAAGAGGAAAAAAAAAATCATTGAATTCCGTCGAGAGAAAAAAAAAATTAAAATGAAGCATTATTTGTCCAAAGAGCATGAGTACCCCCTAATGGAGAAAAACACCGAGCAGTTATCATTCATTTTACGTAAATATTTCAAGCTAAAATTACGCTATTGTGTAAATCCAACGTTGCGGCCATCACAAAACACAGAGATTTTAAAATGGAAAATTCTTGTAAATAAATGCGTACATCCCGGAATTTCTATAGCTATGAACATAGAACAGTCTAGATTATTGGTTAAAAGCAAAAAAAAAAAAAAAAACCAAAAAAAAAAAGAAAACAAAAAAACCCCCAGACAGTCATCATTCATTTTACGTAAATATTTTGAGCTAAATTTACGCTAATTTTTTCCATACATTTTTTTCACAATGTTTCAAAGTACATGCATGGGGCTATTTAATATAATAATTACCTTGACTCCTCGACCAACTCACTCTTGAGACACTCCTGCCTGCTTGTATGCAGTAAAACATTTTTCCTTTTTCCACCTAAATCTGGCGTTTGAATGCAGAGTGTGTTTGAGTTTATCACAGTGAAAGCCAAACGCTCTGCCAGGGTCTGCCCCCTTTGGGCAATGTTTGTGGGACCAGTCTTATCAACTGATGGTGAAGTCTTTGAGTTAAGGTTAATAATTTTGCTTTCAAATCTCAAATCAAACAGATATTGATGAAGCCAATTTTGTATTTTAGGCTTTTAGTTCTTGGGCTCCGTACGCTACCGCTGTATTGATCATACTCTTCATCATCTTCTTCAGCGGAGGGCCTGGTATCAGCATAACTTTCAAAATGAATGGAAATAAATGGGCCTTTACTGTTTCTATAAATAATTTAAGCATTTTTTTGCATTTGTTACCAGGGGGAGCATCAGGTACTCTCCACAGTGAGATCTTCATTCAGTCCAATCGAGTGTCTGCCTTTGTCATCTTCGGGGTTCAGCGCTGGTTCGTATTCGCTGTGATGGGCCTAGTCTTTCCCATACTTATTGTAAGTACATCAGTGAGATTGTCTGATTTGCAATGACAGAACAGATAAGGTTACACTGATATTTTTCTCGTAGGATACACTTGACACCTACTGCTTTGTGTTTTTCGCCTGCTCGTGCCTGCTGGGTTGTGTTTACGCCTTCTTCTTCCTGCCTGAAACTAAAGGCAAGACGCTGCTGGAGATCTCAAATGAATTCAAATCCATCACTGTCTGTGGAAACTCTTTTCAGGAGGAAAGACGACTGGAGACTAAGTTATAGGATGTACTGCTCCCGTGCTGGCAGTGTTCAAGTACTGTAGAGTAAATGAACAGATAAACAATGGCTCACACTGTTTGACTCTGTGATGGAATATACTGCCCGTAAGTGAAAATATATAAAATATGGAGCATAATGACAAA
Source organism: Corythoichthys intestinalis (assembly GCF_030265065.1). Classification (NCBI taxonomy): domain Eukaryota; kingdom Metazoa; phylum Chordata; class Actinopteri; order Syngnathiformes; family Syngnathidae; genus Corythoichthys; species Corythoichthys intestinalis. Next base: position 36,932,259 of record NC_080403.1, on the reverse strand, counting down.
ATACCAGAGAAGTGTTTTGTCTTATATTTATTTATTTTGAAGCTATTATCTCAACTATTGTTTTCCACCTGGAGGTAATTCTTAAAGTAAAAGTATATGAACAGGAAGGAAAAATGGTAGAAGTTTGCTACTTTATAAAATATTACTCATTCAAATAATATTAATCAAAATAACATGGCTCTGTGATGATAATAATAATAATCAACTACAGTAAATCTGCTGTGGTGCCTTTCTAAATAGCAGCAGTCCATGTCATACTATTTACAAAGTACTGTAAACACCACAAGAGGGTGCTGTTTACCCTTTTTTCCAAACGTGCTATGGGATACGGTAGTTTATCCACTATTTTTATTACACTAAATGACGTGTATCACAATTCTTTACGTGTGACTTGATAGTTTAGTGGTTTAAAATATTAAATATTCGAGGCTTTCTGGGAGTCCTCTATGTGAGAAATATTATCCACCAAGTAAATGGTACATTCTTATATTGGAATGATTTGGAAACAAAACCTGATAGTTCTGAATGTTTTGGAGTTCTGAGGTTCCAGCACTGTCATTTTTGCCAAGGAACAAATTCTGAGGATCTGGGACTAAATAAATCTAAGTGTGACTCAAAAGTCTCACAAGTTTTCAGAGTGATTTACTATATAACATTGCTATCAATCAAACAAAATAGAAACTCAAGTGGACAGACTGACATATCAATATACATAACAAAACATTATTTTTTGCTGTTTCAAATGGAAATGTGAGAAAATAATATTCATAGTCATAGTTCGCATTGTGTCTCGTATAAACCATTCAATCACACCAGTATATAGCATGTATAGATGGCTGCAATTTAAAGTGAGACTACATTTTCAGCACTGGACATATTTTGTCAGAATCTCTAACATGCAGACGTTGGTGTTGAATATATACATCTCTTTGCATCATCAGCAAAAGACCCTTTATGCAGCACTTTTAGTGAATGCCCATTGAGACTAACAGCAGCATGGCCGGATCATCCCATTTCAATGTCCTGCTAAAGGAGGATTAACTTGGGGGGTTAAGTGAAAATTGTTACAGTTGCACTCTGCCCTTCCTCTCTGTCCAGTCTGTTTTGTTTCATTCTTGCCAGCTTTACACACACCGAGACGTACTTGTATAAACGATGGGCAAGAGTGAGCATGCATGTTGTAGTAACATAGAGTATATCCAACTTTGCTCACAGCTGTAAAGCCATGCTGATTTATATTTGCTTGTACCTTATATTGGGGATGATTCCCGTCAAAACTACTGAAATGCAAAGAAAACTGTTTTGGTCAGTTATTTGTATAGCACATACAAAAACTGATTTTCATTCAAAATTGTATTTTTTCAATGACTTGCAAAATAAAAGTTACCAAAAACAGCTATAACCCCAACCTCCATCTCCTAATTCTTATTTTCCCTCATTTCCTCACATACTAAATGCCAAATCTCAATTTTAACTACTTGAGAACATAGGATGTAGGATATTAAAATTGAAGATAATGTAAACATTTAATTTTTGTTGTGTTTTTAATAATAAAGATATAAGTAACATACATTCAGAAAAATAAGTACAAATGACTTATATTATGCAGAGTAAAATGGAATATGAAGATCATGCAAACATTTTTTAAAATTTTAAATCATAAAGAAATGAATAAGTAGCCTAACATTAATGAATAAATATAAGCCCAAAGTGCAGATTGACTTCCAAGATGTTCTGAACCTCCTCATCAGAGCAAATAAAACTAAATATGATAAATAAGCCACCTTAACTCTCTCCTCGGTCTTAAAGATTTGATCCATTTTCTGTTGCATTGCCCCCCCCCTTTTTTTCTGTTTCAGAAAACATGCACATTTAAACCAATCAGAGCTATCTCTGGTGATCACATGTCAGTACTCAGATAACTGCAGCAGCTGGGGAAACCTCCATGCCGTCCGTGGAATAAAATAAATAATAAATATCGGTGGAAACGTATTATGCTAAACAAGCACTTTATTATGCTTGTTGTTAACACTTGAGTATGTAAATCTAATGTTGGTAGATTGTTTTTCTTCTCTGAGATGAAATGCATGTGTGGCAGCTTTGTATAAAACTGAAACTATGAAACTTATACCGGAACTGCGTTCCAGCCCTGAATCTTATACCGGAACTGCGTTCCTGACCGTTCCCGCCCACTTTCACCCCTGGCTGTAAGACCGTCATAATTATGACATGACACTATCATGGGAATTAATGAATGCTTATGACGGTGGTCATTTAGTGTCATCCGGCAAATTATGTCACTAATTCCCTTTATGTCCAGCTCGGATCTTTTACATCCATTCAAAAGTGAGATAATTTGCCGGATGACACAAAATGACATCGGTCATAAACATTCATTGATGCTAATGGCAGTGTCAGTTATGATGGTCTTATGACAGTCTTATGGTGCCACTGTCAAATAAAGTGTTGCCAAATACTTTTAACTAGAAATTCATAAAAACAAACAAACAAACAAAAAAAACCTAGAACAGTAACTGAAGAAATAATTAGCACAGAACCTAAATTTGATTGTAATTTACATCTGTAGCGCTGCAATGAATGCTAGGAGGACGACAACAGTGTTGACAACAATGGGTGGCAGCAGAGGTTGACTGTCTCCCCCAAGGGAGCAGTGATGGCTAAATGAAGCTTCTTGAAGCAATTAAGTTTTGCAACCAATTGGTTCAAAGCTTCATGTGGTTCCTTTGCTCCTATGATCGTCTTATTATGCGGCTGTCGAATAAAATATTCCAGTGCGGCTTATCTTGGAACAAATGCTGTTTTCGTGTCAAATTTGGTCGATGGCGGCTTATAGTCAGGTGCGCCATTTAGTCCGAAAATTACGGTATTTTCTTTTCCCCAGTGCAACAGTTAAAAAACTATAGAGCAGTGGCTCTCATACATTTTACAGCAGGTATCACCTAAAATAACTATTGCAACCACAATCAAAGCCAACAGTAATTCACTGGGTGTCATTGATGCTGATAGACTGAGGGCTGGCAGCGATCGTCTGTTGTTGTCAGTGACACTGAAACATGATCATTCACATCCAGCCACTTATTACGAAGGACGTCTACTGCCCTCAATGACGGCCAGCGAGTTAAAATACATTCATGTTGGTGGAGGCAAAATGTTTCGAAGTATTATACTTACTTATCCTAGTTTCTTTGAAAATAAACCATCCTAAAACATTTATTTCATTGTTATGAAGTTCTATATGCAAACAGCCGAACTGTGATTCATAAATGTACTGTTGCTGATTTAAAAAGAGGTCGTTTGAACATTTAATTTACTCTTTTGCGTAACACTACAGGGATCCCGCGTACCACTGGTGGTACTCATACTAAACTTTGAGGACGACTGCTCTAATGCCAACATTTGTCTCATATCAACAAACACTTGAGTACTGTACATCCATCCTGTATTGTGAACTTCATTTTTTCAACAGCAGACAGTTTAGGAAATACATGAAAAATAGCGTGCCGGGCATTAAATGTCGCGGTCTAATACAGGTGGCACACAGATGGGACACCTCCCGGCCCGGCGCTGTGCTTGTGAATGTTTCACAGTGTGTGAAAAGGGGCATCCATGTCATGAACCAGATGGAGCCCTCGAGCCAAGGTACCCGTTGTGCATGTCTTCTTTTAGGCCAGATGCCCTTCGGGTTGCTGGCTGGGCTGAAGAACTAACACCTGGTAACATTTTTCCTGCACCATATAGGCCACCATAAAGAGCAAACATGGGAAAATATCGTTGCTAAATTTACTACTAAAGACAGCAAACAAAATTCCGTACTGAGATATGCTGATGCAGAGTGTGCATCTTAATCACAGAAAACCTTTCAATGAGATTAATTGGAGAATTCAAGTGAATTGCGGTTTGAGGTTAGAAGGAGGGCAAAGGTCTAGCGTTTGGGATTACAGGGTTAAGTCAAGGTCCATAAGTCTGAAACAGAGCTCAATTACTAAAGAGGAAAGGCTCTCTGAAAGAAAAGAAACATTTGAAACATGGTAGTAAATCAAGGCCCAAAGTAATCATATTTAATGTAATGCCTAATTGCAACCAAAATGTTAAAGACTGAGATAAACATATCGATAAACATGATGTATTTTAGCATTTTAAATCCGCTCCGGATCAAAATTAGTAGAGATGTCCCGATCACGTCATTTTCAAAGTATCGGAATCAGCAAAAAAATATCGGCCATGCTTTTTTAATATATATACTGTATATTTTTAAATTAAATCGTTTTCTAATTGTATTTAACGTTACAGACATAATATGTTACACTCATCCAGAGTCTTTAGTTTAGGCTTTAGGTAGGGTTATCAAATTTATCCCGATATCAGCGGTAATTATTTTTTTTAAGAATGTATCACGTTACAATATTTAACACAATTTATGCATGCGCTGCACGACCCACTCACGCATTGTCGCGCTCAATCTGTAATGGCGCCGTTTTACCTATATAGAGAGATAAAACGCAGCGTAAAATGAGTAGAGTTAATTTTGGCAGCCTTTGGAGCCTTTTTTTTAATTGGCTAACGCCTTACAATCCTTCTCCCTACAATTAGAAATATCATGGGAAGCAATGTGGGGGAAGCGAGGTAGCTATTGATCTCAACACCTTATGTTATTTCCCAACGCAGAGAAGATATATCAATTGGTAGCACTACGCACAGTCATGGTTCCACTTCCCATCATGCATTTGGGCATGGCAGCAGTATCATTTACTGAAAGCTCAACAAATACACTAGATGGCAATATTTAGTCACAATATACAAAGTCACAAATCTTTCTATCCATGGATCTCTCTCACAGAAAGAATGTTAATAATGTAAATGCCATCTTGAGGATTTATTGTTATAATAAACAATACAGTACTTATGTACTTTATGTTGAATGTATATATTTGTCCGAGTTTTATTCATTTTTTTCTTAATGCATTGCCAAAATGTATATGATCGGGAAAAATTATCGGGAATGATTGGAATTGAATCGGGAGCAAAAAAAGCAATCGGATCGGGAAATATTGGGATCGGCAGATACTCAAACTAAAACGATCGGGATCGGATCGGGAGCAAAAAAACATGATCGGAACAACCCTAAAAATGAACAAAATCCTGAAACAGATTATCCTACAGTTCCTCAGTTGTGTTCAGTGTTTTCAAAATGATTTTGCTTCCCTGATTTGAAACATTGGACAACATATAATATATTAAATGGCCGACAATCATAAATGACGAACTTGTTGAACCGTTATCAAAATTTAAGCTTTCTTTTTTTTATACACCCTAGAGGAAGTAGTAAATAGAGTGTCACATGGTCACAAGTGAAACATGGTATGGCACTTAAAGTTTGGAGGTGTGTACAAGATAAGACAAACTACGTAAAAGAGACTCCTAGAAAGATAAAAAATGTATTTTAACTGTCACCAACAACCAGTGTTGTTTTCGTCAATGACGACGATAACGAAAATGTTTCGTCAACAAAGACTTTTTTCATGAAGATGATGAAACGATAACGAGCTAAAAACATGTTTTGGGAGACTAAAACATAACGATACAAATGCCAGTTTTCCTCTGACGAGCATTAGTTTCCATCACATGTTCACAATGTGTGACATTTTATGTGTAGTTAGCCTGCATCGTTGCGATGTCTGGTTGAGTACCTTGTGACATGCTGCGCCCCCGAGGCACCAGTATAGTCTCCAGTCACTCCAGCTTCTACACACAGTAAGATTTGTTTTCCTATCTTGGCCAGAGAGAAGAAACAATGTTGGTTTAGCCTTCAAAGGTCTGTGCTGAGTTATGACCTCACACTAAACGTAATTCGTAGCAGTAGCATAGCATTCACATTCGCGTTAGCATTAGCCAAAAGCTAACGGCGAGCGTCTCGGACAACTTAAAATTAAAAAAAAAATTTTTTACATACAGTTCGTGATTTCCAGCTGGGTATAATTCATTGAAAATAATATACTTTTCCTGCTAAGTGTGCCTTGTAGATGCTACAATATGAGCTCGTCCTTGTTCCTTCGAAATAGTTTGAAACCTTTTATTTATTTATTTTTGGAATGATTGAAAAAAAATTTACAGATGAAAACATCTTGAATAAATGTCGACTAAAACTACACGAAATTAGTCTTGAGTTTTCATCAACAAAAAACTAGACGAAGACAAACACATTTTGAGATGACCAAAAATAATGACTAAGACCAATAAGTATTGTCTTCCAAAAGACAAGACCAAAACTAAAAGGGCTGCCAACAACACTTGCTGGAATGTTGTTCATTAACGTAGGCAAATTTGTATGACAAAAGAAGGCCCAGATTCCAGGATTGTTGTTCATTATTTGTAAGTTCATATATTCTGTTTTGTCTTCATTGTACATGGAGTCTTAACTCGATGCAAAAAAAAAAAAAAAATGTAATGTGTGGCTCTTTGCTTGAGAGGAAAACCAATTTGGGATGTGTGTGCGTGCGTGTGTGTGAAAAAACCCTCAAAGGTAATTTTCCACTTAACTCAAACTGCAGTCATAATAAGCAACAGATATATTCTTAAGAACCTCCTAAACCATCTCAAAATGGTTGAGGTTGTAGCAGCTGCACTACACACACTTGCATAACATAATCTTCAGTGAATTAAGTCGCAATGTTTTTTTGTTTTGTTTTTTTGTTTGTTGACTATAAAAAAGAAGAATGGAAACTCTTAAATTACTCTATTCTGAAGGAAATGTAGGATATAGTGTGGGTGTACATACTGGGCTGTATATACTGTATATATATGGCAGAAAACACAAACAAGACTGAAAAAGCAGTTTCTGCTCTTGCACTCTTCTTTAAAAGAACTGCAGTATTTTAAGCATATGCTAAACCATATCATATTCATGGCGCATTAAGCCCCCGAACCATTTTTAATTGTCCCGTTTTACCCTGGAAACCCCCATTTACAGACGTCACGCAACCGTTTTTGTTTCAACACTGCCATAAACAGAAGCTCAGTAATTATATTAATTATTCAAAATGTCTGTCATTTTTAGTTTAGAATAATTTATTGATGTCTTTAATTTAAAAAAAAAAATAAAAAATTTCAAAAATTTTCACTCAAATTTTTTAAACTTTTAAACTAATTACGTCATAATGAAAAAATTTGTGTCTGTAAATAAGTCTTGGATATCTACCTCACAACTATCGCTTAGTTGTATTTTTTTGTCACATTTCCCCCAATATTTTAGATGATAAATAATTGATCCAAACTAGTGGTGTCAACAATAATGGATGCGGCGATGCATCCCCATGCGGGGCATAGACGATTCGATTCAATGTGGGCAACAAGCCGAATCGATTCAGCGCATTTTAAAATATATAAGTACGTTAAAAAATCTTCACTGTGCAATTCCGGTGATGCAACGGATTTGGTTTCCCCATTTGTATTATTATTCTCATGTTTCATTTTTTACACACCGCCTAACTCTGGTCAAGTTTCCCACCAACCTCGTAGAAGCCAAAATGTCTCCAGATGTCTGCTTTCAATGTCTTAGGTGCATTAATAATCTTTCTCGCTCCCTCTTTCTGCGCTTCAGCCATTGTTATGTTATGTCCTATCTCTTAGAGGTTAGATCTTGTGCCCGAACCCGATTATCATTCACGTTCGGGTCCGGTCGGGCCGCCGTGCCGGACTAATTAATTACATAAAAGTCCTCCTGATCGTACATTCGGTCATCTTCCACCAGCGCCCCGGCCGTGCAACCCGACCGTTCCGTTCCGTTCCGTTAATTCGGGTTATGCCTGACGTCCTGTGTGGGTGAATTCTGGGGGGGACCTGTGTAGTGACCACTACCTCTTAACAGAATTCACCTATAGAACGTATTTGGAGCATGTTGTGTTCCGGGGGGAAAACTTTGTTGTCACGTGTGTTTCCAGCACAGACACTAAAGAGTCACGAGAGTCACAAGCGGTCGAACACATCTACCCAACGAGCTATAGAGACTCAACAACATTATCGGCTACAATTTCAACACTAAATATAGTGGTGCAATAGAGGTACTTTTTCTATAATTTCAGTTGCAATTGTTCCTTTTTTTCACAGAATGTTTATTTGGAAACCCATGACGTTGTTACATTTAACAGTATTAAGGCATCCAGTGGGGCATCAAAATACAATTAGCCATAATATGTTAAGTCCATGACCGCATATATTGGTATCTGTTTGATATTGATATCAGATTTGTGGAGTTGGACAATATCGGTTATCGGTTAAAAGTCATTGTCGGACAACTGTAATACATATATGGCGGAAAACAGTCAGGTGACTTGAAGTTCCGCTCTGAGACCCCCAAGTTGGCTAAATTTCAAAATTGTCCTATATGCATGTGTGATACATCATTGGAAAGCTTAAAATCTAAATTTTCTCGGTGAAGACAATTTTTGAACAAGAGGGCATTTAAAAACTTTTTTTTTTTTTTAAACAGCAAAACCCTAACTGGAGGTGAGAGCACGCTAGAGCATAATTAAAGACGCCATGATTTTAACGAGATATTATCGCGTACTTACCTCTTTTCGATCCAAAAACTCTATGTAGCATGTATCACAGAGTGTCAAGACACAGCTGTGAATGGCCACAGCTGGATTTTTGGGGGATTTCATGGGTGAAACATGGTAATATAACAAGGGTCGTGATGCAGAAATCGCAGACATCAAGGAGTGGTTGAGATTTTCATTTTCATATATTTACCCTTTTAAACGTTAATTTTTCTTTTTTGGATCAATTATTTATCTAAAATATTGGGGAAAATGCAACAGTAACGAAAAAAATACAATTAAGCGATAGTTATGAGGTAGATATCTGTGACTTTTTTACAGACGCTAATTTTTTCATTGTGACGTGATTTGTTTAAAAGTTTGAAATATGCAAGTGAATATTTTTTTTTTTAAGCTCGTGTTTTTTTTTTTTTTTAAACTAAATATTACACATCAATTAATGATTCTATGCTAAAAATAACTTTAAAAAAAAACTAAATATTAGACATCAATTATTGATTCTATGCTAAAATTAACAGACATTTCAAATAATAAATACGATTACTTACCTTCTTTTTATGGCTAGGTTGAAACAAAAACGGTTGCGCGACGTCTGTAAACAGGGGTTTCCAGGGTAAAACGGACATATTAAAAATTGTTCGGGGACTTAATGCGCCATGAATCTGCTGTGGCAGCATATAGACATATTGTTCTTTCAAACACAACAGTTCTTTTGGTTTAAAGTACAGCAGTTAATTTTAAAGAGGGGTGCAAGAGGAGAAACTGATTTTTCAGCCTTGTCCGTGTTTTCCGCCATATAGGCCATGTAACGAATTAAATTTCTACTTAGAACAAATTCAAATCAGAGCTTGAATGTTAGAATCGAGAGAGAGAGAGAGAGAGAGAGAGAAAAAAAGCAAAAATAATCCTTTTATTATTCTTACCACGGTAGCAACTTTAAGAAAAGTCATCTGTGTTTGTCATTCATTACACATTAAAGAGCCACAAGGTCCTAAATTGAGTAGAATCTTGTGATAGAGGCTTTTCATTATTTCCCTAATCTTGTAAAATGCTTGCTTTCAACTTCTTCTAAAACAGCAAATCTGGATCCCCTTTGCACCGTTTCAACACCCAAGTCACCCAAATTCAGTGGTAACACAAGATAAAAGACCAGCTTGCCCTTGGTTGCATTAAAAACAAAAGTGCTGCAAATCCCAAAAAAATCTTTGTTCATTAGTTCAATTGGTGTGCAATACAGTCATGGGTGTCATTTGAAGTAGTATAAAAAAACATAACATTGTTGTACAAAACTTTTAAATAATTTTTTCCTTCCTTGAAAACTAAATTGAGAGTGAGAACTTGCAAAATGTAATTTTACAATCATTTTGGAGCCACTGGCTTTTTTCACATTGGCTGTAACATACACATATAGTTTTGATGGATGAAACAAAAATTCTTATTTTTTGTTCTTAGCAAGCTTTCTATGAATGTATTTGATGCTGCTTGGGTTCATTTGTCACCCGCTTGTCCCTTTGTTGTTTCTTTGGGGATCTGTGAGAGTTGATGAGAGGATGTTCTCCAGACACAGTAGAATGTGTCAAGCCTTTTTAAAGCTATCTGCAGCAAATGCAATTAACTGGGTGATTAGTGTGGGAGGAAAATATAGACATAAAGAAAATTAGGCAATTAGAACCCCCCCACCCCCTCCACCTTTGTAATACAAGCTACATAAATTTAGACTCGAAAACAGTGATCCTTATTAGCAATTACCCAAATTTTTGGGCCACAAACCGCTACTTTTCTCTGTATTTGAATCCTGTGGATTTTATAACAAAACAAAACAAATGAACTTCATGATTTCTCGTTAAAAATTAATGTAAAGTTAAAAAAAAAGTCATTTAATTTTCCTCCACGGCCCGGCGTCTTCTGATGACAATGACTTTGGGTGCGTTCAAAGTCTCTAACAACTAGCGTGAGTGTTCCATTATGACAAGTTGACAACATTTGAGTCCTGTGTTCCAACGCAAATGTGTCCTTAGCTTTGCGTTAATGTTCCCAAAACACAGTTTGTGTTTCTCCATGAAAAAAACAACTTGTTGTTGTTGTTGAGATTTGGTTGCACTATAGACCCTACTCACATGACGTCACAACCACGCCTCCACGCCATATTGTCCGTCAACTCGTCGTGTCGACGCATTACCGCTAAGTAAATTCCTCCTATTATGGCATGTTTTTCTACTCGTTAACATTAATAATCAAAATGGTGAAGGCATGTGTGGCAGTTGGTTGCAATAACAGAGAAGATAGACGGAGAGACTTGAAGTTTTACCGTATTCCGAGAGACCCGGAGAGGAGAGCGAGATGGACTGCTGCAATTCGACGAGAAAACTGGGCTCCAAACGATTACCACAGATCATGTAGTAGTCATTTTATATCTGGTAAGATGCATTTAATATATATTTAGAGGGTTTTGGGCTGACAACCACAATTAAGATCATTGCGAGGCTAATCGCCGACAACATACAGTTTCAAATTCAAGATGCTTATTTCTTCCACCATCATTACATTTTGAATAATATTTAGCTGGTACCAAGTGAAAGAAGCTGGCCTCGTCTACGGATCATCAGTTAAACAGGTGTGTCCAAACCTTTTGCAAAGGGGGCCAGATTTTGTGTGGTAAAAATGCGGGGGGCTACCTTGGCTGATTTACATAGAACAATATATTTAAACAAATTTTAGCAAGCCCTTCTGTGTGTCACATTTGCTTTATTATTATTTCTAATTCATAATTTCAACAGTCTCGTCTTTGTGGCGTTCTCTTTCGACACTCGGGCTCTTGCGAAATACTGCTGCTGTGAAATTAAACTAGCTTCAAGTTGCTATAATTTCTCGCTGCGTATCTTCCCTGTAATGTTGTCGTACATGTCAGCGTGTCTTGTTCGGTAATATCATTATCGCGTCACATCGAACTCTTTGAAAACAGCGACTGTCTCTTTGCAAATGAGGCAGACACAGTTGTTGCGTGTTTTATTGAAGAAATAGTCCAATATCCGCCTATCCTTGAAGCGTCGGCCATCGCAGTCAACTTTTTTTTTTATTATTGATTGTCGCCATTTTAGAAAATTGGAAGTAAAGGGTCACACGGGGTAATGTTGCTTAGAGTGCTGCTCTTAAAGTTTTTCAAACTTTCGTGAGAATAGGCTGATTTTGTGTGGACCAGATAGTTGTAGATATCAGGGTAGCAGATGTCAGGCAGAGAGGGCGAAGACAGCGGGTTGAAAAATATCCATTTAGGCATCAAATATGGATCTGGCGAATGGATAGACTGAAGCTTTTCCACATAACGCCTTTTATGCAACGCATCCAATGAGTTTACAGCGCCTGAAAGCACCGGGGCTTCCATGAATTGCACTATAAATTGCATGACAAATTGAAACCATTGAGAATACGGATAAACAATGACGGACAATACGGCGGCCGGATACAGCGACATGTCATTCTGTGATGTTGGTGAGTAGGGTCTATAGACAAGTTTCCGAGGTACTTTACTTCCTCCTTTCTGCTCGTGACTTTTCACGTTATTTAACATCGACAGCAATGGCGCTGAAGTGGACTCACTCACTAAAAACCCTGAAAAAAAAAATCACTATTTGGAAATACCGTATCCTTCTTCTGCCGTATCCTCGTTCTGCCATCTCGACATGGGAAGACAACATAAAGAAATTGCCGAGGGTTACCACAAGTAAAATATTATCGTATTTTGTTGACTCTACGGCAGTGGATGGAAACGCCATCAGCAACCTACAGAGCACTGAGGCATTCCAGTACCTGCACAGCCACAAAGTTGGATGTGTCCTAATACGCGAACATGGGAATTTTGTCATCATGAAGGTGGATGTGGAACCAAGCCATTGCTTCAGTGCTCTGTACCACAAATCATGGGTGCTACTAACAAAGGAGATGTCGAAAGTGCAGGCTGTACATGTATCGCGGGTCCCGGGCGTTCATGTAGTCATGCTGCCACTGTTATGGAAGGTACAGTGGGGCAAGTAAGTATTTAGTCAACCACTAATTGTGCAAGATCTCCCACTTGAAAATAATAGAGAGGCCTGTAATTGTCAACATGGGTAAAACTCAACTATGACAGACAGAATGTGGAAAACAACCCCAGAAAATCATAGTTTGATTTTTAAAGAATTTATTTGCAAATCATGGTGGAAAATGAACTTTTGGTATTGACCAAATACTTATCTAAGTACTTTGTTATGTACCCTTTGTTGGCAATATCGGAGGCCAAACGTTTTCTGTAACTCTTCACAAGCTTTTCACACACTGTTGCTGGTATTTTGGCCCATTCCTCCATGCAGATCTCCTCTAGAGCAGTGATGTTTTGGGGCTGTCGTTGGGTAACACGGACTTTCAACTCCCTCCACAGATTTTCTATGGGGTTGAGATCTGGAGACTGGCTAGGCGACCTTGAAATGCTTCTTACGAAGCCACTCCTTTGTTGCCCTGGCTGTGTGTTTGTCCTTGCTGATGGAAGGAGATTTTCACTCAAAATCTCTCGATACATGGCCCCATTCATTCTTTCCTTTCACAGATCAGTCGTCCTGGTCCCTTTGCAGAAAAACAGCCCCAAAGCATGATGTTTCCACACCCATGCTTCACAGTGGGTATGGTGTTCTTCGGATGCAATTCAGTATTCTTTCTCCTCCAAACACGAGAACCTGTGTTTCTACCAAAAAGTTCTATTTTTGTTTCATCTGACCATAACATATTCTCCCAGTCCTCTTCTGGATCATCCAAATGCTCTCTAGCGAAATTCAGACGGGCCTGGATGTGTACTGGCTTCAGCGGGGGACACGTCTGGCAGTGCAGGATTTGTGTCCCTGGCAGCACATTGTGTTACTGATAGTAGCCTTTGTTACTGTGGTCCCAGCTCTCTGTAGGTCATTCACTAGGTCCCCCCGTGTGGTTCTGGGATTTTTGGTCACCGTTCTTGTTATCATTTTGACGCCACGGGGTGAGATCTTGTATGGAGCCCCAGATCGAGGGAGATTATCAGTGGTCTTGTATGTCTTCCATTTTCTAATAATTGCTCCCACAGTTGATTTCTTTACACCAAGCGTTTTACCTATTGTAGATGTAGTCTTCCCAGCCTGGTGCAAGTCTACAATTTTGTCTCTGGTGTCCTTCGACAGCTCTTTGGTCTTGGCCATAGTGGAGTTTGGAGTGTGACTGACTGAGATTGTGGACAGGTGTCTTTTATACCGATAATGAGTTAAAACAGGAGCCATTAATACAGGTAACGAGTGGAGCCTCGTTAGACCTCGTTAGAAGAAGTTAGACCTCTTTGACAGCCGGAAATCTTGTTTGTAGGTGACCAAATACTTGTTTTCCACTCTAATTTGGAGTAGTACCTTTTTTAAATTTATTTTTTTAAAGTTTGTGTTTTAATGTTTCAGACTGCTTTAGAGAACATGAATTTTATCAAATTTGGGCTATGAAGCTTATTGTCAGGTGCTCTCTGTAGTTCAGAAATTATGATAGTTACCTTACTTTAGGAGTTTTTCAGTCTTAGTTCTGAACAAATGTGAAGATTAAAAAAAAAAAAAAAAAAAAAAAAAAAAAAAAAAAAAAAAAAACCTCGACAAACGTACTCCTAAAAAAAAATAATGACCACTTGCATGATCTCAAATTTGCCTTGAATAAATTAATATTTGGCACTGTAAGAGAGGTATTCCTATATATTTTTCATATGGCTCTAGTTGGCAGTGGTGTATAAATACAAAGCAACAGGGGTGAAAAAATGTTTCTCAAAGACTTTTTATTAAGTAGCTAAAGAGTCCTTACAGCTCACCTTGTTGTTGGCTGGACGGTTCATGCAGCCTTATAGAAATGTTTATAGTGATCATGAAATTGTAGCGGAATAATGAAAATCTGAGATCTGCAATGTGAATTTCCAACAGCCTAACATAATGTATCCACATTACATCCGATGCGTTAAACAGTCCATCTGAAATGTAAGTCACATGCTTGGACAGCTGTTCTTCGATGTAGCACTGCTGAAAAGGTTTTCAGCCAGTAAAAGTTTAGGTCAGGTGAAGTAAACTCACTAACGTGCCAGACATGCCAACGGCATTAAAGTGCTCCACTGCCTCTAATCATGAGATAAGTGCTAAAACACCTTGTACAAAACATATGTGTGTGCGGTAATGTGGCTTAGGAGGGCTAGCAGTCGTAATCCCCAGTGACCACATGGAGGTCAGACGCAATCCAATTTACAGTTTGACACTTCTTGTTACACTTATATGCAACCAGGCACTTAACATACCAGTATTTGAACTGGTTACTCAAAGACAATTAGACATTCTAAAAATTTAGGACGTTTTTGCAAAGAAACAAAAACCGGAAGACCACAAATGACAATTTTGACCAAAGCGTCATTTCTGTGGCTAAAGAAAAAAACACAAGAGCTTGTCAGGGAAGTTGTATCATATGCCAGTTGGTTAACCAATTGACCTGATTTCAACTTCTTTCAATTAAGACAAAAGGGAAGACAGCTACCACCAGAAATTAGCAATACAAGACTTTAGAGGATGCAAATGAAGCCTTATTATGACTGAAGTCAGCTCCAGTTCACCCATGACCCTGAAACGGATAAACCACATAGAAAATGGGTGGATGGTGTTAAAACGCATGTAATAAATTAAAAGGACCCCACAAGCTTGACGTCACCAATGCGCTTGTGGAGGTTTTGAAGCCTCAAGTTTGGCATATTGGCCCTTATCATCTGGATGTCTTGGGACCACATGAGACCACAATGGAATGAAAGGGTGGAGCTGCGGTGGAGCACTTATATCTGTGGTCGTAAATCGTCAATCACGTGGCAGTCCTGCCCTGAAGAACACCCGTTTCCTGCGTAAATGTTATTTATAAAACAATTAGGCTACGAAGATGAGCTAAAACATGAGAGCACACCATTTGAAACCTTGTTTCATCAGTTACAATATTGTGATGTGTGTAGTAATTATACAAAATTTACAGAACACTCAAATGATCAGACAATTTTTTATTTCAAAACAGGATGTTACAAACGTGAACAAATTGTTAGCGTTTAGCACAAAAATCTATTAGCATGGCTT
Organism: Corythoichthys intestinalis; assembly: GCF_030265065.1. Taxonomy (NCBI): domain Eukaryota; kingdom Metazoa; phylum Chordata; class Actinopteri; order Syngnathiformes; family Syngnathidae; genus Corythoichthys; species Corythoichthys intestinalis. The sequence goes on along the minus strand of NC_080403.1, from coordinate 36,916,559 downwards.
GTTTAGCGGCTTTAAAGTAATTCACAACTGTAGAGAGAGAGAGATCCGGCCCCCCAAAAGTTCCTTGTTAAGATTGTGTTTGCCATATATGCAAATTGTAACACAAAATCCCAATCTGCAGAAGTTCCCATTCTTAAGTGCTGATGCAATAAACCAGAGATTCTCTTTAAAATATATGCAGCTTCTATCTCGCATATATTACTAAACCATGTCTACTTCAAACTCCATTCAACATTATTATTCATGTATTCAAAAAAACCCATGGAGAAAAGCTGAACAGACATGTACTTGTTCTACACGCTCTCTAGAGATGGAACACAACCTGTCAATCAAATGAATGTCTGAAATAATCCATTATTCCAAAGGTAGGGCCAGGTCAGCCAGATCACACATGCATAAGCTGTTTTTTCTTATCTACTGTATATATACATATCATATATATTTAATACATACAGCCATACAAAATATAAAAATATGCGAAGCCTCATTTACAACCATATTTACACCGACTTCCTTAACTTAAGTGAAATTATTAGTTCGTTTAGCTATGTACATACTGTGAACCAAATACAAAAGCACAGCCTATTCTATAACCATATCACATCATGAAAAGCTAAACCGTACCAAACAGGCAATATGCATGGAAAAAATTGCACAGCAGCTTTTGGAAGGGGGGATTAATAAATTTATATATGATGGATTGGATGAAACTGCATGAAAAGAAATTATTCAAAACACATGCAAACACTGCTGTGTTTTCACTGTTCACCGACTGCAGTTTGCTACTGACTATTGATCCACAACTCTATAAAAGAACTTAGTCCATCTGTTCTCCAGATACAAGCTGGAGCGGACATCAAACTGTTACGAAATAATGCAGTTCTTGCTTTTCCGTCGTTTGTGCGTGCTCAACTGTGCACTTCTGTTGCTTCCTCCCATCCCTGTGCTGTACTTGTGGACAAGCTCCTGATTGCTAAGGTAGCGCATCTGGAGGGGTCTGGGTATCGGCTCACCAAGGAAGTAACCTTCGTCTTCGGATTCCGATGAAGAAGAACAGGTGGAACACCAGTCATCTTCATAGTCATCCCATGTGTACTGATTCAAGCCTGTGTGCCGTCCGGCTGCAGGGTTCTGGAGTGTGAGGTCAGATGTCGTTCTGGGGCACTGTCTAAACAGTTGAGGCTGGTATCTCCCTCCTCCGACTCCAAAGTGGTCTCTGGCGCTCCTTGGTAGGGGGAAGCGATCGTAGTCCTCTCGAACGTAAAGTTGCGGTCTTTCTTGAGGTCTCACCCGGTGCTCTGCTACCAGGTTGAGAGCGTTCTCTGAACGCGAACGTCTGGATCTTCTGGAGCGGTGGTGATGGTGCCTACGTCTCTGAGGAGTTTCCTCAGGAACGTCAATTCTAACACTTGCTCCTCTCGCATTACGACCGACGCCGCCACTCACTCTGCGTTCACTTATGGGTGGTAGGCGAGCAGCGTTGGCACTGCTCACCAAACCCATCCTGTCTTCCTCCTGGTAGGTGAATCCAGATGGTAAATGAGTTGCATTTCTGCCAACTCCTATTCCAGATGTATCACAGTACTGCAACTGGTACTGAGAGGACCTAGAGGGGTTTATTTCCATGTAGGGTTGACCTCCATTGACACTATGAAGGGAGTCGGAGCTCCGGAATTGAACAGAGGAGTTAAGGGTGTCCATGTTGCTTTTCTCTGAGACGTTCATTCCAGAATCTTTGCTCAGATCAGGCATGGAGAAATGAGACAGGTGTTCCTGTCGCTTTCCGCCTCCTTCAGCTGAGTTGCCTGTGAGGGATGAGAATTGCGAGGTCATTTCAGTGTAGCAAGCTAAAATGGAGATCATGCCAATACCCACCTGTAGTGTTGGACAGGGCCAAGGACTCCATGGATCCTCTCGGGGTCTGTTCCAATGGGGTCAGTTGCTCGGTGAAGTTAAGTGCGTTGATGGGGTTCCTGCTTCTGGCCACATGGGGGGCTGGCGGAGGGGCTGAGTCTCTGTCCTTCTGAAAGCCATGCAAACTGATGGAGCGCTTGTCTGTGGAGAAGCTGCTGTTATGCTGCGTGAGCTGAGAAACCTCAGTGAAACTCTTCTGGGTCCTCAGCTTTGGAGGATAGTAATCATCTGGAGCTGGCTGTTGGAACCACATCTCATTCAGAGAGTGACCCTTCAGAGCAGACATCGGTGGTCTCTTTAGACCGCCGTTCTCCTTGATCCTAGGGTCCTGTTGTTGATTGTTCTGTGCAGTGCAGGGAGGGTTACAGGCTGTTCTGACATTGCACTGGCTGAGGAGCTGCAGAGGACAGGGGTTAGTCGTCGGATCAGGAGGGGATTCAAATTTGTTCTGGTTCTGCCAGGTAGGTGGATCGCGTGTCAAACTTGCGGTCTGGCTGGAGAGACTCAGTAAGTCCATTTGTAAAGACAACGGGTCCACCTCACCAGATAACGTCTCTGTCTGTCCACCACCACCACTCTTTGGTGCCTTGGAGCTACGCCTGGACTCTCTGGTGGAGCGAGCACTTTGAAAGGCAGAATCGGAGGAGTCCGAGCCGTTGGGCTCCTCGCCCAAACTGCAAGAGCGGGAGCAAAAGATTTGCCCCTGCTTGGGCAAGAAAGGTCGACCCAAAAGGGAGCGTTTGCAGCGGGCACAACAAAAGCAACTATCAGAGGCATGCCAATGTTGCCCATCATACGTCATTTGGCCCTGGTCAATACCTGCAGGGGAAGATTACATTGGTTATAAAGTTCAATTCCAAGACAAGCACTCAAAAAGGCTGCATTTTAAAAGTAAATTCATTAAAACGTTAAGTAGAGAAAAGTAGCACGAAGTGTATTTTGAGCAAAACAGCAAGAGACTAATTAAAACTGAACTCTGGGGCAATCTTAAATGGAACTTTACCAATGATGAATAAAAACATTTTTCATTGTGATTATATTGTATTAGCAGCCACAAAGTGAATCAATATTATTTAGTGTGTAATGGCTGCCAGATGTTTTTCGAGCAACAGTTTTGTCATAGTTTCAGGATTGCCTATTACATTATCAGATGACAGCATTTGTTTTGAATTCATTTGAATTTAGTGCTGGCTTTAGTCTCTCATTGCCTGGATCTCATCATTCAAATTTGTGGGTCTTGTGGAGAAAAGGCCTTTTTTTCGTGCAGATCGACCTATTTAAAAGAAAGTAAAAGGCTCGAAACAGTGGGTGTGTGACAGCGCTGCGTACCAATATGTTCTCCACAGGAATCACAGTACTCGGCGTAGAGGGATTCAAAGCAGGAGCAACAGTACGGTCTTCCCTCCTTCATGATGTAGCGTTGGCCCCCCAGCACAGTCTCGCACTCAAAACAGCAAAAGTGCTTCATGTGCCAGTGACGTCCCTCCGCTTCAGTGCACTCGTCTGCCAAGATGATCTGAGAAGGAACAGATGAGATCTGTTCACTACAAGGCCCACAGAGGTAAAACCTCAGTTGGGATGTCGCTGACAAGTTGACAAGGTGAAGTCTGTTTTTCCAACAAACGTGCTTTCCATTTCAGCAGCACAATACAGTTACCGTAATTTTCGGACTAAAAGCGGCCACTCGATTTTCCTTCATTTTGAATCCTGTAACTTATAGTCCAGTGCGGCTTATTTGTTGATTTATTTGGGTTAATAGGCAACACATCCCTCCTAGAATGCATTGCAGCACTACAGATGTAAATAACAAGCAAAATTCATGTTCTGTGCCAATTATTTATTCAGTTACTGTTCCAGTTTTTCCATTATTGCTTGTTATTGTATTTGGTAACACTTTATTCGACAGCGTCAAGACCGTCATAATTATAACAGTACACCATCATGGGCATTATTGAATGCTTAAGACAGATGTCATCCAATCAAAAGTGAGATAATTTGCCAAATGACACTAAATGACATCTGTTATCAGAATTCATTAAGGCTCGTGACAGTGTCATGTCATAATTATGATTGTCTAATGACAGTCTCAAGGCGACACTGTCAAATAAAAGTATTACAAAATACCATAACTAGCGCTTAATGAAACAACTGGAACAGTAACTGAATAAATAATTAGCACAGAACATGAATTTTGATCGATATTTGAATGAATGAATGAATGAATGAAATATTTATTGTCATCCTCATCGGTATCATTGACAATTACAAAATGTGATATGATTTGCCCGAAGGAACCGAAGAAGACAAAGGCAGACGGGAGGATGCATATGCTTATCAGTTTCCCGTCCCCCATTCCCCTATGTATATTTATGGCGGAAAACACTCAGGTGACCTGAAGTTCCGTTCTAAGACCCCCAATTTGGCCAAATTTCAAAATTGTCCAATATGCATGTGTGATGCGTCATTGGAAAGCTTAAAATCTCTATTTTCTGGGGGAAGAAAAATTTTGAAAAGAGGGTATTTCTTGACACCTTAAAAGTAGGTCAAATCAGGTAAGTGAAAAACAGACATTTTTGAGACCTTTGAAATTTTCTTTAGTTTCTCATTTTAAAAAAAGGTTTTGGACACCCACCTGGAACATAATAAATAACGAACACTTCAAGATGGCCCCCCCTTTGTCTACTCAAGTTTTTGATAATCAATAAAGATGCACTAAGACATGTGGGTGGATGTACAACAATAAAGGAAATTGGTGTGCGACCAAATGTAGATTTAATTTAGCCCTGTGTTTTATTTTGTAAATAAACATGGCTAAACAGGGGTTGGTTGTATAGTTAATGATAACTACCGGTATACTGCATACATTTTTTTGATTTTTGATTTTAGGGGTTAAATTCCAATACCATAATATTTTAATTTTTGCAGTGGGCTTTTAAATGTTTTTTTTTTTTTTTTTTTTTAATTATATTAAAGAATGTGAATGCGAGATACTGAGAATAAAAGGCTCCATATGCATAAAGGGAACATATAAATGTGAGTACATAACACTTGTATTTAGCCTTGAAGCTTAAGACCTAGACTTTATGATTTAAGCATCTAAAGTATCAAATACATCGATATCATCCCATAATAAGCAATCCAAACGGCAACAAGGGTCGAAAAGATAATGGATAGCACGCAACTTAGCCTGCTGTGTCCATATTTCTCGCACTAGCGTTCGACTGCAATGTACATCTTTTGTGGCTTTCCGGTAACTTGAGGTGCAAGAATGAGCGAGCATCATTAAAGACACGCTGATTTTACCAAGATATCAGCTCATACTTACCTTGTTTCAATCCCAAAACTCAGTGTAACATGTATCACAGAGTGTCAAGGCACAGCTGTGAATGGCCACAGCCGGACGTTGTGGCGATTTTATGAGTGAAACACGGTAATATAACAAGGGTCGCGACACGGACGTCATGGACAAGAAGGAGTATTTACCCTTTTAAACACTTTTTTTCTTTAATTTTTCTTCGTTTGAATCGATTATTTATCATCGAAAATATCGGGGAAAATGCGACAGTCACCCAAAAAAAATACAGTTAAGTGCTAGTTATGAGGTAGATACATGTATCCGTGACCCATTTAAAGACACTATTTTTTTCATTGTGACGTAATTTGTTTAAAAGTTTAAAATATGCGAGTGCATAATTCAGGGTACCCGCGGGTTATCAAAAGTATTAAAAAGGCATTGAATTTAGTTTTCCATTATTAAAGGTATTAAAAGTATTATATTAGCTGTCGTAAATCTGGAATTTTTTCACCGTGGTTTTAATTTTCAAGAACATCTCAGTGCAACCTAAATTATATCCGTGACGAAGTTTTTTTTTATATATATTTTTTTAATCCATAACGAAGATGACGCGTAGAATTTTTACGATGCACTGCACCTCATGCGTGCGCGCCGTTAGCATCAACGTCACAACAATAGGCAATCGCACAGTACCAGGCCCGGAGTGGCTAATCGGGAGAACCGGGACAGTTCCCGGTGGGCCGGCCTGACGTTTGGGCCGGTCGTAATACACATTTTTAACGAAGCTTTCAGTTAAACTATTTACTAACGGCATCATGCAACCCCGCTTTGCGCGATAAATTGTGGCCCTTCTAGCATTCCGTAGTTTGAAATTCGATACCCCACAACAAGCTCCTTCTCATTCTCCAATGCCGCCAGCTCTGCCTCTGGGAAAGAGTATCATAATAGACCCTACTCACCTACGTCACAAAATGACGTGTCGCTGTATCCGGCCGCCATATTGTCCGTATTTTTTAGACTTATTCTCATTGTTTTCAATTAGTCGTGCAAGTTATAGAGCAATTCATGGAAGCCCCGGTGTTATCTGACACTGTAAACTCATTGGATGCGTTGCATAAAAGGCGTTATGTGGAAAAGCTTCAGTTTATCCATTCGCCAGATCCATATTTGATGCCTAAATCGATGTTTTTCGACACGCTGTCTTCGCCGTCTTTGCCTGACATCTGCTAGCTACCCTGATATTTACAACTATCTTGTCCACACAAAGTCAGCCTATTCTCACGAAAGTTTGAAAAATTTTAAGAGCATGGAGGTTTATAAATACTTCGTTGCTGGTTGGGTGAAACAGGTCCTCGTCCACGAAAATTCGGCAGGAATCTATCTTGTGCTCGGGAAGGTGAGTTACGAAATTTTCAATTCAAAATCTTTTGTTCTTGCTAACATCCACTGTCAAGTCTAATGTATTTCATGTCATTTGTCAATGGAGCTAGGGCTTTTAATGTTTATATGGTTTAGCGATAGCACTCTCACGACATACATATATAATATGTAATAAATATGAAGTGCGATAGCACTACTCCAGATTGTCCCTAGTTGAATTTATTTTTTGGCTTTTGACCTCAATAGTGAAATTGTAAATTAATTGTATGACAACTGTCTGATTATCCCCTTATAATTATATATTTTCAGGTAGTTCATTCACAACGTCTGAGTGTATGTTGTCGGCGATTAGCCTAGCAATGATTTTAAATTGTGGTTGTCAGCCCAAAACCCTCTAAATATATATTAAATGCATCTTACCAGATATAAAATGACTACTACATAATCTGTGGTAGTCGTTTGGAGCCCAGTTTTCTCGTCGAATTGCAGCAGTCAATCTCGGTCTCCTCTCCGGGTCTCTCGGAATACGGTAAAACTTCAAGTCTCTCCGTCTATCTTCTCTGTTTTTGCAACCGACCGCCACACACGTCTTCACCATTTTGATTATTAATGTTAACGAGCAGAAAAACACGCCATAATAGGAGGAATATACGAAGCGCTAATGCATTAACATGACGAGTATACGGACAACATGGCGCGGGGGCGTGGCTGTGATGTCACGTGAGTAGGGTCTATATCAGCCTGTTGACTTGATTCTAGAAAAACTTAATTTTGGGTTTTAATGGCCGAAATGGGGCACGTTGAGGCAGTATGACAAGCGTGAACACGTCTGGCTGTTGGCGCGACCCATTATCGTTGTTTTTGAGTATGTTTGGATAAAAGTACAGCGATAAACCGTAAATGAACATGCAGAATGAAATATTTTTCATGAGAGCACCACTAAAACTTCCACCATGGAGGCTCCAGGCACTATTTTTGGGCACAAAGATGGAGGATTGGAGTGAAATCCACGTTCTCAGGCAAAACATAAGTTGGGCATTTTAAACCAAAACATTGCACTCTGAGGTGGATTGATGAGCGTGAACTACCCTGAAATACACAGGTGTCTGAACTGTATAAGTGCATTGGGAAACAGCCGTTTTGGTGAGTTCAATTATTCTTTCAATCAATCATTCAATCTTTCACATTTAATTGCGGTAATTTTATGTCATGAATAATATGAAAACACTCATAAGTAATGATATATTACATTAATTTTTTATTTATTTAAACTATATACAGTACGCCCCCAAAATTTAGAATATCAAGTAAAAGTTTTATTTTGGTAGATTAAACCAACAAAATTGAGTATGTCAATTTGCATGTACCACAAACCAAAAAAAAAAAAAAAATGATGAAAAGCTTCAGTTTTGTTGACACATGCCACATGTGTAATTCAAAACACCTGCAAAAGGTTCCTCATTCTTTAAAAAGTCAGTCTAATATACAGTGCCTTGCAAAAGTATTCGGCCCCCTTGAACCTTGCAACCTTTTGCCACATTTCAGGCTTCAAACATAAAGATATAAAATTTTAATTTTTTGTCAAGAATCAACAACAAGTGGGACACAATCGTGAAGTGGAACAAAATTTATTGGATAATTTAAACTTTTTTAACAAATAAAAAACTGAAAAGTGGGGCGTGCAATATTATTCGGCCCCCTTGCATTAATACTTTGTAGCGCCACCTTTTGCTCCAATTACAGCTGCAAGTCGCTTGGGGTATGTTTCTATCAGTTTTGCACATCGAGAGACTGACATTCTTGCCCATTCTTCCTTGCAAAACAGCTCGAGCTCAGTGAGGTTGGATGGAGAGTGTTTGTGAACAGCAGTCTTCAGCTCTTTCCACAGATTCTCGATTGGATTCAGGTCTGGACTTTGACTTGGCCATTCTAACACCTGGATACGTTTATTTTTGAACCATTCCATTGTAGATTTGGCTTTATGTTTTGGATCATTGTCCTGTTGGAAGATAAGTCTCCGTCCCAGTCTCAGGTCTTGTGCAGATACCAACAGGTTTTCTTCCAGAATGTTCCTGTATTTGGCTGCATCCATCTTCCCGTCAATTTTAACCATCTTCCCTGTCCCTGCTGAAGAAAAGCAGGCCCAAACCATGATGCTGCCACCACCATGTTTGACAGTGGGGATGGTGTGTTCAGGGTGATGAGCTGTGTTGCTTTTACGCCAAACATATCGTTTTGCATTGTGGCCAAAAAGTTCAATTTTGGTTTCATCTGACCAGAGCACCTTCTTCCACATGTTTGGTGTGTCTCCCAGGTGGCTTGTGGGAAACTTTAAACGAGACTTTTTATGGATATCTTTGAGAAATGGCTTTCTTCTTGCCACTCTTCCATAAAGGCCAGATTTGTGCAGTGTACGACTGATTGTTGTCCTATGGACAGACTCTCCCACCTCAGCTGTAGATCTCTGCAGTTCATCCAGAGTGATCATGGCCCTCTTGGCTGCATCTCTGATCAGTTTTCTCCTTGTTTGAGAAGAAAGTTTGGAAGGACGGCCGGGTCTTGGTAGATTTGCAGTGGTATGATGCTCCTTCCATTTCAATATGATGGCTTGCACAGTGCTCCTTGAGATGTTTAAAGCTTGGGAAATCTTTTTGTATCCAAATCCGGCTTTAAACTTCTCCACAACAGTATCTCGGACCTGCCTGGTGTGTTCCTTGGTTTTCATAATGCTCTCTGCACTTTAAACAGAACCCTGAGACTATCACAGAGCAAGTGCATTTATACGGAGACTTGATTACACACATTTGGATTCTATTTATCATCATCGGTCATTTAGGACAACATTGGATCATTCAGAGATCCTCACTGAACTTCTGGAGTGAGTTTGCTGCACTTAAAGTAAAGGGGCCGAATAATATTGCACGCCCCACTTTTCAGTTTTTTATTTGTTAAAAAAGTTTAAATTATCCAATAAATGTTGTTCCACTTCACGATTGTGTCCCACTTGTTGTTGATTCTTGACAAAAAAATTAAATTTCATATCTTTATGTTTGAAGCCTGAAATGTGGCGAAAGGTTGCAAGATTCAAGGGGGCCGAATACTTTTGCAAGGCACTGTAAGATAAAATTATAGCTAGTACCCCAAAAATAAAATGGTAACTTCACACAGAACCTGCGCTTGAGCCCTTGATCTCAGAACTGTCAGTAGACATGCTCTTCCTCTGTGCCTCCCTTTTTACAAGTTATTTGGGGAAAATTCATATTTGATTCATCTTTACAAGTGTAAAGGAAAACTCTTTTCTTGTTTCTAATGAGGCTTAAATTTGATGAACTCCTGTGCTAAGAGGTGTATTTAGAAATTGAAATATATAATTTATGCATTTTAAAAAATCGCAAGTTTACTATTGACAGCATGCGATTAGTCGCGATTTTAAAAAATTAATCGCTTGACAGCATGATTATTATTACAATATTTTAATAAGGTAGGTCATGACATAAAGACGGCCGGTCTGTGGCACAAAACTTCTTGTTTTAATTGTATCTTCAATAAATGTGCATTCTTTTGTCAAACACACTTAGTAACTGAGTTTAAATTTGATGTTCAGTGCTTTATTTTTTAATATGATTAAATATTATCTAAATAATGGGTGCGAGAAAAGTATTAATTTTCAGTTGAAATGGCATTAAAAAAGGTCTTAAAAGTCTTGAATTTAGATTTATCAATCCTGGGGGGACCAAGTAATTTCTGTACGAGCCATTGTCCTGGTCCCTAGCCCATCTGTTTCAAACACCAGGGCCAGGGAAATGTACCAGATAAGGAATTTCACAGTCGTCAAATCAAGTGAGATTTAGGTGCCATGTGTGACCAAGTCTGGAATGAATTGAAGTGCTTCTTTATTTAGTTACTCCAGGCTGGTTCCTTCATGTTGTTAGTAATCATTGTTTGTCATGTCTGTTGCTGAATTTCTGAAGCATGGCAGTTGAATTAGCTGGTAATAATTCATGCTTTGGTCCAGACAACAAGGCAGCAGGCAAGTTTGATTTTACTGTACAGTGTCTTTTTCATTATCCTACTGTGGAGAAAGGGATAACATTTAATACACCTTCAAAGCACTTATAGTGCGTGACACAAGAATGGGAGTGTGTGCCGTCCACAACTCGGAGGCTATTTGAAACTGCAAAGATGGGGGTTCGCATTGGTAATGCATTTGTGATACAATTCAACTGAATAATGACGAGTTCCAGACGCTTGCCTCTGGTTATGTAGCAAATACAACACAATGGCAAAGAAGGGAACACTATTAAGTTCTCGAAAATATGGTTTTATGGTTCATTTTGAAAAGATGATTGATGATGAAAACATTGTGAGTAGTCATGGACAATCATGTGATGTTTAATTAAATTATCTCATTTTACAGCCCTTACTGTGTATTTTAAGAAGGTAGAGTGTTAGTGTCCTCATTTAGAGAGGGAAATTTATGATAATAGCGCAGAGATTTATTAGAGCTGAAGAAAATGTATCAAGTTTAAAAGCGTGAGTGCGCGTGTGAGTGAGTAAAACCAGTGAGCATCATATGACAGTAGTTTAGTGCATACTTAAGCAATGTGCAGAGAGTGTGTGCGTGTGTGTGTTAATCATGGTGAAGTGTCAGCACATGATTATCCACATGCAGACTTGCTCATGACTGGCGTCTACCTCATCACAAGCTGTGCAGCGCGGTTTCAGCCTCTCCGCATGGTGCCGGCCGCAGTAGATCTTCCCGTCTTGGTAGAAGTAGATGAGGTCCACCAGGAGTTCTTTGCACATGCTGCACACGAAGCAAGCCGGGTGCCAACACAAGGCGTGTCCGGCGCGAGATGCAAACACCGCAATGTCACCACCATTTATCTGCCCGCCACACTGAAAACAGATGGACGAGAAGATGCAGTTTTATCCCAATATGTTCGCTGTACATACACATGGTATACATTATGAGTGAGAACCTCTTGTTACCTCATGATACGATACGATTTGCTATACAAAGCTCACAAAACGATGATCTGACGACATGGCGATACAACGATTATCGATACATTGGTCAGGAAATCATTCTAGGATACTCTACAAACAACTAATAAACAGAAAAACAAGCTTCTGCTGTGAATTGGAATAAGTATCACTTGTAGACGTCCAATCCATTTGAACTGGGAGGGTGGCAGCGAGTGAACATTCGTTCATTCGCTGCCATCCCTCCCACTTCAAACGGACTGAACGTCTAAGGCCGTCACTGGCAGCCAATGCCAGGCAATGAAGTAATTTTGGGCCATTTAAGGTGATTTACCTGTTGATTTTCAGTTACTTGTTGACTTTGGGGTATTTTATGGGTCACTTCCTTTTTATTTTGAGTTCCAGAACAGGAAGTGACCTGATAACAGTGTTGGGCACATTACTTTAAAAAAGTAATTATTTATAGTTACGCACTACTTCTTTTAAAAAATAACTTAGTAACTGAATAACTTTATAGTAAAAGTACCTACTTACCAGGGAAAGTAACTATTTCCGTTACTTTAAAAAGAAGTTGTTGTATGTCAAAGAATTTGAAGTTTTCTGAGCAGTATTCGAGTCAGTTGAATAGAGAAGAACAGACTGGTAGTTGTGTTATAGAACCTTGTAATATTTATTGCACCTCACCAGCAACAGATTTATCCTACACTAGAAGTGCAACAAAAATAAAGAGTAAACAATATAAAAAAATAACAATCAGCAGTAAACAATATAAAGTGAGTTTAATAAATTAAATCTAACTCTCACAACCTGAGACAACTGGTCAAGTAGACATAGCCTACTGTACTTCAAGTATTTTGATTTGAAAGAGTGTTTATATCTCCACCTCGTAAAGGACAAATTTTCCTCTGAATGCTCAGCCATCATATCCCTCCCCTCTGCATCTGTTTTGCGTGTCTGTGTTTGCCGCACGCGCTGTTCCGGTTTGTGTGTGAAAACACCGGCTCTGATTGGCTTACCATGACACATGACTCTAACCCTCAGCCAATCACAATCACTTCCATCGCATCTATCCAGGGGGTGCATTCAGGTAGCCTCGTTCCCCTATTCCTCCCGTCACCCTCAAAGCGTCTGCTGTCCTCAAGATGGAAGCAGCATTCATTTCAGCATACATTTCTGTGTCCCCACATGATTATAGTCCCTTAGTCTCCCTGAGTAAATGCATTCGTCAAATCAATGAATGGATGTGCCAGAATTTTCTCCAGTTAAATGTGGAGAAGTCAGAGGTGATCATTTTTGGGCCAAAAAAGGAAAGGTCAAAGATAAGCAGCCAACTTAGCACAATGTCACTTACAGCTACAAATCAAGTCAGAAACCTTGGCGTAATTATTGACTCAGACCTAAAATTTGATAGCCATCTAAAGTCCGTCACTAAATCCGCTTATTACCACCTAAAAAATATAACCAGAATTAAGGGGCTTCTGACTCAACAAGACATGGAAAAACTTATGCATGCATTCATTTTCAGCAGATTGGACTACTGCAACGGTATATTTACAGGTCTTGATAAAAAATCAGTCAGGAAGCTGCAGCTAGTACAGAATGCTGCAGCCAGAGTCCTCACAAATACAAGGAAGCTGGACCACATTACAGTACACCGGTTTTGAAATCGCTACACTGGCTTCCAGTGAGTCAAAGGATAGACTATAAAATACTACTGCTCGTCTACAAAACACTTAATGGCCCTGGACCAAAATATATGCTTGACTTGTTAGATTCCTATGAGACATCTGGACCCCTAAGGTCATCTGGAAGGGGTCTTCTGCATGTTCCAAGAACAAGAACCAAGCAGGGTGAGGCAGCATTTAGTTATTATGCTCCTCACCTCTGGAACAAGTTACCCGATAAGCCTGAACGATATATCGTTTAAACATCACCATCGCGATGTGCGTGTGCGCAATAGTCCCATCGCAAGCACGTGCGATTGTTTTTCTTTTTTTTTATCCACATACGCCTCACTTTCTGGTCTGCGCACAGCCTCCTACCCTCCCTCTCCCAGGCTTTTGATCCTCTCAGTCACTGCAGCACAACAATGGCTTTGATCTGGCCAAAGAAGCAGACTTCACACGGGCATCTGTCAATCATCGTTTAACTTGTTGAAAGGAAGCGGCGCTGGAATGAATGTGTGTACTGTGGGGACGTTGGAGACATTTAAATGCCAGAAGTGATCATGAGGAGTTTGAAATTTCTACATGTCACTTCAACGGTCACAGCTAGATAGATAGATAAACAGAAGCATTTAATAAAGCCAAGCATTTATCTGCTACAGTACTTTATTCTTGTTCAAAAATGATTTGGTTGGACAGTTATGTTTAAAACTTATCATCATTATGAAATTTGAAGTGCTTAAAAACCATTTATTTATATACATTTTTTAAATCACTTTGGGGGGGGGAAGTTGGGGGGGGGAGAAAAAAACATGTCTTATACACGGTGACCCAAAAAAAAGTTTACACTGCCATAATACAACTTAAATGCCATGTTTATTCATCTTAGAATTAGAATTGAATCACAAATTATACATTATTGTAAAGAACATGTACAGTACACTCTATTTTTCAATGTGTCCTCCCTTAAGTGTCACAACAGCCTCCAGGCGCCTGCGGAACGCTTCTTTATGTAGGATGCTGTCATCTTTTCCCAAGATCTAACAATGGACCTCTCCAAGGCTGCCACAGAAGTTTGTGGCTTCTTACAGGCACTGTCCTCCACAGTTGCCCATATGCTATAATCCAGGGGATTGAGATCTGGACTCTGGGGTGGCCACATATCACCTTGTCAATCAACTTTTTGGTCCGCACAGATCGGCACTTCCAGACCCAGGTTTTCGTGAGGCCGTTCCAATATCTTTCAGCTTCTTATAACTTTGTAGACTGCACATCTGGATATTCTCAGATTTGCTGCAATCTCAGTAGGTGTCAGACCGGCACGCAGCAATTCAGGTACAGCTAAAGTTTTCTTCATTTTCAGCAGAAGCACAGGAATTGTAGAGACGAGAGATTACCAGCTGCATTGAGTGACCTTAATGAATCACTTACGCATGACAACCTATTTAGATATGTTTCAATGGCTTTTAAACAAGCAGTCAACTGAGTGTAAACTTTTTTTTGGGTCAACCTGTATGTATCTCTTTCCAATGCTAAATCTGAATAAATACATTGGGCACAAAAAACACACAAAAAAAAAAATTAAAATGGGGGGGTGGGCTACTTCGCGGTTTTTCACTTATCGCGGCGGGTTCTGGTCCCCATTAACCGCGAAAAACAAGGGATGACTGTACACTGTGGTGATCTAAAGTCTTTCCAAACAGCTATTTAAGTCATCTTGTGAAAATATCTTGAAAAAATATATATATGAATTTTTTTTAATATCGCAATATAATATCGCAAAATATCGCAAACCCAAAAAAAAATCGCAGCAATAGTTTTTCCCAATATCGTTCAGGCCTATTACCCGAACGTCTGAAGTATGCTCAAACTGTTAGCTCCTTTAAATCAGGGCTAAAAACACTTTTGTTTGGCACTGCATATCCATAACTGTCTATATATTTCAACCTACCTGCCTTCTATTCCTCTTGTGCTTATCTCCATTGCTGATTTCAATGATTATTAGTAGTAGTAGTTTTTGCTTTATTTTTATTTTTGTTTTATTTTTATTTATTTATTTTTATTCTGTGATTAAATGCGATCATTTGTCTTGGTTTTTACGTTGTGTTGATTTAAATGTGATTTTTTTATGGTCTTCATGTGATGTAAAGCACTTTGAGTTGCCTTGTGTTGAATTGTGCTATATAAATAAATTTGCCTTGCCTTGCCTTGTCATTCTTGCTGGCTGACAATGGGGGATGGGAACGAGGCTAGCAATCAGGTGCAGCAAACACAGAAACGTTAGCAAGCTTTGGAAAGCATTGTCTAATTGAATGAGCAGGGACAAACAGCCTGGAGTCATAAGAAGTACGTGCTGTAATATTCTGATACAGAATTATCCGAGGCACTATTGTTTTGCTCATATGATGCGGGAGTGAGTTAGAGACACGGCCTGCCGAGAGCCGTACGTTTGTGTTAATGTTGAAGTTATATGTGCTATTAAAGAAACAGAGTGCCAGCACATCCTGTGTGGTATATCTTTGCTAAGAAAAAGCACAAAACAAAAAACGTGCGCTATTCTCGAACCGGAACGCACCCAAAGTCTTGGATGACAAATAAACAGAGATGAGTAGACTCGTTACGGCTGGTAGTTTCTTCAATTTATTCAGAGTAAGTAACGCACCGCTTTTGACCGTCAGTAACGGTAACGGCGGAAGAAATAATTAGATTACCCCGTAACTGAAAAAATCACTCCGTTATGTAACGGCGTTATTTATAACGGCGTTATTCCCAACACTGCCTGGGAATCACCCGAATGAATAGGCAGTGACTCAACCTCAACAGGAAATAACGTGAAAATGAGCAAGTGACCTGTAAATGCCCCGAAAATCGGACAGAATGACTGCGAATGCTCTGGTTTCGAATTAGTGCTGCAACGATTAATCGATTACCTTGAGTATTCGATTAGAAAAAAAGATTCAAATTAAATTTTGCTGCTTCGAGTATTCGTTTAAATTAAAGTGGCGTTCTAATTGTTTGTTTTGAAAGTGTTTGCATTTTTTTTTTTTACTGGTTTGGGTGGATACACGGCCCTCGAGTCTTACCTCATTTCACATGTCTGAATCCATCTGCTCCCTGTTAAGACCAGCATAAGCTAAGTTTTTGTTTGAGCTAATGATTTTTTTGAAAGCATTCTTAATTTAGATTAAAGGTATATTTAGCCATTCTTGGTGGGAATATGTGTCTGAGCCATTTGTTAAGAGCATTGTAAAAAAAAGCGTTAGCATTTTATAGCATTTAAGCTAGCGGACTTTTGCGATGTAAAATAGCCAATTGTTCTTTTGTTGTACATAGTGAGACTCAGCTCAGGTATTTTAATTTTTTATGTTCCTTATTGGATTACTCGATTATTCAAACTAAATATTTCATCGATTAATCGACTACTAAAATAATCGATAGCTGCAGCCCTATTTCGAGTGAACAGACGTTCCCAGTCTAAATGGATTGGGCGTCGAGCACCGTCAATGGCAGCCTTAGAGTTACCTGAGACACTATTATGGTGGAAGATTTTGGTAGCAACTTGTTGGTCCCTTTACATTGTCACCTCTTTAAAACGATATCTCAATTTTTGGCAGAAGCATATCGATAACCTTTTGGGATACAAAGTATCACGATCAAACACCATTTCGATATTTTGTCACACCCCTAGTATACATAACGTAAGGGTGTTTCTTATATTTTGCCCTAAAGGAAAATATCATCAATGCCCTCAGTATGAGACATTGCAGTTTGAAATAATTAACATAATGTTAAATGAATTAGTCAATGTTCATCATTATTCTTGGCAACCAATGGACAGATGAGCCTAATTTAGTGTCTAATGAAAGCTTGGCAGCTGAAAGTTAAATAATTTGGAAAATGAATCTGTCAATCAATATAGTAATTTTTCAAACAAAAGACATTTTTGCTCCATAAAAATGATGAATGGCAGGAGAACATTCAATATTGGACCACTGCGGTCCAGCCAGTACTCTAACAATGACATTCATAGATCAAAGGTGCTTTGAAATAGCCCCATTTCTCCTTTAAGTGATCAAATCGCTCTCCAATCAAGCTGCTGTTGTGCAGCATTACACAGTCACAGATCACCTTCATCTTCGAACCGATGCTATAACGGAGGGTAAAGGTTGGTGATATGCGGAATAACTTTCTGCGACAGTGCCATTACACAATCCTTTCTAGTCGTTGCAGTCCACTTTCAAAGCTCTTTATCGTTCTATGTATTTTTCATGAAAACTCAAATGAAAAAATGTGCTTACACATGTGACCTTCAACGTCAGAGGAATTGGAATGGTGAACACTGGTGGGGCAAAAGGGAAAAAACGAAAGGGGAGAGATATATGGATGGAAGACAGATCTGCACATAGGAGTCAAGGTAGAGGAGTTGGCGTGATAAACAAGAAGGAAAGTGAAGGAGGAGGGGTCAAAGTTCAGGAGGGAAAAGTAGATTTAGAGGAGCACGATGGATAGAAGATGGTGACAAGGGGAGGGTTACAATCAGTCTGTCTAACACGAACAAGGCTTACAGCTGCATGGAGGCAGTTGAGAAGGATGGGCTTTAATCAATACACACTCAACAGTCTTATCCTTCATGTACGTGCTCTGTGTGCTTATGCCAATATCTGATGAGAAAATGTGAAACAAAAGCTTTCAACCAAATGTTCATCGGAGGCTCCAACAGGACATATATTGGATCCACTCTTCATCTGAATGCTGTGCATATGTTACAATAATTGGCAGGATTTTACTTCTCAATGAGTCCTACAAGGTTCGTGTGACAATTATGATTTGTTGAATCACGCCCCAATCTAATGTGGCTAAAAATCAGACTAGGGCTGCAGCTATCGAATATTTTAGTAATCGAGTAATCGACTGAAAATTCTATCGATTAATCGAGTAATTGGATAAAACAAATATATTTTTAGATAAAGAGCAATTATAAATATACATGAGAAAACAAGACATTTCATCTAATCTTGAACCATTTTCAGTCAATCAATGTCTTTATTTTCGATGTATATTGTTGAAAACAGCCAACAATTGCATCTCAGATGTAACTAGAATAAAAAAAGACTAATTCACTGCTTTCACTCAAAAAATCTTTAGATCTTATTAAAAAAGAAGAAGAAGAAAAAAAAAAATATATATATATATATATATATATGTATAAATGCCGTTACGCTTGATAACACACATTACTTAAAAGTTAAGATTTTTTCCCCACATGTTTCAATTGAATTTCTATTTGAAAACACACCTGGTCACTCTTTCTTACCCACCATAACCCCTAGCTGTCATATTTTTACTTCTTTTTATTGTGCTTTTAATTTTTTATCCTTTTAATACCTTTTTATCGTACTGTGATTCCATGTCTCTTGTGAAGCGTCTTTGTGTGTTTGAAAAGCGCTCTAGAAATAAAATGTATTATTATTATTATTTGTGTCAAGCCATTTTTAAGTTCTTGTTAAGTTTTAAGTTAGTCTAAACTGTAAGTCCTGATAGGATTTTGAGTTTTTGCAGTGTTCAAAATAAATGTATGATACAGGCTGTATTGGAGCACATTAGGGACCAGTGCTACTTGGTGTTTTATCCAGCAATGACTACTGAGCTAAAATTGATAGTTAGCATTATTGAGTTTTTATTTTACACCCTCATCACTCCACAACACTATGTTATATTAAAGCCTGTATGTAAGACACGTTAGCCACACATCGAAAGTGGTCCTAATTATTAGAAACCTAGCCCTCCGCAGGGCTAACGTTACTTGAGCTTGTGACAGTAACGTTAATCGTATTTATTAGCGCTTAGCGCTCTTTATTAGCGCTTAGCGCTTTACTGCTTTAAGATGGCGGCTGTTTGCTAACGCTGCCCAGACGCGGCCGAGTCTGTCATTAAGCATCTAGTTCAACATACATGTGATCTCTATGAGACTCATCAGACGCTACCTGCCACCAACGTAACATCATGCGGGCTAGTATTTAGCAACGTCGGCGTCGTTTGTAGCAGCTGTCGGCTGGAGTAAGTTTTTTTTTTGCTTCTTTCTCTACGCACGTGACATCAGCGCGCTGTCCCGCATTAAAAGCAGTCCGAGCAAAACGTGATGCTTAGAGCTGTCAAAATAAACGATTATTCGAGGTGAATAAAATTACTCGGATCAGTTTTTAAACTCGAGTTACTCGAGTTGCTCGAGTATTCGTTTCAGCTCTAAATCAGACGCACAGAGTACAGTATCTGCCAATAAAAGTACAGCGAGAACATTTAGCCTGTCAATGCACGCTTGACGTCGGTGAAATGTAATGACGAGTGTCATACTGTATAATACATAAAAGTGACCAGACAACATAAACTAGGAATAGGGCTGCAGCTATTGATTAATCTACCAACTAGCCAGTTCGAATAATCGAGTAATTTGATTAAGAACATTTAATGCATTGCAGAATAAATTTTAGGAGCTGTAAAACAAAGTCTTGCAAAGATAGCACTTTCAAAAGAGCATTAAATGCGAATACAAAATAAAATTTCTGAGTGTTTCTTCAAATTATGCAAAATTGCACTTTCATTTAAAAAATAAAATACCCGAGCTTGGCCTCAAACGGTATAAAATAAATAAATGAGGCTCTAAGTACAACAAAGGAACAATTGGCTAACTTGCATAGCAAGTCCGCTAGCTTAAATGCAATAAAATGCTATTTTTTTTTTCTTTTAATGCTTTTAACAAATTGTTCAAACACATATTCCCACAAAAATGGATAAGTATACCTATAAACTAAATTACGAATGCATAAAAAAACATTTAAACAAACAATCAACAATCAAACATTTTTAATGTTGCCACTAGAGGGCCGAGAATTCACCCAAATCAATAAAACTAAATGCAAACACTTGCAAAACAAACCATTACAACATAATTCTAATTAAATGAATACTTGAAACAGCAAAATTTGTTTCAAAACTTTTTTTCCTAATTGAATTACTCGAGTTAATCGGTTACTTGTTGTAGCACTAATTAGGAAGGCAAACACAAATTGTTTTAACAGTAAACTAGAGGACCACTCAGAGAGCAGACCTTTGCCTAAGCAGCCAAATTCAGACTCTCCATATTTCTGACCGCAGTGACCTTTGACCTCATTACCCCCAAATTTTAATCACCTCTTCAGCTTCATATAAAAAATATATCCTCTTTGTTTAATAATAATCCCTTTATTCATTTTTGAGTTATCTTCAACACAAACATACAGACGCACATACGGGACTGAATACATAGCCTCTGCTCTCTGTAGGTTTCACATACTGGGTGAGGTAATTAACCTATTCATATATGCATTAAAATATAAAGTGGGTGTAGCATTCATATTGTGGTTTCAAAAGGCCACTTCAAGAGTGTAAAGTATGTGGATGAAACCTTAAATATTGGATGAGGCACTGCGGCAAGTTTTCCCGCAAGAATTTTGATGAGGCTGAAACTGACACAAGCCCCACAGGCATCATGTTTTAAGACTCAGCTGAGATGACAGTAAGACGACTGACACACTAACACATATACAAAATAACATTGATAAATTGACACAAAAAATACAAAACCCGCATTATAAAGTACATGTTTAAACACACTGAATATAAGAACTCTTGACAAGTTTGCCTTCATTAAGAATTTTGACACTGACATAGAGGTATTGCATGTATTTTAAATGACCTTGAGCTGATGGCCTATATTGCGCTTAGTTCTCTTGACAAATTCTTTGCCCAATAATTATAGAATGGTTTGGAATGGCAGAGGCCGCTCGGCCGACAGCTTGTCGCACATCCTACCGCCGGGAGAGCACTATACTCGGCTTTTTCCCCTCTTCATGTGCCCGACGTTCTGTCAAATTTTTCTACCGATCAGAAATTGCAACTTTGAGTTAAAAATAGCCGCGAATACAGCGATTACAAAGTAAAAGCTACAAACTTTCTTTAAATAAAGGACTACTTACGTTTGATTATGGATGGGCACATAAAAAGCTCTCCTCATACACATTAGCTGCACATGTTAGCTGCAAAACAACTGCAGCCGCTCGCCTATGACTCTCTCTGGCTGTTTATGACTTCGCCGTGTAGTAAAGCATTATTTTGCCATATTCCTGTTGACCATTTGGCAGCTACACGCTCCTCAGACGTCGGCCGGTTTGTTCAGCGGTCATTGTCCAGCTGCTTCCTCGGCGAGCTCTCCTGTATGTAGTAGCGGTGAAATGAGCTGTAAATTGCTCTCTGCCGGGCGGTTTGCCGATCGGCGAAGACAATCAACAACCCAGTTGTCATGTGAAACGATCTGGGCTAATTATGTTTGATTTTCCGCTTCAAAGACTTTGAAACATCACTCGGTTCGGGTAAGCATGTCGGCTAGTTGTCACGCCTCTTGGTTTGTTTACATTTTCCGGAGCCGGCGAAGGGAAATGACATAAGCCCGATTTACGTGGCATAAACTATCGTTCGGGAGGTGCGACAGTAAAGGTGAAGTCGACAGTTTTGACCATTATGGAGTAATTTTGCCATGTCGTCTTGAATAAATGCATTTTTATTATTTCATATTCCATTTTGCACAAGACTGCTATTTGTCATGATAATGCCATTTATTTAGCTATTGGGGAAAAAAAATACTTGGATAAAAATAATATCCTGTAAAAATATTGGCGTAGAGAGACTGAAACAATGACATTTTGCGGCTCTCTTCGTCGTGTTTTCCTCGTTGTGAATAATTCCCCCTCAATGGGCTGCATACTAAATCAGATGAAATTGTGACTCCGCTGATGTCATCCACCTGTTGGGGACGCTAGAGCCCCATAATGCTAGGCGTGGCTAACCGGCAAATTAAAAGACTATTTTCTCGTCTTCTGTGCTTTGCTAAATTGTTTAGACGAATCGTCTCAAAATACGATTCTAATTCACGTAATAATCCTATTTTAGACTTTTTTTCTCCTGTCGTACACACTTTAAGTGGCATATCTCTGGCCCATATGTAACATACTGTACATTGCTTCATGTTCTCAGGACCTTCAAACTGCTAGCTCTCTATTCCTTATGTCTGTCACATGAATCACGGTCATGCCACATCCTTGACCTTTCATTGCTACATCAATCAGAAAGGATATTTAAAAGAGTGATGATTTCCATCATCAATAGTTTCAATGTATGGTATTAACTTAATGTATGAATATAACAAATATATAAAATATATATATATTTTTTAAATGTCTACCTGTTCACAGATGGCACCCGTCATCGTGACAGGAAAAGGCCGGACATTGCCACGGCCAAGGTTTTCCCGTTTCCGTTGGTTACTGAAGAGCTTCAGCTCCCGCTTCTCCTCATCGTCCAAACTGTTGCAGTAACGCACCTGAACATGGAACAAAAGCTCATTGAGAACAAGCCAGAAGGGAAGGCTAATTAAATTGGGCTTTTTGAAAACTGAACAAAATTTATTAAAAAAAATCCAGTGTTGTTTTCGTCAACGATGATGATAACGCAAATATTTCGTCGACGAAAAATTTTTCGTGACAATGACGAGAAGATAACAAGCTAAAAATGTGTTTTGGGAGATTAAAACATAACGAAACAAATGCCAGTTTTCGTCTGATGAGACGAAAATGATACTAAAATGCCCCATCGTTTACATCACATGACGACTTTTTATGTGTAGTTAGCCTGCATCGTAGCAGTATCTGGTTGTGTCCCTCATGTGACGTGCTGCGCCCCCCCCCTGCCAACTCACCAGTGTCCTCTCCAGGCTTGCTTGTTTTGAAACAAACTTGTTAAGATTTGTTTTCTTATCTTGCTTTAGCCTTTAAAGGTCTGTGCTGAGTGATCATCACACACTAAACGTAACTCGTAGCTTTAGCATAGCATTCATGTTCGCGTTACCGTTAGGCTAATGCTAACAGGGAGCGTCCTCTTAAACTCTCGGGCAAATTAAAAAAAAAAAAATATATATATATATATATATATATATATATTTTAAATACATACAGTTTGTGGCGTCCAAGTGGATATAATTAATTGAAAATAATGAACTTTTTTCCTGGTGACTGTGTATTACCACCAAGTTGGCGTTGTCCTTGTAGACTCTACAGTATGTGCTCGTCTATCTATGTTCATGTGAAATTGTTGAAAACCTTTATTTATTTATTTAATTATGTTTGGACTAAAACTTTGGAATTTTACAGACGATAACATTTCGACTAAAACTAGACGAAATTCGTCTGAGTTTTCGTCACAAAAATTACACGAAGACAAGAAGTGGCTAGAGTAGCCAAAAATTTTACTCAAGTAAGAGTAGCCTTACTTCAAAATTAGAATACTCTAGTAAAAGTAAGAGCAGTCATACAAAAAATGTACTCAAGTACAAGTAAAAAAAGTATTCAGTGAAAAGAATACTCAAGTAATGAGTAACGTTGTGAGTAACTGCTTATTTTTGTTTGATTTTTTTGTAAACAGTTATTTTTTTTCTCTCAGCACAAACCTATCTATATGAACTGTTGTTATAATGATATTGTACAATAACCCATTACATAACCGCATTAAGCCAAAGAAATACAAAAAAAAAAAAAAAAAAAATCATTGAATTTGTCGCATTATTCATCCAAAGAGCATGAGTGCCCTCGAGTTGAGAAAATAGTACCTAGTATGAATAGTGAATACAGTAGTTCCTTCGTAGTTACTATTATAAAATCAAAAGGATCATATCTCCGGTTTTCCGTGGTCAATCGGTGCCGAATAAAAACAAGGAGAGAGGTTTAAATCCGCACTTTCTAGTCATGTTGAAGACAGCGGTCTATGTCAAATACTTCACTTTTAACTGTACTTTAAAGATGCCACATGATTGAACAAGCTGGCGTGACCAGAGAACAGCAAGCTTGCGTCAGATTGGTGTAATGGAGTCATGTGATTATTGTTATGACGTCAAATTGAAATGAATAAAGTATGACTAAGACTAATAAAGTTTTATCGTCCAAAAGACTAAGACGAAAATTAAAAGGGTTGCCCAAAAACAACACTGCAAGAATGGTTATATTATGTACTTTTCAAATAATAATCCTATTAATCCATCTCTCACAAGTCTGTAAAACCAATTTAGTACAGTTAAGTAAAATTCAATGGCCCAATTTTCAATTATAGTCTAGTTAACATACTTGAGATTTACTACGCAGCAATGCAAACAAAGATTTCACAAGCCACCTTTTATTAATGGAATTTCTGTTTTCTCTCCTTTGCCCTGAAGGAGGGAGGACTGGGAAGATGGATGGAAACAAATGAAGGTAATGGGGAAGGGGGGGGCTCAGTTTGGTCTCTCACCTCATTGTCGTGGGGTGGCAGCTGATGGAGGAGTTGTTTGATTCTGTATTTCTCTCCCGGACTATTAACGTAGGGCACCTTGTCCTCAGGGAGGGAGCTGTAGTACTGGTGGACCTGACAGAGACACATGAGAGGATGGATTTGGATGTTAGAAGCCATATTAAGCATTTGCATGACAGAAATATTTATCATTAAATAGAGGACAGCTTTCACTTTGGCCATTATTCATAACTTACTGGAAACCCCCCATTGTTCGCGTGTAGAATCTACCTGGCCCATTTTGAGCAAACCTGGTGGTCGTAGGTGTCCATTAATTTATGGGGCAGATTTCATCAACCCTAGTAAAAATTCGATTTTACTAAATGGTCAGCTCTTTCCTGACATACCTTTTTGCAATTACATGGTTGGCTGCATGAGCTGCTACTTCTTTTATTTTTTTGCCTCACTTACATTGAGTCCAAAAATAATTTTGACCAGTAGAGGACTCGCACACGCGCACAAACACACACAGCTGGAATTACTTTGATTTATGGGACATAAGCAAAGATTTAATGAAACCTTGCCTTTCTGTTTCTTCACATGGACAAGGGAATGCATTAATGAGTTGTCACATGCGCGTGCACTCACACACGTGGATAAGAAGTGATTAACACATATGCATGTAGAAATGTGTGCACTCAAGAAACAAGTGTACAAGAGCAGGATTAATGTTATTCTGTCCATTCCAAATTACCAAGACATTCTTTGCATTGCAAAGGCAGACAATGAATGTCATCCCCCAGTTATTTATGGTAGTCTTGCTATTGCGCTGTAACAGGGGGTCGAGGTATGATGGAGGTCGGGCACTCAAACATGAATGTAAGTGGATGTGGGGGCGATCATGAAAACGACAGAATTTAAAACACAGCCTCTAGAACAAAGGTAAACTACAGGCGAAATAAAAAAACAGTCAAATACTGCAAGTATGTACATACAATAAGCGTCTCAGTTGCTTTTTTTGTTGTTGTTGTTGTTGTTGTTGTTGCAAAGACTCGTGAAGCAAATCATTAAAATGAAAATGTGATCAATACCATTGACTGGGTCAGGACAATTTCAACAACCCATCTGTCAGATGAATAGATCTGCGGACTAGGTGCTATCAGCTTTGTCCTTGGCAATAACACATTGTCTGTCGCGCGCACACATTTTGACCACACCTAAACTGTTCTTACACTATTTCTGAAAATCTCGTCCAGTTGACAGGGAATCCCTTTCCTCGGAAAGGAAAGACAGGGCATTTCCTTTATTTAGACTTCTACAAGCACGTTTACTGTTCAGATAGATTAATAGCATGTGACTCTTGTCGGAAACGTAACCAGATTCCCATTGTTTGCTTTTGTTGCCATTAACTGTTTTTGCACACGGACTAAAAAGGTGTGTCCAGCATCAAGGCACAGGATATATGAGATGCTTATACAGTACAAATGCAGAGGAGTAGACATGCCAAGCACTTCCAACTAGTGCTGCAACGATTAATCGGTTAACTCGAGTATTCGATTAGATAAAAACATTCGAATTAAATTTTATTGCTTCGAGTATTCGTTTAATTAAAGTGCCGTTGTAATGGTTTATTTTGAAAGTGTTTGCATTAAGTTTTATTGATTAGGGTGGATACACTGCCCTCTGCTCTGCCGAATTTCACATGGCTGAATCCAACTGCTCCCTGTTAAGACCAACATAAGATAAGTTTTTGTTTGAGAGAATGTTTTTCATGCATTCATAATTTAGTTTATAGGCATATTTAGCCGTTTTTTTTTTTTTTTTTTTGTGTTTAGGAATATGTGAACCATTTGTTAAGAGCACTGTAAGAAAAGTTAGCATTTTATAGCATTTAAGCTAGCGGACTTTTGCTATGTAAGTTAGCCAATTGTTCTTTTGTTGTACTTGGATCCGCATTTATTTTTTTATACCGTTTAAGGCTCAGCTCAGGTATTTTAATTTTTCATGTTCCTTATCCGATTACTCGAATATTCGAAGTCACTAGTTCATCGATTAATCGACTACTAAAATAATCGATAGCTGCAGCCCTACTTCCAACAATAACAAGAGTTACATTTGGGAGGTCAAAGGCTCACCACCTTGAGGATACAAGCTGAAGACATATTGTGCACGATAATTACCGTATTTTTTGGACTGTAAGTCGCATCCCCAAACCCCCCCCCCCCCCCCCCCCAGTTTGGCTGCGGGTGCGACTTATACTCAGGAGCGACATATGTGTGAAATTATTAACACATTATGATATAATTTCACATGTTATTTTGGTGTTTTGGAGTGACACCGATGCTTTGGTAAACTTGTTAGCATGTTCTTTATGCTATAGACCCTACTCACCTACGTCACAAAATGACGTGTCGCTGTATCCGGCCGCCATATTGTCCGTATTTTTTAGACTTATTCTCATTGTTTTCAATTAGTCGTGCAAGTTATAGAGCAATTCATGGAAGCCCCGGTGTTATCTGACGCTGTAAACTCATTGGATGCGTTGCATAAAAGGCGTTATGTGGAAAAGCTTCAATTTATCCATTCGCCAGATCCATATTTGATGCCTAAATCGATGTTTTTCGACCTGCTGTCTTCGCCGTCTTTGCCTGACATCTGCTAGCTACCCTGATATTTACAACTATGTTGTCCACACAAAATCAGCCTATTCTCACGAAAGTTTGAGAAACTTTAAGAGCTTGGTGGCTTATAAATACTTCGTTGCTGGTTGGGTGAAACAGGTCCTCGTCCACGAAAATTCGGCAGGAATCTATCTTGTGCTCGGGAAGGTGAGTTACAAAATTTTCAATTCAAAATCTTTTGTTCTTGCTAACATCCACTGTCAAGTCTAATGTATTTCATGTCATTTGTCAATGGAGCTAGGGCTTTTAATGTTTATATGGTTTAGCGATAGCACTCTCACTACATACATATATAATATGTAAAAAATACGAAGTGTGATAGCACTACTCCAGATTGTCCCTATTTGAATTTATTTTTTGGCTTTTGACCTCAATAGTGAAATTGTAAATTAATTGTATGACAACTGTCTTATTATCCTCTTATAATTATATATTTTTAGGTAGTTCATTCACAACGTCTGAGTGTATGTTGTCGGCGATTAGCCTAGCAATGATCTTAATTGTGGTTGTCAGCCCAAAACCCTCTAAATATATAATAAATGCATCTTACCAGATACAAAATGACTACTACATAATCTGTGGTAGTCGTTTGGAGCCCAGTTTTCTCGTTGAATTGCAGCAGTCAATCTCGCTCTCCTCTCCGGGTCTCTCGGAATACGGTAAAACTTCAAGTCTCTCCGTCTATCTTCTCTGTTTTTGCAACCGACCGCCACACACGACTTCACCATTTTGATTATTAATGTTAACGAGCAGAAAAACACGCCATAATAGGAGGAATTTACGAAGCGCTAATGCGAATGTGACGAGTATACGGACAACATGGTGCGGGGGCGTGGCTGTGACGTCACGTGAGTAGGGTCTATAGTTATCTGAATAACTCTTAATAGCTACATTACGTTAACATACAGGCCACATTTGCATTTCGTTGTTCATGAATCATGTAACATTATTTTTATTTTAAATTTCCTTTCAAGATGACATATCTGTTCTATGTGTTGGATTTTATCAAGTAAATTTCCCCCAGAAATGTGACTTATACACCGCTGCAACTTTCCATGTTTTTTTCCTTTTCGTTGGGCATTTTATGGCTGGTGAGACATATTCTCAGGTGTGACTTATAGTCCGAAAAATACGGTAATAATGGTAAGCAAAAGCAAATGAAATTAGAGAACAGAGGACATTTTAAATCCTCGCTGAAAGGGATGTTTTGAATGTTAAATGGCAGGACTTGCAGCTGCACAGTGACGGCTTCAGCTGGTTTGTGTTGAAGATACGGGTCAGACAGCTGGAGAAGAGCATATATGACACCAGTGCTGACAATCTCTCAACCAGCCATTACATACTATAGTTAGTGAGGATTCTTTCTATTATTGAACACACAGTTAACTGGTAAACAACAAAAAGTGTCAGTGTACATCTTTCAAGGTTAATTAGAGGGTCTAAATTATCATGCTTATAATTTTGGCTTCCTTAGACTAAAAATAAGAACCATTATTGTGTAGAAAAAAAAAAAATCTAATTTCAACAAGAATGAGCAACACGTGTATGGTGCTAAATCAAGGCCAAAATTATTGTAATCTGAAAAAAAATATGGAAAAAAAAAAATTGAAACTGAATGTTTGTTTTTTTCTTGAATCTTTCTAAAGCAAAAAAAAAAAAAAAAAAAAAAAAAAAAAAACGTTTTACTTTTCAGTTACAAAGTTGGTATTTTCAGGTTCAAAACATTTTTTTTCCCCCACTTTCAGATTTTTTTTCAGCTTCAAAATTTTTTCGCTTTCAGATCTTTTTTTTTTTTTTTTTTTTAAAACAGCTTCAAAACTTTTGGCCTTGTTTTAATGCTAGGGGACGCAGCCTTAACGAGAGGCGTGATGACTTGTGAGCCAGCCTATCAAAGCAACCCCAAATGATGCCTCCTTCAGGAAACGTGGGTACTTTGATGAATTAGGACGCCACACTCTCTCCACTTTACGAGAAGGGTCTGACTGCAGCCTGAGCCATGCTACAAACCACACCTCATACAAACTACGCTCCTCCAAACCGCGACAACTAGCATTGTAACTTTTGGTATATTTGGAAGTCATTTAATGTTGTTAATCAGCCATTAAAGTTGTTAAAATTGCTCCAGTTATTACATTATTTGGCACAGTTATAAAATTTTGCTCCCAAAGCTTTTGTGGTGGCGAAAAAAGCCCTCTTTTATATTCAGTTGGACTCTCAATGTTATCCAATGGTGCTAAAAAGTATGTACACCATAAACATACATGTGCAACATGAAAATGGCGTAAATTAATGCTTAACGACACGGCGAAGTCGTTAAGTGAGAGAGCTCTGTGCAGTTGTTGTGTGCAGCTAACGCAAGTTAATATTCCTTTCTTTAAACAAAGTTTGTAGTGTGTACTTTGGAATCGCTGCATTCGCGGTCATTTTTAACATTACGCGCATGTCAAATTTGTCAGAACACCAGCAATGTGCAGCAGAAAATACAACAAATATAAAATAACATTTGTTTTTAGCCCCTTCGTGTTAAATGCAGGGAAAATACAACTCACCCGCTGAATCAGTGGGAGGCCTGAGCTTGTTTTGTTGAGACGTGATAGTCCCGAGATGGGAGAGTGAGAGAAGCCTGCTTCACAAAGATACGATGTTGGAAATTGTAGCACAGTTTTCAGTGCCCTCCTAGCGATTTTGGGAACCTCGGTAGAGTTGTTGTCTCAAATGTACGTTTAAGGTCGCTGTGATTGAGATCTCTACAAGCTGTTGCACAGACATGCTCGAATCACTCGGTTTATTCACATACGGGTCACGAATCCACTCCTTCGCAGTTCGTGGGTCTTTAGTGATTGGGAAGTAGCATAGATTTTGTTTTCTTCGAGGTTGTGGGTTCATCTTTTGGCTCGTGAGGTCCCATTTTCCCCATAAAAAATCTGCCCAAAGACCTCTGTTTTTCAGTCTTTCTAGTGTGGGGGCTAATTATTTCCAGGAACAAATGTGATGGGTGACGACCTACGATATTATCGAGGCCAAGCGCACATGGATATACAAAACAAGATGTACTGCTAACAGTCCAATCAATGCATTTCCATGACGACCTCCTATCCTGTAGTTGTCTATCTAGAGTAGACAGGGATATTGGTGTGTTAAGCGGCACAGGCCAAAGTAAATCGGCCAGAATGCAGTTGTTAATAAATTATTCATTATTTCAGCGCGTCCCGGTACCAAATGTCATTGGGGACCCCTGATCTAGAGTTACAAAAGACAAAGTAATGCTAAGGGGGGGTGGCTTTAACTACAGGTAACAAGAAAATAAAGTGGAGATAGACTGGAGTGATAATTCATCAAAGTACCCACGTTTCCTAAAGGCAGCATCATTTGGGGTTGCTTTGGTAGGCTGTCTCACAAGTCATCTTGCCTCTCGTCGAGGCCGCGACCCCCCGCGTTAAAACACGGCCAAAAGTTTTGAAACTGAAGGAAAAAAAAAAAAGTGAAAAAAAGATTCGGAAGTGAAAAAAAGATTTCAATGCGGGAAAAAAAATTTGAAGCTGAAAAAATAAGATCTGAAAGTGAAAAAAAATATGAAACTGAAAAAAAATAAGATCTGAAAGTGGAAAAAAAAATCTTTGAACCTGAAAATATCAACTTTGTAACTAAAAAAAAATAAGTTTTTTCTCCGCATTTGAAAAATTAAAAAACAAACAAAACAAAAAAATTCTGTTTAAATTTTTTTTCAGATTACAATACTTTCGGCCTTGATTTAGCACCATGCACATGCATTTGCTCCTTTTAATATGGCTTGTGAATCTCCTCAACCAGTGATTGCTCAGCAGTATGTACAGTCACCAGTAATGTCAATGAGTGTAGCCTCAACCATGATGAGCCATCCATAAGAAACAGCTTTGTGCTTTTATGGTAACATTTGATAAGAAGTGCGTCACACAAATTGTAGTTAAAGATAATGATAAATCACATTAGCGCTGGCTGTAAAAAGGGGGTGAACCATGGAAAATCAAAGAATTGCTGTCACTAGATCAAACTGAAGACTGTGACTGACATTACTGTCTCCAAAGAACAGGCAAGTCTGTTTGTCAATTTGCAGCAGATCTGATTTTCATTTCACAGTTTAAGTCCATCTTTTGAAAGCTTTATCTCTACAATCACTCTTTATCCCTGTAACCATAGCATAACAAAACAGACTGAGAAATAGTTCGAAAGCAAATGTATTCTTTGTGAGAAAAGAAAACTTTATATTTATAGGCGACGTGTTGCACATGACATTGAGCTAGTAGCACATGATGTTTGTAAGTCTGCTGAGCAGCATGATTGGTTTTGACAAGTTCTGACTTGGCCTCAAACATCATTTTTCATTTGAGACAAATGCTGAGATTGACAGAAGACAATGAGATACAGAATCACACTTGGGCTCAGTGATTTTTCCAACATGAATGCTGTTGTTGATTTGTATTCGGATACATTGTTTTCTACATTTTATATGGCTCTGTTGCCAACATCCAAATGCAAAAATGCAGTTTGACTTCCTTCATTACAGCTCTTGCCTGTATTTTCCGAGATGTCTGACTTAACGCCAATCAGGCGTCAACTCGGTAAGAGGAAACCTCAACCAACTGTTAAAGATATGGGAGCTTAATTTTAGCTTGTGACTCCAATGGCCTCTGTGCAGAGGACAGCCAAATGTTCCACACAGGACTGCCATTGCTGATTAGTTATTTGTTCTTAAACTACATGAGTATTATTATCACCCATTGTTGTTTTCGTCAACGACGACAAAAACATTTTGTCGACGAACAACGAAACAACGAGCTAAAAATGTGTTTTAGGAGACTAAAACATAATGAGACGAATGTCAGTTTTCTTCTGATGAGACAACACAGACGAAAATGCGCCATAGTTACCATCATATGTTCACAATGTGTGACATTTTCTTCTTGTATGTGTAGTCAGCCCCCCCTCCCAATCACTTAGCTCTCAGACCCCCCCCCCCCTACACACACACACCTCTTTCCTTGGTTATCAGGCCTCCCACATGGTGTCAACCGGAAATACTTCTAGCTAATGATAGCACCAACATATTCATAGTTAGTTAGTATAGGCGTTTAATGTATTTCTTGTTGTGTTTCTACTCTCTCTCCCTCCCTCTTTTCTTCTGTTCATAACCCCTTCCTGTTCGCTGCTTTCTCCTAATAAACGAGGTAAGGTGAATGATCACAACGGAAGTATGTCATACTCCCATTTGATTAGTGTTGCAACGATTAGAAAAAAATATTCAAATTAAATTTGTTGCTTCGAGTATTCATTAAATTAAAGTGGCGTTGTAATGGTTTACTTTGGAAGTGTTTGCATTTAGTTTTATTTATTAGGGCGGATACACTGCCCTCTGGTCTGCCTCTTTTCACATGGCTGAATCCAACTGCTCCCTGTTAAGACCAACGTAAGCTAAGTTTTTGTTTGAGCTAATGTTTTATTAAATGCATTCATAATGTAGTTTATAGGTATATTTAGCAGTTTTTTTGTGGGAATATGTGTCTGAACCATTTGTTAGGAGCATTTAAAAAAAAAAAAAAAAAAAAAACTAGCAGACTTTTTCTATGCAAGTTAGCCAATTGTTCTTTTGGTGCACATAGATCGTCATTTTAAAAAAATACCGCTTGAGGCTCAGCTCTGGTATTTTAATTGTTCATGTTCCTTATCCGATTACTCGATTATTCGAACTAACTAGTCCATCGATTAATCGACTACAAAAATATTCGATAGCTGCAGCCCTACATGTGATATATTAAACACTGTTCAGATTAATCGGACACTCAGATCTCCAATCTCCGTGTCAAGCAGCCGAACAGGACAGGTTAAAAAACAAAAACAAAAAAAAAAACCCAACAAGAATAACGTAGCAAAATACTTGTCTTTATTAAATGCTTCATTGAGTCGGTCCATTCAAATCCGTTCACGCTGCTCAAAACACACACAATGAATTGCCACTCACACTACCGCTAGTGTTTAAACAAGGTCAACGATGCAGTGTCTTACATTAGAAGTATCTAAAGTAACGATAGTCATAAAAAAGTATCGATACTCTGATTGTGCCATCAAGGATCGCGATATATAACCAGATGATATTTTTTCCCCAGCTTTTCTAATAAGTATTTCATCCAAAAGAGTAAGATGAGAATTAGAAAGGTTGCCAAAAACAACACCGTTATAATAGCAGTAAAATATGTTGAAGTCATTCAGCATCTGAGAATCCTCTTTGGCCTGACTGCTTGTGAACTCACACTACCCAAGAAATGAACCTAATTGACTTAAAGATTGGACATGTGACCCAGGAGGGGAATGAAAAATAGCCTCGCATGGTGAAAACAGAGGGTCTGTATTGACCAGTTCATCACCCTTAGCTCATCAACAAAAAGAAAGTGGCTCTCATAAACACTCCTTTCGGGCCATAAACCAAGAAACCCATCTACTGCCACAATTCTATGCAGTAATAGGACTATTTAATGTGTTTGTCTATCTCACAAGCTTAGCTGAGCTGCAGCAAGGCTGATGAAACTTACTGTAAACATGTTTGCAGGCAGAATGAATTGGCAGATTAATGTGACTACAGAAACGTTGTAATCCCTGTTATCCTTTAGCCCGCAGGCTAAGCAAGGAAAACTGAGGAGCTATCATAAAATTGAATATTTTAGCAAGCAGTGCAACACTGTAATTCCGAAGTGTATTAATACGTCCTTGTATTACATATGATTTGATAATCTATTCAGGTTTAGTCATAAGAGTGAGCAATTGTGACTAGTCTGGTCAAAACTTTAATCAAGCAAAGATTAAAAGATATCACAGGTAAATGTTGGCAAAACAGAAACATCAATATGAAATCAGTGGAAATATAACAGGTACCAATTAGGGCTGCAGCTATCGATTATTTTAGTAGTCGATTAATCGATGAACTAATTAGTTCGAATAATCGAGTAATCGGATAAGGAACATAAAAAATGAAAATACCTGAGCTAAACCTCAAACGGTATAAAAAAATAAATACCGTAAATGAGGATCTATGTACAACAAAAGAACAATTGGCTAACTTACACAGCAAAAGTTCGCTAGTTTAAATGCTGTAAAATGCAAACTTTTTTTTTTTTTTTTTTTTAACAGTGCTTTTAACAAATGGGTCACACACATATTCCCACAAAAAAAA
This sequence comes from Corythoichthys intestinalis, assembly GCF_030265065.1. Lineage (NCBI taxonomy): Eukaryota > Metazoa > Chordata > Actinopteri > Syngnathiformes > Syngnathidae > Corythoichthys > Corythoichthys intestinalis. The sequence goes on along the minus strand of NC_080403.1, from coordinate 36,882,092 downwards.
CCGGCTAAATATAACTATAAACTAAATTACGAATGCATAAAAAGAACTTTGGCTCAAACAAAAACTTAACCTTTGTTGGTCTTAACAGGGAGCAGCTGGATTAAGCCATGTGAAATGAGGCAGACTAGAGGGCAGTGTATCCACCCAAATTAAATCTAAATGCAAACACTTTCAAAACAAACCATTACAACGCCACTTTAATGGCGTACCGCATGGAACACGTCCCTTCCGCTCATTAATATTCATGACATTAGCTACTGTTGCTAAGTAGGGACAAGCCACCATTTGTCCCTAATAGGAAATGAATGGAAATCGTGTACGAAGGAGAAGTTTACAGAGCTAAACCTACCAATTCTCTCCGAAAATGATGTGCCTGGTGCCAAATTGACTGGCAAAGATGTGGAAGAACATAAAAATGTTCAGTTAAAGAGATGGCTTTAGTGTCGAAGGCTGAAAAAGACGAAAAAAAAAACGAGCCGACCTAAGCATAGCTTTAGTTTTTTTATCGATGCGACTGACAATGACATTCTCCTGTTTCAACAAGCTATCCTTTACCATCAGCCCTGTCTTTCTTATATATCCTCTGGTTGTCCTACATCTCTTACCGTTCTTGGGGGTAATTTAGTTAGCTTTGTGTAGCAATCGCAAATGCTACTCAGTGACAGCCAATGAACACTTTTAATTTTTTCATTGATAACACATCTTAATCCTATAATTTATTTACACTTCCCCCTTCCTGAAGTTGTTTTTTTTATATACAGTATATATAACAAACGGTAACAGTGGCAGTCAGATACCATTGTAATTCTTTTCAGGTCATTCATTGTCAGACAGAAGGAGTAGGGCACAACGTTACGCAAATAAAATAAGTTAAAAATATAAAAATGGCTTACCTCTTTGTCCTCTGAAAGACCATGCCAACCCAACATAATGTTTACTGCATATGAAACGTGAATGGATTCGCCGAGCTGGTGTTAAAGTCCGCGCAAGTTGATTCGGTCTTCACATTATTTCCTCCCGAGTTTTTGGTTTCCGGAAACGTATGAAGAAAACATCCTTCATGTGTCGTAATGTCTAGAGTCGTTTCTACAAGTTCCAAAAAAGCAATGCGTGATCGGCATGTTCGTTTTTGAAAGATTACCGGAGAAAAGTAGCACTAATTACGTTGGGTCTAGGGGAGGGCGGGTCTATAATGTCCCACTTCGGCTTTACTTCCGCTTTGCGATATGACGTCACGGTCTAACAATAGCCTGCGTACAGTACGCCATTAAACGAATACTCGAAGCAGCAAAATTTCGAATCTTTTTTTCTAATCGAATACTCGAGTTAATCGATTAATTGTTGCTGCACTAGAACCAATATTAGGCAATACTGATGAAATATGTGTTCTGATACATTGTACCTGTTCAGGCTTGAGGCCTGGTGGTACCCAGGCGTACTCCTCCAGGGCACATCCAGAGTCATCATCCGAAGTAGAATTCCTCTGAAAGTCGTACATCAGCTTAGTGACCGTCTTCTCCATTTCCACAGGCATGGCTGTCACTGCATGATCCTCCCGGCGACACTTACAATGCACACAGATTTTCCTAACATCAGGAAAAAGAAGGGAAAACAGTTAAATGATGGCGTTGGACAAATTACAAATGCAGCGCTGATGTTGGACGTTTAAAATAAGAACTGTCTATTTGGCTTTAATTTACACAGCTCGGATTTGTGAAGTGGAAACATTTTTCATTTGGGCTCAGCAATTTAGAGAGAACACCAAGAGTGTGGAAACATACTCTTTAATAAATCATCATAAGGGTGATATCATCTGAAACAAGCAGATACATTTTTAGTTTATTTTAAAAGGTCCATGAAACATGTCTTAAATTACCAAAGAAAGCACTATTTTTACAGCCTTTTCAAGAGGAATCCATGTGTGAAAAAAATCTAATCATCCCACCTACTTGGTCGTAAGCACAGTGAATCCCTGTTGATAATTCTGTAAATACCCTTTGACTTTTTCTTAAAACCAGATGGGGTCTTTACTTATGAGGGGTGTAAACTCTTCTTAGGTCAAAAGGTCAAGGCCTCCCACAGCACATCTGACAGTAAAATGTTGAAGCCATGAATACTATGCTTAACAACCCTCTGAGGAACTGACAACAAGGAATAATATCAGAGTAAAGCCAGCAATAGTGATGGAAAGTAGAATTGTCACCACAAGCAATTTTGAATTCTAAACAATTTAAAAAAAAAACAACAAAAAAAACATTAATATAGCAATGTTTTTCGTGTTTTTCCGACTCGAGTGAGGCATTAACTTGACGATCTGAACGGGACATGGTCGCATAAAAGTGGACCATTTCAAATCCGATCAAGGTCACTTTCGTATTGGGTTCAAATCCGCATTTTTCCAGAATGTGGCTGCGGTCTAAACTGTCAAGTCTCCTAAATCGAAATTCATGCAGCAACTATGTCAGCAAAGAGCGAAAGGCAAGAGGCACGGAGGACAGCAGCGGTGTCCACATGGGCTGTACATGTACAGCGATGGAGCTGTACATTAGCGTTTGCGCCTAGATTGAATTTGGCTTTTAGGTGAAGAGGCGGGCTTGACAACAGTCATTAAAAACAATTAAATTGGGGGTGGGGGAAGCCTGAGATTGCTCAGTTTTATTTCTGTGCGCCAAATTAGCAGTACTGTATTTCAATATTGCTTACATGGCCGAGAGTCGGGACAAACTGACCGTATGTGCGTGCGTGCGCGTGCATGCGTTCTATCAACCCATACAAAATTTGAATATGAGGCTAAACGGGAATTATTTATGTCTTTTATTTGTGTCCTCTTTTTGGAAATCAAAATATAAACGCCCTAGACTGACAGCGCCAGCATGTGTAGTCATTTGTTTTGATGCTTATTTCAGTTTTCTCAGCTGATGTCAGACTACGAGTTAAGCCTGAGTTATGCTTCTGCGTTGCGGTGACAGCGAAGCGACTACGGCGTCAATGAGCATTTGATAGTTCTGCGGTAAGGGAACACATTGCTTTAATTCACCGCCAAGCCACTAGAGGGGTGTGGCGTTGTGTTTCTAGGGTTTTGGGGGACTTGTCGACTTCCTCTAGTTTTCTAGTTACACAATGTCAACGGAGATGGAATGCTTGAATGTGGATCATCAGTTCATCAACATTGAGCAACAAATGTTGATCATACAAAATGTTGAGGCACAGGCGACGCAGACGAGTTTTGGAGGTGGTCTGTTCGACTGTTGATTCCGCACACAGACTTCTAGCCACAGGTGGAGGCCAGCAAGCTGTGGCGGATAGCTTCAAACTGGCGTCGAGCACTGTGTCCAGCGTTTTGTCCGAGGTCTGCAAAGAATTGTGGATAGCCCTCCAACCTGATTTTTTTGCCATATGCTTCAACCAGTCAGTGGGAAGCCATAGCAGATTTCTGGCGTCTATGGAACTTCCCAAAATGCGCTGGAAGCCTCGGTGGCAAACATGTTATCAAAAAAGCACTGAGAGCACTCTCAATCAGTGATGATTTAAACATCAAAACAACTCTTTGGACACCAAACCAGTGATTTATTCTTCATATACTTCAAGTGTGACACGTAAATAAGTCACAGACTCACAGCAAACATATGTACACAACAAATGATGAAGTGCACCAACCAAAAATGCGACAAAGTGATAAAAAGCTGGCAGTTTTTTGGCTGACTGGGTCACCGCTTCGGGTGGCCATTCGCTTCAGAACACACAAATACTTGTCTCGGTGGTTCTTCCATTTTTTTATGCAATCGCTGACCTTGCCATTTGGCAATCTTTATAATGTCTTGATGAGACATAGTATATTGTCGCACTTGCTCTTCAATGGTACTCCTGTCGGCATGGTCCAATTTTGCGTGTAGCAAAACAATGTTTGAAAATGGCGGTGATGCCACGCTGAACCTGAAACAACAGTTTGAGCGGACCAATCACAGTCCATTTGCGCCACGTCACCATGCGCTGACGCCGCACAAGTCAAGATTTTCTTGAAGTGCACAACATGCTACGGCGGAGGATCATAAATCGGGTCCGCCTTGACGGCGCATTTCTACCACAGAAGCATGACTTGGCCTTTAGTGCGCATGCGTACTACATTTACGGGCTCAATAGATAAAGGCAGTCTGAACGGGCATGCCGAGAAAAGGATATGAAGAAAAATCAGATTTGTCCATTAAGACTTGTTATGAACCTAGCCTATGAGGTAAGAAAGGGATAACAAACCAGATTGATCAATTTAACATGACATTTCAGATAATGTTGTGAACGGTGGACAATATCCCACCCCCCTTACGTTCAGTAGATGTAGAAAAAGCAGCCGATTAAAATGACTAACTATAGTTATTTAATGTTGTTTATAAATAAACAAATGCAGCAGTTTGCTTTATCTTTCATTTATAGGCAAGACCTGAACCAGACTAAGCCCAACTTCTTAAATGCATTCCCAAGAATTGCGTTAAGATTAAAGGGATTAGCTTCCAATTATCGCTCATCAGGGAGACAGGAGAGGTTGTGGATTACATCAATAAAAGTAACAGTATAAGGCCACCTTCGCTGTGTAACTATGCAAAAGGGGACGAGGAGCATACTCTACACACAGATTGCTTTTGTCCTTGACAGCCCCTAAGGAAGCAAAAACAGGGAGACAATCTCATTACCTTCCCAGACGGAGGCCGCCTCGTCTGACAAAGTCCTCACGGAGGAGCTTAAGGACCCTCTGCACACTGTTATGACACACTGACAGCTTGACTGGTCAAAGATGTGCCTGAAGCCAAGATGGCACATTATGCACAGCTGCCTCGATCACACCCATTTATCACAAGTGTAAACGTCACAGTATATTTTTGACAAAACACTGCTGTGTGTTTCGCTTAACTCTGATGGATGGCAATGATAAAGCTCTAAGAAGTTTAAATTATCACTGCTGTCCGCTCAAATCCTCCGCAGGACATGTCACAACTTGTCATATGGCATGAGAAGCATATAGAAAAGTTGGCCGAATCCTTCACTTCACCAGTTGTAATCTCTTCCCAGCTATTACTGTCATCTCTAGTTTTCTTCAGCAATGTGAGAAGAGTTGCACAAGTGGGAGCAAGCCACAAACTACACCAAACATAAGTAAACCACCGAATTGCCCACTATGTCTTTCATCAAAAAGCCAAACTCAAGAAAACTAAAAAACTTGCAAAATTAGGAAGGCAGTCTATGTCACACTGGCACAATTTATGCACAGGAACACAACTTTCAAATTCAACAGTTTAGTTGCAGAGAAAAACCTGGATCTCTCTATATAATATTGCGTGATTCAAAAGGCACAATAATGCACAAAATGTGAGGACTAAAAAAGTCACCCAGTCTAGGAGCATGTCAAATGGTCAGCTGTTTCTATTTCTGTTCAAGGGTCTTTGACAAATAGCCTTGCAGAACTTAGAGAAGTGCATTTCCCACTGCATTCATTCTAAGGGCACAAATCAGTGTCGACCCTCCAGGTTTGACCTTGAAGAGCCATTAAAAGAACAAACTGCGACTGACACAGAGTATAGGTTATTATAGTATCGAAAACAAAATTGCATTTCAAAAATAAAATGAAAACATGATTCTAGTTTAGTTATTTCCTTACTAGTGTGGTATGAGAGATCACTAAATGTGCTAAGGGGAATTAACGTGACTGAAATTTACCACAAATGATTATTTAACTACCAATGCAGGCTAGAAATAGTGATAAGCAAAGCATGCTCTTTCAATAAATAACAGAACGCACAAGCCAATTCACCCGTGCAACCACCTTTTGCAAGCTTTTTCTTTGGTCATAGGACTGCGAGTTATTTTCCAATTTGAAATATGTCAATAAAAGTTGGGAAATTTGGCTCCAAATTACAAATGAGTGACTTCAATGATGGAGGGGGCTAGGTATGTTCCTAAAAAAAATATATGAAAATAAAGCATTTGAAATAAGGACAAAATATGTGTACGAATCAGATTTTATATTGAACCAGTGTACACCCACTAAACACACGGCATTGTTCAAATACTGTATATATAAATACAGATTCACACAACAAGCGGTTTGAAGCAAACAAAAACATTATTGGTGTTTTTTTTCTTCTTTCCCAGCACAAAGGGTTTTGCAAATAAAAATGACATAAAACAAGTTCCAGAAGAACTACAACCACCTGGCTCTCTCTACTGCCTAAATAAGAACCTAAGGGCAACAATAAGTCTGTAACTAATTGATTTAATTAATCAGACCAAAGACCCGAGACGAAAAATTAGAAATCGGGCACTGAGGATCGATGCGTATACATCCCTAGAATATACCTACTACATTTTGGTTTAGTTGGTTTAGGTCAGGGGTGCCCAAGTCCGGTCCTTGAGAGCCCCTATCCAGCTTGTTTTCCATGTCTCCCTCCTTTAACACACCTGAAACAAATGATCACCGAATCAGCAAGCTCTACAGGAGCCTGATAATGATCCTGATTATTCTATTCATGTGTGTTGGAGGAGGGAGACATGGAAAACAAGCTGGATAGGGGCTCTCGAGGACCGGACTTGGGCAACCCTGGTTTAATTTGTAAAAAACAAAGTGATTTTTTGAGACTTGCACAAAACGGCTGAACAGCATTCAAACAATTCTTTCAGTGCCAATGATGTGAAATGAGCCAGCAGTTGCCTATGGCTACTGTAGATGATGAGAATGTGCTTTACTCATAATCGGAATTCTCCTTAACATTCAAACCCTTCATGGATGAAACGACAGTTTAAGATGTATTACCAAGTGGCATATTTAATTGTTGTTTCAATAACCTTTCAACCCTGTGACGAAACATACAAATTCCTCAGAATGAAAAGATCACATTTTAAGTTCAACTGTGAATGTATCTAATCACATTAGGAGGAGACGCATGACTTTTGCAACTACACCCTTCTTCCACCACCAAACCCTGCCTCTGGGTCCAGATGTTTGATAACCATTCTCCAGTGCTTCACCTGGCAAACATCTCCTCACCACAGGAGTTCTGGCAGAGATCCTGTCAGCCTCTTGAGGCACGTTGTACCCCCTTCACACCCGCCCCTTTCTGTCCCTATGATTTACAACAGGCTTCACACACAAACTGGGATTTCCCCTCCATTGAAACGTGATACAAGAGCTTCTTCTTGTAATCTACATGATTTCAATTAGCAACTTTTTGGAGGACTTAAAAATAACACCCCAAAACATCCCCGGCGCCTCATAAATGACTTAAGTTAGGTCAAGGGAAGAAACTAAAAAGGGGCTCGTTTTCACTTTTAAATATGAATGAAAGTATTCGCCTCCTGGGAAGAAGTCAAAATAGAGCCCTATGATTCATGCAGTGCGGATGACATTCACAGAGTTAATGAATTTTCATGGAATATGGAACACGGCACAGTAAGGAATCTGAGCTAGTGTGTTACATTTTTTATGCAGGAGATCTGTGTTATGTGTTCAAACCTCAACCTCCCATTTGGAACTCTTCATTCTCATTTGTGTTTACAAAAGACATGACATAGGGGTAACAAGGTGTCACGTGACACATGATCATTCACAAGAGGGAGCCATTGAAGAGTTTGTTCTTCAAATTCCCTGTGTATCTTCTCACAAGCACCCAAGTGACTAGGAATAAAAGATGAAAACAGGAAGGACAACTGTTAAACAATGGAGAAAACAGTGACGGTTGTGGCTCAGTTTTCCCAAATACCGCTTACAAATCACTATTCTGTAAGAGTGTAAGAGTGAGATGGTTGTCTTTGAGCCCATGTAGACATTTGATAATAATTTAGTGACAAACTATCGATACTGTTCCATTGCCCAGGATATGTATTCGACCCATAGAAACAACTCAGTGCAGTTCTATTTTTCTCCATTTTCTATAGTTTATTTTCTACTTCACACACAAACAAACAACAAAAGGGAAACCAGGCCTAAAGTGCGTCAATAAAACAGTCTGCTTCAGTGAAGCGGAGACAGTAGGGCACAAGACAACCTTGTACAATATTATCAAGCTACTCAGATGTGACAATGATGAAACTTGATCAATGAGTAAACAGAGGTTCTTGTATCAGGTTTGCACGCCTGCAACCCTTGCTGACAAAGTACCGCTAATAGTACTGTATAGCAGAAGTGGGTAGTAAAACGTTACATGTACTTGGTTACATTTACTTGAGTAACTTTTTGAGAAAAATGTACTTCAATGAGTAGTTTTAGTAAGCTATCCTTTCTACTTTTACTTGAGTAGATTTGTGAAGGAAAAACTCTACTCTTAAGGCCGAGTTATACTTCCGCGTCAGACTTGCGCCGTCAAGGAAGACCCGATTTACGACCCTGCGCCGTAGCCTGACGCGGTCCTATTGATTTTTCAAACCCTAGCGTCACATCAACGCATATGACGTGGCAGAAATGGACTGTGATTGGTTCGCTCAGACTGTTGTTTCCGGTTCAGCACGAAATCACCGCCATTGTAAAACATTATTTTTCTCGACGCAGAAATGGACCAAGCCGATGGGAGTATCATCGAAGAGCAAGTCTTGTCAAGACATCATAAAGTTTGCCAAATGGCAAGGTCAGCGACTGAATAAAAAAATGGAAAAACCACCATGTGTTCGGAATCGAGTGGCCACACGAAGCAGTGACCCAGTCGGCCAAAAACTGCCAGCTTTTTATCACTTTATGTCGTATTTTTGGTTGGTGCACTTCATCATTTATTGTGTACATATGTTTGCTGTGAGTCTGTGACCTATTTACGTGTCACACTTCAAGTATATGAAGAATAAAGCACAGGTTTGGTGTCAAAAGAGTTGTTTTGACCTTTAATTTTCAATAACAGACAATTCACACACGATACATCATCACTGATTGAGAGTGCCTCGGTGCCATTTATGATAACGTTAACATCAAGGCTTCCAACACAGTTTGGGAAGTTCCATAGACGGCAGAAATCTGCTATGGCTTCCCACTGGCTGGTTGTAGGACACGGCAAACAAATCAGGCTGGAGGGCTTTGCAGACCTCGGACAAAACGCTGGACGCAGTGCTCGATGCCAGTTTTGAAGCTAGCCGCCACAGCTAGCTGGTTTTCACCCAAGGCTAGAAGAACTCTATGCGGCATAAAAAAAGTAGGACAGACCGCCTTGAAACCGTCTTCTGTGTCGCCTGCGCCTCAACATTTGTAGGATCAACATTTATTCAATGTTGATGAGCTGAAGATCCACATTCAAGCATTCCATCTTGCATTGTTTATTTTTCTCAGTTAAACTAGACAAGAGGAAGTCAACAAGCATGCCCCAAAACCGTACAAACATAACACAACACCCTTCTAGTGGCTTGGCGGTGAATTACAGAGCAATGCGTCACCTGGCCGGAGAACCATTGAATGTTGAATGATGCCGTAGTCGCTGCACTGTCACCGCAACGCGGGAGCATAACTCAGGCTTTACTCCGCTACTTGGGGCTCAACAAGAGTTGTAACACTTTTCCTCTTTATTCTACATATTGGATTTATTTATTTATTTTTTTGCCAGCGATGCCTAGAGTAGCTCTACCAATTTCACCAATGAGACGTCGCAACAATAATCATGTGACTCCAATACCCAATCAGACGCAAGCCTGCCGTTCTATGTTCATGCCAGCCTGTTCAATTATGTGGCGTCTTTAAAAAAAAAAAAAAATAAATAAATAAATAAAAAAAAAAGGTATTTGACATAGAGCACTGCCCTCAACATGATCAAAAGCTCAGATTTTAACCTAACTCCCCGTTTTTATTTGGCATCGATTGATCGCGGAAAACTGGAGATATGAGCCTTGTAATTTCATAATAGTAATTATAAAAGGAACTATTCACTATTCAAACTAGGCACTATTTTCTCCAACAGAGGGTACTCATGCTGTTTAGACAAATAATGCTTCATTTATGTAATTTTTTCTCTCGTCAGAATTCAATGATATTTTTTGTGTGTGTTTCTTTGGCTTAATGTGGTTATGTAATGGCTTATCGTACAGTATCATTATAACAGCAGTTCAAATAGATAACTTTGTGCTCAGAAAAAAAGTATGCAAAAAGTAGGCAAATTTATTTGTATAGCAAAATTCAACACAAGGCATTTAAAGTGCTTTACATCACATGAAAATCCACGAGGAGGGATAAAATGATTCTTAAGAATCACATTAAATCAAAAGAAAGCTAACACAAAGACAATTGATACAGGGAATAAAATTATACGTAAAATGGGAAAAAAATAAAATAAAATAAAAGCAAATAGCTTGAAATTTGAAATCTATAGACAGTTATGGATATGCTGTGATAAACAAAAGCGTTTTTAGCCCTGATTTAAAGGCGCTGACAGTTTGAGCACACTTCAGACCTTCAGGTAACTTGTTCCATAGATGAGGAGCATAATAACTAAATGCTGCCTCACCCTGCTTGGTTCTTGTTCTTGGAGACCGGTTCCATACGACCTTAGGGGTCTAGATGTTTCATAGGGATCCAACAAATCAAGCATGTATTTTGGTCCAAGGTCATTAAGTGTTTTTGTAGACGAGCAGTAGTATTTTATAGTCTATCCTTTGACTCACTGGAAACCAGTGTAACGATTTCCAGAAAAAAAAAATGTAAGCGGTTACTCACAATGTTAATCGTTATTTGAGTATTCTTTTCCCCAAATACTTTTTTACTTATACATGAGTACATTTTATGGACGACTTTTACTTCAGTAATATTATTTTGAAGTAACGCTACTCTTACTTGAGTACAATTTTTGGCTACTCTACACACTTCTGCTGTATAGTACATGAACACTATCAAAGCCATGCTGTGGATAAAGAGTCCAGGTCATCTTCATTTAATTACCCTGGCAACATACTAATTCAGTGTTAAATTGAAGTTTGCACAGAAGGGCAACACTGCAACTGTAAGATTGAGTTTTGAGGAATTTCACATGGCCTTTTATTTTAGGTTGATGCTAGTGTTGAAGAATAAGAATTATTCATTACATCTGTGAAAAATGCACTCTTAAGGGACCTTATGGCGCTAAACCTAGGAAAATGGGCCCTGACCTATTTAGCTCAAGCTTTCAAAATTGTCTACTCCAGCTCCATTAACTGAGTCTAATTTCACATTGAGCAGGTCCAATATCTGTTTTTTCCATATTATGCTAGATGATCAGATGAATATTGCAGACTTAACTGGCAGCTCTGTATGATAGCAACAGCCTGATGACAAGACAAGCACAGAAAGAACGCAGCCTGGATACACACTATAGCCAATTTTTTTTCACGTAATTTTGCTTCCGCTGGAAAATTGCTAGAAGAAAAGCAAATCTTTCCTCTTTAATTCCTGTTCCTTTTGATAAGCACAACATCTCTGTTCACGCTTTCATTTCTTTCTTTTTTCTCTAATGTAAATGACTTCAGAACAAGTACAACAAAGCATTTCCCTGCCTTGGGATCCATGTGAACTTCAGAGCCATTAGGATTTAGTCACAGTTAAACATGATTGGAGGTGTTCCGGACAAAAGTCAGGCTAGACAAAGACGTTTTCCATTACTAGCCAATTAGTTCAAGCCAGATGCAATGTGTTCCTGAGGCAAGTGATTATGCCACCATCCACCTGTCATAACTCATTACTGAGAGACAAAGTCCTGTCCTCTTATTAGTCTAGCCCTGGGACAACAGTCTAAACAAAATGATGGAAGCATTTAGGATCCTTTGACTCTAAACCAAAACAGCCAGCTACACTCATTTCAGATGTTAAAGCTCATTAGACAGGTCAAAAGAAAAACAACTCAATTCTGTGACTTTAATGACCATGGCGTCAATAGGCTCAACGGAGTTTGAGAAAAAACACTGTAGACACATTTTTTTCCCCTAAACGTCATACTCCTTTGTTATTTTTACCAAGCATTGTCTCCTACAAATAAAATGTATTATTATTATTATTATAAAATAAAGTGCCTTTAGCTTTTGCCACAGTTCTCCTTGATGACCCTGTTGACATAAAAAGAAATTAAGTGCAATGATTATGAGAGTAAAACCACTTAAATCCAGTAGATTTCAGTTCAGTATGCCTTGATTTGTTGTTCCAAACATTATGAAAGACACTCCATGCTAGTGCTGCAATGATTAATCGATTAACTCGAGTATTCGAATAGAAAAAAATATATTCAAATTAAAATGAATTGCTTCGAGTATTCATTTAATTAATTTAATTAAAGTGGCTTGTAATGGTTTATCTTGAAAGTGTTTGCATTTAGTTTTATTGATTAGGGTGGATACACTACCCTCTGGTCTGCCTCATTTCACATGGCTGAATATAACCGCTCCCTGTTAAGAACAACATAAAGTAGGCTTTTGTTTGAGCTAATGTTTTTTAATGCATTCGTAATTTCGTTTATAGATATATTTAGCCATTTTTTGTGGGAATATGTGTTAGAACCTTATGTTAAGAGCATTGTAAAAAAATAAATGAATAAAAATAAAAAATAAAACATTAGCATTCTATAGCATTTAAGCTAGCAGACTTTTGCTATGTAAGTTAGCCAATTGTTCTTTTGTTGTACATCGATCATTTTTTTTAATACCGTTTGAGGCTCAGCTCAGGTGTTTTTTATTTTTCATGTTCCTTATCTGATTACTCGATTATTCGAACTAAGTAGTTCATCGATTAATCGACTACTAAAATAATTGATAGCTTCAGCCCTACTCCATGCAGTTTTAGTTTCAGTTATCTCTGCTGCTGAGTCTTGTCCAATTGTACAGAACTCAAAGTGCGGTTTTACAGGGACATTGCTGTCTGAAGTAGGGATGTCCTGATCACATATTTTTGCACCAGAGTCCAAGTCACCCGATTTTTAAAATCTACCTATACAGAGTCCCGATCCGATACAAAAAAAAAGTCCTTCCAAAAAAGTTTTAAACATGTTACTGTCCCACCGTGCCGCCTTCATAATGTGAATTATTTGGAACAAGAATAAAATAGAAAAATACTTTTCCTTATTAAATGCTTTATTGAGTGAGTCCACTCAAATCCGCTCACTTACGCACACACAATGACGTGCCACATCACACTACCGCTAGTGTGCAACAAGCTAAACATTGATTGATGCATTCGGCGCCTTTGAAAGTAGCGCTCCCAAGCTTGTCTGGCAAGATCAGTTTCCACGCCTGTCATTTATTGTTAACTTTACCAACCAAACTCCAGTGCCTGGCTGACCAAGAAAGGCAGCACGAGAGAGGGTGAGAGGCTGTACGAGCATGAAGCAGAAAAAAACATTATTTTCGATTAAAAAAAAAAAACGATCCTCTTTACCAGATTCCGATCCTCTGAAAAATGCCGCGATCGGCCCGATTTCCGATCAGGTGATCAGATCGGGACATCTCTAGTCTGAAGTAAGCACTACAGCGAGAGGTAGACAGGAGTTGAACCTTACATTTATGCCTTACTCATGTTGCTGTTAAGGCAGCTGCAGTCAGGTGAGCGTATATTTCCTATAGTCTAACATAGACACCACTGCTTATATTATGACATTTGCACATTTGTCTGGTTGTTGCTCATGACTTCTTAATCATGGGTCCTCAATCACACTTTAACATCTTAAAGCACATATGTATGAGCTACGACTATCACCGCATCATTCTTTCAGTCGCCTGCCTCTTCATCATAAGCACATGTACACAATTGACACACCCCAACCAATGCAGAGCTGGAGGAACACATGAGTTGCTACTTATGGGTTTTTAATCACGGGTTAATCATGGGTTTTCTAGAAACATAAAATTTTTAGGCAATTGCAAAGCTTTTAAAAATGTATCTGCATTACAGCAGAATGATACAAAACTCTAGTCTCCTAAATTAACTAATGGTTGTTCCAGGATTCTTAATTACATGTTGGGTGAACATGAGCTGTTGATTTTTTTTTCTTCCCAATTGCAGTGAGATCCACTTTGAAGTGGAACTCAAACTGAATGTTGAAATCCGATGCTAGTTTCTAAATGCATGCATATGGAAAAATTCATCATAAATGTAAAGTAAGGAAAGATACATATATTTTCAGCATTACAAGGTGAAGGTCTCTTAGGAAAGAATATACAGTCTCCTACTCAAAAAATGTTACAGATAGTAGTAATCTGGTGCAATGTAGCCCGAGACCAAACTCGATGACTTATTCATTGAGTGCCAACTTGTTCGATAAAGTGAGAACACTTGAGGTGGGAACAGAGGGAGTCATTGAAGCAGCTTCCAAGGAAACCTCACACCACAACAGGCTTCAGACTCGCTTGTAATTGTTTGCCAGAACGAGATGCCTCAAACAGAAGCCACTGACTGTGGGGTCCTAAAGTAATGAAACATTTCCGAGGGTCAGAGTTAAAAAGCAAAAGCCATGAACGAAATAATTTCTTAATCCACCTGGAATAACTGGACTGACAGTAACCTCAATGTCTGCTATTGATGGTGCTAGACGTCCAATCAAGGGCGTAGGTTTGGCTTCAACATAGGTAGTGACGATATCACAGCATGTACAATTTTGCTGGGAATGCGACATTAATAAGACCTAAAAGATTATTGAATGGGGGTCAGGGCTACATTTCTCACAAATATGATCCTAATTAATTGATAGGCTATGATGATAGGCTAAATGATCAATGGTAAAATAAATCTGTATTGACCAATAATAACTTTCATGTGTATTGGTTCAGGTGATACGATGTTCGAGTCAAACCTTTTTTTTCAAAAACTACTAAAGAAAAACATTTTGATGTGCCAGACCCTTTATTAAAAACAAACTGGGAGCTATCCAAAAGTGGATACTGGACACAAAGTGACACTGGAGCACCCCTAGACTCAAACTAAAGTATTGTAATATAAAAGTGATTTGAGAAAAAAATGAATGAAAAAAAATCTGAGCTATTCAAGGACTAATCTACATCTGAAGCATACTAGACTACCCTAAAACTCTGACCAAATTACTCTCATGAAATTCTGATGTGTGATTTCATTTCACAGATTTTTTTTCATGTTAGTGTCCCCCTGAAGTGGACCCATTCTTGGATAGCTTTAATAAAGGGACTTACACTCTGAAGTTGCATTACCATAATGCAAAAATGATCCAAATGAGGGACAGCCAGCTTGACTTAGTTGTTTTTTGTGGAGGCTGGCCTGCCGGCAGTAGTTTCGCAGGTTAGCAAGTTCACATAGTTTAATGTTATGCTCACTCTGATGCAGGTTGGACTTTCAGTCGCAAAATTAGTGTTTTCCCCCACCTCCACAACATTGATGTCACATTTTACATTACTTACAGTGGCTGCTGCCGGCCGAAAAAAACTTCTACTGTACTATCTCTCTTCAAAAAGGGCAGAGGAAGCGGCAGGTTGTCGACATGAATCTGTCGGGGCTGTGCGTGTGTGTGTCTGTGTGGCGGGAGGTAGGTAAAGTCATCAGCCAATCAAATGTCCGTTGGGGGGGGGGGGGGGTGGACCGGCACATTAAAAAAGTGAAAAGGGATAAATGTAAGTCTGAACATACCGTATTTTTCGGACTATAAATCGCAGTTTTTTTCATAGTTTGGCAGACTCTATACTCTGGAACGACTTATGTGTTTAATTATTAACACATTATTATATCATTGTTGCTTGTTAGCATGTTCTTTATGCTATAGTTCTCTTAATAACTCTTAACAGCTATGTTACATTAACATACCAGGCACGTTCTCAGTTCGTTGTTTATGCGTCATGTAATGTTAGCATACTGTACAAGTATTTTTATTTTAAACTGCCTTTCAAGATTACATGTCCGTTCTCGGTGCCGGATTTTATCAAATAAATTTCTCCCCAAAATGGGACTTATACCCCGGTGCGACTTATATATGTTTTTTTTTTCCTTTTCGTTGCACATTTTTTACGATAATCTAAATAATTCACTTAATAATGGTAGGGGTCTATTCTATCCTTACAACATATGGACTATGACAAGACTATCTAAATTTCCTATATAACTGAACTCTACAGTATATAATGCAAATAAGGTTGCTTAAAAGTTGGTAGGGACAATTTGAGCATCCTGAAAAATTTGGAGTGTTATGTCTCTACCGCCCCTATTCAAACGCCCTCGCGTCCAATCCATTTTGACTGAGAGAGGCTGGCAGCACTCATTCTCTGTCAAAATGGATTGGACATCCACTGCTGTGGATGGCACTGAAAGATGAGCATTCACAGCCAGTCCCCCCAGTCTAAATGAGTTGGACATCCGTCTCTGTCAATGGCAGGGAATGAGTTAAGGGAATTTTTGGGCTGCAGCTCTCAGACCTGCAGAGTGCAGCAAGCTGTTGAAGCCGCATTTTGCGACTCTAGCCGATTGATTCACATGCAAATCTTGAAATCCTAACAACTCAATTTACAATGATTGTGTCTTGATCAAGGTCCGACACTTGTCTGCAAGCCAAAAATGGCAAACTATGCTTAACATGTTGATATGAATAAAGACAATACCCAGTTGCAATTTTAATCCGTTTGTGTTCTTGTTTACCCAGCAAGCATCTCCAGTCCATATGGCACTGAAGCTCCACAACAAAAGACGATGTGGCTGGAAGCGCACGGGTAGTTTGAGCAACGCGCTCCAGGGGGATGGGGTGCGACGGGTAGGGTGGGGGACATAAACCAGTGAAAACACGTTTACTGAGAGAAACTGAGGGATTGATCTGAGTGAAACAATTTTTAAAAATCAAATTATTTCATAAACTAAAGGGAAAATGCTAATTTAAAGGCGAAAACTCCAGTAAACTAGTAAATCCTGATCAATATGTTCGGTTTAAAAGTCCCCGATTATGATCGCGACTTCGTAGTCCACATCCAAATTCACGCACCAAAAAAAGCGCTTACCTTGTTACAAAGTGCGACTCGTTGAAGCCAGTATCCGGACTTCGCCACAAGAAGCTTTCAAAAACGTCTGCCACATCGCACCAACGGGTTTTGTCACAACAACCCCACTCTCACCCGTTGCGTGATGTCACTACATCTGTCCACTCTATGGAAGAAGAAAAAACCTTTCGTCGACCCTCGTTGAAAACATTCGGGACTTCTGCCTACGAGGACAGTCAGCGAGAAGCCAACTTGGAGCGCGTGAAAAAGTCCCACATTGTAGCGAGCAGTAAATCCAGAAAATAGCGGAGATTCCAATAAGCACTTCCCACTCCGGAGAAATACAATTGAAATGTCCTGCGTACGGTTTAAAAACATCGGTGGTCAGAGAGACTACGATTAACGCTTACTCCCCGTACGTGGAAGTGGAAGCCAACCGAGTGGAATCCCCTTTCTCCGGCCCTTTAACCTGGAGCCTAACTCAAGTTAGACACATTTGCGCTACGACTTCCTGTTTTAACCTTCACAATAAAAGTGCAGCTGAACGACATTGGGAAAAAAATTAGGGCTGTCAATTTTTAATCGAGTTAATCACATCTTAAAAATTAATTAATTAAAAAAATAATAATAATCGTAATGAATCGCAATTCAAACCATCTCCAAAATATGCCATATTTATCTGTAAATTATTGTTGGAATGGAAAGATATGACAAGATGGATATATACATTCAACATACTGCACATAAGTACTGTATTTGTTTATTATAACAATAAATCCACAAGATGGCATTAACATTATTAACATTCTTTCTCTGAAAGGGATCCACGGATAGAAATACTTGTAATTCTTAAAAGATAAATGTGAAGTTATAGTAATTTTTTATTAAAACCCCTCTGTATGTTTTCGTTTTAATAAAATTTTTAAATTTTCAGGAAAAAACTATCTATTAGCTTGCCATTGTGGAAGGTAGTGATTGAAATACACCACAAGGTGTCAAGGGCGAGTTTTTTTCAGTGCGTTTTGCCCCTCGACTGACGCCGTAGTTTCCGGGTTCATTGTACCTTACATTCATTTGAGTGTTGACTTCACAAGACGAGACCTCTGATAGTTTGTATATCGTGACAAAATATTGCCTTCAAGTGTATTTGTTGAGCTAAACGAAATGTTTGAATAGAGTTTGACCAAAGTCTGAGTATTATTTTGCATAGCTATTTTGATTGGGAATGCCAATTCTCTTTGCATTGAGCGCTTTTCTTTTTGTGAACATTATTTTTTTTGAGAGATAGGAATATTATTTTTGTTGTGCTTTCAGTAAATGATACTGTAGCGACTTAACGGTTCCGCCCAAATGCATGATGGGAAGTTGGGCAACCATGACTGTCAGTGGTGGCTGCAAATGGTATATCTTCTCTGTGTTATTACAGGGTGTTAAGAAAAAGATTATCTCCTGTCATTCTACCCCATGTCGCTCGCCACAATAGTTATGATTGTTGTGGAAGATATGCCAAAGCTTATGCCAATAACTAGCGCGGTCTCAATAAAAGCCTGAGTCCACTCCTCTCGCTCGTCTGTGCCTCTTAGCTCTCAATATACGTACATATAATGGTGCCATTGTAGTCTGTTTTGCGTCAATGCATGAGTGGGTCGTCCCGCGCATGCGTTAAATGGGTTAAATATTTTAACGTGCTTAATTTAAAAAATTAATTACCGCCCGTTAACGCGATAAATTTGACCGCCTTAAAAAATCCATTGCAATTTCTTAGGGCAGGGGTTGGCAACCCAAAATGTTGAAAAGCCATATTCGGCCAAAAATAACAAAAAACAATATGTCTAGGGTCGTTAAAAAGCCTCATAGAAGCATTATAAAGAAGGCAACACATGTTGTATGTATCTATATTAACCAACTATCAAAATGACTAAGTTGGCTACTAGTGCTGAAAAGGATTAATCGATTAACTTGAGTACTCGTTTAGAAAAAATATTCGCATTCAATTTTGTTGTTTCGAATATTCGTTTAAGTAAAGTGTTGTTGTAATGGTTTATTTTGAAAGTGTTTGCATTTAGTTTTATTGATTCGGGTGGATACACTGCCCTCTGGTCTGCCTAATTTCACATGTTATAATTTCCCTGTTAAGACCAACGTAAATTAAGTTTTTGTTTTAGCTAATGTTTTTTTTAATGCATTCATAGTTTAGTTTATAGGTATATTTAGCCATTTTTTGTGGGAATATGTGTCTCAACCATTTGTTAAGAGCATTGTAGAAAAAAAAAAACGTTAGCATTTAAGCTAGCGGACTTCTGCTATGTAAGTTAGCCAATTGTTCTTTTGTTGGACTTAGATCCTCATTTATTTATTCATTTTATACTGTTTGAGGCTCAGCTAAAGTATTTAATTTTTTATGTTCCATATCTGATTACTCAATTATTCTAACTAACTAGTTCATCGATTAATCGACTACTAAAATAATCGATAGCTGCAGCCCTAATAAATACATAATGAACCTTCATGATTAAATGTTTATTTTCCTTGCAGTGCATTATAGAGACTGACGCACCACGTGACTACTTGTTGTTGTCTGATACTGCCTCAAGTTTAACTTCATTACAATATTAATGAATTATGTTTAATTGCTTTGACAAAATTAAAGATATTCAATAAAGAAATCTGAAATTTGAAATAATTTGTTTTTTGAAAATTAGGAAAAAACAACAAGAAAATAGAAGGTGCATAACGTGCCCCTTATCTGGGCAATAAACATAGTACAACAAAATGCTGCTTGCATCTATAAGAAGTAAAACGGCGCCCTTTCGAAAAGGTAAATTATGTACCTGCAAAAAAGTGATGGGTGTTCAATATTGATCACATCACACACATCACAGGGTACGCTGCCCCTGAATTAATGTCCACGATTTGTGGATTGGTGATGTAGCCTGCCATTTTTATGGCCCTTTCCTTCACTGTCTTAGTGCGAGAGGCATGTATTCGATTTTCTGTATTATCTCAGTTTTGTTTTTGAAGTCTGCAAATAGGTGTTCTGATATGTTTATGAATAACTCCTTCATTTACCAGTCACCATCCATGAACGGTTTTCCACGTTTTATCTATCCTGGGTTGCAACAAAACTTGAAGCAGTACTGGAGTTTGGAGATGCAATCCACTTTTTAAATCTATTTTACTGCAATCCACTTTTTAAATCTATTTTTTGCACTCCTGCAATTTCTCCAAAAGTAATGCAATCGCACTTACTGGGTATTCGGCTGCAAAAATAGTATGCCTTCCATGCAAATGTCTTTCCACATTATCCTTTTGTGATTTGACAACTTCTCGCTACAGAGCAAACATTCAGAAAATCCTTCCGCATTGGCAATGAATGCAATTGATTCAGCCCAAGAAACGTTGAATCCTCTATTCTCCTCAGTTTTTTTTCTCTTTCCCTCTTTGGAATCCATGTCCCATCATACAGCCACCAGGTTAGTTTACAACAGCCACCCTGCTTATAGAAACGTGCGTCGCAGGCTATGACGCAAATCTTCGTTGACAGAAATGTTGAAATGTAACATTTATTCTGTACCTTTTTACAGCATTGCAGAACATTAAGATTGTTTGTGTAATGTTTGTCCTTCTACAGAAACCACGTTCAAACCAAAAATAAAAATACCTCCCCCATCTTTTTTCAATTTTCAAACATTTTTGAAACGCTCCAGGAAGCCACTAGGGCTGCGCTAAAGAGCCGCATGTGGCTCTCAAAACACGGGTTGCCGACCCCTGTTTTAGGGGGTTTGCGATATACAGTATATTGCAATATTAAAACTAGATGAATTTTTACCAGATGACTTGAATAGCTCTGTTTGGGAAGACTTTGGTTGACTCACCATGGTTTTGTATTAGTGTATTGCATTCAATATGTATGAAATTTTTTTTCCCCGAGTGTCCCCCTTGTTTTTCTCATTTATCCTTGTATTCTTAATTTTTTTTTTCATTATTTTATATTCTTTAAAAAAAAATTATAATCATTATGAAAATGTTATCTTAGTTTATGTAATTTTTAATTGTTATATTAAAGATTTAAGGTGCTTTAATTTACTTTACCGTAAAAGTATTTATTCATTTATCATTCATTTATTTAAATACTGAAAGTGCAAAAAAAAAAAAGCAAATTCCCGACATATGCTTGGATTCATATAATACCGTTTAATCTAGGATATAGGGGGTTTATCTGTGAATAATGAAGAATGCTGTGCATAAAAGGAATAGAGGATGTCTCGACACGCTGCTTTTATGAAGCAAACCAAAAGTTTACGTAGTCGAAACTTATGAATAATAATTCCAAATCCTGCGATAAGACTACTGCGCATACGCACATCTTGATGGCAATATTCAAACGATATATTGTGCAAGCCTAAACTGAAGGTTTATTATGAAAATGTTAACACAATAATTTATACTGGACCGTTTACTATATTTTCAAACACAATCCTACAATATACTCATTTTAGGATGATATTTTATCATTTATATTTTTATTATATACTTCTGAGCCTCTTGTATGGAGTTAAAAGTTCTCCTCACGCATGTATTTGTTTTATCCATGTGATCCAGCTTTCTCCCAAATTCCCAAAACATGCATGTCACATGAATTTACCATGTTCCAACATTAGTGTAATTAGCAGGATAAGCAGTGGTCCTCTAAAATAATTTGCATGCGAATCAAACTAATGCCATGAATCAACTGGCCCAAGGCTAGAGGAAAGAGTTTGACTAGTGGTCAGGGTATCCACAGGGTGCTGACCTGCATGGGGGAAGGAGGAGGCAAGTTCCTGTCAACAAAACAGGACTGTTTAACATAAGAAACAGACATAAGCTGGAAAAAGGACAAAAAGCCTAGAGAGCTATGGAAATACACAGACTGAAAAACATTTGCAGAGCCACAGTACAGTTTTGAATTTGTTGGTTTGAAGCAGAGTACACAAATACCAATTTTTAACAATATGCAACCCCCACATAGACAAGGAAAGCATTTCGAAAGTTCATGCCAAAGCTATGTACTCGCATATGTATGTAAAGGATTTCGTGGTCAAAATAGATTCTTTCAAAGCAAGCTACACAATCAAATTGTTAGAATAATCTATGGTGAGACTGCATGGATTATTACTCATCATTGCCTGAAAGCCTGCTACACCACCTGCAAAGCTTATGTGTTGGCTTTTTTGTTGTTGCTAAAGACAGTCTCTTGACTCCTATTTTCCTGGCCTAACTCAGATTCTAAGATTTCTGCCCTGGATTCCTCTCTCACATGTGGCTGGCAACACTCACTATGCTCTTACCCTCACCTCATAATTGTGGCCCCTTTAAAAATACTACAACATCAATTACAGCTTAGGCAAAACTCCAGTCCTCTCTTAAGGACTGTGGCGCTCAAAGTGCCAGGGTCCTTTGCTTGAAGCAACCACGGAGTTGGTCAGCTCGCTTGGGGTCAGTTATTTTGCCAATGAATACTTCCATTTTCCCACATAAACTGTTCCCTGCGTTGGGGAAACCATTTGAAATTTGCAAAAAGACAGAATAAAACTGTAGGGTAAGTCTTGAGGGACATACCACAGATAGTATTGCCTGCAAGGACTCCTGGCATGCTTGAGGAGCTTCTGCTTGGTAATTTTAGAAAGGCTGCCAAAGAACTTCGCTCCCTTCTGAAGCATACAAAAGTATAATCGGCTCTATCAAAGCGTAGAATGGACAAGATCATAAATACGTATAGCCATGAAAAGATATCTGTACTGCCTCAAAGCAGCTGACACTATTCAAGAAAAGAAACTGATATACAGTATACAGTCTGAAAACAGTTCTGATAAATCAGCAATGTTATCTTGATTTTAGATTAAGCCAATATTTCAACATTGCCTCTTTGACTTTAATAAACATGTTATTGTATGAAACACCAGATTCCTCTTCTTTCATGTGGCAATGCTGATGGCTATCACTGGAGTATCAACACAAGCCAGCTGGGGCCAACCCCAACAGCTGACAGCTGAGACATGTTGAGCCGGTATGAGATTCTGACGGTATGATAACCTTAAGCCAAAATATCACGGTTTTCACAGTATTAAAATTACAGCTCTAAAATATGTTACTTTGAGATATTTGGGTTAAAAAAACAACAACTATCTAGTACAGTGGTATGAACAAGTATCTGAACCTTTTGGAATTTCTAAGATTTCAGCATAAAATCCCCATCAAATAAGATCTGATCTTTGTCAAAATCACACAGATGAAAACAGAGTTTTAAACCCTAAAACCACCCAAACATTTATAGGTTCTCATATTTTAATGAGGATAGTATCCAAAATGACAAAAGGGGGAAAAATAAGTAAATGAACTATCACATTTAATATTTTGTGGCCTCCCTATGGCAGCAATAACTTCAACCAGACACTTCCGGTAGCTGCAGATCAGTCTGGCACATCAGTTAGGACTAATCTTAGCCCATTCTTCTCTACAAAACTGCTGTAGTTCAGTCAGATTCCTGGGATGTCTGGCATGAATCATTGTCTTTAGGTTATGCCACAGCATCTCAATGGGGTTCAAGTCTGGACTTCAACTTGGCCACTCCAGAACATGTATGTTGTTCTTCTGAAACCATTCCGAAGTTGATTTGCTACTGTGTTTTGGATCATTGTCTTGTTGCAGCATCATCCTCTTTTTAGCTTCAACCGTCTGACAAACGGCCCCATGTTTTCCTGCAAAACTTCCTGATAGACTTTTGAATTCATTCTTCCGTTAATGACTGCAAGTTGTCCAGGCCCTCAGGCAGAAAACAGCCCCAAATCATGATACCCCCTCCACCATGCTTCACGGTGGGAATGAGGTGTTGATGTTGGTGAGCTGTTCCATTTTTCCTCCACACATGATGTTGTGTGTTACACCCAAACAATTCAAATTTGGTTTCATCAGTCCAAAACTTCTGTGGAGTGTCCAAGTGCCTTTTTGCGAATGTTAAACAAGCAACAATTCTTGCAAAACTTCAAAACTTCTTCCGTGGAGTCCTCCCATGAACATCATTCTTGGCCATAGTTTTACATATAGTTGATGTGTGCACAGATATATTGGACTGTGCCATTGATTTCTGTAAGTTTTTAGCAGACACTCTAGGGTTCTTTTTTACCTCTCTGAGTATTCTGCACTGAACTCTTGGCCTCATCTATGGTGGACGGCCACTTCTTAGGAGAGAAGCAACATTGCCAAACTCTCTCCATTTGTAGACAACTTCTGACTGTCGATTGATGAACCCCTGGACTTTTAATGATGGTTTTGTACCCTTTCCCAGCTTTATAGAAATCAACAATCCTTTATCACAGGTTTTCAGACAGCTCTTTTGACTAAGCCTTGATGCACATTAGACAGGTGTGTGTTTTGTAGTTGGCAGGGCAGCTTTAAACCACTCATCAGTGATTGGGCACACACCTGACTTAAATTATTTGGTAAAAATTGGTTTCAATTGCTGTTTAAGTCTCGTTAGGCAGAGGGTTCGCTTACTTATTTTCCCCTTTCTGTCATTGTTTACAGGCTATCATTAGAATGTGAAAACCTATAAATGTTTGGGTGGTTTTAGTTAAAGAAGACACTGTTTTTACATCTGTGTGATTTTGACAAAGATCAGATGACGTTTGATGGTGATTTTATGCAGAAATGTGAGAAAATCCAAAAGGTTCAGATACTTTTTCATACCACTGCATAATGTTAAGTTAAAAATAATTAAAAAACAATATTAAAAAAACCTGAAAAATTCTAAATATAATGGAAATAAATGCGGTCATTTTGGTGAGCCTAAACCCACAACCACAGCTCAACATTATTACCATCAGAACAAAAATAATTGAATTATTTTCCATAAATTGCATGTGTGTATGACTCGTATCATCAAAAAACACCACATTTTAACACCGCTAGACACATTAAAGACGCTAGAGTTAACTCTCGTGGCTGGTGGGACACATTCATGACAGTGTTTACTCACCTTTAAATTTGTATACTGTAAGTACGAAATCATATTGGAGGCCCCTCGGCACCCACCCAACTTTTCTGTAGCCGAAGTATTCCCATACAAGCGATTTCGTTTTCTTTAAAGGGGGTGGGGGGGTTCAGGAGTTTCACCTCCTCCAGCCATCGTGTAGCGCAGCTGACTTATTGACACTGAGCAACAACCGGTGGGGGAGGGTGGAGCCTTGCAGCTATAAGCGAGGGATTTCTCCCTGCATTTTTGGAACATAAAAAACAGCTAATACCGTAGGGACGGTATTTTGGGGTTTTGAAAACTGTGACGTTTTCACATCACGGTATACCTTGAAATCGGTAATCAGCACATGTGTAGTTGAGTGGGATGAACGTAGTGCCCTGTCCTACGGAATTAGCTTTTCTTGTAATGGCATTTTTCTAAATCGTAAATATACACTTCTTCAAATCTGGTCCAGGTTTGGGTGCAACAATGGTCCATCTTATTCTTAACACTAGACGCAGCCAAGGTGTTGACTGGAATGTATCGCCAGGGAAACCACGTAACATTCCAAAACAATTAACGGTAAGTGAGGAGTGAGGAACGAAAAATAAGGTCTTGACAGTTTAATGGTCGTTATTTGAACCTAAGATGTCTGTTTACCAATTGCTTGGTTCACAGATTACTATTTACTTACATTTTTGCCCAGTGTAAAAGCCTGTCAGCAGTGCCAATCAAACATAACAACCAGTCAACATAACATTCCCAGGGTAATTCATTCTAAAATAAATAACCAGTAGGTTGTTATAACATTGAATAATCACTCATATATGACTATAATAAATTAATGGGCAGCATCAATTTTCCGTACCATACTTTGGGGACACAAATTTTTAATTAAAAGTGAGAATTGGTTTTCTGGGGGTTGGATCCCGTGATTTTAAATAGCCATCTTAACCTCATCCCTCTGCCTTGACTTATTCGTACTGTAGCTCAACTTGGCTACAAAGAAAGCAGAATTATTGAAGCAGCGGACCGTGGTAAAGCTGTAAACTCTTTTTTTGGCCATGTTCTGAGCAGATAAGTGACCATTATTCAACCCAAGTTGAACATTAACTGGATTAATTCTGCATGGCTGAAGGGGTGAAATAATATTCATCAAAAGAGAGGGAAATAACAAGGAAATGAGATGTACAATCTGTTAATGGGTTTGGTTAAAATACAAGCCCGAGACTTGGTGCAGAGGCCTGCACAAGCCATTAAGTCACAGTGGGAAAATTCAAGGAAAAGGGAGATGGGAGAGAAAGAAGTAATATGGACAGTCAGTTTCCCGCATTAGGAGGCAGGGAGGTGACCTTGTGGCATGTTTACTCTAGGGGACTTGATCCATTTCTAGGCCTTTTGGTGGGAAGAACATGAAGGAAAAAACAGCCCTTGAGCCTCCACCTCTCTACATCCATCAGAACATCAACTTCCGATGCAGACGGCTCCCTCGTGGGCGTCAAAACTCAATTTCAAGTGTGCCGTGCCCAATCACTGGTTCCGCCTTGTCATTGAATTTTTGTGAGTTATACTGTTAGGTCACACTTGGTTGTGAAAGGCACAGTGATTTTAAATTTGAAAGCTTAAGTGTAAAACATGAGCTGGCTAATGAAAGTTTAAAAAAAAAAAAAAAATGTGATAAACTGCTCCTTCTAAAATGTCATTGAAAGAAGCACTCTTTTTCTTCATAACGCCACATTACTTTGACATAATAAACGATCACCCACATGCTGAGCTCCCACACTTATCAACCCTTTTATCTGACTCAGTCCACTCACTCAGCCTTTTCAGACATTCCTTATCCTCACCTTGTCATCACTACCGGCATAGGCGTGAATCATCTTTAATTCACAATTTCCATCCGCTGCACCAAATTAGGAGTTTTATATAAAATACTACACCATTTCATATAAAATATGAGAAACTTTAACCTTTATTTGACCTTTTCCTATAATTTTTTATGTCATCTTATCAATTTAGGTTGGAAATATTTTTCTATACGATTGCCTCTGAAAACAGGCGGATTCAAAAGTTAATATTTACTGTAAGATTTGAATAATCACTCTGATTGGCTGTTGGCAAGTGGGTGTGTCATGTGAAAATGTTTTAAGTTATGCTGCATTCTAAAAGTAATGGAATCAGGTTAATGGTTGCCTGGCACGGCTAGACTGTTCTCTCTGCATTTTTCAAACACTGTGAGAAATAGTCTGGGATCCAGCCCATTAACGGACTATCGAGCAAGAACAAAATCAACCGTCCAATCAGATTCGTTTATTTGCGTGACATGTTCTTAACGAGCAACTTTTCTGCGTCAGAAGTCGTCTCCACAGCAACAGATATGGCGAAAAGGAGAGCCAAGAATATGTTCCAATCCACAGTAAAATCAGTTTTAAATTACCAAAAACACATCAACACAAGTCATTGACAACAGTCTGTCTCGCGCTAGCCATGTTGAATAAACTCCGCTCTCCTCGTATGTTTACTTCCGCGCGCAAGTCCCTCGTCGCTTTACTAACGTCACGTCCGCCCGTCGCTGATTGGTCCAAAGGGTGTCATTTTAAAGCTATTCTTAGTGTAAAATCTGAATTCTGAAGTACAGTATGTGGGATTAACTCCAGAAATCGTTATTTATATGACGAACATGAAGTGCTTTTATTTTGAAATGTTTATCGGAAGTACGTTCGCTAAACGGCTCACAGCTTTACACTCCGCAAAAAAATCTCTTTTTTTCATTGCATGACGTGTCAGTAATCTTTTTTTTAATTTGCAAATGCTGTTAATCAGCGATTTTTCACGTTTGAAGTGTCACCTTTTAACCGCAAGTTTGCGTTTTGGACAAGACGTTGTTTTATAGCAGCCTAAAGGAGGATGTCTTTTTCCCCCATTAGCCTCAATGTAGCAATGCTAACGTTTACAGTGTTTAAGATACATGTGTTTCCTTATTTTGTATGTCTCAATTTTAATTCTACGGCGTGTTGATAACCAATAAACTTCTGTGAAAGGAACTTGAGTCTCATATGCCATCAAAACGCATGTGTACATCCACGCACAAATGTATGCACCCGACGATAAAACGCAGCCGTGAAAATTACCTCCTTCATTTTTATTTACCGTGCGATAAATGGACTCATTGCATATCACGACAGGCTTAACAACTTCAAGTATTTTGCCGTTAATAGTTAGATGGACTTACAAACTGGGTGACGGTGCTTTAGGTGTTCATTCACAGCCGACGTGCAGCCAAGGTTGGCATTGAAGAGACAGGAGAACAGTGAACCCTCCTTTGTTTCGTTGAAATAAGTCAATGTTTTGGCCCCTCTGATGCACTTTCTTGGCTTTGTGCCACTTTCCCCGCTTGCATACCAAGCGTCCGACATAAAAAAAAAAATCTCCCGACTTTACAGTACGTCTGTCGTTTTATGTATCTGTTTAATATAATTTTTGTAACTGCTGGTGGAATTCCAATTTACTTTAGAAGTTTCCCAAAAAAGATTAAGATGTCATTTAGCCCAATTCAAAAAGTATATTAAGAAGTCCTTCAGGGTCATCAACAGTTTTACCATGTACTAATTTTATCACTTCTTTTCGCAAACAGAAGAAACATAAAAACAGCATGTCTGTAAGCCTGTCGCAATATGCAATAAGTCCAGTTATCGCAAGGCAAATAAAAATGAAGGCTGTCATTTTCCCGGCTGCGATTTATCGCTTCGTGCGTGTGCTGTGTGCACTCACCACATGTGCGTGTTGATTTCATATGAGACTCCAGTTCCTTTCACAGATGTTTATTGGCCATCAACACGTGGTAAAATTAAAGTTCAGACATACAAAATAAGGCAACACATCTATATTAAAAATTGTAAATCGATAGCATTGCTATATTGAGGAAAAATTACAAAATTAATTAATTAAAATTAATGGAAAAATGACAATGTACTAACCACTTTAACCTGCTACAAAACGTTGACAGTCTTCTCCCAAACATGAAAACTTGCTGGTTTACAGCATTTGCAAACGATGAGAAAAAAAATCTATTACAGACACCACATGCATAATGAAAAGAGAAGTGCACCTTTATTTTTTTACGGAGTGTAAAACTTATGGTTAGCGGCTTAGCGAACGTACTTCCGGTAAACATTTCAAAAATAAAAGCATGTTATGTTCAACATGTGAATAAAGATTTCTGGAGTTAATCTCACATACTTCAGATTCTACGCTAAGAATAGCTTGAAAATTAATAATTTGGCTTCAAATTTGCTAAAATGTGCTCTTTCAGGGCAAGATAACAGTCATTTTGCTTTGGATCAAATAAACACTTTTGATGGGTTCTAATTTGCAGAGAACAAAAATGGCATTGGGTTTCTCACCCATTTCATTTTTTTGCACTTGTCTAGCTTTCAAATGACACGTTATGCATTGTGTGTGTGCTATTTTTAATATAGTTTGTTTCATTTTAGAATAACAATTTATTGCATTTAAAAGGGTGATTTATAAGGATGTACTGTCACTACGGTTAAAAAAAAAAAAAAGAATAATATCACATATCGGCAATAATTTACAAGACAATGTATCGCCTACTAAAATTTGTTATCGCAACATGCCTGCATGTCTGGTGGTAATCTACCAGGCTATTGTTTAGCGTTTGTTAGCCATTGTTGCATCTTAGTTCGCACATACCACAAGAAGTACTAACCTTCACCATCGCTGCATTTATTGATATAAATCATAAATAATACTACCCATCTAGCAGACTTTTATGACAAAGCATTGACAAAAATAATACAATGGATTACTGAGCTTACTACCTACCGGTTTACACTGTTGGCAGTCATCTTTTATCGCATGTAGTATGGAACTCCCAAGTCGGGAATTCCAACTTCCAAGTACAACTGGATTGCAGCATAAGACATCATGTGGCCGTTGGCAAGTGGTTGTGAGAAAGCACAAAGTGGCCAAGTACTTGCATCTATTATAACTAGAGATGTCCCGATCGACCGGATCGGAATCGGCAAAAAAATATCGGCCATGCCTTTTTTAAATATATATATATATATTTTAATTAAATCGTTTTCTAATTGTATTTAACGTTACAGACATAATATGTTACACTCATCCAGAGTCTTTGCTAATGTTATATGCTTTGTTGCACACTGTGAAAATGATTAACTCAAAAGAGCGAGATGTCATGTACCCATTCTGCAGCGCTTTGTTTACATTTGCGGCTTTCACGACATTTGCTTTACAGCAGCTAAACTGATACACGGCAGTACTATTTGGACCGAGTTGGAGCTCGCATCCGCGTGCGTGTTGTTTTGTGCCTGAGTTTTGTTAAGCCGAAAATAAAGGCAGCGTTACAAAGTCATCCGACCGCTCGTCATTTTACATACTGAATGCATTATTGACTGGCTGACTTCGTTTTCTCCATGATTAAATTATCATCTAACCACTGTGCCGTCATGATAAGCTTGCTTACTGGACATCACTTTTTCATGAAGAATGGTGGTCGTATAAACTGCATTATTATTTTATCCAGGGTTTTGGTTCTCGGGTCATTTAGGTAAAAAAAACAAACAAAAAAACGTGTCTCGTCTCGGCGGCAGCTACGTTCGTACCGGAAAATCCGCCCGCCCCGGCCGGTTCGCCGCGGCGTATTCGGGTCCTGGTTCTGCTCGCACGCTGTGGGGGAACGCTCGAGAAACCGGGGTGTTTGCCGAAGGTCCCGAAGCCGGGGAACCGGGCTTGGCCCTGCCCGGCCCGCCTCGCCGTAGGCGGCCTGCCGGACTGGCCAGAGCGGCGGGCTCCGTCGGAAGACGGCTACTTGCCGACTATCGGTCTCCAGTCGTGCCGGTGTTTAGCCTTAGATGCGAATTTACCACCTGCCTTGGGCTGCATTCCCAAACAGCCCGACTCTGTATCGTCACAAGCCCTGTAGTTTAACTTCGTGTTTACAATAGCTTTAGCATTCCCGCTAGCAGCAGCCTCGTATTCGTTCCAAAAATCTTTGTGATGCAGTTTTAAATGGCTGCTGGGTTAGTGGTTTTGAATGAGGACACTTTCTTTCTGCCTCGTGAAACTTCTACGGTAAATGTTTCGCAGATGGCGAGAGCGTCGTTTTTTTAGTAACAGCCGCCATAATATTCGACTACTTCTTGTCGTGTAACTCCGCCTCCTCAACCCCTCCTCCCTCAGGGGCTTCAGAGAGGGGAGGGGTTGAGGAGGTGGCGTGCTGAATTCTTCGGTTGCGCACATTTGGAGGCTAAATCAAGTATATAATTATCGGATTGCATTATCGGTTGAATTTTTTAATTATCTGGATTATCTGTGTGACGTCATAATTGCCATTATCGGCCGATAATTATCGGTGACCGATATTATCGTGTATCTTTAATTATTAACACATTATTATATCATTTCATATGTTATTTTGGTGTTTTGGAGCGATGCTGAAGGTTTGGTAAACTTGTTAGAATGTTCTTTATGCTATAGTTATCTCACTAACTTAATAGCTACAGTATGTAATACGTTAACTTACCGGCCACGTTCGCATTTATGCATCATGTAACATTATCATACTGTACACATATTCAGCATGTTGTTCTCTATTGTATTTATTTTTAGTCGAAATTACCTTTCAAGATGACATATCTGTTCTATGTGTTGGATTTTTCAAGTAAATTTCCCCCAAAAATGCGACTTATACTCCAGTGCGACTTATATATGTTTTTTTTCCTCTTCATTGGGCATTTTATGGCTGGTGCGACTTATACTCAGGTGTGGCTTATAGTCCGAAAAATACGGTATGCAGGCATAGTAAAACCATTGCTTTAATCCCCCAAAATACACATACAATTGCATTCAGTACATCCAAAAAAGCGTATGTCCTCTGATCGTACAGAATATAAACAAAAAAGGATATAACAGTTTATGCATACATTTTACACTAATGGCTTATGGTCAATGGTTTAGTTAAACAAACTCCAATCATAAAACCTGCTACACATAAATACACATTTAGCCTAAAATGACTTGTGGGAACAGCTGCGACAGAATCACTTCATCTAATACAGCTTGGGAGAATTGTGGCCTATAAGAATTATTTAAGGCACAATTATGTGACACTGCTTGTGTGAACTAACACCATAAGTTTAGATTACTGTATTTTTTTCCCCCTTCAACATAGTTCAAATATATGAAACACAAAGATTCCATCAGCACACCATTAACTACCATCGCAAGGCCAGTCTGTGTTTATGTTCATGGCTGTGAGTCAGTATTGACAAATCACTTAGATATGAAATGCCAAATCTAAGTGCGGAGATACGTAAGCAGGTTTGCTGCAAGATATTTTCTGCATTATTTAAAATATCACAACACTACGAAATTAACAAGTGATTTGAAGAAGAATAATTTTATGTTTAAAGTGCAAATGAACTCATAAGAATGTAATCATGGGTATATGACAAAATAGAGCCCGTTACTAGATTTAAGATTTGCGTCATTATTTGATGATTTGATAACTTAACGAGCAAAGATACAGTCAGGCAGCATATACCTAGATGGCTGAATAGTGAAACAGTTTTCTGCTTTACAGATTGTGTGATTACAGTTGCCATAAAACCACATGGTTTAGATTTTTATCGTTTAAAACAACAATGCTTTCTCAATCCCTCGTTGGTGATGATGAGTACTGTGCAGCAACTTCCACAAGGACATAAATATCTATTGGAT
Source organism: Corythoichthys intestinalis (assembly GCF_030265065.1). Classification (NCBI taxonomy): domain Eukaryota; kingdom Metazoa; phylum Chordata; class Actinopteri; order Syngnathiformes; family Syngnathidae; genus Corythoichthys; species Corythoichthys intestinalis. The sequence goes on along the minus strand of NC_080403.1, from coordinate 36,849,445 downwards.
GGATGAACTCTACCAGATTTCACCATTTTTTCACAATTCTACCAGAATTCATGTTTCAAAAGTACAGGTAGTCCCTAGTTTACGAACGAGTTCCGTTCCTGCACTGGTGATTAGAGATGTCACGATCCAATATTTGGATCGGATCGAACGCCGAAATGGGCAAAAAAATGCGCATCTGTATTGGATCGGACGACACGGAAAAATTCCGATCCAGACTTCCGATCCAGTTTTTTCGAAAGCCCGGTCCGGGTTTTCCAGCGCACAGATTTGCATAATCCATTCCAGTTTTTGCTTCGTTTTCCTTAAAAATCCGGATCCGCATTTTATGGCACACCTTCAACAAACTACATTACCGTCTTCCAATTTACCGAGAGATTTTATCGGCAAAAATGTCAGCTGTGTGGGATCATTTCACCTTTAAGGACGACAAAGACGAGGCAGAGTGCAACAAATGAAACAATAAAGTCAAGCGTGGTGGTAAAGCTGTTTTAATACAACCAACCTAATCAAGCATTTAGCGAAATACCACCACAAACAATATAAGGAGTATGTTAAGAAAACCGAAGACAAAAAGAAAGGTCCTACGCAACTAACACTGGCAGAAACTTTTGCTATGCGTGACAAACTGGCACTCGACAGTCCCAAAGCCCAGGGAATAACAAGAGTCATTGCCGAAGAATTCATTCTGGATGACGAGCCATTATCTTTCGTGAGTAAAGACGCACCATCCAACACTTAGAACCACAGTACAACATGCCCAGCCGTCATTACATCCTTGAGCGATTCGGCCGTGGAAGATACGAGAACGATTGCAGACATCCAAATTCCGATTATTGAAATATGTCAAGTAAAGCGGAACTAATACACAGCGCGGTCTTCGGGACGGAATGAGAAACGGACCGCATTGCGTCCCGAAAGTAAACATATTTGTCATAGACCCGGGTAATGCCAATGCTCAACTCACGGCTTTAGCTCAACTCATGCCACTGGATAAAAAAACACAAGAATACCTAACTGCTGCTGACAGCCGCTACAAACTACGTCAACGTCGTTTTACTGGAGATAATAGACATCATATGTATATAGAACTACATGCAAAACGACTCGACTGCGTTAGCAACATTGAAGTATTGAAAACTAGATACGTTAGTAAACAGCCGCCATCTTAAAGCAGAAGACTTCCCTAGTAGGCTGTTGTGAACCTTCCAAGCAAACCTAATTAACTTTTTATCTAAAATACTCCTAAATCGGCAAAATCTTGACTTGAATCTATCTTCAAAACAGTTTTAAAACTTTCACATGTCGAAAATAAACAGAAGGGAAATTATGGAATAACGGGAGCAATTTTAACAACTTTAACAGTTGATTCGCAAAATTAAATGAATTGAATGTAGCTTAAAGCTGCTGATACAGAATGGGGACTTGAGTATTTTATTCACCGTTTTAAAATGTTAACTTGATACTGAAATAGTCGTTTATTTAAACCTGAGAGGCTTTTTATACAATTATTGTAACTAATGCACGAAACATTAAAAGCATCTAATAGCTTGGGGGGTTTGTGGGATTTTCCACTGAGGTTATTTGTGTGTTTTGCTTTTTTAAGACAGTTTACAATATCATTTGCACGTTTTACTGACTGACTATGCCATTTCCGTTTGTTATATATAATGTTTTGTGTTTGTCACTGAATAAACAGGTCAGTTTCTTGTTACCAACCGTTGTGTGTTATTCAAACTCACCTAATTCAGATGGCTAGTTGTTATCAAGAGTACTAAAACCCTTTTCAAAGTGAGTCTGACAACTAAGAAAGGAGGCTAAATAACTTTAAGCTTTAACACATGCTCAGATAGGGCAGTACCGGTATCGGTATCGGATCGGAAGAGCAAAACAATATCGGTATCGGATCGGAAATGCAAAAACCTGGATCGGGACATCCCTACTGGAGATGTAACCCAGATTTCCGATACAATATGTATTATACTTCATTGTACTGTCCTCGCCCAGACGTTGGAGCGAAGTCCTAAGCTTCGAAATGATGACGTCAGATGTCCATGTGGTTTGCTGACTTTATTCAGCTGCTCATGGCATCAACACTTGCAGAATGAAACTAAAATAAATGAAATTAAATCAGTCTCATCTTCAATAACAGCAATTACATTTGCGTTTACAGGTAGCTGCTGATGTAGCAACAACAAGCGATTAGCATGTGTTAGTTAGCGTCTGCACATCGTCAAAAACAATCACATAAACTAGCCCCAAGTATTCGACCACAATTGAAAACGCACAATAAACAGTACAAAAAGGGGTTATATACAGCCGTTGCCTCTGGATGCTTCACAAACAACAAATGTGCTGTCGCCTCTGTCACTCAGCTGCTCTGTGTGTGCGGGGTGGGCGAGTGCATCTGTAAATTTGCTCACTTCCTGTTCTATGCTTCTTGCACCAAAATAAAGAGACGCAGGTGTCGTAAAGTTCAAATCGCGTAAATCAGGTCTGTCATAATCTGGGGACTACCTGTAATGTAATGTGGAATCTTCAGCATCAGCAGATTCTTAAGCCTGTAGAAAGTTAAGGATTGGCTGTCAAAATTTGAGTTCTCTAAAAGGCTTCAAATCAGATGTATTAGTCTGGCAAGGGGCTTATATTATTATGAATCGATTAAGCTTTGATTAGTCCAAAATCAGATGATTTAGTATTCATTTTTGTCAATATTAGAGACAGGTTTCTCCTTTTTTGCCGAGTTTAAAATTCACTGCCAGTTTCTGAAGCAAACCCAAAAAGCATATTTAGGAGATGTTCTAATTTAGATTACTTTTTGAATTCTAAGTCGCTTTGTGAACACTTCTCAATTTGTGTATTGTGATTGACTGGCAACCACTCTGCCGTTTGCCCAAAGTCAGCGGGGATAGTCTCAAAACAACCTATTAAAATATGCAAGACAAATATGACGGGACCCTTTTTTGGGTGGGTTGAAGACCTTTAGAAGAAATTGCTGCATTCAAAACATTTTTGTCACTGTCTTGGCTATCTGAGAGAATACATGTTGGGGCGGCATGGCGCAGAGGTAAAGTAGTCATTTCACAACCCAAAGATTGTAGGTTCAATTCCCCTTTCCTGGTGACCATGTCAAAGTGTCCTTAAGTAAGAATATTGATACTGAATAATACTAAATATGTTGCACCCTTGGTAGGTGAATGGGGAAATACTAACATAACACTTTTGTAGGTAGAAAAGCACTGTAAAATTGTAAGCCCATTTACCCAGATGCTCAAATACAGTGGGGCAAATAAGTATTTAGTCAACCACTAATTGTGCAAGTTCTTCCACTTGAAAATATTAGAGAGGCCTGTAATTGTCAACATGGGTAAACCTCAACCATGAGAGACAGAATGTGTGGGAAAAAAAAAACAGAAAATCACATTGTTTGATTTTTAAAGAATTTATTTGCAAATTATGGTGGAAAATAAGTATTTGGTCAACACCAAAAGTTCATCTCAATACTTTGTTATATACCCTTTGTTGGCAATAACGGAGCCCAAACGTTTTCTGTAACTCTTCACAAGCTTTTCACACACTGTTGCTGGTATTTTGACCCATTCCTCCATGCAGATCTCCTCTAGAGCAGTGACGTTTTGGGGCTGTCGTTGGGCAACACGGACTTTCAACTCCCTTCACAGATTTTCTATGGGGTTGAGACCTGGAGACTGGCTAGGCCACTCCAGGACCTTGAAATGCTTCTTACGAAGCCACTCCTTTGTTGCCCTGGCTGTGTGTTTGGGATCATTGTAATGCTGAAAGAGCCAGCCACGTCTCATCTTCAATGCCCTTGCTGATAGAAGCAGATTTTCACTCAAAATCTCTCGTGACATGGCCCCATTCATTCTTTCCCTTACACAGATCAGTCGTCCTGGTCACTATGCAGAAAAACAGCCCCAAAGCATGATGTTTCCACCCCCATGCTTTACAGTGGGTATGGTGCAATTCAGTATTCCTCCAAACACGAGAACCTGTGTTTCTATCAAAAAGTTCTATTTTGGTTTCATCTGACCATAACACATTCTCCCAGTCCTCCTCTGGATCATCCAAATGCTCTTTAGCGAACCGCAGACGGGCCTGGACGTGTACTTTCCTCAGCAGGGGGACACGTCTGGCAGTGCAGGATTTGAGTCCCTGGCGGCGCATTGTGTTACTGATAGTAGCCTTTGTTACTGTGGTCCAAGCTCTCTTAGGTCATTCACTAGGTCCCCCCGTGTGGTTCTGGGATTTTTGCTCCCCGTTCTTGTGATCATTTTGACGCCACGGGGTGAGGAGGGAGTTGAAAGTCCGTGTTGCCCAACGACAGCCCCAAAACATCACTGCTCTAGAGGAGATCTGCATGGAGGAATGGGCCAAAATACCAGCAACAGTGTGTGAAAAGCTTGTGAAGAGTTACAGAAAACGTTTGGCTTCTGTTGTTGCCAACAAAGGGTACAAAACAAAGTATTGAGATGAACTTTTGGTATAGACCAAAAAAAAAAAAAAAAAGCAGTGTGCTCCCCACTCTCTTATATGGATCAGAGGCCTAGACCATATACAGCAGGCACTTAAAGGCACCTGAGGCACACCATCAAAGATGGCTCTGAAAAATCCTTACGATCAGCTGGGAGGACAGACGCACCAACACCAGTGTCTTGGAGGAAGCAAATATTTCCACCATCACCCAAAACCAGCTGAGATGGACTGACCATGCAGTCCGAATGCCTGACTCTCGCCTCACAAAACAAGTCCCCTACTCGCAGCTTGTTGAAGCGAAGCGGGCAGAAGAAGAGCTTTAAGAGCAACCCAAAGAAGTGCCACATTGACATAAAAGCCTGGGAAGACATGGAGGCAGACTAGTCGATCTAGAGGAGCATCGCTTGTGAGGTTGCTGCACAGTAAAACACTGACCTCCATTGTGTTGCACAAGACAAACGCAGACTCAGGAAGGAGGGAGCAACCACCAAACAGGACCAACCCAAACGTACCACTACTATTTTCCACATTGCAGCAGAATAACTGGGTCCAGAATCGGCCTCTATGCCCACTTGAGGACCAACAAGGACCAAGAAGAGTCATACTCGGCGACGAGTGACCGCCGATGATGACCCAGATGTTCATTTGTAACTCAGTTTTGCCTATGTGTGTATTTACAAACAAATGTAGTTTTTTCCTTTTTTTTTGACTGCAGGAATTGATTGAATGAATGAACACGGCCATTCTGACAACTCTTGAGTGGTTGTTTTCACATCAACATAATGCAGTGCAGCCACTCAAAACTGTAGCGCAATGCTTGAGATAAGAGTAAGTTGAAATGAGTATTAGGGGTGTAGATAGCCATTTGAGTCAAAAAGGTCCCCAAATACAACAATATACATGTATAAGTCCATATCCAGAAGTATTTGGCTCTTAGATTGCCGAGGCTCTCTGACATTTTGGCTGCACCTCTAGGTCTCATCATGATTCTCTGGCTAAAATAAATATCCTTCTCCTGGAATGACTGTGTTTATATGCAGCAGGGTTCTCAAGAAAGGAAGTCAATGAGTTGATATCTCAGGATAGAATCAAAGCACAGGCTAAATAAGATAGATGTGAATCTCAACAAAATAAATATGTAATAAACTCATATCCAATTTAAGATTATACATTGAGATGATGCTTGGGATTCAGATACATTCAAAATGAGGCCACTGATGACTATCGATCATGTCGTCTGCAAGTCGTCTAAAGCTCTAGTGGTCAGTCAATAAAGCTCCAGGTTTGCCATATTTATCGAGCCATGCCTCAAATCTGTCACAGGAAGCAAATGACAATTTCTCTTTCAATCTATAACCTCCATGGGTCCCTGGCGATCCCATGAGGCGAGGGCTGTGTCAACTCCATTGATGTGCACAAAAAAGCAAGAAATCAGCTTGTTTCCAGTCACACTATTTGGATAAACAATTTCCCAGATGACAGAAGCTTAACACCAGAACTGATTGGATTAATCACTTCAGGATGAATTGGCAACCCTTTTAACAGCTGCAGAGCAAGTTTTTTTTTTTTTTTTTTAAACTTTGCCTTTTATACAGAGTCCACTATACAGTCCACTGCCATGAATGACTAATAAAATACTTGTCTAATATTGACAATGGTTTTCAATTCAAAACTCTTGGGAGACATGTAAGGTGTTGAAACCTCATACACCAGTACAGGCTTGCCACTTTGATAGGAATTAAGTCATACTGATAAATGTATATAAATCTTTAGAGGTGTGCGGAATTTCTGATTGTTAAATTATTTGCGATTCTGCCGTGGAAGATTCGAGAACGATTCACAAACATTCAAATTCCGATTATTGAAATATGTCAAGTAAAGCGGAACTAAAAGACAGACAGCGCGATCTTTGGGAAGAAATGAGGAACGGACCGAGAGTAAACATCATGCATGTCATCAGCTCAACTCACGGCTCTGGCTCAACTCATGTCACCAGATAAAAAAACAATAACACCTGACTGCTGCCGACAGCTGCTACAAACTATGTCCAGATAATACTGTGATAGATATCACATGTATAAAGAACTAGATGCGAAATGACGGACTTGGCGGCGTTAGCAGCACATGTATAGAAAACTAGATGCAAAATGACAGACTTGCCGTCGTTAGTATAAACAGCCGCCATCTTAAAGCAGTAGACTTCCCTGGAAGGCTGTTGTAGCGAACCTTCCAAGCGAACCTAATTAACTTTTTATCTAAAATACTCCTAAATCGGCAAAATCTTGACATGAATCAATTTTAAAACTTTACATGTCAAAAGTAGACAGAAGGGAAATTATGGAATAACGGGAGCAATTTTCCAAAACTAACGGTTGATTTACAACATTGTTTATTGTCATCATCATCGGTATCATTGGATTAAATTAATTAAATTAGGGGTGTCAAACGATTAAAATTTTTAATCGAGTTAATTACAGCTTAAAAATTAATCGTAATTAATCGCAATTCAAACCATCTCTAAAATATGCCATATTTTTCTGTAAATTATTGTTGGAATGGAAAGATACGACACAAGATGGATATATACATTCAACATACGGTACATAAGTACTGTATTTGTTTATTATAACAATAAGTCAACAAGGTGGCATTACCATTATTAACATTCTGTTAAAGCGATCCATGGATAGAAAGACTTGTAGTTCTTAAAAGATAAATGTTAGTACAAGTTATAGAAATTTTATATTAAAACCCCTCTTCATGTTTTCGTTTTAATAAAATTTGTAAAATTTTCAATCAAAAAAATAAACTAGTAGCCCGCCATTGTTGATGTCAATAATTACTTACACAATGCTCATGGGTGCTGAAGCCTATAAAATCAGTCGCACCCAAGCGCCAGCAGAGGGTGGCAAAACTCCGAAAAACACAACAAGTACACCTTCACTGTGCTGTCATTTTAATCTGTTTGAGCGGGACATTTGTGCGTTAATTGCGTCAAATATTTTAACGGGATTAATTTAAAAAATTAATTACCGCTCGTTAACGCGATGATTTTGACAGCCCTAAATTAAATTAATTGAACTTAGTTTAAAGCTGCTGATACAGAATGGGGACTTGAGTATTTTATTTACCGTTTTGAACTGTTAACCTGATACTGAAATAGTCGTTTATTTAAGCCTGAGAGGCTTTTTGTACAATTTTTGCAACTAATGTATGAAACATTAAAAGCAGCAAGTAGCTTGGAGGGGGGGGTGTCATCAATAATCGATTTATAATCGAATTGTAGCCTCTGAATCGTAATCAAATCGTTAGGTGCTCAAAGATTCCCACCTCTATAAATCTTATATTTTTAGATATACTTGTACATAAAATGATATAAATATTTTATGTACAAGTATTAAAAAAAAAAAAAAAAAAAAAAAAAAAAAAAGATTGACGATGCCCCACAAAACCAAATAGCGGGCAAGATCTAGCATTCCGACTTGGACAGAATGGAGCGGACTCAGGTGCAGAATTCAGTCTTTTGTTAACACAAATAATCTGGGTCAGGAACAAACTAAGTGCGCTCCAGAAGGAGGAAATAACAAGCTATGAAACAAAATGATAAAAACTGAAAACAAGGCGAAATGCACTGAAGTAGATCGCTGAAACAAAGCATTAGTCTTGAGCAGTGTTGGGAGTAACGCCGTTATAAATAACACCGTTACGTACCGGAGTTATTTTTTTCAGTAACGGGGTAATCTAACTAATGACTTTTTCCGCCGTTACCGTTACTGACGGTCATAAGCGGTGCGTTACTTACTCTGAATAAATTGAAGAAACTACCAGCCGTGTCGAGTCGACTCTCTGCTCTGTTGATTTGTCATCCAAGACTTGGGGTGCGTTCAGGTTCGAGAATAGCGCACGTACTTCTGACTCCAAGCTGTTTGTCCCTGCTCATTCAATTAGACAATGCTTTCCAAAGTTTGGTAACGTTTCTGTGTTTGCTACACCTGATGCTAGCCTCGTTCCCATCTCCCATGGTCAGCCAGCAATAATTCTGCTTCCATCTTGAGGACGGCAGACGCTTTGATGGTGACGTGAATTGTCGGGAAACGAGCTACCTGAACGCAGCCCCTCGAGAGATGCGATGGAAGTGATTGTGATTGGCTGAGGGTTAGAGTCATGTGTCATGGAAAGCCAATCAGAGTCGGTGATTTCACAAGCAAACCGGAACAGCGCGTGCGGCAAACACACACGCAAAACAGATGCACAGGGTCGGGATGGCAGAGCATTCAGAAGAAAAATTGTCCTTTAAGAGGTGGAGATATAGACACTATTTCAAGTTTGTCGAAATTAAAAGAAAGAACCTGCATGTAATGTGTAATTTATGTCCCGGGGCAAAGCTTTTGTCGACATCTGTGGTAAGCAATTCAAATCTGCTGAAGCACCTAACAAGTTAACTACCTGTCTGTTCTTCTCTATTCCACTGACTCGAATACTGCTCAGAAAATTTCAAATTCTTTGACATACAACAAGTTCTTTTTAAAGTAACGGAAATAGTTACTTTCCCTGGTAACTAGTTACTTTTACTATAGAGTAATTCAGTTACTAACTCAGTTACTTTTTGGAAGAAGTAGTGAGTAATGTAACTAATCACTTTTTTAATGTAATGTGCCCAACACTGGTCTTGAGGCACGAAAAAAAAAAAAAAAAAGAACTGTGGCAAAATACTATGAACAACTTACAACGTAGAATGTCTTTGGCTATGGAAACTGGCTTTCGTGGCAACGAAGGGCGAAGACACTTTGGCACGAGACTAGCGAGTGACAAACAAATTTAGCATATGAGGAATGGGGCAAAGGTGGGAACAATAGGTAATCACAATCAGAGACAGGTGAGGTAGCAGGAAGGGTGAATGGGGAAAACAGGCTTCAAAATAAACAGGAAAAGACACGACAATAAACCTAGACAGGACAACCCTCACCCAGGCATGACACTTCAATTTGTCACCTGTGCCATAAAGTATGTCTGCAAGGCTGAAATGTCATTTTTACAAGAAACGTATAAATTTACAGTATTGGCACATACACAATTACTCCTATTGGTGGACAGTAATAGACACATTAAAATACATGAGCTATTATCTTGACAGAGTTATGTACTCTAATCAATGTGATTCAAAATTATACTATAATTAGCTAAATTCAACAAGTTGCGATCTGTTTATTTTGTCTGAACACGTAGCTAACAGTTCTTCACCCAATCACTTTTGAAATGTGTGGCTTCTTATGGTAGTACAATCCATCTCTACCAATCAGTCCTCTGAGTTCCCTATTTAAGGCATGGCCCATTAGGAGGCACTGAAAGAGAGCAGGGACGAGAAAGAGTAAATCACTTCGGCCCATTGCTGTTTACAGACTCCACTGGCTGCTTGGGCTGCTGTTTATTTGAACTGTGAACCTCCATGTGCAATGTGTGTGAAAGGAAAAGTGTGTCCACAACAGAGAAAGAGAGAGCATGTGTATTGCAGTGTGAGAGAGAGCGAGAGAGAGGGTCCACACAAAACCCAGTGTCTCACCCTCTAGTTTCGTTCACACATTTCACAGCGTATTCATTTGCCCCGCGGGCTCCTGGCGCTCTCTAGTTCTTCCAGTCACAAATGGGCCTCTGTGTAGGCCAGTCAGGGCCGTACCACTAAAAAACAGACTTCTACCACCCGATGCGGCCCTCCAGACACAATAACACCCTTCTATTGACACTCTCATGACGTCACACTCTGATTTATGCAAACAATAAGGTTGATCTAAAGTCGGCAAACCAATGTGCATATATGTACAATAAGGCATTCCACTAAACGCTTTAGTTCGTGTTGATGAAGATTACCAATCCAAACCAGCTCTGAGGTGAGCCACACACAGACACATGGCCGCACAAATACACACCACACACACAGCGTGGAAACAGTGAGGTCAGTGTGAGATCAGCTAAATCATTTACGGCATGGTTTGAGTACATGGAGACTGGAGCATCATTGAAGCCACTGTTTACAGATGCAGATTATGGGAGGAGAAGAGCAAAGAGAAATCGAAAAGCCTGCCATGTATTTAGACATGTGGATGACCACATACTGAGGATATAAACACACCCATATGCACAGAAGATAAGAACCAGAATGTACTGTTTACACATATGCCAACACATACATATGCAGAAAACCGCTGCTCATTACTTGTTAAATGTAACTCTTTCCAGGTTCATTAACCGACGTTTTTTCTATGATAATCACAATGTGTAGTTGAAAATAGCAGTAATGTATTATTTAGTATAGATAAAAAAACAACTTTATTTTAGGGTTGTTACGATCATGTTTTTTTGCTCCCGATCAGATCCCGATCATTTGAGTATCTGCCGATCCCGATATTTCCCAATCCGATTGCTTTTTTTTTTGCTCCCGACTCAATTCCAATCATTCCCGATAATATTTCCCGATCATATACATTTTGGCAATGCATTAAGAAAAAAATGAATAAAACTCGGACGAATATATACATTCAACATACAGTACATAAGCACTGTATTTGTTTATTATGACAATAAATCTTCAAGATGGCATTTACATTATTAACATTCTTTCTGTGAGAGGGATCCACGGAAAGAAAGACTTGTAATTCTTAAAGGATAAATGAGACTTTGTATATTGTGACTAAATCTTGCCATCTAGTGTATTTGTTGAGCTTTCAGTTAATGATACTGTAGCCATTTAACTGTTCTGCCCAATGCATGATGGGGTGTGCAACCGTGACTGTGCGTAGTGGTACCAATTGATATATCTTCTCTGCGTTGGGAAATAACATAGGGTGTTAAGAAAAAGATCAATTACTACCGTTTCTTCCCCACATTGCTTCCCACGATATTTCTAATCGTAGGGAGAAGGATTGTAAGGCTTTAGCCAATTAAAAAAAGGCTCCAAAGGCTGCCAAAATTCACTCTACTCATTTTACGTTGCCTTTTAGCTCTATATATAGGTAAAACGGCGCCATTACAGATTGAACGCGACAATGCATGAGCTGGTCGTGCAGCGCATGCGTTAACTGCGTTAAATATTTTAAGGTGATAAATTTGAAAAAAAATTAATTACCGCCGTTAACGGGATAAATTTGATAACCCTATCTTAAGCCTAAACTAAAGACTCTGGATGAGTGTAACATATTATGTCTGTAACGTTAAATACAATTAGAAAACGATTTAATTAAAAAAAATATATATATTAAAAAAAGGCATGTCCGATACTTTTTTTGCCAATTCCGATACTTTGAAAATGACGTGATACATCTCTACTTGATTTAGTACATGTAGACTGCTGGGGAATGTTGATAATAGCAGTAGTGTATTACTTAGTATAAATAAACAAAAAGACTTTATTTAGTACATGTAGACTGCTGGGGAATGTTGATATGCTTAACACTACATCACACTTCCTTCCTGTGTTTCAAACCTTCAGTTGTCACAAGGCCAAATCCTGCAGCTTGCAGCCACATTTTCTCTGAAGAAAGGAAAAGCAGTCACCTAGTTTGAGTTCAGGGAATGATAATATGTTGACTCATGCCAGTTGAAAATGACCAGTCTCTTGAAATGACAAGGCATATTTTATCACTGACTTTTAAAACACTGCACAGATTATTCTACTTCAGCCTTGCCTTTCAAACTGAACTGTGGGTATGTTTTACGGGCAGTGGCCGCACTTAAATACACATTTTTGTTTTAGCCGGATAGATACACCCAGAAACAGTGCAAACAAAAAATGATGTGTGTGTGTTTGCCAAGGCATAATGTCTGTGAGTCAAATGAACAAAGTCATGGAAATGTAAAGTTATGCCAGTCTCTTTTTCTAAGCTACTGTTCTTGGAAAACCGTCAGCTATGGGTAACATAACACAGACTGACGCACTAATCTGTGAAACAGCACTGCTGATACCCGCCATGGCTAATCTTGTCACACTGCAGCCCAAGTATGTGTGGTGCTTGCTCTGGCTCCTCTCTCGTGTCTGGACAGCACACCAGTGACTAAAGTAAACTCTCGACAGGATGGCCTCTGTGAGTGTGTATGTGCATGACAAGACTGTGCCAGATGTAGGACTGATGGTTGAGTGACAGTCAGACTTCCGTTCCATTCATTCAGCCCACCAGGAAGCGAGAGGGGGAGAAATAGATGAAAACAGATCATAAAAAGTAACATCAATGGCTGACAGCACCGGCAAGAAAAGGAGATATAAAAAGGTGGTGTGAACATCAGCATGGCTTTTGAGAAAAAGCTTGGCAAGCAAAGAGCAATAAGAAAAAAAAGAACTAGTGGGTGTGAACACAGTAATGTCAAGCTCCTTCATCTAAATCGCATGCAAATGCGAATGCCAAAATGATACTATCGTCATTTTAAATACATATTTTACTGTATTGTCCCATTAAATGTCACATAAATATTTTACCATGGTATTAGCATGGATTAAGACACATTTACAGTCTCATACTTGAGTAAGCAATCCATTAATCACTTAGATCATCTCTAAAACCACCAAATTCATGGTCAGCTTCAAATGAATTTTAATTGGTCTTAACAGCAGCAGGTTTAAGAGAAGCTACTGTGCCTCTTTAAACCAGTATCAAATACAGTACATTATGCACATGCTGAAGCTTCTAGCATAATATACTACTAGTGCTGCAACGATTAATCGATTAACTCGAGTAATTCGATTAGAAAAAAGCTTCGACTGAAATTTTGCTGCTTCGAGTTTTCGTTTAATTAGAGTGGCGTTGTAATGGTTTGTTTTAAAAGTTTTTGCATTTAGTTTTATTGATTTGGAGGGATACACTGCCTTCTGGTGGCAACAGTGCATATAACATAACTAATTCAACGGCTGAATCCAGCTGCTCCCTCTTAACACCAACATAAGGTAAGTTTTTGTTTGAGCTAATATGTTTTTTATGCATGCATAATTTAGTTTTTAGGTATATTGAGCCGTATTTTGAGGGGATATGTGTTTGAACGATTTGCTAAGAGCATTGTAAAAAAAAAAAAAAAAAAAAAGCCTTTTATAGCATTTAAGCTAGCGGCGTTTTTCTTTTTCTTTTTGATGCACTTAGATCACCATTAATTTTTTTATATATCATTCGAGGCTAAGCTCAGGTATTTTAATTCATTTTTGAATGAAGGTGCAATTCTGCATAGTTTGAAGAAATACTCAGGATTTTTATTTTGTATTTGCGATTAACGCTGTTTCAAAAATGCAATCTCAGTAAGCCTTTGTTTTACTTCTCCAAAAGGTTATTCAACACATTAAATGTTCCCAATCCGATTACTCGATCATTCGAACTTACTTGTTGATAGTAACTACTAAAATAATCAATAGCTGCAGCCATATATACTACGATATCACAACATCAACTAAGGAGCCACATTGTCGCTCTGTTAAACCTGCAGTTACAATGTCCATTTTCCCTTTAATAGACAATTGAACTCATTCAAATTCTCTTAACCACAACCAAACACCAAACCGTGAGAACAGAAAGTGGACAAGATGCTGTCAAATGACATCATAAAGCATGCATTCATAAGTGCTGCAGAAACTTGAAATGTGTAATTAAGCTGTGTAAATGTCTACAATGACATGTCTATGGTCAGAAAGCTACTATCGTTAATAAAAATATTTTTCCAATTGCTGGATTATTAACAACAACTGTTTTTAAGAATAAAATGCTGCTTTTAACAAAATTTTATTCTGAAATTGGCTTTGATTAGTTAAATATAACTGTCAATGACACATTAATGAAAAAAATAAAAAATTCTGGATCTGAAAATGACCAGTAGTTAGCGTAGCATGAATGTACGCCTTGCTGTTTGCCCTGTGTGGATATAAAATGAAGCTGAAGTCTTGAGCACAATAGTGCTCAGGTATTTATATGAAGGCAGTGTCAAATTAATTTTGGCGGAAAGAGAACTGATGTCTGGCCTCAAATCTACTTCTAAAAACATGTATTGATCATTACTGATCACAGCTTACTTTGCATTCAGCAGCTGTGTTTGCCCCCTACCTGCCATTCAGAACCTTCAAAGGCCAAAAATGCAACACTGAGACTTAAGCAGCTCTATTGATTTCACATAGAAATCAGCTGATCCTAATAAAGAGGAACTTAACCTTAGATATTTAATCGATGCTTCAGATGGATCCGCATGGATTAGAACACTAAATCCCAAACAAACACAATTGAAAAATGAAATATATATACAGTATATGTATTTTTTAAAATCCCTAAGGAGAGATACGGATTTATTGATATACTGTAATAGATAGCATTTTGTGATGACACAGCAGACATTTCAGGGTGTAGACAGTATTGCCCGCAACATTTGAATCTTTCACATCTGGGACAAATTTAACAGCCATATGCAATGTATCACATATTTTTTGTAGAAGAAGTCAAGCTCAAATCTGTAATCTGTTGATGCTAGTTTATTGCAACTGTCTATTTTATGGTCTGTTGTTGCGTCACTGTTCTAAGCATGAAGGTCAAAGATCAACTAAGTGATGATAGAATAGGTGCACTATAGACTTAGAAACATTCATTTAAAAAAAAAAAAAAAAGAAAAAACTCAAACTAAAAGTTTAGATGGTGCCAAGCAAGCCAACAAGGTCAGCCAGCGCAGCTTTCCCATGAGTGGGCTGTATTATGCTGCCTCAATCCTCAGCAGTAATTGACTTTTTTTAGAGCAGAGGGGTGAAATTTGTCACTTTCCTGGTCGGCAGGGTAGGTAAACTTTAGAGATCCTGTGTCGACTGCACACTGATCGTCAACTTGAAGAATCTTGGATAACTTGGCAGTTAAACGTTTTCACTCCTTAAAGGTAATATTAATTACCCAAATTAAACTGGGCTTACCTTAAGCTCTCTATGCATTTTAATTTAATTTATGGAGATGAGAGAGGGACAATGGCAAACCTCTCATCTCAATCATAACCAGCATTTGCATATCACTTTCCCAAATGGCCTTACTACCCGACCCCCCCAACCTTTGCTTGAATCTCCCTCATTCTCACGTGAAAGATCATGCAATTCTACCTTTTGAGTATAATGATTATTAAATAACATATAATAAACTATAAAGGACTCATGTACATGCTTTCATTGAAACTATCACAATTACAGTTATTTCCTTATTTTTAGAATTTATTTTTGAATCATAACACCATCATCATCACAGTTAAAGATAAAAACAATGACTACTTGGATCCACCACCGACCAGTGGTGGGTAGGGTAGCCAAAAACCGTACTCAAATAAGAGAAGCATTACTTCAAAATAATACTGCTCAAGTTAGAATAAAAGTAGTCATCCAAAAAATGTATTCAAGTACAAGTAAAAAAAAGTATCCAGTGAAAAGAACACTCAAGTAATGAGTAACATTTTGAGTTACTGCTTCTTTTTTTTTTTTTTTAAACAATTAAGTATTTCATTTCTCTCAGCACAAACTTATCTATATGAACTGTTGTTATAATGATACTGTACAATAATCCATTACATAACCAACTCAAGCCATGAAATTTTAAAAAATGTATATAATTAGAGAGAAGAAAAAACAGTAATGAAGCATTATTCATCCAAAGAGCACGAGTGCCCTGCCCTCTAGTGGAGAAAATAGTTCCTAATTTGAATAGGGAATACTGTAGTTCCTTCATAGTTACTATTATGAAATGAAAAGCATCAATCGGTGCCAAATAAAAACTGGGAGAGAGTTTTAAATCCAAGCTTTTGATTCATGTTGAGGGCAGCGCGTTATGTCCAATAATTCATTTGTTACAGTGCTTTTAAAACGCATGATTGAACAGTCTTGCGTTATCATAGAACGGCAAGCTTGCGTCTGATTGATGTAATAGAGTCATGAGATTTTTGTTGCGACGGCTCATTGCTGAAATTACTAACACTACTCTTGTCAACAGCATCGCTAGCAAAAAAAAAAAAAACAACAAAAAAACCCCCATAAATCTAATATATAGAATAAAGAGGAAAAATGTAACGATTCTTGGGCAGCCCAAAGCAGCGAATAAGAGTAGTTTTTTTCTTCACAAAGCTGCTCAAGTAAAAGTAAAAAGTATGGTTTAGTAAAACTACTCATAGAAGTACATTTTTCTCAAAAAAGTTACTCAAGTAAATGTAACGGAGTACATGTAACGCGTTACTACCCACCTCTGCCACCGACCCATGGCTATGGTTATAAATTTTAATAGGAAGCACACAAAAAAAAAACATTAAGTAAAACGAGTTTGATCAACACAGTTAACACAGCACTAAAAGCGACACTCCCAAACACCATACAAGCCTGAGTTCAAGCACAAGTAAGCGCCCTACTCGTGACTCTCTTTGCCAAATGGCTTTCTGGGCAAAGTGCTAACCATGCGGGTGGTGGTGCAGCTACTGACCAAGCAACCACTTGTTAGGTCTGTGGGATTAGACTGCCACATGTCTGCCTGGACACACACACAGCTTCAACTTGGTCTACTATTCCGCTAAACCTCAGAAGTTTGGTGACATGACCAATGTAGGGGCTGCATCTATTTATGTGTGGAAACACCTTACCTTCTCAGTCAAGCAAACAGAAGACAAGTTTTGGGGTTATTCCAAAACTGCAAATCTTTTACACATAACATTCTGAAATGAATATGTTTGTCAGCTCCTCAAGCACTGCCAACACTTTCTTGACCAAGACAACATAACTTCTGCAGCGCACAAGGCGTCAATAACAAATTAAGTATGTGTTGAGCTAAGTACTGCATTTACGGTAAAGTGGAAAAGGGACAGTGCTGTTACACTAGAAGAAAACTCCTTTGTGCATAAGTGACAGCCAGGTTTTAAGTGGGCACATATTCATGATTAATTACATGACGCAGGGAAGGGAATTAAAACAAGAAGAAAAAAAAAAGGAAAAGCAAAACCAAAAAACAACAACATGCATAATAGTGGTGCAGATGACACAAGCAGCCATTACACAAAATTAGGGTTGTGTGCAGAGGTGGGATTCTTGGGGCACCTCATGATTTGATTCAGACGCTACGATTCGATTATAAATCGATTATTGATGCTCCCCCACCCCAGCTATTAGCTGCTTTTAATGTTTTGTACATTAATTACAAAAATAGTACAAAAATCCTCTTATGCTTAAATAAACTACTATTTCTTTATCAAGTTAACAGTTCAAAACAGTTAATAAAATACTCAAGTCCCTATTCTGTATCAGCAGCTTTATACTACATTCAATTAATTTAATGTTGTGAATCAAGCATTAAAGTTGTTAAAATTGTGCCTGCTATTACATAATTTCCCTTCTGTCTACTTACGACTTGTGAAAGTTTTAAAACGGTTTTATCATTTAAAGATAGATCCATGTCACGATTTTTCCAATTCAGGAGTATTTTAGATCAAAAGTTAATTAGGTTCACTCGGAACGTTCACTACAACAGAGCTTCCCTGAGAAGTCTACTGCTTTAAGATGGCGGCTGTTTACTAACACCGGTGAGTGTCATTTCGCATCTAGTTCTCTATACATGTGCTAACGCCGCCGAGGCTGTCATTTTGCATCTCGTTCTCTATACATGTGATATCTACCGTAGAATTATGTGGGCGTAGTTTGTAGCAACTGGGCATTGTTTGTAGTGGCTGTGGCGTTTTTTTATCTAGTCGCATGACTTGTAGATGTGTACTCTCGGGCCGTTCGACATTGCGTCCCAAAGACTGCGCTGACTGTGTTTTCGTTCTGCTTTACTTGGCATATTTAAATAATCGGTATATGGATGTTTGTTTGTGAATCGTCCTCGAATTTTCAGCGGCCGAATCGCGAACAATCTAAGAATAGGAAATTTAGTTTTTAGTTGTGTGTCTCTTTTCTTTCTGTCCCCCCTACAGTTTATACTCAAAGATTTATTGAGGTGCTTCAAGTACAAAAATTAGTGAATTTTCCATGTCTAGAGGAGAAAATCTGTGTGTTTGCATGCATAGGCTCTGAAATATATTAAACTCAATTAATTAATAGCCTAAATCTGTTTCCTATTATGACGTATGCATGATTGCGTGTGGGGGTCTTCAGCCACATGTAGCGCTGCCTGGGGGTTCGGTTTGCTGTGATTACATCAGATGGAGCACTATTTTAAAGAGCCTCCCAAACAATCTACCATGATGCACATTAGCTCATAGAGACAACCACTTGGCATCCAGGAAGTAAGTTTTTGCTAATGGGGTGTTTAGCGTGAGTGTGTCCATAAAGATAGAGGAGAGTGTAATCAAAAAGTAACAAGTTGGAGGTCATTGTCCAGCTTCAAAGGGCATGCACCTCTACCACCAACACCTACCACACACGGATGTGCACGCACTCACCCGCAGTTTTACGATATAGATCCTTTACACAGTACCAACAGGCACCAGCTTGGTTGAAATGATGGATGAATACAAGAACAGAAGGAGCGTGGACAGAGTAGGTGGTCAAGAGGAGAAAACCAAACTTTCCCTCTCACTAACATTGACCCAGTGCAAACAGTGGAGGCTTTTTGACTTCTTGGTGGGGGCTGGGGGTTCACACCAGTGGCCTCTTTTACACTTCAATGTCAGCAGCAGTGGTGGTAGTTTATGTGTTCGTGGTGTAGCCAAGAAATAACATAGACTAAGGTGAGAAAATAAGAATGATGAGTAGAGAATAGACAACATTTCCAGTTTTGTTTGAAAGGCTGAACAGTGGGTGTATAAAGATAAGAGCAGTCCATGGCCAGAAACCGGAGCTATCTAATCTTCAGCTAGGTTTTTTACAGACTCTGTGGGAACATTGAGTGAAGGTGTGAAAACCAGGGATTTTGTAGACAGCGGTTACACACATACAAACAGAACTGTATTATACTTCGTGCTTTATGAGAAATATATACAGTGTATCACAAAAGTGAGTACACCCCTTGCATTTCTGCAGATATCCAAGTACATCTTTTCATGGGACAACAATGACAAAATGACACTTTGACACAACGAAAAGTAGTTTGTGTGCAGCTTATATAATAGAGTTAATTTATTTTCCCCTGAAAATAACTCAAAATATAGCCATTAATATCCAAACCCCTGGCAACAAAAGTGAGTACGCCCCATTGAAAAAACGTACATCTCAAAATGTCCAAATTCAGTACTGCTTGTCATTTTCCCTCCAAAATGTCATGTGACTCGTTACCCGCCTGTCTCCTCAGACCATAAGACATGGTTTCAGTAATCCATGTGCTTTGTTGACATGTCATCAGCAAACTGTTGGCGGGCTTTCTAGTGTACCATCTTCAGAAGAGGCTTCCTCCTGGGGTGACAGCCATGCACAACAATTTGATGTAGAGTACGGCGTATGGTCTGAGCACTAACAGGCTGACCCCCCACCTCTTCAATCTCTGCAGCAATGCTGACAGCACTCCTGTAACGAGTCACATTACATTTTGGAGGGAAAATTACAAGCAGTACTCAATTTGGACATTTAGGGATGTACGTTTTTTCAATGGGGTGTACTCCCATTTGTTGCCAGGGGTTTAGAAATTAATGGCTATATTTTGAGTTATTTTGAGGAAAAAATAAATTAACTCTATTATATAAGCTGCATACAGACTACTTTTCATTGTGTCAAAGTGTCATTTTGTCAGTGTTGTTGCATGAAAAGATATACCTAAATATCTGCAGAAATGTGAGGGGTGTACTCACTCTTGTGATACACTGTAGGTTTTTACTCACGCTATCAGATTGGTATGGATTTAATAAGTAGCTGATATACAACTGCATTTTTTTATACTTAAAGAGTTCCTCTTCGGAGAGATTTTAATAGTATACATATACTGCATATTTTTAAGTATTCTTACTCATAAATGCCGGAAAAACTACCGTACTTTGTATATATTTACATTTGACACTTTTAAATTCAAGGACATCTTAGTTGGAGCGTATTATAAAGGATGCCTTATTTGCAGATTTCCAACAATTATGCATTTACTAATGAATGTACAAAGCATTTTCAACATGATGTTGTGTGTGTGTATGTGACGCCTCTCTTAGCCCCGACTCAACAGGGTCTAAGCATTTATGAGCTAATTACGGCCTGACCAGGACTGGAAAGCTGGTGATAAGCCCAGTCTTAGGCCCTCTCATTAATGTTACATGCTCCGCTGGGGTTAAACACACGTACTGCGCAATGCGCATACAGATTGACAGCCAGAAGAGCATGCGCACGCACACACTTACACACAGAGTCAAGTCTGTCCTCCAAAACAACAGCAGCAGCACTATTCATAATTAAGAAGCTTTCAGACTGATGTCTCCGATTTGTGAGGCCGGGAACTCTTATTAACCAAGAAAAACAGATGCAGAATGTGAATGCTCTGCATTGTGTGACTCTGCTGATACTCCAGAAAATTATTACTGCTAAAAATGAATTATATGAAAGATTTCCATCTTGCTTCTCATGGACAGAGGTAATCATAATGCTGACAAAAGAGAATCAGGAATTCCTAGGGATATTCAACAGATACAAGCATCTTGTCTCCCTAATTCTCTCCTTCAGACAGTCATTTCCTCTCCGTGTTCCCCTCTTTAGATTCTTTTGTATTTGATCATAGCAGATGTTAAATTCTCCCCTTTGATACCGTTCTTTCAGACTTCACAAATACAACACAGTTAGAAAGTTCACTTTGGCCACATGCATGAAAGTATGCAGGCTGTTGTATACGTTGCTTTTTGCATAGTTTTGCCAGCAGAAAACATGGATCAAAAATGGTCAAAGCATAATCCCCTAACCATTGGTGGGTAAATGACAAAGACTGAAAAATGTTAAAAACCTGGAGGAGGCGGATATATGGCATGGAAAGCACAGTTTGTAAAAATAGAGAAGTCAGAGAGCAGCATGTAGGCTGGCTTGCTGGAAAGACAGCTTGTTTGGAACTAAACCAATCTGTGCCAGAAGTGTGACTCCAAAGTACATACTAAACAAACCTTCACTAGAAATGAACCAAAGTCGGGCCAAATCCTCCTAACACTTTATGACCATGTTCTGCATCTATTCGCATTTCTACCCTAGAAACTGACATTCTTCAACCCAAATAGATTTTGTAGAAAGCCTGAAACTGCACAATCATATAATGTAATGTGCAGTGTGCTTAAAGGAGCAGCCGCTAGTCAAGGGTAAGAATGATCAACAAAAAGTAACCTCCTCTCTATGTTTTTTTTTTTTTTTTGCCAGACTATGTTAAAGGGGAATTTCAAGATTTTTGCCACAAGGCTTAATCTTCGAGTTAGTGGGTGTTTAATTAGTTAGTGGAGTTTCAACAATTCTGTGTAGTTTGTTAGTTATTTAATAGTTTCAGGGCTCCGGAGTGGGTAAGCTAGCGCGAGTCAAATGGGCCATCTTAGCATGGCAATAAAAAACAACATATGCACTAAGGGTGTCACAAAATATCAAAATGATGATATAACGTGATACTTTGTTTCCCAAAAGGTTATCAATATGCTCTTGCCAAGAATCGAGATATCGTTTGGTGTCACTGTTTAAAAAAAAAAAAACAGGGAACCAACAAGTTGCTACCAAAATCTTCCACCATAACAGTGTCTCAGTTAACTATAAGCAGGGGTGCACATATTTTTTTTGCCCAGGTTCTCAGAGGAGGACCTGGAGATGTGACTTGGTCCTCATTGAGCTTGAGAGCCGACCCGCCTGATGCCATAAAATTATGACAAGCTTTACTTAGAGCCAATTAACTTTAATCAATTATATTAACAATTAATGCTTGATTAACATCAACTGGCACAACAAAATTGCCATTACTTTGAAGTGAAATGTAAAGAAATGAACATAAAAGCACCAGTTCAAAATAAACGGCATTATGCAGCTCCCACATTAACTCCAAGCCTTTGTAAAAGTGGGATGACCTCCTCATAAGACCTCATTGAACGTGCATGTTTAGCTTTGTAAAATGTGAGCAAAAACACGTTTGTCAGTGCATGGCGCTGTTCTTCATTACCTTTATTCTGCCACTTGTCCATAGGGCGAGTGGGGTCCTGTCTGACAGTGAAAGTTTGCTTAATTGCCACATGCTCTCTGTTTTTTTCGTGCTTTTCAAAGTTTGGATGGCTGAAATTCTTTGACCCTACATAAAATGCGCTGCGCTTATCAGCGACATTGGGATTCTCATGGCACATTTTGTACCGCATTTCCGTGCGAGCATCATTTACTTCTAGCCATGGTACCTCCTGCAGCCACTTTTCAGCAAAAGTCCTATTTTTTCGGTAGCTCTGGTGACGTGTCTGTCGTCTGTCTGTCTTTTGACAGGGTGGGGGAACACGGAAATAATTACTCAGTGGGGCCTGCCTCTTCGACATTTTGAGAAGTTATTTTCTCGTGTCCACCGCAAGTACAGTGGTCAGCCATCGGTACGCAAAAGCGTATGGAAGCCGTTGAGGGCCAGCGTGTTTGTCTACGTCCAGTACGCATGCGCGCATGCAGACCACTTATGTGCACCCCTGACTAAGGCTGCATTGATGGTGCTCGACGCCCAATCATTTAGACTGGGAACGTTTCTTCATTCGAAACCAGAGCATTTACAGTTATTCTGTCCTATTTTCAGGGCATTTACAGGTCACCTGCTGTTCATTTTGGGGCATTTACAGGTCATTTCCTGTTGAGTTTGAGTCACTGCCTATGGATTCGGGTGATTCCCCGGTCACTTCCTGTTCTGTAACTCAAAATAAACAGGAATTGACCCATAAAATACCCCAAAATCAACAGGAAGTAACTGAAAATCAACAGGTAAATGACCTTAAATGGCCCAAAATTACCTCATTGCCTGGCATTGGCTGTCATTGACGGCCATAGACGTTCAATCCGTTTGAAGTGGGAGGGATGGCAACTGCCACCCTCCCAGTTCAAATGGATTGGACGTCTACTAGTGATAAACTCACTCCAATTCACAGCAGAAGCTTGTTTTTGTTTTTATTAGTTGTTTTTAGAATATCCCAGAATGATTTCCTGACCAATGTATCGTTAATTGTATGCTAATCAGTATAAACAGCAACATTTTATTTTTGAAATATGAAATCTGAGTGTCCGATTGGTCTCAACAGTTTTAACGTATCACTTGGGAGTATGACATACTCTCATTGTGATCATTCAACAGCCCTCATTCATTAGTAGAACAGCAACATTTGTAATCCAGAAGCTCTGTAGAGGAGCAGGGCGGAGTGATATCACATGTTTTTTTTTTTCACCGCTGATTTTTTATGTCGTAGCCAGCAGCAAGTAACCAGTTTATATTGTTCCTCGTTCTTCTAGGGAATTTGTGGAAACTTTTCTTTGCCCATTTCTTCTGTCTGTTTCCACAGCCTTTAAATGCACATTTCACCAACTCGAAGATTAAGGCTAATGTCAAAATTTTTTAACTACGGCTTTAACATGACTAAAAAAATAATTTACATCAATTGAGGATTGTTTCACTAGCTCCATAAAGCTGTGTTCTTATCAGACTTTAGTCTAACATCTTGCTTCTCATAAAGAAAGTGCAGAAATTGGCTGTTTTCTTTTACACATTCAGCAGCTCCATCAGCACAAGAACCTGCCAAAAATCATTAGACGTGATGTATAAGCAATAAAAACACCCCTGTGGGTGAAGTGTAACACACTTCAAAATAGGACGTGCGTACTTTTTCGCCATTTAGTTCTCATGCAAACACACACAAGCACTATCTGTCAGTGTCTAGCTTTAGGGCTTGTCTGAGAGCTTTCTCGTCTGCAAACTACTCCGCAATTCAGTGTGTCTATCCTGTTAAGCTGGACTCCTTAAATTAACCCCCAAAATTGCCTGGGTGTGTGGGTTTGTCACAGAAGAAAAGCAGTGCAGACCTTATTGTGGTTTAACAGCATTCTGTGAAAAAAACAACCAAAAACAGAATCCATTTTGCTCAAATTTAAAAGCTTAGTTGTCCTTTATGTTGTTATTTCTGTCATCTCTCCTTTGAGCTGTATAATTGAGTATGGTAAACTAGGGGTGTAACGGTAAACAAAAACCTCGGTTCTGTACGTACCTCGGTTTTGAGGTCACGGTTCGGTTCATTTCGGTACAGTAAGAAAACAAAATGCAAAATATAAATGTGCTAGTTGTTTATTACACACTTTTGTGCTTTCAACAATAGGAAAATTAGCCTATACAAAGCTAGAATTCTGCTCAAAAAGTAGCAAGTATTTAAGGATAATAATCCAACAACAATTTGCCTTTCAGACCCCGCGTATTGGTCAGCTTTCTTTCTGAAAGAAAGAAGAAAAAAGAAGTCCTGTGCTAAAGAGAAAAGCAATCCCAATGACAAAGATTTTAACATGTATTTTACAAATGAAATGCCTCAATGAATCTTTTTTTTTCTTCTTATGAACGGTTTTCAAAAGCTTTATTGGTGGATTTTCTCAAGTTAAAGCGCCACACAGAAGTTAATACATTTAATTGTGTAAGCAGGATCTGTGTATGATTCTTATTATTTAATTACAGGTGTTTTAGCTCATTTCAATTTATTTTATTTAAATGGGCTATTATTTATTTTATTATGTGTTTATATTTTACAAATGTGATGTAGTATTCATTTATATTGTATATTTTATATTGTACAACTTTAGTTCCTATGTGAATATTAGTTCCTACTTGTTTTGCTGTGGTAGGAGGGTTCTGTATTGAACACGGGGCCGTGTTGTTTATTATTATAGCAGAGAAGCAGTACATCAACAAAGACAAGTCAACTGTGCCCCGATCTACCACTCAAGAGATTTGATGGACTCAAAAAGTGGGTTACGAATCGATTGCATATTAGTTTGAAAATCGACCGGATCCACTGTATTTTTACACGAGTGACTTCCGGTCTGCCCGATCCTAGCTAGTAGTATTGACGCAGGAGGGCCGCGTCTCACGTCAAATAAAAAACTCTGCCGTTATTTTCGCGTGCCTTGCTTTGAGCCGCTTCTGGGACGCGTCTAACACGCGGCCGCACTGCGACTGGTGTGCATTGGCTGATTGACTTTAACACCCGCGTTTCACTGCGTTCTCGCGTCGGCCATGTTGTCGCGCCGTTGACGTTTCTGGGTTATATACGGTCCCACCGTGTTGGTCTTCATTATAGTAGAGAAGACGGAGTAAATATAATTTACACAAAGAAACTGTAACCCGATCGACTCACAGCCTCGAAAAGTAAGGGTTACATTACGTCAGAAACGCGTTCGGTACGCCTCCGTTCTGAACCGAACACCCCGTACCGAAACGGTTCAATACAAATACATATTCCGTTACACCCTTACTATAAACAGATGACATCTGTTTTTTTGTTTGTTTGTTTTTTAATCAAGGTAATCATGTTTAGTGTAATTCTAATCAGGAAAATTACATAATGCCCGAATTATGGTCATGTGATGCAATTCAATGTCTTCAAACTTCAGTGTTAACTAGAGGTGTGCGAAATTTCCGATTCTTAGATTATGCGCGATTCGGCCGTGGAAGATTCGAGAACGATTCACAAATATTCAAATTCCGATTATTGAGTTATACCAGATAAAGCGGAAGTAAAACACAGTCAGCGCGGTCTTTGGGACGCAATGAGGAACGGACCGAGAGTAAATATCATGTTCAACTCATGCCGCTAGATAAAAAACCAATCATACCTGACTGCGGCTGACAGCCGCTACAAACAACACCCAGTTGCTAGTTGCTACAAACATACGGCTACAGTAGATATCATATATATGTAGAACTAGATGCAAAATGACAGACGACGTCAGTGTTAGAACATGTATTATTGAACAGAGATGCGAAATGACAGACTTTCCGGCGTAAGTAAACAGCCGCCATCTTAAAGCAGTAGACCTCTCTAGAAGGCTCTGTTGTAGCAAACCTAATTAACTATTTATCTAAAATACTCCTAAATCGGTAGAATCTTGTCTTGAATCTATCTTTAAATGATGAAATAGTTTTAAAACTTTGACAAAAGTAGACAGAAGAGAAACTATGGAATAACGGGAGCAATTTTAACAACTGTAACAGTTGATTCACAACATTAAATTAATTGAATGTAGTTTAAAGCTGCTGATACAGAATGGGGACAGGAGTTTTTTATTTACTGTTATTTTTGTATATTTGTTTGCTGTTATATGTTAACTTGATACTGAAATAGTAGTTTGGTTTAGCCTGAGAGGATTTTTGAACAATTTTGGAACTAATGTACAAAACATTAAAAAAAAAAAAAAAAAAAAAAAAAAAAAAAGGGAGGGGTGTGCATCAATAATCGTTTTACAATCGAATCGGAGCCTCTGAATCGTAATCGTAATCGAATCGTTAGGTGCCCAAAGATTCCCAACTCTAGTGTTAACTCTATTTCATCATTTGGCACTGGTTTTATCGAAGTGATCTCATTTCAAGACCGTTTAATGGTGAATTGAGTCCATCCATTGTGTTGTAGGCAGTTGTGTTACAACTAAAACATTAACTGGTTTTCCTTTACTCTAAATGAGAGGAATCTTTTGTGTCCATGCTCGGTAATTTAATCTAGACCTATTTGGTATGTGCGAAATTCATTTCTTATAGGCACTTTTTTAAAAACACAATGCAGAACTGGCCAAACAGTTCGAAATCCCTTATGCATTTAGTCGTCTTTTGTCAAGAAGCACAGCAGACACCACCAGGGTTTCATTTAAATTTGGAGAGTTATGCATCCATCTCAGTTGTGAACTTGCCTTGGCCTTTGAGCTATGCAGAGACACACCCCTTCCCAGAAGACCCGAAGCTATCCACATGAGAAGAATAACTGGTGTGCTTTTTCAGACCATGACCAATACTTCAGTCTTGTTAATTATCCATAAATCCATGTTTGCGGGTTCACTATTAAGCATGAATAAAAGCCAGGACCACACGCAAAGTCAATTGAACTAAATGAACTAAACCACTGTAGAGACTCAATTGAGACTTCACGTCATGTGATGAAAACAAACTTCTGTCATTGTTTGTTGAGATTCCGCTTTCTTGTGCTATAACTGGTAATGCTTCTTGATCATGGTTTTAGCGGAGGGGAAAATAGCTATCATCATTGGTTTCCTCAAGAATTCGGTCACAGTAAAACAAAGAATTTTGTGTTGGTATGATAGTGAGCATACAATGTTTCTGTCACTTCAGTGGACAACTATGTTCCGAGAGACAGGGCGAGGTTGAATTTAGTGAAATTATAGTGTAAACAGTTGTTATCATAGGGGACTGATACTGGTGGAATCCACAGACTCTCCAACACATGCACATCAATTATGTGGGCCATATAAGGCGGCGACTTTTTTTTTTTTTTTAAACATACCCTCCAGCGTCCGACACGCCTTACAATTAGTGACATTTACTGTATTTAAACATTTGTGGCCTTTAACTTCTACCTGGGCATGTGTGGGACAAAATTGACAGGTCATGGCATGCCATCATGTGGGACAATTTATTCACAGTTTCCACACAAGAAATGGCATATATCCAAGACTGTCAAGCTGGTAATTAAAAAAGTCCACAAACTGTAATGTGATTACTTTCTTTCAGTAATGAGTAATCTAACGTGTTTATTTAAAAAAAAAAAAAAAAAAAAACAGTAATCTGATTAGTTTATTTAGTGTTTGTGTGTTACTATTTTGTTATTGCCTCATAATGTATGTAGAATGGAGAATATTGTAGTCATGTATGAAGAGCATTTTGAATAGAAAATGTTAAAAAGGTTCCTGCTCATAGGTCTTCCTGTTTTGTTCTCGAGTCACACACGCCAAGTGTTTTGGGACTGACGTGTGCACATTCGAGCCGTGTGCAGCCACTTTTTGAGATGTGTGAGGTAATGTTGACGTGTGTGCATCCACGAATGAATGTATTTTTCCTTCATTCTGGAGGGTTCCAGCGATAGGTTGGAGCTGGTACATGCCCGGCCGTTTCGTAGCTTTGGCGTTGCAACGGCTGGTAGTCTTCGCTCCTGCTCATCCTCACGAAGTCGGCGACCATTTTTTACATCATATTCATGTTACACATTTATGTCGTGAGGTGACGTGTTCGTTTAGCATCTTTGGTATGTTCGATTGAGATTAAAGTGCTTAGTTAACGCTATGTTTTGTGGCGAAATTGACTGCGTGTGTGTACGGCGTACTTCGGGGTTGTGCGCGCGCATCCGCGCCCGCTTCCACCTTTGTGTATATGGCACTGTGCAATTCATTTGTGTGTTGTTAATTATTGTGCAGTCAATTTGCATGGTTTTATATGGGCACTGATATGCTGTTAACCCAAAACTTAAACCCGAAATTCAGATTTTTTTGACATTAGGCTTAATCTTCAGGGTTTAATTAGTCTGTGGAGTTGATTTCAACAAATTCCATGCAGTTTGTCAGTTATTTGTTAGTTTCAGGGGCTCAGGAGTGGCTAAGCCAGTGCGAGTCAATGGTGTTTGAAATCAACTCCATTGACTAATTAAAACCCCGCTAACTCGAAGATTAAGCCTTATTTAAAAAATTCTGATCTTTCCCTTTAAATTCAATTATCAGAATGTCAATTACATGTGATGACATTTTTCTGTCGGCATTCTTATGTTGAGGCAGGAAAGTGAGGAAAAAAACGGATAAATTACTTTTAAAGTAACTTACTTTGACAATAGAGTAATCAGTAAAGTAACTAGATTACCTTTTTGAGGCGTAATCAGTAATTAAATCACTTTTTGAAGTAATCTCTGACAACACTGGTTATATCGGACATCATCACATCAAAGCGTGTGATTATGCAGAAACATATTTTTAACTTGTCCCGCTTATGTATGTACTTACCGTAATTTTCAGACTATAAGGCGCACCTGACTGTAAGCAGCCACCCACTAAATTCGACACGTTTATAAATAAGCCGCACCGGACTATAAGTCTCAGCTGTCCTCACTGTACTATGGGATATTTACACCAAAAGATATTAACTGGTAACACTTTATTTGATGACGCCGTCATAAGACTGTCATTAGGCCGTCATAATTATGACATGACACTTTCATGAGCATTAACGAATGCTTATGACCTATGTCATTTAGTGTCATCCGGCAAATTATCTCACTTTTGAATGTATGTAAAAGATCCGAGCTGAACCTCAATGGAGTGACAAAATTTGCCAGATGACACTTAATGACATCTGTCATCAGCATTCATTAATGCCCATGACAGTGTCATGTCATAATTAGGATGTTCTTATGACAGTCTAATAACACTGCTGTCAAATAAAGTGTTACCTATTAACTCAAGTAAATCAATAAATATGCTGCACTAGACTCTAAGTCTAATGATTCAAAACGAGGGGAAAAAAAGTAGTGGCTCATAGTCTGAAAATCACAGTAAATAAGGTAACCCACTCCAGAAACTGTCAATGAGATGCAGTGCGATTCTATGTCTGTGTAAATTACAGCCCAAATAATAATCAAATAAAAAAACATGTAACCATGTAATAAAGAGACATCTCTTTTAGGTGACTAACGCTGTGTCCAGTCATCACGAGTTCAATACTATGGACGTTTTATAGTACAGTCAGTTAATGTGAAAATTTTTTCGGGACACACTACTTCTAGAGTACTACTAACACATTTTATTAAGTAAAATACCTTATGTTGACTTTTCCAAACTATTGACTCTTGTTCCTCCAGCTAGTTGTGGTATTTACATGCATGTAAGACACAAGGAGCTCTAAATTGTTTGTGATTTTATACAGATGTTCCTGCGTTGAACCATCACTAACAATAGTGTTTGGACTTTTCATAAGAGTTGCGTCTTTGCGGTTTGGCCTCAGCACCACTAGCGAATGTCTCGGCCAACCAGATGTCTGCACTTTAAAGAATGAGTCATAAGTTGCTTAGAAGACTGCTGGTTTGCAGGTCACGGTCCAGCCACTCACAAACAGAAAGAGTAAATGAAAAACCAACACAAATGTCTTGGTAAGGTACTGAGCCATGTCAACCCACCAAAACAGTAAAAAGCACCTTGGCTTAGTCTCTTAAACTAAATAGATGAATGTCATGGTTTCAAAAGACACTCCCTTATATGGTGGTGCAGAATAGTGTCTATGTTTCATTGGATTACTGCTTGAAGGAGACTACAAGATGGGGATTTTTTTCATTAAACCATTCGGAATAATTTGAATGTGCCATTTGCATGGGTTACACATAGACTTCATAATGATATTGACGGGACACGGGGCGCGGGGCAGATTAATTGCATTGTTGGCGTGGCCGTCAAAGCAGACAAAGAGCTTTTTTCGTTGAAAATTCTTGTGAATAAATGCTTATACTCCTGAATTCTTCATAGATATGGCAGTAAAACCGTCTCGATTCTTTGTTAAAAGAGCAAATAACCGGGTAATTAGCATTTATTTTACGTAAATATGTCGAATGTGCTGCTAGTCTTTGAGCCACTGTAGAACCACCTTATCATCACAAACAGCTTTTTCCGTTGAAAATCATTGTGAATAAATGCTTAAATCCTTAATTTCTTTATAGATATGGACGTAAAACACTCACGATTATTGGTTAAAAAAAAAAAAAAACGTGCAGTTAGCATTTATTTTACATAAATATTGCCAAGTATAATGCCAATGTTGTAGCAAGTAATTTCTCCCATTGATTTTTTTTTCACAATGTTTCAAAAATGCATGCATGCATGGAACGAAAAATATAATAATTACCTTGAATCCTCGAACAGATCACTTCTGAGACAATCCTTCCTGTTTGTATGCGGTACAGCGTTCGTACTTTTTCAACCTAAATCCGGCGTTGGATCCCTACATGTGTTGACTAACTGCGACCGACTGCGAATAACTGAAGCAGACTGTAGGATGGCCCCCTACTTGAAGGCGTTGCACAATGGCTGCTGGGTGTGACCCGTCAATAGAATTATGAGGTCTGTGGGTTGCATTTGTTAGCATTCAACAGCTGTTTTGATCTGGTTCTTAGTATGCCTGTTGAGATTGCATCAGATTCACGAGAGTCAGTGACAAAAAAAAAAAAAAAAAAAAAAAAAAAACAACAAAAAAAAAACAGATTCCGCCTTCTAATCTTGATCTCACAGTGTGTTGTTGGTATTAATAATAATATTAATAATGCATTGGATTTATATAGCGCTTTTCAGGACACTCAAAGAAAGTATATCTTTCATCATTCATTCAGTCCATACTAGGTGGTGATAAATTACTATTATAGCCACAGCTGTCGAGGGGCAGTCTGACATAAGTAAGGGTGGCAATTTGCGCTATCGGCCCTTCTGACCACCACGTGCCATTCATTGTCGCACTACTGTCACACAGATATGTTGGGTTAAGTGTCTTTACCAAGGACACAATGAAAATGTGCACAAGTGGGAGCGGGATTAGAATCCCCGGTCCTTCGATCAATGGAAGATCACTCAATGCCCTGCACTCATAATACAAATATATAATAATAATATAATATGTTGATTATTGTTGTGACTGTAGCTGTTAGTAAAGTTAAATTGATCTACATCATATTAAGTAGTCTAATATTTTGACTAACTTAAAGTAGATAGTTTAGTATGTATAGTTCAGTACACTTCTACTCCACTAGAAAATTCATACGGTGGGATCTCGACTTATGAGTTTTTACAGATACCAGCTATTTTCTTTTATTCTAACACAAGACAGAGCAACACATGCAGCCAGATCATTAAGGGATAATTATTTGAATATATTACCGTAATTTTCGGACTATAGACCCCACTCACATGACGTCACAACCACGCCTCCGCGCCATATTGTCCGTCAGCTCGTCGTGTTTACGCATTACCGCTACGTAAATTCCTCCTATTATGGCGTGTTTTTCTGCTCGTTAACATTAATAATCAAAATGGTGAAGGCGTGTGTGGCAGTTGGTTGCAGTAACAGAGAAGATAGACCGAGAGACTTGAAGTTCTACCGAATTCCGAGAGACCCGGAGAGGAGAGCGTGATGGACTGCTGCAACTCGACGAGAAAACTGGGCACCAAACGATCACCACAGATTATGAAGTAGTCATTTTATATCTGGTAAGATACATTTAATATATATTTAGAGGGTTTTGGGCTGACAACCACAATTAAGATCATTGCGAGGCTAATCGCCGACAACATGGTTTCAAAATTCAAGATGCTTATTTCTTCCACCATCATTATTTTTTGAATAATATTTAGCTGGTAACAAGTGAAAGAAGCTGGCCTCGTCTACGGATCATCAGTTAAACAGGGGTGTCCAAACTTTTTGCAAAGGGGGCCAGATTTGGTGTGGTAAAAATGTGGGGGGCTACCTTGGCTGATTTACGTAGAACAATATATTTAAACAAATTTTAGCAAGCCCTTCTTTGTGTCACATCTGCTTTATTTATTTATTTATTTTTTAATTCATAATTTCAACAATCTCGCCTTTGTGGCGTTCTCTTTCGACACTCGGGCTCTTGCGAAATACTGCTGCTGTGAAATTAAACTGGCTTCAAGTAGCTTTAATTTCTTGCTCCCTATCTTCCCTGTAATGTTGTCGTACATGTCAGCGTGTCTTGTTTGGTAATATCGCGTCACATCGAACTCTTTGAAAACAGCGACTGTCTCTTTGCAAATGAGGCAGACACAGTTGTTGCATATTTTATTGAAGAAATAGTCCAATATCCACCTACCCTTGAAGCGTCGGCCCTCGCAGTCAACTTTTTTTTTTTTTTTTATTGATTGTCGCCATTTTAGAAAATTGGAAGGGTCACACGGGGCAATGTTGCTTAGAGTGCTGCTCTTGAAGTTTTTCAAAGTTTCATGAGAATAGGCAGAGTTTCTGTGGACAAGATAGTTGTAGATATCAGGGTAGCAGATGTCAGGCAGAGACGGCGAAGACAGCGGGTCGAAAAATAATCGATTTAGGCATCAAAAATGGATCTGGCGAATGGATAGACTGAAGCTTTTCCACATAACGTCTTTTATGCAACGCATCCAATGAGTTTACAGCGTCTGAAAGCACCGGAACTTCCATGAATTGCATTATAAATTGCACGACAAATTGAAACCATTGAGAATACGGATAAATGATGACGGACAATATGGCTGCCGGATACAGCGACACGTCATTGTGTGACGTTGATGAGTGGGGTCTATAAGGTGCACCTGACTAAAAGCCGCCACCCAGCAAATTTGACACGAAAACAGCATTTGTTCATGGATAAGTCGCACTGTCCTCACCATGTTATGGGCTATTTACACCAAATAATATTAACCCCACAACTTTTTATTTGACAGCAACATTATAAGACTGTCATAAGACCAATTAAACCACCATGAAGCTTTCAACCAATTGGCTGCAAAGCTTTTTTGGCCATTGCTGCTCCCTTGAGGGAGAGAGTCAACCTCTGCCGCCACCTGCTGTCAACACTGTTGTCCTCTAACATGCCTCTTAGCATGCATTGCAGTGCTACAGATGTAAATAACAATAAAAATTCAAGTTGTGTGCTATTTCTTCAGTTATATTCATTAATTGCTAGTTATGGTATTTAGTAACAGTTTATTTGACAGTGCCACCATAACATAATATGATCATCCTAATTATGACATGACACTGACATGACATTAATGAATGCTTATGACGGATGTCATTTAGTATCATCCGGCAAAATGATCACACTTTTGAATGGATTTGAAAGATCCTAGTTGGACATAAATGGAGTTAGTGACATAATTTGATGGTCTTATGACAGTCTTATAACACCGCTGTCTAATTAAGTGTTAACTATTTACCCAAATAAATTGACAAATACACTGCACTGGACTATAATCCACAGGATTCAAAATGACGGAAAATATAGCAGTTTATAGTCCAAAAATTACGGTATATATCCTTTAAAAAAAAGTAATTAATGTAGTAGTTAATGCAGCTTACTTGTAATGGTTTTCTGAGCTTCATCATGAAATCTAACTAGGCTAGAAACTACTGTAGCTCTCTGAAAGCGTTAATTAACATTGTTTGGGCGTTGCGGCTGATGTGGAGGTGTTGAATGTGTTTGCTGATGTGCTAAGAGTTAAGCACTGAGCTTGTAGATGTGCTATGACTGGATGCTTGCAGCACAAAAGACCCCATTTCCAGTGAACAATAGTCTTCTATCCAGACTGAAGATGTATTGTTACAAAGTGTCAGGCTGACAATCAGCTCTACTGGTGACAGCGGCGAAAACCGCGGAACAATGCACTGTGTTTTCAGCGAAGGAAGAATCTATCATCTGACATAACTTACGTGACATGAATATTTGGGTAGAGAACCGTGTTGTCTCGGACAAAACTAGAGATTAAAATACAAACCCTCCGATTTGCTCACTTATGGAATGACTGTAAGGACAGAAACAAAAATCGTGTGTTCTTTCTTTGGTCCAGTAACGTCTTTTTAAATATTTAAATCAAACATCCTATCCATATGCTCATAAATTAATAATGAGTGGTGGTGGTAGTTTAACCTTGGTAATGTTTTCGTGCATAAATGTGCACAAATGTAAGTGAATATCAACCAAAACACCCAGTGTCTGAGTTCTGTTTGCATGATTGAGCATGTCTCCTGGCTGTGCTAAGGTTGCGCTTATTCAGCCGGAGGCAGAGGAGCGCACACACTTCATTATGGGCTCATTCATCACCTGCGGGACAGCTTGGCACCCAAAATGTACGCACTTCTTCTTTAGACTCCTCACTCAGCATCTCTACCACTTTTTACTGCTCCACCATCTCCCTCCAAACACGTACCTTACTTTTGTTGTTTGATTTACATCAGTATTTTTAATTTCTTGGTGGGAGCCTTGGCATTAGTATTCTTGTCCATGAATCACGATCCAAAAACATGTAAAGATGCGGCAACATTTGCAGCTATGAAAAAAAGCAACTGAAAAATCATCTCAGTAACTTTGAAGCATATGGCGGAAAACAGACAAGACTGAAAAAGCAGTCTCTGCTCTTGCACTCCTCTTTAAAAGGAACTGCTGTATTTTAAGCTAAAACAACTGTACTATTGTGTTTGATAGAACAATATGTCTATATGCTTCCATAGCAGATTCATGGCGCATTAAGCCCCCGAACTATTTTTAATTTGTCCGTTTTACCCTGAAAACCCTCATTTACAGACGTCGCGCAACTGCTTTTGTTTCAACCCAGCCATATAACGCAGGTAATTAATTATATTTATTAGAGATGCCGATCGATCGGGTCCGATCACGTCATTTTCAAAGTATCGGAATCAGCAAAAAAATATCGGACATGCCTTTTTTTAATATATAAACGTATATTTTTTAATTAAATCGTTTTCTAATTGTATTTAACGTTACAGACATAATATGTTACACTCATCCAGAGTCTTTAGTTTAGGCTTAAGGTAGGGTTATCAAATCTATCCCGATAACGGCAGTAATTAATTTTTAAAAAAATGTATCACGTTAAAATATTTAATGCAATTAATGCATGTGCTGCACAACCCACTCACGCATTGTCGCGCTCAATCTGTAAAGGCGCAGTTTTACCTATATAGAGAGCTAAAAGGCAGCGTAAAATGAGTAGAGTGAATTTTGGCAGCCATAGGAGGCTTTTTTTAATTGGCTAAAGCCTCACAATCCCTCTCCCTATGATTAGAAATATCGTGGGAAGCAATGTGGGGAAGCAAGGTAGCAATTGATCTTTTTCTTAACACCCTATGTTATTTCCCAACGCAGAGATATATCAATTGGTAGCAGTACGCACAGTCATGGTTGCTAAAGGCGTGTTACATCCACTCATCATGCATTTGGGCATGGCTGCAGTATCATTTACTGAAAGCTCAACAAATACACTAGATGGCAATATTTAGTCACAATATACAAAGTCAAAAGTCTTTCTATCCGTGGATCCCTCTCACAGATAGAATGTTAATAATGTAAATTCCATCTTGAGGATTTATTGTCATAATAAACAAATACAGTACTTATGTACTGTATGTTGAATGTATATATTCATCCGAGTTTTATTCATTTTTTTCTTCATGCATTGCCAAAATGTATATGATCGGGAAAAATTATCGGGAATGATTGGAATTGAATCGGGAGCAAAAAAAAGCAATCGGATCGGAAAATATCGGGATTGGCAGATACTCAAACTAAAACGATCGGGATCGGATCGGGAGCAAAAAAACATGATCGGAACAACCCTAATATTTATTATTCAAAATGTCTTGTTTTTAGCTTAGAGTCATATGAGTCATATTTCGTTTAAAAAAAAAAAAAATGTTAAAAAATTATTCACTCACATATTTTAAACTTTTAAGCAAATTATGTCACAATGAAAGAAATGGCGTTTGTAAAAAAGTCACGGATATCGACCTCATAACTATCGCTTAATTGTATTTTCTTGTTACTGTCGCATTTTCTCCGATATGTTAGATGACAAATAATCGATCCAAACAAAAAAAGTTTTAATATTATTCTTTTTTTTTTTTTAATATTTAAAAAGGTAAATATATGAAAAAGAAAATCTCGACCACATCGTGACACTTGTTATATTACCATGTTTCACCCATAAAATCCACAAAAAATCCAACTGTAGCCATTCGCAGCTGTGTCTTGACACTCAGTGATACATGCTACATGGAGTTTTTATATAAGGTAAGTAAGTAAAATAAGGTAAGTACGCGATAATATCTCGTTAAAGTCCTGGCGTCTGTAATTCTGTTCTCACGTGCTCTCACCTCCAGATGGGGTTTTGCTGTTTAAAAAACTTTTTTTTTTTTTAAATGCCCTCCTGTTCAAAATTTTTCTTCCCCCAGAAAATTGAGGTTTTGAGCTTTCCAATGATGTATCACAGAATGCATCTAGGACAATTTTGAAAGTTGGCTAAATTGATGGTCTCAGAGCGGAACTTCAAGTCACCAGAGTGTTTTCCGCCATATGTCAATTGGCCACGCTCCATACTACATGTTCAAATATTGAACTTCAAGGGAAAGACAACACCTTTATCATGTGCATCCCAGTGGAAAGAAGCTTTTTAATAACGTGGAAAAAAACAACCTTTAGCAACAGTCTTAAATGTATAAAAGGTGATGTCTTTCCCTTTATTCTTTGTATTTAGAGTTTTTTCAGTCAAACCACGTCACAGAACAAGATGCTTGACCGTTTCCACTACAATTCCTTACCTTTTGAATTTGTGCTGTTTTGTGTGTGTGTGTGTGTGTGTGTGTGTGTGTCTGCGTGCGTGCATGTATGTGGACCACATGATGGGGAGCCCTTCCTGTGGTTTCTTTCAGCTGGCATTCAGCCTAATTAAAGCTTTTATAGCCCTAAAAAGCTGTAGCGTATTACCATGGACGCCCAATGCGCTGTACTTATGGAAACTTGGCATTATTAAAGGATAAATCGAGGTACAAAACAGTCTAATTTCTTTGATGTTGCCATAGAGACCAGGCAACATTTTTGACGGCAAAAAAGCAGCTAGCCAACAAAGAAAGATTAAATGTTGAAATAATGACTACAAATCCTACAACGGTCTTTTATGTAATGTAATCACCTGACAATAACTAGACATATCAGAGATGAAAAACAAGGTTTGTAGTAGGGTTGTTCCGATCATGTTTTTTTGCTCCCGATCCGATCCCGATGGTTTTAGTTTGAGTATCTGCCGATCGCGATATTTCCCGATCCGATTGTTTTTTTTTTTTTTTTGCTCCCGATTCAATTCCAATCATTCCCGATAATTTTTCCCAATCATATACATTTTGGCAATGCATTAAGAAAAAAAATGAATAAAACTCGGACGAATATATACATTTAACGTACAGTACATAAGTACTGTATTTGTTTATTATGACAATAAATCCTCAAGATGGCATTTACATTATTAACATTCTTTCTGTGAGAGGG
Organism: Corythoichthys intestinalis; assembly: GCF_030265065.1. NCBI lineage: Eukaryota > Metazoa > Chordata > Actinopteri > Syngnathiformes > Syngnathidae > Corythoichthys > Corythoichthys intestinalis. The sequence continues at coordinate 36,811,000 of NC_080403.1, read as the reverse complement.
ATCCACGGATAGAAAGACTTGTAATTCGTAAAGGATAAATGTGACTTTGTATATTGTGACTAAATATTGCCATCTAGTGTATTTGTTGAGCTTTCATTAAATGATACTGCAGACATTTAAACTTCTGCCCAAATGCATGATGGGAAGTGCAACCATGACTGTGCGTTGTGGTACCAATTGATACATCTTCTCTGCGTTGGTGAATAACATAGGGTGTTAAGAAAAAGATCAACTACTACTTATCTTCCCCACATTGCTTCCCACGATATTTCTAATTGTTGACAGAGGGATTGTAAAGCTTTAGTCAATTAAAACAAGGCTTCAAAGGCTGCCAAAATCTCTCTACTCGTTTCACATTGTCTATGAATATGTCAATAGGTGCCATTATAGATTGAACGCAACAATGCGTGGGTGGGTGTTGCAGTGCATGCGTTAATTGTGTTAAATATTTTTATGTTATTACCTCAATTAAATATTTTAATGTTATTACCGCCGTTAACGTGATAAATTTGATAGCCCTACTTTAAGCCAAAACTAAAGACTCTGGATGAGTGTAAGACATTTTGTCTGTAACATTAAATACAATTAGAAAAAGATTTAATTAAAAAAATATATATATTAAAAAAAGGCATGTCAGATATTTTTTTGCCGATTCCGAAACTTTGAAAATGACGTGATCGGACCCGATCGGGACATATGCCGATCGATCGGGACATCTCTAGTTTGTAGTGTACTTTATTTGTTCATACAATATTTATAAAAGATGGCTTCACAGCCAAATTAAACTGTTCCGAGCAAATTTAGAGGTATTTTTCAAGCGAATTTTCCATCACCAATGCCTGCTCCTTAACCCTGGTAACACACCAGGCACGTCTACGGCGTGTCAACAATGCCGGCACATAAATGCACCAGTGACGCTCGCCGTCAATTTCCATAGGACTTGTCTAACGCGCAGAGCGTCTGTGGAGCGGCTTGATTGGTTTACGCGAGTATTGCAAGATCGAGCGAAAGTAGTGTGTATTTAAAGATAGTAATACAACAACCATTTGCCTTTCAGACCCGGCGTATTGGTAAGCTTTCTTTCTGAAAGAAAGAAGAAAAAGAAGTCCTGTGCTAAAGAGAGAAGCAATCCCAATGCCAAAGATTTTAACATGTGTTAAAAATATGAAATGCCGAAATAAATCTTTTTTTTTTCTTATGAACGGTTTTCAAAAGCTAAGTTGATGGATTTTCTCAAGTTAAATTTGTGTATTATTATTAGATGATTACAGATGTTTTAGCTCATTTCAATTTATTTTATTTTTATGGGCTATTATTTATTTTTTTATGTATTTATGTTTGACAAATGTGATGTAGTATTCATTTATAGTCTACATTTTATATTGCATACAGTCCCTGACAAAAGTCTTGTCGCTTATCCATTTTGTGTAAACAGTTGCTAGTAATAACCTGACTTTTAATTATTCAATTGGTTTCAGAAATGGCTCATATGAAAGCTAAGACCCTCCCAAATGATGCTGAAAGTAAAAAAATATATTTGTTTCATTGAAAAAGGATTTATCATTTAATGAGGCCATAAAGGTCAAATTTTGGCAAGACGAAAGTTTTGTCGCCTATAGAAAGTAGTGTGAAAATTGAACATAAAAATGTGCTTCAAATACAAAAATATGTTACATAACATAAGCGAATTAAGTAGTGGTGCTGTGAGATCCAAATTCAATATTTTGTATGACTTCCATGGGCTTGAAGGACTGCATCCATGCGGTTCGGCAAGGATTCATACAATTTATTAATGAAGTCATCAGGAATATCAAAGAAAGCAGTCTTGCATGCCTCCCAGAGTTCATCAACATTCTTGGGTTTCATCTTCCATGCTTCCTCTTTCATCTTACCCCAGACATGCTCAATGATGTTCATGTCTGGTGACTGGGCTGGCCAGTTGGTCTTTTTTATGAGCCATTTCCTAAACCAATTGAATAATTAAAAGTCAGGTGACTAGCAATTGTTTCTACAAAATGGATAAGCGACAAGACTTTTGTCAGGGACTGTAATGTTAGTTCCTATGTGAATATTAGTTCCTACTTTGTTGTGGTAGGAGGGTTTTGTATTGAACACAGGGGTACTGGTGTGCCGAGATTTAAAAGCTGGGTTGATATTGTCCTGCCGTGTTGTCTATCATAGCAGAGAAGACAGCAGTTTTTATCAAAAACAACAAGTAAACTGTCACCCGATCTACCCACAGCCTCAATAGATCTGATCGACTCGAAAAGTAAGTTACAATTGCATATTATTTTGAAAATCGACCGGACCCGCTGTATTTTTACACAAGGGACTTCCGGTCTGCCCGATCCTACCTAGTAGTATTGACGCAGGTGGGTCGTGTCTCGCGTCAAATAATAAACTCAGCCGCTCTTTTTGCGTGCGACGCGTTGAGCTGCTTCTAGGACGCATCTAAAACGCGGCCGCACTGCGACTGGTGTGCATTGACTGATTGACTTTAACAGCCGTATTTCACTGCGTTGTGTACTAACGGGGTAAAACGCAAAGCCAGGTTCATAAATGCATTGTTGTATGAGTTTGATAAGAAAAGTCCAGTGCTGTTTTTGGCAGCCCTTTTATTTTTGTCTTAGTCTTTAGTCAAATATATTTATTAGTCTTAGTCATATTTTAGTCATCTCAAAATGTGTTCATCTTCGTCTAGTTTTAATCGACGAAATCGCATAACATTTCGTCTAGTTTTAGTCGACAGTTACTTCTAGTCAAAAAATAAAGGTTTCCAACTATTTCGAATGAACATAGACTAGCATATATTGTAGTGTCTACAAGGACAACGCCAACTTTGAAATGGTAAGACACACTCAGCAGAAAAAGTAGTACATTATTTTGTTATTATGTTAAAAAAAAAAAAAAGTTGTCCGAGCATTTAAGACAGGGGTGGGCAAACGGGTCCTCCAGGCCGCAGTGGGTCCTGGTCTTCATTCCAACTGATCCAGCACAGAGCTTTTAACCAATGAGGTTTCAATGGAAACAAGAAGCACCTGACTGCAATGGACTGATTGCACTGATAACACACCAGATTGGTGAAAAGGTGTCCTCTTGATGGGTTGCAGCAAAAACACGCACCCAAAGCGGCCCTTTGTGGAATAGTTTGTCCACCCCTGATTTAAGAGGATGCTCGCCCCGCTAAAGTAGATGCTAATGCTAACGTGACTTTTATGCTAATGCGATTAGTTACTTTTAGTGTGTGATGATCACTCAACACAAACCTTTAAAGGCTAAAGCATCATTGCATATTTTCTCTTGCCAAGATCAGAAAACAAATCTTACAATGTGTTTCCAAACAAGCAAAATGGAGCGCAGCCTAGCTTGAAGCGCAGCACATATCACGTGAGTGACAAAACCCAAACACTGCTACGATGCAAGCTGATGTACTCCATGTACAATATGAAAATGTCACGCGTTGTGAACATATGACAGAAACTATGCCACATTTTCTTATTGTCGTCTCGTCAGGCAAAAACTGGCATTCGTGTCGTTATGTTCTTGTTTCCCAAGCCACATTTTCATGTTGTCATGAAAAAAACTGTCACTGGAATATTGTCGTTATTGTCATTGTTGACAAAAACTACACTGTAAGAATCCATACCTTACCCCCATCAAACACATTTGGGATCAACTCAAACATAGATTGTAAAAGGGCTGCAGCTATCGAATATTTTAGTAATCGAGTAATCGACTGAAAAATTCTATCGATTAATCGAGTAATCGGACAAAACATATTTTTTTTTAGGTAAAGAGCAATTATACATATAGATGAGAAAACAAGACATTTCATGTAATATTGAACCATTTTCAGTCAATCAATGTCTTTATTTTCGATGCACATTGTTGAAAACAGCCAACAATTTCATCTCAAATGTGACTTAAAAAAAGACTAATTCACTGCTTTCACTCCAAAAACTTTTAGATCGTATGAAAAAAAAAAATATATATATTTCTTAACTAAAAATGTCATTACGCTTGATAACACACATGACTTAAAAGTTAGGTGTTTTTCCAACGTGTTTCTATTGAATTTCCACTTGTGTCAAGCTATAAGTTCTAGTTAAGTTTTAAGTTAGTCTAAACTGTAAGTCCTGATAGGATTTTGAGTTTTTGCAGTGTTCAAAATAAATGTTGTGCTGTATTGGAGCACATTAGGCACCAGTGCTACTTGGTGTTTTATCCAGCAATGACTACTGAGCTAAAATTGACAGTTAGCATTATTATGTTCTTATTTTACACCCTAATCACTCTACAGCGCTGTTTTCACAGATTAAATAAAGCCTCTATGTAAGAGTTAGCCACGCATCAACAGTGGTCATAATGAATAGAAACCTAGCCCTCTGCAGGGATAACGTTACGTGAGCGAGTGAAAGTAACGTTAATCTTATTTATGAGCGCCGAGAAGTGTACTGCTTTAAGATGGCGGCTGTTTTATAAACGCCGCCGAGTCGGTCATTTCGCATCTAGTTCTATGTACATGTGATATCTATGACACGCATCAGACGCTACCTGCTAGGCTGCTACCACCGTAGCAACATGCGGGCGTAGTTTTTAGCAATGTCGGCGCAGTTTGTAATGGCTGTCGGCTGCAGTGAGGTATTTTTTTATTGCTTCTTCCTCTACGCACGTGACGTCAGCGCGTTGTCCCGCATTAAAAGTAGTCCGGGCAAAACGTGATGCTTAGAGCTGGCTAAATTAAACAATTCCTCGAGGTGAATAAAATTACTCGGATCAGTTTTTAAACACGAGTTACTCGAGTTGCTCGAGTATTCGTTTCAGCTCTAGATTGTATCATCACTGACTTTGACTGCCCGAATTACTGTCTGGATGAATGGAAACGAACACACAACAAAATATTTTTATAAAGTCTTTGGAGGCGGGTCAAAGCTGTTGTAGCTCATTTTTTTATCATTAATGATAAAAATGAGGAAAGACAGTTACATGGTCAACAAAGTACTCCCCTCTAGCTCTTCCCAAGACACGTGTTTCTCCCACATAACAGTCATATCTCTAAAGCTAGCGCTGGTGGACCTGAGATAAAACCATATGGAAATTTTATGTGAAAAATAAAAAACAACACTGACATTGATGTCGAGATGCTAATGTCACTAAGCCCAAATTATGACCATCCCCACAAGAATTACCAAGTGAGAACCATAAATAAGAACCATGATCTACAACTAAAAACAAAAAAAATACCCCTTCTTTTCACTTCATAATTACCCACAATCAAGGCTCTAATGACTTGTGAGGGCTGTAACTTCCTCCACTCACAGTAAAACCCAAAATAGCTATGTATAGTGCGACATGCAACAGATGGGTAAAAAAAGAAGCCAGAAAACCACATTCACACCCTCTAAACTTTTCCAAAGAGGTGACTGATGAAACATGATGGAAAACATGGGAGGTGAGTAACCAAATCAAATGAGCTTTTGCACTAATGCAACGGCTCAGCTGCACATTTTCTGATTAACACTCGCAGGAGAACTCAGGGCGCCCCACAGCACATGAATCTCCAATCCATCTTCTCTTTTGTAATAAATGGTACAGGACCAGAGGCCGCTCTCGGCCACATGAACACAATTCGGGCCACTTTCACAACAAAGTCAAATGATGGTGAAAGCAGATAGGTGAAAACAACATCTGGGTTGTATTTGATAAGCCGAAGATTCTACCTCCGAGAAAAAGGAGTATAGGGGAAAAATGAAAGGCCAAAAGCAAGCCTTAACATATTTCTTTCCTATTTTGTGTGCATACACGATGAGTTATCAGGAACTGAAATGACTTAGGGGTGATGCTGTTGAATATACAGACTGGGCCACTGCTAATTTCCTCCCTTGTCAGCAGAAAAGCTAAGGCAGAAATAGTTCAACATGAGGATACTGAAGCTTCTAGCACTTTATAAAGACATATGCACTATGCAAACCTTATAAATAGCTGACTTTGCATTTTTAAAAAGCCAGGCTTGCTTACCAAACATCTTTGCCAAAGTGCCATTTTTGCACTATTTTAATATGTATTTTATTGATTTTATTTTTTTTTAATCTCTGGTAGAGATGTCCCGATTGATCGGCATCCGATAACGTCCTTTTCAAAGTATCGGAATCTGCAAAAAAATATCGGACATGCCTTTTTTAAAAATATATACAGTATATATATTTTTTAATTGAATCGTTTTCTAATTGTATTTAACGTTAGACATAATGTGTTTCACTCATCCAGATTAGTTTTGTCTTAAAGTAGGACTATCAAATTTGTTGCGTTAACGGCAGTAATTTTTTTTTTTTTAATTAATCACGTTAAATAATTAACGCATGCGCTGCACGACCCACTCACGCATTGCCGCGTTCAATCTATAAAGACGCTATTTTACCTATAGATAGCGCTAAAAGGCAGCGTATAATGAGTAGAGAGAATTTTGACAGCCTTTGGAGCCATTTTTTATGTGGGTAAAGCCTTACAATACCTCTCTCAGCAATTAAAAATAACGTGGGAGGCAATGTGGGGAAGAAAGGTGGTAGTTGATCATTTTCTTAACACCCTATGTTCTTTCCCCACGCAGAGAAGATATATCAATTGGTGCTCCTACGCACAGTCATGGTTGCACTTCCCATCATGCATTTGGGCAGAAGTTAAATGGCTGCAGTATCATTTACTGAAAGCTCAACAAATACACTAGACGGCAATATTTAGTCACAATATAAAAAGTCACATTTATTCTTTAAGAATTACAAGTCTTTCTATCCGTGGATCCCTCTCACAGAAAGAATGTTAATAATGTAAATGCCATCTTAAGGATTTATTGTCATAATAACCAAATACAGTACTTATGTACTGTATGTTGAATGTATATATTCGTCCGAGTTTTATTCATTTTTTTCTTAATGCATTGCCAAAATGTATATGATCGGGAAAAATTATCGGGAATGATTGGAATTGAATCGGGAGTAAAAAAAAAAAAAAGCAATCGGATCGGGAAATATCGGGATCGGCAGATACTCAGACTAAAACGATCGGGATCGGATCGGGAGCAAAAAAACATGATCGGAACAACCCTACTCTCTGGAGAATTACTTTGGTTTAGCTGGTAAAGGAAATCTGCATGAGAAGTTGCTGCTTGCGTAGAAGGAGGATACGTCCTTCTAACATATCTGACAGAATTTCTGCTCCTGGTTCTCGTGCAAAAAGGCACGACCTTCACATGTGTGCCAAATTATTCACTTTTTTCTCATTTGGACAATCAGGTTTTGATGGAATGCGGCATAATCCATTTTTCTCTCGCTGACCCTTTTGCTTTCTCCCAATTCAGTGGTCCCAATCCTCTTATTCCCAAACCACTCTGTATCTGTCTTCCTGCCTCTCCGTCTTCCCTTCTCACACTCCTCCTCTCTAATCACTCCCATCGCTCTCTTGTGAAGAGGGGGAAGCAGGCTCTCATGTTTGACAGACAGCCTCTGAGTGCGGACATCTTCTGTGCTCAGTCTTATCACTGGCCAAACCTGGCAACGTTTGAGTGGCAACTGACTTTTACTGGAGGCTCTTTTTGCCTAGGGTAGTCTCTAGAGCTCGATCTTTGAGTTGTAAAATATCCATTTGTGTGTGTGTATGTATGTGAATATGAGACAAACCTAAACTGATAACATTTGCAAAAAATAATTAGCACTGTATTTGATTTTATGTCATTCAGTGCCAAGTGAAAGTCTGTAAGTGAGATTAAACGCATGTAGCCATTTGCATTTATGACACATAATAAAAAAGGGATCCGGAGTAGAAATAATGGATGTAACAGTTCTAGGGCTGCAGCTATCAAATATTTTAGTAATCGAGTAATCGACTGAAAATTATATCGATTAATTGAATAATCGGATAAAACATATATTTTTAGGTGAAGAGCAATTATGAATATACATGAGAAAACAAGACATTTCATCAAATATTGAACCATTTTCAGTCAATGTCTTTATTTTCGATGTACATTGTTGAAAACAGCCAACAATTGCATCTCAGATGTAACTAAAATAAAAAACAAAAAAAAGACTAATTCACTTCTTTCACGCAAAAAACTTTTAGATCTTATTAAAAAAAAAAAAAGTATATGTATATATATATATATATATATATATATATATATATATATATATATATATATATATATATATATATATATATATATATATATATTTCTTACCTAAAAATGCCATAACGCTTGATGACACACATCACTTAAAAGTTAGGATATTTTTCCCCACGTTTCAATTGAATTTCTATTTGTGTCAAGCTATTTTTAAGTTCTAGATAAGTTTTAAGTTAGTCTAAACTGTAAGTCCTGATAGGATTTTGAGTTTTTGCAGTGTTCAAAATAATTGTATGATACAGGCTGTATTGGAGCACATTAGGGACCAGTGCTACTTGGTGTTTTATCCAGCAATGACTACTGAGTTAAAATTGATAGTTAGCATTATTAAGTATTTATTTTACACCCTCATCACTCCACAACGCTATGTTTTGTTAAAGCCTGTATGTAAGACACGTTAGCCACGCATCGACAGTGGTCATAATTAATAGATACCTAGCTCTCCGCAGGGCTAACGTTACGTGAGCTAGTGACAGTAACCTTAATCTTATTTATTAGCGCTTAGCGCTCTTTATTAGCGCTTAGGGCTCTACTGCATTAAGATGGCGGCTGTTTACTAATGCCGCTGACTCTGTCATTTCGCATCTAGTTCAACATACATGTGATCTCTATGAGACGCATCAGACGCTACCTGCTACCAACGTAGCATCATGCGGGCTAGTTTTTAGCAACGTCGGCGTCTTTTGTAGCGGCTGTCGGCTGCAGTAAGTATTTTTGCTCCTTCCTCTACGCACGTGACATCAGCACGTTGTCCCGCATTAAAAGTAGTCCGAGCAAAACGTGATGCTTAGCGCTGTCAAAATAAATGATTACTCGAGGTGAATTAAATTACTCGGATCAGTTTTTAAACTCGAGTTAGTCGAGTTGCTCGAGTATTCATTTCAGGTCTAAACAGTTCTCTCTTCATGTTGATCAGCAATGTTTTAAATTTTCCTTCCTCTTATGAATTTAATGCAGAAATATCTTTAATGAATTCAGTTATATTTAGGGATTTATAATGCAGTGATGATCCCTCGTTTTTCGCGGTTAATGGGGACCAGAACCCACCGCGATAAGTGAAAAACCGCGAAGTAGCGTGTGTTCAATGTATTTATTCAGATTTAGCATTGGAACGATATAATATACGACATGTTTAATTGAAAAAAAAAAAAAAAATACGGTGGTGCCTCGACATACAATCGCTTCGACACACGATCTTTTCGACATCCGACGTAAAATTTGACTTGGCATTTGTTTCTACACCCGACTACATGCTTGAAATACGACGGTTTATGACAGCACCGCAGTTGCTGTGCTTTTCCGAAAGACGGAACCACGGCGGATTTTCTTGTGAGAGAAATCAACACGGCCTCAAAGAAGATTAGTGCAGGTGGTGAAAAAGGAAAAAGGTGACATTTACCATTGAAATGAAGATGGAAATGATAGAAAAATATTGTATGAGTGTGGTGTGCGCATTCGGGAACAGGCTTGTCAATACAGCCGTAGAATGTCTACGATCTCGACGGTCCTCCTCCGACCTCCGCTCGCCAGTCTTTATAAGTTAAGGTGGCAAATATTATTGTGGTAACATTGCCAAAGAAATCGCCAGCTTCGTCAGGTTTTTAAGCATTTATTCCATCAACTTGTGCAACACAAAACACCTACTGTCCGCCAGTTGACGCCAGCAACAAAACATTAATTAAGAGAAAGTAGAATTTCTACACACTCTCTATCGCGCTGGCACGTCAGCCAAACGGTGCATTCCGGTACAGCACGCAATAAATGGCCGCCACATTAGAACCTGATTTATTATATTATTACAGGAATTATTATTATTATAATATTATTCCGATTTTTATTAATAATTTATTTGTTTTGCTATGTTTAATTGCCATTTGTAATAGTACCAGCAGTATTTATAATGGATTTAGTGTGGATTTTTGGGCTGTGGAACGAATTAATGGAATTATAATGTATTCTTATGGGAAAATCCTGCTCGGCATACGACCATTTCGACTTACAAACAAGGACCTGGAACGAATTAACTTCGTATATAGAAGTACCACAGTAATTCAAAGAAACACTGTTATCTATACAGATTTTTAATAAATGGTTTTAAGCACTTCAAATGTAATAATAATGATGACTTTTGAACATGTTACTGTCCCACCAAATTATTTTTAAACAAGAATAAAGTTGAAAAATGCTTGTCTTTATTAAATGCTTCATTGATTGAGTCCACTCAAATCCGCTCAAGCTGCTTACTTACACACAATGAGTTGCCACAGCAACTGTTTAACAAATTTAACTATGATTGACGCATGCGGCGCTTTGAAGTTTCGAATTCCAGGCATGTCTGGCAAGATCAAACCTTAACGTCTGTCAATCATCGTTAACTTTAGTAAGGTACTCCAGTGCACTGCCTGACCAAGAAACGTAATCGGATCGGAACAGCTTTGTATTTATTTATGTGTTTTTAATTGACAAAAATAAAAGGCGTGATTGACTAAGGGCGTGAAGTTTGAAGCGTGAAGTAGTGAGGAATCACTGTATTTGTTCAGATCCTATTTAGGATTACAGGATTGTCAGAGGTTTGTACTGCATAACATTTATTGAACTGGCAGCAGGAACCAAATATGAAAGAAGCAAAGAAAATTAAAAGACAATTGGTCAATTGGGTTTCTTCGGAAGCTCCTTCATTAGCTAATATGTACAGAACAATGCTTGACAAATAGTCAAATAGTTCTGTTTGGACTCAAGCATGATACTCTTCCTTGGCTACAGATCTGTTGGGAAAATAATTATTATGTATGCCACCCTTAATAATAAAATAATCATTATTCCTTTAGGTAAAATTGAATGATAATCACACGATTTGTAATAATCCACAAAACCAGAAATGTTACAGTAATGTAGTTTCAATTCAAGTGATGGCACAAAAATGCCGAATTCGTGAAGGAGGGAGGGGGTCACCAATTGGCTCAATAAGTGTGTCCTGTCTGAATGAATGAAGACATCCATGCCATTGTGCATAAGTTCAGCCCTTTTTAGACATTCACATGATGAGACATCCTTTGAATTAAGATCAATACTGATCAATGCAGGTCAAAGTTTATGGACAACTGGGAGTCAGCTTTCTTGTCGTAGTTAGTCAGCTGCCAACAAGAGCTCGAGCAGCAGGAATTAGCATTGGGGGCGAGTGGTTGAGAAGGCCACTCACTTACCAAATCAATTGCCACACTCACAGCCTAAGGAGCAACTAAAGATCCACTTGCATTCATCATCATCTATCGCTCCACTTTCTATCCCCCTTGCAGCCTGACTTCAAACACTTAGCCTCTTTCTACTTGAGTGAGCTCAGCAGAATTTAGTCTCTTCTCCCTGGAGGAATATATAAGAAAGGGAGGTTTGTACTAAGGTCTGGAAGGAAGTCGTAATAGGATGACATGGCAGATCTTCCAACAACTGTCGACAAAACCTTTTGTCAAGCAATTTAATGTATGATTAGATTTTCCAGCTCTCAAAAACACTGTTTGCATCCAAGTAATACATTGGGGTAGTGTAAAACAGTAAATGTTAAGGACATTTATTGTAGTGTTAGTGGGTAAGCTTGCAGCCCAGGTGCAGAGGAGCTGTCGGAGTCACAGAGCACAGGAAGAGCAGGATGCTGCAGCACATGTTGCCCACTAAACCCATTTTCTCTTCAGCTCTTGATAATCTTTTACCAGCTTCTCACACAGGGGTGCCATCAACAAAGCTGGCAACATGTCTGTGTGGAATGCAATATGGCAATTTACAAACACACAGTCAACAAAGACTGCTGAGCCAGCGCTGGATCTTGCACATGTACATTGCTCTTAAACTTAACACATCTGACATGACTAGTATGGTACAACATACACAATGCAGCACACCTATTTTTGTTCAAAAATGTGTTACGACATATAAGATGACATATGCAGACCCACAAAGCAACCGCTATTGCAACATGCCAAATTGCCAAGTAAAACGAGATGAGCTGGGACAATGGATTATATGGTGACTAATATAAAATGTTTGTGTTAAAAATACAAAAGGAGTGGTGACATGTGGCACAGCTGTGAGATGCTGGGATTTTTGTGTGCTGTCAGCCAACTTGAATCACAACAGCTGAAAGCCTCTCGTCTTTCATGTCTCCGCTTGATGACTTTTATGCAACTAACAGATTTAACAGTCTATCAAAGCATCTTTGGTGTATCTCCTTTTCTCTTTTCTTTCCATAAAACCACTTGCTCCAAAAAGGTCTAATTGCATCTTACCAAAACAGTACAGAAGTAACCAAAACACAAGATTTAAGTGGCACTTACAAAGTTTGGAGTTATTTGCTGAGAAAATCACAAAAGGATTTCTAAGGCCCTGAAATAAACAGTTCATTTATTGCCCAACATTTCCTTTAAGTAAAATCTTGAGAAAATTAAAATTACCGTTAGTGTCTGAACTTTCAAAATGTTAACACTGTCCAAGAAAAATGTAATCAATCACTAAGGCAATTATCTATCCAAGGTTAAGGTGCCAAAATATTGCATTTATACCACCCAGGGGACAAATCTTGGCACCCTGCCAAAGACAACTCCCCACTAATCATAGATTCAACAGCCTGTGAGCACAAATCATCAGCTAAACAAAAAGAAGGAAAATGTTCAAAAGTTACTCACCACTTCCCACTCCCCTTCCTGACTGTGCAAGGAATGAGGACAAGAGGGGGCAGAGAGCACAGCAGCAGTGCAGCAGCCTGAAGCAAACACTTTCAACGGCTTTCCCTAATTGAAAAAGTCTGTTTTCGTGTCTCGGAACAGTGAGTGTGAGAGCGGAGAGGGAAAAGAAACGATTGCCATGGGCCGAGGTAAAGGGGAGAAGAGCAATCCCGCAGCAGGGGCGAGAGCACGGAGGGACCAGAAGGAAGTGAGGGAACAACAAGAGTTTTTTAACAGATGAATGCAATCAGTGGTGGCCACCAGGCTGGTTGCTGAGAGGGCAAACAGCTCACAACATGGACCCCTCCCACAGTCTGCCAACTATAGTCAGCATTTTTGCCTTAAAGTCCATGTTCTCCCTCATGCATTTACCCCATAAAAACAGTTGGCAACTTTCGTTGCACACAGAGTACGTAAAACAGGAGTTTACTAATCTTACACGTGTTAGTTCACCACATGTAGGAACCAGTGTTGTCACAGATTACTTAAAAAAGTAATTTAATTACTGATTACACCTCAAAAAAGTAATATAGTTACTTTACTGATTCCTTTATTATCAAAGAAACTAAGTTACTTTAAAACTAACTTATCAGTTACTTTTTACCAATTGTTCTCCTTTTGCTGCCTCAACATAAAATTGACAAGAGAAAAATATCATCACATGTAATTGAATGTTTCACATAAGGCTTAATCTTTGAGTTAGGGGGGGTTTAATTAGTCGATGGAGTTGATTTCAACCACCATAGGCTGTATTGGCTGAGCCAAAATTGTGTTGGTTCGTTCCACTGAAATGGATCTACGTGACCTCTGCATTGTAATTTACATACGTTGCTAATTACTACCAAGAAAAAAGTTCTCCTCACGGTTTCCAGTCATTTTTTAGTAATTAGCGTTTTCGTGTCGGTCTTTTTTTCCCCCGTGGCGCAGTGATATTGATACGGCGGAGTCGTATCGTCAGTGTGTGAAGCCATTTTAGGTCACGTGCACCAATAGGAGACGAGGACTGTTGCTATGCGCTTCGATAAACAAACAATATGGCGGCGACCGTGCCAAGCTACAACACGAGCGAAGATGAACCAAAGATAAGAAAACCGCATTCGGAATTTAGTCAAAAGGCATCGAAACGATGCTATATGCATCTCTCAACTGTCCAAGGGCGAAAAAGGGCAGGAATTTGGAAAAAACGTGCAGAGCCCGCGTGGTTGCGTCAGACAATGGCTTTCTTCCCAGGCTCCGTCGAAGGATCTTGCTGAAAATGCGTCGACTGGGATTTTTAATGACATTCACTACAGGTAAGCCACACGCACGCCTTTACTACAAGGTTAATTGTTATTAACTTATGCTAAAAAAAAATCTTATTTAAACTAGTGTCGTAACGATACCACTTTGTTATAAAATGTATATAGGGTACAGTGTGTCAAAAGTGAATCCAGTAGAACTTTTTATTGCATACCAGTTATGGGTGACAATGGCTAAATAAACCTTTTGGCTCAAGAACATCAAGCTGTAGTCAATAAAAGCCCTGATACTGACGTGGCAGTGATTGCTGTTAGTCTGCAGATAGATTTACAGTGTAAATTGCATTTTTTCACAGGAGGAGGCAACAGAACGAGGACTGACGTCTCTAAGGTCTCTGCAGCTCCTGGCACTAGTGTGTGTTCAGCACTCATTGGCATCCATACATTCACAGGTTGTGCCTCTGCTTGTGCCTTTCATGGCAAAGGCAAAAAAAACCTTTTCTTTTGCACGTCATAAAAAAGAATACCTGACTGGGTTTGCAAAGCTGGGCAGCAGTTTTAAACTTGACCTACAAACATTTAACACGTTGTGTAAATACGTGTGCCACCTGTTTTGCCAGTCATGTGCCAAAAATGATGCCAAATGCAGATCTTTCTGTATGGCCTCGTCAGTCTTGCCAGAACATTCTATTCCCCCCAAAACTGATGCTCTGTACCAACATTGCAGGACAGCAGACTATCAAGCAGCAATTATGAAACGTTGTCTGACAGTTAAAATGTGTGCCCCTTCACCCATTGGGAATGGGTGGGACATTGAGGATGGGCAGTTGGCAGTGACATGGATGACTAAAAATCCTGCCCGATACTGTTTTGCAAGTAGTCAACTGTAGTTGAAAGGCAACCAATTGTGACATGGGAAGATGTTCCTGTATGTCTGCAAAACTTTCTTGTACTGATTTATATCGGTGCCAAGCATGTGAGAATGTTTCCAAAGAAACAGAAGACACTTGGATGGGATGATGACTTTGAGTAAAACGATTTTGAGGAGTAATGTTGTCATGTACAGTTTTACTATTCTTTTATTTCTATTTTTTTTAATTCGTTTTTCAATATTTGTATGTGTAATAATGTGTATTTCTATAGTATGAGATACTTCCATGTTTAAATAAATGTGTACCAACAGTACTATACTTGAATGATTCCAACCTTTTGTGTATATACAGTGTGATTAAAAAAGGCTGTGCCAAAATCAAAATGCCATGTCAAAAACGAAAAACATAAAAAAAAAAAAAAAAAAAAAAAAAAAAAAAACTACCTTGGACAGATGTAGGAAGTAACTAAGTTTAATTTCATGTTTTCATAGTACTCAAATATGGCCATCACCAGCAGCATGGACAACATCAAGTTGACATGAGAATTCCTCCCTCCCGCGTTGATTGCGTCTGTTATGTAATCTTTCATGTCATCAATATTCGCTGGAAGTGGTGGAACATACACTTAGTGTATAACATACGTTATGTGCCATAAAGATGGATAACGAACTTTGTCTTTAACATACCAACACGTCCAGCAAGTACTGATGATGTGAAATATCGAACAACAGTCGCAATCAAGGCAATAACTGCGACATGCACACGTTTGAGAGGAATTCTCATCGTGGCTTGATTTTGTCCGTGCTGCTGGGTGTGCTCACATTTGAGCACTTGTGAAACATGAAATAAAACTTGGAAGTTATCTTCAACACGTGTCCATCACTTCTTTTGTGATGTCTTTCATTTTTTAAGTATCACCTTATGATTTTGGCACATTATATTTTTGATCACCCTTTAATTTTTTTGTCTTATTCCATTTTTGCCATGATTCACATCTAGGAGGGTGTGGTAGCAATTGGGTTGATTTTCAGCTATTTATGATCATGGCGTGCATTTTTTATTTTATATATTTCATTGCATAGTAGGTTGTGATATTTTTAATATGACACATAAGCCTTTAGCTTAATTCAATATATATTTCATTGTGCTGGGTGCAAATCATTAATGTTGAAGTGTTTCCTTCAAGAAATTAGCTACATTTCTCATTCTGAATTCACCTATGTGTATACTAAGGCACCAATACTTGTTTCAAATGTTTGGTAGATGTGTTTATGACATTTGATAAAGATTTTGTGTTGCCAGAATTAATATAACACTTAAAACAAGCAAAAACAGCAACACTAGATCTGTATTTTTGTGTATTCACATCAGGATACATTTCTGGCTGGTGACTAAGTTAGGAGGGTATTGGCTTTGAAAAAATCAATTTTCTAAGCACTTTTTCCATGGTCCCAATAAAGCCATATTTCCACAAGCTTGTCCATTCGCAGCACTTCCTGGTCAACTCTAATCTTTTAATGGACGACGGTCTCACAGAAGAAGTTGTAGCTGTCAGTGAAGGGTGTTTCGGTTCTGAAAAACACGCACACACACATAAACCATGTGAGAACTGTTTCATCCATATCATATTTACATAATCTTCCAATCCAAATGATATAGGCTTGTCTATTCTGCCATTTTTTCCTGAATAAAATTATCAAATAGGTTTTTGGAACTACGGTTAAACAGACTAAATACTATGTTATTTGTCAATCTAAACTTTTTGCTCAAAGTTAATAATCTAACATCATAATAATGACCACTACAGCCCAGAACTCACATTGCAAGTCTTAACTTCATATGTGATCTGACCAGAAGCCCACAACTCCCATAGTTATTCACAACAAAAGGCGTGTGTGTGGCTTACCTGTAGTCAATGTCGTTAAAAATCCCAGTCGACGCATTTTCAGCAAGATCCTTCGACGGAGCCTGGGAAGAAAGCCATTGTCTGACGCAACCACGCGGGCTCTGCACGTTTTTTCCAAATTCCTGCCCTTTTTCGCCCTTGGACAGTTGAGAGATGCATATAGCATCGTTTCGATGCCTTTTGACAAAATTCCGAATGCGGTTTTCTTATCTTTGGTTCATCTTCGCTCGTGTCGTAGCTTGGCACGGTCGCCGCCATATTGTTTGTTTATCGAAGCGCATAGCAACAGTCCTCGTCTCCTATTGGTGCACGTGACCTAAAATGGCTTCACACACTGACGATACGACTCCGCCGTATCAATATCACTGCGCCACGGGGGAAAAAAAGACCGACACGAAAACGCTAATTACTAAAAAATGACTGGAAACCGTGAGGAGAACTTTTTTTTTGGTAGTAATTAGCAACGTATGTAAATTACAATGCAGAGATCATGTAGATCCATTTCAGTGGAACGAAATCCATTTTCTAAGCACTTTTTCCATGGTGCCAATACAGCCTACCATTGACTCGCACTAGCTTAGCCACTCCGGAGTCCTGAAACTAACAAATAAACTGCACGGAATTTGTTCAAATCAACTTCAACAACTAAATAAACCCCTGCTAACTCAGAGATAAAGCCTAATGTCAAAAATTCTGAACTTCCCCTTTAAAATAAAGACCTAGCTGTTAAAATATTGTCTATAAAAGTTGTAAAGCAATAAAACAAACAATGAAAAATGAACAAGAATCCTGCAATGTATTTCATAATGGGTCAAAATGATTTTTCCAGCAGATCATGTGACTAGCACCTTAGAGACTATCTTTTGCTTTGCTTAGCCAAAACTACACCTCTGGAGGCAAGATGTATATTTGGAATTTCTGTAAACCTATGCTTTCAAACACAACCAACAACAACTGAGCTTGAACAGTTTTATTTATATGTATATATACAGTATTGGCCAAAAGTTTGGCAACACCTCAAAGGTGGATACTTTGAAGAATGTAGAATATAAAATGTGTATAAAATGTGCCGTGGCAGACAGCGCTCAAACAGCATGGTAATACACGTGACCCGTTATTTTTCCCCGATGAGAAAACGTGAGATGTGACGTCATTCTCGAACTCAAGAGCAATATTTTTTATTCAAATGCTCTTCGTACATGAGTACAGTATTCTTCATTCTACATACATTATGAGGCAAAAACAAAATAGTAACGCACAGGCACTAAGGGAACTACCTTTAACCGGATTACTGGCTTGGAAAAATGAACACATTAGATTGCTCGTTACAGAAAGAAAGTAATCAGATTACAGTAACGCGTTAACAACACTGGTAGGAACATAATCTGAGCATTCAAAAATGGAATATGCTCTTCATTAAAGGAGTCAACTACGTGATGAAGAAGCTTAAAATAGCAATATTTTTCTGGACAAGTATGTTCCATAGATAGAAACTTTATCAACGATGGCTAACACACTGGTGAAATTTGAGCATAGCTGGAGAAAGGAATACACCTGTATGGTCTCTGACAACTATGAAGACAAAGTTCTTACTGCCACCAAGTTCCAATATGAGTCTACATACTGAATGTAAGACCCTCAGAGAAAGATATCTTTATATCTTGAGCCATCACAAGCGTGCTTGTATGTGCAGATTTCTTAAAAATTGACTCTATATGACTAACATTGTTCAGATTTCATGCATAATCACAGTGTGTGTCAAACAGCAATAGATCCTCAATGTTGTGGACAAGAAAACAGCAAATGTGGTTGCGGCTTTCGAGAGGGATTCAACCATAATTATCCAATGTTACTTATTTTTCAAACTTAGAAGGACCACATTAATGCCTATGTTTTTTCGCAAAACATTGACTCATGCAGTGTTTTGTGATTTCCGGACTGTAATTCAGTATTTGAGCTTAAAGGCATTGTTGTTTGAGATTGAAGTATGTAACTGTTGATGGAAAAAAAGGATAGTTTTTTTGTAGTATTCCCTCTATAGCAGTCAATCAGTCTTCTCTCCTGCCTTCGGAGCCACAGGGTCAGTAGTCTATGGAAACATCTGCTAGAGCACTCCTAAAACCCAGTTGAATTATTCAGTGGGTAGCAGATAACTTAAATCAGGGCAAGTAACAATCGACCTTGTGATGGGTCTCTAGGTGCTGAATCTCAAACAAACCATGCTCCAAAATAGCTAACTCTACTTTGCTCTTACTGACAGTCATATGTCATTTAAATGCAAACAGAGAAGTGCAAGAGCTTAATGCCTGCATGATAGGCAATGATATGAATAGGAAATTTCTGGCACTATTCATTGAAGTGGTGTAAGCAGAGTACGATCACATCCTAGTCAGACCACTGCATTCACAAGCATTTGGCAGCCAGAGTTGAGCGTCTTGAAAGATTTGTGTAGGCCGAGAAGGACTGCAAACCATTTAGGAAGATTCAATCCAAGCCTCACCACAAAGGCATGCAACTTCAATACAAATACGTATAAGTGTAACCATTCTTTATCCCAACAATTTAAAAGAATGACGTAATTGAAATTCAATCGAAATTCACTTCTGCAGATTTGTGTGAAGTCCCACCTTCCTGTATGATCCAACAATCATAGCAGCACCACTGACTGACTGTTAGCAACTAAGTGCGTACATATTAATCAAAGTTCTGAAGTTCTACCCCATGTGCAGCCGAAGTGGCAAAACTATTCCAATAAACTACTTTGTCACCAGAGACAGCACATTATCTTGGACAGTCACAAGTGATCTCACTAAGAGAATGTTTCACTATTTTCCCAAATATTTTTTGACCCCCCCCCCCCCCCCCCAAAAAAAAACAAACAAACAAACAAAACAAAACATTTATTTATTTTCGGAGGGGGGGGTAGGGGGGTTTACATAGAATAAGAACTTGTCTAAGCCTTATGTGATAATAGCAAGGGTGTACTGTAGGTTTGCATAGGGAGGGCAGAGACATAACACAACCACCTTTTCAGGATACTGAAATTGTCCCCACCAACATTTAAGCAACCTTTTTTGCATTATATAATGACTTCGGTTATATATGTAATTCAGATTGTCTTCCCATATGTTGAAAGGATAGACTTGACCCGACCATTATTAAGTAAATAACAGTACTTTCATTATGTTCAGACTTACATTGACCCCTTTTCACTTGCTGAATGTGCCAGTCCATTTTTTCCCCTCAAACGCACGTTTAATTGGCTAATGACTTGACCCTCCCGCCCCACACACACGTGCATTCATTTCATAGCCCGATAGAAATACAGTATAACATGCTGCCTCCCCCATCCACTTCGAAGAAGAGGGATATTAGAAGTTTTTTTTTCCCGCCGGCAGCAGCTACTGTAAGTGATGTAAATATACATCATTGTAGTGGAGGTAGGGAACATACCACTAATTTTGCTACTGAAAGTCTGACCTACATCAGAGTTAGCATAACAATCATCCGTGTGAATTTTTTCAACTGTTAATGTTAATTAAACTGTAAGAAATGTAGTGAACTAAGGTTTACCCCCTTCTTTCCAATGTCAATTTTTATTTTATTCATGTGGTCTTAGCACCCCAAAGTAGCTTTTTGTTGAGTTTGGCTGTGCTTGTGGACAAAAGCAGTTGTGTTTTACGTGAAGGAAGGCTCCATTTTTATTATTTTTCTTACACTAACTGTAATGATTTCAATACAGATTTATTTTGCATTAATCATTTAGCCCAGGGGTTCCCAAACTAGGGCCCGCGGGACGGACACGGCCCGCAGCCACATTTGGTCCGGCCCCCTGAACAAAAAAAAAAAAAAAAATATATATATATATATATATATTTTTTTTTCAATAGTGTTATTTATTTCCTGGCTTTTTTTCTGTGAAGAACCCAGAGAGGGTAATTTTGGTTATTATCTATTTAATTAATAGTGTTATTATTATATTATATTATATTATATATTTTTTTTATTTTATTTACTTTTGTTCTGTGAAGAATCCAGAAAGGGTTATTTGATTGTGGCTTTCTGAAAAACAATACATTTTTACATTTAGGCACTCCTGCAATCGTCACACTTTTTCTGTTACAAACTGACCCCGGCCCCTCATCAGAGAAGGGAAGTGTTATGTGGCCCTCACAGGAAAAAGTTTGAGGACCCCTGATTTAGCCTATCAAATAATTAGGTTCATTTTGGTGAGAAATGTAGCCCTGACCCCCGTTCACCCAATCTGTTTGGTCTGATTAAGCAAAAAGTGCACATGAAGGTTATGCTGCTATGTCGTCCCTACCAATAACGAGACCAAACCTACGACGTTGGATAATAAGATAGGCCTGTGTTTGTTTGGGCTGTTATTTTTTTTTAATGTCAAAATAACGTAAAGTGTGATTAAAGAAGCATAAAGAATTCTTGGTAGCGCGCAAGTTTTATATATGTAAATTAAACAATCACATTACTCGCCACAACATAAATTCAATTCCTGTTTTTGTGTAAAATGGGCAACTGCAGCACTGAATCCTCCAGTTGTGCTTGAAATATGAGAATCATTCAATTGTGCCAGGGACAATTGTACCCATTGGTTGAGCAGAAAATATATAACAAATGAGTAGGAAATATGTCTCACCTGGCTGCATTTACGCAATAGGTCTTCATACATTCCTTTTTTTTTTTTTTTTTTTTATCAGTTAACTTAATGTTTTTAAAAAGTAGACAATTTGTCACTGCTGAAAACCCAGACATGTGTGAAGAGGACCTTAGGTGCATCCAGGAAGAGGGGAGAACAAAAATTGGCCACTTGTTACTTCAGTCACATGCAGAGAGGATATCCTGTGCTCAACACCCTGTTTCAGTAAGAAAGGAGATGCTATCAATCAATCACACAGACCTTGACTCGGCAAAGTGGAACAAAAACATTAAGGGGACAAAGCTTAGCAGGAACTACTGGAGAAACAAGGGTAAGCTTTTCAAGAGGGATGCTGTCAAAATAATAACAACACAGCACAAAACAAAACATGTAATTTTTGAGTTTGCTTTTTTTTGTTAAACACATTGCCCAAACAGTCGATAAAGATTTTTATGATGCCAAGTTTGATAGGTTCAACACTGAACTGGCCAAAGCTTAGGCTGCTAGACTTAGTCAGGCAGACAGAATTTATGGTGGGTCTGACAGAGACAACCTATGTGTGGTGTATTTCAACCATATATGCGTTCACCTACTGCCCACGACTGCGCAGACCAGCAATTGACTTCACATCATCCGCCCGTGCAGGTCTGCTTGAAACTCTTTTATAAAAATCTGGTCCCTTTGACCTCACAATACATGAAAAAATCAGTTTCTTCTTCCATCATATCAACGACTATTTATTTTCCCTTTGTGCACCACAATTAAAGGGGATGAGAAGGTGACTGGTGATTGGTGGCGACTGGATTACGCTCAACCTGCCCCCTTTTAAATGTGTGCTTGCACACATCTACCAACACACGTTCTATTCAGCCAATGCAAAAATCTGTGTATCTGCGCAAAAATGTCACTTGTATTATTGAGGTTTGTTTGTGTATATTCTGCAGGACATAGCATTGCTTGTTTACTCATTTCAGAGATTCTTTTCATTGTCAATGCTTCTCATCCTGGCTGCTTTTCTATTTCTGACTGTGCAAAAGGTGATGAGAGGAGTGGTTCGGCCAACTACCATAAGTCAAGTTTCAGCCAAGAATGATACAACTACAACAAAAAACAGAAGTCTGCAAGGTTGGACGCAAAGAAAGACAGACAGGTTGAAATGTTGTGGTGGTGGGAGGGTGTGCAGATGAAGAGGTTTGTAACCACTAATCTTCACTTTTGCCTGGAAGGACTTCTTTCCTAAAAGAGGACTTTTTTAAGGCTAAGCATATCCTCTGTGAAAGTCAAAATTGAGGCATTTCAATGCAGCTAACCAATGGTCTACGATCGGAACGCATTAACATAATTTTGGCAGCTGTTTCGGATCTCTTTTTATTCCAGGAAAGCAGAGAAGCAGAAAAATTGTAATGTGAGAAGACCAAAGGAAACAGAGATGTTTAAAACTGAAGACAGCCAACAAAGACTCATGGAATGGATCAGAACACAGATCAAGCCCATGAGGCCACTATGTTGAGTTCAGATGACATACCAAATATCCAGTCAGAATGTTGACATCAGAGTTGACATGTTATCCTCTCACATACCTCGCTGGCTATTTAAATTACCGTAATTTTCAGACTATAAGACGCTACTTTTTCCCCTCATTTTGAATCCTGTGGCTTATAGTCTAGTGCGGCTTATTTGATGATTTATTTGGGTTCATAGGTAACACTTTGACAGCTGCGTCATAAGACTGTCATAAAACCGCCATAATTATGACATGACACTATCATGCGAATTAATTAATGCGCATGACAGATGTCATTAAGTGTCATCCGGCAAATGATGTCACTAACTCCAGTTATGTACAGCTCGGATCTCAAAGATGAGATAATTTGCTGGATGGCACAAAATGGCATCTGTCATAAGCATTCATTAAGGCTCATGGCAGTGTCATGTCATAAGTATGATGGTCTTATGACAGCCTTACGGCGCCACTGTCGAATATAGTGTCACCAAATATCATAAATAGCAATTAATGACAGCAGGAAGTGTAACTGAAGAAATTATTGGCACAGAACATGAATTTAGATTGTTATTTACATCTGTAGCGCTGCAATGCATGATAGGAGGCATGTTGGATGACAACAGTGTCGACAGCAGATGGCAGCAGAGGTTGGTTGTCTACCCCAGGGAGCAGTGATGGCCAAATGAACCTTTTTGAAGCAATGAAGCTTTGCAATAGGGGTGCACGATATCCATTTTTTGAAACCGATAACTTCCTGCTCCTCACCGCCGATACCGATATCGATAACCGATAATAAAAAATATAATTTTTTTAATGTATATTCACCGTTTTTGAACCCCTGGAGGTTGAGAAAACTAGTGGTGGATTAATATAGATTTGCCTTTGACCTAACCAGATTTTTCATGATAACATGAACATTATTATAATGAACAAAACAAAACAAAAAAAAGAACAGTCTCGACTTCAAATAAAGTGCCAGTTTTTATTTTTTTCAAATAAATATAATTTGAGTCAATCACAATCACTTAGTCAATGTCTTTGAAGAGGTGTTCCATCACTCAATGATAGAAAAATAAGGCCTCTAGAACAGTAACAAAACTTTGCAAACGCCAAGGCTAGGATTCAAGTAAAGAAATACTTACAGGTAACTGAAACAAAAAGTGCATTACAACTCTTCACAGTATCCAAAAGTAAACAACAATGGCACTGAAACGTAATAAATTTAGTAGGGCTGTCAAAATTATCGCATTAACGAGTGGTAATTAATTTTTTAAATTAATCACGTTAAAATATTTGACGCAATTAACGCACATGCCCCGTTCAAACAGATTAGAATGACAGCACAGTGTAATGGCCACTTGTTATTTGTGTTTTTTGTCTCCCTCTGCTGGCGCTTTGGTGCGACTGATTTTATGGGTTTAAGCATCATGAGAATTGTGTAATTATTGACATCAACAATGGCGAGCTACTAGTTTATTTTTTGATTGAAAATTTTACAAATTTTATGAAAACGAAAACATTAAGAGGGGTTTTAATATAAAATTTCTACAACTTGTACTAACATTTATCTTTTAAGAACCAAGTCTTTCCAATCCATGGATCGCTTTAACAGAATGTTAATGTTAATGCCATCTTGTTGATTTATTGTTACAATAAACAAATACAGCACTTATGTACAGTATGTTGAATGTATATATCCGTCTTGTGTCTTATCTTTCTATTCCAACAATAATTTACAGAAAAATATGGTATATTTTATAGATGGTTTGAATTGCGATTAATTGCGATTAATTACGATTAATCAATTTTTAAGCGTGATTAACTCGATTAAAAAATTTAATCGTTTGACAGCCCTAAAATTTAGTGAACGCGCATCCCTCATTATCAAATATGGTAGAACAAAAAGCATTAATGGCTTGCCTTATAATAATCCATATAAACGGCTGTGTGTGAACCCATTTTCAATGAAGCATGAGGTTTCTTCTCTGTACAGTACGAAATCCTTATCCAGCCACTGCGCCGTCAGACCAAGCATGCTGACAGGACTAACATTACACGTCCATATGTCCATGGTGAAACCTTTATGTGCCGTTTATGTTTGCCGATCAAAGTATGGAGGAGTGTGGCAATCTCATCATACTTTGCCGGTAAACATTAATCTTTAAAGTGGCGGCGGTTTGGAGTGATGAACGTGGGCTCCAAACGACGAAGTAGCCGCCTGAATCTTATGTTTTATACAAGTGAAAAGGGCTGGTCGTCTAGCGCCAACATTTAACCATGCAGCTGGCTCTGAAATTGGATGTGCAGCTTATTTGCAGCCCGCGTGTCATCGTACTCTTTTTAAAACACTATCGAAGCAATCGTGATCTCTTAAGTGGCTTATTAAGATGTTTTGTAGCTCGACACCTTTTTTCCTCCTTGTGGAACTTCATACTACCGACGCCGTGTTAGTTGTTTTGTTAGGCAGCCATGCTGGACAGTACTGCCATCACTTGAGCGTTACGTCACAGAAAGGGAGCGCTTGATTTGGTGTAAAACTCCCTCGTCCCAAACCACACACAGTCACTGATACGTTGTACTGGCAAAACAGGAGTGGAAACAAACGCACACATCCCAATCCACCAACACCGTGCCAAAAATATTATATTATATATAATTATATAATTATAAATATGACATTATATTATCAGTCCTATTAATAATGTTATTGGATTTATTGGGATGACATCATAATTCCTATTATCCGACAGATAATTATCGTGTACCTGTACTTTGCAGCCAATTGGTTCAAAGCTTTGTGACAGTCATATGATGCCGCTGTCAAATTAAGTGTTACCAGTTTATATCTTCTGGTGTAATTATCCCATAGTACAGTGAGCTAA
Source organism: Corythoichthys intestinalis (assembly GCF_030265065.1). Lineage (NCBI taxonomy): Eukaryota > Metazoa > Chordata > Actinopteri > Syngnathiformes > Syngnathidae > Corythoichthys > Corythoichthys intestinalis. The sequence goes on along the minus strand of NC_080403.1, from coordinate 36,785,050 downwards.
GTTGCAGTTATACTCCGGTGCGGCTTATCTATGAACAAATGCCGTTTTCATGTCAAATTTGGTGGGTGGCGGCTTGTAGTCAGATGCACCTTATAGTCCGAAAATTACAGTAGTTTAAAATCAAATGCTGCTTCCAACTGCCGATTTAGCTCTGCAATAAGTTCGTAAGGAGAGGCTTCCTCTTTGATCGTATATGGATGGCATACTTAGAACTCCGGTACAACTATGATTGAGCTGTGTCAATATAGAGGCAATTGGAAAGAGATGTTTATACTTGACCAGACTGGAAAGCCAGCCTGACTCTTGCCATATACAAGATACATGGGAAATCAGTATGAATCAGTACTATGATTTGGGCTGAATTTCCAAACCGACGCTAGTGGTGGGGCTAACAAGCCCAGACTGAATCTGAAAGAACCAATCACAGAAGCACTGATTTGACGTAAATGCAATGCAACTTATGCTTCCGGTTGTAGTCAATTTGCAGATGACAAACAATCATGACATGTATTCAAATCGAATGAGCGCACTGGTGAATGAGAATTGCTGTTTTTGTGGGAAAAGAGAACGCTAAAAGTCAGTTCGAAAGATTTGTGGAGCACATGTGCAAAGTTACTTTTTTTATGTTCGCTTGAGCTTTGAACAAGACTTAATGTTGTACAAGCAATGGCAAAGACGCGGAAAAAAGTGCTATCGAATCCCCTAAAGCAGCCTCTTCTTAGGATACATGAGAACAGAAATGAGAACATACAACACTTTCCAAAACTCACAGGAGTGTAAAAAAGATTCATTGTTACTCCCCTTCATGATGCATCACAAAACTTGCCCCGTGTGCTGATTTATCGGTGCAGATTGGACTGTAGTGAAAGTCCAGTTGAAACCACAGAACACCAGACAGACTTGCCAGTTACCTTGTACAAGGTGAAAGAAAGTCAGGCTGGTTTGCTAGACTAACACTTTACCAACAATGCTAAATTAATCGAACTTTCTCTATGGGAAAGGTGTACATAACACCTGTTGACGGTCCCAATATTATACTGTTTGTAGCTGCAATTAAATCTTGGATAGAAAAAAAGCATCCCATGAGGTCCCATTTATTGTTCAGTGTAGTATAAACAATACAAATATTGTATGAAACTGCCCAGTCTTTAATCAATTCAAAAGAAAAAAAAACAACTAACAAACTGAACTTTTCTCAAGGGAAATATATTCACTTACGTCAATCAATGGCGGAATTTCAAACTTTGCAATGCTCCCATTGATTCGGTACCCACTGCTACATACCAGCGCCGATCAGAACTTTTGTGCACTAAATATTGTGTTAATGGAGTTGTCATTTGTTTTGGCTATGTGCTTCTGCACCCACCCAAAAGTTTACAAAACACACAGAAACTGATTTCAAAACACTGAATTATTTCACAAGTAAAGCCTTGTCTAACATGTTTGTGTAATCTGTTTTGATGCATGATCAAGTCAGTGGATCTGCAAAGCACAACAACAATAACACACCCACACATAAGTAAGGATTTTCTTCTTAGTCACTCTCCCTTAATAACTCAACAATTCACCTCCTGTTGAGTATACAAGTTAATTACCTTTGCACAGTGCCTGTCAGTCAAACCAAATAGACAGGCAGATCATTAAAACATAGCAAACACCAGCTGTTTATTTGCTCATACGGTTGATAGAACAAAGTTTTTGAACACCCTGTTATTTTGCAAGTTCTCCCAATTAGAAGTCATGGAGGAGTCTGAAATTGTCATCGTAGGTGTACTGTGAGAGAGATAATCTAAAAAGAAATATCCAGTAATCACAATGCAGGATTTTTTAACAATTTATTTGCGTGATACAGCTGCAAATAAGTATTTGAACACCTGTCTTTCAGCTACAATTCTGACCCTGAAAGACCTGTTAGTCTGCCTATTAAAAGTCCACCTCCACTCCATGTATTATCTTGAATCATATGCCCTTGTTTGAGGTAGATGGCAGCATAAAGACACATGTCCACCCCATACAATCAATAATACTCAAACTTGTAACATGCTCAAGACCAAACAGCTGTCCAAAGACCCTAGAGACAAAATTGTTTACCTCCACAAGGGGGAAAAGGTTCTACAGAGCAATTGCCAAGCAGCTTGGCGAAAAAAGCTCCACTGTTGGAGCAATCATTAGAAAATGGGAGAAGCTAAACATGACGGTCAATCTCAGTCGAGTGGAGCCCCATGTAAGATATCACCTCATGGGGTCTCAATGATCCAAAGAAAGGTGAGGAATCAGCCCAGAACTAAACGAAAAGAGCTGGGACCCCCATTTCCAAGGTTACTGTTGGTAATACACTAGATGACATGGTTTGGAATCATGCATGGCACGGAAGGTTCCCCAGCTTATACCAGCACATGTCAAGGCCCGTCTTAAGTTTGCCTATGACCATTTGGATGATGCAGAGGAATCATGGGAGCGTTTTTTGGTCAGATGAGAGTAAAACAGGTCATAATTCCACTAACCATGTTTGGAGGAAGAAGAATGATGATTAAGATTTTCAAGAACGCCATCCCTACTGTGAAGCATAGGGGTGGTAGCATCATGCTTTGGGGTGTTTTTTTGCACTTGGGACAGGACGAGCGCACTGTATTAAAGAGAGGATGACTGGGACCTGTATTGTGAGATTTTGGGGAACAACTTGCTTCCTTCAGTCAGAGCATTAAAGATGGTTCGTGTCAGAATCTTCCAACATGACAATGACCCGAAGCACAGAGCCAGGAAATCCAAGGAGTGGCTCCATAAGAAGCATACAAAGGTTCTAACATGGCTTAGCCGGTCAACAGGCTAGAAAACTGACTGATGGGTGGGCCAAGGTCCCTCCTGCAATGTGTGCAAACCTAGTGAAAAACTACAGGAAACGTTTGACCTCTGTAATTGCTAAGGATGCAACAATACTTGGGTTTATATTGAACCGTTCGATACGCCCTCTTCGATTCAATACGCAAAAATATTTGATGCAAATGAAAAGCTCACAAAATGTATTTTCCAAAATTTTTCTTGCGTGCGCTCGCTAATATGCCCGGGGTGCAATGAAAACTGAGGGCTGTGCCTTGAAAAACTCTGAGCACATCCCCGCAAATAGCCCTCCTCCTCTCCTCTGCCAAACTGCCTGGTGGGCAGAGTGAAGCACGCTGCATTTGTTTGTGGCTGAGGCAGAAACAGCAATCATAGCTAGCGAGGAAAGACAGAAGTTTGAGGAAGCTGCTTCAGCGTCGTACGGATCCGCTGTGTGGCAGCATTTTGGGTTTGCTGATATGTTATCCCCTTTTGTACATATTTCACAAAAACTGTCTTCCTGGATATGTACAACGAAGTCCGCCAAAACACTGTTACCGACTTGGCTGCTACGAACAACCTCGCTTTGACAACAGACAGCTGGAGGGACATGATGAACAATTAGTGGCAAATTAAGAGCGCTTTACTTCAAACTCCTCCTGTTTATGAAAGTTGATTGTCATATGCTGGTGTTGTGCAGTCATGAGCAAACGTGTCTTCTGTGGCGTTTGTTAACTTTTTCAATGCTCGCTCCGACAACACTCGCGCGCACACAGTAGATATCATCAAATAGCAAACTAGATGTGCTACGTTAGATCCCATGCAATTGGCTACAGGAGCCTAGAGTGATCATAGGACACATAGTCCATATACTACATCGATGAATTATAAACCGCCATGACTGAATGGAAGTTAAGCAGGCCAAATCAATCCATACCAGTGACTATAGATAAAGCTGCAAATATTGTTAATTCAGTACGTGACATACTTGTAGATGGACTTGGACCACAAATAGGATGTTTTGCTCATGTAGTAAACCTAGCTGCTAAGAGAGCTGTAGCAATCAACAGTGTGCCCGCTCACTTTACAAACAGTAAAGATGGTTCCCAGCACTTTTATACAAAATTTATTCAGATCAGTAAGAAGAAAGCAAATAAATATTATGCACTAAAATGCATGTTTATATGATGGCAATGTTATTTTTGTTTGTTAGCAAAATAAAAAAAACACATCGAAACAAAAAATACGAGTGTTATTTTTTTTTTTTCAGCGCATTAAATGTATTTAATCGAACCGAAAATCGTGTCCCCCGTATCGAAAATCGTACCAAACCATTACTTAAGTGTATCGTTGCATCCCTAGCAATTGCACACAAAGACGACTGTACCAAATATTAATATTAGTTTTCTCGGGTGTTCAGATACTGTATCACATGAATAAATCGTTAAAAAAAATTATATATTGTGATTTCTGGATTTTTCTTTTTAGATAATCTCTGTCACAGTGGACATGCACCTATGAGGAAAATTTCAGACCCTTCCATGATTTCTAAGTGGGAGAACTTGCAAAATAGCAGGGTGTTCAAATACTTATTTTCTTCACTGTATTTGATGCATATTGATTTGTTAACATTGCTAAAAAAATTCATCTTGCTTAATGTGACTTGTAACACAATTGAATCAGCTGTAATATACACTGTACATGAAAACAAGTTCAATTATTTACAGTAAGAATTAGATATTGTAAAACAATTAAAAAATAAAAAATATAATATTTTCAAAAAAGGAGGTGTAAAAAATACACCTAATAATTAGGCTTGTGGTAAACTCAACATGAATGGAAGTTAGCAGGCACCAGCCACCATTTAAAGGTAGTAGGTTGTGCTGACTCACATTTAGCGTGGGTTTGTTGAATGTAATTACACTAAATTAATTAAAAAATAAAAAGCACATTTGTGCAACCACAACATTAATTGTATTTCTGTTTCTTTTTTGCGTTTTGTTCTCCTGCATTCACACACACTCACAAATGCACTACTGTCCGGACTTCCAGACAACCATCTGCAGCTGGTTTTCAAGCGGGGTATTAACTGCACCACATCTTTGAGAAAAAGATAGACAAATGGTATCTTGCACTCAGACACATACAAATAGATATGCCTTGACCTGGTTGCCTTGTTTGGATTATCTATGTGTGGGGTCATCGTGTGTGCGCACGCGCGCATGTGTGTCTTAGTCATGCACACGAAGTCACCACATTCTAAAACAGAGCATCTTAGTGATGTAAGCATCCCTTTGACTGTTATTCATTAACTCCCCAGTAACCACACAGTCCTAAACAGATTTTTTTCCCCTAACTTAAAAGGATTGCATGTCTGCCATCTGGGTACAGTGTGCTCACCTGTGTCTGGGTTTTGGTGCGTTTGGTTCTTTTGAGTGACCACAGCAACACTAATGAGCTGATGGCGATAGCCAAAACAGTATAAACGAAACTAAAAAGAGCCCTCTTCCTTCTTAGAACTCTAAACCTCCTAGAACTTCTTAGAAATGGCGGAAACCTCCCTTGGCCATCTCCTCCCTCTGTTATGTATCCAAATAAATGCCATCATAAATAAAGAAAAGCCAAAAAGTGAATACATCAAAAAATTAGGACAAGACATATTCTTTGGTGAATGTAGCTTCAAAATATAACATTGATGATGTGTTTCCAAAACTGGCGGGTGGCCCCCTGATTGGTTTTTGAGAGCAGCTGAGACTGTGTGCCTTCAAACACACATGCATGCATGGATAGACATTCATGTTTGTTAGGTCTAAACTTAATACTTGAACTAAGAAAACAACAAAGACCTAGGAAAGGACAGAGGAAAGATCAGACTTGAGACGAAGATAAAATTAACACTGGTGGCCACCAGGGAGAAGGTTGACAGCGCAGCACGTCTGCTCAAAATAAGCCCCTCTCAGCCTCCTTCCTGGGGGCCGCATCTTTTATTGACAAGTGGGAGAGCATTCATTGCACATGCGTGAGTTTCGTTTAGCTGTTATGGTATCATTTACTGAGAACAGAAACCAAAATGAAACATTATGGTGACGTTTACTGAAAACAGAAACCTTACTCTTTTCATTGTGTAAGCACTAAAGCACAAGCGACTAGACTGTTACATGAGAAAACATAATCATAACACCTAGTTTTAAACACACATAATTGGTTTAATTATTGTAAATACTGTTAGTGTGCAAAAGCATTAAAGCACATCTTACAATGTTCTTCGGGGATCTGCTCTGCAAGCATGTAGGCACAATAAATCAGTGGCTATTGCTTTGATTGACAGTTCCAAGGAGTCTCCCTTCGTTTGATGAGGTTTTGTCCTACACACTTTCTGTATGCACCGCCTTTTTGGTTTTGGTTGCTTTGTTCGTCTTTTTATTCCATAGTTACTGACCATTAAGAGAACTTCCTTTTTCTGTTCACCGTTTCATCCTGATTTAGCTCAAGTCATCAACGTCCACTCTGAAAAGCCAACTTTTTAAAAATATATCTACAACCCCTAGCAAAAAGTATGGAACCACCAGTCTCGGACGAGCACTCACTCAGACATTTTATCACGTAGAACAAACTCAGATAAAAAGCTTGAAAAAAATAATGAATTAGTTAAAAAGTGCAACTCTTTAGCATACAGAAACACTAAAAGAAATGAATAAAAACATTGTGGTGGTCAGTAAATGTCACTTTTATAGAGCAAGTGCAGGGAAATACATATGGAATCACTACATTCTGAGAAAAAAAAAATGGAATCATGAGAAACCAAAGTTCCAGCATCGTCACCTTGTCAAGAGTCAAGAATCTGCATTGGACAAGTTGTCAAGAATCAAGAATCTGCATTGGACAAGGTGATGATGCTGGAACTTTGGTTTGGTGCTGTTCCAGTGAGATTTACAAAGATGACTGCCTGAAGAAAACATCAAAATTCCCTCAGTCCTTATGATATGGGGCTGCATATCAGCCAAAGGTACTGAGGAGATGGTTGTGGTTAAATCTTATATAAATGTATTGCATTGAAATTTTAGACAGATTTTTTTTATCCCTTCAATTGAAAATATGTTTGTCATTTTCCAAGATGACAATGCATCATGCCACAGAGCAAAAACTGTTAAAGCATTCCTTGGAGAAAGACTCATCCAGTCAATGTCATGGCCCGCAAATAGCCCAGATCTCAACACTACTGAAAACTTGTGGTGGAAATTGGAAAAAATGGTCCACAGCAAGGCTCGGACCTGCAAGGATGATCAGGCAACTGCGATCAAAGACAGTTGGCACCAAACTGATGAAGAATACTCATCAAGCCCATGCCTCAGAGCTGCAAGCTGTCATAAAAGCCAGAGGTGGGCCTATTAAATACTAGAGATGTGTTTTGATTGTTATTTATTTGTTTGTTTCTCATGATTCCTTATTTTTTCGTCAGAATGGAATGATTCCATCCAAGTTTTTTAAGGGTTAAAATTTCAATGCAATGCATTTATTGAAGATTTGACCACAGTCATCTCCCCAGTGCCTTTGCCTGACATGTAGCCCCATATCATCAAGGACTGAGGGAATTTTGATGTTTTCTTCAGGCAGTCATCTTTGTAAATCTCACTGGAACAGCACCAAACCAAAGTTCCAGCATCATCACCTTGTCCAATGCATATTTCTTGACTCTTGACACCTGGTCCAATGTAGGTTCTTGACTCTTGACAAGGTGACGATGCTGGAACTTTGGTTTCTCATGATTCCATATTTTTTTCCTCAGAATGGAGTGATTCGATATATATTTTCCTGCACTTGCTCTATAAAAGTAACATTTACTGACCACCACAATGTTTTTTAATTCATTTCTTTTAGTGTTTCTGAATGCTAAAGAGTTGCACTTTTGAACTAATTCATTATTTTTTCAAGCTTTTTATCTGAGTTTGTTCTACATGATAAAATGTCTGAGTGAGTGCTCGTCCGAGACTGCTGATTCCATACATTTTGCTAGGGGTTGTATTATCTACACCGGGTATAGCAGAAGACACACAACAACCCATTACAGCAATCCCTTGATTCTAATTCAATCGGACAACACAAAGTGCTTGCTTCCTTTGGGGGTGCTGGTGCGTTTGTGGAAGCCAATAGCACAAGAACTCATGCATATTTCATTGACAATGATACACTTTTTTTCCCCATGAATAATGTAGACAGTGTTTAAAGATGAACACTGGGGGCAGAGAGGACTTAAGTTGGGGAAATAAAATGGATAATCAGATAGTGCCACTCAACAGACAATCAATCCGCACACAATCAGCGGCTACACTGAAAAGTTTGCCTCAGAGCTTTTTATCGAAACGAAAAACAGAAAGACGCACTATTCTAAACTGATTTCTTCAATTTTATTCCACAGTGGTTGCCAGATGTGCTTTAAAAGATGAGTCAACTGTCATGTGCATCTCCATTCAATGGAAAAGTGGTTAAACTCACTCTAATTCTTACTCCATGACAACATTTGATGCTGCAATAAAATCGAATGAAAAATAATTACCGACTTCTGGGTGACTCAGGGTGTCATATTGAAATATTCATCCAAAGATATTTATGATTATTTTCCAACAATTTATGATGCAAATGACTGTCACCACATTTATAAACTCAACTCAAAAGAACACCCCCCACATGCACCCACAAAAAAAAAAAAAAAACAGTTATAGAAATTAACAAAAAGTTCTATCAAAATAAACTGGTTAGGCATGAGAACACTTTGTGAACATTTTGTGCTTGCTTTTTTATGTTCCAGATGTTCTACTTAAGCCTCAACTTGTCTCATTAGTGATGCTTGAGTATTGTGCGCATGACCTCTGCACTCAATACCAAACATTTCCATTCAAAACACTGTTAAAGAGGGCCATTCTATTCAAGAAGGAAATCCTGTTCCTCAGTGTCAAATTCCTCAACTATATTGAAGGGCATGTAAATGTCATTAGGAACGTCTAAGTGGCAAATGAGAGGAAGAAGAGTGAAGTTGGTCTGTCCGTCAGACGGAAACAAGGCAATAAGCTCTTCTGGCAGAAGCCTGTCAATTTAACAATTGGGTGGATTCTTCTCTTTACAGCTGCACTTTGCCTTTATCTCTCAATGTGTGATTTTCTCACACTCAGACTTCATACATGTGTGACTTCATTACTCCCTTGAATCAGGGTCACATTTATGTAGTGCACAAGATTCTTTTTGCTTTTTAATCTATTTATTACTTTTTTTTTTTTTTTTTTTTTTTAATTTTACTACTGTTTTACCAATATTTCCTCACATCCCAAGCGCCCCAAATGCCAAATGAATGAAGAAAACAAAGCAAATGTGTTTCCATGTATAACACTGGATGCCCAGAATCCATTTCCGGTGAAGCAGCTGCCATATATCACATACTCTCTGAGGAAGCCACACTCTGATACAGGATGGGAGGGAGAAGGGAGGAAAAAAGGAGTGATCAGGGACCTTTAGAAAGGCAGTTCAATGTCACACTCCCTGTGCTTTCACATTAGCAAACACTCCATCAAAAAAAAAAAAAAAAAAAAAAAAAAAAAAAAACACTGCCAGCATTGTTCTCCATTTCTAAACACACAATTGACCCCCTTTTCTCTTCTCTTGATGTCTCTTAAATGATTTCTGAAAAAGATTTAAATAAAAAAAAAAAAAAAACAATTTTTGGTGAATATACCAGGTATATGCCAATTGCCTGTTTCAAGCTATACCGTGGTATGAAAACATCAAGGTTTTTAAACCGCAAACAAATTCTGTCATACAGTGGGGAGAACAAGTATTTGATACACTGCTGATTTTGCTGGTTTTCCCATTTGCAAAGCATGTAGATAGAGGTCTGTAATTTGTATCATAAGCTCTCTTCAACTGTGAGGGACGAAAACTAATACAAAAAAACAGAAAATCACGTTGTATGATTTTTAAATAATACATTTGCATTTAATTGCATGAAATAAGTATTTGATACATCACAAAAATCAAACTTAATATTTGGTACAGAAACCTTTGTTTTCTATTACAGATACCAAACGTTTCCTGTAGTCCTTGACAAGGTTTGCAACTTTGCACACACTGCAGCAGGAATTTTGGCCCACTCCTCCATGCAGATCTTCTCCAGAGCCTTCAGGTTTCGGGGCTGCTGCCGGGCAACACGGACTTTCAGCTCCCTCCATAGATTTTCTATCGGGTTCAGATCTGGTGACTGGCTAGGCCACTCCAGGACTTTAAGATGCTTCTTACGGAGCCACTCTTTAGTTGCCTTGGCTGTGTGCTTTGGGTCGTTGTCATGCTGGAAGACCCAGCCACGACCCATCTTCAGGGCTCTCACTGAAGGAAGGAGGTTGTCAGCCAAGATCTGGCGATACATAGCCCTATCCATCCTCCCCTCAATACGGTGCAGTCGTCCTGTACCCTTGGCAGAGAAGCAGCCCCAAAAAATGATGTTTCCTCCTCCATGTTTCACGGTTGGGATGGTGTTCTTGGGGTTGTACTCATCCTTCTTTTTCCTCCAAACACGACGAGCCGAGTTTAGACCAAGAAGTTCCATTTTGGTCTCATCCGACCGCATAACCTTCTCCCATTGCTCCTCTGGATCATCCAGATGGTCAGTGGCAAACTTCAGACGTGTCTGGACATGCACTGGCTTCAGCAGCGGGACCTTGCGTGCGCTGTAGGATTTTAATCCATGACGGCGTAATGTGTTTCCGATGGTTTTCTTCGAGACTGTGGTTCCAGCTCTCTTCAGGTCATTGACCAGGTCCTGACATGTAGTTCTGGGCTGATCCCTCACCTTCCTCATGATCAGTGATGCCCCACAAGGTGAGATCTTGCAGGGAGCCCCAGAACGAGGCAGATTGACCGTCAACTTGAACTTCTTCCATTTTCTCCAACAGTTGTTACCTTCTCACCAAGCTGCTTGCTTATTTTCCTGTAGCCCATCCTAGCCTTGTGCAGGTCTATTATTTTATCCCTGATGTCTTTACACAGCTCTTTGGTCTTGGCCATTGTGGAGAGGTTGGAGTTTGTTTGTTTGAGCATGTGAACAGGTGTCTTTTATACAGGTAACAAGTTCAAACAGGTGCAGTTACTTCGGTAATGAGTGGAGAACAGGAGGGGTTCTTAAAAAAACTAAGAGCCGAAATATTTACCAGTCGGTAATGTATCAAATACTTATTTCATGCAGTTAAATACAAATTGATTATTTAAAAAATATACAATGTGATTTTCTGGATTTTTGTATTAGATTCCGTCCCTCACAGTTGAAGAGAACTTATGATACAAATTACAGACCTCTACATGGCTTGCAAGTGGGAAAACCAGCAAAATCGGCAGTGTATCAAATACTTGTTCACCCCACTTACCGTACGTAATGTTTAAGCTATTTTTAATGTCCTTTTTAATGTATTAAGGCTCAACCCTCCCCCACCAGTTGTTGCTCAGTGTCAGTGAGTCAGCTGTGCTATACGATGGCTGGAGGAGGTAAAACTGAAATGAACTTTTTTCACCCCATCGAAGAAAACGAAATCGCTGGTATGACAGCCACGGCTTAGAGGAGGAGGGCCAACCGACATGTAAAACATGTTTGCAGAGGGAGGCTGCCAAGAAGGCAATACCTCCAATATGATTTCGCATTTCTACAAAATTAAAGGTGAGTAAACACTAGGAGTGGGAACCTGTTGGTACCTCACGATACGATACAGTTTGCGATACAAAGCTCACGATAACGATGATCTGAAGATATGGCGATACAACGATTATCGATAAATTGGTCAGGAAATCATTCTAGGATATTCTAAAAACAACTAATAAACAGAAAAACAAGCTTCTGCTGTGAATTGGAATGAGTTTATCACTAGTAGACATCCAATCCATCTGAACTGGGAGGGTGGCAGCGAATGAACATTAGTTCATTCGCTGCCATCCCTCCCACTTCAAACGGATTGAACGTCTATGGCCGTCAGTAGCAGCCAATGCCAGGCAATGAGATAATTTTGGGCCATTTGAGGTCATTTACCTATTGATTTCTAGTTACTTCCTGTTGATTTTGGGGTATTTTATGGGTCACTTCCTGTTCATTTTGTGTTACAGACCTGGGAATCACCCAAATGAATAGGCAGTGACTCAAAATCAACAGGAAATGACCTGGAAATGCCCTAAAATGAACAACAAGTGACCTATAAATGCCCTGAAAATCTGACAGAATGACTGCGAATGTTCCGGTTTCGAATGAACGAACGTTCCCAGTCTATATGGATTGGGTGTCGAGAACCGTCAAGGCAGCCATAGAGTTAACTGAGACACTGTTATGGTGGAGACATTGACACCTTTTTAAAATATCATCTCGATTCTTGCAGGAGCATATCGATAACCTTTTGGGATACAAAGTATCACGATATATCACCATTTCAATATTTTGTCACACCCCTAGTAAAAACTTTCCCACCAGCTATGAGAGTTAACTCCAGTGTGTTTAGTGTGTCTAGTGGTGGTAAAATGTGGGGGTTTTTTTCTCTCTGGCAACTGTCTGTGTTGAGAAAGAGAAAGTGTGTATAATGTGAACATAATACGAGTCATACACACGTGCTTTTTATGTAAAATAATTCCGTTATTTTTGTTTTGATGTTAATAATGTTGAGCTGTGGGACTGAATTTATTCTAATTTTAGAATATATACAGTACAGTATTTTGAAATCAATTTTAACATTATACTTATGTTCGAATTTGCTAATATGTTTTGAAAAATAGAAATCCTGTTCAATGGAAATTGTTTTTTTTTGTGTGTTTTTTTTTTTTTAAACCCAGATACCTCAAAGTAACACATTTTATATCATACTGGCACATACCTAGAATATACTAATGTATCCCTTCAGAGTCAACACTATAGGCATTTTGCTTCAAGCTAAGGTCATAGGGGACTCATTATGATTTGTTGGTGCTGAACAGTGGCCATCGGTTACAACAGAAGGTAAATGGACCGCATTTACAATGTCGTTGCTCTTGCCTTCATATCATTTAGAGTGTTTTGGCACACTCTGACATGCACATTTACTGAGTAATGGCAATGACAACAGATTTAGAGGCTATGGATGATGGAATAAGAACCTTTGTGTAAAGAAACATCAACTGTACAAGACAACAAGCCCTGAGGTGTCATAATGTACTTTTCAAGAAGTGTTACATTTGTTTTTTCAGTAATACTATAAAGACCACAAATGATTAAATGTCCCAAAGTTACTCTGACCAATTGAAATTTAGCGGCCCTAGATACACTATTTAATGTTTTGCTTTGTCAAATTGATTAATGTACAAGGTCATTAGGACAACAAAACTAGTTACACAGCACTGACAAATATGGATTATAACTTAGGGTCACCGCCAAATTTAGAAATAATTTAGGGAACATTTTCCCATGTCGACAGAACTCATTCTAGCATGCCAGCGTGGCTTTGTGATTGCGAGCAAAAGCATCTCATTCATCAGCCAAGCTTTGCAGTAAGCAGGTACTTAGGTAGTTGTGGGCGCCAGAAAGCAAGAGTTGTAGGTGATGTCGCGTGACCCTCTTTTTAGGCCCACCCAAAAACATCCTGGCAGGTCAGCAGACAAAAGAGTTTCTTCCTATAACTCAGAGATTCAGAACTCATTTTTTCTGAGCCTATGCACGTTTTCACTGATCTTCAAACATATTTAATGTATTTAGAAACTAATCATCAAAATGAATAGTGTGTCCATTTAAGGCCACACATTACAGCAAGGTTAAGTGACTGCTGTATTTATTTATTTATTTTTTTTAACTTTCAACTTCATCTTGCAGGCCAGTTTGAATCAACAGGTCTAAATTATCGTTTTGGCCCAAGGACCATAGTTTTGACACTTCTGTTATAGGGAGTCATCTGAGTTTCAATTATATACAGTGGTACCTCTACATACAAAGTTAATTCATTCCAAGACCTTGTTTGTAAGTCGAAATGGTCATAGGTCGAGCAGGATTTTCCTATAAGAATACATTGTAATTCCATTAATTCGTTCCACAGCCCGAAAAACTACACTAAATCCTTAATAAATACTGCTGGTACTATTACAAATGGCAATTACACATAGCAAAACAAATAAATTATAAATAAAAATAATAATACAGTATAATAATTAATAATAATACATGCAATAATGTAACAAATCAGGTTCTAATGTGGGGGATGTGTTTTGCATGCTGTACCTGAACGCAGAACGTGCAGTACAGATTTTACTTTCTCTTTTAATTTTCTGTTGTTGGCATCAACTGCGGCGGACAGTAGGCGTCTTGTGTTGCACAAGTTCTAAAACAAATGATTAAAAACCTGAAAAAGTTGTCGATTTCTTTGGCAATGTTACCACAATAATAATTGTCATCTTAACTTTTATGACTGGCGAACGGAGGTCTGAGGAGGACCATCGAGCTCAAAAGACATTCTACAGCCATATTGTCGAGCCAGTTTTCGAACGCACACACCACGCTCATATTTTTCCCATCTTTATTTCAAAGGTAAACGTCACCTTTATCCTTTTTTTGACCACTTGCACTAACCTTCTTGGAACCCATGTTGATTTTTTTTCTCAAAAGAAAATCTGCTTTGCAGCAGTCTTGCTGGAAAAGAAAGAAATTGCGGCGCAATTAACATGAGTAGTTGGATTCAGATGTACTGCCAACAACTTCAATGATCCTCTGGAAGCAAAAAGAGGACAGATGCCACCAACTCCAAGACAATCCTTCCAGAATTCGATTGCACATAGAGACTCATTTTACGCATATTAAAAATAACGACTAGGGGCTGAACCAAGGACAGAACAAAAGACAGGAGTAGAAGTGTGCATCTGTCAATGTATGACAGTGATTAAAATTCTCCTCATTGTTTCTCCCCTTTGAGCCTCACATTCAGTCCCCTACTGTTTCCTTCCATCCACTCTTTTATCCTCCCCTCTGTCACTCTCTTCATCCTCCCCTGCCTGTCTGTGCTGGTGTCTTGTCTGCGTCCAGGCTTGCTCTTCATGGTTCAGGGCTTCACTCTTCCTAAGTGATTCCCTTGTGGCACCATGAAGGAGGACAGGGAGTGGAGGTATAGAAAAAAAGTGTGTGTGGGGGGGAAATCTCATTAAATAAGGATCATTGGCTGGCTGTCAAATATGCCAAATTTACCACAGCCAAGCTCTGGCACAGAAATAAAACAAAAGAGCATAAAATGTAACTCTGATTTTGAGTACAGTCATGGTTGGTGGGTCATAATTTACTTGTATATGAAAAAATACAGAGAAATACTGCCGAGTGTCATACTGTCCCTGCAGTATTAGATATTTTTTATGTCCAAAAAATGCAGGGACAAATGCCTCGGTTGCAGCTGCAAGGCTCAACCCTCCACCAACGGTTGTTGCTCCGTGTCAGTAAGTCAGCTGTGGTACACGATGGCTAGAGGAGGTGAAACTCCTGAACTTTTTCCCCCATCGAAAAAAATAAAATCACTGGTATGGGAATACTTCGCTACAGAAAAGTTACAGACGGCTGCGGCGTAGAGAAGGAAGGCCAACCGTAGGGGTGTAACGGTACACAAAAATCTCGGTTCAGTACGTACCTCGGTTTTGAGGTCACGGTTCGGTTCATTTTCGGTACAGTAAGAAAACAAAATGCAAAATATAAATGTGCTAGTTGTTTATTACACACTTTTGTGCTTTCAACAATAGGAACATTAGCCTATACAAAGCTAGAATTCTGCTCAAAAATAGAAAATACAGTATTCTGAAATGTAGATATTTTGAAAAAGAAAATAAAAATAACTTTGGCTAAGACTTTTTCTTTAAAATAAATATCTGATGTGCAAAATTGAACAGTTGCAACGCTGAAATGAAGAGTTGTTCCATCTATATTCTTTTTTAATTTGAATTCCCCACCCAGAGGGCCAACCATCTTTCATGTTAACATTTAACCGTTACCCACGCTGCTCACTGCACTTCTGAGTGGTGCGACGGCCCTGGCCGTTTAATTGTTATCTTTTTTGAGACTGTCAGTCATCTGATTGCCGCGTCCGCCAGCTGGCTGCCTCCCCTCCCAACGTGGCGTACTCTGATTGACGCCGGACGGGCTGACGACGTCACCGCCGCTGACGGGCCACCCGAACTAGCCGCTGTCTGACATGTATCCATTATGCAGCGCTTTGTTTACATTTGCGGCAATAACGACACTTGCTTTACGGCAGCTAATCCGATACACGGTAATACGGCTCTGGGTAATACTATTAGGCCGTTGCTTGAGCTTGCATACCCGCGTGTGTGTTGTATTGTGCCTGAGTCTTGTTAACCAAATAAAGGCAGCATTAACAAAAGTCATCTGACCGCTCGTCATTTTACAGTCAACACTCAGAGTTCGCAACTTCGCATTTGACAGCATATGTGCCGCGTACCTCCTCGCCAGCTGTTTGCTCGCTATTCATTCACCTGTGCATTTGATTGCTATTTTGTTACACTCCCGCTTTTTTTGTTGAGGTATTTTGTGTTCATTCGTTATTGGATCGTTTTTGTTCACCACTGTAAATAAGAGCACCGCAGCAGTAGAGGTAAACTGCCATTTTCGTTCAACCCTTTTTATTTAGTGTAGTAGCCAGATTAGTGGTTGTATTGTTTTTTCTTTTTTACGATCAGGGTTTACTTAGCGGGTGGGGTTCAAGTGTAGTTTTGTATGTTGTTTTGGCCTGGGCTTACACTGAAGCCAGCTTCTTCCGCATTTTGTATATTTTGTTCATTGCGAGTTCGACTTGTGTGAATAAATTTGTGTCCACTTGCAACTTGTGTGCGTGTCTCGTTTTATGTTACGCCCTTAGCAGCCGTCCGTGGGACGTAACAGTGGGTTTATGGGAAGAATGAGCGGGCATTCCGCGCTTGCGTTAAATGCGTCAAATATTTTAACGTGATTAATTACAAAAAAATAATTACCGCCCGTTAACGCACTAAATTTGACAGCACTTTACATTTCGTCAGAAACTCGTTCGGTACGCCCCCGTACCGAACCGAGGACCCCGAACCGTAACGGTTCAATACAAATACATGTACCGTTACACCCTTAGCCAACCGACATGTAAAACATGTTTGCGGAGTGTGGCTGCCGAGGTTACGGCTACGAGAGTTAACTCCAGCATGTTTAGTGTGTCTAGCGGTGATAAAACAGGTGTTTTTTTCTCTCTGGCAACTGTCTGTTGGTAAGAGAATGTGTGTATAGAGTAAACAGGATACGAGTCATACACACAAGCTTTTTATGGAAAACAATTCAATTATTTTTGTTCTGATGGTAATAATGTTGAGCTGTGGCTGTGGGTTTTGGCTCATCTAAAGGACTGCATTTATTTACATTTTATTCAGAATATTTCAGTTATTTTTTGTTATTTTCTTTATTTAGTTCAACTTATACTTATGATCTAATTTGCTAATATGTTTTGAAAAATAAAAATACTTTTCAATGGAAAAACTTGCAGAAATGTGAGAAATTCAAAAATGTTCCGATACTTTTTCATACCACTGTACTATGTTCCAATTTGCTAATATGTTAAAATAATGTCCTGTTCAATTGGAAAAAGTTGTTTTAACCCAGATATCTCAAATTAACACATTTTAGAGCTGTAACTGCAATGCCATGATACCATGATATTTGGCTTAAGGTTATCATCCTGTTAGAATGCCTGCAAATTTGATAACTTTCTATAAATTTTATTTTGTAAAATGCAAGGCAACATCCCATAATTATTACACTTAATACAATTCCAGCTTTTTGGGGAACAATTTTTTTTGTACACTGTGGCCCAGTTTACAAAGCCAGGTCCTCATAGTATTATAATCTCAGATGAGTGAAACCTTTTAGATTTAAAAATAAATACAAATATTAACAAAAAAACAAACATTTCCAGCTCCAAAAGTTGCACCCTTTCAATACTTTTGTCTTAATCACTGTAGTATTGTAGTAAATAGTTGGTAGGTAAAAAAAAAAAAAGAAAAGTTGACTACAACACCAGAAAACTAGATAAACCTATCTTGAAATGAGTTTTAAATAAATTCCAAAAGCATAATTTAAATATGGTGAAAAAAGTTTTTTCTTTCTTTCCCTGATTATTTCGAGCTTCTTCACCCCAACCCAGTCCCAGTTGTAATAATTACTCACTTTTCACATTAGTTTTTTTGGGGGGTAGAAAAAAGCCTTTGATCATCTACTCATTGCAAAGTCTTGACTGTAATAAGTTTTAATGTATGTTTTTTGGCCAAGTCTTGCATGTTGTTATTGTAGAAGAAATTGCATCTTCAAAAGCCTCTATAAAGTGTTCCACAAAAAACCTTATTGACCTACATTGATAATGAAAACACCCACCTAACTTGAATTGCTAATTTATACCTGACGAAGGTTGCCTCATCCCAAAATCTTTATCTCTCTTGCATTAAAAACTCATTAAAAGAAATTAAACTCAGGTGTATTTTTATACAACAGCATGAAGATGTAAATCAATGCACAAGTTACATTAAAATGAAGATACAGACTATAGAAAAGTCAAACTTCAAAGAGTTGTCGCATGGAAAAACAATCTTTCCTTCTGGTGGTATGATGGGTCAACATCTTTATACGAAAAATCTAAGCAGCCACCTGGAAACCCGGCAGATATTCGCACATTTCGACACTCAACGTGCCTTCCCATTTATTCTTGCAGAACTGGAAGGTAACAGCCCTCCAGGGTTTATCCCACAGAAATGTTCTGCCTCCGCATCGTCTCAAAGTCCACGAGTGATGAAGTGTGCTCTCCTCTCTAGTGTCTCCAAGTCAGGACTCATTTCCTCTATATCAAAGTCCAACCACTAAGTGCTGTTCAGGTTGGACAAGCCATCAACTTCTCAGGTGGTTTAATCCAAGATGATGCTCTAATAAAGCCAACACAGTGTGTGGCTTTGGCAAGGAGATGGCAGACATCTCCACGAACTTGGACGTTTCCCACTTAGTTTTTTTTCCTACTGTAACCAGGAAACCATAAACCGCTCTAAGCTCCAAAAGGGCCTGACAGCAGATGAATCCTTTGCGACTCATTACACCCAGTCATGCAGATAAATGTTAGTTGATGAGGACAGGCAACCAAGACCTTCTGCTCATAACTGCACCATAACAAGCAGAGCCAGAGAATAGTTTATATTAGTGGCTTCACAAACAAGAGATGGAATAAAGACTTGGCAAGTTTAGCTCTATGCATAAGTGAGACTGTGTGGGTTGAGCAATAAACTAAACATACTGAATGCGTTCATGGTTGTGTGTGTGTGGGTGTGCGTGAACCATATGGAGAAAACATCAGATAACACACAAATCACTGAGTCTGCGAGCAGTGTTGAGTTGGATTGGCCTTGGATGCTTTCCCTGCCCTCGTTGGAGTTCAAGTGGAAGGCAGTATGGTTTACATGCATTTTGGCCTATATGTCCGTAAATATGCATTCGTAACAGGTAAGGTCAAAGCCACATTTTATTCATTTGGAGTCGATATACTAAAGTTCACCAATAACTCGCAATTTCCCATATCATTAATATCTTTAAATAGCACAAACCAGCTCAAGACACACTATAAAATAATATCCAACAACAAAAACTCATTGGACCAATGCTAAAAGTTAAAAAACAACCTATTCCTTTGCTAAATTAGGTTTCTGTAAATAGATCTCTAAAGCAGCCAAAACATGACTGAGGAAATAGTGAAGGCATGCAGTATTGGAAGAATAGCAGTACAGTGGTACCTTTACATACGAAGTTAATTTGTTCCAGGACCTTGTTTGTAATGGTCCTATGTCGAGCGGGATTGCATTGTAATCCTATTAATTCGTTCCACAGCCTGAAAACCTACACTAAATTCTTAATAA
Organism: Corythoichthys intestinalis; assembly: GCF_030265065.1. NCBI lineage: Eukaryota > Metazoa > Chordata > Actinopteri > Syngnathiformes > Syngnathidae > Corythoichthys > Corythoichthys intestinalis. Next base: position 36,765,295 of record NC_080403.1, on the reverse strand, counting down.
ATGCTGCTGATACTATTGCAAATAGCAATTACGGATTATAAATTGATTATTGATGCAACCCCTCGCTTTTAATGTTTTGTACATTAGTTCCAAATTTGTTCAAAAATCCTCTCAGGCTAAACCAAACTACTTTTTAGTATCAAGTTAACAGTTAGAAATAGAAATTAAATACTCAAGTCTATTTAATGTTTGAATTCAATGTTGTGAATTAGGGCTGCAGCTATCGATTATTTTAGTAGTCGATCAATCGATGAACTAGTTTGTCGAATAATCGAGTAATCGGATAAGGAACATGAAAAATTAAAATACCTGAGCTGAGCCCCAAACAGTATAAAAAAAAATTAAACAAGGATCTATGTACAACAAAAGAACAATTAGCTAACGTACATAGCAAAAGTCCACTAGCTTAAATGCTATAAAACGCTAATTCGAAAACTTTTTTTTTTTTTTTTTTTACAATGCTCCTAACAAATGGTTCAGACACATATTCCCACAAAAAACAGCTAAATATACCCATAAACTAAATTACGAATGAATTAAAAAAAAAATTAGCTCAAACAAAAACTTAGCATATGTTGGTTTTAACATGGAACAGCTGGATTCAGCCATGTGAAATGAGGCAGACTTGAGGGCAGTGTATCCACTCAAATCAATAAAACAATGCAAACACCTTCAAAATAAACCATTACAAGGCCACAATAATTAAACAAATACTCGAAGCAGCAAAATTTAAATCAAATCTTTTCTAATCAAATACTCGAGTCAATCGATTAATCGTTGCAGCACTATTGTGAATCAACCGTTAAAGTTGTTAAAATTGCTCCTGTTATTCCATAATTTACCTTTTGTCTACTTTCGAAATGTCAAAGTTTTAAAATTGTTTTATCCTTTAAAGAGAGATTCAAGCAAGATTTTGCCGATTTAGGAGTATTTTAGATAAAAAGTAATTAGGTTTACTACAACAAAGCCTTCTAGAGAAGTCTACTGCTTTAAGATGGCGACTATTTACTACCGCCGGCAAGTCTGTCATTTTGCATCTAGTTCTTTGAACATGTTCTCACGCCGCCTTCGCCTGTCATTTCACATCTAGTTCTACATACATGTTGCCGTATGTCTCTAGCAACTAGGCGCTGTTTGTAGCTGCTGTCGGCCGCAGTCAGGTATTATATATATATTTTTTATCTAGCGGCATGAGTTGAACATGATACTTTTATTTCGGCTCTACCTGGTATAATTCAATAATCGGAATTTGGATGTTTGTGAATCCTTCTCAAATCTTCCACGGCCGAATCGCGAAAAATCTAAAAATCTGAAATTTCGCACGCCTCTAATAATAATAGTTATAGTAATAATAATACCTGTAATAATGTAACAAATGGGCTTCTAATGTGGCGGATGTGTTTTGCGTGATGTACCTGAACGCACTGCAAATGGCGAATCAAATTTTACGTCGGATGTTGAAATATCGTGTGTCAAAGCGATCGTATGTCGAGGTACCACTGTAGTTTGAAAGAAAGCAGCACAGTCATGACTAGGGATGGGAATTGATACGATTTTTACGATTTCGATTCCATTATCGATATTGCTTAACGCTTCGATTCTTTATCGATTCTCTTATCAATTCTAAATTGGGGGGAAAAAAAGAACAAAAGTTTTGATTGGCATCGAGTTTGTTTAATCAGAAGTCACAACCCTACAAAGTCACAACGAGGTCAAACGAGGCCCAAAGCCTCAATGTTAACTGTGGCAATAAGTGGCAAATGCACAAGAATGTGTAACATTAAACGGAAACATTTTTCTAATAAAAATAAAAAATACTGGTATACATTGGCATATAGGTCGTTGTTCTGCCTTTGGCAATATGTGTTAAAGCAGGGGTCCCCAAACCTTTTCCTGTGAGGGCCACATAACTTTTCCCTTCTCTGATGAGGGGCCGGGGTCAGTTTGTAACAGAAAAAGTGTGACGATTGCAGGAGTACCTAAATGTAAAAAAAATATTGTTTTTGAGAAAGCCACAATCAAATAACCCTTTCTGGACTCTTCACGGAACAAAAGTAAATAAAATAAAAATAATAATAGAATATAATAAATAAAAATAACACTATTAATTAAATAGATAATAACCAAATAACCCTCTCTGAGTTCTTCACAGAAAAAGGCCAAGAAATAAATAACACTACTGAGAAAAAAAAAAAATTCAAAATGCTCTCTGGTATTGTTCAGGGGGCCGGACCAAATGTGGAGGGTCCGCGGGCCGTAGTTTGGGGAGCCATGTGTTAAAGTATTATTTTACCATTATATTGAAATGCATGCCTTTTAGTTTTTATGGTACTTTCATGCTCAAGTGGGGGCGCCCTTGCGCTTCCTCACGCGAAGAAGAACGCGCTCACGTGAAGAGCGCGCTTACACGAGAAGAAGTGACGCATCCAAGCGAGTGAGCGAGTTAGTGAGAGAGGGAAACACTGCCACGAGCCTACGTTCTTTGCTAATGTTTGTAAAATATCTAGAGAGGCAACGCCTGTATGTATCATCTCTTGTGTTGTTGTTGTGTGTTTCCACTTGCGATCGGACACTTAAATCCAGTTGTGTAGTGGTTTGAACGATGTGCTAATGCTAGCAAACGCATGCTAACCGTTTGTTATTACTGTATTAGCAGCTAATCATCACTGATTTACGTTGATGCAAACCTGTTTGTTATTGGGGACGAAATTGATTTGTTTCATTTCTATTTTTAGTTTCACTCTTCAAGTGATAGTCAGCAAATTATACCAACGTCTTCTGCATCGTCATTTGGGAGTTTAGCTAGCTGTATAGCCAGGACTGAGCCTTAGCGTCTCGGTGAGGACAGTACAGTCGTATTCCCTCCCAATGCAGTTATCTCCACCTTGCAATGACTGCAAGTCGCTTTGTTGTAATTTTTCCTCATGAAGCGAAGACACACCTTCGAGCGTTCAAACCTACGTGCTGTCATTGTTATGTTTACGGCTGCAATGCTCGTGCTAAACCATCGTAACCTTTCATTTTCACCCTCTTTCCTGGTGAAGTGTAGCCAAACTTTGAAGCGAGTGGTTCTTGGCGCCATGCTAGTTTGATGCGTCTGGACAACAAGACACGTCACGACGCAATATGCGTCTTTAGGAATTGATAAAGGGATCGTTAAGGCTTTTTCAATGTGATGTCGAGGCCTCGAAACACTACGAACCGGTTCGGAATTGGAATCGGATTTCGATTCCCATCCCTAGTCATGACAATGGTTAGGACTTCTGTGTCGCAGTTGAAAAATCCTGATTTAAAGATCAAACCCTACTCTGTGGAACTCTGCACGATGATTTAAGATGATTTTTTTTTTTTGAGGAACAAATATGGTCATAAATTAATTGAAACTTCTATCAAAGTTAATACACACATTATTTCAAAAGAACATATTTGTACATTCACAAATACCTTTAGGTAACCACTGAATTAGGAAAAGCAAAGTAAACAATCGTCAAGCGCCATCAAAATATAGTGAACAATTTAGATGATTTCACTTAATTTCAATGATAAAACTAACGGCACAAAACTTGCTGTCTTTAACGTCAGGGTTACCTCTGGACTGAAATAAGTCCCACATGTGAACCTCTGACAGGAGTAGGACCTTATTAACCTTAAACAAGCTCTACATTGGCCCTTGCTAATGACCCCACCTACTGCCCCCACCTTTGCTTGTCTGGCCCTCACGGGCTGACTGTCATGATCTGCACACACAAACAAACACCGAACATTATTGGGCACACACACACATAAACAACCCACTGAGTAAGGGTGTGTGACAATAAGGAGGAGGTCAAATAACAGATGGCAGCCAGAGGATTAGTGCAAGAGTCAACTTCTAGTTTGCCCCCCCCCCCCCCACACACACACACACCCGCACTCTCAAAGACACATTTGTAATAAAAACTTATAAGTCATTCATTGTAAATGTATTAATTTCACAAAATCCACTGATCCAACTCCAGGCTGCAACTGTATGGCAATAAAACCCAAAAGTAAACAAAACAGACTCTGGATCTGCATCTTTCTTCTTTGTATTTGCTTGCACAGCATTAGCACGTTGCTGCCACACACCAATAAATTCTCAACTCCAGTGGGAAATTTAACAAAGCTACAGATGACATGGAACTGTGACAAGGCAGACACTGAAAACAAAGTCATCAGTATAAAAGCCTGAGTGATCAATGACTGCAGTCACGGTCAGCTTAAAGACAAAAAGGAAAAGGAGCCAATTTTACAGACATTCTATTAAATCATATCATATAACAATGTTCAATTTTGACAACTACACAGCTGCATACTAGATAAACATCCCATCAGTCACAGTGAAGAAATTTCATAGCAGCAGAAATGCAATCATGTTGTAACCACAGTCATGCGAGTAAAAAACAAGTACCGTAATTTCCCGGATATAAGGCGCACCCGTGTATAACGCGCACCCCAAATTTACTTGTAAAATCTAGGGAAAATTATTGTACCAGTGTATAACGCGCACCCTAATTTTAGCACCGCTAAATAGAAGAATACAAGAAAACAGAGCTCGTGTACAGATACAGAAATGTCATTTTACTGACTGGTGAAACACAGCACAAGCATAGCACATTGGTAGTTCAAAATATTACCGTCAACTGACCATATCCAATAATATAATAATAATTTGATTTGATAACTTCTTGAACTTACCAGAATCCAGGAGAAAACAAAACAGATGTGACTTTTCTTTTAAAGGTTGCTGTATAACTTGCTCGTTTCTTCATGATGAATAAATGTTTCCTCCATGGAATGATACGGTAAAATGAAAGTGAGAACGTAAGTCGGAAATCCGAGAGAGCTCATCGCTGTCAACACGACAGTAACAATAGGAACTATTGTTATTTGGGTTTGAGTTTCCCGAGGGACAAATATAGTTGACGGACACAGGAAGTCTGTGTTGTTACGATTGTTATGGTCCGAGTTGCGGAGCTGCAATAAACGTTGACTTAAATGAGTTCAAGAAACTAAATTCTGTGCTTTATGAAGAGTGAAAAAAGCAGAATTTAACACAGATGAAATCATTCGGCCGATCAGAGTGGAGTATTACCGAAACAAAATGGTGACGTCACGTACCGTAATGGTCGGCAACGGATCGCCGCATACGTTTCTTCAACACAACATGGCCGTGTCAATATAAAAAAAATCGTTTTATATATATATTTAATATATATATATTTCTGTCTCCATCCATGTACCCGTTTACAATGGGCACCATGATTTTACAAGTTGATTTTAGGGGAAAAAAGTGTGCGTTATATTCGGGAAATTACGGTAATCCTTAACAATAGTGTGCGTGTGTTTGTGTTGGGGGCGTTGGGGGTCCTCATGCTCCAGTAGCTCTACTAAATCCAGACAGGATCCTTCTGTTGATCCTTCCAAGCTGCCAGAAGAACTTGTGAAGCCATAAGCAACATTATTCTATCTTTTCCCAGAAGGGATTTCCAGCTCAGTGCCTACAAATGTCTTGGGATTAGATGTTGACATGAGCACAATCATGTAGTAGTTGAAAAAAGACAAACGTGCCACCCGTGCCCTCCACATACACTTTCACAGTTCACCTTTAAGTGACTTTCAGGAAATATGAAGAAACTGTATGGTATTGTTTCTTGTAATGAGAATGATAAAGGTCTGCCCTATCATAACAATTACCAATTCAATGAATTACCTGAAGGTCTGAAGTGTGCTCAAACTGTTAGTTGCTTTAAATCAGAGCTAAAAACATTATTGTTTACCATTGTAAACAGCCTATCCTAACTAACAACGGGCAGGAGACAGGGTACACCCTGAAATGGTTACCAGCCAGTCGCAGGGCACATAGAGACAAACAACCATTCATGCACACATACTCATACCTATGAACAATTTTGAGTGTTCAACCAGCCTACCATGCATGTTTTGGGTATGTGGGAGGAAATCAGAGTGCCCTGAGAAAAGCCATGTAGGCACGGGGAGAACATGCAAACTCCACACAGTGAGACCGGAGCTGAGATTGAACAAGCAATCTCAGAACTGTGAGGTGATCGTGCTAACCACTCTTCCACCATGCCGCCCTTGAGTTGAATTTGTTATACAAATAAATTTGACTTGCCTTGCCTTATGGAGATCAAACATTTTAGAGGCTGTTTACACAGAGACAATCTGACCGAATTAACGGAGAGCGGAGCATTACAGATTTGCGTGCACATGACCAAAACTCATTTCAATTACAGATAGTATTCATGCCATGCAGTAGGGGGCAGTGTAGTTTTACAACGTGACAGCTAATACGAATATTTCCTTGACAGCATGCTCCTCAGCTCGGGTTCTTGTTGCAGACAACCGACTTTGTTTTTCAGTACTTTAGCAACAAAATACTAATGGCAGCCTTGTGGTTTTCCGTTAGGAGGGACAGAAAATTAGAATAACTACTTTGTGTCACACTGGACTGCAAAACATGCTAAAGAAGCTGCACAAATATCTATAGAACAACAAATAACAAGTTTTTTTTAAGCTTTTGTCGCTCCTTATTATGAAAAATATTTATCACATAATAATATGTACCGTAATTGATAATTAACACTTGCAGCAATGTAACTACGTTTGACTATAAATACAAACAAACAAAATATACCATAATGGGTTACACAAATCTTATGTATATGAAATGTACATATATGAAGAATACAACTCACAAGTGCACAAACAGCGAAATTAACTCATTCACTCCCAGCCATTTTCACCGGAGCAACCCCCTTCGCTCCTGGCTGTTTTACTGGATTTTGACTGATTTTGCAAGGCCCACAGAAAATTATGTTCTATTGCTATATAAACATGGAACCCACCAAAAGAAAGATTAGACTCTTTTCTTTCAGCAGGAAAAAAGTTATAAAAGTTAGCTACATATTTTTTCCCATTCTTTAGATATCAGCATTAGAAAATAGCTTAGTTTGAGCAATTTTCCAATTTCTGATGAAAAAAAACTGAGAAATTGAGCGTTTTGTAAAAGCATACATTTCAAACATAACTTTGACTTTAAAACAGCTATTTTTTCGCTTTTGTGTCATCCCTAAAATCTGAATGTTTTCCTTCTACAAAATAACATAAACAACAAGACAAATAGAGCTTTTGACAGCGAAGTAACAATTTATTGACACATAACTAAACTATTGAACTGAGAGATGACGCTATTTTTCCCTCATCACCGCCTGTCTGTCTCATCAAGATAGATTTTTTTTTTTTGTCTTTCTTTTGTACTGACCACTACCTCATAACAGAATTAACCTATGGAACTTGTGTGGGGCATGTGCCTTGTTTTACATCGTTCTCCACATTTTTCTCACGCTTCTTATTTCTTCCAACTTCCGTTTCCTGACTATTTCTCTTCATTTATTTCCTTTCATGGTCCGATATGTGTTCTTACCAAATGCACTACTGCCCTCCATTGGCCAGTTTTATTGCTTTAAAATTGATTTTGAGCGTTGTGCTTTGGAGCGAACTTGCATCAGAACCTAGAGATGTCTTTTGTGAAAAAAAACAAAGACGTAAAAGACGTATAAATACGTTTTTGGGACACTGAAACAATTAAAAATAGAACGTATTTAGACGTTTTTGGGAGCAAATGAGTTAAATTCAAGTTAGCTTGTCTTTAGCACTGCGTGGTTGCTAGGAGCTCGAGTTGTCATGTGATAACGTCTGTAGAATGATCTTGAACCTAACAAGCTAGCTATACTTTACCGCCACTAGGGAGCGACAAAGCATTACAAATGAAACAGGCAATCAGAGGACATTACAGCAACTTTAATGTGGTGTTTTCGAAGATCATGGAACGAATTAGGCGATTTACATATGAAACGCAATTCATTATACAAAAATATTATGATAAGAAAGCCACTCAAGAACAAATTAATTTCATATCTTGCGGTACCACTGTTCAATGGTATAAAAAATAAAAACAAAAAAGTAAATAGAATGCTACCATTCTCTCAACTTAGCAATTGGGGGTGTTTGAGTATAAAAAGAAAATTTAATAAAATTAAGACATACAAATTTATTTATTTATCAATATACCGCACAATTGCATGGTAACAAATGCACCAATAAAATGAAGAGTTTATTATAAGTGTTGATGAGGCTCCTCTGAGAGAGGCACTAAAGACTCTGTAGAAATTCAAACTTTTTGTCCCCTCGTCATATTTTCATTCATATAGTCATTCAACATTTTCTCACCGGCGACTATTGTCCCTGCCCGCTGTTGGCTTTCAAAAGTGGACATTTTAACTGGAAATAAATGCAAAGAAGCTGTGGGAATTTAGCGAATGCAACTGTGGAAGTAGAGAAACGTAAGTGCGGTGAGAAGTGGGGAACTTCCAGATGAGTATGTGTTAGCCTACGCCATGAAGGATAAGCAACGCTAAGCGAGCGCCAGCCCCGGTGGCTGAGGACTAAGCATGCCAAACCGAGATGAAGAGTGAACATGCCAGTCGATGCTCAGCCATCGGCTTCACTAGTGTGTCTCAAAAACGTCTCGCTAGTAGATCAAAACTACTACAATGTGTTTGCACCTTAAACGTTGTCGTATTTTCCACATGTACTCAATGCTTCTCTACTGACAACAAATGTTCCCTCTAATTTTTCATGTGTCTGAGCGAACACACAATCTCCCTGAGCACACTGCGGCCCACGGTGAGCAACATCAGATGTGCACCGTATTTTTTGGACTACAAGTCGCACCAGCCAAAAAATGCGCAATGAAAAGGTAAAAACATATATGCCGCACCGGCGTATAAATTGCATTTTGGGAGGAAATTTATTTGGTATAATCCACCACCAAGAACAGACATGTCATTTTGAAAGGCAATTTAGAATAAAAATACAATAGAGAACAACAGGCTGAATAAGTGTACGGTATGTGACTCATAAACAACGAACTGAGAACATTCCTGGTATGTCAATGTAACATAGCTATTTAGAGTTATTCAGATAACTATAGCATAAAGAACATGCTAAGTAGCAACAATGATATAATAATGTGTGAATAAGTTCACATATAAGTCGCTCCAGAAAATAAGACGCACCCTCTGCCAAACTAAGAAAAAAACTGCGATTTATAGTCCGAAAAATACGGTACATAGCGGCCACACACCAGTATCACGCCTATTAGCATTTCTACTGCCCGTAAATTATTTATTAGTAAGAGCATTTAATGCTTAACATCCATAATTAAAAAATCTTAATAAATGTCACTGGAATACACACCAATCTGACTTAAATCGTACCTTATTTTTCACGTCTTAATATATAGGACTTGCATTTGGTGTACTGATATGTCACTGCTCTCATCTACTATCAGTGTATGCCAGGGTGCATTTTTAACACTGCACATAGTCTCGTTCTCCACTATATCAATGATTGAGTTTACAAATTCAAAGGCATAGTTTTTACTTCGCCAGCTTTCTTGGTATACTCACTTACTTTGCCATGTGATTGCGGATTTGTTGAACTGACACCATTGACGCATTCATTTCGATGGCAAGTAAAATACTGTATTGTCAATGAGAACTTCAACTTGCTCTGGGTCAGATTTTGTTTTGAGGGACAGCTCGTTTCTTTTCTGTCGGTCTTTTGCATTCTCCCGCAATAATTGTACCAATCCCCTGTCACATCTTGAGTCTTTAATTTTCAACAGCTTTCAAATGACTTTTCTGCTGAATATGACGCTTGAGGTAGTCCAACGTCCATTCAGTCCACATTTTTCCCTCTGAAAACTCACTTGGTACTTTGGCTTCAGTTTCACCGCTTGTTCGTCTATTTGCACATGCTCCGACAGCCACTCGTTCTTATATGAACCGCATTTCTTTTTTACTTTGGCTTGGCGAGTGGATGTGTCGCTGCCTGTTCGTTTAGCCATGATAAGGGGTTGGCCTTTACGTCTCTCAACTCCGCCGCACTCACGCACTGTTGTCAGCTTGCTAACCTACACCGCGCGTGTAGGCTGGGCAATGCACAAGCAATGTCAATGCTATGATTGGCTGCGTAGCGGAAGTGAACCTTATCGTATCATTTGCTGGACACCTGTCACTCACCGAGTTACAACATACATTTCTGTTGATTTTTTTTTTTTTTTTTTTTTGTGCGCAGCATTGAATTTCTTGTGCGCAGAGTAGGTGCCAGCAGTGCGCAATTGCGCACGCACGCAGCTTAGAGGGAACATTGCTGACAACGTGTAACTTCTGTTATAAAATACATTACAATGTGACCAAATGTTAAAGGGTCCACAAGACCAGGGGGCCGCCAATCGAGAAGATTCACGATTGATTGAGAAATGAAGTGCGGTGTGTAATGTCATTGCAGGATTCACTGCAGCGCAAGCCCAGCAATCGAACTGCCGCAATTGAAAGCTTCCGTCTTTGCTCTCCGGATTCACTGTCGCTGTCAAAACGCGAGGCAAATCTACAACGCAATCGTTGGGGATCGCTGTTCAGGCCTTTATGCGTAAACAGACCCTTCGCAGGCTTGGTAACAGTATATATGCGCAACCAAATTTTGCATTCTCCCAAACACGCTAAAGCCCTTTCCAATAATTACCTTAGAGGAAAACGAGAAAAACATTTAGTTTTAAACAAGTTGTCTTCAAGTGCTACCAGGAATGACCATCAGTTTCGTTTGTGTTTACATACTGTATGTCATAATCATATACTGTACTGTGTGCTATAGAGATACAGAAAATGATAACGGTTAAAATGGAGTATTTTACTTTTGTCCAATGACAAATGCGAAAATGAAAACACAATTTCAGCAAGCTCGGGTTCAAACTATCATGTCATCTGCCTGTAGCTGCCAAAGCACATACAGGATGATCGGTAAACCTCTTTTCAGGGTTTGATGTGACGTTCCAGATCAAATGCACACTTGTTGGTTACCAACTGGTTCATCACCACATCTTGTGTTGTGGTAATTTGTGAAGAACAGATTGGATATGAACTCAGGCACGCTTTATGGCTCAGGTGTCAAGCTGTTTAATATTGCAGCTTTTGATTCTGCTGGGGCACGGTTAGGCACGTGCAACAACATGGACACACAAACACACACACACATCCATATGGTTTTGCTTGGGCACCTGTTTCTAAAGACTTCAACAATTAATCTCTTGCATTTAACACCTGTTGTTGCCCTCTCAAATACACAATCCACGCAACGCGCACACGAAGTACATATGTCATCTGTGCATGAGTCATATACTAGTAGATGCCATGTTGAAAATTATTATTTTAATTACCAGGCATTTAGTCTCATTTGACAATTGCATACAAGAGTCTTGATTGACTGAACACCATTCAGGATACAAGTGGGGCATCATTTCTCTCAGCTACAGCAGAAGCAACTAAACATGGTCTAAAAAAGGTATCTAAGAGATGAAAAAGAACTTAAAACACATTAGAAGACAACCAGATGGGCACTTAAAAATATGAACGCTTGAAAGCAAGCAGCTTGAGATCCCTGTTCCCACATGACAGAAGATAAGACTATGTACTCTGCTGAGTTATCGACTCTTCTGTTTCATCAACAGAGCTGGGGGCAAACAATTTACATTTCACTCTGATTGTGCCGCCAGAGCGCTCATTACATATCATTTAGTGTCTGTTCTGCTAACACATTAAAACAGGAACATAATAAGGATGAATAGGTTTGGTTTCAGCAGATGAATAAACAAACTTAATGATAAATGAAAGAGTAGGATGGGAATAATTTCCGCAAGTCCTAATGAGTAACAAATTACACCCCAAACCCAGTTGTAAATATTGAAGTGTTTGATCTCCGCACCAAATGGGTCATTCACTCAGTGGGGGGAATGATGAGTAAATGTTCCGGTGTGTACACTATGTGTGTTAATTGTGTGTATTTTTCTGGGTAAAAACTTTAAAACAGAGGATAGCAATAATAATAGAATACTGAGATACATGTCGCAGATGACTAAATAAGACGTCTAGTCCCTTTATTTGCCAAAAGTTTCTCGATTAGAGAAAATAAATACTGGTGCTGATACATCAAGGGTCTCATTACCAAATCAGGGAATCCATGTGCGGCATATGTGCTCCTTTGCAGGTTGTATGGCAATGTCATTTTGCTTTCGGGAACAATTAACTGGTCTCTCAGAAATTTGTTGAATGCATATCTTAAAGCAACACTTGGTAATTGTTCAACCTTTATAAAATATTTTCACAACATTTGTGATCATACAGTATGTCGACTGACAACTAGTTGAATGACACCTATTTTATATCTTGAGGGGGTCTGTATCGCTTTAACCGGCACTAATTAACTTTGAGGAGAGTGGCAGGAACCCTGCCACACCAGAAAAAAAAAACTACAAATGTGTTGACTGCTTTATGGCACACATCACTTACCCCTTTCCCCATTCATTATAAAGATGGAAGTCGATGCGAAGAACGCTTTTGCGATAGTTCTGCAAAGATGGCAGAGCAACAAAAGAGACAAAAAGTTTTGTCTGAAGAGGAAAAAAAGCCTGGCTTTCACTCGCTAGCGTGACACCAAACGCCTCTCCCTCGTCAGCATATCCACACTAAGCCACATAGTTGCTAAACGTCATATGCTGTTGCTTGATCTATCTGCAGGCGACCGGGAGATTGATTGGTGATTTTACGACACTTTGTGGGTGTGCGCTGGTCCTCATGGGAAACGCAGTCTTCCTTAAGGCAAAAGACTAGCACTTTTGTCCACCTGCAACGCTAAAAATGACCAAAACTGAAAAACTACCAAGTGCTTCTTTAAGGCTTGGAATTGCCACCACATGAAATAGGCAGCAGTAATCTGACTCTACAATGATGACATCGCGTCTATATTATTTAGATATTTAAACACTATGTATGAAGTTAAATGAAACATTTATTCCATCGCTACACAGCTGCTGACATTTTACACGATACAATGTGAATAAAATATTGTAAGTATTAAAATCTACACAGACTATGATAGATTAATGTAGATCAAAATCTAACTAGATTAAGAGCACAAACACTCTTGAGGCCCTTTCACACATATCTAAACACTGTTAAAATCCCGGGATTTAAACGGGTAGCCATTATATGTGAAAGCAATTTCCCTGGTCGACTGACACGGAGATGAAGTAGACATTTACAGAGTCGCGTCTTAGTATAATCTCCGGGACTTTCCCGGGAAGTGGTATGTCTGAAAGCAGGTGTTAAATTCCTGGGTCACAGCGTGATGGCTGATGATGTAAATATGACTGGCTGATCGTCTTTTCCTTCTCCTTCGCAGTCAGACGAAAAGCAGTACACAAACGTCGCAATGATCAATATGGCAAACTGGAAATAGCAAAATTAAACTGAAAACATAACGAAATTAAATTGCTACTGGATCGTAAAGAAAAAGGATGAAAGTTCATTGTCCATTTTTGGAAACGTGTGGTTTATTTTGTTGCTGATGCCGACCAAAAATGAGATAAGGTCCGGTAGGCCTGTCGCGATAACAAATTTTAGTAGGCGATATATTGTCTCATAAATTATTGCCGATATGCGATGTTATTGTCAATTTTTTTAACCAATTCAACCACTAATGTAGTGACAATACATCCTAATAAATCACCATTTAAATGTAATAAATTGTTATTCTAAATAAAACACAAACTAAAGATAAGAAATATTGAAAAAACACACACACACAATGCATAACGAGTCATTTGAAAGCTAGCTAAGTGCAGAATACGAAATAGATGAGAAACCCAATTCCATTTTTGTTCTCTGCCAATTAAAGTCCATCAAAAGTGTTTACACAGTGTTTGATCCAAAATGGCTCTTGTTTTGCAAAGTAAACGTTAGCAAATTTGAAGCCAAATTATTCATTGCCAATCAGATTATTTATAAAGGATGTCATTTTAAAGCTATTTTTAATGTAGAATATTAATTATGTGTGATCAACTCCGCAAATCGTTATTTTTTTAACATGACATGCTTTTATTTTGAAATGTTCACTGGAAGTGCGTTCGCTAAGATGCTAACCATAAGCTTTACACTCCGTAAAAACAAAGTGCACTTCTCTTTTCGTCATGCATTTGGCGTTAGTAATAGATTTTTTTTCATTTTATTGTCTGCAAATGCTGTTAACCAGCGATTTTTAATGTTTGAAGTGTCACCTTTTAAATGCAAGTTTGAGTTTTGGAGAAGACTACCAATGTTTTATAGCAGGCTAAAGTGGTTATTACATTGTCTTTTTTCCCCATTAGCCTCAATGGAGGAATGCCAATGTTTTACAGTGTACAATATAGATGTGTTTCCTTATTTTGTATGTCTGAACTTTAATTCCAAGGCGTGTTGGTGACCAATAAACATCTGTGAAAAGAAATGGAGTCTCATATGCCATCAACATGCACGCACAAATGTATGTACGCACGCATGCGGCGATAAAACGCAGCAGAAAATTAACGCCATCATCTTTATTCACCGTGCGATAAATGGACTTATTGCATCTCTCGACAGGCTTAATGTCCGGGTTATAAAATCGCGCTAGCTGCCCTCCCGGCACAGAGAGCGCCAAGTCGGCAGTGCCCAACCCGCATTATTCCCGGGATATCTCTCCTATGTGTGAAAGCAATGACGCGGGTAAGTCTCGCGTCACCTTCACGTGAAATTACTGGGATATAAATCTGAAAGGGGCTTTAGATTTTTCTTTCATGCGCTCTTCTTTCAGTTCCTGAATGAGAATTGTACGTATTGTTAACCTGTACTTGCACAATCTATTGTAATGGCTCAAAAAGAGCCTTTAACATTAAACACGAAGTGTTCCATTGTTCACTATTTATATCGCCTGTCTGGACATCGTGGAAGCCTATAGCATGCTGTGCTCTGGTTGTTCTGAGATGAGACATGTGGTGTGAGAAGCCCCCAGGATAGAGGATTAAAATTGAGATTCGCGGATTTGCTGGTTTAAAAGTGACCTCTGATTTAAACATACAGCAGCCTTTTGATTTTCATTCTGTGTTCCTCCTTGGGACAGTGTGGCGCCTCAAATGTAAGCCATACTGTATTCATTGTATTTCAAAGCGTTGATTATTAACCTTTACATATTGGACCAAAGACTGGTTAGGCACTCTTAATCCTATCAGAGACAGTGAGGACTACTACGGACAGCTAGGTGATTATTAATTTAATCATAAGGTCTAGGTACCAATTGTAAATATAGACCTTAATTAACATAGAGTGTCAAGGTTAAGTAGTAAACAACAAGATAGGATTACAATAAATAAATAATACTATTGTGATTAAAATGATAATAAATTTCTGTATCAGTCCCTGTAAATTTCTGTAAAAAATCCAAATTTAACTGATTCTACTGTGACCCATGAAACAATGCTCTACAAATGTGTGTGGGAAGTAGTTTTGTTTAATCCTTATGATAAACCCACCTTACTCATTTCTGTTTTATTCACACCTTTTCAAAAATGAATGAAAATCTTCAGAAAAGGCTTTCTGTAAAACAGAACCCAATCAGAGGTCATTTATTTTCCCATCTCAGAAGAAAGTGGCAATGCCTCAATGCCTTTTTTACCCATTTATATCCTCCTGTCACTCTTCACTCTCTTTGCACTCAGATCACTTGATAGAAACACTACCTGTTCAGCTCGGCATTTCAGGCCCACTTTCTCATCTCATCTATGAAACACAGATCTCTCTTAAAAGCTATGCTTTTAACACAAACCCATAGCCACCTCCCACACACACACACACACACCTTGAAGAAAAGCACAACACCTTCACAGCTCATTCAGCATACCGCATTCAGGTTTGACTCATCTTTAACTGAACAGAACCAAGACGACACTTCGCCTACACAGCAGACGATAAATCATTACGTGACGGACTAAGAGAAGAAGACGCAGGCAGGCAGAACATGATCACACTTTTGTACTGTATCTACACTTTGATTCTGTTTGATCTTAAAGGGGAAGTTCAGAATTTTTGACATTAGGCTTAATTTTCGTGGTAGTGGGGTTTAATTTTTGGTGGAGTTGCTAATTATTTGTTAGTTACAGGGCTCTGAAATAGCTAAGATAGCGCAAGTCAATGGTGCTAACTTAGCATGCCAATAAAAGACAACATATGCACGCATGAGAATCACTGACGACCCATGCAATAAATAATGTTGGCTATGTTTTCAGGATAAAGTTATCAAAACTTACCATTGTATGTCAATAATTGTAGTACGAACAGCAACATTTGTAATCCAGCAGCTCTACAGGGAACAGGCTGTCTAGGCAAGCAGGGCGGAGTGATGTCACATCCGTTTTTTCACCGGTAATTTTTTGGGCTGGACTGAAACGTACTCGCCTTCCCCCAAATCACCCTGATCGACGCACTGCACTGTTTCTCTCTTTGATCACGACATGGCTTCGTCTGAACAGTTGAATCTGTTAATAATATTTTATTTTTATTGGCATGCTAGTAAGCACCATTGACTTGCGCTAGCTTAGCCACTCCTGAACCCTGCAACTAACAAATAACTAACAAACTTTGTTGAAACCAACTCCTGTGAGTAAGTAAACCCCCGCTAACTCGAAAATTAGGCCTGATGTAAAAAATTCTGAAGTTTCCCTTTAAAACAGTGGTTCTTAACCTTGCCAAAGGTACCGAACACCTCAAGTTTCACATGTGGATTCACCGAGCCCTTCGGAATAAGAAAATCATATTTTTTTTTGCAAATTCAAAACCAATATACAGTGGGGAGAACAAGTATTTGATACACTGTCAATGGGAAAACCCATTGGCAGTGTATCAAATACTTGTTCTCTCCACTGTATCTAAGGCAGCAAGCTAATAATTTTGCAAATTAACATTCAAAATTCTTCTCATTTTGACAGCGTGTTTTATAAACGGGTCAAAATTTGAGACCACACTGCCCATTTGTCTGTTGTATTCCCTCACACCAGGTGCGAGTCAACCTTCCACTGAGCAAACCACTTCCTCCTCCCATCAGATCGAGGACTAGCAGTTAAAAGAAATGGATTAAGCCTGTGAATTGCAAGCAAACCAGTCCAAAACCTTGTCTAAAAAGTCACTTTGCCTAGATTTAATCAGCGTACAGTGACTCTGCGTTTTTTTACCTTCGCCGAACCCCTTAGACTTACCAAATCCCTGGGGTTCGATCGAACCCAGGTTATGAAAGACTGCTTTAAAAGAAAACCCTAAAAAAATCAACCATTGCAGAAAATTAACCTTATATTTTTTTCTTAACCCTTAGATGCATAAGTGGGTCAAAAATGACCCGGTGAGGTTGTTTTCTTGTAATATCTTTGGAATGAAAAATTGTTATCAATTCATATTCCAGGTATTCCTCAAAAAACATGTTTTTGATATAATGTCATTAAAATTTTTGATGAAATCTTTATACATTTGATGAAATTGTCATTTTTGTATTACTAGCCTAAGCTTCCAAAAGTGGGTCAAAAATGACCCACATGCATTTTCTATGGAATCCAATGGGAATCTTTCATTCGTATCAACTTTGGCTGTCAGGAATAAATTTACCGTGCACCACAAAGACTAGATATGTAAAAAGTGACATCCCTTAAGAAGATTATTTTACACAGCAAGAGCTGATACGTGTACTGTAAGTATTATGTCCATATAGTATTTTGTGTGTATTTCATGACTCTTTATTATTTATCAACAAATTAACCTACTTCATAACTAGCTAGCTAACTAAGGCTAGGTTCATACTGCAGGTCCTAATGCACAATTCTGATTTTTTGTCATATGTTTTTTTGGCGTACCCGTTCAGACTGCCTTTGTCCTTTGAGCCTGTTCAAGTATCACACATGCGCTTGAATTCGCAGTCCAAGATGCGCTGAGCAAACTGGCCCGCATGCGCAGGAGCATTGGAACAGAGAGAAAACCGAGCATTGTCAGGCTTATTCTCAACCCATTTTATTTTTTTATGACTGTTGTCAAGCCCGCTACTTCCCCAAAAGCCGCGTTCAAGCTAGTCGCTAACGCTAATGCACAGCTCCACCGCTACCGTAGCACCCTGTCTCTCTCGCTCTTTGCTGATGTTAATTGCTGCATGAATTCCAATTTGGGGGACTTGACAGTTCGGACCGCAGCCACATTCTGGAAAAATGTGGCTTGGTTGGGATTTTACCCACATACAAAAGTGACCTGGATCGAATTTGAAAATGGTCTCCTTTTATGCAACTTTTCCCGTTCAGTTGAGTGGGAAAAACACGAAAAAATCAGATTTGTGCTAGATTTACGGCTGAAATGGTCCTACAGATGTTGGACTATGAAGAGGCAGTGACGGTCAAGTGTCCGAAATTTCTGATGATGAGGACCTCAGACTATTGTTCAGGTGGCAGTGGCAGTTGTCCACCTGGAAATCCAACTAAACAGGATCAATCTGACTCATAAGATTCCACTTATGTGTCCTCTGAAGAAGAAAGTGTCCAAATCTTGGCCAACAGAATGAGTTGGTAGGGCTCTTACTAGAGAGAATTATATCCCACCCAGGGCAGAACACAGAGCCACAATATCCTCAGAAAATGGTCAGTGCCTCCAAAAGGGCTTAGCACCGCTGTCTCACCAAAAAGATGCATGGGAGTAGGGATGGGAATCGAAATCCGATTCCAATTCGGAACCGGTTCCTAGTGTTTCGAGGCCTCGACATCACAATGAAAAAGCCTTAACGATCCCTTTAACGAGTCCTGAAGACGCATATTGCGTCGTGACTGTCTTGTTGTCCAAACACATCAAACTAGCATGGCGCCAAGAACCACCCGCTCCAAAGTTTGGCTACACTTCACCAGGAAAGAGGGTGAAAATGAAAGGTTACGATGGTTTAGCACGAGCATTGCAGCCATAAACATAACAATGACAGCACGTAGGTTCAAACGCTCGAAAGTGTGTCTTCACTTCACTTCACTAGGAAAAATTACAGCAAAACGACTTGCAAACATTGCAAGGTGGAGATAACTGCATCGGGAGGGAAGGTGGAGATAACTGCATCGGGAGGGAATAGACTGCACTGTCCTCACCGAGACAGCTATACAGCTAGCTAAACTCCGAAATGACAATACAGAAGACATTGGTATAATTTGCTGACTTTATTCAACCATCACTTGAGAAGTGAAACTAAAAATAGAAATGAAACAAATCAATTTCGTCCCCAATAACAAACAGGTTTGCATCAACATAAATCAGCGATGATTAGCTGTAGTAACTAAACAGTTAGCATGCGTTCGCTAGCATTAGCACATTGTTCAAACCACTACACAACTGGATTTAAGTGTCCGATCGCGAGTGGAAACACACAAACAAAAGATGATACATACAGGCGTTGCCTCTGTAGATATTTTACAAGCATTAGCAAAGAACGTAGGGTCGTAGCAGTGCTTCCCTCTCTCACTAACTCGCTCACTCGCTTGGATCCGGCATTCCTCTTCGCGTGTAAGTGCTCTTCTTCACGTGAGCGCGCTCTTCTTCGCGTGAGGAAGCGCAAGGGTGCCCCCACTTGAGCGTGAAAGCACCATAACTAAAAGGCATGCATTTCAATATACTGGTAAATAATACTTTAACAGGGGTCCCCAAACTACGGCCCGCCCCGACATTTGGTCCGGCCCCCTGAACAATACCAGAGAGCATTTTGAATATTTTTTTTTTTTCTCAAGTGTTAAGTATTTTATGGCCTTTTTCTGTGAAGAACTCAGAGAGGGTTATTTGGTTATTATCTATTTGATTAATAGTGTTATTATTATTATTTATTATTATATTATATTATTATTTTTGTTTTATTTACTTTTGTTCCGTGAAATATCCAGAAAGGGTTATTTGATTGTGGCTTTCTGAAAAACAAGAATTTTTTACATTTAGGCACGCCTGCAATTGTCACACTTTTTCTGTTACAAACTGACCCTGGCCCATCATCAGGGAAGGGAAAAGTTATGCGGCCCTCACTGGAAAAAGTTTGGGGACCCCTGCAAGTTTAACACATATTGCTAACTGCAGACGAACGACCTATATGCCAATATATACCAATATTTTTTATTTCTATTAGAAAAATGTTTCAGTAAAATGTTACATTCTTGTGCATTTGCCACTTATTGCCATAGTTAATATTGAGGCTTTGGGCCTCTTTTGACCTTGTTGTGAGTTTTTAAGGTTGTGACTTCTGATTAAACAAACTCAATGCCAATCAAAATGTTTGTTCTTCTTTTTCCCCAAATTAGAATCGATAAGAGAATCGATAAAGAATCGAATCGTTAAGCAATATCGATAATGGAATCGGAATCGTAAAAATCCTATCAATTCCCATCCCTACATGGGAGCTCTTCATCATTGATGATAAAATACAAGGAAGGATAAAGTCTATTGCTGTTCAGTTTTATTATTATTTTATTTTTTTTATTTTACCAAAAAATGTTAATTGAATCATAACGATATTTCAAGCATGAAATCGTTCTTGTGTGGCCCTAAATATCATACTAATTAATATACAAGTGATTATTCCTCACCAAAATGGCATAAAAACACATTGGTTCTAATATGGGTCATTTTTGACCCACTTATGGAAGAGTGTAGGGTCCAGTAACTTGTGCATCTAAGGGTTAATGTTCTCAGATTTAACAGCTCTGAGTACTGGAGACTATTATTTGTTTGGGTCATTATACCAATCTCCACTATACAAGTCCATAAACCAATAAAATACATCAACACAACAGACAGATCGACATTTAAGTCACAGTATGGACAACTGAGTTGCTGCTTTCAGTAGGTTCTGGGGTCTTTAAAGGTTAAACAACACAACAGATTTTTAATTTTGAGAGAGAAAAGAGACTGGTCGCCTCAGCGTGTATCCTTTTCTGTGCTTAACCACTGCACCAAATCTGGGCTGGGATCTACAATTTCCCGCAGTGAGGTCCACCAATAAATTAGCAATCATGGATTTTACATTGCACCAGAATATTGCTTTTTAACGTGAAATGAAGCCAGTAATTACCATCTAGTGACTCTTTCATATCTGAGTACATTCTGCCAATTGCATAAACTATTACTTGCCACACCGCGGTCAGACAAATACTGTAAAGCACTCTTCTATTTAACACTTCTAAACAGTTAAACCTTTCATGAAGAATGTAATTAGTTTAAATTGCTATTCACTCGGATCATTACAGTTTGTGGAAATAGACATACACAAGGGAGGGGGAAGAGACTGAGAAGATCTTTGAAGTATGGGCCTCAATGCACTTCCATCTTTACACATACAACCCCCCCTCACACACACACACACACACACACACAAGCTCACAGACAAAGGATTAGTGAGGTGTGGAATGGATGGGTGCTGAAGAAGTAATAGGGTAGTGCACTCAAAGTAACAGCAATTTTGTTTCTCGAAAAGATTAATAGGATAAATAAAATCACATCAAAGTTAACTTCAAAACATTTCAGCTGCTGGCACATAGATTAATAATTGACTCTTGATCGGGACAGAATCTTATTTCAGATGCTAGGGGTTGTCGGGGAAACAAAACAAAACAAAAAAACCTGTATTTGCTTTTTGCTTCGCACAATACATTACGAGCCATTTGAACATGACAACAAAACTGTAATAGTAGTAGGCTTTCTTTTATCGGTTTTCCTAACATAGATGTTCTGTAACTATAATTATAGAGAAATCACGTTAATAAATTTCTTTTGGTGCCAGGTTGTTGACATGAATAACTGTATTTATCGACATAACTGGTCCCAGTTTGCTGGCTCATTCTGATTAACATGAACATTCAAAGGAAAAAATCGTGACAATTAAATGATTGTTTTAATTTATGTGGCTGAAAACATATCCACCTGGTGGGAGAGCTATTGATGCTCCTTGAGAACCAAAATGAAGGCGAGCAGGTGTTCAAACAAAGTGAAATCTCTGCTGAAGTAGTGATGAATGTTTTTCACTCCCACTGTGTAAAAGATGCGCCTGTATTTTAGGGTGGAAAATGAACGCTAAATTATTATACAGCTGTACAAACCAATGCTATCCAGCAAATAGCATGCAAAGGTTCATGGGGAGGAAACACTAAGGTTGACATACTGAATTGATTCTCTTTAGCATATTGAAGTTGACGGCCTTTTTGCAATAAATGCTACCTTGCTGTGTAAATGTCAGCAATAAGGCTTGAACTCTTCATTTTTAATGACATTTCAAAGGCAATTTATTCCACTAAGCCTTCATGAAGGCATGGATAAGCACGAGGGCGATATCTGACTGAATTAGCTTTTACAAGTCAAGGGAGAATTCGAGAGGTTTTCTCATAAGAATGTGTCGACTTTGCCTTGTCAAGTGGCAAACATTTTTCTTCGTATTGTGGAAAAAAAAAAGTCATGTTTTTCACAAGATTAATTCTATTTTAAAATATTTCATTATTACAGTTATTACAATATGATATGCACTTCATCAAATGATTTTTGTACATGAGTATTGGACTATCTACCACCAGGTGGATACATTTTTAGCCACATAAATTACAACTATCATTTAATTGTCACGATTTTTTCCTTTGAAAGTTCATGTTAATCAGAATGAGCCAGCAAATTGGGACCAGTTATGTCGATAAATACATTTGTTCATGTGAACAAACAGGCACCAGAAGAAATTTATTAACATGATTTCTCTATTAATTAGGGCTGTCAAAATTATCGCATTAACGGACGGTAATAGTTTTATTTTATTTTAATTTTTTTTTAATTAATCACGTTAAAATATTTGACACAATTAACGCACATGCTCCGCTCAGATTAAAATGACAGCAGTGTAATGCCCGCTTGTTACTTGTTACCTGTTTTTTGTTGTTTGGCGCCCTCTGCTGGCGCTTGGGTCCAAATGATTTTATAGGTTTGGGGAGTGAGCATGGTGTAATGACATCAACAATGGCGAGCTAATAGTTTATTTTTTTGATAGAAAATTTTACAAATTTTAATAAAACGAAAACATTAAGAGGGGTTTTTCTATCCATTGATCGCTTTAAGAGAATGTTAATAATGTTAATTAATTAATAAATCTTGTTGATTTATTGTTAAAATAAACAAATACAGTACTTATGTACCGTATGTTGAATGTATATATCCGTCTTGTGTCTTATCTTTTCATTCCAACAATAATTTACAGAAAAATATGGCATATTTTATAGATGGTTTGAATTGCGATTAATTACGATTAATTAATTAAGCTGTAATTACCTCGATTAAAAATTTTAATCATTTGACAGCCCTACTGTTAATATTTTTACTGAACATCTATGTTAGGAAAACAGGTCTGAGTTGAAGCAATTTTCTGTGACCAACGACAGGGATGATTAACAACAGATTTTTTTTGTAATTATACGATTGGATAGGATACTCTATCAGGGTTCACTAAATCCGGACCTCGGTGCCACTTTTCCATGTCTCCCTCCTCCAACACACCTGAATCAGAATAATCAGGATCATTATCAGGCTTCTGGACAGGTTGCTGATGACATAATCATTTGATTCATGTGTGTTAGGGGAGAGGGACGTGGAAAACACGACAGGAAAAGTGGCACCGAGGTCCCGATTTAGTGAGCCATGCTCTATGTCTTCTTCACCACGTTTTTAAAGTCAGTGCTGTATTGAGAGGAATGATGCTGCCTGTAGTGGCTGCCAGACAGATGTTGCTTAGCATGAAAACATGGGCATTGAATTCATCATTGCTTCTTAGACAAAAATACTGTATAGATTGAACCAATAACGCCTCTGTTGGTTGCACCCAAGTAAGTGTACTAGGCTTTGTGGAATTTGCTTCAAGGAATAATTTGGGAAAAATCCATTCCACACAAATACAGTAAATTCATTACGCATTGAATAGCATAGTGTATGATGATATTATGACGTATCATACATTTATTAGTGTGTTTTAAATCAATATGAAATATTTAAAAATGACACGTGAAAAATGCAGTATTCTGTGAGCCTTCATGGGGGCCGCTATAATGCTGCACATATGGGATAAAGTGGCGAAAATTAATGCAGGCGCTTCCAAAGGGCATAGCAGAGCTTTACACAGCAGTCTGATACAATAAAAATCTTATATGTGTATGCCATCACAGTGAATGCACTGAATGTAACTGTTTCTCCTGCAGAACCTTTCTTGGCAAGTACATACCCGTAAAAGACCAAATGAGTTTCACCTGCCTTGTAGGTCGTATCAAGTAACAATTAAAACTTGCAAATGTTAGACAACTTTGCCTCCTGCTGGTCACTTAAAAGGTAGGCAGACTGCTGTGTGAAGGGTTTGGCTGGACAATTTAACAAATTAAATTAAATGAAAATCCCTCATCATCCTACACCAGATCTATGTATGTTTCATACAACATACAAAGTGTATGACTCCTTTTGTTACTGTTTAACCTGGTTAGGGTTGTGAATGTACGAGACAAAGAGCCATCCAAGCTCACGTTTACACAATTCAGTATTCAATGAGCCTAGCAAGCATGTTTTTGGAATGCAGGAGAAAGGCAGATTACCAGAAGATAACCAACACGTGGCCGAACAGCAATGTAATGTTGTTGTACTGTTGAAATGTAATAGCCTAATAAATAATCTGCTTGTCACAGCAAGGATTCGAATAATACCAATGATAATGAAAGTAACCAGATTAATTACAAGCACAGAGTAGTGTAGTAATACAACACTTTGATGGGTTCTTGTTACAAATTTGCAGCCCACACAGCAGATAAGATGACATTACCCCCTGTTGTGTTATACAACACAGAGCTATCCATCTTAGCAAGTTGACACCATTGTTGTGCGAAGGACATGTAGTATTCATTCAACTCACACTCCATTCACTAAGATGTGCATGGAATATACAGGTTATGTCCTTCACATTGCCCAATTCTTATAAACTAAGGTTTTGATATAACCAAAAAGTGATCTCCGTTTTTCAATAACATATCAACTATTTTGCTAAGGGGGTGCTCATCCACAACTTAAGGGACTTGATTGATTGTCCAAACTTAACCATTACAGGTGGTCCCCAGGTTATGACGGACCCGACTTCCGCAATTTTGACTTTAGGACGTCTGAGTCTCGTCGTTTTTGTTTTTTTAAATGTTGACTTTTGTTTTGTGATACATGCTTTTATTTTGGCGGAGGAAGCATAGAACAGCAAGCGAACGCATGTACAGACGCACCCGCCCATTCCACACACAGAGCAACCGAGTGACAGCGGTGACAGGGTGCGCGCACATTTGTTGCTTGTAAAGCATCCAGAGGCGACGGCTGTATATAACCCCTTTTATACTGCTTATTGTGTGTTTTCAATTGTGGTCGAATACTTGGGGTGAGTTCATGTGATTGTGTTTGATCATGTGCGGACATTAACTGATACATGCTAATCGTTTGTTATTGCTGTATCAGCAGCTACTTGTAAACGCAAATTTGAATTGCTGCTATTTTTTTTTTTTTTTTTTAACCTGTCCTGTTTAGCTGTTTGATATGGAGAATGGAAGTCTAAGTGCCCGGATAGTCTGAACAGTTTTAATGTTTCATATTGAGAGTCTGACATACTCCCTTTGTGATCATTCAACATACCTCATTTATTATGACAAAACAGCGAACAGGAAGGGGTTATGGGGGAACAGAAGAAAAGTAACACAAGAGAAGAAACACAAACAACAACAAGAAATACATTGAACGCCTAACTACACTAACTACCAATATGTTGGTGCTATCGACAGTTAAAAGTATTCCCGGTTGACACCATGTGGGGGGCCTGTTGACCAGGGAAAGAAGGGGAAGAAAGTGGGGGAGTCTATAAGCTAAGTGATAGAAAGGGGTAGAGTGTACACAAATCATCTCTGTGATCTAGAACCCAGTAATCGTGTGAATCCCTTGTGAGTGTAAGCCCGTTGGCGACCGACCCTAT
Source organism: Corythoichthys intestinalis (assembly GCF_030265065.1). Lineage (NCBI taxonomy): Eukaryota > Metazoa > Chordata > Actinopteri > Syngnathiformes > Syngnathidae > Corythoichthys > Corythoichthys intestinalis. The sequence goes on along the minus strand of NC_080403.1, from coordinate 36,739,291 downwards.
GCCGCCCCTTCGCCAATCTGGGCACCGGGACCCCCCGCCCGAGCGCGCCAAATAACATCCAGCCACGCGCGAGCCCTGCCTGGCATGCAGCGGCCACGCAGACGAGCGGAGACACCACGCGGGCGCCGACACAGGGCCACGCCCCCCACCCAGCCAGCCCGGGGGGGCAGCGCAGTCCATCTCTTCTCCCGCAGCCCAGCAAAGGAGCCCTCGCACCCCCCCCGGAATCCAGGGTGGTCTCCCGGGCCACCCGCGCGCCTATTTACCGGCCCTCGGGGATGGCAAGAGGGGACGCACCACCAACCCCATGCCCGTCCCCAACCCCGTCCGCCCACCCGGGCCACGAGCCGCCGCCGCAGCCCCCCAGCCGACACGGCACGCCACGGGGCCCCCAACTGCTTGAATTGCTGCTATTGAAGATGAGACGAAGGGGCCGTTTATATGGTGACTCTCCAAGAATACGAAAAACTTTTTGCATTTGCCTCTCCATTTGAACAATGTCACAATTCCACATAAAAATGATGTAGTATTTAAGCCAGGTCCTAGGGGGCAGTGCAGATTTACAGGGCGACAGAGAATGATGCACTTTGACCCCACCAAGCTCCCTCAGCCCGGAAAAAAATTTGCCCGCCCACTCGAAGCAATGGCATTTTTCTTTTGTTCAAAAAGGCACAAAAAGTGAAACATTCAACATATTTAATTTAAAAATATTAAAACAGTAAATTAAAGCGGACATTCCGCCATATTTGCTGGTGTTAATGTTTAGTAGCACCGCTGCGCACGCCCAATGTGACGTGTACGAGTGCAGACGTTAACGGCGCGGTCTCGCACTGCGGGAGCCTTTGATATGCATGCCGAGGAATCCCCCTCAATCCCCCGCAATTGGATTCTTTCACTTTGGAGGCAAGATTCAGAATTTTTCGTCTTCGCCGAAACCATATGCACGCGAGGCGAGTCCGCTACTCAGTCATTGCGTCTCTGTGTCGCAGAGTCGCCATGTAAACTGCCCCTAATTTTGATTTCATTGTATTTCAGTTTCATTCTGTAAGTGTTGAGGTCATAAGCAGCTGAATACAGTCAGCAAACCACATGGACATCTGACATCGTCATTTCGGAGCTTAGCTCGCTGTCTAGCTAGGACTTAGCTCCAACGTCTTGGCGAGGACAGTACAATGAGATACATATCCATGTTTTTTGATAGTTTTTTTTTTTTTTTTTTTAAAGGGTGGTTTGAGGTATTTAAAGGTTTAATTCCTATTTACGCGAAAATCCAGTTTATGTCACCAGCGCAGGAATGAAACTCGTTCGTAAATGGCGGGGACTACCTGTATTGTCATTCCCATCGATTTTACCATCACCATCATCTTTTTCAAGTGCACCAAAGAGCTATCATCATTCTCTGAGTCCTACCAGTCACTTCATTCAAACCCTTAATCATTCCAGAGGTACTGTACGTGGACACCAGTTCAGTCCACTGCCATGCATTTGGAACACAATCCAAATAGTCAGCCGTCAGCTGATTCCGACAGTTAATGTGTTCTTCAAAAGACTAGTTAAATTACAATCAATTAAATTTTTAAACTTGAGTTGAGTATGGGGGAAATAAAAGTCACAAAGCACGTTTTATGACTACAGACTCAGTATCCCAAAAAACACTCACTGGCACGTGAAAATCGGGCTGTATATTTGGCTATAGAATCTTAAAAATAAGCAAAAAAGTAACACAAGGGAATTTTCTTCTTCATACAGATACCTTTTGATTGGGAACTCCCTGCAGGGACGTTCACAGAAACAGGCGGAAATGAGCGATTATTATGCTATACTATATTTTGAGATCATTTCTGATGTCCTGGTTGAGTACGTTGTACGGGATGTCATTTTAGAACACTTTGCAATGTTTATTTTATGATAGTGGAACTTTTGATAAAGGTTGTGTTCATCGAATGTTTAACAAGGAAATGTAAATTTGAAAGGTTTTTACTTCGTTAAATAACAATGCAACATAACATCACATTTTACGAAGCGAGATCACACTTGTATCCGCTTGAAAATATGTTCCGATACTTAGGATTGGTGTTAAATAAACTGGAGAATGGGATGACCCCAAAATAGGTTTGCCTTGTATCTCTCAAAAATTTTCATCATGCCTCCTCTCCTATGGTCATGTGAATTCACGCATGCAAAAAAATGATGAGAAAATGATCTGTGCACATTTCATGATCACATTACAGTATGTTCTGTGGAATGTCAATGCTCTTAATTCATTGGAATTCAGAAGCTGAGTGACTAAACCCACCAGGTCACAGAAGGTACGGCCGACCCTGTTTCCATGACAGCCATGCATCATGCTCTCAGAGTACAAATTAGTGTTCTCTGCCTTCCCATCTGTATTGTGCACTTATACAATTTATAGAATAACATTGAGGAAAGAGAATCAGAAGCGAAAACAACGATGAATAGGAAGGGTGGCAGTTATGTGAACAGGACAGTGAAATAAGAAACCAGTAGAGAGTCAGTCCAACACCGACTTGGAGCCCAAAGGTCAAAGTATGATTTAGGGCTCCCCGGTTTGTTTTACTTACTACACCACTCATAAATCAAATGATTCCTTTTCAAATCACTTCAAAAAACACCTTTTTAGAATAGATCTACTCTTAAGAACAAAGCACACCGTTTACACAACAAAATGCATCGTTTAAAAAGCCATTTTTCTCCTGAGCTATAGCTGTGCTGCCATGCGCTGCAGATGTGGTACAAGAGAAGCCCTGGAATAAGACAGCAGGACGCTGAGTGTTTTTGTCCCATCACAGAATGAAACTTTGCAGCAAGAAGGCTTATCGCCTCCTTGCCAACAGACACACAGCTTTAGCAATAAATCTGCTCAGTATCTTTTGTGTGGTGCCGACCACCAGTGGCTTCTTGTGCTTTCTTAGCCACCGCCCCACCTCCTCAAACAGAGTCCTCTTTTGCTCTGCCCAAATAGCTAAAAACCATTCATATGTCTTGGCTCTCTGACAGGTTTATTTGCTAGGCCATCTTGTTAACACAGTGAATAGCGGGCCGAGCTGTGTTATGCAAATCACGCTGGGTTACCGAGGGGACAGACGTCAGGAAGCCATTCAGGGTTGGGTTAAAGCTCAACCTGAAACTTCTTTGCGCTACTGCGACCATCCTTCTTCCCCAACACCTCATTCAAGCAGTTTACTTTTAATCTAGCGCAATGTTGCATACAGAGGTAGGCTTTGTCCAGGGCCAGTCAGATCTGGTTCACACACACAAACACACTGAATATGAATGTGACTGCACTTTTAATAAACATTTAGTTTGCCCTACAGGATGAAGGAACTGAAGAATGCAAATAGCAATTTCTATTTGCTTAAACCATCCTTTGTTAAGTCAAGAGTAACAATTAAGTGCTGTACAATCTGAAGATAAAAGCAATGAGAAGAAGAGCGACATGTGAGAACACCCTATCACATAGCATGTTTGCCTCAACGCTCATGGTAATAAACCTGGTAATGAGTCTCATTAGCTAGGGCAAGCATTAATAATGCAAAGGGAGTGTGCTGTTCAAGGAAAACACCTCCTGTTCCTAACCTGCCTAAAGCAGCCAGGTAACAGAAGCTCTACCTCATATTCGGGTTTCTTTAAAGCTGTAATGTGAAGTAAGGTTGGCCAACCATGTTTTTGAATAATATCAATGGCTAAACAGTTATAAGCATATTTTCATTATTTTTTTTAACGCAACCCTTCCAGATTCTTTGTTTAACCCATAGCAACGCCCTTGACAACAAAATTGCTTTTCTTCGGCAATCTTCGGAAATCTTCGGAAATTATGTCACACCGGGAAGTGCGAGGGAAGTCCGCCATAGCTGCCAGCTTCTCGGTAAGATGCCACGGCGGTGTGTGGCAATGTTTTGTTTTCACTCAAACTAAAAGTTGTATGAGTGGCCAAAGGATAGCAGGGCACGTAAATGGACATCTTTCATTCACACGAAGCGAATGAATTTCATGCCATCATCGAGTAGTGTTCTCTGCTGCAAACACTTCGAAGATGCCTGCTTCCTTAACCGGTCTGCTTATGATCAAGGATTTGCCAAAAAGTAAGTGTGATTTTTGGATAGATGACTGATGACTTTCTCAAAGCAGAGCTGCCAACTGTTGTGGAATGAACAGAATAAGCTAGCGACGTTAGCCGAAAGTTAACTCGTGGCAATCCCCGATCATAGTTGTTGTTGCGTTCGCTAGTTTAAGCGTGTTTAAATTGTGCATCATCTATGATCTTGTCCGAAAGGGTTAATCCACTGTCAATCGGGAAAGGGGTGTGGATGTGCACATAAGCGGGTCGGCGTCGCGGTAATTCACGATCACGTTGCAGTAAGAGACACACGCCGCCGGTGAGTTTGTGCACATTTATTTGTATTTGTATTATGTATTTCCACCTTCATGCTTCTAGCATTGCATTGCATTTGTACGGTTCGGCGTTTCTTTCACGGTGATCGCTTGATAGCCTTCTAGTTTGTTTCGCGAGAGCCGCTGACAGGTGACAATTTAGCATGTTGGCCTTGAGTCAATCTCGCAGCGAATCAGCGAGCGCGCAGGTCACGCAGTGAATCATGGGAAATGTAGTCTCCGGACAACACTGAAGTGGTGCTTTGTAATCTGTTCGCTTGTGTGAAAAAACTACATTTCCTCACGCCATTAGACGCCACTTTGATTTCTTATTGTTGCCACAATAAAGTGGAGAAAGCCATCGACGACTGTGATATAGTGGATATTATTGTGTTAGTTGTAATACGGGAGTTCACCAGTAGAGGGTACGCATGTCATTTAGATGTGTTATTGTTTGTGCCTTACTCCTTGACTAAAAGAGAGAAAAGTTGTTGTTCAGAGTCACTTGGCAAGACATTGAGTAAAGTTGTAAAAGCCAATAAAGGTGTCGTGTGGGTCACTCGGTCAAGATATAACAACGACTCATCTCCTTCTTTCCCCCCAATGTTTTTATATTATTATTTTATATGCACGAGAGCTGCCGGATCTGCCAAAATGAACATGAAGTCTGATTATTATTTTTTTTTAACAATGTCATCAGATAGACAAAAACATAAAATTATGTGCAAATGTCTGCATCTTCAAATCATGAAAATAATAACAGCCTATATCTTACCAATGTTGTAATCTCGATGGGTCTTGTATCCATTCCATGTCAGGTAGTCTAGGCACATTGTTTGCATTCTGATTAGCGTCTGGCAAATACATGTTAGGTCCAACATAAAATTCCAAGCTCCTCTTCTTCCTCCAACTCTTCAAAAACTTGGATCTCCTCCCTTGCGCTTGATCTATCGCTTATATCGCTGTTTGAATCATTGTTTGAAGGGCTTTGTATGGCGGCCGTATGTATGGAGGTGCCATCGCGTTCCCAGTGTGATGTATCACTTCCGGGTTCGTCCCCTTTCAGGCTCGAACTTCAGAAACGCGATTATTTTGTCACATATACAACATATAAATTATTTTTTCATGCTTTATTTGTTTGACAATGTGCAATTACTTTACTAGTGACCCTATTTGGCATGTGAAGAAATTACTTCACATTACTGCTTTAAGGCACATGACAACAACCTCGAAACCAGGAATGGTTTCTACTGGTCTTGTTTCTCATACACCTGACAAAAAAGACCTTCGAACAAATAATGACAATAAGAATACTGTAATATGCATACCGATGCTGGGAGTCACTACACTTCAAAGTCCTACTTATGGCAAACTTATATAGATTGAGAATTCTACAATTACAAGCTGTGACTTTGTTGGCTGCAATAATAATGCATTTAAAATGTACTTTGCTGGTGTGCGTAAAGTAGAACAATAAAAGCATTGCGTTTTGCTTGTTTTTGTGGTGACTAGCTCGCATGCATAGGTATATACAGTGCCTTGCAAAAGTATTCGGCTCCCTTGAATCTTGCAACCTTTCACCACATTTCAGGCTTCAAACATAAAGATATGAAATTTAATTTTTTTGTCAAGAATCAACAACAAGTGGGACACAATCGTGAAGTGGAACAACATTTATTGGATGATTTAAACTTTTTTAACAAATAAAAAACTGAAAAGTGGGGCGTGCAATATTATTCGGCCCCTTTACTTTCAGTGCAGCAAACTCACTCCAGAAGTTCAGTGAGGATCTCTGAATGATCCAATGTTGTCCTAAATGACCGATGATGATAAATCGAATCCAAATGTGTGTAATCAAGTCTCCGTATAAATGCACCTGCTCTGTGATAGTCTCAGGGTTCTGTTCAAAGTGCAGAGAGCATTATGAAAACCAAGGAACACACCAGGCAGGTCCGAGATACTGTTGTGGAGAAGTTTAAAGCCGGATTTGGATACAAAAAGATTTCCCAAGCTTTAAACATCTCAAGGAGCACTGTGCAAGCCATCATATTGAAATGGAAGGAGCATCAGACCACTGCAAATCTACCAAGACCCGGCTGTCCTTCCAAACTTTCTTCTCAAACAAGGAGAAAACTGATCAGAGATGCAGCCAAGAGGCCCATGATCACTCTGGATGAACTGCAGAGATCTACAGCTGAGGTGGGCGAGTCTGTCCATAGGACAACAATCAGTCGTACACTGCACAAATCTGGCCTTTATGGAAGAGTGGCAAGAAGAAAGCCATTTCTCAAAGATATCCATAAAAAGTCTCGTTTAAAGTTTGCCACAAGCCACCTGGGAGACACACCAAACATGTGGAGAAGGTGCTCTGGTCAGATGAAACCAAAATTGAACTTTTTGGCCACAATGCAAAACGATATGTTTGGCGTAAAAGCAACACAGCTCATCACCCTGAACACACCATCCCCACTGTCAAACATGGTGGTGGCAGCATCTTGGTTTAGGCCTGCTTTTCCTCAGCAGGGACAGGGAAGATGGTTAAAATTGACGGGAAGATGGATGCAGCCAAATACAGGAACATTCTGGAAGAAAACCTGTTGGTATCTGTACAAGACCTGAGACTAGGACGGAGATTTATCTTCCAACAGGACAATGATCCAAAACATAAAGCCAAATCTACAATGGAATGGTTAAAAAATAAACGTATCCAGGTGTTAGAATGGCCAAGTCAAAGTCCAGACCTGAATCCAATCGAGAATCTGTGGAAAGAGCTGAAGACTGCTGTTCACAAACACTCTCCATCCAACCTCACTGAGCTCGAGCTGTTTTGCAAGGAAGAATGGGCAAGAATGTCAGTCTCTCGATGTGCAAAACTGATAGAAACATACCCCAAGTGACTTGCATCTGTAATTGGAGCAAAAGGTGGCGCTACAAAGTATTAACGCAAGGGGGCCGAATAATATTGTACGCCCCACTTTTCAGTTTTTTATTTGTTAAAAAAGTTTAAATTATCCAATAAATTTTGTTCCACTTCACAATTGTGTCCCACTTGTTGTTGATTCTTGACAAAAAATTCAAATTTTATATCTTTATGTTTGAAGCCTGAAATGTGGCGAAAGGTTGCAAGGTTCAAGGGGGCCGAATACTTTTGCAAGGCACTGTATGTCATCAAATGCACTGACTAGATTACCAGAGACTGCAGTGAAACAATAACAGCGTATACTACGGGGTGTTCACAAAATCGATCCTGAGACATATCGCGATATTACGTCGCGCAGTTTTCGTATTATTTCAAAATAAGTCTGTATCAATCATTATCATCACGTGTGTTTTTGATGGAAATAAAGAATTTAGTGCAGACTGGTGAAGTAACAACAACGTTAGACTAATTCAAGTGGTTTCTGTATATTGCTCTCTAGTCGATAGCTGCTACCAATGGGGTATTTACACACCTATAGAAGCCCAGCGTCAGTCAATGTAAACAGTAACATTAGCTGCTGTTGGCTGTGTGCTGCAGGCGGCACACCTCAGCAATGGCAGACGGGGTGCTTCCGGTTGTTTTGTCTCTAAAATGTGTGCTTATTTTGGCTTTTACTGCACAAATAGAGGCATGGAGTATTTAGAATCCTGCATTTAGGCAGGTTTGGACTAAAGCAGGTCTGCATTAAAAAAAGACAAAAAGTGATAATAAAAGCCATATGTTGTTCAAACATAAAACAAAAACATTTTTACTTGAGTGCTGTATGAAGTTCCAGGAAGAAATTGCTATAAATGTACTTTTATGCATACGCGGAGATTGAGGGGAGGGAGGAGGGGCAGTGTCCCCGGTGACCGAAAAATGTCATTGCATGTAATTGACTTTCCTATATACTGTATATATAAATATGAATTTAAAATAAAGACCTACCTGGTAAAATGTTGTCTATAAAAGTAGTAAAGAAATAAAACAAATAACAAAAATGAATAAAACGAACAAGAATCCAACCAAGTATTTCATAATGGGTCAAAATGATTTTTCAAGTGTAGTATCATGATTAATCGGGATCTAATCGAATCGTGACATGTGAATCGTGATACGAATCGTATTGCCTAGATATGAGGCAATACACACCCTTAGTGTGTGTGTGTGTGTGTGTATTGTTTTACTTAATTAACCCTAAAAAAAACGAGTATAAGCCCTTCATTCGACTACAACTATACCCAATAGATTAACTCTTATAGTTACAAACACATATATATTTTTTTTTCCCCAAAAAGGAACTTCCCCATGCTAGTAGACCGCCAAAATCTGCGGCTCATTCTGGGTGTTACATCATCTTCTGTCAACCCTTTTCTGTCACTTTTATAATGCATTGTTAAGATACTCTTTATCCCCTTTTGTTCTGAGTTGTTGTTTTTAAACCATTAATCACAGACACAGTTTTATGATTTTATGATTATCACTTCACACACTAATCTAAAAGTATCATAACATTATTCCTACTTCTACCAGACTGTGGTCAACAGAGACAGTCAACTACGATAAAGGAAACTCCTGCTATGCAGACCTTACAAATGCCAGCTGCTCAATTTAGCGACATTCTTCTGGCGACCAGGAAATAGTTGTTGCAGAATTCAGATTCGACAGACACCGGAATGTTGGGACAAAAACTCCTAACTAACTAAATAAATAAAACATGCACATCTTGAGGCGAATGTTTGAATAGGCCTGGGTAATTTTCAATATACAACAACTCACCGTTGTGTTGACTGAATGAGAAATGCCTCAACACACATAGTCAACTCACAATAAAAGATAAACCTGAATCCTCTCCCTTCAGTGCGATTGAAGCAACATAAGAGGGGAAAAACTCTATCTGGACCACAGCATGTAGTGTAGTATTTCTAGTCAAGGTCCTTTGTAGGATTAATCTTTCAATGAACCCTGAGGCCTTCTTGCCAGAACTTTCACTATAGGTTAGTTTATCGAGTTTGTGTCTTTAAGAATTTTTGAAATTTTGGTAATAGAACAAAAACGCAAAAAGTTGGGATTTTCAGTAAACAATGTGTAGGAAAAAAGGTGTGAGTTAGGATATTATTTTGAATAAACACAAATAATATGAAGTAGTAGACTGTGTACCTAACCCTCAACCGTTCAAAATTTAGTAATAAGTAAGAACAATCCAATACAGTTTTTCACCTTTTTCAGCTGACCACATAGACTAACACCATGAACAACAACATACAGTGGGGCAAATAACTATTTAGTCAACCACCAATTGTGCAAGTTCTCCTACTTGAAAAGATTAGAGAGGCCTGTAATTGTCAACGTGGGTAAACCTCAACCATGAGAGAATGTGGGGGGAAAAAACAGAAAATCACACTGTTTGATTTTTAAAGAATTTATTTCCAAATTAGAGTGGAAAATAAGTATTTGGTTAGCTACAAACAAGCAAGATTTCCGGCTGTAAAAGAGGTCTAACTTCTTCTAACAAGGTCTAACGAGGACTAACGAGGCTCCACTCATTACCTGTATTAATGGCACCTGTTTTAACTCATTATCGGTATAAAAGACACCTGTCCACAACCTCGGTCAGTCACACACCAAACTCCACTATGGCCAAGACCAAAGAGCTGTCGAAGTCGAATGAATAGGGCCATGTATCGAGAGATTTTGAGTGAAAATCTCCTTCCATCAGCAAGGGTATTGTACATGAGACGTGGCTGGGTCTTTCAGCATGACAATGATCCCAAACACACAGCCAGGGCAACAAAGGAGTGGCTTCGTAAGAAGCATTTCAAGGTCCTGTAGTGGCCTAGCAAGTCTCCAGATCTAAACCCCATAGAAAATCTGTGGAGGGAGTTAAAGTCCGTGTTGCCCAACAACAGCCCCAAAACATCACTGCTCTAGAGGAGAGGGTTAGGGGTTAGGGTCTGCATGGAGGAATGGGCCAAAATACCAGCAACACTGTGTGAAAAGCTTGTGAAGAGTTACAGAAGACGTTTGGCCTCCGTTATTGCCAACAAAGGGTACATAACAAAGTATTGAGATGAACTTTTGGTATTGACCAAATACTTATTTTCCACCATGATTTGCAAATAAATTCTTTAAAAATCAAACAATGTGATTTCATGGGTTTTTTTCCCCACATTCTGTCTCTCATGGTTGAAGTTTACCCATGTTGACAATTACAGGCCTCTCTAATATTTTCAAGTGGGAGAACTTGCACAATTAGTGGTTGACTAAATACTTATTTGCTCCACTATATGTGCCGTCTCTGCCTCTTCTATGTCTAACCTCTTTTGGGTCACATGAAGTCCACCAAATTCCACAGCACATAATTACACTAGGACCATACAAAAAGGGAAAACAAGTTTATATTCACTTGAAAGTCAGGTAGTAAATTCTTTGCGATGCAGCAAAGGTTTTTTTTTGTCTTGGACAAAAACTTGCTGGAGCTGTAAAACAGCTGGCCAGCCTCCAATGGCCTCTGTCCACAGACAGCATTGATCCTTGTTTGCTGGAGGGAAAAGAAGTTTATTTTATTGTGAGACCGCAAAGACGAGCAATTAAAGGGCGCATTCCTATGCCTGCTGTTACTCCTACAACAGTTTACTTTACAGCAAAGGATGAAAGTGACCGTCCCATTCTATTGTGGATTTCCTAAACCCATAGCTGCTACCATATTCATCAGTTTGGGGTTGGCACAACTAAGTTGTTTTTGTTCAGTGGTGTGAAGACAAAACAACAGCACAATAAACAGCCTTGGAGAGTCACTTTTTTCGGCTGATCCACGCTGTTAACATCACTGCAAGTCGGCGCTCCCAACCAGTCCATTGTTTGAATTCCAACACGAAGCTGGAATTTCTAATCAGCAAATATTTAACTCTGATTTTTTTGTTGTGTACAAAAATGTGCTTCAGCCGACACCCGAGGACATCAAAACATCTCCTTCTTCCCACAACATTTAGTGAGTGTCAGTATGCTTGGCAGGTTATGGGAGTCAGCTGATACTCATTGAAATTAGAGTTAATGTGATGCTCTGCGGTTTACATTGCCACAGCAGAACAGAACACATAAGTCACACATTCACACACTGACCTGAACCACCTGTATTCCTTAGCAGGATCACATTATTTTACAGTACAAAATACACAATGTTTAAGTAAATGTATGCTTTTCCAATGTTCCCTCCTGAAGTCTATCAAGTGAAGAACAATGGTTTTCTCTCAGTAGTGTAACAATCTAAATGTTTAAGCGCACCAGTGGTGTAAAGGCCAAAAAGACTTCTAAATGTTGTTATTGCAGGGAGGGTGTTGGAATATCCGGTCACATGTCATGTATGGAAACTAGGGCTGTCAAACGATTAAAATTTTTAATCGAGTTAATTACAGCTTAAAAATTAAATAATCGTAATTAATCGCAATTCAAACAATCACAACCATATGCCATATTTTTCTGTAAATTATTGTTGGAATGGAAAGATAAGTCACAAGATGGATATATACATTCAAATACAGTACATAAGGACTATTTGTTTATTATAACAATAAATCAACAAGATGGCATTAACATTATTAACATTCTGTTAAAGCGATCCATGGATAGAAAGACTTGTAGTTCTTAAAAGAAAAATGTTAGTACAAGTTATAGAAATTTTATATTAAAACCCCTCTTAATGTTTTCGTTTTAATAAAATTTGTAAAATTTTCAATCAAAAAATAAACTAGTAGCCCGCCATTGTTGATGTCAATAATTACTTACACAATGCTCATGAGTGCTGAAACCTATAAAATCAGTCGCACACAAGCGCCAGCAGAGGGCGGCAAAACTCCATAAAACACAATTAACAAGCAGTTCACTGTACTTTCATTTAAATCTGTCTGAGCGGGGGGAGTGCGTTAATTGCGTCAAATATTTTAACGTGATTAATTTAAAAAAGTAATTAACGCCCGTTAACGCGATACTTATGACAGCCCTAATGGAAACCCATACATTTGTGGGTTTCGTCTCTTTTACAAAAATAAATTACACTAATGTGGATGCCCCTCAAAGAAAAAAAAAACTACTGTGTAATGCACAATACAGTTAAAGCAACACTTTGCAACTTTTCAGTTTGGTCGATTTTAGCAATGCTGGTAGACAAAAGCGGTAGTGTTCTGCCTTAAGGAAGACTGCATTTCCCATGATGACCAGTGCTGCGTTTCCCATGAGGACCAGCTGACACCTGAACAGTGTTATAAAATCATCAATGAATCAAAAATCCTGGTCACCTGCAGATGGATTAAACAACATTTGTGTTTCCAGTGGCTGTGTGTAGGACAGATAGTAACAAGGTAATGAATCCAATTGTGGCTAAATAATAGCATATGACGGTTAGCAACCATGTGGCTTTAGTGTGGCCAACCCCCGACTCCACCCGAACTCGTCAGCGTTGACGAGAGTGTTGGTGGTGTTGTCACACCAGCAGTGAAAGCCGGGCTAATGTTTATTCTGTATATCCTGTTAGCATCTTTTTTTTTCTTCCTCAGACAAAACTTTTTGTCTCTTTTGTTGCTCCGCCATCTTTGCAGCATTTGCGGGAAAGTGTTTGCATAGACTTCTGTCTTTATAATGAATGGCGAAAGTGACGTATGCCGTAGAGTAGGCACATTTGTAGTTTTCTTTTTGTGTGTGGCAGGGTTCCTGCCACCCTTCACAAAGTTAATTTGTGCCGGTGAAAGCGATACAGACCCCCTCAAGATATAAAAGAGGTGTCATTCAACTGTTTGTCAGTCGACATATTATCACAAATATTATGAATATATTTTATAAAGGTTGAAAAGTTACCTAGTGTTGCTTTAAATACATTTAAAAAAGGCCAAATCAATTTTACTAAGCACCGAGAATACCAATAGATAATCAGTCTATATCATAATGAAGCATTAATGTTTAGGTCATATTTAAAAGCTCAACCACTCACCTGGTTCCATGGTGGGGAAGAAACTTTGACTTTGTTATTACATTGACCTGTGACTTGACTGAGTGCAGCAAACATTCCTCACGTTGCCATTAAAATTTGCACAACAAATTTGATGTATTCCTTGGTTAATGCTAATAAGATAATGAAAATTACCTCCATTTGTGCAAGGTGAATCCAGGACACTGCTCTTCAGAAGTACAACAAGACTGTCTCCTCAGTGGCTCTCCAGCAGGCTTTAGCTTGGAAAAAATATAAGATCATTTGGATTAGGGGTGTGCCCAAATATTGAAATGGTGATATATCGTGATACTTTGTATCCCAAAAGGTTATCGATATGCTCCTGCCAAGAATCGAGATATCGTTTTAAAAATGTGTAAATGTCTAAAAAAAATAAATAAATAAAAAGGAACCAACAAGTTGCTACCAAAATCTTCCACTATAATAGAGTCTTAGTTAACTCTAAGGCTGCATTGACGGTGCACGACGCCCAATCCATTTAGACTGGGAACGTTCGTTCATCCGAAACCAGAGCATTCACATTCATTCTGTCCAATTTTCAGGGCATTTACAGGTCACTTGCGGTTCATTTTAGGGCATATACAGGTCATTTCCTGTTGAGTTTGAGTCACTGCCGATTCATTTGGGTGATTCCCAGGTCAGTTCCTGTTCTGTAACTCAAAACAAACTGGAAGTGACCCATAAAATACCCTAAAATCAACAGGAAGTAACTGAAAATCAACAGGTAAATGACCTTAAATGGCCCAAAATTACCTCATTGCCTGGCATTGGCTGCCACTGACGGCTATAGACGTCCAGTCAGTTCAAATGGATTGGACATCTACTAGTGATAAACTCATTCCAATTCACAGCAGAAGCTTGTTTTTTTGTTTATTAGTTGTTTGTAGACTATCCTACAATGATTTCCTGACCAATGTATTGATAATCGTTGTATCGCCATATCGTCAGATCATTGTTATCGTGAGCTTTGTATCGCAAATCGTATCGTATCGTGAGGTACCAAGAGGTTCCCACTCCTAATTTGGATACAAGTGGTCACTGACATTCCCCATCAATAAACACCCAGCATATAAAAACCAAGCACAATTTGATAAAAAAATTTAAAAAGTAAATTATGAAATATACGTGAACTAACTTTTCCACAAAGATCTAAAAGTGGTAAAAGTATGACTCTATCATTAACTAGTTTACTTTTTAGAAAATCCCTGTGAATCCATTTTAAGTATGAAAGTTAAACCCACCTTTGCTAGACAAAAAACTGAATATATTTATGCTAGTGTGACTGACAGCACATGTAATTAGTTACGACTGCTATGGCAACGTAACGCAAACGAATAAACTGGGAATGTGATGCGTAAAAAATAATAATTTTAAAAAACAAGTTTATGCCTCATTATTTAAAATAAAGTGTGTTGGAGAAAAAACTTGTCAACATACCGATCTGTTAGAATCTCTCTTCTTCAAGTTGCGAGGAAACATGTCAAACTGATTCCAGCAGGAAAAGTCGAGTTGAAAAACGACGAACGCCGCACAGTCAAAATACTTGAGGTCCTTGTTCACCGAAGACTTATCACCGATAAAGTAGGAGGCAAAAAAAAAAAAAAAAAGAAAAAATTGCTGTCAAGCGGCAGCCTTCTTTAAAACAAGTTTGGATGTTCCGGGTCGCAGACTCGCAGCTCCACCCTCTCTACACGCAGCCAATCAAGAGTGACGAAATAATTCTCAAATAAAAGGCCACATTGAAATTAATCTAAATAAAACTCATGATGTAAAACTGGGATTTCTGAACTTCAGGCAAAAATAAGGACATAAAAAACAAAACAAAACAAAAAACGGAATAATTGTGTAAATAGTTATCCTGATGAACAGTACATATCGTCTGATTGTGTCACTGAATTTTTGTCTTTAAGTCCGTTTGTTGCATAAAATATTCAAATAAATGCTAATGAGTTATTGATCTGAGCGGGGAAAAAGTTTATTGTTTGTTACTGACAGGTGCCTGGGTGGAAAGAAAATAATGATGGCATGCCATCACTAATTACAGTGATCCCTCATTTTTAGCAGTTAATGGGGACCAATAAACACACACAAAAAACACATTAAAAAAAACATGTTTGAGTGTGTGTGTGTTCAATGTATTTATTCAGATTAGCATTGGAAAGATACATATGAGACATGTTTTTCCCCCAAAGTATAGTTTAAATTAAATTTTAAAAAATATATATATTTTTTAAATATGTTACTGTCCCACCGAATTATTTTTAAACAAGAATAACTCAGCAAAATGCTTGTCTTTCTTAAATGCTTTACTGAATGAGTCCACTCAAATCCGCTCACGCTGCTCACTTATTCACACACAATGGCTAAGTTCATACTGCTGGTCTGAATGCACAATTCCGATTTTTTATTACCATATTGGCCCGAATATAAGACGGTGTTTTTTTGCATTGAAATAAGATTGAAAAAGAGGGGGTAGTTTTATATTTGCGGTCTAGACATTATACCCATTCACGACCAGTGTTGTTAATTTTACTGAAAAAAAGTAATTAATTATAGTTACAAATTACTTCTCCCAAAAAGTAATTGCGTTAGTAACTCAATTACCTGAATGTAAGAGTAATTGGTTACTTGGCAAAGTAATTGGTGATAATTACTTTTTTTTTTCCTCAAAAAAAAAAAAAAAAAAAAAAAAAAAAAAACAGTGGCCACACTATGTGAAGTTTTTTGTGAAGTTTTTTGGTACAATTGGCCCGAGCCCAATTCTTTACCCTAATTTACCCTTTACCCTGAATCAACTGTTAAAAGTTGTTAAAATTGCTCCCATTATTGCATTAGTTCCCTTTTTTTTTTTTTTTTTTGTTTCAAGACTACAGTTAGTTAGACTTCACTTTGATGGTTAATGCCGTTATTGCAATTTTGTTGTTTTATCTGCATGAATTCTGATTTGGGAGACTTGACATCTCAGACCGCCACCAAATTCTGGAAAAATGTGGCCCAGATCAAATTTAAACCACATACGAAAGTGACCCAGATCGGATTTGAAATGGTCTACTTCTATGCGACTTGTCCCGTTCAGACTGTCAAGTTAATGTCTCACTCCAGTCGGAAAAAGACAAAAAAATCGGATTTGTGCATGAAGACCTGCAGTATGAACCTAGCCTATGAGTCACAACAGCACATGTTTAACAAGCTCATACAATCGGCCCCTTTCAAGGTAGGCGCTCCCAAGCTTCTCTGGCAAGGTCAAAGCTTCAGAGCTGTCACTCATCGTTAACTTTAAAAAGCAGCTCCTTGGTGAGCAAGAAAAGCAGCAGCAGGGAAAGGTGAGAGACTGTACGTGATCGGATCGGGAAATCTCTAAAGAATACTTTATTTAATTATTTATTTTTTAAATTGAAAAAAAAAAAAAAAAATCCGCGATGGACTAAGGGCGTAAAGTTTGAAGCACAAAGTAGCGAGGGATCACTGTACTCAGTATCCACGCTCTGATAGCATAAAATATAGTGCTGCTAAATCCTGAAACATAAGTGAAGAATTATTTAATTATCTTAAAAGTCTTTTATAGGATATTTATCTTACTCCAATGAGAAGTCAAAAGTTTGTTTGTAAGGGTTAGGGCACACTGCATTATATCAGTAGTAAAACAAAGGACTTTAAGCGCCACAAGACAAAAGCATTTTCAGAAGATAAGTAATTCTATTCTATTCTATTCTGTTCTATTCTATTCTCCTGTATGAATGGCATTGGTGGTACACAGGTTTCTAGTAAGTGCAGTATATTTTCCATCTAATGGGAAACCATTTATTCCTCTGCCATTTGCTACACTGAGATGGATAGATGAATAAATATATATTTGAACTGAAACTAATAAATATTGTTTTCATTTCCTACAGCACGTTTGATGAGGTCTCACTTTAAACGTTGGTATCAATGGATCCTGTTTGAAATCACAGTTACATTGCATTATGTAAAATCCACTTGCTAGATCAAGAAAAAAAAAAAGAGTTTAAAAAAACACCTTGAAACAGTGACTACTGTTCAGGCTGTTCTGTCATTTATTCAGAGTTTTTAGTCATCTGACAGCGTCAGTCCCACTCCAATTCACAGTAATTAAAATCTGAAAAGGAAAAGATTAATCCATAAGCTCTTCAGCTCAAATGGAAAGCTTTTCATGCCCTCCATATGGGTCATTGAAGTTTAAAAAATGACCTCAGTGCTTAGGTTCAGTAAGTCCATGTTTTATCCTTTATTCATATTTCAAGACATTCATTTTGTCCGAGGCTATGTTATTCTTCTTCTTTTTTTAATTGTATCACATAGGAGTTTGATATACTCCTATTGTGGTTGTTCATTGTGTTTTATTTATTAGGTGAAAGCAGAGAACAGGAAGTGTGTATGGAGGGACAAAAAGGAAGGAAGCAGACAGAAGAGGAGAAGAACAAACAACAGCAAGAAATGCACTATTACATGCCGATGCGACTTATGAACATAGCGGTGCTATCGTTAGCTAATTATATTTACCTGTGGACAACATGTGGGATCCTAAAACTGAGAAGAAAGAGGAGGGAAGGTAAGTCAATAGGAGATGTGATTAGGCGGGGTGGAGTGTACACAATTCAGCGATGTAAGGTGGGGAACGCACTATTATGTAAATCACCTGTAAGTGTGGATAACTTGACATCCTATTCTATGCTATCTGATCGCTAACACTGGCAACGGCAATCTCTCTACCTGAGTCTGTCAAATTGCACCCAGTCATGCTTGAACCCACTCAGACGTGTCATAGTCCTGCAGAAAAGCTGAAATGCTGCACAGGGGCCCGGGGCTCTGTTTTGAACTTAGCAAGTCTCTTGAATGGCCATGCATAAGAAAACGATAATATAGCATGCTTATAATTGCTGACTGCCTAGTATTTCTCTATCTGAGTAAAAAACACAGAAGTGCAGCGGGTGTATTATTAAACAAATGTGGTCAGTGCCTTCAAATTAAATCACAGAGACTTGACTGGAAATGCTCCTTTGTGTTTATTCAAGATCCAGGGTGAAGCTTCACTCACTCATTCTGTCTAAAATTGGACATGCCCGCCATGGATGTTTGAATCAGGAATTTATATCTGGATTGTAAAAAATCTCTGCATAGTATTTGGGGATAGTTAGGATTTGTAGTCTTCTTTCAGTAGACGTTAACTTGTCAGATTTTCAAAACAGAATGCATTTAAGTAACACAGCAGCAGAAGCAATTAAAAAAACGTCAACGGACTTTGAGCATGCAAGTCTCAGTAAAGACATCCAGTGCTGCATCCCATTCTACCTAGCATTGTGTCAAATGTCTCACAGGCTAAGTCCAGAGAAGTCTGTCAGCGCTTATTTAAGTTCAAAGAACAGCAGTCTGCAAGGTGCCCAGTTTGACACTGAGAACTGAGAAGTGTTGGGAACATCTCGTGCAGACTTCAGTAGTTCAGCTCTAATCCTTGTGAGAAGGTCCACCCAAAAAGAAAACTAGTCACAAGGAAGTCACCTTTTGATAAGCACGTATTTCTTTCTTTCTTTTTTTCCTTATTTTTATATTCTGAACTTTTCCACTGTGGCGACATTGTTTGCCTGAGAAGGCAAAGAAAGCTATTGTTTGGGAGATGTGTCAAATATTCTCACTTGAGTCCATCCTCTCTCTCACCGTTATATACATTTAAAATCCGCTTAAAGGGAACCTCGGACTTAAAGACTCGTAGGCTCTAATAAGCTACAATTGTTCTCTTTTACTAAAATATGTTATTAGAAACATAAAATATTGCCATTGACTTAAAAAACTATAGTATTTAGTACATGTTTTGACCTACAGAGGGCGCCATGTTTTATGGACGCTCAGGGTGATGACGTATATTGTCACTGTCACTCGCGAATACTACTGGGTTACTGCAATGGCGTACCAAACGCATGCTATTGTTAGACCATGACATCGCATCGTAAAGCGGAAGTAAAGCAAGAGTGGGACATTATAGACACGCCCTCGCATAGAAACAATGTTAATTTTGCTACTTTTCTCCGGTAATCTTTCAAAAACGAACATGCCGATCACACATTGCTTTTTTGGAACATGTAGAAACGACTCTAGACATTACGACATATGAAGGTTTTTTTTTCTTCATACGTTTCCCGAAACCAAAAACTCGGAGGAAAAAATGTGAAAAATGAATCAACTTGCGTGGACTTTTAACGGCAGCTCGGTGAATCCATTCACATTTCATATGCAGTAAACATTTTTTGGGGTTGGCATGGTCTTTCAGAGGACAAAGAGATAAGCCACTTTGATACATTTAACTTATTTTTTAGCATGATGTTGTGCCGTGCTTCTTCTGTTCGACAATGAATAACCTTAAAAGAACTAAAATGGTATCCAACTGCCAGTTACCTTTTCTGTTATTATAGAATTAAGATTTGTTATCAATGAAAAAATTAAAAGTGTTCGTTGGCTGTCACTGACTAGCATTTGCGATCGCTACACAAACTAACGAAATTACCCCCAAGAACGGTCAGAGATGTAGGACAACCAGAGGATATAATATATAAGAAAGACAGGGCTGGTGGTAAAGGATAGCTTGTTGAAACAGGAGAATGTCATTGACAGTCGCGTAAGAAAAAGGTGTCGATATAAAAGCTAAGGCTATGCTTAGGTCGGCTCGTTTTCTTCGTCTTTTTCAGCCCTCGACACTCAAGCCATCTCTTTAACTGAACATTTTTATGTTCTTCCACATCTTTGCCAGTGAATTGGCACAAGGGACATCATTTTCGGAGAGAATTGGTAGGTTAAGCTCTGTAAACATCTTCTTCGTACACGATTTCCATTCATTTCCTATTAGGGACAAACGGTGGCATGTCCCCCCTTAGCAACAATAGCTAATGTCATGAATATTAATGAGCGGAAGTGACGTGTTGCTTGCGGTATGCCATTCCTTCTATGCAAACGACGTCCAACACAAGCGCTCATCGGTTAAAAGCGGCGAGTACTTACTATTTGTGTTTTTATTGAGTCTTCTATCACCTTTTCATTGCCTCAAAATATTTTTTGCATGTGATTCTCGCTCATATTTTGAAGCATTGTGTTTTGTTGTGGTAGCTTTAAAGCAGATTATTGATCTGTTGACAACATTAGTCGTGCAACATTTAAACCATTGTTATTTGATATTACTACGTTTATGTATTTTCTCAAGGCATCTTTAGTATGTTCTGTCTGTATGCATTTAAACAAAACAAGCTAAAAGTGCACGGTAGTACTTTGGATGTCAAATTTGCCTCTTGTAGGACATTTCGCCGGTGTAGCACATTCTGGTTTTGTTATACTCTCGTCTCATCCCGTCTTTCCTGTTCATTTAATTTTGATGCTCTATTGTGAAATATCGACAACACTGTCATGCTCATTAATGTTCCTCCCGGGTTCAAATTGAAATGGTTGAACAGATGACATGTTTATCTAGCTAGAGTCGTATTCTGGAAGCCCGGCAGCGTAACTATGTGACGTCACCGCCCTGCAACGTCAACAACAATGGGGACCTATTAGTTAAACTAATTGTACAAATTGTAAAAAATAAAAACATCAAGAGGGGTTTCAAGATCAGATTATTTTAACTGATAACAGCGGTTATCTTTTAAGAGCTACCGTAATTTTTGGACTATAAGCCGCTGCTTTTTTCCTTCATTTTGAATCCTGCGGCTTATAGTCCAGTGCGGTTTATTTGTTGATTTATTTGGTTTCATAGGTAACACTTTATTTGACAGCGGCTTCATAAGACTGCCATAAGACTGTCAAAATTATGACACTATCATAGGCATTACTCAATGCTTATGACAGATATCATTAAGTGTCATCCGGCAAATTATGTCACTAACTCCATTTCTCTCCAGTTCGGTACTTTTACGTCCATTCAAAAGTGAGATCATTTGCCGGATAAAACTAAATGACATCTGTTATAACCATTCATTAATGCTCATGACAGTATCATGTCATGATTGTGATTGTCTGATGACTGTATTATGACGCCGCTGTCAAACAAAGTATTACCAAACACCATAACTAGCAATTAATGAAACAAATGGAACAGTAAATGAAGAAATAATTAGCACGGAACATGAATTTTGATTGTTATTTACATTTGTAGCGCTGCAATGCATCCTAGGAGGCATGTTGGATGACCACAGTGTAACCACAGCAGAGGTTGAATGTCTCCCATAAGGAAGCAGTGATAGCCAAATGAAGCTTCTTGAAGCAATGAAGTTTTGCAGCCAACTTGTTCAAAGTTTCATGGTGGTTAATTTGGTCTTATGACAGTCTTATGATGCCGCTGTCAAATATAGTGTTACCGGTTAATATCTTTTAGTGTAAATATCCCATAATATAGTGGGGACAGCGGCGGCTTATCGTCCGGTGCGGTTTATCTATGAACAGATGTCGTTTTTGTGTAAAGTTTGGTGGGTGGCGGCTTATAGTCAGGCGCGCCTTATAGTGCGAAAATTACAGCACAAGTCTTTCTATCCGTGGATCCCTTTAAAAACATCTAATCTAATGACATGATGGCTTTTCAATTTAAAGATTGCAATGGGCCCTTAAAATTAAAATAATGCAGTGAGTGTGATTCTGAAACTAAGACTTTACTGTATTGATGTTTAACACAATGAGATTGTAATTGCTTGTGTGTTATGACATTTTATTTCCTTGTAACATTTTCTTATGCTGTCTTTATAACGTGAATCATCCTTCTCATAAGGAAACTAATTCAGTACACAAATCATAAGGAAATGGCAGATTTCTGAAATATAACAATAAACATTTGGATACTGCATTAAAAATTATATTCATGTATAATCCTAGTCCATAAACTGTACATTCACAAGACAAGGTAAAATAAATATTAGCACTTCAAATAAAGCATATATGACACAGCAGAATAAGTGAAGCAATACATTTACAGACACCTTTTTAGCATCTGGCAATTGCATTAGAAGGAAAAAAGGATAAATAGATTTTGACATTACAATAATCCCTTTCGTTTATGTTACCTGAGAGCCTGCTGGCTATGTATAAGCACATTATAACAATAAGAAGTGCAGTAAAATGAATATGTCCCATGTCCTTAGATATGGTGGCAGACTTGTATTATGGAAGCTCATAACAGTAAAAGGCTTCAGTAAAATGGTGCTACATCTTCCCAGAGAGAGGTATGGACTTGGAAAATCAAAAACACAATGTACTCTGATTTCTTCATGAAGGACAATACGTGATGGTAATAGGCAGGACCACTGGAACAGCATAAGAACATGTTCGACACGCACAAAAAAGTACAATAAAGTACAGAAGGTAACACTTCACAAAATTCCCATGGTCAGATCTCACACTGCATGAACTTCTTGTGAGGTCTTTCTGTGGACGGAGTGGTGGAGAACATCTGCGGGGTATCTACTGGTTTTACTGACCGTAGGTGAAATAATTCTTTCAAGCAAAACCAGAGAAGATAACTTGTGTGTCCTCTTGAGTTACTTTGTGATGCTACTTGACACTGATGCCAGAACAAAGTGGAATTTGTTGCAGATTGTGTTTGGAAATGTCCAATCCAATTTCAAACCTTTTTTTTTCTGTTTTTGCATAACGTTTGCTTCTTACTTCCTCTTTTTACCCAATCAGATTTCAAAACAAACAAAACATTTGAAAAGGCATAACAAGTAAAACAAAGTAAGCAAATTTAACTGCTATTCAAATGAGACAATCATATTAAATTTTTCACTTTGACATTTGTGGAATTGTTGGGGATTTTCTTTTCTGTTGCAGCATAACTTTGCTGTACATAAAGTCACGCTTGGATGACATTGGTGGAGAGAAACATGAGACAATTGACCTCAATCACTTAAACGTATAATGTCCATCCACCCCATTCATTATTTTTTTATGATTCTAGGCTAAAAGACTCCATCACTAACTCACTTGCAGTAACTCCTGTACTAACAGCTGCATAAACATAGCTGCAATACTGCTCCAACCAAGTGTCTTTATCCTAAATTTAAATTCAGAACCCATTCAAACCACATTCAACAGCAAATAGCATATTTGTTGAGTGAGGAGGCAATGCAGCAACATACAGTATTGTTCTCAATATTCTGTAAAATAGCAGCTGAGCAATATACAGTATATAGTGTCTGGACTAAGTAAACCGTTTTATAATGCTTATAAGAATAAAAAACCATAAAAAAATCTCTGAATCAACCAATTCATATCATGCAGAGTTTAGAGGTATAAAATGCATAATTATCTGTAATTGAAAAGCACCACAGTGTTAGCCAATGACCTAAACCCCGAGAAAATAAAGTTTAACAGGTACAATAAATAAGACATATATTCCACATACTGAATACTTATTTACAGTGGCCACACAAAATTATTGAAACAACATGAAAATAAAAAAGGAGGTCATGAGATGGAGGGATTGTAGTTGTTTGGTGGACGTAACACTGAAGTGCATGGATTTAATGACATGATGAGCACCAGACTGACAAATAAACTGAACAAAGGCTGCCACAGGGTTTGAGTAATGGCGAAGTATTGTAAATATTATATAACGTATTGCATATGTGCAGACACCTGACACTTGTGTGGGACCTAGGCCACTGTAACGTGCAGAAAGGAAGCCGAAGCTGGAGTACATTTGCCACAGTAGCCTCCGCATGTTCCTGATACTCTGCTGCTATCCTGTGGGCACAAATGGAACAACGCCATTTATGTTGCAATTGTACAATCCTACTCTATGTATCACAATATATAGTATTATTTGTTATGTTTGTAGTTTGTAGGGCTTTAAACATATTGTTTTAGTGTTTTTTTTTTGTTTTTTTTTGTTTTAAATTACACTTTATAAAGACAATTTAATCAGCTCTGCATCAATTACAGGATTTTCAAACCCGCAACCTCCTTCAAAGATATGACAAGGTCCAATGGCATCATTTGCATGCACCACAATAGATAAACTTCTACAGAACCACAAAGGATTGGCAATGCCAAAGCTCTGCTCTTGATCGTGCCTCTCCTTTGTAGTGTCTGCACCTCCTCCTGATACAACCTGTCTGTTTTTCACCGCCCGCAGAGGCCAGATTGAAATGAGTGAGAATGGATATTAAACTGTGAACATGTCTTGGCAACTCTGCTGCGTCTTGCCCAAAGTCTTGCCAAGAACGCGATTCCCTAACTTGATCTTCATATGAAAAGCAGAGGGTGGGTGGGCACTTGACAAAGCAGCAGCCTAAAAAGGGTCTTTTCTCTTGTTTATGGAGACAGACTCTTGGAATACAGACTCTGTTCAGGAGTAACCAAAAAGAAAAAGCAATCGAAATCAAATGCTTTAGGAGCTGAAACTGAAATTTACTGTTCTGGCTTAAAATAAATAAATAAATAAATAAATAAATAAATAAATAAATAAATAAATAAAAAATAAGTAAGGACGTCTTGACTTAATCAGATATATAAGTTTTATTTAATGCATTGAAACGGTTGTTTGGCAAAATAATACGAACAAATTAAGCGGTGTTGATAATCACTCCTTGATTCTTCATGAACCCTGTTGGTTGAGAAAACAACAACAATATAAAGAATTATAAAACATTATGTTTTTTATTGAGTACTATGAGTATTTTATTCCCGAAAACCTTGCCAAAGATCTGGCTCCCACAGATTGGCTGATGCCTACGCAGCTGTGTAAAATCAACCAGTGATTTATCCTCCTAATCTCGACTCGTCATGTGTATCAAGCCCACCTCGAAGAATCCATTCCCTAGACCAGTGTTTTTCAAGCGGTGTGTGGTAGATCGTCAGGTCTGCTGCGAGAAATTATCCAGTATCCCATTTATTATTATTATTATTTTTTACATCGTCGGGCGGAGTTACAGTATGAAGGAAGGAGTAGGCAGGAGGTTGCGGTCATGTGCAGATGAGCGAGGTATTGCTAGTGTCGCGTTCAAGAACTGCTCTGATTTCTAGCCATCAGCCACCTTGCTGTCCGTGACAATGTGGAACCCAGCACATCTACTGCAGATCATCTGATTAGACTCGTCAAGTTTCGATATACACAAAATTGTCCTTTCCGATTTATCTATATGTGACGACCATCAAGCCTTCCCCTGTGTTTTATTCCAACACATTGTCAAGGACAGCAAGGTGGCTGATGGCTAGAAATCAGAGCAGTTCTTGAATGCGACACAAGCAGCTATCCAACAGCGCCATGGTGCCAAACAAGCTTAAAGTGCGTATGAGAGGAGAAAAAAAGTCTTAAATAGGATTATTATGTGAATTAGAATCATATTTTGAGACGATTCGACTATATACAACAATTTAGCAAAGCGCAGATGACGAGAAATTAGTTTTTTAATCTGCCGGTTAGCCACGCCTACCATTATAGGGCTCTAGCGTCCACAACAGGTGGATGACGTCAGCAGAGTCACGATTTCATCTGATTTAGTATGCAGCCCATTGAGGGGGAATTATTCAGAACGAGAAAACGCGACGAAGAGAGCTGCAAAATTTCATTGTTTCAGTCTCTCTACTCAAAATTTTTTACAGGATATTCTTTTTATCCAAGTATTTTTCCCCAATAGCTAAATAAATGGCTTGAGAAGGACCAGTCAGCCCATTGAGGAGGAATTATTCAGAACGAGGAAAACACGACGAAGAGAGCTGCAAAATGTCCTTGTTTCAGTCTCTCTAGTTCAATATTTTTTTACAGAATATTCTTTTTATCCAAGTATTTTTCCCTAATTGCATGACATGTCATGACAAATAAAAGTCTTGTGCTAAATGGAATATGAAATAATAAAAATGCATTTATTCAGGACGACATGGCAAAATTACTCCATAATGGTCAAAACTGTCGACTTCACCTTTACTGTCGCACCATATTTTATGCCACCTAAATCAGGCTTATGTCATTATGTCATTTCCCTTCCCCGGCTTCGGAGAATGTAAACAAACAAACAAACAAAGAGGCGTGACAGCTAGCCGACATGCTAACCCGAACCGAGTGATGTTTCAAAGTCTTCGAAGCGGAAAATCACATATAACTAGCCCGGATCATTTCACATGACGACTATGTTGTCGATTGTATTCGCCGATCGGCAAACCGCCCGGCAGAGAGCAATTTACAGCTGGTTCCCCGGAGGAGGGCAGCTGCAGTTGTTGTTCAGCTAACATGCAGCTAATGCGCATGAGGAGAGCTTTTTACAAGCCTATCCATGATCAAACGTAAGTAGTCCTTTATTTAAAGAAAGTTTGTAGTGTTTACTTTGTAATCGCTGTATTTGCGGCTATTTTTAACACAAAGTAGCAATTTCTGATCAGGTGGAAAATTTAACAGAACACCAGGCACACCAAAAGGACAAAAGCCAAGTATAGTGCTCGCGACAAGCTGCCGGTTGTCGGCTGAGGGGACAAGGAGCATGTCAGCCACAAAATGCAAGCCACCTCCGTATTAAAATGATCCCAGTATTTGACATAATACAAAACACGATGTTTACTCACTTCTCCGTAAGTCCCATGGTCCCACAGTAGTAGGGCTTGTTTTAGCCAATATCAACAATTGTTCGGCCATTCCTTACTACGCGGCGAAACATCCTACACAATGCTCAGCGCGCTTGCGCAAGCATCCACACGCATGCGCACATCGGCTAGAAGTGGCGAGTACTCACTATTTTTGGTTTTATTTAGTTATTTAGAGCCTTTTAACTGCCTCAAAGATACTTTTTGCATGTTTTACCCTCTCATACTTTTAACCATTGTTTTTTTGTGTTAAGCTTTGAAGCAGCTGACCACATTAATTAGTCACGTAGCGTATTTAAACCGTCCTTGTTTGATATAACTACATTTAAGTATTTTCTGCAGACATTTAATTAGTACATTATTCCTGTATGCATCTAAACATAACAAGTTTAGAGCGCACGGTAGTACTTTGGGTGCCAAATTCGACCAATGTAGACGTTTCACCGATATAGGAGATTTTGGCAGAACACCGGTGAATAGGAACCTTTTGAAACTCCAAAAAGGCGCACACGCCTCTCCCTCATACAGCAAGATTTTTCTGCAGCCGTTTGGCTGGCGTGATGCGAAAAATAAACGCATTAATGCGCAAAATCAGCTGAATCCTTAGTCCTTCTCACACAACAGTACGGCTGTATAGTGAAGAGGACTCCTTCCTCCGTACACATCACAGCGCCCTCTTTCTCAACTCGAGACTGTAGCCAGAAGTCACTCATTTTCATGGCGGGGGATTAAAAAACTAAATAAATATAGCGATCGCTTCCACACACATCCAAGCGGTCCATTTCATTCAGGAGCATAAAATACCGCGTGTAGTATGAAATAAACATGCTTTTTTGTGTCACAGGCACTGTAAACGTCAGCTCCAAATGAAACACCGCTTCAAAACAAGTCGATGGACTATTTTGTTCGGCTTTGTGAAAACACAGAGAAACAGGCAACTCTTTTGAGAAAAACTACAAAGGTAAATGAGAAAGCGCTCAAAGCCAGTTAACGTGTTGCTGAACTTGTTCCTACATCCAAAAAGTCCCACACTGTGGCAGAGACACTTATACTACCTGCCTGCAAAGCCATTGTCAGTGAGATGCTCGGCCCTGATGTGGTTAAAGACATTGCTAACGTCCCCCTGTCTGATAATTCTGAGCTTTTCAAGCCTAATTGCTATAAAAGTAAAATAAAAACAGCGAGACTGAGAGCTGTTGATAAAGATTCCTGCCAGGATATCGGCTTTGTGTTCATCTCAAGTTTCAAACTGAGTAAGTATAAATACTGTATTGAGAAATTATTTTATAATTTAAATACTGTATACTCGACAGAAAGTAATTTAGGAACAGTTTTGGTTTGTGGTGTGCTGCAAGATTTTATCGAAACTATAACGTGGCGTGACTCAGAAAAGGTTGAAAAAGCTAAACAGGCCAAATTACAGCCCGCGGGCCAACTGCGGCCTGCTGCCCAGTTTCTATTGGCAAGAATTGTGAAAATATCATTGAATATGACCCATCCATATGACCCATCCAAGAAACCTATCGACCTACATTCAGTTACACTTCTCATCTTTAACACTACTATACCGGGTTACAAACCAGATCCGTTCCTTGGCTGGCGATGTAACCCTAATTTCCGCGAAAATCTGAATTAACCCTTTAAGTACCCCTAAATATAAAATAACTTTCCAAAAAATGTATTGTACGTCATATTAATGAGATAAAGTAAAAAATAGGATACTGTGAGGTACAGTGGGGAGAACAAGTATTTGATACACTGCCGATTTTGCTGGTTTTCCCACTTGCAAAGCATGTAGAGGTCTGTAATTTGATATCATATCATAAGCTCTCTTCAACTGTGAGGGACGGAATCTAATACAAAAAAAAAACAGAAAATCACGTTGTATGATTTTTAAATAATGAATTTGCATTTAATTGCACGAAATAAGTATTTGATACATCACAAAAATCGAACTTAATATTTGGTACAGAAACCTTTGTTTGCTATTACAGATACCAAACGTTTCCTGTAGTCCTTGACAAGGTTTGCACACACTGCAGCAGGGATTTTGGCCCACTCCTCCATGCAGAGCCTTCAGGTTTCGGGGCTGCTGCCGGGCAACACGGACTTTCAGCTCCCTCCATAGATTTTCTATCGGGTTCAGATCTGTTGACTGGCTAGGCCACTCCAGGACCTTAAGATGCTTCTTACGGAGCCACTCTTTAGTTGCCTTGGCTGTGTGCTTTGAGTCGTTGTCATGCTGGAAGACCCAGCTACGACCCATCTTCAGGGCTCTCACTGAAGCAAGGAGGTTGTCAGCCAAGATCTGGCGATACATAGCCCCATCCATCCTCCCCTCAATACGGTGCAGTCATCCTGTACCCTTGGCAGAGAAGCAGCCCCAAAAAAATGATGTTTCCTCCTCCATGTTTCACGGTTGGGATGGTGTTCTTGGGGTTGTACTCATCCTTCTTTTTCCTCCAAACACGACGAGCCGAGTTTAGACCAAAACGTTCAATTTTGGTCTCATCCGTCCACATGACCTTCTCCCATTGCTCCTCTGGATCATCCAGATGGTCAGTGGCAAACTTCAGACGTGTCTGGACATGCACTGGCTTCAGCAGCAGGACTTTGCGTGCGCTGTAGGATTTTAATCCATGACGGCGTAATGTGTTTCCGATGGTTTTCTTCGAGACTGTGTTTTCAGCTCTCTTCAGGTCATTGACCAGGTCCTGCTGTTTAGTTCTGGGCTGATCCCTCACCTTCCTCATGATCAGTGATGCCCCACGAGGTGAGATCTTGCATGGAGCCCCAGAACGAGGCAGATTGACCGTCAACTTGAACTTCTTCCATTTTCTAATAATCGCTCCAATAGTTGTTACCTTTTCACCAAGCTGCTTGCTTATTTTCCTGTAGCACATCCCAGCCTTGTGCAGGTCTATTATTTTATCCCTGATGTCCTTACACAGCTCTTTGGTCTTGGCCATTGTGGAGAGGTTGGAGTTTGTTTGTTTGAGCATGGGAACAGGTGTCTTTTATACAGGTACCAAGTTCAAACAGGTGCAGTTACTTCCGGTAATGAGTGGAGAACAGGAGGGGTTCTTAAAAAAGAACTGAGAGCCGAAATATTTTCTAGTTGCTAATGTATCAAATACTTATTTCATGCAGTTATTATTAAAAAATTATACAATGTGATTTTCTGGATTTTTGTATTAGATTCCGTCCCTCACAGTTGAAGAGAACTTATGATACAAATTACAGACCTCTACATGGCTTGCAAGTGGGAAAACCAGCAAAATCGGCAGTGTATCAAATACTTGTTTTCCCCACTGTACGTTGGGTTAAATGCCGATATATTGAATGACTTTTCCGGCTTCTAAAAAATAAAATAAAATAACCTATTGGAGCTTTACTTGTGAGTGAATCGCCTTGCTGGGAAAAAAGTACGATGTGAAAAGTATAGGGAGACGAGAGGGGGGATATCATGGCCGCTCAGCATCGCCTCTCTTAACGCGAGCCCGCTGGCCAAACTCAAAAAAACGGATCGGGACTCGCAAGAGGAGTCGGCACCAGGGGAGAAGCAGTAGCATGAGACCAAGGAGGTGGAACCTGACGTTGTCAGCAACTGCGGGAGAAGTGGATCCTGACATGACAAGAACTAGGTACTGTTTATGCGACTCAAAAAAATAAAAAAAAAAACGACTGGAGACAGAATGGAGGACGAGACTCCAGGGTCGTAAAGTTGAAATCACGTAAGTCGGGTACATCGAAACCCGGGGACTACCTATATTATTAGGGCTAGTCACTAAAACTGCCTCTGCTACTAGTTTAGGGTCAAAACCAGACAACATGTTGAAATCAATGTGGGAAACTCAATAGAATCTCAGAATTTTGTTTTACATAAATACATATATTTATTTATTTACTGTATAATTCAATGTGAAAATTTAGCTATCTTGGTTGTAATGTTCTCGACCTTTTTTCGCGGTTGCTAGACATTTTCTCTTTGTCCTGCAATGTTTGATTCAATAATGTAATGTCATTAGATATTTATACCCCTAGATTATTCTATTGCTTGTAGCTCGTAACTCATTCTTTGCCATTTGCAGTTGTGGACATAAAATCAATTTCAACAAGGAAGGCTGGCACTAATTGATAATGCCTCAATGCCGTTTGTGGTAACAGAACAGATGTAAAATCCAATTTGACGGGAGGCATTATTGGACCTCTGTCGCTGTCATTGGCAGCCAATGAGTTAATACTTGAAAATAATTACATTTTAAAAGCCGGATTTTTTTTTTTTTTAATCCAATTCCGATCATCAATTTAACAAATAAAATTGGAAGGATTGGCCCTTGCATCGTTTTTTTTTTTTTTTTTTTTTCTAAAAGCAGCTCTCAAACGATAAAATTTGGACACACCTGGGCAAAATCAATGTCAAAATGTAGTACAACAGGATTCTCCCTGATTACCCAAAAAATTTCACCAAATTCTACACTTTTGATCATATGGCATCCCTAGCCTGTCACCAGTCAAATGCCAGAGTGATTAGGTTGGTGAGCACAACTGACCAATATGTTGGCCATTGCTGGCAGAGTAGATAGGTGGTGATGGCTTTAGGGCATTAGGATGAAGGAGCTTATCTTGTGGTGAGCTTGGATTGGTTTCTGTTGATGTAATTTCAAATTCCTTTTACTTTGCTGTGTCAGATTGCACCTCCCTCCCAATACAGCTCACTTGATCCTTGATATGTGGAAGTCTTGCTACAGCAACGTGGGACCATGCATGGAGAATATAAATACATTCTTACACGTTTAATTAGAGGTGAGTAGTTCACGCCATACCTTTTATTTTCTTACATTTTTTCTTTTTATCCTGCATATTTGATTTCACTTTATTTTTGCCAGAGACGCCCACAGTGGCTGTAACAGTTTCACCAATGAGACATCGCCACAAAAATCCCGTCTCCATTACACCATTTATCAGATGTAACAATACAGTTATTTGACTAACATATACACCACCTTGCGGTCGAAGTCATATGATCATGCTGGACTGTTCAATCACATGGCGTCTTTAAAGCGCTGTAAAAAACGATTTCACATAGAATGCTGCCGTCATCATAACTCAAAAGCGTGGATTTCAACCTCTCTCCCAGTTTTAATTTTGCACCAATAGACCACCGAAAACCGGAGATATTATTGTTTTAATTTCATGGTAGGAAATACATTTTCTCTACTATTTTTTTCTAGTCGGAATTTGATTATTTTTGTATATATTTTTTGGGCCTGATATGGTCATGTAATAGGTTATAATAAAGTATAATAATAACAATTCATATAGATGACATTATGCTTAAAAAATAATATAATTGTTAAAAAAAAAAATCATTCTACTAAAATCTTGAATATTCTCTTCACTGAATACTTTTTAACCTGTACTTATGTACATTTTTTGGATGAATATCTTTACTTGAGTACTATTATTTTGTAGTAACACTACTCTTACTTGATTTCTTGGCAAATCTACTCATCTCTGCGTTTAATTAATATGAAGCTTAGGCCTTCAGGCCCCACTTTCCCTGATATAAAAGAGGGAAATCCCCAATTTTTCTTCACCCTCATTACTGCTAAACATACTTTAGTGGTGATTTGAAAAAAAACTTTTGGGTTTAATTGTAGGTGTATACATTGTGGCAATGGCGTTTTATCGAATTCCACATAATCACATTTATCATTAATTTATGACTTACGTCATTATTTAAAATGCAAACTGATAACAATAAAAACTACGGAAAAATGCAACTATATAGGAAGACTGCATGTATTACCTGTGATTTTCTTATATCGGCTACAGCATAATTGCCTCGACTGGTCCACAAGGTGTCTGGAGCTAATTTAAAACCTGTTCCTGAGAGGTTGATGTTGAAGCGCCCCTAAGAATAACAAAAAGAAACAATTAGGATATCAAATATTGGCAGTGTATATAAAGATATAATACAGTTATTAAAGTGAATTTAAAGTATGCCTTATTGGACATATGATTTAAAAAAATACTTTAATAATCATTGCGCAATAAATGTATTTTGTGCTCTACTAGTTTTGCAGACAGCTTTTTACACATGCACGTTTTGTACAGATGGTATTTCAGTTGTTAATCCCTCTGCCATCTGGTGGAAGCGTATGTCCCTGCAAGTCTCAATTAAAAAGCATGACTGCACAATTAAATTTTAAAAACAAAACAAACAGACAATCATGACAATAGGCCTGTGTAAAAATCATACATTGTATGATTTTTCAAGGGTTTAAGGACTAGAGCTGGAAAACATTGAGACCATACTTTTTATTATACTAACCATTAGAGGTGTGCATCGGCACTGCCCTCACGATTCGATTCGACTACGATTCGGAGGGCCACGATTCGATTTGATTCGATTCAATTCAGAGGGTCACGATTCGATTCGGTTCGATTCGGCAATGCATCGCAACGCATTAAAGCCTGGGATGCATTAAAATTCTAAAGCTAAGCATATTTTTCATGAATCATGAGGCAATGAACAACTTTTTATTGGCTCTTGTGTCACTCCTGGTTGAAGTCAAATGAAAATACTTTCGGATATATATATAAAAAAAATAAAATTAAAAATTAAAAAAAACATCACAGCGTTTAATTAGTGCTTTGAAAGAGACCAGGGCTTTCTCTTTTTTTTTTTTACACACAGCAGCCTTTCACGCAGTGAAACATCTGAACTCCTGTGCAAAATCAGTAATAACAGTCACTGTATTTTAATCACAACGACCCATCAATAGAAATATTCAAGTAAATATTAAAGAAAATGACAAAGAAAATATTGTAGTGCAGCAGCATCTTTATCGCAATATCAATCCAGGGATCAGTTCAGTTGCAAACAAAACATCAACTAAATTGCAATGTAGAACAAACGTAAAATGTAGGCCTAGCCCACTATATATGTGCAATAGAGGTTAGATCGGACCTAAAGAATCTAGCCCGACCCGACACGGCCGCTTATTTATTTATTTATTTATTTATTTTTTGGGGGAGT
The DNA here is from genome assembly GCF_030265065.1 of Corythoichthys intestinalis. Taxonomy (NCBI): domain Eukaryota; kingdom Metazoa; phylum Chordata; class Actinopteri; order Syngnathiformes; family Syngnathidae; genus Corythoichthys; species Corythoichthys intestinalis. Next base: position 36,705,331 of record NC_080403.1, on the reverse strand, counting down.
GACGCGAGGACAAAAAAAAAAAAACGCAGCAGCAGCAATTTATTTTCATTTCTTCGAGTTGGCAGAAAAAACTCAAGCTTTCTTAATGTTTAAATAGTCTACATATCTTTATGATCATTATAAAAGCATTTACACAACGAAATAACGCCGGTAAAGTTTAATATTAAAAAAACAACAACAAAAAAAACATGCGATTTTGCAGACACGCAGAGGAAAAGATTCAAAAGGATCACATTTGTGTTGCCTTTGTGTGCATAAATAAAAGTGTCTTTCGTAACGAATTCTCAGTTGGCAGAAAAAACGCAAGTTTTCTTAATGTTTAAATAGTCTACATATTTTTTATGATCATTATAAAAGCATTTACACAACGAAATAACGCTGGGAAAGTTTAATATAAAAAAAATGCGGGCCACGGCGTTCATGTGCGTGCACAAGCAAATGCACAATACAGAGAGCCTGCTCTCCGGTTCGGGCACAAGATCTAACCTCTAAGAGATAGGACATAACATAACAATGGCTGAAGCGGAGAAAGAGGGAGCGAGAACGATTATTGATGCACCTAAGACATTGAAAGCAGACATCTGGAGACATTTTGGCTTCTACGAGGTTGGTGGGAAACTTGACCAGAGTTATGCGGTGTGTAAAAAATGAAACATGAAAATAATAATACAAATTGGGAAACCAAATCCGTTGCATCACCGGAATTGCGAAGGGAAGATTTTTGAACGTACTTAAATATTTTAAAATGCGCTGAATCGATTCGGCATGTTGCCCGCATCGAATCAAATCGTCCATGCCCCGCATCGGGATGCATCGCCGCCTCGACTATTGTTGACACCACTACTAACCATATAAATAATATTATCATCAAAATTGGTGTATAGAAAAGTACTGATTCAGAAAAAATACTCCCAGGTCAACTTCTCAACCGGATAGAAAGCAGCGTTTCTCACAGTCGGCGAAGGGCTGTAAGAAAATATGTCAGGCGAGTCAAATTTAGCCGAGACTATCGGCAGAGCTACTCTGACTACAATACAGAGGTTTCTCAGTGAGAAACGCGGGATTTTTGCAGTTGAAGTGAGAAAAGTCAACCTTGCTCTCCAGTCCAGTCCAACAGAGACCCCTCGTGGCTATTCTTAGTAACTTTACTGGGCTCGTGCGTAAAAGTGACACTAAAAACACAAAATACTCCTTAAATGGTTTCTCCTAAAAGTGGATTTTACCTAGATATTGTTATTATCACAATGATTCATGTCCAAGAGCCGACTGCCACCGTTGAGTAGGTTTTATTCATTTTCAAGCAACATAAACAAACAGTCTGAGCTGCTCCAACTTTTATTTTGTTACTTCCGTTCTCCAGTCATGTGAATTTGCATATCACGCGAAATATATAGTTTCAACCGTATCCAGATATAACATTTAAATTTAGTATTTAGATTTAGATTTAGTATTTAGATTTAAGATTTAGGATATAAATATAAAATTCAGATTTATAATAAAAATTTCAAATATAAATTTCAGATAAATATTTAGGGTATACATGTCAGATTTACATTTCGGAAATACATTTAACATTTACATTTACGATTTAAATAAATATTTAGTTTTGGATTTACTCATTCAAGTCCAATTGTTATTATTTAAAAATAAATATTTAAGTTTCTAAACAATGTTGTAAATGTGCAAAAAAAGTGACTTTAAAATTTTCACACCACGTTTTTAACACTGTGTGGCACTAAATGTGAGAAAATGTTGTCGTAATTTTCAGCGTGATCTGCTTTACAAACGGCGCCCCATACATTAATGTTGATAGAATATTGGATAAATGGGTCATTTGAATAGTTTATGTTGTTCTCACCTGTGGACATTTGGAGGCGCTGTAGCAATCCCCAGCTGTTCCAAATGGAATCTTGTTGCCCTCAGGAGTCAACGCAAACTGCCAATCTGTAGCTAAATGATTTATAACAAAACATTATGAAGTGATATCCTATTCATTGACAAATTTGTTTTGTAAATTTGAATAATCATTGAATTCAGTAGACCTGCAAACGTTTTTATTCACTCTAAATCTTCAGTTTGGTCAGCACTTCTATTTTTAGAGTCTGAAATATCAGTGTAAGGGGATCTTGGCCACCCTGGTCTTGTAATTGTTAAAATGAACACTGAAGACATCTTGAGTCCATTAACCCTTCATGAGCATGGGTGTAATTAAATGGCAGGGGATGTTCTTATTTGAGAGTAAGGCAGGATGCTTTAAAGTTCAGATCACATATAGTGAGAGTGATGGTATACATTCCCATAATTATCTCAGGATGTTGTTTTGTTTGTGGCACCCTAATTAAGAGCTGTTAAGCTGCATCTAGTACACATGAATGGGCGACTCACTGATGATGTTCATCTTGTTCAAGTCCAGGCGGACCTTCGAGAAGGTGGTGAAGCCCGCAGAAGAATAGTCCCGCCGGCAGTCACAGTCCTCGCGACTGGACCCGTTGGATGGACACTGGGAGGGGTCATTGAGCCTGGAATCAAAAACATAGACCTGAGATCTGTTTTACATTTACAGAATTCTCTCTCTCTCTCTTTCTCTCTCTCTCTGCGCCACTGCTAGCTGCCTGTTTACCTGAAGCCAAAGATCTCAGAAAAATTTTCCCTCTCTCCTGTTGTCAAGGTGATATACTCCTGCGGATTCACTGTCTGCATTCCAGCACAGTAGACCTGAGGATAAAATTGAAGAGTAGTAGAGAAAGGATGATGAAGGAATAGGTTCGTAAAGAGTAAAAGAGAATGTAAAAGTCTAGCAAAGGGGAGAATCTTGAGGAGTCACAATATCAAAATAAGTATAATATGCTCATTTATTTTGAACAACTTTATTCCGTAAAATGCATTCTGCAGGGGAAAAAGTATTCCTCAGCTGTTGATATACTCAATTTTGTCACAATTTCAAACCACATTAACAATTATGTTACTAAAAAATTGTTAATGTGAAGTTTACATGTATTTTTCTGCTGGTGGTTTTCATATTATTATGGATTCACAGTAGGGTGGATGAGTATCCGTGCAATTATGTACATATAGAGAAGAACAATTGTTATGTGCAGGGGGTTTAAGTACAAATATACAGTATGTACATATGTCTGTGTGATATATATTTTGAGTATGTCTTTCATGTATTTTGGGTTGCAATTTTTGATTATTAATGACATGTGATGGTGAAGCTGAAGATTCTGAAAAGGTGTGACGTATTCCATTTCCAGTTGTGAAAATAATTTGTAGATTTTTTTTTATTCCTCAATTATTTATTATATTGAATTTTATTTTTGTTTGAAAACTTAACACTTCTGGGATTACTTTTGAAGTTCATATATTTTAAACAAGAATAAACAGACTCCACCCCCATTTTCTTGCCCTTTTTCTTTTTACCTTAATAGTACTTCCTTGAATATTCAATAAGAGTTCTCCATCCGGGACCATGCCATCCATGTTCTGGGCAGCTTGGCAGCTTGTAGGCAAATGGCCTTTGGAAAGAAAAAAAATGAAAATATGCATGTTTTTAGTAGGTAAGCTACTAAATAAGATAAAATACTTTATATATAGCAAAGTTTGTGTTTTCAATGAAAAGTCACACTTTTATTTAACAAATGACTTGCAAAATGAATTAGAAATATAGTCAAGAGATTGACAAGGTTAGATGCAATGATTTTAATTCGAAATACAGTGATCCCTCATCATTTCACGCTTCAAACTTCGAGCCCTCAGTCCATTGTTGATTTTTTTTTTCAAAAAAAAAAAAGAAAAAAAATACAGATGAGCTGTCCCGATGTGATTGCATAGTCTCACTCTCGCTCCCTCCCTCCCTCCCTCTCCCTGCTCTCTGTTGGTCAGGCAGTGAGTGCACTGGAGTTGCTTCTTAAAGTTAACGATGACTGATGTTTAATGTTTGAAGTTGCCAGAGAAGCGGATTTAATGCATGTGTCAATCATCGTTTAACTTGATAAACAGTTGCTGTGGCAACTCATTGTGTGTAAGTGAGCAGCTTGAGCGGATTTGAGTGGACTCACTCAGTGAAGCATTTAATAAAGCCAAGCCTTTTTCTGCTTTATTCATGTTTAAAAATAATTCGGTGGGACAGTAAAATCTTAAAAAAATAATAATAATAATAAATAAATAAATAAATATATATATATATATATATATAATCTTTCCAACGCTAAATTTTGATAAATACATTGAACACAAAAAAAAAAAAAAAAAAAAAAAAAAAAAAATGGGGGGGCGCTAGTTCGCGGTTATTCACATATCGCGGCGGGTTCTGGTCCCCATAAACCGTGAAAAACTAGATCACTATAATAGTTTTCTTCTTCAAACTTTGCTTTCGGTGAAGTATGCTTTGGCTTGATAAGGACTTGTTGCTAATCCTTGAATCAAGCAGCTTCCACATCTCAACAGGGTTGAGATCTGATGATTATTAAATAATAATAAAATCATGGTTTTTAATCTTGACAATGTATTAACTATTTTATATGCATTCTGCAATTATATAAAAGTGACTTTTCATGGAAAACGCAATTGTCTGGTTAAAACTAAACTTTTGAACGGTGTTACAAGAACAGTACAGTATACTGAACTGTGTATATATTTATTATGTGCTGTACATGACAACATAGCCGAAAGCTTAAATGTTATGTAATATTTATACAAACATAATGTATATGGATACATTTACATCCTCATTTAATGTATATATGGCGGAAAACGCTCAGGTGACTTGAAGTTCCACTCTTAGACTTCCAATTTGGCCAAATTTCAAAATTGTCCGATATGTATGTGTGATACATCATTGGAAAGCTTAAAATCTCCATTTTCTGGGGGAAGAAAAATTTTGAACAGGAGGGCATTTAAAAAAAATGTTTTTTAAACAGCAAAACACTATTTGGAGGTGAGAGCACGCGAGAGCAGAATTACAGACTCCATGACTTTAACGAGATATTATTGCGTACTTACCTTGTTTCGATCCAAAACTCCATGTAGCATGTATCACTGAGGGTCAAGACACAGTTGTGAATTCCCACAGCTGGATTTTTGGGGAATTTTATTGGTGAAACATGGCAATATAACAAGGGTCACAATGCAGAAATCGCAGACATCAAGGAGTGGTTGAGATTTTCTTTTTCATATATTTACCCCTTTAAACGTTATTTTTTAAATTTTCTTTGTTTGGATCGATTATTTAACATCTAATATATTGGAGAAAATGCGACAGTAACAAAAAAATACAATTAAGCGAAAGTTATGAGGTAGATATCAGTGACTTTTTTACAGACGCCATTTTTTTCATTGTGACCTCATTTGTTTAAAAGTTTAAAATCTCTGAGTGAATAATTTTTTAAAGTCGATTTTTTTTTTTTAACGAAATATTAGACATCAATTTATGATTCGAAGCTAAACATAACAGACATTTTGAATACTAACTATAATTAATTACCTTCATTTTATGGCTGGTTTAGAACAATAGCGGTTGCGCAACGTCTGTAAACGGGGGTTTTCAGGGTAAAATGGACAAACTTTTATATAGTTTGGGGGCTTCATGCGCCATGAATCTGCTTTGGCAGCATATAGACATATTGTTCTATCAAACACAACAGTTGTTTTGGCTTAAAATACAGCAGTTTGTTTTAAAGAGGAGTGCAAGAGCAGAAACTGCTTTTTCAGTCTTGTCTGTGTTTTCTGCCATACACATTAAAATAGCTAATAATAGTAAAATAATGTGGTATGGTATTATAATCCTCAAACAAATGTAGGTACTTGATTTATCTTAACGACTGCATCATTAATACAGCTCAAGCACTTGAAATCATGAAGGTAAACTGTATTTAAACACACAATTTATTTGTTTAAAAAAAATTTGGCTTTTAACACCTACTGTACCTGCCAGAAAAAGCTCACATCTCGGGTTTCTGCAGACTTTTCTGGCTTCTGGCATCACATCAAGTGAACACTTTCTGCTTTGCTGCCCATCTGCTTTCATACACTGCACCGCCCTCTCCATCACTCCATCTCCACAGCTCGCTGAGCACTAGAAAGGAGGTGGAGAAGCGTCAAAGTGAGGTAAGTAAATCAAATCTTATCTTCATTTTTGTCACTTTAAGATCTTTCATCTGGTTCATGCCAGCGCTGTGCATTGAGGCACTGACATTAGGAATCTGATTTACACAGTACTGTCTGCTTCACCGTTGAGCTATTTTTCATGAAAGTAAATTTAAATAAATATGAGTCTTCATTCCTTCAACAGGAAAGGGAAAAAGCTTGGTTTCTTTTTTTTAGTCATCAGCAGGAGAACATGGGTATGTTTTATCACAATGCAACCCTTGATCCTAGAAACCCCCCAATTAGCCTCACCAAATGTGCTCATCTCAAATCTAAAATAATGTAATGCTGCCATCTACTGAAGGTTTTGCATCACTGAAATAGTTTCCAAGCATGATCGCTAACATGGAGCTGTGTCAAGCCTTTGCAATTGCTGCATTAACTCATCCTCGGCACAGAATGTTAGAACTATAATTAACGAGTTAACTCGTCCGGCAGACAATAAGTTAAGACTATAAAAACACTATTCTTGGGACATGAAGAGAGACAGAAACAAGCGCTTGCCAATACCAGCCTCTTTCCCCAGGAAGTGACTAATGGCTCTTTGCTGCCGTGTTTTGCATCTTGTCAATGTACTATTTGTATGTTAACAGGAAGATTACAGATTTCTTTTTTTACTATAATTAATTTGTTGTCTTTTGATGTTTATGCCCTGAACTCTGACTGTATATTTTTTGTTCATCCCAAAGTTAGCAATGGTTTGCATTTCAGGTGAAGACATTCTATAATCAACGTTCTCACTAATAAAAATTAACAAATTCATACAATTAAAAATATTTTCTAAAGTTAATAGTGGTTCTTTAAGCAATGCATATCCGAACATTTGTAAATTCTAATGGAAAATCAACTACTGTTTCTAGGGTTTACTCACTGCTCCCCATGTCCCAACTCTCCACTCCTGCAGAGGAGGACATGGCTCAAGATGACAGGCCATATACCTCTCAGGTGGGGTCCCTGGACAGTTGGAAAGAGACTGATGACCGTACTCATAGTTATCATTCTCTGTGTGCATCTCGCTGCAAGAGATCAGACGCTGGCGGTAGCCCTGACCACAGCTGGCTGAACACTGGGAAATAAAATAAGTGGCTGACATGAAAAAAAGCAGCAAAAGGAGCATAAGCAATTTGTAAGGTGAATCCTTTGTGCAAATTTTGATTAGAAAACGATGGGTTGCATGAGGCCAGCTTTTGGAAATAGTGTCTGCAAAATTGCACGGATATAGTACGTATGATTGATGATGAGTTCTTGTTTAAGGCTCACCTCAGTCCATTCTCCAGTGATCCAGACAAATTCACATGCTTGGGCATTGCAGCTTTCTATATCTGGAGGTCTAATTTGGTCGGCACAGTACATTTCATGGACCTCCTGCTTGAGGTGGTCAATACATTGTAAGTCTCGACTTCTGAGGCCTGATCCACATGATTTACTGCACTGCAGTGGAAAGAAAGGACATAATGTTATGTTAACAAACAAAGAAATAGCAACCGCAAGCATTTTCTAGTCATCTCTTAAGGTTATCACCTGGATGCACAGTAAACACAATCATAATGCATTTTTTCTTGTAACAGCAAATACTAGCACTCTGATTTAGAACAAGTAATAACCTAGAGCTCAATGGAAATGACCACATTTTTGAGAAGAACCAAAACTAAGAACACGGCTAAGCTCTTACATTCCACACCGTGTATTTATCATGTATGATATTACATATGAAATGGATTTATGTTGCTGTTCAAACATTATGCAAGAGACTCAGGGACGCTGTACTTGCGTCACATACAGCAGCAGCTGATTCCAGCTGGGCTTCATCTCTTCATGTGTAGAACTTATGTCAAACAAGTGAAATACCTGGAAATGTTATTGAGCTTTGCAGCTGTTCTGAGGAATGCAAATTGAACCAACCCTTCACAACATTGCCCCTATGGTACTTCGTTAAAAGTGACGAGACACTACTGGTTGAAAGGTAAGATAACATTTTCCAAAATGTTGATGATCTTTACATTATTAGGAGACTCTGTGATGAAGACTCAAAACCATTGGTGAATAGAAACAGCCCAAACTGCTGCAGCTGCATTTTGTAAATATTCCAGCTCCCAAAAAAAGACATATAATTTTTCTACACAATACAAAACGCTTGGAAAAAAACAAAATAAAACAAAACATTCCTTATAAAAATGAACAAAAATTTCACCACAGTTCCATCTGCCTCAGTAGGCCCTAATATAAGCAGCCTGTTGCGAAGAATGAAAAATAAATCCTCAATCTGCATCTGCATCTGCATCAAACTCATCAACAACTTGTTTTTTCCATAAAAACTTACACAACCTTAGGACTGTGTTCACCATTGAATCCTCAAGTCCAAGCCAATGTACATGAGGCATTTTGTGCACAATGTTCAAGTTTACATTTTTCACATGAACAAATGTTGCCCAGTAAAAAGAATACTGATCAAATCTGTCAAACTCAACACAATAAATCCATGTGAGAATCAACACTTTACATCGCATAACTATTTTTAGTATTGGAGTGTTCCGTAGAGGGAGCTGAATACTCGCATTGCCCTGGGCGATGAAAATCCACAATCAGAGTTTCTCTAGGTATCAGCAAATCTCATTTAATGCCAATTTTAATGCCATTTTAAAACTAATGTAATTCTCATGTCAAACTGCAGATAGTTTTAGACACACTAATTGTGAGTTGTCTGATAATGACTATTTAACCGATAACAGATATTTTGAAAATACCCAACTCCAAAAATCCAATACCCATATCAAACCAATACCGATATATGCGGTGGTTGACTTAACATAGTACTGCTAATTGCACTGTGATTCCCCATTGGACACTTTAATAATGATAAATGTAACAACTTTAAGATTTTCCAATAAGCATTCCGTGAAAAATAAGACAACAACTTCAACTGAAGTTATGGGAAAAAGGGCCTATACTGCAATACTATATTTGTGTTGAAATCAAAATAGCAAACATAAGTTTTTTGGATCAAGTGCGAGTGCAAAGTGCCAATAAGGCACTGCTATATCTCATATGACTCACACAGTGCTTCTGGCTCAAAATAACAACAAACGAACACAGCTTCAGTACAGTAAATGAGGTATGTAATAAGTTTATAATTAATTATTTTTCAATCATTTATTGTTCATTTAATTTTTGCATCATGAATACAAATGATCTGCTCCCACAACAAATTCCAAGCATCTTAGTTTGGAGGCATCTAACGGTCAATAAGCATAACTGCTGTGCAAAGCTGTGACCAGCCCTTATACAAATGCAGAAGGGTTCTACATTCACTTTGAAGGCAACATGCATATTGTCCCAAAGCTGATAATGAAAAAACGATGTCAATATGATGCGTTAAAATGTGTTTGTTGGCCGATATTATCGAGTAGCTCTCTTAAGGCTGAGTTATGCTTCTGCGGCAGACCTACGCTGCCAAGGCAGACCCGATTTACGACCTTTCGCTGTAGCCTGACGTGCATCTCCACAATTCTCCGTTGGTCGACACGTCAACGCGTGGTGACGTGGCGCAAATGGACTGTGATTGGTCCAAACGGCAAGGTCAGCGATTGCATAAAAAAATGGAAGAGCCAACAAGACAAGTATGTGTGTGTTCGGAAGCGAATGGGCACCCGAAGCGGTGACACAGTCGGCCAAAAACTGCCAGCTTTTTATCACTTTATGTCGTATTTTTGGTTGGTGCACTTAATCATTTATCGTGTACATATGTTTGCTGTGAGTCTGACTTATTTACATTTCACACTTCAAGTATATGAAGAATAAAGTACAAGTTTGGTGTCAAAAGAGTTGTTTTGATGTTTAATTTTCAACAACAGTTCACACACTTGATACATCATCACTGATTGAGAGTGCCTCGGTGCTTTAATGATAACGGATGGGGGTAAGAAGGAGAGGAGTCGATGGCAACAATAAATAAAAATAAATAAATAAATACCAAAATAATAGCGGGCTGCCGCAACATGCGACCGCTAACTTTCGCTTTCTCCCGTTCTTTCCGCTACGTCACCTCTTCCTAGTCCGATCGCCTCTTAAGACCCGTGATATAGTTACGGATATTACAGTATGATTGTGGCGAGTTAGGAAAGGAGTCGGTGGCGGAGTATCAACCCACGGAGCTAATCCGCGCTGTTTGTTTGACATGTGTGCTGCAACAACTATTAGCAGTATAACTCTGACATGCAAGCCGCGGGAGATAACTATTTCCGGCTGTTCCCTTATCAAAATAATTCCCCCTGGGAACTACGCAACGTGCCAACCTAAGTTCCACCGGTGAATTCTGTTAACACTCGCTACATTATCAACATTTGTTGTTCAATGTTGATGAGTTGAAGATCCAAATTCAAGCGTTCCATCTCCGTTGGCGTTGCTGTGTAACCGGAAGAAAACTAAAGGAAGTCGAAAAGAGTCCCCCCAAACCGTACAAACACAACGCCACACCCCTCTAGTGGCTTGGCGGTGAATTACAGAGCAACGAGTTCCCTTGCCGCAGAACTATCGAATGCTCATTCTCGCAGTCGGACATCTGGGCATTAATGGCGACACCAGCCTCAACAAAGCGTCGCCATATTGAAATGGGGGCAAAACACGAGTCACAAGCAGTTGCTCTGTCGTGCATTGTAGTACAAACGCGTTGAACTTTTGCCTTATTTGTGGTCTTTTTTTCTGTCCGAATGACTAAAAGTTGTCGTGTTGCGGGTTGTAACACAAGGAAGAGTTCGGAGCTGCATTTGAAGTTCTTCATTCTTCATCGTGAGAAGAAAAGGACAAGCAATTGGCTGAAAGCAATCAATCGAGGAACAGTAAAAGAAGACTGTTCCGTGGACCAGGCACATTTACGTTTGCAGCCGACATTTTATTACTGGTGAGTAAACTTTAATCGATTTTTTTTTTGCCCCATTTAGCTGCTAGGATTCAATAGACTAGGCAGTGGTTATTATTACCGGAACCGACAACTCGAAAAGCGTTATTTTTCTTTTGCCGTGAACTGCTCTGATCGGTCAATCGGTATATTATTGGCCTGGTGGGAATTGGTTATTTTGCCGTGACGTTTCACGGCTAAATAACGCTTGGAAGTGAATTACCGGTTACAGCAGAAATAATCACTCCGTATATACTACCAGTTTTCTTAGTTCCACACAGTACATATTCCACGTAATTGATAAAGGTCAACTTACTGGTTGACTTTATGAGGTAGTTGTAGATTTTTCAGAACTCCACTGCAGGCCAGTCCTTTGGATTGTTTATCCAGCTATCAACTGCGACTTTGTATGGGCAGATTTGCAGGCCAATACATGCTAATTTTAAGTTGTATCGCCTCCTCGCGTAAGTCATGTTTAAGACGTTTTTATGAAAAAAAGACGCAAAACACAGCTGAAATATATGAATTTCAGACAACGTTTGTCTACGGATGTTTACCTGTGCGTGCCCCCCTCTCAAAATGGCGACACGTTACTAGGAGTGGGAACCTCTTGGTACCTCACGATACGATACGCGATACAAAGCTCACGATAACGATAATCTGACGATATGGTGATACGGCGATTATCGATACACTGGTCAGGAAATCATTCTAGGATATTCTACAAACAACTAATAAACAGAAAAACAAGCTTCTGCTGCAAATTGGAACGAGTTTATTACTAGTGGACGTCCAATCCATTTGAACTGGGAGGGTGGCAGCGAATGAACATTCGTTCATTCGCTGCCATCCCTCCCACTTCAAACGGATTGAACGTCTATGGCTGGTAGTGGCAGCCAATGCCAGGCAATGAGGTAATTTTGGGCCATTTAAGGTCATTTACTTGTTGATTTTTCAGTAATTTCGGGGTATTTTATGGGTCTCTTCCTGTTTATTTTGAGTTACAGAACAGGAAATGACCTGGGAATCACCCAAATGAATAGGCAGTGACTCAAACTTAACAGAAAATGACCTGTAAATAATGCCCTAAAATGAACAGCAAGTGACCTGTAAATGCCCTGAAAATCGGACAAAATCACTGTGAATGCTCTGGTTTCGAATGAACGAATGTTCCCAGTCTAAATGGATTGGGCGTCGAGCACCGTCAATGTAGCCTTAGAGTTAACTGAGACACTATTATGGTGGAAGATTTTGGTAGCAACTTGTTGGTTCATTTTTATTTTAGACATTGACACCTTTATAAAACGATATCTTGATTCTTTGCAGGAGCATATCGATAACCTTTTACGCGAGATGACGTCATCGTGACATCACGCCGACTGCGAGAATTGACGCCGTAGTAGCTTCGCCGTCACCGAAACGCAAAAGCAAAACTCAAGCTTTATCCAGTAATGATCTTATCTTATGTTCTCTTATCCCTGTTACCGATAATGCAAGAGAACCTTAATAAATAATGTAAAAAAAATGTTTTTTTAATTTGTCAAGTTTCCATAATTTTGAACGTCTCAAACATTTAGTCTAATGCTTTTTAAGGCCTGAATTTTGACAAAATCCATTTAATGACATTTAATGCTTTTTAATGACTCACATAAACCCTGACACTATACAAATGATTCACACCACTCAAATAAAAATGTTATATATTTATCTGAATATGTGCCCAAAGCCATACACTTATTACAAAAAAAAAAAAAAAAGTAAAATATTTGAAAACGTAAAAATGTTTGGTTAAAAAAAAGCTTGATCTAATTCCCATCAGTGTGTGAACCAAGGAGTAGCCCCCCTCCTTTTCTCTGGGTCCTGCTGCTCTAGCAGAGCAAGCCTGCAGCTTTAACTCAGGACCTCATCAGAACATTCTGGCCAAGATTCAATAGCTGACACAAAACATATTTCCACTGAGAAAGCCCCATTCCTACCGCCTGCCAGTCTCCCTCTCTCCAGCGGTACCGCAAAGGACACTCAGCAACCCGGCAGCTTTGACTTGACGCCGGGCGCGAGCGCTGGGGGCAGTCGGTCTCAAGCGGTCTTCTCCGGGTGCCACCTTGGCAGATGACCTCCCGCTTTTGGACGCCGTCGCCGCAGGATGCTGAACACTGGAAAGAGGACAGGTAGCACTTACAAAAAAAAAATACACTAACTTGACTGTGGGCAGCATGAGTATTTGAGATTGATAAATGCATCAGGATGGATTTGTGTTGAATTCTTTTGATTTTCTTTTCATTGTATGCTGTACTTACAAAAATAAAAGCACGGTTTCTATTCGTACTGCATCATTTGTAATTTTCCACGAACTGTAACGATATTATCCTGATTTATTAGGTACACCCAGGCAATAACCATGTTTTCCTTGACCCAGCCAAAACAGGTTACTGTCATTGTACCTTTGAGTGGTATCAAACTGGACTTTTTGTTGTTGTTGTAATACTGGCAATGTTGTTGGTACCTTATACATCTTCAGTTTGATTTGAGGCACTAATGTATTATCAAGGGTAGTTTGGAAACAAACCTAAGCTGTACCTACAGATTTTGCAGTGAAAGTAAAGAATGCTAATACAAGTCTACCTTCTGCAAATATTTAGCTTGCCGATTTAAGATTCTGATCAGCAAATGTGTATGTACGTGTCTTATTCTTCCAATTTACTTTAAGAACTACTGATATTTATTGAACATAATGATGTGTTTCGCTAGATGTTATTTGGAATTTTTTTTTTAGGGCAATCAATGATGTCTGTCTGCTGCACTTGATGATATTTAATGAATACATTTTTCTTTTTCTCTTTCTAAACAGGTGCTGTTAATAATTCCAAACCACAACCAACACCATTTGAGTTCAGTATGTGTAGACTAGGGTTGATCATGTTTTTTTGCCCCCGATCTGATCCCGATCGTTTTAGTTTGAGTATCTACCGATCCCGATATTTCCCGATCCGATTGCTTTTTTTTTTGGCTCCCGATTTAATTCTAATCATTCCCGATAATTTTTCCCGATCATATACATTTTGGCAATGCATTAAGAAAAAAATGAATAAAACTCGGACGAATATATACATTCAACGTACAGTACATAAGTACTGTATTTGTTTATTATGACAATAAATCCTCAAGATGGCATTTACATTATTAACATTCTTTCTGTGAGAGGGATCCACGGATAGAAAGACTTGTGACTTTGTATATTGTGACTAAATATTGCCATCTAGTGTATTTGTTGAGCTTTCAGTAAATGATACTGTGGCCATCCCAAATGCGTGATGGGAAGTGGAACCATGACTGTGCGTCGTGCTACCAATTGATATATCTTCTCTGCATTGGGAAATAACTTAAGGTGTTAAGACAAAGATGAATTGCCACCTTGCTTCCCCACATTGCTTCCCATGATATTTCTAATCATAGGGAGAGGGATTGCAAGGCTTTAGCCAATGAAAAGGAGGCTCCAAAGGCTGCCAAAATTCACTCTGCTCATTTTGCGCTGCCTTTTATCTCTCTCTATATAGGTAAAACGGTGTCATTACAGATTGAGCGCGACAATGAGTGAGAGGGTCGCGCAACGCATACATTAATTGCGTTAAATATTTTAACGTGACACATTTTTTAATAAATTAATTGCCGCCGTTATCGGGATATTTTTGATAACCCTACCTTAAGCCTAAACTAAAGACTCTGGATGAGTGTAACATATTATGTCTGTAACGTTAAATACAATTAGAAAACGATTTGATTATATTTTTTGCCGATTCCGATACTTTGAAAATGACGTGATCGGACCCGATCGATCCCGATCGATCGGGACATCTCTAGTGTTGACTATTGTGTTCTAATATGATTTTTCATTTATTTCACATGTATTTATCACATGTGGCATTTCAGCTGTTGAATGAAAATGCAGTCTGTTTAACCATGTGTTATCATGCTGCGGGGACGATGGAGTATCATTTCCTCCTGGCCTCATTCCTGTTCTGCAGCTGTTCTGCAAAGACGCACATCCTTTTTGCTGTATGAGGTACAGATGTGTTCCTGTGCCTGGAAGTCTCTTGACCAATAGGGGAAATTCAGGGAAATACTATACACGCAAAGGTTTGAAAAGATAGACAAACAGTTGCATAAACAGACATTTTTTAACTTACAGAGGCATTACAGTCATTTGCCAATATTTTAAACTATTTCGTGTATAAGATAAGCTGTATAAGAATGGGAGTGTGCCCTTGTTGAAGTATTTTATCTATGCAGTTATTTGTTATTTTTATTTATTTATTTTTATTTTCATTGATTACAATCGCATTTGCAAGTTAAATCGTTTTTCAAACGATAGATTTTGAAATTAGTCACGATGTGATATCTACACTGTGCCTTCTTCGTTCTTCACACCATTAACCTCGGGAGCGCTCACTACACTGAGAATATACAAGTCCTTCTCAAAAAATTAACATATTGTGATAAAGTTCATTATTTTCTGTAATGTACTGATAAACATTAGACGTTCATATAGTTTAGATTCATTACACACAACTGAAGTAGTTCAAGCCTTTTATTGTCTTAATATTGATGATTTTGGCAAAAAAGTCAAGAAAACCCAAAAATCCCTATCTGAAAAAATTTGCATATTTCAACCGACCAATACAAAAAAGGTTTTTTTAATACAAAAAAGTCAACCTTGAATTAATTTTATCAGCTATGCACTCAATACTTGGTTGGGAATCCTTTTGCAGAAATGACTCCTTCAATGCGGCGTGGCATGGAGGCTGAGGTGTTAGAGAGGCCCAGGATGCTTCGATAGCGGCCTTAAGGTCATCCACAGTTTCGGGTCTGGTGTCTCTCAACTGCCTCTTCACAATGTCCCACAGATTCTCTATGAGGTTCAGGTCAGGAGAGTTGGCAGGCCAATTGAGCACAATAATGCCATGGTCAATAAAACATTTACCGATGGTTTTGGCACTGTGAGCAGGTGCCATGTTGTCCTGAAAAATGAAATCTTCCTCTCCATAAAGCTTTTCAGCAGGTGGAAGCATGAAGTGCTCCAAAATCTCCTGACCGATAGCTGCATTGACCCTGCCCTTGATAAAACACAGCAGACCAACACCAGCAGCTGAGATGACATGGCACCCCAGACCGTCACTGACTGTGGGTACTTGACCCTGGACTTCAGGCATTTTGGCATTTCCTTCTCCCCAGTCTTCCTCCAAACTCTGGCACCTTGATTTCCGAATGACATGCGAAATTTGCTTTCATCTGAAAAAAGTACTTTGGACCACTGAGCAACAGTCCAGTGCTGCTTCTCTGTAGCCCAGGTGAGGCGCTTCTGTTCTGTCTCACTGTTTCACACACGCCTGTGCATGGTGGCTCTGGATATTTCTACTCCAGACTCAGTCCACTGTTTCTGCAGGTCCCCCCAAGGTCTGGAATCGGCCCTTCTCCACAATCTTTCTCAGGGTGCTGTCACCTCTTCTGGTTGTGCAGCGTTTCCTGCCACACTTTTTCCTTCCCATAGACTTCCCACTGATGTGCCTTGATACAGCACTCTGGGAACAGCCTGATCACTCAGAGATTTCTTTCTGTGTCTTAGCCTCTTGCTTGAGGGTGTCGGCAGTCTTGCCCATGATTGCGGTTTTGAGTAATGAACCAGGCTTGGCGTTTTTAAAAGACTCAGGAATCTTTCTCAGGGGTTTTGAGTTAATTCGTTGATTCAGATGATTAGGTTAGTAGCTTCTTTAATGACCTTTTCATGATATCCTAATTTTTTTAGATAGGGATTTTTGGTTTTTCTTGACTTTTTTTGCCAAAATCATCAAGATTAAAACAATAAAAGGCTTGAACTACTTCAGTTGTGTGTTATGAATCTAAAATACTGTATATGAAATTCTAATGTTTATCAGTACATTACAGAAAATAATGAACTTTATCACAATATGCTAATTTTTTGTTAAGGACTAGTACATCAGGAGGTTACCACTTCTGGGTTCTAAAATGTACCACATTAAGCATGCAGTATAAATAAAATATCATTTAAATTATCTTGTACGACCAGTTCGTGCCATGGTCACTTTTTCCTCCTGCAACATTCACGCCTGTGCTACTGTTCGGAATCTAATGGCTGAGAAGCAATTATCTCGGCTTGTACGCCAAGAAAAGTCAGCCTCTTTGCTTGGTCCTCAATCGCCATCCTCCGTGAAGATGACGATGACCTCCAGCCTTGATGCACCATGTGAGTGTATTAGCTCGAGTGAACGAATGCTTTCTTTATGTAGAAACATTAAAGAAATATATATGCCTTTTGAATCCAGGAAGCCCTGACTGAAATAAGCCTCTCTGCGCACAGGCGTGCACGAAACCCACTGAAGCGTGATTGTAAAGTGACTGAATATTTTATTTTCGTATAACTGAAATAGCAAGGCCTGGTGACATTGAAGAACAATTGTAGCCTCGGTCTCTTCTATGTGTAATTCACCAAATGCATTGCCAAGGCCCACACACTTCCAACGGACACACCCACTCCATCGAAGGCCAATCAGAGTAAAAAGTATTTAAATTTGATCCAGTCAGCTGCATATTTATGAGAAACCACACATCTGCAGGATGTAAGTATAGTGGCATGAAAAATGACATTCTAGGCACTTGTTGTGCAAACCTGGTAAAATTACCCCCCCCAAAAAAGAAACTTTAGTACCACTTTAAAGTCAGACATGCATCAGTATTAGAACATAGGTGTTCATGTCATACTTGTTCTATCACAAAAAAAGCATAGCTGATAAATAATAAAAGAGATTGAAAGTTAAAAATACATGAACACTGTGCATCGAACCCTTTTAATCAGTCTATAAAATAATTCCTTCGGACATGTATACGTGGCAGACAATGGTGAACACTGTTTTCTGGTAAACTCTCCAAATGTTTGGCTTAGTTGAAATGCATTCAAGTGACATAGACTAATAAAAATATATAAATAAGGCTTGCATTACTACAATTAGGGGTGTGACAAAATATCGAAATGGTGATTCGGATGGGATATCATGATCAGTGTTGAGCAAGTTACTTTAAAAAAGTAATTAGTTATAATTACTAACTAGTTCTTCCAAAAAGTAACTGAGTTAGTAACTGAATTACACTATAGTAAAAATAACTAGTTACCAGGGAAAGTAACTATTTCCGTTACTTCAAAAAGAAGTTGTTGCATGTCAAAGAATTTGAAATTTTCTGAGCAGTATTCGAGTCAGTTGAATGGATGGAGAATAAAAAACAGGTAGTTGTGTTATAGAACCTTGTAATATTTATTGCACCTCACCAGCAACAGATTTATCCTACACTTGAAGTGCAACAAAAATAAACAGATTTGAATTGCTCACCACAGATGTCGACAAAAGCTTTGCCCTGGGACATAAATTACACTTAACATGTATGTTCTTTTCTTTAATTTCGACCAACTTGAAATCGTGCATATATCTCCACCTCGTAAAGGACAAAATTTCCTCTGAATGCTCTGTCATCATATCCCTCTGCATCTGTTGTGCGTGTGTGTGTTAGCCGCACGCGCTGTTCCGGTTTGTGTGTGAAAACACCGGCTCTGAAGTACATGCGCTATTAGGCTCGAGCGTTTACGTCACAGAATGGAGGATCACGTGAGATTTGACAACAACGCAGCCATATTGGAAGCAGGTCTGGCTCGCGGGACATTAAAATTTAACTTGCCAGTTCGAAAAAGAGACAAACTTATTACTAAGGTAAAAAACAGATATGTGATCAAACTTAAGGATGTGAACAATGTTGACCCTTACGAGCAAGCCGAAGGCAAATGAAGTAAAGATGTCGACGGGCTTCCACAATTATGCGAAATGGACATTCTGCTGTATTTATTGTTTGGTGTATGTTTCTAAACTCATCAGCGATTCCGAAATTACAAATTGCTACAAAGCTACGAACAGTTTTGCTGCAGATTTTGTCTTTTTTTTCCTTGTCATTTATGAGTGCAGGACCTGCACTTTATGACCGTATCAAACGGCAACTCCATCGTTCTTGCAAAGGTAGGCTATGTGTGTTTACTATTTTCATTGCCATGAACCTGAACGCACCACAAGTCTTGGATGACAAATAAACAGAGCAGAGTAGACTCGCTACGGCTGGTAGTTTCTTCAATTTATTCAAAAGTAACGCACCGCTTTTGACAGTCAGTATCGGTAACGGCGTTGTAACGGCTGAAAAAATAATTAGTTAGATTACCCCATTACTGAAAAAAATAACGCCGTTATGTAATGCTCCCGATCCGATCCCGTCCGTTTTAGTTTGAGTATCTGCCGATCCCGATATTTCCCGATCCGATTGCTTTTTTTTGCTCCCGATTCAGTTCCAATCATTCCCGAGAATTTTTCCTGATCATATACATTTTGGCAATGCATTAAGAAAAAAATGAATAAAACTCAGACGAATATATACATTCAACATACAGTACATAAGTACTGTATTTGTTTATTATGACAATAAATCCTCAAGATAGCATTTACATTATTAACATTCTTTCTGTGAGAGGGATCCACGGATAGAAAGACTTGTGACTTTGTATACTGTGACTAAATATTGCCATCTTGTGTATTTGTTGAGCTTTCAGTAAATGATACTGTAGCCATGCCCCAATGCATGATGGAAAGTGGAACCATGACGGTGCGTAGTGCTACCAATTGAAATATCTTCTCTGCGTTGGGAAATAAATTAAGGTGTTAAGAAAAAGATCAATTGCTACCTTGCTTCCCCACATTGCTTCCCATGATATTTCTAATTGTAAGGCTTTAGCCAACTAAAAAAAGGCTCCAAAGGCTGCCAAAATTCACTCTACTCATATTACGCTGCCTTTTATCTCTCTATATAGGTAAAATGGCGCCATTAAAGATTGAGCGCAACAATGCGTGAGTGGGTCGTGCAACGCATGCATTAATTGCGTTAAATATTTTAACGTGATACATTTAAAAAAAAAACATTACCGCCGTTATCGGATAAATTTGATAACCCTACCTTAAGCCTAAACTAAAGACTCTGGATGAGTGTAACATATTATGTCTGTTACGTTAACTAAAATTAGAAAACGATTTAATTAAAAAATATATATATCTTAAAAAAAAAGGCATGGCCGATATTTTTTTGCCGATTCCGATACTTTGAAAATGACGTGATCGGACATCTCTAGTTATCGATATGCTTCTGCCAAGAATTGATATATTGTTGGGGTGCTTACAGGTCACTTTTTGTTGAGTTTGATTCAGTGCCTATTCATTTGGGTAGATTCTTGGGTCACTTCCTGTTCTGTAACCCAAAATAAACCAGTGTGACCCATAAATGCCCCAAAAGAAAAACAAAGTGACCAAAAATCAACAGCAAATGGCCTGAAATGCGCCCAAAATAACTCTGGTTGCCATTGACTGCCATATATGAATGAACATTCGCTGCCACCCTTACAGCTCAAACGAATTGGTCATCTACTAGTCTAGGTTTAACATCTAGTGATAAACCCATTCTAATTCGCAGCTTGTTTTTCTGTTTACCCTAGAGTGATTTCCTGACCAACATATCGCTAATCGTTGTATCGCCATATTGTGAGATCATCGTTATCGTGAGTTTTGTATCGTGAATCGTATCATATCGTGAGGTACCAAGAGGTTCCCATCCCTAATTACGATGGTGTGTTTTATAGGTACATTAAAGAGTCCTACCTCCTCCCAACTGCCAGTCTTCCACTTGGGACAGCGGCCCCCTCGGCAGCGCCTCTGCTTGCTGGGTTTGGGTTTCAAGTGCTTGCAGTTTTCATCTTCAATAGAGCGGCCTAAGCTGCTCAAACAGCGCACCTTGCGGGACTTGAAGCCTCTTCCACAAGAGGCAGAGCACTGCAAAACATCAAGGAAATAAGAGTTGAATATAAAATAAATACCTATAAAGTCAGTGTGAAAAGTAGATCGCGTATGTACAACTTGTTGCATTGTGAAATTATTGAAAATTTATGAGCACAAGATAAAAACAAACTATTCTACAAAAATTAAACATTACCAAGCATACAGTACGTCAGAGGGAACTATAATCCACTGTTTTAATTTCATGCTATCCCAACGAATAATAACAACTATATGTACATAATCTAGTCAAACTAAAGTCAAATAGCAGTGTTTCGGAGTAAAAACTACAGGGATGAAAATGTCATGACGATACAGGTATTTTTAAATTCAATATTTGATGAATTTGCATAATTCCTACATGATGTTTGGCGGACCCAATCACAGCACACGCTGGATCAACCCGGCGGAAGTTTATTTCACTTCCAGGTTCACCGAGTCACTGAAGGCCTAACATGTTGTGACAGGCAGACACTCACACACACACACTGCAGTGTTTGATAGGGCTGGGAAGGAGGTGTGGAGAGGGGCTGGACTGAGCTCAGATAATCACAGGGGGCGTAGTACAGTATTTGGGGATGGATGGGAAGTGACAGCCTTAGAGTTGAATGGGTACGTGGCCCAGCGTGCAGCGCTGTCTCGTGCAGCAAGATAATGTACTGGACAGGAATGCCATGTGGCCTTTTACCTCATTCAGACCTCATTCATCAATGGAGAGGCTAATAATATTTTTAAAGTTGTTTTGGAATTTTTTTTTTTTTTTTAGTCGAATGATTTGGGAAATAATTAAGGTCATCTACGTGATAGTTTTGTGTCTGATTATCAAACGACCTATTTTCAACAGTTGCATATAAAACAAGAAAAAATGGCTGTCACTATGCCACCAATATAGATTTTATCTTATATAATCGACCACGGTGTATCCTTGAGTAGAGTCGATGTTTTTGCAATCTAGGTGTTTCCTCGTGTTTCATATTCTTTTTACAAGGGCTTTCTTGCTGCTGTACTGGACTCATATGCCCTCAGAATACCCCGGGACTTGTAACCACTGAGTGAAACATCATGTGGGATAACTTTAAATGAACACCCTTGTGCAGGGTTTATTAGCTTCTTGGGGTTTTGCAATTACATACACGGCAGAGAACACACAGTGTACATGTGAACTGTATGTACAGTTTGAACAGATGAAATGCGTGAGATCATCTCATGCTACTTTGTAAAAGCCAGGGGTTCATCATGCTTGATACGTCAGCGTAGTTTTAACAGACCTTATTGAAATCCTGTGTCACATGCCCTCCTTTCTCCTAAATACAGCTGTGAGTTCCCAGAAAGCTGTCTATGCTGATGGAGAGAACTGGGAAGGGGCCCCTGTCCAGATCAAACGTGATCCTTGACCCTGCCAATACACCATGGCATTGTCTTGCTGACGGTCCGCTCCATTCGAGTCACTGTCAATGGCCTCCACATTTGTACACTGTCATCAAGCCGCATTAGACCAAAAAGGAGGGGGGATGTCAGAGGTGGGAAAGGGACAACGGCAGCCTCATAGCAAAGCGCACGTCGCCAGGATTCCCCAAAAAGCATTAAAGTGAATGAGCAAACTAAATAAGCCGTGAGGTTTACTGTGGCATTGTCACGCAGGGCAAAGCTTTACCTTGATGGGAAGAGCTTTGAAACCCCCGCCATAGACGGTAGAAAACACGATTGCTCAGAGGGGTCAGCAGAGGCCCTAACCGCATAAAATAACAGCGAGATTGCTCAGTGATTTGTGCATATTCATTCAGGAAAAACATGCCATTCAGTAGACTGCTGGGGGAGGACTGGCGAGCTATTTGACCGGCATTTCTTTTGAAAGCTTGTCCGAAGCTATACATGAGCCATTAAATAGCAGCATACCTCCGCATGCATGTTGTGTCAGTTCTCAGTTCCAAGTCTAATAAGCATCATGAGCATCTGTTTGTTGGAAGTTTCCAAGAATTTCCATTCGTGTCGGCATGAAAACAAGAAAAACCACAAATGATGATAAAAGGCTTTAAACATGACCTCTACTTCACTTTAATTCTAAAATGTGGAAGTGAACAGAAATCCAAAGAATCCATTAAAAAAAAATTAAATATTGACATATTATAATGAAGTAAAAATAAATACAAGTACTTACATAAATATACAGAAAACGCTTCTTGAAAAACAGACTAATATTGTTATTTATGAATAAGCGACAAACCATACGCTTATTTCAAGAGCCTGTGGAGTTGGTGAGAGTGAAACAGAAACAAAGTTTATCAATTAAAAACTTTTACATGGCAGAGGGTGAAATTTGAGTGACACATGCTAATATTGGGTTCAATTTCCACCAAATTGCTAATTTCCAAATTATGCATGTGGGAATCATTACATGTAACAGCTCTCATTAGCAGATGATGTGCAGTATAAAATGTAGCCACTGCTGTGATAACAGGCCCTTAAAATAAGGTGTGCGGTCAGTTGAGACAATTATGACCAGGAGCAGAAAACTGGGTGGGCTGCAGGCAAAAGCTGCCCCTAACCACAGATTGAATCACCTCTCACTGTCCGCAAGGTGGGAAATGACAAAAACCCGGATCTGTGTTTAGGGCCATCAGCTGCACTGGTTAGCCTCAACTAAGTCAAGCTGCACCTTAGCCAGCCAAAACCCCTGCAGTGTGAGGCGGAGAAAGATGGGGCAGGGGAGTATCATTACAGAGACTGAGGTAGACACACTAGGTTGGCTCATAGTTAAGAGTTCTGGATACAAAACAATATAAACTCCCCCTGTGGTCACACGTATCACGGATTTCAAACATACATTTTAATAGGCCATTGTTTAAGTGACATTCAATGACACGTCAACATAATGACACATTTTGCACCTCTTCAATAGTAGATTCATCTACACAAAGTGCTGACTTCATGAAATGAAGAGTCGGCATAAAGATACCTACCCGTTGCAAATGTGATAGTTCATTTATGATACTTGGATCTTAAAATCTCCCTTGTTAGGTCAGCACCATTGTCGGTTATCTGTAATACTTGAATGGCAAACTGAGTTTGTGTTTGTTTCTAAGTGAGGTATTGTTGAGCATAGCGGTTTTAGCAAATCCAAATAATGTACAGAGCAAACATTACCAATGGATACATCCAGAGCACCTTTTAAGCAGAGCATGGAGGTTTACAGACCTTAAAGAACATTTTAGTCATACTATTGAAAGCTGTGTCAAAACCCTCTGCAATACTGATAATATGTTATTCTACAAACCCAATGAGACACTTTATTTCACAGTTCTAGTACTGCTGCAGCTCCTGGTACCTCTTATGGCACTTGAAATTTATAATAGCAAAACAAGGCAAAAAAAACATGAAACCACTGTTTGGGTGTAATCTTTTTGACAGTGCCACATCAAAAATAACCATGTTATGGGGAAGGCTAAAATATTGGCCCGAATATAAGACGGCCCTGATTATAAGATGACCCCCTCTTTTTCAAGACTCAAGTTTGAAAAAAGACTTTTTGAACACCAAATTATTTTTATACAGAAAATACTTACAGTACATCCGAAACAAATGACGACAATAACAATATATTTTAGAGAAAAAGCATGTTATTTTGCCTCATTCAAATCTTAATATCTGAACATTTAAATATCTAAAGTAAAGTGCAATTACATTCGTAAATGAATGGCTTCTAGTTTTAGAAATGCAAATAAACCAATCTATTGTGATAAAACCACAAAATTGCAATACCTGCATTAACCATCAAAGTGAAGTCTAACTGTAACTGTAGTCTTGAAACAAATCTGAATAAGGAAAAACATTGCAATAAGATAAAGCAAACTGTTTAAAATAAAAAGTGTAGCCGAGATCTGTCATGACAGAACATCGCTTCATTGATATATGGCGCAATCTAGCGTCGTGAATGGGTATAATGTCTAGACCGCAAATATGAGACGACCCCCTCTTTTTCAGTGTTATTTCAATGCAAAAAACACTGTCTTATATTCCGGCCAATACGGTACAAGGAAAGAAACAGTAAGGATTGTAGACTTGGGTACACAGGAAAAAAAAAAAACAGTACAAAACTGAAAAATAAAGTGTCAACATTATCTCACTGAATTCTTAATACAATTGCCATTTTAAATATGAACACCTAGTAAAAAGTATATATAGTACAAAAGCACAGATTAAGTCCCATGCATGTTGGTTCCTTAAATGTGCAGATTAGAACATCCAAATGTCATATGAAGCACACCTAGAAGATGGGGCATTCTTTGGATAAAAAAACTGAACAAGGCATCATACTGTATATTCCTGATATACAAAAACATTCATCAGTATTTGCACATGAAGAACAACTGGCAATGTTCGCATACAAAGAGCTAAGACAAAATAAATCACTTTTAAAATTATGCTATGTACAAATGATAAACATGAAAAAGAAATATCTCAATAAATTATGTTTCCAAAACAATATTTTACAAAACTAAATGATTGTGATACAAAGTGATCCTGATGTCTTTCCATACTAACACACAGACCAACTACTGTTTCATAGAAAAGAAGGTTCTTCTGGTCACAGCTGTCACTGAAGCGTTTTGTCGTGATGTACTGTCTCTGGCAAATTGCAGGACAGCATATCTTTGCCATGTAAGTGCAACAGAGATTGATTTTCCAAATGTCTTGAAGAAATGTTGCAGGCACCAGTGCCGGAGCGGGAAGTGCAGGGGATTTAAAGTCTTAGAAGTATACAGTTTATATTCCCCAATACATAAGCACCACAGAAACCGTATTTAGTATGATTGTGACTGAGTAACACTATTGGCACAATGTGAGGTTAAAAAAAAGAAGGTATAGAGTATTCTTTTTTACGAGCGTACCGAGCTCCATGGGTCTGTGCTCCAGTGGGGGCTAGACGGGCACGGCTGAGTATTGCACTGCTCCCGATCCGGTGGCTTGTCGTGAATCTCGCAGCTCAGATCGTTGAAACGCTCGCCATTTGGACGTTGACATACCACCAGCCTCGTCTTTATCCCGCCTCCGCATGGTTTGGTGCACTGAGGACAGCATGAGGAGAGGTCACATTAAAAAGCAGTTTAAAAAACAAAACAAAACACTAATGCTATCCCGTGGGAATCACAAAGAATGTGAAATTGAGCTTCAGGTATTTTCTGATGTCCTTTTTCTCATGCAACTTTCACAAACAGTCGAAGTAATTATCCAAACATAAGCATCCCAAAGTTTGGTTTTCCCACTAGCCCTTTTAACACCAGTAAAGCTGTGTCTGTCTGCCTTACCTCTCCCCAGTTGCCATAGATCCACTGCGGACATGGCCCCGACTCACAGGATCGCTGCTCACTGGGCCGGCTGCGATCCTCACAGCTGTTGGCAGGGTAGCCGTTCTCATCCTGGCACACTACGACTCGCCGCTGAAAGCCTCCTGCACATGTGCTGGAGCACTGTTGTCAAAGAGAGGGAGCCAGGGTACCCAATGTTAAATGGTTCTCACACATAGCTGCACAGTGTATACACTGGTGGACACAGTGAACCCCAATAGGGATGCTACACTGCATGAAATTTACATGTAATACATGATAATGCTATATGCTAAACCTAGGTATGATTCACTTTGGAAGTAAAGGCCACAAAAGTGCAACAAATGGAAATTTTATCACAAATTCGAACGAATTAAGACTGCCGGACGCACAAATTCAAGTCAACGTTTAGTGATCCGTGCAACGTTATGCCAAAATAAGTACATCACCCTACTTCAATCCTGCGTGACGTTCATAAAATCAAAATTGAGCTCACAGGGTCGATGCATATACATTTCCAGAATAGACCTACAAAATTTAATTCTAATATCTCTGCGAATAACTTAGTAGTAGCAATTTTAGTATGTGTCTTCAACATAAATACAGTGGGGCAAATAAGTATTTAGTCAACCACCAATTGTGCAAGTTCTCCTACTTGAAAAGATTAGAGAGGCCTCTAATTGTCAACATGGGTAAACCTCAACCATGAGAAACAGAATGTGGAAAAAAAACAGAAAATCACATTGTTTGATTTTAAAAGAATTTATTTCCAAATTACAGTGGACTTTATAAGTAGTATATATAAGTATTTGGTCATCTACAAACAAGCAAGGTTTCTGGCTGTCAAAGAGGTCCAACTTCTTCTAACGAGGTCTAACGAGGCTCCACTCGTTACCTGTATTAACGGCACCTGTTTAACTCATTATCGGTATAAAAGACACCTGTCCACAGTCTCTATCAGTCACACTCCAAACTCCACCATAGCCAAGACTAAAGAGCTGTCGAAGGACACCAGAGACAAAATTGTAGACCTGCACCAGGCTGAGAAGACTGAGCAATTATTAGAAAATTGAAAACATAAAAGATAATCTCCCTTAATCTGGGGCTCCATGCAAGATCTCACCCTGTAGTGTCAAAATGATAACATGAATGGTGAGCAAAAATCCAGGAACCACACGGGGGGACCTAGTGAATGACCTACAGAGAGCTGGGACCACAGTAACAAAGGCTACTATCAGTAACACAATGCGCCGCCAGGGACTCAAATCCTGCACTGCCAGACGTGTCCCCCTGCTGAAGAAAGTACACGTCCAGGCCCATCTGCGGTTTGCTAGATAGCATTTGGATGATCCAGAAGAGGACTGGGAGAATGTGTTATGGTCACATGAAACCAAAATAGAACTTTTTGGTAGAAACACAGGTTCTTGTGTTTGGAGGAGAAAGAATACTGAATTGCAGCCGAAGAACACCATACCCACTGTGAAGCATTGGGGTGGAACCATCATGCTTTGGGGCTGTTTTTCTGCAAAGGAACCAGGACGACTGATCTGTGTAAAGGAAAGAATGAATGGGGCCATGTATTGAGAGATTTTGAGTGAAAATCTCCTTCCATCAGCAAGGGCATTTAGTGAGACATGGCTGGTTTCAGCATGACAATGATCCCAAACACACAGCCAGGGCAACAAAGGAGTGGCTTCGTAAGAAGCATTTCAAGGTCCTGGAGTAGCCTAGCCAGTCTCCAGATCTCAACCCCATAGAAAATCTGTGGAGGGAGTTGAAAGTCTGTGCTGCCCAACGACAGCCCCAAAACATCACTGCTCTAGAGGAGATCTGCATGGAGGAATGGGCCAAAATACCAGCAACAGTGTGTGATAAGCTTGTGAAGAGTTACAGAAAACGTTTGGCCTCCGTTATTGCCAACAAAGGGTACATAATAAAGTATGATGAGATGAACTTTTGGTATTGACCATATACTTATTTTCCACCATGATTTGCAAATAAATTCTTTAAAAATCAAACAATGTGATTTTCTGGGGTTTTTTCCCACATTCTGTCTCTCATGGTTGAGGTTTACCCATGTTGACAATTACAGGCCTCACTAATATTTTCAAGTGGGAGAACTTGCACAATTAGTGGTTGACTAAATACTTATTTGCCCCACTGTAAGAAGAACAAGCACAAAATGAGCGATCTTTTGAGCCCACCCCCCGGCGTCTATAAATTAATCTCTAAAGCAATCAAATTGAAAAACAGAAAGTTCAGTGTTTACTTGTCCTAGCGCTCAAAACATCTTGGACTGGTACCATTATAAATCAAGGATGCAGTGCTCGAAAACTCTAAAAAAAGAAATTATGCTTTTCTGAACTTGCACTGTATTTTCAGAAGCTTGTTCGCTCGAGACTCACCGCTCCCCAAGGTCCAGTTCGCCATTGGTGGGATTGGCTTTGAGGAATGATGTTCCTGGCACTGCTGTTTGGTGAGGATGGAAGAGGTCTGGAATCACCAGAGTGGGATGGGCATTGAGACATGGCACAGTCTTGCTCTGTGTTGGGCCGATCATCTGGGTCGCACTCACTGGCGCTCACTTCTTGTTCACTGAAGTTGACACAGACCACTTGCCGTGTTGTCTTCCCTTGACCACAAGTTACCGAACACTGAAAATAGTAACAAATTAAAAGAAATTAACTTTTTCTTACTACAAACTAATACAACACATACACACTGCACATTCATGTTGATCGGTTTAAAAAAATGTTATCATGCAAAAAAATCTGGAAAAAAAACATTTGTTCTGGTAAGTACCAGTAAATCCCTAAATGCAGACATGATTTAACTTTGAGTCTCAAAGTAATATGTTGGAGGCCTTGAACAAATGAGGCATCCGTCCGTCCGTCCGTCCGTCCGTCCATCCCGTAATTTTCGGACTACAAGCCACTACTTTTTTCCCCTCATTTTGAATCCTGCGGCTTATAGTCCAGTGCGGCTTATTTGTTGATTTTTTTTTTTTGTGTGTTAATAAGTAACATTATATTTGACAACGGCATCATAAGACTGTCATAAGACTACTACTTATTTACTAATGCTCATGGCAGTGTCATGTTGTAATTATGATGGTCTTATGACAGTCTTATGGGGCCACTTTCTAATGTGTTCCCAAAATACCATAACTAGCAATTAATGAAAAACCTGGAACAGTAACTGAAGAAATAATTAGCACAGAACATGAATTTTGATTGTTATTTACATCTGTAGCACTGCAGCGCATGCTAGGAGGCATGTTGGACGACAACAGTGTTGACAGCAGGTGGGAGCAGATGTTGACTGTCTCCCCCAAGGGAGCCGTGATGGCCAAATGAAGCTTCTTGAAGCAATGAAGCTTTGCAGCCAATTAGTTTAAAACTTCATGGTGGTTCAACTGGTCTTATTAGTCTTATGATGCCGCTGTGAAATAAAGTGTTCTCGGTTAACATATTTTGGTGTAAATATCCCATAGAACAGTGAGGACAGCTGCGGCTTATATTCCGGTGCGGCTTATCTATGAACAAATGCTGTTTTCCCGTCAAATTTGATGGGTGGCGGCTTATAATCAGGTGCGCCTAATAGTCCAGAAATTACGGTACATACATACATATTCATCAGGACCTAGAGCCAATTCCAGTTGACATCACATGAAAGGAAGACAAAAATTTGGACTGGTCGCTAGCCAAACACGGAAACAAGGAAAGCTAACAAATCGCAGCTACAGCCTATTAGCATTCTCCCTGAACCCCACGATGATTGCATACAACTCTGGCAAGTCAAATACTATAAAGTGACCCTATCGACAAAAAAGTATAACATAAAAAAATATAACATTTATATTAAAAAATTTAAGAGAAATCTTTATAGTTTAACTCCTGATCTTCATTATTTCATTTTCATATAGAGTCACTTTCTGTACAGTGCTCATACAACATCTCTACTTCCATGTCATGGCATTTGTACTTCTCATTTACAATGTTATCCATTATTGAAAGTTGTATAATTAAAAATACATTATAGACACTGTAATAGTGATTTGTGGATTTACAATCTTTGGACATGCATGTGTTTCAAGCCTCACTGAGACGGATTATTTTTTTGTCAATGGTTCAAAAAACATTGGGTCACACTAATAAAATAGTATATGCAAGTATATGTTGCTAAAACTGGCTAAATTTACACTATTCTTGCGGTGGCCATAGCAGACCGATTTGCCTGTGGAATTTAGTTTTCTCTCTGTTCAAGTTTTACTTAGGTTTCTCACAGTATCTGGACAGTATCAGGCAATGGGTACCTGAATGCTAATTTTCGGCTGGACAAAGGCACACTATGTTTAACCCACTGTTCATCATGGATGCCATTTCTGATAGTTTCACATTCTTCACGTTTTCTCAAGACTTTCTACGTCTGAAATATAGATGCTCAGCAATTATGGAGCACTCTTGTAGTCTTGACGTGGTTTGAGTCTGGTTTGCTGAAGGGGGTGAATGGAAGCTGCTTGGTGGCAAGGCCCCGGAGGTCGATGAGATCCGCCCGGAGTTCCTAAAGGCTCTGGATGTGGTAGGACTGTCGTGGCTGACACGCCTCTACAACATCACGTGGACATCGGGACAGTGCCTCTGGATTGGCAGACCGGGTTGCTGGTCCCCCTTTTGAAGAAGGGCGCTGAAAGGTGTGTTCCAATTATAGAGGAATCACACTCCTCAGCCTCACCGGTAGTCTATTCAGGAGTGCTGGAGAGGAGGGTCTGTCGGGAAGTCGAGTCTTGGACTCAGGAGGAGCAGTTTGGTTTTCGTCCTGGCTGTGGAACAGTGGACCCTCGGCAAGGTCCTCGAGGGTACATGGGAGTTCGCCCAACCAGTCTACATGTGTTTTGCAGATTTGGAGAAGGCGTTCGACCATGCGCCTCGGGGAGTCCTGTGGGGGGTGCTCCTGGAGTACAGGGTACCGGACCCCTTGGTAGGGGCTGTTCAGTCCCTGTACGACCGGTGTCAGAGTTTGGTCCGCATTGCTGGGAGTAAGTTGAATTGGTTCCTAGTGAGGGTTGGACTCCGCCAAGGCTGCCCTTTGTCACCGATTCTGTTATAACTTTTATGGACAGAATTTCTAGGCGCAGCCGAAGCGTTTAGGGGTCCGGTGTGGTGGCCCCAGCATTACATCCCTGCTTTTTGCAGATGACATGGTGCTGTTGGCTTCATCAAGCCATGACCTCCAACTCTCACTGGAGCGGTTCGCAGCTGAGTGTGAAGCAGCTGGGATGAACATCAGTACCTCCATATCGGAGACTATGGTCTTCAGTCAGAAAAGGGTGGCGTGTCTTCTCTGGGTCAGGGATGAGATCCTGCCTCAAGTGGAGGAGTTTAAGTATCTTGGGGTCTCGTTCACGAGTGAGGGTAGGAGGGAACGGGAGATTGACAGGCGGATCGGTGCAGCGTCTGCAATGATGCACCGGTCCGTAGTGGTGAAGAGGGAGCTGAGCCAAAAGGCGAAGCTCTCAGTTTACTAGTCGATCTACGTTCCTACCTTCACCTATGGTCACAAGCTGTGGATGGTGACCGAAATGAGTTTCCTCCGCAGAGTGTCCGGGCTCTCCCTTAGAGATAGGGTGAGAAGCTCGGTCATCCGGGAGGGACTCGGTGTCGAGCCGCTACTCCTCCATTTTGAGACGAGCCAGTTGAGGTGGCTCGGGCATTTGGTTCGGATGCCTCCTGGACGCCTCCCTGAATAGGTGTTCCGGGCATGTACCGCCGGAGGAGCTGGTTGAAGTGGCGAGGGAGAGGGAAGTCTGGGCTTCCCTGCTAAAGCTGCTCCCCCTACAATCTGACCCCAGATTAAGCAGCAGACGATGGATGGATGGATGGATGGATGGATGGATGGATGGATGGATGGATGGATGGATGGATGGATGGATGGATGGATGGATGGATGGATGGATGGATGGATGGATGGATGGATGGATGGATGGATGGATGGATGGATGGATGGATGGATGGATGGATGGATGGAAGATGCAGGGTCCCTATCATACTACGAAACAACCTTCAAGTTTTTACACGCCCATTTTTGTACTGTCAGATTCAGTTGCATATTTTACCATGCTAGGTTTCTCATCTGCACCGTGACTACTGAGCACATGTTTGTGGCTTGTCACAATTGCCCATCACAATCCCCCTGCAGTGTCTCGCAACCATCCCGTTATGGTGGCCTGAAATGGGGTTGCTGTGGCTGCTGGGAAAATATTATTTACACACTGTAGCTTTAGTGTGAACTGTTTCTCCCTGAGGGAGCCATTGAGTACCTTTAACTTGGTGGTATAATGTGGGTTTCCAAAAGCTTGGGTGCGCATGCATTGCATGCTCTCGTTTGTTGACCAGACCTTCAGTCGACCAGTACTGCCGACCATAAGTGTGCTGATGAAAACCATCTGTAAACCTCTCGGATTGCTCATCTAAAAAAAGTCATGCCTCTCTACATCTCCGCTCCCTGTCACGCCAAATATAACTGCACAAATGCGCACATACACAAACTACACGCACCCAGACACCCCAACAGACACAGACACGCACCATAGTAAACTTGAAACCTGCCACAGTTTCCACACTATATTGGGTGCAGAAAATGTGTTGCTCATCGTGACTTTGCAAAAACGTTTATTAAAAAAATGTTGGCTAGAGAAAAAAAGAACATCGGTGTCAATTCTGATGAAATCAAATTTAGGTGTGAATTTCATTTGGTGTAATCAGATACAGATCTAACAGGAAATATCTCAAATGTTTAGTTTATTCACTGCTAAGCCCAGCGTACACAGAACAGCGCGACTGAACTAGACAGAATTGGATAACTGCAAACAAATTACAGCCGGCCACTGACCCTTGCATACCTACCGTCCTGAATTCGCTGCAACAACCACAACAAAAATGTGATTCCTTGGGCCTGTTGCGCATTACCAATGCATGCCATAATGTAATCAACACCACCAAGTTCACCACTTGTCTTGTGATTAACCTGGAATTTTGACTAGCCGTTGACATATCTGCTTTTGTATCATGTCACTGAACCCGTAGCCAATAAGTCATTCACTGCTTTGACGTGGCATTACATCCAAATTAGATTCAGATGTTCTTCAACTATTGAAAACTAGTTACGGACCCATGCACACTGTGTGATTTGATTGAATAGGGCGGGTGAGTTGGCTTTAGTCTCTGACGACTGCTCAGCGAGACCAGAGGCGAGCAAACCGGTCCTCAAGGCCCATAGTGGGTCCTGGTCTTTGTTACAACTAATCCAGCACAGGCAGTTTGACCAATGAGTGGTCTGGGGAAACAAGAAGCACCTGACTGCAATCAAATGATTGCACTTGTAAGACACCAGATTGGTGAAAAGGTTTCTTCTTGATGGGTTACAACGAAATCTCGCACCCCTGCGGCCCTTTGTGGAATAGTTTGCCCACCTGTGAGCTAGACAGGGGGCCCCCATCTGCCGGGACAACCGGTACCGGTCCGCAGCACATTTGCTACCGGGCCACACAGAAATAATAATTTATTAACGACCGCATTCTGGCTGAATTAACCCTGTGCCCCTGTTTAATTCACCAATATCCCTGTCTACTCTAGATATAATACTACAGGATAGATTAGAATGTCGTCATAGAAATCCATTGATTGGACTGCTAGCAGTACATCTTGTTTGTGTATAAAACATATCTATGTGCGCTTGTCCTCGATAATAACGTATTACTAGGCCGCGGGCGCAGCACATTTGTTCCCGGAAATAATTAGCCCCCACACGAGCAACGATGACTGGAAAACAGATGTCTTTGGAGATATTTTTACGGCGAAAAGGGCACCTGACGAGCCCACAACCTCGAAGACCCTCGAACTGCGAGGGAGTGGATTCGTGACCCATTTGTGAATAAACTGAGTGATTCGAGCATGTTTGTGCAACAGGAGGATCAGCTTGTAGAGATCGCAAATGAAGGCGACCTTATTAAGCGTTCATTTGAGACAACAACTCTACCAAGGTTCTGGATAAAAGTAATTCCAGAATATCCTGACATTGCTACGAGAGCATTGAAAACCTTGCTCCAATTTCCAAAATCGTATCTTTGTGAAGCGGGCTTCTTAATTAATGCTTAACGACAGGGCGAAGTCGTTAATGGTGAGAGCGGTGTGCAGTTGTTGTGTGCAGCTAAAATGGCAGGATGTATCTGAGGAGAACTTTTCTACATGTCCTTCCATGATCAAACGTAAGTTAATATTCCTTTCTTTGAAGAAAGTTTGTAGTGTTTACTTTGGAATCGCTGCATTTGCGCATTTTGCGGCTATGTTTAACGTTACGCGCATGCGTAGAACCGCATCATTGCAATTTTTGATGGGTTGCAATATTTGTCAGAACACCAGTCCGTGAAAAAAAGACCAAAATAACACCGGTATGTGGTGCAAAAAAGGTTGGGGACCCCTGAGCTACACTCAGGATGCTGCTGCATGTGTATAGTACTAAAGGAACTAGACCACTGGTGACCTGAGGTTCCTCACCATTTCTCTCCATCCTTATCTGTTCACATTCAAAAGTGGTTGCGCCTGGTCATTTGGTCATTGTCCTACTTGGCATAAAACATGAACTAAAATGTTCTCTGTTGTTATGACTCACTATGATCGGGATGAACCTGTGTGGTGGATATGAGAGCGCTTAATCGAGTTTTCTTACCACAGTCCACTCCAACACTTTCCACTGCCCACATGCAACAACGGAGCAAACTTCTCTGGCAGGAGGTTTTGGGAGCTGTGCACATGCTGAATCTTCTGCCACACCACCGTGACTGTCACGACAACTGACATAACGCATCCGGGTCCCTTTGCCACAACTGGCACTGCACTGTCGAGAGAGGAAAGGTAAGAATAGGTAAAATACAGGGACAAGTGGTTTAGATATATGACTTAGGATCACCAACCTGGGTCCACGAACCAAACCGCCACTGGGTTTTGTGGCCTTGATGTGAGGGGACTTTTGTATCTGGGAAAATAGGTTGACTATTTGGACACTGAGACAGTTCGCAGTCCTGTGGAAAAATAAGAATACAAAAAATATATATATATAGGACTATTAATACAGATCCTTTGATATTAAACATTAATTAATGACTCATGCAGTTCTGTATTCTGCTATTTGAGAGTGGTTATATTTCCCATCAGCCCATACCAGCTTAACAAAACAACATGAGCTGCATCTCCCTATCAGTTCAAACTATGGATTGTGGCAGTAAGCCACTCAGCATAAAGCCCTGATCCCTGTCATAACAGGTCATAGTGGAGTGGTATTCAGGGGTCCAATGCCCATCCTGGCGTGGTTCAAAGCTCCACCCCTTGTCCATCCCTTAGTCACTAACCTTCCGCCCTTTTCCTTTTTTCCCTCCCATGCCCTGTTGCGCCCTCTGACCCTAGTCTCTAGGAATGAGAACCCTAGTCAAATCTCACTGGCTCAACATTCCACACTCATGGCTACATTCAAAGAGACTCTAGGCATGAAATAAGCATATGCAAATAAATGGTTGGCCTTCCTTGACATAATCCTAACTGAATGGCAAAAATACAAACCACTCTTAACTTGCATTTAACACACTA
Organism: Corythoichthys intestinalis; assembly: GCF_030265065.1. NCBI lineage: Eukaryota > Metazoa > Chordata > Actinopteri > Syngnathiformes > Syngnathidae > Corythoichthys > Corythoichthys intestinalis. Next base: position 36,669,405 of record NC_080403.1, on the reverse strand, counting down.
TCCATCTATCTACATCTATCTTCCTATATTCTATTCTGCTGCTGCTGCTGAAACAGGCAGCTCGATGGCTGACCTCATGGCTGGCTGTTTAAAATCACAAGATGGGCTGACTGTTTCAGGGTCACTGCTCCTGCTAACCTAGGCACCAGAATGAAGAACTTCTGCAACTAAAAGGGAAGGGGGTGGGTGCTCGCAGCTCACCTTGAGCCTGCATGCTAAGCCTTTAAAAACTGTTTCAGTGTTCATGACACAAACAAAAAACTTATTCAACTTGAACTAGATTTAATAGCTCTATTAGCAGCTGTATTAGATTATTAAAACAAATTTAACTCCTGAAATTGATGAATGAAAAATTTCTTGGTCTTCCTAGTAGGATCCTGGCTGTTTATGGGGTTATACATTCACTAAAATAGCACTCTGTAGGTACAGATATCCACCAAAGCTTGCTAACAAAAGTGAAAAAAAAAATTTGGGATAAAAATGTAAATTGATTAAATTAAATTAATTGTATTAAATTAAAGGCTCAACAACATGATCTTCAGTTTTACAAATTGTCGATGTCCACCAAAACGTTTGGAGATTGTCACCAGGGCAGACACATTGCCAGTTGAAAACTCCACATCACTCTTTAATGAGGTGTTGACGCACAGCTGCAAGAGTGATGACATGACCACAATGTTCCCGGGGTGTCATGTAAATGTATTGACAACACAGCAACAAATACTGTATAGTGTAGAACCACTTGGGTTCCAATCCGGGTGCATTGGTACTAATGAAACCAACTGTCCGTCCGTCTGTCCGTCCGTCCGTCCGTCCGTCCATCCGTCCGTCCGTCCATCCATCCATCCATCCATCCATCCATCCATCTTCCACTTGCTCTGGGGTCGGGTCGCGGGGGCAGCAGCTTTAACAGGGAAGCCCAGACTTCCCTCTCACCAGACACTTCAAGCAGCTCCTCTGGCGGGATCCCAAGGCGTTCCCAGGCCAGCCGAGAGACATAATCTCTCCAGCGTGTCATGGGTCGTCCCCGGGGCCTCCCGCCGGTGGGACATGCCCGGAACACCTCTTCAGGGAGGCATCCAGGAGGCATCCGTACCAGATGCTCGAGCCACCTCAACTGGCTCCTCTCAACGCGGAGGAGTAGCGGCTCAACGCCGAGTCCCTCCCGGATGACCGAGCTTCTCACCCTATCTCTAGGAAAGAGCCCGGACACCCTGCGAAGGAAACTCATCTCGGCCGCTTGTATCCGGGATCTTGTTCTTTCGGTCATGACCCACAGCCCGTGACCATAGGTGAGGGTAGGAATGTAGATCGACTGGTAAATCGAGAGCTTTGCTTTTCGGCTCAGCTCCTTCTTCACCACTATGGACCGGTGCAGCATCCAGATTACTGCAAACGCTGCACCGATCCGCCTGTCGATCTCTTGCTCCCTCCTACCCTCACTTGTGAACAAGACCCCAAGATACTTGAACTCCTCCACTTGGGGCAGGATCTCATCCCCGACCCTGAGAGGGCATTCCACCCTTTTCCTACTGAGGACCATGGTCTCGGATTTGGAGGTGCTGATCTTCATCCCAACCGCTTCACACTCAGCTGCGAACCGTTCCAGTGAGAGTTGGAGGTCACAGCTTGATGAAGCCAACAGCACCACATCATCTGCAAAAAGCAGAGATTCAATGCTTCGGCTGCGCCTAGAAATTCTGTCCATAAAAGTTATGAACAGAATCGGGGACAAAGGGCAGCCTTGGCGGAGTCCAACCCTCACTGGGAACGAATTCGACTTACTGCCGGCAATGCGGACCAAACTCTGACACCGGTCGTACAAGGACCGAACAGCCCATACCAAGGGGCTCGGTACCCCGTATTCCCGGAGCACCCCCCACACGACTCCCCGAGGCACACGGTCGAACGCCTTCTCCAGATCCACAAAACACATGTAGATTGCTTGGGCGAACTCCCATGCACCCTCGAGGACCCTGCAGAGGGTGTAGAGCTGGTCCACTGTTCCACGGCCGGGACGAAAACCACACTGCTCCTCCTGAGTCCGAGATTCAACTTCCCGACGGACCCTCCTCTCCAGCACTCCTGAATAGACTTTAAAAAGGGGAACCACCACCCCGGTCTGCCAATCCAGAGGCACTGTCCCCGATGTCCACGCGATGTTGTAGAGGCGTGTCAGCCACGACAGCCCCACAACATCCAGAGCCTTTAGGAACTCAGACTCTGGATGTTCTGGGGATGTCGTGGCTGACACGCCTCTAATCAAATCATCTTATAACTTAAAAAAGGCTGAGTATCCTGAGCTTCCCTTTCGGTGCATAAGTACAAACAATGGTTAGGACTTGCACCCTTAACTGAAGGTATAGGGGATGCTTGGGAACCCCAATCTACAAATAGCACAGAGTGAGGCAATCAGTATGCCCACCCTTGCTCAGTGCTTCATACAGGGATAATTCCATAGTGGAAGAGAGTCCAACTGCTCTCATGGAAACTGCTACCAAAGTCCAGGTTCCGTGTTGAAGTGAGCTTGACTTCTCTAGTAAAGAAGTCCCCCACTTTGGCCAAAGTTTGGGTTTTTCCCCATTAGAGAAGTGGGTACCATCCACTAAATTTAGCTTCTCTGGCAACGGATCAGATGGCAAAGGTCCCTGCTGTAGGCGACCATCTGGATTACCCAATCCCTTAGCCTTAGGTTCCTCTCACAGGTGGTACAACTATGGAAATATGCAGGGTATGGCATGATTCTAGTTGCCAAAATACATGAAAATGCTTTTTTTTTCTTTACAGACAAATATCAGAGAACTTGTATTAATACACGTCGAAAGTGTTTTAAATTATGAACAAAAATATATAGAGGTATATATCCTTTAATGCAATGCATGAGATCTACACAGTCAAGACTTGTATTGTTTCTTACATAATGCATTACAGTTTTTAATAACATCATCCAAGAGAATTTTGTCTGAGAGTTGTTTGACTATGTGGGGCACTGAAGTATATTATTTTCCTGCATTTCCCTGTAGACTACAGTAGATCAGACAGCTTTATTGAGACCAGGTGGCAATGATATGTTTCTGTCTGTTCCAACCGACATATGTGCACAAATATGGAGGATATCTGCTTATCCTCTAATAAGTAATTCAGGAAAAAAATCATTTAGAAGTAGAGGAAAAAAATCCCAGACTATATTTGAGCATAGCTCATGTGACAAGAAGATACAGAGATTGTGGGTAACTATGGCTTAGATCACATGAAAAAATAGCAAAATGTGGTAAAGGATGCAAAACAATATTTCCCCGCCATTACCTGGGTTTCAGTGGGCCGAGTGGCAGCATTACATTCAGTGTCTTCCATGACAGCACCATAAGATCCAACGACACACTTCACAGCCCGCATCTGGTATCCAAGTCCACACGAGGTAGTGCACTAGGTTCAAAAGACAAAGGGGAAAAGAATGATAGTGGAGAAACATTAGTCACAGAGTGCTGGCCAGATAAAAAGCAAAACAAAGTCAAATAGAAGACATCTGAGCCAACAAAGCTAGTTCTACAGAGAATTTAGCCAACATTGTGTAAGACAATTTTACATTTGTGAAAAGAAATGTGAACTTAAATGCATGAACAGTCTACCTGTTCCTTAACTAAAGGCCACTAAAGCAATTACAATAACAATAATAGATATAAATAAAATATTATGAATATGTTATGCAATATATTTAAAAATAATAATAAAATGATTTTAATCTAATTCCAGTACTCAAGTCAGAGGCTGTAAACTGCACTGCCGTCTATCTCAATGGCCACAATGAAATAGGATCAAACTTGTTTGGAAGACACTTCAGCTACCATTGACCACACTTCATTAAACAGCTTCAAATACCGTATTGGCCCGAATATAAGACAGTGTTTTTTGCATTGAAATAAGACTGAAAAAGTGGGGGTCGTCTTATGTTCACGGTCTAGACATTATACCCATTCACGACGCTAGATGGCGCCAGATATCATTGAAGCGATGTTCTGTCATGACAGATCTCAGCTACTCTTAAGTTTAACCAGTTTGCATTATTTTATGTTTCAAGACTACAGTTACAGTTAGACTTCACTTTGATGGTTAATGCAGTTATTGCAATTTTGTTGTTTTATCACAATAGATTGGTTTATTTACATTTCAAAATCCAGAAGCCATTCATTTACGAATGCTATTGCACTTTAGTTTATATATTTAAATGTTCAGATATTAAGATTTGAATGAGGCAAAATAAGATGCTTTTTCGCTCAAATATATTGTTATAATCATTTGTTTGTCTGTATAAAAATTAATTTGGTGTTCAAAAAGTCTTTTTCAAACTTAAATATAATCAATACGGTATACCTTAACTTGTTCACATCATCAAAATCAAAAATCAAAAGCTCAGAAGTGGTTGATCACAAACCAAACTGCTGGTCTACCAATTTGATGGACCGCCAAGGTAGCTGATCGGAAATGACAGAAATTCTCTTTTTGAACATAAGAGAAAGTTCCATGCGCATGTATTTGAGGCAGTTATCTTAAATGCAGTCAAAAAATAAGATTTATTTTGTAAACTTAAACTGACGGACATTTTGAATAAGAAATGATCTCCATGCTAACACTTCCTGGAAGGTGCCAAGTGAATCAGTGTAAATCCACCCGTACTACACATGGCAAACATCCTACTGGCACTAAACCTTTGAGATGAGTCAATTTTGGAAATAATTCAGTAAAGCAGCATAAAATCTGACCTCCGTTAATCTGTGCATTTAAGATAAAAACAATATTCAGTTAGCCTTACCTGTCCCCAAGGTCCAACCTGCCAAGAGGCACACTCTTGCTGCTGACACATTTGAATTGACTCAGGCTTTGATGAACCACAGAAGCGGTCATCTAGACGCTCTTCACCAAACTGACACCACGTCTGGCGGTGCTTATAGCCTTTTCCGCATGTTACAAGGCACTGAAAGGAAAATAAATTAAAGATTAGGGTCTAGACATACTGTATACTGTATGTATAGTCCAGTCATTCATGGGAACATCCTTTTGATGCTCCAAATCCAAAAGTTTTGACTTTTACAAAAGATAAAAAATAACGAATGAGTACATTGCAAATATAATATAGAGGAATCCAGAGACTTTACTATCAGTTCACGAGACATCTCCCACAGACATTACGCCACAGCTTACCATCGGGGGCCGGGCCAGGCAGAGCGTTGCGGAAGCTTTCACTGCAATAAACTAAACACACTCTGCGTTCTAACGCCAGATTTAGGTGGAAATAGGACAAACGTTTTAGTGCATACAAGCAGGCAGGAATGTCTCCAGAGTGATTTGGTCGAGGATTCAAGGGAATCATTATATAAAATAGCACAATGCATGAACTTTGAAAGATTGTGAAAAAAATGAAATGAATGGAAAAAACAGAGTAACTTTAGCTTGAAATATTTACGTAAAATAAGTGCTAATTGCCCATTTTTTTGCTTTTAACCAAGAAGCTAGACTGTTTTATGTTCATATCTATAGAAATTCCGGGATTTACGCATGTACTTACAAGAATTTTCAACTTGAAAAGCTCTTTGTTTTGTGATGGCTGCCATGTTGGATTTTGTATCCATACACAATAGCGTAACTTTACATTCAAATAATCAGGTAATTTTCGCCCAATTACCCGTTTTTTGCCCCCAAAATTGTAATTTAGACATTTCTGTGTCCATACAAAAAAAAAACTTGTCTTTTCAGTGTTTTATTTTATGTAACATTTCAATCTAAAAACGACGAGAGCCAGATAGCCGGCAAGATGTGCTGAGGCAATAGTGACATCAGAATTCACCCATAATAAATTGTGATTGTATAGACAAGAATCAAAAAGAAAAAAGAAAAAAAAGAATCAAGTTTTTTTTTTAAGTAAAATTAAGATGATTATGCATGCTTTACTCAAGTATTAAGTTTCTAATGTGAAAATTGAGTGATTTATTAGCTGTTGAAGACAATTTTGCACCAAAAAAAAAGAAAGTCGCTATTTCGAGCAAAAACTTATATGATATGTTAAATATAGCTATTGACCCCGAAAATATAGGTGATTATCTCTGCATTTGGTGATTTTAGTGCATCTAGCATAAAATTGGAGAATTTTATAGCCATTTTAGGTTTTGTTATACTTTTATAAAAAATAATTAATCGGGATTTTATTAGGGAACGACTTTGAATTTTTTTGATGCCGCTGCTAATGGAGACTCATACAGTAGGGCAAATAAGTATTTAGTCAACCAAGTTCTCCTACTTGAAAAGATTAGAGAGGCCTGTAACTGTCAACATGGGTAAACCTCAACCATGGGAGACAGAATGTGAAAAAAAAAAAAAATCACATTGCTTGATTTTTCAAGAATTTATTTCCAAATTAGAGTGGAAAATTAGTATTTGGTCACCTACAAACAAGCAAGATTTCTGGCTGTCAAAGAGGTCTAACGTCTTCTAACGAGGTCTAACGAGGCTCCACTCGTTACCTGTATTAATGGCACCTGTTTTAACTCATTATCGGTATAAAAGACACCTGTCCACAATCTCAGTCAGTCACACTCCAAACTCCACTATGGCCAAGACCAAAGAGCTGTCGAAGGACACCAGAGACAAAATTGTAGACCCGCACCAGGCTGGGAAGACTGAATCTGCAATAGGTAAAACGCTTGGTGTAAAGAAATCAACTGTGGGAGCAATTATTAGAAAATGAAAGACATACAAGACCACTGATAATCTCCCTATATCTGGGGCTCCATGCAAGATCTCATCCCGTGGCATCAAAATGATAACAAGAACGGTGAGCAAAAATCCCAGAACCACACAGGGGGACCTAGTGAATGACCTAACGAGAGCTGGGACCACAGTATTAAAGGCTACCATCAGTAACACAATGCGCCGCCAGGGACTCAAATCCTGCACTGCCAGACGTGTCCTCCTGCTGAATAAAGTACACATCCAGGCCCGTCTGCGGTTCGCTAGAGAGCATTAGCATGATCCAAAAGAGGACTGGGAGAATGTGTTATGGTCAGATGAAACCAAAATAGAACTTTTTGGTAGAAACGCAGGTTCTCGTGTTTGGAGGAGAAAGAATACTGAATTGCATCCGAAGAACACCATACCCACTGTGAAGCATGGGGGTGGAAACATCATGCTTTGGGACTGTTTTTCTGCAAAGGGACCAGGACGACTGATCTGTGTAAAGGAAAGAATGAATGGGGCCATGTATCGAGAGATTTTGAGTGAAAATCTCCTTCCTTCAGCAAGGGCATTGAAGATGAGATGTGGCTGGGTCTTTTAGCATGACAATGATCCCAAACACACAGCCAGGGCAACAAAGGAGTGGCTTCGTAAGAAGCATTTCAAGGTCCTGGAGTGGCATAGCCAGTCTCCAGATTTCAAACCCATAGAAAATCTGTGGAGGGAATTGAAAGTCTGTGTTGCCCAATGACAGCCCCAAAACATTACTGCTCTAGAGGAGAGCTGCATGGAGGAATGGGCCAAAATACCAGCAGTGTGTGAAAAGCTTGTGAAGAGTTACAGAAAACGTTTGGCCTCTGTTATTGCCAACAAAGGGTACATAACAAAGTAATGAGATGAACTTATTTTTCACCATGATTTGCAAATAAATTCTTTAAAAATTAAAAAATGTGATTTTCTGTTTTTTTTTTCTCCCATATTCTGCCTCTCATGGTTGAGGTTTACCCATGTTGACAATTGCAGGCCTCTCTAATATTTTCAAGTGGGAGAACTTGCACAATTAGTGGTTGACTAAATACTTATTTGCCCCACTGTATATGCCTGTTTTGGTTTTAGGTTACTAGCGGCTTTGGTTTTGAAAATATTTGAATTTTAGTTTTTTTAAATAGGCCCCCTACGGAGCAGCCCCGCACCCAGTTTACAGTCAACTGATAGTAAAGTATATGAGGAGTCATATACATAGTACAGTGTAGTTGTTTGTATTTGAAGGCACATCTATGTGATATGTAAAGTCTTTATGGAATGTGACTTATAGCTTTTCAAAGTCCTTGGTTTACGACAGATAAAATGTGCACATTTGAGTAAAGTACTGTATTTGCCGCAGTAGTAGTCTCCAACATCACTCAATGTAACAAGTTGGGTGTGCAACAGATCCAATTTGCAATCACTCAAATCACCAACAGTATGAGATTGAAAATCTCAACAAATTTAGATGCTATCAAACCGTAGCCAGTGAAGAAACACAGCTGAGCATTATAGTTGGACAGGACATGCAGCACACCATTCTTGGACCCTTGTATACCAATAGTGCCTTTCGTATGCAGCTGTTGAGTTCTAGTGATGCCAACTACATTAAGATTTAAAGTCGCTATGACCTCTCCTAAATGTATCATAATCACTTATTTTTCCAAACATGAGGTGCCAAGAGGTATTCATGAAGAACCTAGCTGGATTAGGAAAAAAATGCCACTAAATGGGTAAGATATGTCATTAAGTATAACAAAGTCATGAAGGAGCCAACAATGCAAGGGCTGCCAGGGGTAACATGATTGGACTCTGGAAAGCCACAATGAGGGTCCAGTAGGCCAAGTAACACAGTCTGGTCCTTGTGGGATATGGATAAAAACAACTGTGGCCTTGACCTATATCTTGAGTAAACCCAGTAAATACCAGGTGCCACAATTCTGCTTTAAGTAAATGTTATTAAATATCGAACAAACCTCTGACCAGTCTCCGGTCTTCCATTGTGGACAGAGGAATTCATTGCAGGGTTGGACGGCCAGCTTGTCCCGTTGACTGCACTTGCTCTCATCGCCCTCTGCCCCTGCTGCCTTTCGACACACTGCCCCTCTTCGGCGGGTGCCCCCACCACAACTCTTTGAGCACTGCGCAAACGACAGATCGCCAAGAAGACACATACTGTTCAAAAACAAATGTCTGATTCAGATTGACATATAACAAATTTATAGTCTCACCTCTGACCAGGACGAATATTCCCAACCTCCAGGATTACAGTCTCCATGGCAAGCTTCCTTATCATCAGGTTTGCGCTGCCCGCTACAGTAGCGATCGTCAACTTTCTGGGTCTTTCCATCTGTGAGGCTAATTTTCGCACAAAAGATGTCCAGGGTGCGATATCCCTGACCACACTGAACTGTGCACTCGCTCTTTCGTGAAACATGCCACCTTCGTTGCATAGATAAACGTAAGCACATAGTCAATGAGATGATCATTGATGCACATTCAAGCAAAGACATTAAGCCACACACCTGAGTTCACATTCTGTGTTGCAGGGCTCAGGGATGACTGCAGGTCGTGCAACACCATGACACCTCTGGTCTGACACCACCACCCTATCAGACTCTCTGCTACAGAGAACCTTCCTCTTTCTCTCTCCTGGGAACACACCAGCAAACAGGCTGGTCAGCTAGATTTACACTGCACACCGCGATGTATGAATTATGGATTGCCTTACTCAACTGACCTATATCAACAGCCAAAAAGTGTTAATAGTATCATATTTAACGTAAAACTATGGATTATATTCAATTACATTTTGTTCTGCTTAAAGATGACTCATCTTTGCAACCCAAGGCTAAGAGATTTTACTCTTTGCCTTTTCCCCTCCCAAACTTTTCATATAAATCAAAGGACTTCTCATCATGATGGTTTGTTTAGGAAGGTTAGTTTATAAAGGAGGATTTAGAGACTGACAAAGTGTTGAACCCATGTATCGAAGCAATTCTTCCTTTTCCCCTCCCATTCATTTCTGCCTACCATATAAAACATTTTTCAGTTTGCATGAAGAGGAACCAAATTTAAAACTAGCTTGGCAAGTTTAGCTACTGTATTCCTTGTTATGTACCTATAACAGACTGGTGCCTGTATCACGCCACTCTGCTTCTCCCCATCTGTACTCCCACCACATTATTTATCATTCAAACATATGTTCACTGACCTCCAACTCTATATCCCTTACCTTGGCACAGTCGACTACACTCCTGCCACGGACCATAGGCATCCCAGAAGAACTGCTGAGGTCTATCCTCTATGGGGATGTTGAAGGAGTACCTGACATCTGGGTTGTAAAGTTCCCCCACAGACAGCACCTACAGTGAAGAAGTACTTTGTAAAAAAAAAAAAAAAGAAAGAAAGACTGCAGGATTTACAAGCATGCAATCCTCACAAAAGATCAGAGCTGAAGCCTTGAAATACTTTTTTAATTCGCAAGACCATTTTGAAAAAATATCTCCACATTTAACAAGAGGTCCACAGCTACCAACTGGTCACAAAATGACAAAAAAAGCTTAAATATTTCTCAATTAAAAATAAGAGGTTATAACATCTTTGTGGAAAGGAATTAATTTTACCTGAATGATGATCTCTTCTTCGATGCGCTCAGTGCAATTAATCCTCTCAATAACATGGTCAGAGCCAGTGTACTCAATGACAGCGTTTCCTACTTTAATTTCCCTTTTAAACACGCTGACTACATACGCTCCATTAAGCAGGAACTCTCCACGGCTATTTGATATGGCTGTGGGGACACAAAAAGATGTGGTCACGTGAGTTGACCTTTATGCCGCTGAACTAAAGGAGCAGATTGAGTGCTACACCAGAGCAAAGTAGTTTTTTTGTTGTTGTTGCCTGCAACAACTGCACAAACAAAATTGTTCTGATTAATTTAACTTTAATAAAAAGACAAGACCAAGTACAAATTACCTTTATTTGGAAAGACTATTGTTCAAAGAATCTAAATATGCAAATCACAAATTTCTTAGCACTATGAAAACGAAGAAAATAATGTTTGAACACAAATGACACTGCTTTTGAGCACAGCCATCCAGTGAGAAACGTGATGTTAGTACTAATGACAGGCACAAAAAAAAAACGCTGATAGACTTGAAACAGGTAAAAAGTAGATTAGCAAATAGGAACGCACGCTTTATAGTTTCTCTACCTATGCAATGTCTTATTTTTCTTCTTTCTCTATCTGAGACTCAGACAAAGCCTGCTTCATTTCGGTCCACTAAAGTGTGCATATGCTATTGACGGCGCATAGCACAGTGGGTAGCCAATGTGTGACCAGTAAGGAGTACAATCTGAGATACTCACATTTGATTGGCTAAAATAGTACTGGCATTTAAAAATGTCTGACGGTGGCTATTTTGCATACTTCCAGGAAATATTGGCTATTATATACATTTTTCTACTATTAAAAAATAAAATGATGTGTCTTTTCATTTCATTAAAAACGATTATTTCCACTAGGGTGCACTTGATCATTGTCTTGACTTGCGCTTTAACAAATAGCACAATCAGTGCATTTGAAAATAAGGTGCAACTGGGTACATGAAAAATGTTCTAGAGAACTACAATCTATGCATGTCCAGTCCTGCTGTTCTCAGCAGCCTGATCACTGCACTTGCTAACCCTAATGTGACTATAGATGTTATTTCCTGCCTTTAATTTCATTACCTTTTCATGTTTGCCTTTTACTCAGGTAGAAACTTTTAAACACATCACACAGTATACTATATACAATACACCGTATTGGCCCGAATATAAGACGGCCCTGATTATAAGACAACCCCCTCTTTTTCAAGACTCAAGTTTGAAAAAAAGACTTTTTGAACACCAAATTATTTTTTATACAGAAAATACTTACAGTACATCTGAAACAAATGATTATAACAATATATTTGAGAGAAAAAGCATGTTATTTTGCCTCATTCAAATCTTAATATCTGAACATTTAAATATGTATACTAAAGTGCAATCACATTCGTAAATGAATGGTTTCTGGTTTTTCAAATGTAAATAAACCAATCTAATGTGATAAAACAACAAAATTGCAATAACTGCATTAACCATCAAAGTGAAGTCTAACTGTAACTGTAGTCTTTAAACAAATCTCAATAAGGAAAAACATTGCAATAAAATAATGCAAACTGGTTTAACTTGAGAGTAGCTGAGATCTATCATGACAGAACGTCGCTTCAATGATATCTGGCGCCATCTAGCGTTGTGAATGGGTACAATGTCTAGACCGCAAATATAAGACGACCCCCTCTTTTTCAGTCTTATTTCAATGCAAAAAACACCGTCTTATATTCGGGCCAATACGGTATGTATATTACATATAGCTTGAAAAGCTTGGCAAGTTGGCATAGACTGAAAAAACATTTGTTTGGATGTTCTGAGGAAGTATAAAAACTTCAAATGATAACATATCAACAGCAAGGTGCAGCCATAAACTTTACCCCCTCTGCCTGTTCGAATTAGATCTGTCCAATTAATGCACAAATATGCCTGTTGTGATTGCGGCTTTCTTCCATTCACACCAGTAGAATTTAATCAAATCTAGTTGGAAATGCTATGATACTACAAAAAAATTCCACCATAATAAATAAATTACCGTAATTTTCTGACATTTCCCCTTCATTTTGAATCCTGCAGCTTAAAGTCCAGTGCGGCTTATTTGTTGATTTATTTGGGTTAATAGGTAACACTTTATTTGACAGCAGCGTCGTAAAGTCATAAGACATAAGTCATAATTATGATATGACACTATCATGGGCATTACTGAACGCTTATGACAGCTGTCATTAAGTGTCATCCGGCAAATTATGTCACCAAATTCATTTATGTCCAGCTTAAATCTTTTACAACCATTAAAAAGTTAGATAATTTGCCGGAAACACTAAATGACATCTGTTATAAGCATTCATTAATGCACATGACATTGTCATGTCATAATTATGATTGTGTAATGACAGTCTTATGGCGCGAATATCAAATAAAGTGTTACCAAATACCATAACTTGCAATTAATGAAACAACTGGAAGAGTAACTGAAGAATGAATTAGCACAGAACATACATTTTGATTGTTATTTACATCTGTAGCGTTGCAATGCATGCTAGGAGGCATTCTAGACAACAACATTGTTGACAGAGGGTGGCAGCAGAGGTTGACTGTCTTCCCCAACGATACAGTGATGGTCAAATGAAACTTCTTGAAGCAATGAAGCTTTGCAGCCAACTGTTTCAAAGCTTCATGGTGGTTCATTTAGTCTTATGACAGTCGTATGATGGCGCTGTCAAAAAGTGTTACGGTTTGATATATTTTGATGTAAATATCCCATAATACAGTGAGGACAGCTGCGGCTTAGAGTCCAGTGCGGCTTAACTATGAACAAATGCCGTTTTCTTGCCAAATTTAGTGGGTGGTGGCTTATAGTCAGGTGCGCCTTACAGTGCGAAAATTACGGTATATTAACATTATCAAGACCACATTGTTGCCATTGTGAGCAATAAAAACAAAACATGTCTTACCGAGGTAGTTATCATCCTCCGGTATCCCTGAGTAACTGTGTTGACGAACATCTATGTTTGTAGCACCACTGGGTATCCGCACGACTTCATTGTAGCCTGTGTGTGAATTTAGTTTGTTTTATACACAGTGGACCTAACTTCTAGATCAAGAGTACGGTTACAAATGTGTCAATACTGAGTACATAACAGCTGGGTTGAGTCTATTAAAAAATATAATAAAATTGTGACTTACCGTAACGTACAATGTTGAAAGTGTTTGCCACCGTTTTGCAAGAAGAGTTGTCACCACCACACACACCACACTTGTCTCTCCTGGCCTTTGAGTTTAATACATGGTCACAGCCGGCTTGCTGTTAGGCAATTTCATAAAAGGAAGACAAGGAAAAATGTGAAATGACATATGTGTGATAAAATATGCATCCATTTTTTCTCATGCTTTAACACCTACGGGCATCAGCGTCTCCAATTAGTTGGATGTTTTGAGCAAGAAAATCTATACAAGCAGGAGAACATGTACTGCAAAATCCATACAAAAAGGCTAGGTTTGATTCCAATGAGACAGGAGTGCAAATTATTCTTCAAGCCAAAGAGCTAATATAGAAATGTCATAGTTTTGTGGTTGTAAAACCTTTTTAAACCAAGTACTACATTAATAAACAAAACGCTCTATGTGTAACACGATAATGACTAACATAAAATGCAGTAGCCAAAGAGCCTCAAGTGTTCTTCAAAAATGAGGCAGAGGTTTTAAGAGTTTTTATTCCCTAAAATGTCAATTTACTATTTTTGTAACACACCTTAACATGCAATTTGATACTTAAGTAAAGGGAAAACCTGTACTAAAATGATTTCATTTAGATTGCACGAATATGTTAACACACACACACACACCTGCGTGTAAGGGTGTGTATGAGCGCGAGCCCACTTGAAAAAAAACCATTAAATTCATAGTGACGGCTCTCAAACATGAACAATGTGTGCAAATGGGCATGAAAAAAACACCCTATTTTTCTTCAACTTTTTTAGCTATGTTGTATGATGTTTTGACATGCAACCTCACACTCGGAACCTCACCCTGCATAATCCTTGGACACAGATATCGTTAGTATCAGGTCCACACGGTGTGCCATCGGTGACCCGGTCCCTGAGCTGATAGTAGACCGTGCTGCCTGCTACCCTGCAGAACAGCTTACATCTGTCCTTCATCAGGACTGCCCACAGAGACAATAGGATAACAAACACAGTATGTCTTAGGTAAACAGACATTATAGGTGAATACATAGATTTCAGCAGGATGCGACACTTACTTCCACTGTATTTAGGCACCCAGCGAACATTAGGAGGTAGACCGTTGATGTTGAAATGCCTGCCATCGAAAGCAGCACACTGTTCCTCTCGGAAATCTTTCTTCTGCTTGGAGCATGGCTCAGAGTTACAGGAACGAAACTTCATCCGACGACCTACACAGTACATTCCTCCATTCCTGGGCCTGATGGGGAGATGACATTTGACTAAGTACCATCAGAAAAATTTCTCTCAAACCTCTAAATACACAAGATACATTCATCATCATATTCAAGTCAGATATTCGAAAATAAGAAAGCTTGTGTCCATTCCAAGCTCCATTTGTGAAACATACAGTGGGGCAGATAAGTATTTAGTCAACCACCAATTGTGCAAGTTCTCCTACTTGAAAAGATTAGAGAGGCCTGTAATTGTCAACATGGGTAAACCACAACCATGAGAGGCAGAATGTGGGAAAAAAAAAAAAAAAAAAAAAAAGAAAATCACATTGTTTGATTTTAAAGACTTTATTTCCGAATTAGAGTTGAAAATAAGTATTTGGTCACCTACAAAAAAGCAAGACTTTTGGCTGTCTAAGAGGTCTAACTTCTTCTAACGAGGTCTAACGAGGCTTCACTCCTTACCTTTATTAATGGCACCTGTTTTAACTCATTATCGGTATAAAGGACACCTGTCCACAACCTCAGTCAGTCACACTCCAAACTCCACTATGGCCAAGACCAAAGAGCTGACGAAGGACACCAGAGACAAAATTGTAGACACGCACCAGGCTGGGAAGACTGAATCTACAATAGGTAAAACACTTGGTGTAAAGAAATGAACTGTGGGAGCAATTATTAGAAAATGGAAGACATACAAGACCACTGATAATCTCCCTCCATCTGGGGCTCCATGCCAGATCTCACCCCGTGGCATCAAAATGATAACAAGAGCGGTGAGCAAAAATCTCAGAACCACACGGGGCACCTAGTGAATGACCTTCAGAGAGCTGGGACCACAGTAACAAAGGCTACTATCAATAACGCCGCCAGGGACTCAAATCCTGCACTGCCAGACGTGTCCCCTTGCTGAAGCCAGTACACGTCCAGGCCCGTCTGCGGTTCGCTAGAGAGCATTTGGATGATCCAGAAGAGGACTGGGAGAATGTGTTATGGTCGGATGAAACCAAAATAGAACTTTTTGGTAGAAACACAGGTTCTCGTGTTTGGAGGAGAAAGAATACTGAATTGCACCCGAAGAACACCATACCCACTGTGAAGCATGGGGGTGGAAACATCATACTTTGGGGCTGTTTTTCTGCAAAGAGAGCAGGACGACTGATCTGTGTAAAGGAAAGAATGAATGGGGCCATGTCACGAGAGATTTTGAGTGAAAATCTCCTTCCATCAGCAAGGGCACTGAAGATGAGACGTGGCTGGGTCTTTCAGCATGACAATGATCCCAAACACACAGCCAGGGCAACAAAGGAGTGGTTTCGTAAGAAGCATTTCAAGGTCCTGGAGTGGCCTAGCCAGTCTCCAGATCTCACACCCATAGAAAATCTGTGGAGGGAATTGAAAGTCCGTGTCGCCCAATGACAGCCCCAAAACATTACTTCTCTAGAGGAGATCCGCATGGAGGAATGGGACAAAATACCAGCAACAGTGTGTGAAAAGCTTGTGAAGAGTTACAGAAAACGTTTGGCCTCCGTTATTGCCAACAAAGGGTACATAACTAAATATTGAGATGAACTTTTGGTATTGACCAAATACTTATTTTCCACTATGACTTGCAAATAAATTCTTTAAAAATCAAACAATGTGATTTTCAGTTTTTTTTTTTCCACATTCTGTCTCTCATGGTTGAGGTTTACCCATGTTGACAATTACAGGCCTCTCTGATATTTTCAAGTGGGAGAACTTGCACAATTAGCAATTGAATAAATACTTATTTGCCCCACTGTATGTTTCAGGTGCTGCTTGGTAAGTTTTGCTTTCCTATCTTGGTTAGATATGCCATGTTGCTTTAGCCTTTAAAGTGCCTGTGACACGAAAAAGCATGTTTATTTCATAATACACGCGGTACTTTATGCTCCTGAATGATATGGACCGCTTGGATGTGTGTGGAAGCGATCGCTATATTTATTTAGTTTTTTTAATCCCGCGCCAGGAAAATGAGTGACTTCCGGCTTCGGTCTTGCATTAAGGAGGAGGGCGCTGTGACGTGTACGGTAGAAGACGTCCTCTTCACGCCACAGTGTACTGTTGTGTATGAGGACGAAGGATTCAGCTGATTTTGCGGATTAATACGTTTATTTTTCGCATCACGCCAGCCAAACGGCTGTGGAAAAATCATTCTGTATGAGGGAGAGGCGTATGCGCCTTTTTGGAGTTTCAAAAGGTTCCCATTCACCGTGGATATTTACTGTGGGACCATATGTGGGACTTACGATGAAGTGAGTAAACATCTTGTTTTGTATTATGTCAAATACGAATACAGCGATTACAAAGTAAACACTACAAACTTCCTTTAAATGAAGGACTACTTACGTTTGATCATTGATAGGCTTGTAAAAAGCTCTCCTAATGCATTAGCAGCAGCACGTTAGCTGCGTTAGCTCCAGCCACCCTCCTCCGGGGAACGAACTGTAAATTGCTCTCCGCCGGGCGGTTTGCCGATCTGCTAAGACATTCGACAACCGGGTCGTCATGTCAAATAATCCTGGATAGCTATGTGTGATTTTCCGCTTTGAAGACTTTGAAACATCACTCGGTTCGGGTTAGCATGTTGGCTAGCTGTCACGCCTTCTGGTTTGTTTACATTCTCCGAAGCCGGGGAAGGGAAATGACATATGTCCGATTTAGGTGTCATAAAATATCGTTCGGGAGGTGCGACAGTAAAGGTGAAGTCGACAGTTTTGACCATTATGGAGTAATTTTGCCATGTCGTCCTGAATAAATGCATTTTTATTATTTCATATTCCATTCAGCACAAGACTGTTATTTGTCATGACCATGCCATTTATTTAGCAATTGGGGAAAATACTTGGATAAAAAGAGTATCCTGTAAAAATATTGAAGTAAAGAGACAGAAACAATGACATTTTGCCGCTCTCTTCGTCGCGTTTTCCTCGTTGTGAATAGTTCCCCCTCAACGGGCTGACTGGTCCTTCTCAAGCCATTTATATAGCTATTGGGGAAAAATACTTGGGTAATAAGAATATCCTGTAAAAATATTGGAGTCGAGAGACTGAAACAATGACATTTTGCGGCTTTCTTCGTCGCGTTTTCCTCGTTCTGAATAATTTCCCCTCAATGGGCTGAATAGTAAAATCGATGAGCCAAGTCTACCGCTGACGTCATCCACCTGTTGGGGACGCTAAAGCCCTATAATGGTAGGCGTGGCTAACCGACAGATTAAAAGACTAATTTCTCGTCATCTGTGCTTTGCTAAATTGTTGTATATAGTCGAATCGTCTCAAAATATGATTCTAATTCACATAATAATGACATTTTAGACTTTTTTTCTCGTGTCATATGCTCTTTAAAGGTCTGTGCTGAGTGATTATCACACAGTAAACTAACTTGTAGCGAACAGCATAGCATTCGCGTTAGCGTAGTGTTCGCGTTAGCATTAGCATTTAGTGCGGTGATTCAGGGTCTTCTTTAACTCTTGGAAAACATTTTACATGGCGTCCAGGTGAGTTTAATTAATTGCAAATAATGTGCTCTTTTCCTGCTGAGTGTGTATTATCATCACGAAAATGGTGATATCCTTTTAGACTCTACACTTACTGTATGTGCTCGCCTGTCATGTTCATTCGAAATTGTTGGAAACCTTTTATGTATTTATTTATTTATTCATGGACTAAAACTTTTGAAGTTTATAGTCGAAAACATTTTGAGAATTGTCGACTAAAAGTATACGAAATTTGTCTGAGTTTTCGTTGACTAAAACTATACGAAGATGAACACATTTTGAAATGAGTAAAATATGACTAAGACTAAAAAGTATTTTCGTCCAAAAGACTAAGACGAAAAATTGAAATGCCTGCCAAAAATAACACTGCTGGAATAGAAACCTCCGAGATTCCGATAAAAGAGGATTCTTGATTAATGCATACATTTGTATTAGTTACCAACTAATCAAAACAACACATACATCAAGCAAGCATCATTTCCAAAAAGCACCCCCTGCGTGTATAAGAACAATTAGAAATGTGTATTTACCAGAAAACAACCTTTTAAAATTGGCCATCAGAGAACGCGTGCTACGGCAAGAATTCCCTTGGGGTAGATTGATCTATGGAACATTGACTTTGGCATCTAAGATGGAAACAAGGTACGGCGGGCATGCGTGACTACAAAAAGGAGTGCTCACACGGGTCGGTTGCATTCGCGCTCAGCAATCTTGATGCCCCCACCGCATGTCCGAGAACAGGTACCGAAAGGACTCCAAACTCCCCATGCGCCCTCCACAGGTTGGGCATCGTGCTCTTTGGCTATACACAGTCCGTGTTTGCAGTGCTGAATTAGGAGAGGATGGGAAACAGGTTTGATATAAATCATGAAAAAGAAAATTAGCAGAAAATAGAATATACTTAAAAGGGAGAGGAAACAAGTGAGATAGATATAGTGACAGCAACAGCGGAACATGAAATTGTTTACATGGAACAGGCAGAACATTTGCCCAGATGGTCTTTGATGTTAATCTGAAAGAATTTTATACAGTGAATTTTTAATATCTGCGTCTGTATGAATAGAAGACACGGCTTGTCAAACAAGTCAATGAATATCTCAGCTCATAACCGCAGGATAATCACGCTCAATTAGACAAACATGGTTTAAGAATTTAGTGTGGTCAGCATGAGCCTAGTGTGCGTGTGAGTGTGTGCCTCTAAGACATTTGGGCCTTAAGCCTTCTCTATTTCCAGTCATTACTAATTGAAGGATATGAGGCGGATCATGAAAATTGGGTGATATTTTAGCAATGATTCCCTCTCTGCAGTATGTAGATGCCCCCCTTCGCTCTGTATTTTTTAGCATTTACGGCTGATGAGCACGGGTAAGACATCTGAGAATTCAATGTGTGCTCGCTCTATCCAGTACTTAGCAGCAAACTTTGGACTCTTTGCAGTATAGACCTGTGCAGAGGTGCCAGCCAGGCATATAGAGTACTAGGAGGAACCGTTAACATTTCCTTAACAGATGTGTGCAAGTAAATGTATTTGAAAGACACTAGCCACGTTTACATGCTGACTTTTATTCATACCGATTCAAATCATTCCGAATGGAAATTTCACATCAGCTGTTTACATGTCACTTCATCTATTCCGATCCAGCATTTACATGTGACTGCCTTTATTCCGAAAGGACGTTTGACAACTGCCGTCTGACATGCGCAGATTAATCAAAACAAAGCGTCATGTTGCAAAACATGGAGCTCGATCGTCAGATCAGCTGCTGTTTTAACTTTTCGAGTGGAAACAAAACTTCAGAATGATACGCCGTTCATTTAAAAAGTTGTGTGGGTGCGCTGTGCGTGTGCTTGGAAGCCATGTTGCAAGTGACGTTACTTACGTCACCGAGTGACGTCACCACGTCAGTACGGAGCATGCGCAGAAAGAACGCAACCAGACACTATTCCGCTTCCCTGTTTACATGATATAATTTTACTTTTAATCGGTTTGGGAAAAGGAATATTCCACCCCTGTGAATCGGAATGAAATTCCATTCGGTTTGGGCCTGTTCATTCCGAATTAGGTGTTTATTTGGAACACATTTATTCAGTTTGAACAAATATTCCGATTGTAATTGGAATATTTGGCTCCATGTAAACGTGGCAAGTGATTTGCCCTGCTATGGGCGTGATCATAGCTGAGTCTGACACAAGGGTGTACAGTAGGTTTGGTCTCAACATTGGTAGGGACGATATTAACATCATAAACTGTAACACCTTTTGCTGGGGAGGGGACATTAATCAGACCAAATAGGTTATTGAACGGGGGATGAGGGCTGCATTTCTTGTGAATATGAACCTAATTAATTGATAGGCGAAATGATCAAAGCAAAATAAATCTGTATTGACCTATACTAACTTTTATGTGTATTGTTTCAGGTGATACAACGTTCGATTCAAACCTTAAGTGCAAGTCCCATTATTCATAAAACGGGGAGCAATCCAAGAATGGGTCCACTTCTGGGGGACACTGGAGCACCCCTAGACTCAAAGTATTGTAAAATGCAAGTGTTTTCGGAAAAAATTGTTGAAAAAAAAAATCTGAGATATCCAGGGACGGATCTACATCTGAGGCATCATAGACTACCCCAAGACGTCCTACGTCAGTGTCCCTCTGAAGTGGAACCATTCTTGGGATTTGCACTCTGAAGCCACTGCATTGCATTACGGTAACGCACATAATGCAAACAATGATCCAAATGAGGGTTGGCTAGCTTGACTTCGTTTTTCCTTGTAGAGGCTGGCCTGACCGCAGTAGTTTTGCTGGTTAGCAGGTTCACACAGATTAATGCTATGCTAATTCTGATGGCCAGACTATTAGTAGCAAAATTAGTGGTGTTTCCCCCACCTCCACAACATTGACATCTTTTTACATTACTTACATTGGCTTGTACTGGCCGAAAAAAACTTCTAATATACCTCCTCTTCGTAGGGGACGGAGGAGGCGGCATGCTGTATTTCTGTCGGCGGGGCTGCTGTGTGAGTGTGTGTCTGTGTAGAGGGAGGGAGGGTGGGGGGGCCAAGTCATCAGCCAATCAAACGTGCGTTTGAGGGGGAAAAATGGACCGGCATATTTAGCAAGTGAAAAGGGATCAATGTAAGTCTGAACATAATGAACACAAGCCACTTAATAATGGTAGGGTCTATTCTATCCTTACAACATATGGGAAGACAATATAAATTAGCTATATAATTGAACTTATTATATAATGCAAATATGGTGGCTGAAAAGTTGGTGGGGACAATTTGAGCATCCTGTAAAGGTAGTGTTATGTCTCTACGGTTCCTATGCAAACCTACGCCCTTGCTGACACCATTTGCTGCCAATCACTAGCCACTTTCTCATATCATCTCCTGTAATTGGGGTGTGCCTGAGATGTACTGATAGTGTTTGGCATGACAGAATTT
Organism: Corythoichthys intestinalis; assembly: GCF_030265065.1. NCBI lineage: Eukaryota > Metazoa > Chordata > Actinopteri > Syngnathiformes > Syngnathidae > Corythoichthys > Corythoichthys intestinalis. The sequence goes on along the minus strand of NC_080403.1, from coordinate 36,647,632 downwards.
TAGAAACTGAATTTCTTAAGTCTGAGAAGTTGAAGTAAGTAAAGTACGAGTGCAAACAGACCACAGTGGGCTGATAACGTTAAGTTAGCTTAGGAAATGACAATTCTGCAGTCAAGTAAGATCTCGGAGACCGCCTTCCACACTGATTATTTGTGAACCTGTGGAATCAAATAACAATAATACGTTCAATTAAGTAATTTCTACTATTATTTAGGGATTGGTTGCACGCTGTTCACATATTCATGAAACAAAAAATAAACCCCATGTCTGTAGAGCTCATGTATCAATCCACTTATAGATCATGTTACCAGCTCTCTACCTTGCGGCAAAACTAAGATGTTGTTTGAGGAGGTGTAACTTTAGACTATTTGTCAGACAGCAGTGCACCTTTTAAGGTGCAGCGTGGTCTGGAGTTTGTGTGTGACCGTAAAAAAATATTCCCCTCTAATGAAATAGATTTAATTTGGTAAATTGATTTCTTCCGACACAATCAATGTTTCTCCTTATGTGTACCGGTACATAATTTACCTTTCCTGGGGAGCAATCAGTGCCATCAGCCCACGGCATATGCTGGGTCCTGCAGCCCCTTTGGGCGCCCTCTGGGCTTGTGCACCACAGCCTTCGACACTGAGTCTGAACACACAAATATTAAATATTCCTAAATATTCTGTCAGACAGTATAACTCATCCAATTTGAAAAGACCTTCTGTGTTATTTCCAGTTTTGCAGTATGGATACATGCAATTTCAGTTTTTTAAATCATTGGTGTTGGGAGAGAGGGCCTGACTTCCAATCTGTTTAAATTCATTCCAAATATGTTAAATAAAATGTGTGTCTTAAAACCTTATATTTCTTCATTTTTTACCAAACCTGGATGATTTAACATACAAACTCCAAGCTTGGCATGATCATTTTGACATAAATTTTAACAGAATTGATTGGCAATGAGACACCGTGACAATTTGATATATATATTTTATATGCTTATTAACAGTCAGATGTATATAAGTGGTGTGGTATTCCACACCACTACGCTACGATTACATAAAACAAATGACTACATAAGCTTCAGATTTAGCACAACCGTAGAGCAGCCAATGGTCATAACACAAGCCGTGTCTACAACATCAATGTTTAGACTCCACTTACCATATAAGGGCACACCTGTGTTCCTGGCCCAAATATCAATTCACACTGTTTATTGACATTGTATATTAGTCCAGGCAGCTGTTGTGACAGAGTGTATGGCCTAGAAACGGGTTCGTCCAACAAGCACTCACCATAGCCTGTGCTATTAAGAAATGGAAATAAAATTAAAGAAATAAAGGGGGAAAAACAGACACAAAAAGCACATAATTTATTATTTTTCTGCACATGCAATATATAGTATTAAATCTCCTAATACAAAGACCACATGTGCTTCTTGTTTACCAATCTCTGACTAAAGTATATTCCATTTTATCAGTGTAGTTGTTTAATGGTACAGAGTAAGCTATGACTGCTGAGAGTTGGGTAAGAGATTTTGGACAGTTCCCAGATGCTCGCTATCCTGTTTACTTATCCCAAAGTGTTCTCTCATCTTTTTTCATTGTTTGAGGAAACAAGTGGAGCCCCAACAGTCTTGAGCAGCCATGGTAATGTTATCAAATATGTCAGTGTTCATTTTAGGAACAGCACTGAAGGACTGTATTCCAGTGCACTCTGTCGTCACTGTATCTCAATGCAATCATTTTAACATTTAACAACAGTTAAATGCACAAAATATGAATCATGACATACAGTGGGGCAAATAAGTATTTAGTCAACCACCAATTGTGCAAGCTCTCATACTTGAAAAGATTAGAGAGGCCTGTAATTGTCAACATAGGTAAACCTCAACCATGAGAGACAGAATGTGGGAAAAAACAGAAAATCTCATTGTTTGATTTTTAAAGAATGTATTTCCAAATTAGAGTGGAAAATAAGTATTTGGTCACTTACAAACATGCAAGATTTCTGGCTGTCAAAGAGGTCTAACTTCTTCTAACGAGGTCTAACGAGGCTCCACTCGTTACCTGTATTAATGGCACCTGTTTTAACTCATTATCGGTATAAAAGACACCTGTCCACAACCTCAGTCAGTTACACTCCAAACTCCACTATGGCCAAGACCAAAGAGCTGTCAAAGCATAACAAAGTATTGAGATGAACTTTTGGTATTGACCAAATACTTATTTTCCACCATGATTTGCAAATAAATTCTTTAAAAATCAAACAATGTGATTTTCTGTTTTTTTTTTTTTCCACATTCTGTCTCTCATGGTTGAGGTTTACCCATGTTGACAATTACAGGCCTCTCTAATATTTTCAAGTGGGAGAACTTGCACAATTAGTGGTTGACTAAATACTTATTTGCCCCACTGTACTTGATTTAACAGTTCGCCCAAATCAGAGTGAAAGCACAATTCATCTAAATCCATTTGGAATGAGAAAAGGAAAAGAGTGTGACATACTCAAGAAACTCTGTGATGTACTTCCTGCTACACTTGGACCACATCCAAGGATTTGTGTTGTAGTTAAGTGTGGGAGCCATCACATGTTGCTGAACCTTGACGCCATCCTCTTTACACTTATTGCTGTCATCATGAGGCATGTTGAACCTGGAAGAGAAAATGCATGGAATTTTTAAAATTAATTTGTTATTTAAAAATAATAATAATTAGGATTGTTCCGATCATGTTTTTTTGCTCCCGATCCGATCCCGATCGTTTTAGTTTGAGTATCTGCCGATCCCGATATTTCCCGATCCGATTTCTTTTTTTTTGCTCCCTATTCAATTCCAATCATTCCTGATAATTTTTCCCGATCATATACATTTTGGCAATGCATTAAGAAAAAAATGAATAAAACTCGGACGAATATATACATTCAACATACAGTACATAAATAATGTATTTGTTTATTATGACAATAAATCCTCAAGATGGCATTTACATTATTAACATTCTTTCTGTGAGAGGGATCCACGGATAGAAAGACTTGTAATTCTTAAAGGACTTTGTATATTGTGACTAAATATTGCCATCTAGTGTATTTGTTGAGCTTTCAGTAAATGATACTGTAGCCATGCCCAAATGCATGATGGGAAGTGGAACCATGACTGTGCGTAGTGCTACCAATTAATATATCTTCTCTGCATTGGGAAATAACATAAGGTGTTAAGAAAAACATCAATTGCTACCTTGCTTCCCCACATTACTTCCCATGATATTTCTAATCATAGGGAGAGGAATTGTAGGCTTTAGCCAATTTTAGAAAAGGCTCCAAAGGCTGCCAAAATTCACTCTACTCATTTTACGCTGCCTTTTATCTCTCTATAGAGTCTACCCACGTACCACGTGTTCACGTAGGGTTCCGCCCACTTGTCCGTCAAAACATAGTGTTAACCTATTACGGCTACGTACATTTCTCCTATTTACGGCGTGTTTTTCTGCTCCTTAACATTAATAATCAAAATGGTGAAGGCGTGTGTGGCTGTTGGTTGCACTAACAGAGAAGATGGAAGGAGAGACTTGAAATTTTACCGTATTCCGAGGGATCCAAATAGAAGAGCGAAATGGACGGCTGCAATTCGACGTGAAAATTGGACACCAAAAAATCACCACAGACTATGTAGTAGTCATTTTATATCCGGTAAGATGCATTTAATATATATTTAGAGGGTTTTGGCCTGACAACCACAATTAAGATCATTGCTAGGCTAATCGCCGACAACATACGACGTAGTACGACATAGTTTCAAATTCAAGATGTTTGTGACTTCCCTATCTTCCACCATCGTTATTTTTTGAATAATATTTAGCTGGTACCAAGTAAAAGAAACTGGCCTCGTCTACGGGGCTGACAAATAACCACAATTAAGATCATTGCTAGGCTAATCGCCGACAACATACGACGTAGTACGACATAGTTTCAAATTCAAGATGTTTGTGACTTCCCTTTCTTCCACCATCGATATTTTTTGAATAATATTTAGCTGGTACCAAGTGAGGGAAACTGGCCTCGTCTACGGGGCTGACAAATAACCACAATTAAGATCATTGCTAGGCTAATCGCCGACAACATACACGTATGTATGTAGTGCGTGCTATCGCTAAACCATATAAACATTAAAAGCCTTAACTCCATTGACAAACGACATGAAATACATTAGACTTGACAGTGGATGTTAGCAATAACAAAAGAATTCGAATTGAAAATTTCGTAACTCACCTTTCCAAGCACAAGATAGATTCCTGCCAAACGAGGACCTGTTTCACCCAACCAGCAACGAAGTATTTATAAGCGTCCAAGCTCTTGAAGTTTTTCGTGAGAATAGGCTGATTTTGTGTGGACAAGATCATTTTAAATATCAGCGTAGGAGATGTCAGGCAGACAGGGCGAAGACAGTGGGTCGAAAAACATCGATTTGGGCATCAAATATGGATCTGGCGACTGTATAGAACGAAGCTTTTCCTCATAACGCCTTTTATGCAACAGATCCAGTGAGTTTGCGGCATCAGAAAGCACCGGGTCTTCCATGAAATGCATTTTAAATTGCGCCATCAATTGAAATCAATGCAAATACAGAGTCAAAATGACGGACAAGTGGGCGGAACCCTACAGTGAACACGTGGTGCGTGGGTAGACTCTATATAGGTAAAACGGCGCCATTACAGATTGAGCGCGACAATGCATCAGTGGGTCGTGCAGCGCATGCATTAATTGCGTTAAATATTTTAACGTGATACATTTTTGAAAAAAAATTAATTACCGCCGTTATCGGGATAAATTTGATAACCCTACCTTAAGCCTAAACTAAAGACTCTGGATAAGTGTAACATATTATGTCTGTAATGTTAAATACAATTAGAAAACGATTTAATTAAAATATATATATATATATATATATATATATATATATATATATATATATATATATATATATATATATATATATATATATATATATATATATTAAAAAAAAGGCATGGCCGATATTTTTTTGCCAATTCCGATACTTTGAAAATGACGTGATCGGCATCCCGATCGATCGGGACATCTCTAATAATAATATATATATTTTTTTTTAATTACACAATAGCGTGTATAAGAAAATTAATAATGAATAAGGGTTGTAGTCAGTGGTGGACAGGTACAGGCCCACACTGCCGTGCTGCTCCCTTATACAGCCCCCTTCTTAGCTACTAAACAGCCCTAGGTACCATAAAACACTGTTAAGCTGTCGCCGTGCATGTTGTCACCACTTGATGCGGATAAAAATGGAATTGAACAATCCTGCCGTTTGTTACTGGTTCGAAAGAGCATTTGTTAAAGATGATGAGGTCTGTAACAGGCTCCGTTAGGCCAACCGGCCCGTGCCCTGGCTGACTCAAGACTTTGAACAAAACAAGAGTTTGCACAGGCGGAGAAAGGTCATTGGTACAGTATAGTTGAAAAAGTGGGGGAATGTGATCTGTTGCTCACAAAAGCAAAGTAAAATGCTGGAGGGGAAAAAAGTAAGGAAGTCCAGCTGGTGTGTCCTTGATCTCCTCCTTCACACGTGACTTCCTAGAAAGTTGTTTGAAGTGCTACCAATGCAGCCGTATGAGAATGTTGACGAAACTCAATGGGCCTCTCACATGCTGCACTTACACGTGGCCAAGTTCATGAGCAATGGTGAACGCTGTGCTCAGGCCGTTGTCCTCGCTGATGCTGCAGCTCCTGTACGGATCGCAAACTGTGCCCAACTCTGCCAGTCCTAAAGGATGACAGAATCAGTTTATTCTTCAAGTTTGATTGTTTAGTCACTTCAATATGTACAGCTGCACAGGAAATGTCAGCATTGACTCTGATATTGACAAAAACTATCACTGCCTAATACAGGGTGGGGCAGAGCAACTTGCCTTTTTAAATTTGGCGCCCTGAAGCGATGGTTGCTCTGAGGATGGTAGGGATGGACTTATTTGAGAGGGCGGGGCTTAAAATTTGGTTCTTAACGTGCATTATTTATTTTGTATTTATTTTTCAGGAACCACCCACCGAGCATCAGGGAGTGGACGAAGTTGGAACGTGCTTCCGCTTTTGAGGCATATTTTTGAAGTTGTCGCTCAATCGTTGCAACGCAACCTGCATTCCGTAGAAATTTGCCCCCCATGCTCGTGTTCCTGGCCGGCAATCAATTGTTTCATGGGTGAACAACTTCAGGGAAACGGGCGATGTAAAGAAAAGAAACCTGGCCTCCCACGAACAGCAAGGTCACCACAAAACATTGACGCGGTGAAACAATCTGTTTTGAGATCTCCCTGATGGTCTGCCCGCAAACACCATCTGCTCTTGGCTTGTCTGGTTGTCTGTGGGACGAATCTTCCATGAAGAATTGAAATTTTATCCCTACAAATTAGCTTTGGTGCAGGAACTTAATCCACGCGATTTTATTGCTCGTGAAAATCCATGTGAGGTGCTTTTAGGCTTGCCTAACGACACACTTATTTTCTTCAGTGGTGAGGCTCAGTTCCATCTTTCCGGATCTGTAAATAAGCTAAACATGTACCATTGGAGTCCTGAAAACCCCAGAGAACTTCATCAACATCCTCAAGACGCACTACGTTTAACTTTGATGTGCACTACCGTGAGTTGGCGTAATAGGCCCATGGTTTTTTGAAGAACACGAACAGGCAGTATCAGTGACATCTGACCGTTATGTCAACATGATCAATGAGTGTATCCTACCAACACTGAACCAGATGGGTGTGGAACGGGGGCAATTTTAAAATGTCTACGGAAAGCAAGTTGCATTGCAATGATTGTTCGACCGCTTGAAAAAAATGCCTCAACAGCGAAAGCGCGTTCCAACTTCATCTAGCTCATGATGCTCACTGGGGTTCCTGAAAGATGAACACAAAATAAATAACACACATTAAGAACCAAACCTTAAGCCCCACCCTCTCAAATAAGTCCATCCCTACCATCCTCAGAGCAACCATCACTTCAGGGGGCGCTACATTTAAATAAGCAAGTCCCACCCTGTACTTTCTCCATCTCCTATTGAAAAATAAAGGTACTAAAAAGCTAAATGAATTCAGTTTAGCTACGGCAGTACAATGCAAAGTCACTTCTGGTGCAACTTGTGTCATAGTCAGTCTTATCACTCTGTAAGGTGTACCTACAGGACTGGAGTTGATATCACAACAGCAATGTTTAAATTGTACTACTTGCTGTAGTATTTCAATAAATTTGCAGGAGAAAAAATACTAACGTAGTGAGTGTGTAGTTTGTGGTTGAATTTTGATCTTTTATAAGGTGCGAGAGCCACTTACCTAAAGTGTCACACTTGTCCCTTGCTCTGCAAATGTCTTGTCTGTGGCAAAATTGATAATACGAAAAGAAAAGAAACAGGGGACATGCTTATCGAAGTTACAGGCTCCAAGAAGAAAAATACATTTTATTCAGCTACGTACCTTGTGATAAGGATGGCTGTGTCATGGTGTGAGTGGTGGTTATCATCAAGCACATTTTGACCATGCTGCCAAATGCAAAAGTTCTTCAAGGTGGTTTGTGCATTAAATGAAACCTGGGGACCATCCTAAGAAAAACACAGCCAAGTGAAGTGCTGAAAATGTCCAGTATGTTCTAAGACACTGTAAATGCTTAATGGTTTTTACCTGCTCGTTGTTTATTATGACTAACTTCACAATCACAATGTTAATTAGATTTCCAATGCTGGGGTCCTTGTAGATGGAAGACACCTGAAATGAAAAAGAAAACACTTTATTATTTAAGACTGCTCAAAAATTTGAACTTGTTTGTGGGTGGCCAAGAGAATATGGATCATATAATAATCAAGTTGACAATGTCTTTAACTCCTGCTAAGAAAGCTGCCTTTACCAAGACCAGTATACACATATATACAGTAAGTTATTTGCACCTCCCCATAGAGGACTGAGAGCCCTAGAGGCCTTCAAAAGTTGGTATTTGAACGAGAATATGCTCTCTATGTGACATACCTGAGCATATTTTTTTAACATTCATCAAAGCTGCCAGACAGGCACTGCCTCGGACTGCCCTCTCTTCCCTTTGGCTCTTTGAAAATTGTGTTTACAGGCTGCCCTTTTCCCTCCCAGACCCCCAAGCCTCATTGGCTGTGGGATGGAGTTGTAGTAAGTACAAGAAATGTTCATTTTATATATATTGGGTATAAAAATGTCTACATACGCCTGATCAAATGGCAGGTTAAAAGATAGTTCCAAACTTTGTAATTCACTGTTGGTGAATTATAGCCAACGCATATTTAGATTTGTTGTTAATTAATCAGTTACAAATTCAAGCTAAATGGGAATCAGCACCTACCACCATGTTTTTTCCCACTTCCATGGTACATGTTGTAGATTACAATAACGGTGGAAAAACTATAGAAATGATTGTCTTGGTCTCTTTTTCAGTCTGCCTGAGGAGAGGTCTTAAAGACTCACTAACTAAAATTGCTAATCCTCCGTTATTCGTGAATGGAGCAAAATGAAATTTTGTAGATATATTCTAGGGATGTATACGCATTGATCCTCTGAGCCTTTTTTTCCTATATAATGATTAATAACATGAATTAATAACGGACTTATTGTTGCCTGTAGGTTCCAAGTTAGCCAGTAGAGGGAGCCAGGTGGTTGTTGTTCATTTTGGACTTGTTATATCAGAAAAAAAGCTGGAATTTGAACACTGTTGTGTAGACTTATTATATCCACTGTATGTACAAAGTTAGCTGTCTTTGCATGCCCACGTGTGCACTTATTGTAGGCTCTATCAGGTAAAACATTACGTTAGGTAATTATAATAACAATGAGAATAAAGTCTTGGAATGGAAGCATGGAATTCCACCTTAACGGAACTGCAATTGTATTATGATACAGGTTTTGGATCAGCAAATGATTTGATCAGAGATTATGTAGCCCCCTCCAACCCCACCTCAAAGTGAGCAATTGAAAGAACTTCACTTACTATGGACATTAGAGTGAGTATGTAGTGCTGAAGGTTGTTGCCGTGATGTTCCACCATTTTGCTGTCAGCCACCAACATGACTTCAACAAAGCGCGGGAATGAGAGGAAACGCTTTGAGCGTTTGTGAGGTCTTGAGTCATCACTGCTGCTTTCGTTTGCAAGTTTTGCCCCAACAGTGTTGTTCTCTGATCTGTGCAGGGCATCACTGGTCAGGTGGGCACTTAGTAACTCCACATCACTTAATATACCAATCCTGGGAACATGCACTTTGTCCGAGGCCACCCCAGCAGTTTTCTTTTTTCTCAGCTTGTGCCTCTTATGCCTGTGTTTGTGTCCTAGAAAGAACAGGCAGAAGGGATGAGAAATGTGTGAATATAAAAGGATGCCCAGACGACAGGAGGAGAACAATGTCGCACGAATGAGGCCTTTTAAAATAAAGGCACATGAGTTGTAAGATGTAAGTTATGATTAAGATACATTGCTGCCTTTTTGCCTTTTTTCATTTTGGGTTAGATTGTGCTGAATGCAGACAAGTGCTTTTTTTTCCCTCCTCACAGAAGAGGGCAAAGAGTTCAGTCTAGGTAACCCTGGCATAAAAAAAAAAAAAAAAAAAAAAAAACATGAACACACCAAAAGAAGACCAGTATCACTAAGACAAAGTAAGTTAACACTTCAAGGAGTACTGGAAAATGATTTTGAATGATTAGAACAAAACTGCAGGGTTCTTAGCTTGCATTGTTGACGCAGAACAAGCTCACTCTGTGGGGTATCCCTATACCTTACTTTATAAATAAGAATCTGATTCCAAGTCACCCCTACAAATAATTCACAATAAAACTAAGAACTAAATGTTTTGGGCGCATGCAACCTCAGTTAATGATATCAGAAATAGAGATAGACGGATTATCGGCCGGAAATTGGAAATTTGACGTGTATCGTATCTGCCTTTTTTTTTTTTTTTTTTTTAAATCCGACCAGCCGATATGAAAAAATTTAAAACTGGGTTAGTTTGGTCCAGATGCAGAGGCGCCTCTCTTTCCTGCTTGCTGTCTCCTGCGCTAGTATTCACCCAGTCCTCTGATTGGTTAAATGGTAATGGAGTTACACTTGTATTGCACCTTTCTAACTTTTTAAGACCCTCAAAGCGCTTCACACTGTATCCTCATCTATCTACTGGTGACGTTGAACTAGGATACTTAGACGAGGTCATCATGGCTTTCTTTCAGAGAGCTATTTATTTAACCTTTTATTCAACTTTATAAGAGAGGTCTAGGAAATTCAGGCACTTCTGGAGCTATTATTTTCTATTTGAGTGATTCAATAAACATGATTTAAGCATTTCAATGAAGTTCATTGTTTCCATTAATCAATTCTTTTTCTTTTATTAATCTTTTTTTTTTTTTTACACTTTTACTGCAAATTAATATCGGCTACAAAAATCAGTTATTATATTATGATTCCTCTAACTACTATTAATCGGTATCTGTCCTGAAAAACCCATATCGGTGGATCTCTAATTTAAAACATTAGAACTTGTCACAAAGCTAGTCACTGTGGCAGCAAACATCTGGCAGAGATAAATGAAAGCATTTAAACTAGAAGTAGGTTCGGCTGTGGGGTTTCTGTCTCCTGATAGTGTTGTCACTTTCTTACATGCAAAAGCAACAGTTTTAAATTCACTGTACTTGAGTGACAGTTGAAGGTTTGCTTCAGCAGACATGCCTACACCATCCTGCAAGTGAAGACAGGTGCTTTATTTCATGATTTTGGAGCTTTTGTATACTAATTGGCAATTTTATTCATTCAAATTTGTCATGCTTGTTAATGGCATATTTAGAATATGCAATCATTGATTTCTTTTAGGTGTTAGGGTTAGGTCACAGCCTATTTAGCACTAACATAGTGGACCATTACAGACATGACATAATGGACTTGCAAAGCAGGTGATTCAGGGTCACCATGGCAGTGAAGGCAATAAACACATGCAGCAATCCTCCACATTACAAGAAATTGCATTATCCCAATAGCTTTAGCGTTAAAGTAAAATAATTCCATATTGGTTCTTTAATTCTTCGTTTCTGATTTTTTGACACTTTTATGTTGGCAGGGCTTTGTCTCCATGAACATTGCATGTTCATGGTATAGTGGGTCGACCCAGCTTCCTTATCATAATGTGAGAGGAAGCCCAAGAGTCAACAGGAAATTCAAACAGTAAACTAAGATGAGATGATACATGGGAGAACTTCCAAATGTGTCTTCCTGTCAAAGACAAGGAAGACTTATGCATCAGCTACAATTACTGCTTGGACTGTTTGAGACAGTAAACTTAATGAATAAATTAAAAATTAAACAAACTGCATGCCATCTCAAAGTTTTCAAATTGTATGCCCAAGTGGAAGATTCACACTTCTCGCTAAATGTTATTCGCTCTCCTTCAGTTCCAAAACTAGATATGCTATACATGTTATGATTATGCTACAATCGCTACAATAACTCACTTGGCTCCGTTCCTATTACATAATCATTTCCTGAAGTGATTGTGAGGACTTCGGGAATTACGCAGCTGCTGACATCTGTGGGAACTCACTTAAAGGTCTGACGTGACCCACATACAGTACATGAGCACGTGCACACATTGGTAGAAATGCATGTGTAACAACCTCATCATGTCATCTGCTTTACCTGAAGTGTCACAAGCTGAGCTCTCCCCATATTTATCTTTTTCAGGCGCACTCTTCCTGTACACAATATGAGGTTTTGTGTATTCCTCTTCATAATGTTCTCCTTGATAGCTGTGAAGGGGCTCAACAAAATACTCCCCTTCTGGAGACCTGAAGGTACCAAACTGAGGAAAAAGAAAAGAAAAGTAGTTACATGCCTCACTTGATCAAAGTACATACTGCATACATACCATTTTGCCAATGTATATAACTTAAGCATGTTAAAAGTTCGTATTTAATTGACTTCTGCCAATGTAAACCTTTTGTCTAAATATAAGATACAGAGTAATATCAGCTTCATAATATTTATATTAAGATACGGTGAAATGGGTTTGATTCCATTCCAAGACGTTTTAGGGGAATTTGCATGCAAATAAGAATGGTCCCAAAACCCTGATAACTATCAGAAACCCACAGACTGTATATTGGTGTGCGTTCTTGGCAAGTGAAGTGAAAGCGCTATTCTATGCACAGTACTTCACATGGCACATTTAATGTGAGGGGGATAACGTGGAGGTCACGATAAACTCGATAAAGTGCATGCCAACACAAGCACTTTCCATGTGGTATTCACTGATGTGTGAATGGCTTGACGCTTCACCAAGTGTTAACCAATTGTCTGTGACAAGCATCCATTTTTCGAGACCTCTTATCCTCTGCAGAGTCACAAATTGGCTGGAGCCTATCCCAGCACACTTTGGGGGGGAGGTTTGGTATATTTCAAACTCGGACTGGGCCAGTCAATCAAAAGATGCACAAATAACCATTCATACATGCTTTTCGAATGTAGGAAGAAAGCATGCAAATGGAGGGCGAGGACCAAGGTTTAAACTCAAAACTCCTTGCCTGTTATGTAGACCGCCACACTGCTGTTCTCTCTGTCTAACAGGAGTGATTTTCAACTCGTGTGATCATTAGTAGTGCTGTTGGAAATCACCCATTTTCATGTAGTTATGTCTGTCAGCTTCGCATTGTAACAGAACACTTTAGTGATGTTCCATTAGACCATGGGTGTCCAAACTTTTTGCAAAGGGGGCCAGATTTGGTGTGGTAAAAATGTGAGGGGCCGACCTTGCCTGACGCCCTTTACATAGAACAATATATTTAAGCAAATTTTAGCAAGCCATTCTGTGTGTCACATTTGCTTTATTATTATTTTTATTTTTTTTTAATTAATAATTTAAAGAATCTCTCAACTAGCCTTTGTGGCGTTCGACTCTCGGGATATTGCTTCTGTGAAATTAAACTAGCTTCAAGTTGCTTTAATTTCTCGCTGTGTATCTTCCCTGGAATCTTGTCGTACATGTCAGCGTGTGTTGTTTGGTAATATTGCCTCACATTGAACTCTTTAAAAACAGCGACTGTCTCTTTGCAAGTGAGGCAGACACAGTTGTTGTGTATTTTAGTGAAGAAATAGTCCAATTTCCACCTACCCTCGCAGTCAACTTTTTTGTTGTTGTTGATTGCTGCCATTTTAGAAAACTGGAAGTCAAGCGTCATGCGGGGTGACGTTGCTTAGAGTGCTGCTGCCTTTTAGTGGGTAAATGAGGATCAGCATTTAATGTGTAAGCTACTTCATATGTTGGTAGCAGTACTGCTGACCAATTTATTAAGTCTGTGTGCCGGCCAGACGTTATTGATCTTATGACAGAGGCTGGGGGCCAGATGAAATTTGACCACGGGCCGCATTTGGCCCCCGGGCCGCACTTTGGATCTCCAAAGTTAGTCTGCATTAGACGATATAGGGCAGATACTGTAATTGACTTGTGTTTAGCTTTGTTCAATACATGTAAAAACAAGCCTTTTCTACTGTAAGATGTGTGCATTGACTGAATAAACACTGGTTGTACATTACAGTACATGAAATGTAACATGACATGCACCAGGTTGGTTTGTACTTGCATTCCCATCAGCAAATATATGTCTCCAAATGGTACTTTGATTGACCATGGCCTCCCCAACAAGTGTCATAAAAGTAAATAATGGTGGCCACAAGTGGTTTTCCATGTTCAAATAAAGTGCCCTCAGAGCTTTGGCAATGAATAACAAACTGTCAGGAAATGCAGCTACTAAATCTCCTCAAATGCTTGAAATTCTTCAGTTGGCAGCCGGCACTGAACTGACCAATGAGTCCTTCTCATCACCTCATCTTGGTCACTGTGAATTATCCCTTTCATGCATAAATTATGATTTTTTTTTTAACCCTTACAGGGCAGTCATTGAACTCATTGGCTGCCATTGTCGGCGCCAGACGTTCAATCCATTTTGACTTGGACATCAATTGCCATCAACAGTACTGAAACATGAACATTCAGAGTAGACATGTGCCGATTACCAGTTTCAGGGTATACCGTGGTATGAAAATATCAAGGTGTCAAAACCGCAAACATTTTTTTCGTCATACCGTCCTTAAGATACAGTGGGGAGAACAAGTATTTGATACACTGACAATGGGAAACCCCATTGGCAGTGTATCAAATACTTGTTCTCCCCACTGTATTAGTTATTTTTTGTTCCAAAAATGTATGGAGAAATCCCTCACTTGCAGCTGCAAGGCTCAACCCTCCCCCACTAGTTGTTGCTCAGTGTCAGTGAGTCAGCTGTGCTACACCATGGCTAGAGGAGGTGAAACTCAAACTATTTTCCCCCATCGAAGAAAACAAAGCGCTGGTATGGGAATACTTCGGCTACAGAAAAGTTACAGATGGCTGCGGCTTAGAGGAGGAGGGCCAACTGACATGTAAAACATGAATGTGGAGGGTGGCAGCCGAGGAGGCAATACCTGCAATTAGGGTTGTTCCGATCATGTTTTTTTTGCTCCCGATCCGATTCCGATCATTTTAGTTTGAGTATCTGCCGATCCCGATATTTCCCGATCTGATTGCTTTTTTTTTGCTCTCGATTCAATTCCAATCATTCCCGATAATTTTTACCTATCATATACATTTTGGCAATGCATTAAGAAAAAAATGAATAAAACTCGGACGAATATATACATTCAACATACAGTACATAAGTACTGTATTTGTTTATTATGACAATAAATCCTCGAGATGGCATTTACATTATTAACATTCTTTCTGTGAGAGGGATCCACGGATAGAAAGACTTGTGACTTTGTATATTGTGACTAAATATTGCCATCTAGTGTATTTGTTGAGCTTTCAGTAAATGATACTGTAGACATGCCCCAATGCATGATGGGAAGTGGAACCATGACTCTGCGTAGTGCTACCAATTGATATATCTTCTCTGCGTTGGGAAATACAATAAGGTGTTAAGAAAAAGATCAATTGATACCTTGCTTCCCCACATTGATTCCCATGATATTTCTAATCGTAAGGAGGGGGATTGTAAGGCTTTAGCCAATTAAAATAAGCCTCCAAAGGCTGCCAAAATTCACTCTACTCATTTTACGCTGCCTTTTATCTCTCTTTATAGGTAAAACGGTGCCATTACAGATTGAGCGCGACAATGCGTGAGTGGGTCGTGCAACGCATGCCTTAATTGCGTTACATAGTTTAACGTGATACATTTTTTAAAAAACTTATTACTGCCGTTATAGGGATAAATTTGATAACCCTACCTTAAGCCTAAACTAACGACACTGGATGAGTGTAACATATTATGTCTGTAACGCTGAATACAATTTAAAAAACGATTAATTATATATAATATAAATTTTATAATATATAAAATAATATAAATATGTTTAAAAAAGGCATGGCCGATATTTTTTTGCCGATTCCGATACTTTGAAAGTGACGTGATCGGACCCACATCTCTACCTGCAATGTGATTTCGCATTTATACAAAATTAAAGGTTAGTCATGAATGTTTCCCACCAGCTACGAGAGTTAACTCCAGAGTGTTTTGTGTGTCTAGCGGTGGTAAAACGTGTTTTTTTTCTCTCTCTGGCAACTGTCTGTGTTGAGAAAGACAGTGTGTGTATAATGTTAACATGATACCAGTCAAACACACATGCTTTTTATGGAAAATAATTCAATTATTTTGTTCTGATGGTAATAATGTTGAGCTGCGGATGTGAGTTTAGGCTCACCTAAAGGACTGCATTTAAAAGAAAATTATTTAGAATATTTCAGTTTTTTTTTTTTTTTTTAATTTAAACTTAACATTATACTTATGTTCCAATTTGCTAATATGTTTGGAAAATAAAAATCCTTTTCAGTGGAAAAAAATCTTGTTGTTGTGTTTTTTCTTAAAAACCAAATATCTCAAAGTAACACATTTTAGAGCTGTAATTGCAATACTCTGATACCGTGAATCTGTGATATTTTGGCTTAAGGTTATCATACCATCAGAATATCATACTGGCACATGCCTAATTCACAGCCAGGCATCCCGGTTGAAATTGACTCGACGTCTATCGGCGTCAAAGACATGCAATGAGTTAAATACAATGAAAAAAAAAAGTTTCGATTGGGTGTCGCAAGTGCATATTTTTGTTTTACTCATTTTGACTTTAACTAATTTACCTACATTATAAAATAATAATATAAAACATACTATGATTATCAGTCATTTAAAATATATATATGGCAGAAAACACTCAGGTGACTTGAAGTTCCGCTCTGAGACCCCCAATTTGACCAAATTTTAAAATGGTCCGATACGGATGTGTGATACATCATTGGAAAGCTTAAAATCTCAATTTTCTGGGGGAAGAAAAAATTTGAACAGGAGGGCATTTAAAAAAAAAAAAAAAAATAGACAGCAAAACCCTATCTGGAGGTAAGAGCACGCAAGAGTAGAATTACAGACGCCATGACTTTAACGAGATATTATAGCGTACTTACCTTATTTTGATCCAAAAACTCCATGTAGCATGTATTACTGAGTGTCAAGACACAAGTGTGAATGTCCACAGCTGGATTTTTGAGGGGTTTTTATCGGTGAAACATGGTAATATAACAAGGGTCGCGATGCAGAAATCGCAGACATCAAGGAGTGGTTAGTGAAGTGGTTTTTCTTTTTCATATATTTACCCTTTTAAACTTTTTTCTCCTTCCATTTTTCTTTGTTTGGATCGATTATTTATCATCTAACATATCAGAGAAAATGCGACAGTAACTGTAACATGTTTGTAACTTTTTTACAGACACCATTTTTTTCATTGTGACGTCATTTGTTTAAAAGTTTAAAATATGCGAGTGAAAATTTTTTTTTAAGTTTTTTTTTTTTTTTTTAACTAAATATTAGACATCAATTAATGATTCTAAGCTAAAAATGACAGACAGTTTGCATAATAAATATAATTAATTATCTTCGTTTTATGGCTGGGTTGAAACAAAAGTAGTTGCGCGACATCTGTAAACGGGGTTTCCAGGGTAAAACGGACAAATTAAAAATAGTTTGGGGGCTTAATGCGCCATGAATCGGCTATGGCAGTATATAGACATATTGTTCTATCGAACACAACAGTTGTTTTGGCTTGAAATACAGCAGTTTCTTTGAAAGAGGGGTGCAAGAGCAGAAACTGCTTTTCAGTCTTATCTGTGTTTTCCGCCATGTACAGTGGGAAAACCCATTGTCAGTGTATCAAATACTTGTTCTCCCCACTGTATGTGTATATATACAGTATGTGTGTGTATATATATATATATATATATATATATATATATATATATATATATATATATATATATAAAATATATACACACTCACCGGCCACTTTATTAGGTACACCAGGCTAGTAACGGGTTGGACCCCCTTTTGCCTTCAGAGCTGCCTCAATTCTTCGTGGCATAGATTCAACAAGGTGCTGGAAGCATTTCTCAGAGAGTTTGGTCCATATTGACATGATGGTATCTCACAGTTTGTGCAGATTTGTCAGCTGCACATCCAAGATGCGAAACTCCCGGTCCACCACATCCCAAAGATGCTCTATTGGATTGAGATCTGGTGACTGTGGAGGCCATTTGAGTACAGTGAACTCATTGTCATGCTCAAGAAACCAGTCTGAGATGATTCCAGCTTTATGACATGGCACATTATCCTGCTGAAAGTAGCCATCAGAAGTTGGGTACATAGTGGTCATAAAGGGATGGACATGGTCAGCAACAATACTCAGGTAGGCTGTGGCGTTCCAACGATGCTCAATTGGTACCAAGGGGCCCAAAGAGTGCCATG
This sequence comes from Corythoichthys intestinalis, assembly GCF_030265065.1. Lineage (NCBI taxonomy): Eukaryota > Metazoa > Chordata > Actinopteri > Syngnathiformes > Syngnathidae > Corythoichthys > Corythoichthys intestinalis. The sequence goes on along the minus strand of NC_080403.1, from coordinate 36,629,753 downwards.
AAAATATTCCCCACACCATTACACCACCACCAGCCTGAACCGTTAATACAAGGCAGGATGGATCCACGGTTTCATGTTGTTGACGCCAAATTCTGACCCTACCATCCGAATGTCGCTGCAGAAATGGAGACTCATCAGACCAGGCAACGTTTTTCCAATCTTCTATTGTCCAATTTCTATGAGCTTTTGCAAATTGTAGCCTCAGTTTCCTGTTCTTAGCTGAAAGGAGTGGCACCCAGCGTGGTCTTCTGCTGCTGTAGCCCATCTGCCTCAAAGTTCGACGTACTGTGCGTTCATAGATGCTCTTCTGCCTACCTTGGTTCTAACAGGTGGTTATTTGAGTCTCTGTTGCCTTTCTATCAGCTCGAACCAGTCCGGCCATTCTCCTCTGACCTCTGGCATTTCCGCCCACAGAACTGCCGCTCACTGGATATTTTTTCTTTTTCGGACCATTCTCTGTAAACCCTAGAGATGGTTGTGCGTGAAAATCCCAGTAGATCAGCAGTTTCTGAAATACTCAGACCAGCCCTTCTGGCACCAACAACCATGCCACGTTCAAAGTCACTCAAATCAACTTTCTTCCCCGTACTGATGCTCGGTTTGAACTGCAGGGGATTGTCTTAAACCATGTCTACATGCCTAAATGCACTGAGTTGCCGCCATGTGATTGGCTGATTAGAAATTAAGTGTTAACGAGCAGTTGGACAGGTGTACCTAATAAAGTGGCCGGTGAGTGTATATATATATATATATATATATATATATATATATATATATATATATATATATATATATATATATATATATATATATATATTAGGGCTGTCAAAATTATCGCGTTAACGGGCGGTAATTAATTTTTTAAATTAATCACGTTAAAATATTTGACGCAATTAACGCACATGCCCCGCTCAGAGAGATTTAAATGACAGTACAGTGAACTGCCCACTTGTTAATTGTGTTTTATGGAGTTTTGCTGCCCTCTGCTGGCGTTTGGGTGCAACTGATTTTATAGGCTTCAGCACCCAAGTAATTATTGACATCAACAATGGCGGGCTACTAGTTTATTTTTTGATTTTTTGAAATTTTACAAATTTTATTAAAACGAAAATATGAAGAGGGGTTTTAATATAAAATTTCTATAACTTGTACTCAAATGTATCTTTTAAGAACTACAAGTCTTTCTATCCATGGATCGCTTTAACAAAATGTTAATAATGGTAATGCCATCTTGTTGATTTATTGTTATAATAAACAAATACAGTCCTTATGTACCGTATGTTAATCGTTTGATAGCCCTAATATATATATATATATATATATATATATATATATATATATATATATATATATATATGTGTGTGTGTGTGTGTGTGTATGTATGTATATATTATAATAATTGCTCTTTATACTTGCCCTATAAGGGTTAAAGTCCTTATGTGTCAACTTTTGAATAGCTGCCCACTGTCAAATAGGGTTACATTACTTTGAGTACTGTTACTGTACTGTGTAGGAGTGGGGCTGCGCAGTGGTGACGTCATCAGCGCGCGTACTCGTTCCGTAGTGGCGTGCGTAAACACGTCAGCGACTACCGGGAGAAGAGAGCAGAGCAGACCAAAGGCATGTGGAGAAGGAGCACTTTGCAGCAGACGTTCAAAACGTGACGTATCTGCGCAGCCATTGGCTAACTTGACACTTTTTTAGGCTGTTATATCAGCACAGGGGGAAAAAGATACATCAACTTTAGTGTACGATGGTTTGCATCATTACATGTCCTTACGTAGCGCAAGTAAAAGCAAAACTAACTTGTGAAAGTTAGACAGAGTTTTAAATGTCCAGGGGGAAATTATAGAATAGAAATTGAGTGTACGGTGAAAAGTTGGATATGTTTCAGTGCTTAAAAAACTCACCAGTCCGGAGCACAAACTGATGACTGCGGCGTGCTCCGACTTCGCATTGACTTGTCCTTTATAAAAGCAATGTCTTAATTCGGTGTCCTCCTCCTCATTCTCATCCTCCCAGTCTGTCACGTTATCTCCTCTGAGTACTCCTAGTATTGTCACAGTGTATAGGGGCGCGATAAATCCCGAGTCCAGCGTGAGGTTGAGGTGATAATTCTGTCCAAAAGCAGAAATCCTGTAGTGGATATTTGGAGAGGCCCAGTGCTCCGTCGTGTTTTCGCTATTCGTGTCCAAACTTCGCCTTTTCCTCTTAAAGTGCACGCTGCTTGGGAACTTGTCACCGGCTCCGTCCACTCGCACCGGTGTGACAATCTCATAGGCGCCGATCTCCTCTTTTACTTGACATATAAGCACAACATTGAGGAATGTTAGTTAAAAAAAAGAAAAAAAAAAGTTGAGCGCAGTACAAAGTGCGATGCTCAAAACATTGCTTTGACTCATTCATTCACATAAGCCCACTTTGTGGCAAAGTAGGACTAATAATCAATACTGAGAAATTATTTACCTGTACTTGGCTTCAATAGCAGTGTCCTCGTGGATGCGTCTGCAGTTAATAAATCAGGGAATAGCAGGAATCCCAAGCCCCAGAAGAGCACATGCATGATTGTCCACGTTCAGAGGAGAGCGGCAGCTTGTACTCCTGCTAGTCCTAATAATAACACCAACAATAACACTAATAATAAATACTAATAATAATCTACTCCCCTGTTCACTCCTGCATTTCTGCCCGTGGCCCCCCCGTCACATCCAACTAAATGTGTTATCCTCGACTCTCGTGTAGATGTTCTATGGCCGGCGAGGTACACTGCTGTTGGGACGTGAGAGCTCCGCAATTTCCCAAGCCAGCCAACATGCATACTGCACAGAGGGGTGGGCTGCTCCAAAGAGGTCTGCTCCGCTACAGTGTGTGTGTGCAGCCTGGCGCAAGTCTGCACCAGTTCTCTCCCCCAACGAGGGCGGGATCAGACAGCCAAGGTACACTTGTGCATAAGCCATTCCCGAGAACTGGACCAGAGGGTGGTCGTAGGTCCGTGTGCCTCTCGGGTGCCATGTGTACTATGCTGCAGTGTGTGTTTTAATCACCAACAGCCAGGGGTCCCCATGATCACACTGGGCCTAAAGGAATTCACACAAGAAATTCAAATTATGTGATAATAACTTACTTTCTAAAGTTTGGGGTTAATCTGGTTTTAAAATGAGTGGGAACTTGCAGCGGTGCAGAACAGTGACCATGACAGTAAGGTGGGGGCCCCAAATAGAAAATACCTGCCCTCAGGCTACTGGTGACTTATTTTAGCGTGGCGGGAGATTTAATAGTTGATGAGAGTGAGAAAATGCAAACTGGCAAGCAGCAGAGCCATATACAGTAGTGGTTTGAGCTAGTAAGTAGGTGCTGGAAAAGGGATTGAAAGGGGATCATGGTAATGGCTTTAAGAGCTATAGCCTCCTTGGGTGGACAATACAGCCTGTATGGATGCCTTTATGGTTCCTTTGTTATTTAGAGGATCAAAGAATGGGCTCCCTTGCACCATTCATGAAACACCACCACCTCAACTATAACACACACAAAGTGTTTTTTTATTACCTTGGTACTACGACAGCAATTAATTTCAATTCATTCCATGACAAAGTACATCAAAGTATCTTGTAAATCACAATGTTTTTCATTTTCCTTATCAGGCGGAGTTTGACTTTTTTTGGCGGGGGGGCAAAACATGTTGATGACCCTGAAACGCATTGTCAGCAATAAACTAAATTGTCCGTAGGTATGAGTGTTTGTGTGAATGGTTGTATGTCCCCTTGTGCCCTGCGATTGGCTGGCAACCAGTTCAGGGTGTACCCTACCTACTGCCTGTAGTTAGCTGGGATAGGCTCCAGCACCTCCACGACCCTCGTGAGGAAAAGCGGCATGGAAAATGAATGAATAAATGAATGAAAATTAATTTACAAGATATATGCTCGGATAGTAACTTAGCCCACTCTTAAGCCTAAGTTATGCTCCTGCGTTGCGGTGACGGCAAAGTGACTACGGGGTCATTGAGCATTCGATAGTTCTGCGTGAGGGAATGCGTTGCTGTGTAATTCACCGCCAAGCCACTAGAGGGGTGTGGCGTTATGCTTGTACGGTTTTGGGGCATGCTTGTTGACTTCTGTTAGTCTAGTTTAACGGAGAAAAAATAAACCATGCAAGATGATACACTTGAATGTAAATCTTCAGCTCATCAACATTGAATAAATGTTGATCATACAAATGTTGAGGGGCAGGCAGAAGACGGTTTCAAGGCAGTCTGGCCGACTTTTTATGCCGCACAGAGAGTTCTAGACTCGGGTGGAGACCAGCTAGCTGTGGCGGCTAGCTTCAAACTGGAGTCGAGCACTGCATCCAAGGTGTACAAAGCCCTCCAGCCCGATTTATTTGCCGTGTCCTACAACCAGCCAGTGGGAAGCCATAGCAGATTTATGGCGGCTATGGAACTTCCCAAACTGCGTTTAAAGCCTCGATGTTAACGTTATCATAAAAGCACCGAGGCACTCTCAATCAGTGATGATGTATCGAATGTGAACTGTCTGTTGTGGAAAATTAAACATCAAAACAACTCTTATGACACACAAACTTTTGCTTTATTCTTCATGAACTTGAAGTGTGACACGTAAATAAGTCACAGACTCACAGCAAATATATGTACCAGGGCTGTCAAAATTATCGCGTTAACGCGCGGTAATTATTTTTTTAAATTAATCACGTTAAAATATTTGACGCAATTAACGCACATGCCCCGCTCAAACAGATTAAAATGACAGTGTCATGTCCATTTGTTACTTGTGTTTTTTTGTTTTGTTGCCCTCTGCTGGCGTTTGGGTGCGACTGATTTTATGGGTTTAAGCATCATGAGCATTGTGTAATTATTGACATCAACAATGGTGAGCTACTAGTTTATTTCTTGATTGAAATTTTTATAAATTTTATTAAAACGAAAACATTAAGAGGGGTTTTAATATAACATTTCTATAACTTTACTAACATTTATCTTTTAAGAACTACAAGTCTTTCTATCCATGAATCGCTTTAACAGAATATTAATGTTAATGCCATCTTGTTGATTTATTGTTATAATAAACAAATACAGTACTTATGTACAGTATGTTGAATGTATATATTTGTCTTGTGTCTTATCTTTCCATTCCAACAATAATTTACAGAAAAATATGGCATATTTTATAGATGGTTTGAATTGCAATTAATTACGATTAATTAATTTTTAAGCTGTGAATAACCCGATTAAAAATTTTAATCGTTAGACAGCCCTAATATGTACACGATAAATGATGAAGTGCACCAACCAAAAATATGACATAAAGTGATAAAAAGCTGGCATTTTTTGGCCGACTGGGTCACCGCTTCGTGTGACCATTCGATTCCGAACACACACATACTTGTGTGGTCCTTCAATTCTTTTATTCAATCGCTGGCTGACCTCCAGCCCCATATTTTCAGCAATCTACTCCCACGGATTGCTTGCCACTTGACAATCTTAATAATGTCTTTACGAGCCATTGTAGAAGTTGTCGTACTTGCTCTTCGTTGATACTCTCGTCGGCTTGGTCCATTTTTGCGTGTACAAAAATAATGTTTGAGAATGGCTGTGATTTTGCGCTGAACTGGAAACAACTGTCTGAGCGGACCAATCATAGTCCATTTCCACCACGTCACACGCGTTGACGCGAAGTCAGAAAAAAAAGAAGGACCCAGAGAGGCTATGGCGCAGGGTCATAAATCGGGTCTTCCTTGATGGCGCAGGTCTGATGCGGAAGCATAACTCGACCTTTACTCATACATACTTGCATCCGAGCTGTGTGTGAGCACGCGTGTTTTTCTGTCTTACTTAGTGGAGAAGTAGACGCCGCATCCTTTTCGACTGAATATTCCAGCCACAATCTGTCCTCAGGTGGTTTTGGCTAAGCATAGCAAATGGCCGTCTCCAAGATGCTAGTCACATCATGTGTTCGAAAAATAATTTTGACCCATTATAAAAATGTTTTTTTTGGTCAATTCATTCATTTTTGTTGTTTTATTGCTTTACAACTTTTATAGACAACGTTTTACTGGCAAAGTCTTAATTTTAAATTCATATATAGGAAGTCAATTACATGCAATGACATTTTTGGCCAACGGGGGGGCTAAATTGGCCCCCCTTAATCTCAGTGTATGATTAAAGTATAGTGACAATGTAAAGAATGAAACTAGTCAAGTGTAGATGAATGTCACACACTCACATTTAGTGTTTTTTTTTTTTTTTCCCCAAACAATGGGGTGGGTGGCCTCGGAATGGTAAAGGCACCTGGGTTGGCAATTGATCACATTGCTAGCTCAGTATTAAGCTGCGTTTCCACTGAGTGGTCCGATACGGACCGGTCAGTAATCAGGATAGTCTGACAGTTCCATACTATACCCTAAAAAGTTGTGGTTTGTTTCCATGTGAAGGATGAGTCAGTATGGCATCTTATTAAGCACAATATATACGTCTAAAAAGTATACACAGCCGAAGACGGGTGTTCTTTTTCCTCCTATTTCTGGATTTTAGATGTTTTTTCAAGCTGGGTTTTAGAGAAGACTGCAGGTAGCAGGAGAAATCGGCATGCTGTCTTTGACAACAACTAGAATGACTTATTGAGAGAATAAAGACAATATTTTACGGTAAACTAAACGTTTGAAGTAAATATAATATAAAATCCGAAGATCAAATTTACACTCATTACCCTGTTGTTAACAGTTAAAATTTGTCGCCAGTAATTTAAGCGCAAATCTCCGGCATTTGTGTTTTGAAGTACATGTCTTAGCCGTGTTCTTTAACCCTCATTCACTTACCAATGGTTTGAGCTATTGGCCAGGCAAACAAGTAATAGGAAAACATCTGAGCCCAACTTCTTGAACTCAAAAGTGTTATGAAACGGCGAGCCGTTATATCTGGATCCAAACACAGACGTGGAAGTTTGTAGTATTTATTATTTCAAAACGAGAACTTAGGGAGCACGGCAGAACACGCGAGAAAAAATACAAAACAAAAATGGCACGAACAGAGTCGGCGAGAGAACCAAGGGGAAGGCAACAATGGTCAGAAAAGGCTTGAACAAATAATAGCAAAGTCCAACAAAAATACCAGCACAACAACGTGATAACAAAGAATACAACCGTAAAAGGCAAGCGATCTCGAGATGACGCATACAGCGGGAAGCAAGCAAGTAATAGTCCGACACTTGCAGATGGTGACAGGCATCCATAAATATTGCGCTTTACTAATGCAGCACAGGTGTGTTGCAGTGCCCGCCCATCCGGCTCAATCAGGTGCTGAATGAAAAAAAAAGTAACTGAGAACGCACACAAACATGACAAAAAGTGTACACAAGACTTGTGTACTTCAGCCAGAGGTTGCGCTAGACATTTTCGTTGTCTGTCATTTTGACTGACAGGGTCTTAAAATCCGGTCATAATCTATTTTTACCCGTCACTTAAATTTTTAAAATGATAATGATGACATATTCAATAGTATTTAGTTTTCATTCATTTTAATTAATATTGTAACGCTTGTTTGGCGGCGAAAAATTAGACAGGGAAGTCGTGGTATTTTTCTCCCTCTTTTTACTCTGCTTACCGCCAACAACACCAACAAAACAACAACTCCACCCCGAAAGAAAAAGAGGCAACTATATAGACCCCAATCACCAACGTCACACAATGATCTTAATTGTGGTTGTCAGCCCAAAATCTTCTAAATATATATTAAATGCATCTTACCAGATATAAAATGACTACTACATAGTCTGTGGGGATCGTTTGGTGCCCAGATTTCTTGTCGAATTACAGCAGTCCATCTCGCTCTCCTCTTCGGGTCTCTCAGAATACAGTAGAACTTCAAGTCTCTCCGTCTATCTTCTCTGTTACTGCAACCAACCGCCACACACGCCTTCACCATTTTGATTATTAATGTTAACGAGCAGAAAAACACGCCGTAATAGGAGGCATGTACGTAGCGGTAATGTGTAAACACGACGAGCTGACGGACAATATGGCGGCTCCAGTCAGGGGGGCGGAGTTGTGACATCATGTGATTGGGGTCTATACACAGGCGGCAATCTAGTCCACCAATTGGATGATGCGCTGACACACCGGGTGCACCAATAAGAACCTCGCGTTGATGTGTCAATCACGGTGCCGCCGCCAGACCCCGGTGACGCTACAATATTCTGATAGAATAGCCAACGACGTCATGCATTAAGAGAGACAATAGCTAATTAATATGCTCACTCGCCACCCTGTGGTCTGGGGTGTGAATTGCAACCTGTCAAAATGACGGACGGACTTCAGTTTTTTCCGTCACCGTTTTAAAAAACCGGTCAACGATGGAAAATATTCGGTTAACGCGACCCCTGACTGCAGCACATCGGAAGAAATGTTTTTGTACTTGTGCAACCATCGCATTGGATACATCAAAAAGACGAACCTGGACTGTCGTGTTTAGCCATTGACAAAAAAAGCTGTTTTTCAAATAATTTTCCTCCTGTTTGTTTACAAGGTGTAATAGTTTGTGCTGTATACTGTATATCGTTGGTTTCTTCTGAACATTTACACTTCTGTATACTCAGGGGTGAAAGTGGGCAGGAACTTTATGGAACACTGTTCCGGTATAAAATTCGGGGGTGGAACGGTGCCTTGATCCCAAAAAATATGACAACTGTCAAATCTCCATGTTTAAAAAAACAACAAACTGCCAGGGTGCCACACACGCATCTCCAAAGAGAATCTACTAACATAAGATATACATACACAATTGTTAACAACAAGCCTAATAAAGAGCTTGTGTATTGTCATTTGTTTCCACTGATATTTATTATTTTTTTATTCCACGGAGTTCTCCTGGCGTGTGTATCAGAGTCAGACGACTCGTGTCGATGTGTGCATGCGCCCAGCAAAGCCTAGAATCAGTTGTCTGTCCAATTGGCTGACATACTGACTGGCGATCAGCATGGATAGTTAGATCTGATTGGTTCAAATGCACATGTTGCTTGGACAACAAAAAAAAGACAAGCTTTTGAATTAATGCGATAAAAAGAGGCAACGCAACGGAAAATTGATCAGATCTTTAAGAGAAATTATAGTTCAAGAGGCTTCTATATTTTATTTGCTCTGATGGAGAGGTTCAGAACATCTTCCATTTTATATTACCTGACCCCAGAAATAATGAACACAAAATTAAGATTTTTTTTTTTTTTTTTTTTGAAACCTTAATGTGGACCTTAAACATAATATAATAGATTTTTTAAAAATAGTTTTTAAAAATGTTCCCTATTTTGTATCATAAATATTACATTAAGCAATACATGCAGTCTTGTGGTGAAACAAATATACAGTAATTTTCGGACTACAAGGCGCACCTGACTGTAAGCCACCCTCCACCAAATTTGACACGGAAACGGCATTTTTTTGTAGATAAGCGGCACTGGACTATAAGCCGCAGCAGTCCTCACTGCATTATGGGATATCTACACCATAAGATATTCACCGCTAACACTTTTGTTGACTGTGGCATCATAAGACTGTCATAAGACCAAATTAATCACCATTAAGCTTTGAACCAATTGGCTGCAAAGTTTCATTGCTTCAAGAAGATTCATTTGGTCATTACTGCTCCCTTGGGGGAGATCATCAACCTCTGCTGCCACCACTGTTGTCATCCAACATGCCTCCTAGCATGCATTGCAGATGTAAATAACAATCAAAATTCAAGTTGTCATCCAACATGCCTCCTAGCATGCTGCAGATGTAAATAACAATCAAATTCATGTTCTGTGCTAATTATTTCTTCAGTTACTGTTCTAGTTGTTTCATTAATTGCTATTTATGGTGTTTGGTAACACTTTATTTGACAGTAGCACCATAAGACTGTCATAAGACCATCATACTTTTGAAATGACACTGCGATGAGCATTAATGAATGCTTATGACAGATGTAATTTTGTGTCATCCGGCAAATTATCTCACTTTTAAATGGATGTGAAAGATCCGAGCTGGACATAAATGGAGTTAGTGACATAATTTGCCGGATGACACTTAATGAGAGCTGTCATAACCATTCATTAATGCCCTTGATTGTGTAATGTCATAATTATGACGGTCTTTTGGCAGTCTTATGAGGTGCTGTCAAATAAAGTGTTAACCATTTACCCAAATAAATCCACATATACAGTAAAACACACTGGACTATAATCCACAGGATTGAAAATGAGGGAAAAAAGTAGCGGCTTATTGTCTGAAAATTACGGTCACTAAAGTGTGATTGAACACAATAAGGTTTTAAACTTTTTTTTTTTTTTTTAACTGCAATTAGGTCCAGAAATTTTTGTCTCAAATGTGATACATTTGACAACATATGTAGTTAATGTGCACGTTGGACTTATTTTTGTTCATTTACCTATGTTAGGCTACTTATTTATATACTTGTAATGTAAAAAGGTCAATGTTTGCGTTATCTTCAAAATATATTCCATTTCACTGTGCATAATGTAATTCATTTGTACTTAATTTTGTCATTGTATGTTACTTTTTATTTAATAATATGTAACTCAATGTTTACTTTATTTTCAATTTTAATGTACTGTGCAGCCTACAGTGCCTTGCAAAAGTATTCGGCCCCCTTGAATCTTGCAACCTTTCGCCACATTTCAGGCTTCAAACATAAAGATATGAAATTTAATTTTTTTGTCAAGAATCAACAACAAGTGGGACACAATCGTGAAGTGGAACATTTATTGGATAATTTAAACTTTTTTAACAAATAAAAAACTTAAAAGTGGGGCGTGCAATATTATTCGGCCCCTTTACTTTCAGTGCAGCAAACTCACTCCAGAAGTTCAGTGAGGATCTCTGAATGATCCATAATAGAATCCAAATGTTTGTAATCAAGTCTCCATATAAATGCACCTGCTCTGTGATAGTCTCAGGGTTCTGTTTAAAGTGCAGAGAGCATTATGAAAACCAAGGAACACACCAGGCAGGTCCGGGATACTGTTGTGGAGAAGTTTAAAGCCGGATTTGGATACAAAAAGATTTCCCAAGCTTTAAACATTTCAAAGAGCACTGTGCAAGCCATCATATTGAAATGGAAGGAGCGTCAGACCACTGCAAATCTACCAAGACCCGGCCGTCCTTCCAAACTTTCTTCTCAAACAAGGAGAAAACTGATCAGAGATGCAGCCAAGAGGCCCATGATCACTCAGGATGAACTGCAGAGATCTACAGCTGAGGTGGGAGAGTCTGTCCATAGGACAACAATCAGTCGTACACTGCACAAATCTGGCCTTTATGGAAGAGTGGCAAGAAGAAAGCCATTTCTCAAAGATATCCATAAAAAGTCTCGTTTAAAGTTTGCCACAAGCAACCTGGGAGACACACCAAAAATGTGGAAGAAGGTGCTCTGGTCAGATGAAACCAAAATTGAACTTTTTGGCCACAATGCAAAACGATATGTTTGGCGTAAAAGCAACACAGCTCATCACCCTGAACACACCATCCCCACTGTCAAACATGATGGTGGCAGCATCATGGTTTGGGCCTGCTTTTCTTCAGCAGGGACAGGGAAGATGGTTAAAATTGACGGGAAGATGGATGCAGCCAAATACAGGAACATTCTGGAAGAAAACCTGTTGGTATCTGCACAAGACCTGAGACTGGGACGGAGATTTATCTTCCAACAGGACAATGATCCAAAACATAAAGCCAAATCTACAATGGAATGGTTAAAAAATAAACGTATCCAGGTGTTAGAATGGCCAAGTCAAAGTCCAGACCTGAATCCAATCGAGAATCTGTGGAAAGAGCTGAAGACTGCTGTTCACAAACACTCTCCATCCAACCTCACTGAGCTCGAGCTGTTTTGCAAGGAAGAATGGGCAAGAATGTCAGTCTCTCGATGTGCAAAACTGATAGAAACATACCCCAACCGACTTGCAGCTGTAATTGGAGCAAAAGGTGGTGCTACAAAGTATTAACGCAAGGGGGCCGAATAATATTGCACGCCCCACTTTTCAGTTTTTTATTTGTTAAAAAAGTTTAAATTATCCAATAAATTTTGTTCCACTTCACGATTGTGTCCCACTTGTTCTTGATTCTTGACAAAAAAAATAAAATTTTATATCTTTATGTTTGAAGCCTGAAATGTGGCGAAAGGTTGCAAGGTTCAAGGGGGCTGAATACTTTTGCAAGGCACTGTAAGTTCAAATTGCGGTTTTTCATTTAGGTGTGAGGAAAGGAGGGAAAATAAAAATTAGGAGATAGAGGTTCAGTTACTATATGGTGTTTTTGTCAACTGTTATTTTGCACACCATTGAAAAAAATACAGTTTTGAATGAAAATCAGTTTCTCATGTATGCCTTGTTACAATAAGTGTAATGCAGAAGCCTAATGCATGTGTAAAACCTGTTGTATAATATTGTACGTTATTAGGTATACGTAACTGCCATAAGCAGTTTTTTTTGCATTTCTGTGGTTTTAGGAGGTTTACAAAAAATAATAATAATAATAATAATTCTGGCTCCGTGTTGACCTTTATGTCAGGGAGTCCGGGAAGAAATTCTAGCCACTTTCACCCCTGTGTGTACCTCATTATATTCCATGAAAAATCATTGTCCTAGTGCCATCCCTCCCACTTCAAACGGATTGGACGTCTATGGCCGTCAGTGGCAGCCAATGCCAGGCAATGAGGTAATTTTAGGCTACTTAAGGTCATTTACCTGTTGATTTTCAGTTACTTCCTGTTGATTTTGGGGTATTTTACGGGTCACTTCCTGTTTATTTTGAGTTACAGAACAGGAAGTGACCTGGGAATCACCCAAATGAATAGGCAGTGACTCAAACTCAACAGAAAATGACCTGTAAATGCCCTGAAAATCGGACAGAATGACTGTGAATGCTCTGGTTTCGAATGAACGAAGGTTCCCAGTCTAAATGGATTCGGCGTCGTGCACCGTCAATGCAGCCTTAGAGTTAATTGAGACACTATTATGGTGGAAGATTTTGGTAGCAACTTGTTGGTTCCTTTTTATTATTTTTTTTAGACATTGACACCTTTTTAAAACGATATCTCGAATCTTGGCAGGAGCATACCAATAACCTTTTGTGATACAAAGTATCACGATATATCACGAGACAAAATTCCTTGCACTATTTCCTCTTTTTTTGAATTTTCCAATTGTCTGGTTGGCCTTTTGCCTCTCATAGGTCAGCCTAGATACTACAACAGACATCTGGCTTTGGAGGAGACTCTAGATTGTTGGTGGAGATTTCCATACATGTGTTTGTTTTTCTGGTTATGTGTGGGGTCTCACTTGTTTCAAAATGTGTTTAAGATGTTAAAAATTGCTTTGCATGCAGCAGGCTTACCACAGTTTCCGGTACGAAAGAAGAAAGTAATGATTGTGGCTTAGCGGAGTTCTAGTATTTGTAATCACCAAATATGAGGTCGATTGAGGTCCTCAAAATTGCCTTTCTAATCAGCTTTACTAACTCCCAAATCTGGTCACCTTTGTACATTAGCTGGCTCCTTTCCTCAGGCTAGAAGCTCAAACGTCACCATTGAGAGCTGTAGGTCAAGCCTCTTTAAACATATACTTTTTTTAACCTGTTCATAACTTTTCTTCTAACTCACCATAAAATATACTTTTGCCTAACAGAGGTCAGAACAACAATTGGGGGTAGTTCATTTTAATGCTGAGTAGTTCTAATTTACCTTACCATAGCCACAGTTTAAACAGCATGCCTGAATTAAAACCAGGAAAATGGGACAACTTTAACTTTAAATGCCATCATCTCCAGTCAGCTGGCCCCCTTCCTTGCTTCTCAATGGGGAAGTCATTACAATTATGTGTGTGTGTGGGGGTTCTCAATGGTCACTGAGGTCATCAGAGTCATCCTGCTCACTTGTACGCAGGCCACATCATTCAGGGAAGTCATCAGCAGTGTAAACTTCACTTCCCCTTCAGATCAGATAATCGGCCCGCAGGGAGCGGAAAGCTTGAATGAAGTGGCCAAGCCCGGACCGGGATTTCAAAGAGATACACTTTAATTGTGAAGCTTTCTAAATCATTTTACGCTCTCTCTCAGCCCCACCCAAGCTGACTCTTTTGGCCCCGTGAACTTGTCCTGATGACGAGACTAAATCTGTGTGCACTGAGTTGAGGCGTAATTATTTTGACTAAAGTACATAAATTTCAAATACCGAAATTTAAACTGGTAGCAGAAAAAGCAATCTATTCCCTAGTCATTTCGAGAGGACAGTAGCTTAATGCCAAACCTGATAATACTTTAAGTAATCTAATAAAAAAATGTATTTGGAAGAAAAAAAAACTGTTGTACTAACTGTCAAATTATGCTCTTCATTGCGGGGCCGGAAGTATGGGGAGGCCGGGGTGGGCACGGCCCACCCAGACGTGAGTCGTGCCCAGCCAATCAAAATGTCGGGAATATCTATTGTAGCGTCGCACTGGATATAGAGAACGCTCGGAATGACTAAAAGTTGCCGTGTTGTGAGTTGTAACACAAGGAAGAGTTCAGAGCCACATTTGAAGTTCTTCATTCTTCCTCGTGAGAAAAAAAGGACAAGCAAATGGCTGAAAGCAATCAATCGAGGAACAGTAAAAGAAGACGGTTCCATGGACCATTCTCGCCAGTGGGAACCTAAATCTAGGCACGTTTCCGTTAGCAGCAGACATTTTATTACTGGTGAGTAAACTTTAATTGATTTTTTTTTTTGCCCCAATTAGCTGCTATGATTCAGTAGACTAGGCAGTGGTTATTATTACCGTAACCGACAACTCGCAAAGCGTTATATTTATTGCCGTGAACTGCTCTTATCAGTCAATCGGTATATTGTTGGCCTGGTGGGAATTGGTTATTTTGCCGTGACGTGTTCACGGCTAAATAACGCTTGGAGGCGAATTACCGGTTACGGCAAAAATAATCACTCCGTATATACTACCAGTTTTCTTAGTTCCACACAGTACATACTCCACGCAATTGATAAAGGTCAACTTACTGGGTGACTTTATGAGGTAGTTGTAGACGTTTCCGAACTCCACTGCAGGCAATTCCTTTGGATTGTTTATCAGCTGCGACTTTGTATGGGCAGATTTGCAGGCCAATACACGCTAATTTTAAGTTGTATCGCCTCCTCGCGTCTGTCGGCAGTGACACGTGATAATAATAAGTCATGTTGAAGACTTTTTTATGAAAAAAAGACGCAAAACAGCTGAAATATATGAATTTCAGACAACGTTTGTCTACGGATGTTTACCTGTGCGTGCCCCCATCTCAAAATGGCGACACGTTGCTATGCGAGATGACGTCATCGTGACATCACGCCGACTGCGAGAATAAGTAGATGGATGAATGGAAAAAAAAACAAAAAACAAACAAATAAACCCCCCAAAAAATTAATGCAGCCTCAACGGGACACAAGCCAGTGTCGTACTCGCGCCGGTCTCAAGCCCGGAGAAATGCAGAGGGTAAAAACAAGCCTGCATTGGGGTGCCCCCTTGAGATTTCTTAGTTCCCACTCTGGTGGGTAAACCTAGATCCGGGCCTGCTTCATTGTTTAAAAAGTCTCGATCACGGTCATCTTAAGTGGCTCCGTGACAGTGTTGCCAGACAGTCCTATTGTCTGCTGCAAGCATGTGTGTTTGTGTTCAATGCTGTAGTGCATGTGAGTTAAAGCATTAGAAATGTGGTTGTCCACTTAATAAAGACATCGTTTGAACATGGAAGTCATTGGTTTTAATCACAATGAATCAGACACACATGGCTCCCAAAAAACCTTGCAGGCATATGTCTACAATTGCCGACAAACACATACAGCAGTGACTGTCATCACAGTCTTAAAGGGAACCTCGGACTTAAAGACTTGTAGGCTCTGAAACGCCACAATTGTTCTCTTTTACTAAAATATGTTATTAGAAACATAAAATATTGCCATTGATTTAAAAATTTATAATATTTAGGACATGTTTTGACCTACGGAGGGCGCCATGTTTTATGGACACTCGGGGTGATGACGTAAATTGTCGCTGCCACTCGACGAAGGATACTGCAATTCCTTCTTCGCGGCGAGACGTTAACACATGCGCTCATTGGTTAAAAGCGGCGAGTACTTACTATTTGTATTTTTATTGAGTCTTTCATTACCTTTTCATTGCCTCAAAATACTTTTTGCATGTGTTTCCCTCTCTTACTTTTAAGCATAGTATTTTATTGTGGTAGCTTTAAAGCACATTATTGATCTGTCTGTCTGTCTTGACCACATTAGTCACGTAGCATATTTAAACCACCCTTATTTGATGTTACTACGTTTAAGTATTTTCTTAAGGCATTTTTAATATGTTCTGTCGGTATGCATCTAAACAAAACAAGCTGAAAACGCACGGTAGTACTTTGGGTGTCAAATTTGCCTCTTGTAAGACGCTTCGCCGGTGCAGCACATTTTGCAGAACCCCGTTTTTTTTCTTACTCTCGTCACGTCTCATCCCTTCTTCCCTGTTCATTTTGCTTTTGTTGCTCGTTTTGTGACATATCGACTATTATGCTCATTAATATTCCTCTCGGGTTCAAATTTAAAGGGTTGAACAGATGACATGTTTATGTTGCTGAGTCATACTCTCGAAGCCCGGCAGCGTAACCATGTGACGTCACCGCTCTGCGATGTCAAAAACAATGGAGACCTACTGGTTAAACTAATTTTACAAATTGTATAAAACCAAAAACATCAGGAGGCGTATCAATATCAAATTATTTTAACTCATAATAACATTTATCTTTTCAGAACTACAAGTCTTTTTTATCCGTGGATCTCTTTAATGAGCCATGGCAGGCGTATTGGAGGTTTAGCAGAGAATGAAAAAAACAAATTAAACAGCTATCAGGTCTTTGTGATGACCAAAACACACACATTAAATAAGTAAAAGCACAAGCAAGATCTATAGTCCCTGACAAAAGTCTTGTCGCTTATCCATTTTGTAGAAACAATTGCTAAAAGCCTGACTTTTAATTATACAATTGGTTTAAAAAATGGCTCATATGAAAGCTCAAACCCTCCCAAATGATGTTGAATGTACAAAAATATATTTGTTTCACTGAAAAAAGATTTATCATTTAATGAAGACATAATGGTCAAATTTTGGCAAGACAAAAATTTTGTCTCCTACAGAAAATAGTGTGAAAATTGAACAAAAAATGTACTTCAAATACAAAAATATGTTACATAACGTAAGCGAATTAAGTAGTGGTGCTGTGTGATCCAAATTTAATATTTTGTATGACTTCCATGGGCTTCGGGGAGGATTCAAACAATTTATTGATGAAGTCATCAGGAACATCAAAGAAAGCAGTCTTGCATGCCTCCCAGAGTTCATCAACATTCTTGGGTTTCGTCTTCAATGCTCATGCTCAATGATGTTCATGTCTGATGACTGGGCTGGCCAGTACCGGAGGTTCTTAATCTTCTTTGCCTTGAGGAACTGTGAGGTAGAGATTGAATTATGCGATGGAGCACCGTCCTGCTGCAGAATTTGTCCCTTTTTATGGTTAGGAATGTAAGAGGCAGCTAAGATTTGTTGATATTTTAGACTATTTATGTTGCCTTCCACCCTGCAGATTTCTCGCACACGCCCATACTGGATGTAAGCCCAGACCATGATTTTGCCACCACCAAACTTCACTGTTTTCTGTGTGAATCTCGGATCCATGCGGGCTCCAGTAGGTCTCCTGCAATATTTGTGGTGTAATTCAATGGAAGATTCATCTGAAAAATCCACCTTTTGCCACTTTTCCAGCGTCCATCCTTTTGACAGGATGTGGGCCTAGGCAAATGCCACACGGTTTTTTTAATTGTCTGCACCGTGAGAGATAAATAGTCTCAAATATGAACAAATTTTAGCTACCTCTCACATTCCTAACCATAAAAAAGGACAAATTCTGCAGCAGGATGCATGGTGTTCCATCGCATAATTCAATCTCTACCTCAAAGTTCCTCAAGGCAAAGAAGATCAAGATCCTCCAGGACTGGCCAGCCCAGTCACCAGACATGAACATCATTGAGCATGAGCATGGAAGTCGAAACCCAAGAATGTTGATGAACTCTGGGAGGCATGCAAGACTGCTTTCTTTGATGTTCCTGATGACTTCATCAATAAATTGTATGAATCCTTGCCGAACCGCATGGATGCAGACCTTCAAGCCCATGGAAGTCATACAAAATATTAAAATTTGGATCTCACAGCACCACTACTTAATTCGCTTATGTTTTGTAACATATTTGTGTTTCTGAAGTACATTTTTGTTCAACTTTCACACTACTTTCTGTAGGCGACAAAACTTTTGTCTTGCCAAAATTTGACCTTTATGTCTTAATTAAATGATAAATCTTTTTTCAGTGAAACAAATATATTTTTGTACATTCAACATCATTTGGGAGGGTCTTAGCTTTCATACGAGCGATTTCTGAAACCAATTGAAAAATTAAAAGTCAGGTTATTAGCAATTGTTTCTACAACATGAAAAAGCGACAAGACTTTTGTCAGGGACTGTAGAACATTTTAACAACTCAAAGGTTGACAGATTATAAACTCATATTAATTCAACAAAATAAAAAAAACATAGATTTTGAAAATCAATGTACTACTGTAGATAAAGCAGTTTAAATAGATATGTATGGCTAGAATATATTAAGACCGAAAAGTTCTCTGAATGTGCTGTTTTGATAACTCTGGACAGCTCAACATTTGAAGAGCAATTAGTGTATTTGAAAAGCTCACGGACCGTAAGAGAGGGTTCTGGACAATACTCAAGTGGTCCAACAGCTGTCAGCAGCTCCAACCCAATCAGTATACTTTCTATATTCTGTTCTATATTCGGTGTCACTCTGTGGCTCAGCAACACACAGTTGTAACAAAGATCAAATTAATCAGTTCAGCTATGGAAGTTGAGCACTGCAGCGTGGCATAGCTCCAATATGATGTATGACACTCATAACAAGCTTTGTGCGTCCCAGAGTTCCAGCAGTCCTTCAGTACTTCCAAGAACTCCTTTGTTTACAGTAGTAGAAGTTTCAGTGAGTCATTGCCGTCACTTGTAAAAGGACATGGGTTTCTTCATAACACATACATGTTGAGTGCAAGGTGATGGGTAGCTGATTAGGTTACAGAGGATAGAGTACATTAGAGGTGAAAGTGCCTGTTTGGTTCATTGATATGATGGAGTGCAGATTCTTTTAATGTCGTTTGCAGCTAGCAGGCAAACCACACTGCTAAATGGCTGATACTTACTTTGCCAGTCTTTACAATGCCACCCTATCCATCATTGTAAATGTGAGACCATTAAGATTTTTCTTGCTTTATTGTTGCATTGGTGGCCTGGTTGCCAGAAACTCACATATAGTACATGATAACAATGGTATTATAATACAGTGATTATACGCTAGCACGTGCGGGGAGGGGGGGGGGATCCTTCTCCTTTGCCCTAACATGCCCAAAGTGACCCTTTTGACTGGGTTTTTTTTTGTGTGTGCGTACAGTATGTGTGTGCCGGCCAACTGTGCAGGCACGACACAGACACTGAAAACACCTTATTGAAAAAAAAATAAATAAATAAAAAAGCCTTCGGTGTGCCGCTAAGCTGCTACATAACACCCCCCCCCCCCCAATACACTCTTCCTCTTTGACCTGAGTGTGTGGTGAGGACTCCGACAACATTCGGTGGTTGTCAGGGGCGCCGTATAGGGGTGAAAAGTGATATTGATTCTAAGGGCCCTTGCCCTGATGGGGCCCACAAAGAAAATTAAAACATTAGGTAATCGTTTGCAAATTTAAAATTAATCATTATAATTTTAATAGAAATAACACGAAGGGTTCCTTTCTCTTGTTTTGTTTTTGGCAAAAAGTAAACACCCAGAGAGTATATGTATTTCCAGCCACCCCCTCTACCCCTGTATTTTCATTAAATGGTTTGGTCCGCCCTTCATTCGATCAGACTGGGAGCAGCATTGCGCATTTAGACCAGTCAATGATTCTGAGTGCGTGCTGCTGCAGAAAGGTTTTCAAAACAAAAATTGGGGTATCAAAAGAGGAAAGAAAAGAAAGCAAAACAGGAGAGGGGTAGAAATGGCCAACAGGATGGGACAAAGTACTTCATAAAGGAAGGTTGGTGTCTTGTGTCAGTGTAGTGCAGAAAATTAACCTGTAATCCTAGACCACTCCAGCCCCATCTTGAACCTAGCAATCTCTACTACAAAGCTCCGAAGCGAGGTCCCAGCTCACTCCGTAAGAAATACGGGATTTTCCCGGCCTCAATGAGCGATATTCATCTATTTAAAAAAAAAAAAATGGATTCCAAATAATGTCGGCATTTTTTTGTATCCTACAGATGTTGAAAGTTGGTGTGGAAATTTTCTTTTTTAAAATCAGCTTGAATCCAGTTTGTCAAGAATTTATTTAATTTAATTTGTCATCAATTGAATTTAGTTTGTTAACAAGGGACCTAGCTTCAGACGTGTAGCCTATAGTGGAGATGGCGAGTTTCCAGATAGGGCTAAGCTTACGTAATAATGAAATACTGTAATTGTTTGCTAGCTAGTGTTTGCTCCACTTTTAGCTTACATTTAATCAGTACAGCAGGCAAACCCTTAGCAAGCTCTTCATACTAAAACAGTTGTATACTGTAATGCATACTCTAGTATAGTTTAGTTCAAACAAAACATTTAGTCTAAGTCATTCATTATGGTATTTGCTTTGAAAATACTTATAATAAAAATATATTTAGATTGTAAAAGATGGCCTTCAGTTCATTTCTTATAGATTATATCAGTCTATTCATTATTGCTCTATACGCTGTATGTTTACATAAATATATTTTCATCTTAAATTATTGCAGAAAATGCACAAATTAATGTGTAAAGATTCACCAGAATGTCGGAAATTACGTAGTTGATACTCTAAATTTGTGTTTGTCCCAGCATTGGTGGTGGGGCCCAAAATCCCTGGCAGCGCCCCTGGTGGTTGTAAGCAAACAGTGTGACCTTTATAAAGCGCGTTAGAACAAATAGTAAAAATTCTTAGACCAGGTTTATTGATTTTAAAAATTAATTAATTAATAAAACGTTATTTTCTCTTATATTGTTTCCTACTTTAATAACTGTAATTAATCCCCCCATGTCTATTTCGATCCGTGTGTCTCTACTCGCTATTAGCAACCATATTTGTCTATTCTCTTCACATCCATATTTAGTAAGGTGCACAACTTTAAGTTCTTATTTTAATTCAAATTTGATATTTGCAATCTGCCACCTTTATTTCATTTTCTGTGATTCCCGTGTTTGTATAAATCATAATGTGACAGTTTGATAATTCCATTTCCATGTATTTTGTGGTAAAATTTATGCAGGAAGAGTCATTTAAATGCAGGATGGACCTGCATAATGCAGAACGTAAAGCCCCCCCCCCCCATATTCTGGGTCAAGGACTACATTTAGTGGTTGCCAGGGCTAGTGGAATATGTTGGCCCGAGTCCTGCTGGAAGGGTCACTGTGTGAATGGGTCATCTTGGACTTAGGAGAGCCAACTCATTCACTACAGCTGACGGGCACACATTAGTGTGAAGTAGTATTTGAGATACTTGTGAAAGGTGGAAATGTCAAACACAAGGCCTTGGGAGCAGATCATGCCTGAAACATCATTTTAGGTGAATCCCTAAAAAATAATATTTTCAAATAAATTGAATACAAGCCAAACAAACTATTGTCATTCACTTCTGAATGTGAAAATAAATATAGTTTGTATCCATGAGTTTGGTTTTCACATCATTAATGAGGCGTGCACAGATTTAGAGTGCTGGTTTATGGTTTCACTGTCATAATAACCTTCTGAGGAAAGCCATAATTTCAATGAGGTCTGTGGCAAAAAAGATTTTGACACATCTGTTTGTAGATGATATTTCTGTATGCATTATGTGATGCACTAAACATTTTTGCTGCATATCAATTGCATTTAATTCTTATACAGGCAAGGGAGGTGCAATACATGGATCATTAAAGTATTGTTGTATTAAGTTCATTTTGTCTACACCTATAGATTTGCTGAATTTTTCTTTTATCCCAGACACTGTGTTTTAGGTTCTTTTATTTACCTGACATATTTCGGCGACTACTTCTGCCTTCATCAGAGTGTCACTGATGTTGGTGTGACGTGTCATTTATTAGCTGATGGATGAAGGCTCGACTCATCTGTCAGACTGAAAGGAGAGTCATGCCCTCTGCTGTTCCTTCACTCTTCCAGGATGCTGGTCCAGGTAGAAGAGAGCATGTTCGCCCCCTCGTCCCTCTTGATGGTCCTCGGGCCCCCACTTGCGGATTTCTAAAAAACACATTGTCTGCGCTGAAAGAAAAATTCACTAATTAAAGTATTGTATCCATATCAGAGTATCAATGCCATAAAAAGTATATATAGACATGCAACAATTCCTACTGACACCCTCAATGAGTACTTCAGTACTGCGAATACTGAAGTAAAATAAGAACACACACAATGTGTTGTGAATACCGTAATTCTACCAATAATATCTCTGAATGACCAAACTATGTGTGATAAAAGGGTGTAATATTAGGCTTTTCCCATATACTGTATACTTTATTGGAGTCATTCAAGGCTGATAGATATAGTAGGCTACATTGATTTTCTTCTGTTAATAATAATAATAATAATAATAATGAAAGACCAAGTGCAACAAAAATCAGCGTCATTACTCATTGACTCATCTTACTTTTTTTTTTTTGACAAAAGAAAACCCAGATGCCCAGTTGCCCACTTTACACCATATGTATTATACACTAGTATGCGCAAGCCTATTTAAGACAATGTGTGGTCCTGCCATAGAAAATAATATTATTAAGATTATGTATATACATATATACAGTGAGGAGAACAAGTATTCGATACACTGTCAATGGGAAAACCCATTGGCAGTGTATCAAATACTTGTTCTCCCCACTGTGTACATATATATTATAAAAATATTATTATTATTTACTTTACTCAGAAAATCTAATGCTGCAAATCATGCAAAAAATATGCTTATGATATACTTATGGTCACATCTAAAGATTACATCTTATGTCACATTGATTATTTTGATCAGGGATATTTTATTATTAAATAATTAAATATGAAATGCTCAAACAGAAGGCGAGGAGCTGGCACAATTTGTCTTCGTATGTTTTTACATAAATTGTTGAGGATTATCAATAACCAAGGGAATAATTTAGCACCAAATTTGATTTAGATGGGTAATTGGCACCATGTCATTTTGTCGATGACAGCAGTGGTTACACAAAGTTTAGAATACAGAGATGGCCCTCAATCTGGAATTATAATGTATTCAAGAAAAATAAAGTGTACATCCCAAGTTATGACACAAAGTTTCCAACAAGCCTAAAAATATAGTATATACAGTGGTACCGCTACATACAAAGTTAATTCGTTCCAGGACCTTGTTTGTAAATCGAAATGGTCGGATGTCGAGCAGGATTTTCCCATTGGAATACATTATAATTCCATTAATTCGTTCCACACCCCAAAAACCTACACTAAATCCCTAATAAATACTGCTGGTATTATTGCAAACAGCAATTACACAGAGCAAAACAAATAAATAATGGATAAAAACAGTAATACAAATAATAATAATAATACCTGTAATAATGTAACAAATCGGGTTCTAAAGTGGCCAATGTGTTTTGCGTGGTGTACCTGAACACAATGCATGGCTGACTTGACTGAGTGAGATTTTTTACTTCACTTTTCATGTTCAGCTGCGGTGGACAGTTGGCGTGCTGTGTTGCACAAGTTGATAGAATAAATGATTATAAGCCTGACGAAGCTGGCGATTTCTTTAGCGATGTTACCACAATAATAATTATCACCTTAACCTCTAAAGACTTACGAACGTAGGTCAGAGGAGGACCGTCTAGAGTAGAGATTCTACGGCCGTATTGTCGAGCCAGTTCACGGATGCGCACAACACGCTCATATTTTTCTATCATTTCCATCTTTATTTCAATGGTAAGTATCACCTTTTTCCTTTTTTTCCACCACCTGCACTAACATTCAAGGATATTGATTTCTCTCAGAAGAAAATTCGCCGTGCGTCTGTCTTACAGGAAAACAAAGAAACTGCGGCGCTGTCTAAATCGTCTTATTTCGAGCATGTCGTCGGCTGTAGAAACAAACGGCGAGTTAAAAATTCATGTCGTATGTCGAAAAGATTGTGTGTCGAAGTGATCGTATGTCGAGGTACCACTGTATTTCGTTTAGTTCTTCCCCCAAAAAATTACAAAGTTGTTGTTGTCCGTTTTGCTTTCATTAAAAAATATTTGATGTGGTGGGCAAGAAACAACTTCCTGTATGTACTTAATATACAGTAAGGCACACCCGATGTTTTTTCTTTTTCAAATCCACGTTAAGGTTATTAAAAAAAATTTTTTTAAATCCACAATGTATTCTCATACTACAAATTCCGAGTACAGCCTTAAATGGGAGAATATTTTTACTTACACTAAAGGAGTCTTTAAACCTTGTCTTATCATGCTATTTTCTCTATGGAAATTGCTCAAACAATACCTCAAAGTGAAGCATATGTTCACACTGTCAGTGGAAGACACTTGAGCTTTATGGATGACTAAAGGGGGGGGTCACGCAACACTGAGCACAGGACATCCAGAGTGAGACTACAAAGAAGAGTTGTAGTAGAAAAGGAAATAGACGAAGCCAGGCTAAATTCGAGCTGATCTGGTAAAGAATTTGCAAGCATAAACTCTTCTTTTTGTCATTTCTATTGTGTTCAAAGACTTGGGAGTGCAAGTTTCATGTTGCTTACTTATTGGCTACCATTTCAATTCACGTCACAAGCACAGAGCAGTTTTAAGTCCAGAGTGAACTTAACGTACACAACATGTTTTTGGACCATGTGAGGAACAGCTAGTCACAAGAATAACATGCATACTTCACACAGGTTGGAGCCAAGATTTGATCCCGCATCGCTATGTGAACATGCTCCCTGAGGCACAGCCACAGTTTTGCCCTCAAGCTTAACCACTTATTGCTTAATAACTATAGCAGCTACCCAGTTTGTGTTGGTTTAAACGACACTCTGTGTCTTTTTCTATTTGAGAATGGAAGATTTTAATAGCATGCCAGATAGCGAGGTTTCCTTTAGATTACATACCCAGGAAATAGTCAGGTCTCCATCAGATGCAAACACGAGTCTATGAAGGAAATTGGAAGAAGGTTAGTGTGGTCAGAATAAAAAACATTTAAATAAAGTAATTGTCCATTTCATTATTTTTTTATGTTGTATTTTCACCAACACAGACATGAAACACTGCGTAAATGTCAGAAAACTAACCCTTCTTGATGGAATTTTATAAACATCATCAACTCATCCCACCAGTCAGGATTAAGAAAGAGCAAAGTGACTGTTCTTGACATCGTTATGTCACATCAACATGGATGAATCAATCATTCAATCAATCAATCAATCAATCAATCAATCAATCAATCAATCAAATTTATTTCTATAGACCCCACTTACATGACGTCCCAACCACGCCTCCACGCCATATTGTCCGTAGACTCATCGTGTTTACGCATTACTGCTACGTAAATTCCTCCTATTATGGCGTGTTTTTCTGCTCGTTAACATTAATAATTAAAATGGTGAAGGCGTGTGTGGCGGTTGGTTGCAGTAACAGAGAAGATAGACGGAGAGACTTGAAGTTCTACCGTATTCCGAGAGACCCGGAGAGGAGAGCGAGATGGACAGCTGCAATTCGACGAGAAAACTGGGCACCAAACGATCACCACAGGTTAGGTAGTAGTCATTTTATATCTGGTAAGATGCATTTAATATATATTTAGAAGATTTTGGGCTGACAACCACAATTAAGATCATTGCGAGACTAATCGCCGACAACATACAGTTTCAAATTCAAGATGCTTATTTCTTCCACCATCATTATCTTTTGAATAATATTTAGCTGGTACCAAGTGAAAGAAGCTGGCCTCGTTTACGGATCATCAGTTAAACAGGTGTGTCCAAACCTTTTGCAAAGGGGGCCAGATTTGGTGTGGTAAAAATGCGGGGGGCTACCTTGGCTGATTTACATAGAACAATATATTTAAACAAATTTTAGCAAGCCCTTCTATGTGTCACATTTGCTTTATTATTATTATTTTTTAATTCATAATTTCAACAATCTCATCATTGTGGCGTTGTCTTTCGAGACTCGGGCTCTTGCGAAATACTACTGCTGTGAAATTAAACTAGCTTCAAGTTGCTTTAATTTCTCGCTGCGTATCTTCCCTGTAATGTTGTACATGTTAGCGTGTCTTGTTTGGTAATATCGCATCACATCGAACTCTTTGAAAACAGCGACTGTCTCTTTGCAAATGAGGCAGACACAGTTGTTGCGTGTTTTATTGAAGAAATAGTCCAATATCCACCTATCCTTGAAGTGTCGGCCATCGCAGTCAACTTTTTTTTTTATTGATTGTCGCCATTTTAGAAAATTGGAAGTAAAGGGTCACATGGGGTAATGTTGCTTAGAGTGCTGCCCTTAAAGTTTTTCAAACTTTCATGAGAATAGGCTGATTTTGTGTGGACAAGATAGTTGTAGATATCAGGGTAGCAGATGTCAGGCAGAGACGGCGAAGACAGCGGGTCAAAAAATATCGATTTAGGCATCAAATATGGATCCGGCGAATGGATCGACCGAAGCTTTTCCACATAACGCCTTTTATGCAACACATCCAATGAGTTTACAGCGTCGGAAAGCACCGGGGCTTCCATGAATTGCACTATAAATTGCACGACAAAATGAAACCATTGAGTATACGGATAAACAATGACGGACAATATGTTGGCCGGATACAGCGACACGTCATTGTGTGACGTTGGTGAGTGGGGTCTAGAGCCCTTTACAAAAACCTGACAGGCCCTCAAAGTGCTTTACAGGAAAGACAAACGTGGTTCATGAAAGATAAAGGACGGAAGGTACTATACTATGACATTAAGAAAAACAAAACAACGTATCACAATAAAAGTCAAAACAGCGAATAAAAAAAATAAAAAAATAAAACATAAAATCCGAAAACATTAAAACCCTTAAGAAGGCTACCCTAGTCAGGGGAAAAAGCAAGTCTAAAAAAGTGCGCCTTCAAACGAGATTTAAAAAGGCCTAGATTGGTCGTGGTGCGGATTTCAGAGAGGTCATACTTGAATTATTCTGCATACCAGTAGTTTCTTTCTCTCATTTAAAACACTGCCAGGATTTTAATTTGCTTTCACACCAGTAATAATTTTAATATAAATTTCCCTAAGTTGTGCTGTGTATTAGCTCAATATTCATGCTGTAAAAAAGTTAATATAGCTGAATATGACGGGTGAATCATCTGAGATACGTAGCATGAAATATTCCAGATCGTTTTAGCTAGACTGATTTGACATGAACTTCCTTTAAAGTGCGTACTACAAAAGAAAAAAAGTCTTAAATAGGATTATTATGTGAATTAGAATCATATTTTGAGAAGATTCGACTATATGCAACAATTTAGCAAAGCGCAGATAACGAGAAATTAGTCTTTTAATCTGCCCGTTAGCCACGCCTACCATTATAGGGCTCTAGCGTCCCCAACAGGTGGATGACGTCAGTGGAGTCACGATTTCATCGGATTTAGTATGCAGCCTATTGAGGGCGAAATATTCACAATGAGGAAAACGCGATGATGAGCCGCAAAATGTCATTGTTACAGTCTCTCTACTCCAATATTTTTACAGGATATTCTTTTTATCCAAGTGTTTTCCCCAATAGCTAAATAAATGGCTTGAGAAGGACCAGTCAGCCCGTTGAGTGGGATTTATTCAGAACGAGGAAAACGTGACGAAGAGAGCCACAAAATGTCCTTGTTTCAGTCTCTCTACTCCAATATTTTTGCAGGATATTCTTTTTTATCCATTCATTTTCCCCAATAGCTAAATAAATGGCATAGTTATGACAATGTGAATATGAAATAATAAAAATGCCCTTATTCAGGACGACATGGCAAAATTACTCCATAATGGTCAAACTGTCAACTTCACCTTTACTGTCGCACCTCCCGAACAATATTTTATGACACCTAAACCCGGCTTATGTCATTTCCCTTCCCCGGCTTCAGAGAGTGTAAACAAACCGAGAGGCGTGACAGCTAGCTGACACGCTAACCCAAACCGAGTGATGTTTCAAAGTCTTTAAAGCGGAAAATCACACATAACTAACCCGGATCATTTCACATGACGACTGGGTTGTCGATTGTCTTCGCCGATCGGCGAACCGCCCGGCGGAGAGCAATATACAGCTCGTTCCCCTGCTAATACGGACAGGAGAGCTCGCCTGGGAAGCAGCTGGACAATGACTGCTGAACATTTACATGCCAATCCATTATCGAACGTAAGTAGTCCTTTATTTAAAGAAAGTTTGTAGTGTTTACTTTGTAATCACTGTATTCGCGGCTATTTTGAACACAAAGTTGCAATTTCTGATCGGTCGGAAAATTTGACAGTACACCGGGCACTTGAAGAGGAGAATAAGCCGAGTATACTAGTAGTGCTCTCCCGGCGGGGGGATGTGCGACAAGACTCCGGTTGTTGGCCGAGAGGACAAGGAGCATGTCACAAAATGCCAGCCACCTACATATTAAAGTGATCCCAGTATTTGACATAATACAAAACACGATGTTTACTCACTTCCTCGTAAGTCCCAGGGTCCCACATTAGTAAGGCTTGTTTTGGCCTATATCCACCGGTGAATGGGAACCTTTTGAAACCCCAAAAAGGCGCAGACGCCTCTCCCTCCAACAGCAAGATTTTTCTGCGGCCGTTTGGCTGGCGTGATGCGAAAAATAAACGTATTAATCTGCAAAATCAGCTGAATCCTTAGTCCTTCTCATACAACAGTACGGCTGTATAGTGAAGAGGACTCCTTCCTCCGTACACGTCACAGCGCCCTCTTTCTCAACTCGAGACTGTTGCCGGAAGTCACTCATTTTCATGGCGCGGGATTCAAAAAATTAAATATATATAGCGATCGCTTCCACACACATCCAAGCGGTTCATTTCATTCAGGAGCATAAAATACCGCGTGTATTATGAAATAAACATGCTTTTTCGTGTCACAGGGACTTTAAGAAGTTTATAAGGAAAAACTGCGACAAAAGACTTTTCTGTTCGTTGGTGTGTTTTGTCTTGCGGCGAGACTGTGGAGTCAGAATTTTACACTTAGCTAGCATGAAAATTCATCACAACCATGTGTGGTACCTCATTGTTAATCACCCTTTTCATTGCTGTGCTGGAAAAACATCTGTACAAGAATGTTTTAATATTACAGGAATGCAAACTTTGACACAAAACACAGTGCTAAACATGAGAAGCAGCATGTGATTTGACTGAGTCTGAAGCGGCACAAAGCTACATTCTTGGGGCATGTGTAGGAGGCTCTGTTTTTGACATCAGTCAGTGAAAAGCTACCAGTTTCATCAGGTATCTCACCCTAATAAGTCACTACGGTATGTTGAACGTGATTATAGAAGACTACAAAGATAACAATCAACTGATGGCGCTCCAAATCTTGCTTGCTTTTAATCAGTTTAGAACAACACTTTTAGAGATCTCAACACAGATGTGCCCCTCATAAACAACTGGATTGTATTATTGGCAACTCATGGACACTTAATTGAAGTTTCCACAAACACATACAGCAGATATCAATAATACAAAGAAGAAAAACGCATTTGAATAAGAAAAAAAACACTCCACTTAACAGCTGCAAACTTTTAAGTGACTCTTACAAAATCAATTATTCTTTGGAAAAAAAGGCTTGGGAAAGCAAATCTGAACATGCTGCAAACACCAAACATGAAAAACCACAATGAGTCGGCATACCCTGCGCTCTGGGGCACCTGACAGTGCACATGAAACAAACATTTATACATTTATAAGAACCAGAGACAGTTTTTGTCTACAAAAAGGACAATAACAACACTCCTTAAAATGGGAAAAACTTTCCACCTCTGTTGTGGTAATACAAGCCCCACTCACAACAAAACACTGCCGCCCGACTGTAAAGTGGAGGACAGAGACTTTTGTCGCCACCACCCCAAACATGGGAAACACTCTTCGGCTCGACATCTGAAATAAAAAAATTAACTCAAATTCCACATGTTCAAGATTTCTACAAAATCTGACCTTCTTCCCTTGCTGTTAAAGTGACATTTTTGCGTACATACAGTATTTGGTTGTTTATCTCGTTGTGCGAAAAGCCTATTTTATATATATATAAAAAAATAAAATAAAATAATAGTTATACAGCGACCCCTCGTTTTTCACGGTTAATCGGAACCAGAAGTGAAAAACCGTGAAGTAGTGCCCCCCCAACCGCCAGAAAACATTTTGTGTTCAATGTGTCTATTCAGATTTAGCATAGGAAAGAGATACATATAAGTATAATTTAAAAAAAACAAATAAAAACTTATGTGTATATATATATATATATATATATATATATATATATATATATATATATATATATATATATATATATGTATATGTATATGTATATATATATATGTATATGTATATATACATATATATATACAGTGCTTTGCAAAAGTATTCGGCCCCCTTGAACCTTGCAACCTTTCGCCACATTTCAGGCTTCAAACATAAAGATATAAAATTTAAATTTTTTGTCAAGAATCAACAACAAGTGGGACACAATCATGAAGTGGAACAAAATTTATTGGATAATTTAAACTTTTTTAACAAATAAAAAACTGAAAAGTGGGCGTGCAATATTATTCGGCCCCCTTGCGTTAATACTTTGTAGCGCCACCTTTTGCTCCAATTACAGCTGCAAGTCGCTTGGGGTATGTTTCTATCAGTTTTGCATATCGAGAGACTGACATTCTTGCCCATTCTTCCTTGCAAAACAGCTCGAGCTCAGTGAGGTTGGATGGAGAGTGTTTGTGAACAGCAGTCTTAATCTCTTACCACAAATTCTCGATTGGGATTCAGGTCTGGACTTTGACTTGGCCATTCTAACACCTGGATACGTTTATTTTTGAACCATTCCATTGTAGATTTGGCTTTATGTTTTGGATCATTGTCCTGTTGGAAGATAAATCTCCGTCCCAGTCTGAGGTCTTGTGCAGATACCAACAGGTTTTCTTCCAGAATGTTCCTGTATTTGGCTGCATCCATCTTCCCGTCAATTTTAACCAACCTTCCTGTCCCTGCTGAAGAAAAGCAGGCCCAAACCATGATGCTGCCACCACCATGTTTGACTGTGGGGATGGTGTGTTCAGGGTGATGAGCTGTGTTACTTTTACGCCAAACATAATGTTTTGCATTGTGGCCAAAAAGTTCAATTTTGGTTTCATCTGACCAGAGCACCTTCTTCCACATGTTTGGTGTGTCTCCCAGGTGGCTTGTGGCAAACTTTAAACGAGACTTTTTATGGATATCTTTGAGAAATGGCTTTCTTCTTGCCACTCTTCCATAAAGGCCAGATTTGTGCAGTGTATGACTGATTGTTGTCCCATGGACAGACTCTCCCACCTCAGCTATAGATCTCTGCAGTTCATCCAGAGTGATCATGGGCCTCTTGGCTGCATCTCTGATCAGTTTTCTCCTTGTTTGAGAAGAAAGTTTGGAAGGACGGCCGGGTCTTGGTAGATTTGCAGTGGTCTGATGCTCCTTCCATTTCAATATGATGGCTTGCACAGTGCTCCTTGAGATGTTTAAAGCTTGGGAAATCTTTTTGTATCCAAATCCGGCTTTAAACTTCTCCACAACAGTATCTCGGACCTGCCTGGTGTGTTCCTTGGTTTTCATAATGCTCGCTGCACTTTAAACAGAACCATGAGACTATCACAGAGCAGGTGCATTTATACGGAGACTTGATTACACACATTTGGATTCTATTTATCATCATCGGTCATTTAGGACAACATTGGATCATTCAGAGATCCTCACTGAACTTCTGAAGTGAGTTTGCTGCACTGAAAGTAAAGGGGCCGAATAATATTGCACGCCCCACTTTTCAGTTTTTTATGTGTTAAAAAAGTTTAAATTATCCAATAAATGTTGTTCCACTTCACGATTGTGTCCCACTTGTTGTTGATTCTTGACAAAAAAATTAAATTTCAAATCTTTATGTTTGAAGCCTGAAATGTGGCAAAAGGTTGCAAGATTCAAGGGGGCCGAATACTTTTGCAAGGCACTGTATATATATACATATACTGTATATATATACATATATATATATATACACACACACACACACACACACACATATATATATGAAACTTATAAAACATGAGTAATTAAAAATATATAGTCTAAATAAAATAATATAAAAGCTAAGTTTAAAAAAAATATTGAAACAAATTGTAATAAATTGAAAAAAAAACAAATAAAGACATTCATTCAAATAAGTGTTACCCATGTCTATTCTCCTCTGGAAATTGGATTCAGTTATTGTTTTGTTGTATTTTATCAATTTCTTCTGACATCACATAGCTTAACTGTTTGGCTGCCACTGACGGCAATAGACATCCAATCCATTTTAAGTAGGACGACCACCCCCTCCCAGTTGATATGGATTGGACGTCTATTGCCGTCAACAGGCGCTTTCAATATCAATTTCCCTCCTTCACAAACTACCACAACACATCCTCTGTGACCTGGGCTGGCAGTAAATGAGTAAGATAATGATAACTTTTGAATAGAATAAATGAAGTACAATGAATTGAATGAACTGAAGTGGAGTAGGTCAAAGTCATCCCTGCCCATTGGTGAAAGGGATTTCAAATCTCTCTTATTTCATCCCCAGAAGGCACTTTAACTCATTCACTACCAAACATTATGTCGCAAGACATCTCCTTCTTTCAAGCGCCACAGAATATTGTGTTCTATGGCTACATGAACACAGAATTGACAAAAAGAAATATTAGATTCTCATCTTTCATCATAAAAAAATTGTTTCTACTTTTTTTTGTTCTTTAGTTATGAGCAGTTGAACATGATCATGAATGAATGAATTAAACAGTAAAGATGATGTATGAGAGGATAAGAAGATTTAGCTGGTTATCTAATGGTCATATTATTGTTTTATTTATTTCATGTTTCACATTTCCTAGTTCTTTTAAGCGCTTTGTTACAGCTACAGCTGTTGTGAAAGAGCAATACTTCTAATAAATTGAGAGAGAAATGGCTGATCTTTGGTAGTGAGGCAGCTCTTAATGCCCGTGATTCTACCGGCCACATAGTTTGCTCTCTGACCAGATAAAAAGCAGAAACTGAAGTTTTAAAAGCCCTAAACCGATGAGTAGGAAATGATGTAATTAGGTTCATCTGTGTTCTATCAGAAAGCCTAAATGTCTTACACCCATTGGGGCCATGTGGTGTGTAATGTGTGCAGTGTTCAAACAGTGATGCATGACCTCAAATCATCCCAATTTACAATTTTTTTCCCCGCTTATGTTTGCTTTTGTAAGGCTTACCACACAGCGGATATTTTTTGGGACTGACACTAAAGCTATCCTTATATATATATATATATATATATATATATATATATATATATATATATATATATATATATATATATATATATATATATATATATATATATATATATATATATATATATATGTATATATATATATATGTATATGTATATAACGGATGAGTACCCCCCCCACCCCCCACCCCCAAAAAAAGCTGTAAAATGTTTTTTTTTTTCCTTTTTTTTTTTTTTAAAGGGTATGACAACACCTGGGGAAATGCTAATATTCCATCATTTCTCCATCAACGCATGCCTTTTGAATTTATATCATGCCACTTCGTGTAATTACACACATCGCAACACCAAGAAAATGATAGAAATTAGGTCGATTGTCAAGCTAAAAGGGCCCGCCCCCGAGATGCCGGAAATCTAGCATATTGTGTGCGTGACGTCACTATAGGGAAACAACCGGCTCAGTGCTTAATACTGAATGGCGGCGATGATGGCGGACAATTTTGTTTCTATTTGCAGCGACGAATCAGACGTAACGAACATTCTTCTAATGGTGACGAGGAGTGTTATGAACCTTTCTTTGGTGTTTTGAGTTATCAATTTGAGCCCAAACGAAAGCCAATGCAGCCTAATGAAAGGATCATTGAGGGGAGCAATCACACTGATGAAACACCGGCGGCAACAGAATCACCGAATGGTTTGTTTTGCATTTCTTTATGTGAAGCTGATACACCGTGACCGCAAAATAAAGTAATGTATAGAATAATTATCATTTAATATGCTATCATCGGTTTCGCTCTGCCAACCAACACAAATATGAATGGGATTAGAGGATTTGTTCTATATATTTTACGAGCGATAATTTATACATGTGTCCAGTCCTATATCCAATGCGTGATATGTTTTTTATTATAAAAGACTACTCACGCTGGCCATTTCCCTCCTTTGCTTTGCCTGGGGTGGTGAGGTGGTCTCATCAGAGCCAGTCATCGTCCTCTTTCACCGGGCAACGCATCTGCTTTCAGCCGCAATTTCTTAGCAAAACCTGATTTCATTTGCCCATAGTTCATATAGCTTTCAGGTGTGAAATGCGCACCACACAAAACCGTGCCGGTGTTGTGCCGAAAAATAGCCGCCCCGCGTGAAATGTCCCTGCTGACGGGAACACTTATTTATAACGCTTTATTGAGGTGAAAACATCAAATGTTTTCATGGACGCATTACAGTAATGGATTTCCGACTGTAAAATCAGTTTTAAATAAATAAATTAGACAAAATACTCGTACTTTATACTTTTTTTTTGTAACAAATCGTGGACTGGGCCACATAACCATCTTTGAACAGAAATGTATTAGTCTACAGGTTTTCACGACCATATCTCAATGACAATCACACAGGTATGACATTTATTAGTTCAAGCAGAATAAAATAATAAATATATTCACGGTACAAGAAAATCGTTTCCATGTCCATCGATTGGTAAGAAAAAGCAGTACAAGTGACGTGTGGGCGCTCAATAATAAAATGAATAAACAAATAAATAAAAAAAACGCTCAATAAACCGTTATAAATAAGCGTTCCCGTCAGGGGGTATTTTTCGGCACAACACCGGAGGCTGGGTCTGCAAAACTAGCCCTCTTAGCACTGACGAACATTACTCATTGTCTGCGTAGTCCAGCTCTTTTTCTCGCGTTCAGGAACTCATGGGTACAACATTGCGACAAATGGCTATTTGTAATCCACATAGCATAACAGGTTTGAACCATTTTAGCGATTTTTTGATAAAACACGAATGCAACTCTCTCGTCGATAAACAACGATGGCACCTGCCTCGACCTTTTGTTTCTTTGTTATGACGTCTCCGGCCCATTTGGCTGTTTCCGGAACACTTTCAGAAATGTTCGTCATTTTCGATCTATTTTCGATAATCGCTCATTAATGTGATTGATTTTTTCGTTAACTTTATCAATATTTGTTATCTTGGCACATAACGGTTCTATTGATGTCTCACACCCCCTTTGCGTTTTCATACCCTTTAAATATATTTTTTAATAGTAAAAACTGTCTTACAGTGCCATTTGCAGTGCATATATGCTTTGGCCATTTTAATAATATGATAAAGGTCCCTGTTGGCTTAGTGTAATACTCCCAGATATTATATTAATGCTGGATAAAGAAATATGTTGTTATACTGCACGGATCTTATTGTGGGTTTTCTGCTGGTTCCAACTAAATCTCAATTTGAGCTCAATAAAATGACAGGATTTGCTTCACAATTCAAGGTATTCTCTTTAATGAATAACCATGGAATTTGACAAGCTCAAGGGGTAAAAGAGTAAAATGGATTTGAAAGACTTCTCGAACCCAATCACACTAGCACGTGGACCCACGCTGAGCATGTTTCTGGCAACCAATATTTGACTCAAAAAAAAGCAAAGAGAAGATGTTTTTTGTTCTTGTAACTGCTGATTAACTCCTGGTGTAACATCTCGTGAGTGAAGCACAATGAGTCAAATACAAGAGCTTACACACAAACCTTTCCAAACATTACCATTTAAAAAGCGTAGCGAACTTTGTTTTTCGTTAAGTAGGGCAGCTTCATTGTGACAAAAGAGAGAAAATGAGTTTCTTGACTTCTATTTCCATCAGGACGTGCAAAAAAAACCCAAAAAACTGACCCTTGCTCATAAGATATGACCATTCGTGACAAAGATGAATGGAAATTTGTTGTGTATGTTATGCATGATACGCAAAACGAACTAGAGACATCAAAAGATCACCACATGTGTTTTTTAGATGTAATAAAACATTAGATAAGCATGAAGGTTTTAATAGTTTTGACCTGGGTCAGAGTTAACATGTTTTCATGAGTGGAACCCATAAAACCAATCACAGAATGAAGAAAATATATAAATATACAGTACATATACATATATACTATTTTTTTCCTTTGTTGCGGACCTAAGAATTCACAAATGCACTTCATTTGGGTCTCTCCTAGTTTCTGCAGGACATGTATAGCAAATGGAGGAGTTGCAGATGGCTTGTTTCATGAAACCGCTGGCCCAAAAGGGATCCCTCTGCTGTGCATTTAGTATACAAACTACAAAGGCAGGCTGCGGTCAGCACACCCTTGTGAAAGGGGCTAAAATAGTGTCAGCAGGATGTCCAACAGACTGCAAGCAAGCAATGGAGAGAGCATAAGAGAGGCATGCCCAGGAAGAAGAGGGAAGCCAGCCACCAAGTTTTTCGAATGAAAAATCAAAACAATTCTTTTTTGTTGTTGTTGTTGATAAGCATTCCAATCTGTCAGTAATGTGTCTGTGGGTGAAATTGAATTGGAAACATGTAAATGTGCTTGACTATAATTTACTGGATTCTGAATACAGCTCTAGTCAGATACATTTACAGTGGTATCTCGACATCCGACTTTAATTAGTTCCAGGACCTGGTTTGTGTGTCAAAATGGTCGTATGTCAAGACGGATTTCCCCTTAAGAATATACAGTGGGGAGAACAAGTATTTGTTACACTGCCAATGGCATTGGCAGTGTATCAAATACTTGTTCTCCCCACTGTATATATATATATATATATATATATATATATATATATATATATATATACTAGGCCTGAAAGATATTGGAAAAAAACTATTGCTGCGATTTTTTGGGGTTTGCGATATTATATTGCGATATTAAAAAATATATATATACATTTTTTTTAAAAGAAATTTTCACTAGATGACTTGAATAGCTGTTTGGAAAGACTTTGGATGACTCACCATGACCACAGTGTACAGCGATCCCTTGTTTTTCGCGGTTAATGGGGACCAGAACCCGCCGCGATAAGTGAAAAACCACAAATTTGCCCCCAAATTTTTATTTTTGTGTGTGTGTGCTCAATGTATTTATTCAGATTTAGCATTGGAAAGGAAAGAGATACATACTGGACTGTCTCAGAAAATTAGAATACACAATATTCTAATTTTTTGAGACAGTCCTGTGTATATATACAGGACTGTCTCAGGAAATTAGAATACACAATATTCTAATTTCCTGACTGTCTCAGGAAATTAGAATATTGTGTATTCTAATTTCCTGACTGTCTCAGGAAATTAGAATATTGTGTATTCTAATTTCCTGAGACAGTCCTGTATATATACACAGGACTGTCTCAAAAAATTAGAATATTGTGTATTCTAATTTTCTGAGACAGTCCAGTATAAGACATGTTTTTTCTCACTTTTTCCCCAAAGTATGATTTAAAAAAATGTGCGCGTATATATATATATATATATATATATATATATATATATATATTAGGGCTGTCAAAATTATCACGTTAACGGGCGTTAATTAATTTTTTGAATTAATCACGTTAAAATATTTGACGCAATTAATGCAGATTACCCGCTCAGGCAGATTTAAATGACGGTACAGTGAAACACCACTTGTTAATTGTGTTTTATGGAGTTTTGCCGCCCTCTGCTGGCGCTTGGGTGCGACTGATTTTATAGGCTTCAGCCATCCATGAGCATTATGTAAGTAATTATTGACATCAACAATGGCGGGCTACAAGTTTATTTTTTGATTTAAAATTTTACAAATTTCATTAAAACGAAAACATTAAGAGGGGTTTTAATATAAAATTTCTATAAATTGTACTAAAATTTTTCTTTTAAGAACTACAAATCTATCTATCCATGGATCGCTTTAACAGAATGTTAATAATGTTAATGCCATCTTGTTGATTTATTGTTATAATAAACAAATACAGTCCTTATGAGTATGTTGAATGTATATATCCATCTTGTCTTGTCTTTCCATTCCAAAAATAATTTACAGAAAAATATGGCATATTTTATGGATGGTTTGAATTGCGATTAATTGCGATTAATTACGATTAATTAATTTTTAAGCTGTAATTAGCTCGATAAATAATCTTAATCGTTTGACAGCCCTAATATATATATATATACATATATATATATGGTTTTAAGCACTTCAAATGTAATAATTATGATCAGTTTTAAACATAACTGTCCAACCAAATCATTTTTGAACAAGATTAAAGTACTGTAGTAGAAAAATGATTGGCTTTATTAAATACTTCTGTTTATCTACCTTAGCTGTGACTCTTGGAGTGACATGTAGAAATTACAAACTCCTCATGATCACTTCTGGCATTTATTTTATATGTCTCGAACGTCTCCACACACACACACACACACACAGACACACACATTCATTCCAAAGCGGCTACCTTGCAGAAACTGTTTAACAAGTTAAAAGATGATTGACACTTGCTGCGCTGTGATGTCCGCTTCTTTGGCAAGATGAAAGACAACCAGCATCGTTAACTTTAATAAGCAAGTGCTACAGTGACTGTGAGGTTCAAAGAGCTGGGAGAGGGAGGGTGTGAGGCTGTGCACAGAGCAGAAAGCAAGGCGTATGTGGATTAAAAAAAAAAAAAACTATCGCACGTCCTTGAGATGGGACTATCGCGCACGCGCACATCGCGATGGCAATGTTTAAACGATATATTGTTCAGGCTTAATATATACAGTGACCACCCACCCCAAAAAATGGATCCTTCAATTACCTACTGGCCCGAATATAAGACGGCCCTGATTATAAGACAACCCCCTCTTTTTCAAGACTCAAAGTTGAAAAAAGACTTTTTGAACAAATTAATTTTTATACAGAGAATATTTACAGTAGATCCGAAAAAAATTATTATAACAATATATTTGATAGAAAAAGCATGTTATTTTGCCTCATTGAAATCTTAATATCTGAACATTTAAATATGTAAACTAAAGTGCAATAACATTCGTAAAGGAATGGCTTCTGGTTTTTGAAATGTAAATAAACCAATCTATTGTGATAAAACAACAAAATTGCAATAACTGCATTAACCATCAAAGGCTGAAAAGCAGTTTCTGCTCTTGCACCGTCTTTAAAGTAAACTTGTATTTTAAGACAAAAAAACTTGTGTTTGATAAAAAAAAAAAAGTATGTCTATATGCTGCAATAGCAGTTTCATTGCACATTAAAGTGCGTTTGGCGCCAAAAAGCATGTTTATTTCATATTTCACACGGTGTTTTACGCTCCTGAATGAAATGGACCACTTGGATGTGTGTCGAAGCGATCATTTTATATGTTCAATTTTTGTATCCCGCGCCATGAAAATGAGTGACTTCCGGCTCCAGTCTCGTGTTTAGGACGAATGCAAATGTGACGTCACCCGTGTCAGCATCTCACAATAAAGCATTGCTTTATGGCATGCAGATAGACTGCGGATTCAGCTGATTTTGCACCAAGGTGCAGCTACACCTGTATGAGCCTTTTTAGGTTTCAGAAAGTTCCCATTCACCCCGAGATCGGCCAAAACAAGTGTGTGACAACTGTGGGACCATTGGACTTACGAGGAAGTGAGTAAACATCGTGTTTTTTAAAAAATGCATCACGTTAAATATTTAACGCAATTAATGCATGCGTTGCACGACCCACTCACGCATTGTCGCGCTCAATCTGTAATGGTGCCGTTTTACCCGTTTAGAGTGATAAAACGCAGTGTAAAATGAGTAGGGTGAATTTTGGCAGCCTTTGGAGCCTTGTTTTAAGAGGCTAAAGCCTTACGATCCCTCTCCCTACGATTAGAAATATCATGGGAAGCAAAGTGGGGAAGCAAGTTAGCAATTGATCTTTTTCTTAACAGCTTATGTTATTTCCCAACGCAGAGAAGATATATCAATTGGTAGCACTACGCACAGTCGTGGTTCCACTTCCCATCATGCATTTGGGCATGGCTACAGTATCATTTACTGAAAGCTCAACAAATACACCAGATGGCAATATTTAGTCACAATATACAAAGTCACAAGTCTTTCTATCCGTGGATCCCTCTCACAGAAAGAATGTTAATAATGGAAATGCCATTTTGAGGATTTATTGCCATAAATAACAAATACAGTACTTTGTACTACTGTATGTTGAATGTATATATTTGTCCGAGTTTTATTCATTTTATTCTCAATTCATTGCCAAAATGTATATGATCGGGAAAATTTTTCGGGAATGATTGGAATTGAATCGGGAGCAAAAAAAAGCAATCGGATCGGGAAATATCGGGATCGGCAGATACTCAAACTAAAACGATCGGGAGCAAAAAAAACATGATCGGAACAACCCTAGTCATGACCATACCATTTATTTAGCAATTGGGGAAAAATACTGAGAAAAACCAAATATCGTGTAAAAATATTGGAGTAGAGAGATTGAAACAATGACATTTTGGTGTTATACTTGTATAACGCTTTTCCACCTTTCAAGGCGCTCAAAGCACTTTACACTACATCGCCATTTACCTACTGGTGACGCAGCACCAGGAGCAATGTGGTGTTCAGTATCTTGCTCAAGGATACTTAGGCGAGTTCATCAGGGCAGAGAATCGAACCCACAGAGCGCTATAATGGCAGGCGGGGCTAAACGGCAGATTAAAAGACTAATTTCTTGTCATCTGCGTTTTGCCAAATTGTTGTATACAGTCGAATCGTCTCAAAATATGATTCAAATTCACATAATATTGCTATTTAAGTTTTTTAATTTTTAGCTTAGAATCAATAATTGATGTCTAATATTTAGTTTAAACTTTTAAAAGGATAAATATTTGAAAAAGAAAATCTCAACCACTCCTTGATGTCTGCGATTTCTGCATTGCGACCCTTGTTATAATACCGTGTCTCACCCATAAAATCCCCAAAAAGTCCGGTTGTGGCCATATACAGCTGTGTCTTGACACTCGGTGAGACATGCTACATGGAGTTTTTGGATCGAAACAAGGTAAGTACTCGTACTATCTCGTTAAAATCATGGTGCCTTTAATTATGCTCTCTCATGCTCTCAATTCGAGTCAGGGTTTAGGGGTTTAATTTTTTTTTTTCTTTTTAAATGCCCTCCTGTTCAAAATTTTTCTTCCCCCAGAAAATTGAGATTTTAAGTTTTCCAATGATGATCATATAGGACAATTTTGAAATTTGGCCAAATTGGGGGACTCAGAGCGGAACTTCAAGTCACCTGAGTGTTTTCCAACATACAACATTTTTTTTTGCCCATCGCAAAATACGTGATGGCAACACACTAAAACTGCAAATTGGGGCCTCGAAATATTGTCCCTTGGGCCATAATTGGTCCCTAAGTAGCACTTTTGAGACTGCTTTCCAATATGAATGTGATAAGAATGTTTAAGGCAGGGGTGTCCAAACTTTTAGCAAAGGGGGCCAGATTTGGTCTGGTAAAAATGTGGGGGGCCGACCTTGGCTGACGTCTTTTACGAAGAAGAACATATTTAAGCAAATTTTAGCAACCCATTCTGTGTGTTACATTTGCTTTATTATTTTTTTTTAATGAATAATTTCGACAATCTCGCAACTAGCCTTTGTGGCGCTCTCTTTCGACTCTCGAGCTCTTGCAAAATACTACTACTGTGAAATTGAACTAGCTTCAAGTTGCTTCGATTTCTCGCTGCAGATCTTCCCTGTAATCTTGTTGTACATGACAGCATGTCTTG
The DNA here is from genome assembly GCF_030265065.1 of Corythoichthys intestinalis. Classification (NCBI taxonomy): domain Eukaryota; kingdom Metazoa; phylum Chordata; class Actinopteri; order Syngnathiformes; family Syngnathidae; genus Corythoichthys; species Corythoichthys intestinalis. Next base: position 36,587,518 of record NC_080403.1, on the reverse strand, counting down.
TTTGGTAATATCGCCTCACATTGAACTTTTTAAAAACAGCGACTGTCTCTTTGCAAATGAGGCAGACACAGTTATTGCGTATTTTAGTAAAGAAATAATCCAATTTCCACTTATCCTTGAAGTATTGGCCATCGCAGTCAACTTTTTTTTGTTGATTGTCGCCATTTTAGAAAATTGAAAGTAAAGGGTCACACTGGGTAATGTTGCTTAGAGTGCTGCTGCCTTTAGTGGATAAACGAGGAGCAGCATTTAGTGTGTAAACTACTTCATATGCTGGTAGCAGTACTGCTGACCAATTTATTAAGTGTGTGCTGGCCAGGCATTATTGATTTTATGACAGAGGCTGGGGGCCGGATGAAATTTGACCACGGGCCGCATTTGGACCCCGGGCCGGACTTTGGACATGTCTGGTTTAAGGGGATGAGTTTAATTCGTGAATGAAAGGGTTAAGGCGCAAAACCACTAAGCGACTTGCGGACGTCAAGCAGCAAGAGTCTAACAATTGTAAAAGAATGGTGCAGTCGCAAGCATGATCTCTTAAGTAGAATGAATCAAAATTAAACAATCTTTTTAGAAAGCTTGAAACAATCAAATCAGTTCTTCCTTGAAGGGACAGACTGTATGTTCTGTCTAGTAATGCTACTTCTCTTTATTGAAGAATAAATATTCATTCATATGTTGAGACCAGCAGACTGTATTAATTGAGAACTAAACCAGTCAGTCAGCATGAATAACAGCAAAACACAACTTTACAGAACTATGCCATTGTGCATCTTATATCCATTCAAATATACTAAACAATTATATATATATATATATATATATATATATATATATATATACATATATATATATATACATATATATACATATACACATATACAGTGCCTTGCAAAAGTATTCGGCCCCCTTGAATCTTGCAACCTTTCGCCACATTTCAGGCTTCAAACATAAAGATATGAAATTTAATTTTTTTGTCAAGAATCAACAACAAGTGGGACACAATCGTGAAGTGGAACAACATTTATTGGATAATTTAAACTTTTTTAACAAATAAAAAACTGAAAAGTGGGGCGTGCAATATTATTCGGCCCCTTTACTTTCAGTGCAGCAAACTCACTCCATAAGTTCAGTGAGGATCTCTGAATGATCCAATGTTGTCCTAAATGACCGATGATGATAAATAGAATCCACCTGTGTGTAATCAAGTCTCCGTATAAATGCACCTGCTCTGTGATACTCTCAGGGTTCTGTTTAAAGTGCAGAGAGCATTATGAAAACCAAGGGACACACCAGGCAGGTCCGAGATACTGTTGTGGAGAAGTTTAAAGCCGGATTTGGATACAAAAATATTTCCCAAGCTTTAAACATCTCAAGGAGCACTGTGCAAGCCATCATATTGAAATGGAAGGAGCATCAGACCACTGCAAATCTACCAAGACCCGGCCGTCCTTCCAAACTTTCTTCTCAAACAAGGAGAAAACTGATCAGAGATGCAGCCAAGAGGCCCATGATCACTCTGGATGAACTGCAGAGATCTACAGCTGAGGTGGGAGAGTCTGTCCATAGGACAACAATCAGTCGTACACTGCACAAATCTGGCCTTTATGGAAGAGTGGCAAGAAGAAAGCCATTTCTCAAAGATATCCATAAAAAGTCTCGTTTAAAGTTTGCCACAAGCCACCTGGGAGACACACCAAACATGTGGAAGAAGGTGCTCTGGTCAGATGAAACCAAAATTGAACTTTTTGGCCAAAGTGCAAAACGATATGTTTGGCGTAAAAGCAACACAGCTCATCACCCTGAACACACCATCCCCACTGTCAAACATGGTGGTGGCAGCATCATGGTTTGGGCCTGCTTTTCTTCAGCAGGGACAGGGAAGATGGTTAAAATTGACGGGAAGATGGATGCAGCCAAATACAGGAACATTCTGGAAGAAAACCTGTTGGTATCTGCACAAGACCTCAGACTGGGACGGAGATTTATCTTCCAACAGGACAATGATCCAAAACATAAAGCCAAATCTACAATGGAATGGTTCAAAAATAAACGTATCCAGGTGTTAGAATGGCCAAGTCAAAGTCCAGACCTGAATCCAATCGAGAATCTGTGGAAAGAGCTGATGACTGCTGTTCACAAACACTCTCCATCCAACCTCACTGAGCTCGAGCTGTTTTGCAAGGAAGAATGGGCAAGAATGTCAGTCTCTCGATGTGCAAAACTGATAGAAACATACCCCAAGCGACTTGCAGCTGTAATTGGAGCAAAAGGTGGCGCTACAAATTATTAACGCAAGGGGGCCGAATAATATTGCACGCCCCACTTTTCAGTTTTTTATTTGTTAAAAAAGTTTAAATTATCCAATAAATTTTGTTCCACTTCACGATTGTGTCCCACTTGTTGTTGATTTTTGACAAAAAAATTAAAATTTTATATCTTTATGTTTGAAGCCTGAAATGTGGCGAAAGGTTGCAAGGTTCAAGGGGGCCGAATACTTTTGCAAGGCACTGTATATATATATATATATATATATATATATATATATATTCAATTACTTTTCATTCAGAAAAGCTGTCATTTGTGAACACCTTGAGGGGAGGTTTGATATATTGTCAAGCACTACATACATAATAAATGTTTCGGGAAGATACAGTATAAGTAGCCACAGTTCTCACGGAGAACTCACACAAGCACAGTGAGGACATGAAAACTCCAGAAAGGCTTTAGTTTTGATTCAAATTAAAGATTTTTGTTGCTTTGAGGTGGCAGTTTAACCCACTGGGCCACCCTATTATAAACATTTTCAAATGTATTTTAAAATCTTAGGAGTTCTTTGATACATGTGCAGTCTGGCACTATAACCTGAAAGAATGTACTTATTGTGGCTTTCTTTTTAAGAAAAACAACTTTGAAAGTACCAAGTCCACTAACAGGAAAATACAAATGATGCCAGATGTAACCACACATCTCATGCTTCGATTATATCGTGTGTCCTGCAAATGGCCTATAGTTTTACAGCATGTTCAGTACTCACATGAATCGAATTTTGACAGTCTTTCTGTAAAAACAACGGACCTTAATAATGCTTCATTCTGCCCGACCTCCGTAATTTTTTAGATATCTAAATAGTGGATTCATCCACTGTCCACAAATCATAGACTTCAATATCAATTGACGGGAAACGGGGGGCGGGGCTGCTCCGAAGGGGGCCTATTTTCGAAAATTTAAAATTCAAATATTTTCAAAAACCAAAGCCGCTAACGACCTAAAACCAAAACAGGCACCTCCCATAGGCTTATATTAGTCTCCATGAGCAACGGCCTTAAAAAAAAAAATCATAGTTGTGCCTCTATAAAATCCTGATTAATTAATTTTTATATAAGGAAACAAAATTTAAAATGGCTATAAAATTCTCGGATTTTACGCTAGATGCACAAAAATCACCAAATGCGGAGATAAACACCTATATTTTTCGGATCAATAGCAATATTTAACATATCACATAAGTTTTTACCTGAAATAGTGACTTTAATTGTTTTTATTTAGAGCAATTTTGACATGTTTTCAAGAGCTAATAAATTCCTCAATTTTCACATCAGAAATGTAATACTTGAGGAAAGCATGCAGAATCATATTAATTTTACTCAACAAAAGCAAATGTAGCATTTTTCTGTATGCAATCACAACTTATTTAGGTTGAATTCCGATGTCACTATTACCTCAGCACATCTTGGCGGCTATCTGGCCCTTGTCATTTTTAGATTGAAATGTTACATAAAATAAAACACGTAAAAGCCAAAAAAAATTTTATGGATGCAGAAATGTCAAAATTACTAGTTTTTTGCCAGAAAAATTGACAGTTGGCAAAAAATTACTTGATTATTTGAATATAAAGTAAGTAAAGGAAGTAAAGCCGAAGTGGGACATTATAGACCCGCCCTCGTATAGAAACAACGTAATTTGTGCTACTTTTCGCCGGTAATCTTTCAAAAACGAACATGCCGATCACGCATTGCTTTTTTTGGAACATGTAGAAACGACTCTAGACAATACGACACATGAAGGATGTTTATTTCATACGTTTCCGGAAACCAAAAACTTGGGAGGAAAAGATGTGAAGACCGAATCAACTTGCGCGGACTTTTCACCAGCTCGGTGTATCCATTCACATTTCATATGCAGTAAACGTTTTTGTTGGGTTGGCATGGTCTTTCAGAGGACAAAGAGGTAAGCCATTTTTATATTTTCAACTTATTTTTTTAGCGTAACGTTGTGCCGTACTGCTTCTGTCTGACAATGAATGCCCTGAAAATAATTACAATGGTATCTGACTGCCACTGTTACCGTTTCTGTTATATATATATATATATATATATATATATATATATATATATATATATATATATGTATATATATATGTATATATATATATATATAAAACAACTTTAGTAAGGAGGAAGTGTAAATAATATATATATATATACAAATATAAAACAACTTTAGTAAGGGGGAAGTGTAAATAAACTATAGAATTAAGATTTGTTATCAATTAAAAAATTAAAAGTATTTGTTGGCTGTCACTGAGTAGCATTTGCGATCGCTACACAAAGCTAACTAAATTACCCCCAAGAACGGTCGGAGATGTAGGACAACCAGAGGATATATAAGAAAGACAGGGCTGATGGTAAAGGATAGCTTGTTGAAACAGGAAAAAGTCATTGTCAGTCGCGTCAATTAAAAAAGTTAAAGCTATGCTTAGGTCGGCTCGTTTTTTCGTCTTTTTCAGCCTTCGACACTCAAGCCATCTCTTTAACTGAACATTTTTATGTTCTTCCACATCTTTGCCAGTGAATTTGGCACCAGGCACATCATTTTCGGAGAGAATTGGTAGGTTTAGCTCTGTAAACATCTCCTTCGTACACGATTTCCATTCATTTCCTATTAGGGACAAACGGTGGCTTGTTCCTACATAGCAACAGTAGCTAATGTCATGAATATTAATGAGCGGAAGAGACGTGTTGCTTGCGGTACGCCATTACAGAGGTCAAACGTTTCCTGTCGTTTTTCACCAGGTTTGCACACACTGCAGGAGGGATCTTGACCCATCCATCAGTCAGATTTCTGGACTGTCGCTGAGAAACACAGAGATTGAGCTCCTTCCAAAGGTTTTCTATTGGGTTTAGGTCTGGGGACCGGCTAGACCATGCTCAAACCTTGTTATGCCACTCCTTGGTTTTCCTGGCTGTGTGCTTCGGGTTATTGTCATGTTGGAAGACCCAGGCACGACTCATCTTCAACGCTCTGACTGAAAGAAGGAAGGTTGTTCCCCAAAATCTCACACTACAGGGTCCCAGTCATCCTCTCTTTAATAGAGTGCGCTCGCCCTGTCCCATGCGTAGAAAAACACCCAAAAGCATGATGCTACCACCTCCGTGCTTCATAGTAGGGATGGTGTTCTTGAGATAGTACTCATCATTCTTCTTCCTCCAAACACGGTTAGTGGAATTCTGACCAAAAAGTTCTATTTTACTCTCATCTGATCACAACACTTGCTTCTATGACTCCTCTGCATCAGCCAGATCGTCATAGGCAAACTTAAGACTGGCCTTGATTGAAGCAGGAGAACCTTCCATGACGTCATAGTGTATTACCAACAGTAACCTTGGAAACGGTGCTCCCAGCTCTTTTCAGGTCATTGACCAACTCCAGTCGTTTAGTTGTGGGCTGATTCCTCACCTTTCTTAGGATCATTGAGACCCCACTAGTTGACATCTTTCATGGGGTTCTACTCCGATTGAGATTGACCGTCATGTTTAGCTTCTTCCATTTTCTAATGATTGCTCCAATAGTGGACCTTTTTTCACCAAGCTGCTTGGCAATTGCTCCGTAGCCCTTTCTAGCCTTGTGGAGGTGAACAATTTTGTCTCTGGTGTCTTTGGACAGCTCTTTGGTCCTGACCATGTTACAAGTTTGAATCTTAGTGATTGTATGGGGTGGACAGGTGTCTTTATGTTGCCATTGATCTCAAACAAGTGCATCTGATTCAGGATGATACATGGAGTGGAGGTGGACTTTTAATAGGCGGACCAACAGGTCTTTCAGGGTCAGAATTCTAGCTGATAGACAGGTGTTCAAATACCTATTTGCGGCTGTATCCGATAAATAAATTGTTGTTAAAAAATCATGTATTTTGATTTCTGGATTTTTCTTTTTATATTATCTCTCTCTCAGTGGACATGCACCTGCGATAAAAAATTCAAACTCCTCCATGATTTCTAAGTTGGAGAACTTGCAAAATAGCAGGGTGTTCAAATACTTATTTTCTTCATAGTACATAAGGTAAGGCACAAAGTAAGAAATATATTTTTTTATATGAATAAAGTTGCAGCAAAAAAGTGTAATCCGGCTGACCACCCAATCTTAATAGCCAAATGAACTCCCTGCACTCAGTCTGCCCTTCCACAGGAATCATCACCTCCCTCGTCTTAGTCCCACCCCCTTTCCTTTTGGCAGCAGTGACGGCACTTCTGCTGAACAAATCGCTTCCAGCTCAGGTCATATTCACGATGTTTAATCTGGGAGAAAACCAGATGTGTTTTGTGAAGATGCACACAAGGTAATAGCAGTTCTTTCTTTAATGAATGGAATCATTTTCCCCATAACGTTCAAGAACAACAGCAACTGAACAGGCTATTAGCGTTCATGATCGGTGCTATTTGTTATTTAAGAACACACGCTACCAAATAAAACAATCACGACAAAAGAAGAAACCTTAGACACACAGGCAGCCCTCAACCATTCAAGTTTTTTTTAAAGGAGAGAAGAATAAACAACTTTCTGTTGGTTTTTGCCTTTTTTTTGTCATGGGCAGAAAGTTAACTAGCCATGTGGCAACAATACCACATCGTTTTATCTACTGTACTACATTATATGAGGCCATATTCATTATAAGTATTATATATAGCTATTGTTATGAGATGCTGGGATGTTGTTGTTTCTCTTTGACTCAGGTTCAGATACACGGTCACTCCAAGAAAGTTTGCTAGGCCCTATGTGTTTCACAAAACCACTAATAGTCAGAACAAACGATATAATCCAGTAAAAGCGTTTCTTGGAAAGTGTTAAACGAGAGCTTAATAGCATAGTATAGCTGAGCCATATGTGTCCCCAAGTCTGGACAGTTCTTGTGGGAGCACCAGTATGTCCTCCATGCAGCACTACTTGTGCCCAAGCAGACATGAGGATCTGTTGCACACATTCCCTCTCGGTATGCACACCCACACACACTCATGGCTAGTTATTGTTTTTTTTTTTGTGTTTTTCCTGAAAAGAAAACAGTCGAGGCATTTCTTTTCTTCTGACAAAAAAAGAACTGATCAATGACCAGAACACAAATGTACAGTATGTATACAAACCTGGATGCTGGACTCAGCATGGATGAGTTCATTTAGTCAGAACACTGGAAGTTCAAAAACAGAAAGGCTCTTCAGACTATCATTTCCTGGAAGATGTTTTCCTGTCATTCTTCTGCTTTGTGTCCTGTTGAAACACAATGCAGTAGAATCCTGAAAGACTTTCTGATCCCGATTCGAAACATGTACTCCCTGTCCAATTATTGTGGTTTGAAACTTGTATTGTGCGATAGAAACTTGAGGGTGGTATATTGCTTGTTTGTCTCAGACTGTTTATATGCAGGTTTTGTGGATTTTTTTTGGGCTTGTGCCCTTGTATTGTGCTTGTGAGACAATAGCTAGGAAGAACAAATGTTGAGCGATGACAAAAGAAAAGGCTCCGAGGAGAGACATCCACTTGAAGGATACAAAATATTGAATCATAGCAATTTATTGCAAAAATATGTTATAGAATACATGATGAGCGAGCAGTTTCAGGAAAACAATTGCATTTCACAGCTCTCACTTGCTTTACTGACCTAGAGAGGGCAAAAGTAGAATACAGGGAGCCCTCGGGTTAGTGTCCACGACCTACGACATTTCGACTATACAACGCCCCTACCTCGTCTGCCATTTAGCCCCCAGCACCACTGTTTCTGCTTAGCCAGTGCATAGTGCTTGTCTGTGTTTGTGTGCTGGGAGTATCTTTGCCAATTTCGCCCTCCTTTTTTCACATTATGGCTCCAAAGGAGAAAGCTGGGTCTTCTAACGATGCTGGTCCAGCCAAAAGAAAAGCAATTACCGTATTGGTCCGAATATAAGACGGCATTGAAATAAGACTGAAAAAGAGGGGGTCGTCTTATATTCGCAGTCTAGACATTATACCCACTGACGACGCTAGATGGCACCAACTATCATTGAAGCGATGTTCTGTCATGACAGATCTCAGCTACTCTCCCCATTCACGACGCTAGATGGCGCCAGATATCATTGAAGCGATGTTCTGTCATGGCAGATCTCATCTACTCTGAAGTTTAACCAGTTTGCATTATTTTATTGCAATGTTTTTCCTTATTCAGATTTGTTTCAACACTACAGTTACAGTTAGACTTCACTTTGATGGTTAATGCAGTTATTGCAATTTTGTTGTTTTATCACAATACATTGGTTTATTTACATTTCAAAAACCAGAAGCCATTCATTTAAGAATGTGATTGCACTTTAGTTTACATATTTAATAGGGCTGTCAAAATTATCGCGTTAACGGGCGTTAATTAATTTTTTTAATTAATCACGTTAAAATATTTGACGCAATTAACGCACCCGCTGGCATATTGCCTCAAACATTATTACAATGAGGCCGTTTATGGACATTAAGAGTGAAGAGAATGCCACCGCCCGCATACTCATGTCTTCTAAACGTGGGAGAATTAGTAGTTGTGAGACGTTTATACTGTATTCACAATGCAATGCAAATTGCTATTTGTGCTCCACACATATTTTGGTAAGTTTTCTTTCTTTTAGTGGCAATTATGTGTCTCTTGTTTTATTTTGGGTAAGATATGTACAGATACAGTGGGGAGAACAAGTATTTGATACACTGCCAATGGGTTTTGGCAGTGTATCAAATACTTGTTCTCCCCACTGTATATGTTATACAGTAAAGGCGAGTGGACACAGGCACGCCGTTTATTGGCATAAGCTTCTCCTTCATAACAAACATAAGTATCCTTTAGTGAAAGCACAACAAAAATAATATTCCTATCTCTCAAAAAAAAAAAATGTTCTCAAAAAGAAAAGCACTTCAGTCTATAGTAATGAGGCCCTATTCTGACACACAGTTAAACAACAATGCTAAATAAACTGGCATTCCATATCAATTTAGCTATGCAAAATACACGTAAAACTTTTCACTCTATTTTTATTATTGTTATTTTTATTCTTATTATTATTATATTAACTCTACTTTTGATTGAAAATTTTACAAAATTTATTAAAACGAAAACATGAAGAGGGGTTTTAATATAAAATTACTATAACTTGTAACTATAACATTTATCGTTTAAGAACTACAGAACTTTCTATCCGTGGATCACTTTAACAGAAAGAATGTTAATAATGCCATTTGTGGATTTATTGTTACAATAAACAAATACAGTACTGATGTACAGTATGTTGTATGTATATATCCGTCATGTGTCTTATCTTTCCATTCCAACAATAATTTACATAAAAATATGGCATATTTTAGAGATGGTTTGAATTGCGATTAATTGCGATTAATTACGATTAATTAATTTTTAAGCTGTAATTAACTCGATTAAAAATTTTAATCGTTTGACAGCCCTAATATTTAAATGTTCAAATATTAAGATTTGAATGAGGCAAAATAACATGCTTTTTCTCTCAAATATATTCTTATAATCATTTGTTTCGGATGTACTGTAATTATTTTCTGTATAAAAATTAATTTGGTGTTCAAAAAGTCTTACCAAACTTGAGTCTTGAAAAAGAGGGGGTCGTCTTATAATCAGGGCCGTCTTGTATTCGAGCCAATACGGTACTATGGAATCTAAGCTTTACATCATAAAAAGGTCAAAGAATGGAGAGTCACTGACGAAGATCGGTAAAGACTTTGCATTCAGACCAAAGTTAAACCAACACCTGAAAACGCCTTGCTTGCACTATGCTGATCCGTTGCCAAAAGCAGTTTTGTTTTCACACAGACCTGACATTGCCAAATGTTACTGCATCCTCAGCAATAGCTCTCACAGCCTTTCCGTCTTCTCCATCCATCACTCAGCGTTAACAGAAAGTACAGCATGTTATTTTATTTTAATATATTGTAGCGTCAACAAAGACAACTTTGTTAAGAATTTTCAATGGTTTATTTGCAACCGAAAGCATGGAAAACGATTACTGTTTAGCCGTAGCCAAAGCCAACAATAACAAAAACAAAACAACAGCCTTCCCACTTATTCGTCCACTCCTCCCACTCTTTCTTCAGTTAGTCACACGTTGCGTTTAGGGACAGTATTTAAAACACAACAATCCACACATCAACAACGCAACCTGAAGAATACATGCAACCCAATTTAATTTTTTTATACTAAGTAATTTGCCATAAATTTCGACTTTAATGGTGAAATCCGATTTACACAGAAATTTGGGTTGCGTCATCAGCATAGGAATAGAACTTCTTCATAACTCAAGGTCTCCCTTTGCATGATTTAGCCCATATGGTGAATAGCGTACTGCTCGTAACACGTCACCTTTACTCATTAATATTCATGACGTTAGCGACTGTTGCTGGGGGGCGGGGGGTCAAGCTCGCATTTGTCCCTCATGCTAGATGCATGTAAATAGTGTACGAATGAGCTGTTTACTGAGTTAAACCTACCAATTCTGTCCCGAAAATGATGTCCCCGGTGCCAAATTCACTGGTAAAGATATGGAAGAACATACAAATGTTTAGTGAAAGATATGGCTTGAGTGCAAGGGCTGAAAACACGGGAAAAGGTGCCGTCCTGATTCAGAGGTAGCTTTTTTATCGCTACCTTTTTCTTGTATTCATTGCCTTACGCCACTGACAATCACATTCTCCTGTTTCAACAAGCTATCCTTTACCACCATATGCCCCGTCTTTCTTGTATTTTATATCCTCTGGTTGTCTTACGTCTTTCTATGACCGTTCATGGGGGTAATTTATATTGCTATTTTTGTGTAGCGATCACAAGTGCTACTCGGTGACAGCCAATGAACGCATATAATTTTTTTCATTAAAAACAAATCTTAATTCTATTAATTTATTTACAGCCCCCCCCCCCCCTTTCTAAGGTTGTTTCTTTACAACAAAAAAGGTAAAGCTGTTAAATCTAGAGCCTACTTGTAGGCATAAACAGGATTACCACTAAAAGACCAAAAAGAGAAAGAAAAATAGGCCTACATGACTGTTGTGATATGGGTCGGGGATGAGATCCTGCCCCAAGTGGAGGAGTTCAAGTATCATGGGGTCTTGTTCACAAGTGAGGGTAGGAGGGAGCGGGAAATTGACAGGCGGATCAGTGCAGCGTCTGCAGTGATGCGGACTCTGCACCGGTCCGTTGTGGTGAAGAAGGAGCCGGGCCAAAAGACGAAGCTCTCAATTTACCTGTCGATCTACGTTCCTACCCTCACCTATGGTCACGAGCTGTGGGTCGTGACCGAAAGAAAAAGATCCCGGATACAAGCGGCCGAAATGAGTTTCCTCCGCAGGGTGTCCGGGCTCTCCCTTAGAGATAGGGTGAGAAGCCCGGTCATCCGAGAGGGGCTTGGTGTCGAGCCGCTACTCCTCCACATTGAGAGGAGCCAGGTGAGGTGGCTTGGGCATCTGGTTGGGATGCCTCCTTGACGCCTCCCAGGAGAGGTGTTCTGGGCATGTCCCACCGGCGGGAGGCCCCGGGGTCAACCCAGGACACGCTAGAGAGACTATGTCGCCCGGCTGGCCTGGGAACGCCTTGGAATCCCACCGGAGGAGCTGGCTGAAGTGGCTGGGGAGAGGGAAGTCTGGGCTTCCCTGCTAAAGCTGCTGCCCCTGCGACCTGACCCTGGACTAAGCGGAAGATAATGGATGGATGGATGGACTGTTGTGATGTATAAATAAAATCTTTTTTTTTTCTGGTCATTCATTGGCAGATTGAAGCAGCACGGCAAAACGCCACGCTAAAAAATAAGTAAAAATATCAAAATGGCTTACTTCTTCATGGCAGGCAGGATTGTCATCTGTAGGACAACCGCCCCCAACAATATTTACTGCATATGAAGGTGAATGGCTTCACCTAGCTGGCGTTAAACTGGTCTTTTGGACGTCCGCACATGTTGACCAATTGTTCACATTTGGGAAAGGAATGAAGAAAGCATCCTTCATATGTGGACGGTCGTAATGTCTATATTCGTTTGTACAAGTTCCATAGCAGCAGTGTTTACTCGGCATGTTCTTTTTTGAAAGATTTCCGGCAGAAAACAAGCAGTACTTGCAAGGGTTGTATGAGAGCACGCTTCGATGTTGACCCCCTTCCGGTTTACGATGGTGACGTCACGCAGCCCTGCAGTCTAAAAACAGCATTCGTGCGGTACGCTATTGTATTAAACATTCACTTATATTAGCCAGTAAGGTTATAAGCATACAAGGTAAGTATCGTAGTAGTTAGAGTCACTCTAGTATTAAAACAAGCTACAGTAACAAAAATAACATTTACGACATACACAACAAGTACAGTGAGCAATCTGGTAATGCATGTATACACCTCAGTCATTATTGTTTGGGGAAAAATGTATGTACATGTATTGCATATTGGAAAAAGCTTCGGCTGTTTTTTTGTTTGTTTTTTGTTTTTAACCCAATTTGCGCAAAAAGTAGGAAAGCTTTATCTCAACTTACTTGCAGATCTGTGGAGATTTGATAGAAGCTTGATAGATGGGTGACATTTGCATTGTTTATGAGGGGAGGCCGCTGGGATGATGTGTCAGACAATTTTTTTCTGGGTGTTTGGGACTGACGGCCACTGCATAGACTTTGGTAACACGTGACACCATTCTGTCAAGATTTGAATGCCATAGACCTAAACACAACAATGACCTGGAAACTTCATGTGGAAAGGAAACCAAGTACTGTAAATTCTTATTTTTTATTAAAATGTCACTTTTCATTTCTTGGGTCATTTCATTCCAACTTCTCAGTACAGTTTATCACGTATTTTCAGAAGCAAAGTTAAATGGAAGTTGGCAAATTTATTTCAAACTAGACACTTGGACTAACTAACATCAGATCAGCACACACGCATAGACGCACACAGACACAAACATGCACATTATTGACGAAATTAAATTAATTACTCCTGTTTAATTCACAGTGAGACCCTGTGAGCATGTGTGTTAAGGCCATATCCAGTTCAATAAAAATATATCATTTAAAACAAAGATGATATACAGTGTGTCTGTTGTGACACACATTAAGCAATGACTAATGTAACATTTTACCATTCCTTTCATATATGTATAAAAAGAAGCAAATTTACGTGAAATAAAAACAAAACTACTCATAAATTGACCAAGAGGGAAAGATGCTGACAGAATAATGCTGTCACCTAGTGGTTCTTTATCAAGTGGATGTCAGTCAGAGGGCACACAGCAAAAGAACACATATGTTTGGTGGTTTCTTAATTATATAATTGATTTTTAACAAATTTTTAATATTTATTTGTGTTGTACAGTGGTTTCAATCTCTCCGTTCTAAAATTGGTTTTCTAAGCTTCCACCCATGTTCCCAAAACATAGAAGTTAGCTTCACTGAACACTAAATTCTCTGTAGCTGTGAATGGGAGTGTGAATGGCTGTTCGTCTAAATGTGCCCTGCAATTTTCTGGCAACCAGTCCTGGTTGTACTACGGCACATGCCTAAAGTCAACTGTTATAATTAGGACAAGCTGTATAGAAAATGGATGGGTGGCTTTTTCTCATGTTGTATTAAGCAGCCATAACTTTTAAAGTTTTGGTACATAATTTTTTTGAGGGGAGCGCAAGGGTATGGTTACATTTTCCATATGTGTCATCACGACCATCCTTCTGCATTACAAAAACACTAGATACTAGTTAAAGGCTCGCTCACCTTTATTGACATGTGATGATTCTGTGTAATCTCCATTCGAATGTGCCATTTTCAGATTTAGAGGTTCTGCTGTATCTGTATCTGCTATATCTGCTGTGCTTCAGAGCCAGCAATGGTCGCAATGGCTGAAAAAAAAAAAGAGCCAAATATTAAAGGCGAAGACAGACAGATAACACAGAACAAAGTGCTTTTTTTTTTGTTTTTGTTTTTTTTTGTGATGCACATAAGCAAGACAATAAAATTCCGGAGCTTCATCAGATTAAGTCTTCTACCAGTAATCAAATCAACAATACACTTTCCCCCCATTAAATAACAGTATCCTATTATATATAATTAAGTCATCTAGTATACCTCTGTATGAGAGGTGGGTAGCGTAACTAAGAAATTTACTCAAGTAACAGTAGCATTACTTCAAAATAATATTACTCAAGTAAAAGTAGTCATCCAAAAAATGTACTCAAATACCAGTAAAAAAGTATCCAGGGAAAAGAATACTCAAGTAATGAGTAACATTTTGAGTAACTGCTTTTTTTTTTTTTTTATGCTGGTATTTGTTCTGTCAGCACACACTTATCTAAATGAACTGTTGTTATAATAGAAACAGAAAAAGAAAAGAAAAAACATTGAATCCCAGCATCAGAAAAAAACGGAAGGTAAGCATTATTAGTCCAAGGAACGTGATTGCCCTCTAGTGGAGAAAATAGTTCTTAGTTTGAATAGTGAATAGTTCCTTCATAGTTAGTTTATCACAAAAAGTCAGAATACCCCTCGAATTTCTGCAGATATTTAAGTGTATCTTTTCATGGGACAACACTGACAAAATGACACTTTGACACAATGAAAAGTAGTCTGTGTGCAGCTTATATAATAGAGTTAGTTTATTTTTCCCTCAAAATAACTCAAAATATAGCCATTTATAATCTAAACTCCTGGCAACAAAAGTGAGTACACCCCTGTAAAAAAACATACATCCCTAAATGTCCAAATTGTTTACTGCTTGTCTGTGGACTGCATTTTCCCTCCAAAATGTCATGTGACTTGTTACAGGAGTGCTGTCAGCATTGCTGCAGAGGAGGAAAAATGGAGGGAAAATGATAAGCAGTACTCAATCTGGACATTTAGGGATGTACGTTTTTTCATAGGAGTGTACTCACTTTTGTTGCCAGGGGTTTAGATATTAATGGCTATATTTTGAGTTATTTTGAGGGGAAAATAAACTAACTCTATTATATAAGCTGCACACAGACTACTTTTCATTGTGTCAAAGTGTCATTTTGTCAGTGTTGTCCCATGAAAAGATATACTTAAATATCTGCAGAAATGCGAGGGGTGTACTCACTTTTATGATACACTGTACAATTATGAAATTAAAAGGATCATATCTCCAGTTTTCCGTGGTCAAGTCAGTTCCAAATAAAAACTGGGAGAGAGGGTTAAATCCGCGCTTTCGATTAATGTTGAAGGCATCGCTCTATGTCGAATACTTCATTTTTTTTATGGTGCTTTAAAGACGCCACGTGATTGAACAGGCTGACGGGATCATAAAATGGCAAGCTTGCATCTGATTGGTGTAATGGAGTCATGTGATTATTGTTGCGACGTCTCATTAGTGGCATTGCTGGCAAAAAAATAAATAAATCTAATACGTAGAAGAAAGAGGAAAAATGTAATGACTCTTGAGTAGCCCAAAGTAGCAGAGAAAGAGGAGCTTTTTTTTTTCTTTACGAATATACTCAAGTAAAAAGAAGGCTTAGTAAAGCTACTCGTAGAAGTACATTTTTACTCAAGTAAATGTAATAGAATACATGTAATGCGTTACTACCCACCTCTGCTCTGCATATAAGAAGCTGTTTCTTTTATTTTGGCTGGTTTTACTCTGCGGTTTGATACCAGGTTGGTATGCATAAGAGACTGTTTTTTTCAAGTACCTGACCTTTAAAAAAAAAAAAAAAAAAAACATGTTTTAGCAATCATACAAAAACACTACAAAAGTTGAATTTCTGTCATTATTTTTCTAAGTAAAAAATAAAAATAACCAAAGTAGCGTCATTGTCGTATGACTCAGAAGTGGGTTTGTTGTCTTTTATTTTATATATACACTGAAATTTTTCTCGGTTGGTATGCTACTGTTTTAGTATAACAACATATGATACATGTGTTGTAAAGCATATAAATAGTGCTTCAATTATTATTTTACTATTATCTCAACTCCCACTTACATACACCTAATACTTTATTCTCCCGATCTGTTGACAACATGTCAGACAACGGGAGGAAGACATGTTCCTTGAGAAAGAGTTATGAGCTGATAAGAACCGGGAAAGGGGCATGATAAACCTGTGAAGTGTGAGGAAAGACAGGAGCTGTATTTATATGAGGAATGAGTACACAGAGCAGCTGCGCTTTGTGTAGAGAAGTTGAGCTGGGGGAGGAAGAAGAGAACACACAGAAGTTAGATCAGAGCTCATTCCTATTCTCCCAAATTGCACAAATGAAGCAAGAAGGGAAAATCACAAATGCTGTATACATAAAGAGTCACGCACACACACTTGCGAGAAATAGATGAGTGGTTTGCTCAGGGTCGTGAAAGCAAACAAAGTTGACTGTTCCCTTGAGTCTTAAAGGAGTATTCTGAGCAGTAAGGGAGAGGGTGCAAGTACATAAAGTGGAGAAGATTGTGTATAGATATGACTTTGACACTAGCTTTCTTAAGCATCTTGGCTTAGATGTCAATGAAAAGCACTGACACTCTTCCTGCGACAATGGGAAGTGATCCATCAAACTTGAGGAAAATTGTTGAGTACTTCTTGCGTAAATGCCAATGCACATTTTTTGTCAAATTAATGACCTGCAAGTTGCTTTTCTCTCATCCAGTATGGCTTCAAGGTTACAGCGGCACAAAATTGAGGTGCGAGTCTCATGTTGCAACATGTCAATCTAGTCTCAAACCAGTATAGTACATGTAGATTGTCACATGTTCATCTGTTGATGTACTATCGTACAGTAACACTTGGCTGTTTGTTAGATGACATTTTGATATTGACGTTCCTGCCAAATGGGATTGTAGAATGTTTGGGGAAAACAGTTACATTGGTTTTCAATGAGTCCCAAATGTGCCAGTTCCCCATGTGGCCAGGGCCCTGTGGGCTCTTTATAGCTGCTTGCTCTTTGTTTATTATTTTTTTACATTCCACAAAGGTTTGTCTTATTTTTACGCTAGAGATTTCCCAGTAAGTGGTGTAATGAGCAGGGTCTGACAGGGGGGAATTACTGCCTGTGGTGTCGTTTAGCTGAAAGCCAAAGCTGTCTCCGCCGAACTCCAAAAGGAGACATCTCAAACATCTTCAGTACACTCTGGCCTGTAGTGTAAGTACAATAATCCCCTCATATGCTCTTCTAAAAGCTTTTAGCCTCGTCTTGAGTCTGCATCTCATCACTCAACACGTCCATCCCTTGAAAGTGCGGGGCCACGGCGGGGGTGCAAAACAGTTCTACAAATTTCAACACTTCATACAACACTAAAGCATTTTGGCAAAGCCCATTCAAATTTCAATGAAAAATTGCAGGCAATATGTCAAGCAGTAAACCAGTATTAAATTTACCTGACAGTTACTCAAAATCGATTTTGTTTTTACCTAGATTAAATCTCCTCAACATCTTTTCTGGGGTGGCGGTAGAAAAGAAACTGGTGTTATGGCGTATGATTAGAGAGACAGAAAAAAAACAACTTTCAAGCAATTCAAGCAGACGAGAGTGCAGGTTCGCCAATGCGGTAAGGGCGATTTGCAGAGTCTAATGTTACACTATTTGTGTTTAAGTGTGTGACAAGAGAAGTTCACAATATCAATTAAAAGCTTGTTGTTGTACAGTATGTTCTCTCCAGCCAATTGTATACTGATAGAACCTCTGACGTTGAACTCCCTAAGGTTGGCTACTTCATAATTTGATCAAAATTAGTTCAATACAATTTTATATCTTACTAATTATCAGTTGAGGATAAACTGTGTAATAGCAAGGCTTGTACTTATCTGAGTAGTTTTAATGCTACAGTGGTATGAAAAAGTATCTGAACCTTTTGTAATTCCTCACATTTCTGCATGAAATCCCCATCAAATCTGATCTTTGTCAAAATCACATAGATGTAAAAACAGTGTCTGCTTTAACTAAAACCACCCAAACATTTATCGGTTTTCCTATTTTAATGAGGATGGCATGCAAACAATGACAGAAGAGAGCAATTGAAACCAATTTTTACCAAACAATTTAAGTCGGGTGTATGCCCAATCACTGATGGGTGGTTTAAAGCTGCCCAGCCCACTATAAAAGACACACCTGGCAAGAATCGTCTTGATGAGAAGCATTGTCTGATGTGCATCATGGCTCGGTCAAAAGAGCTGTCTGAAGACCTGCAATCAAGGATTGTTGATTTGTATAAAGCTGGGGAAGGATACAAACCAACTCTAAAAGTCTGGATGTTCATCAATCGACAGTCAGAGAAGTTGTCTACAAGTGGAGAGAGTTTGGCACTGTTGCTTCTCTCCCAAGGCGTAAGGTTTTGTGTCTGTTCCCTCCTAGTGTGTCCCTGTGATTGCCCATTGATTTCACCTGTTGTCCCTGCTCCTTGTGTATCCTCCAATCTGCATCCTCCTCTGTCACCCATCTGTTCCTCGTTGTCTCGTTACACCTCGCCTCTGTGTGTATATAAACTCCAAGTTTCTGTTTATGCCTTGTTGCGTCATTGTCAATGTCATTGTCAAGTCCTGTCCAAGCCCTCGTGTACCAGTCCCTCCGATTAAGTAAGTTTTGTTTGAACTTTGCCTTTTTGATCCCCAGTGCTTTTGGTTGTACTTTGTGTTTTTGTTAGTTATTATTATTAAACTTTTTTGAGTTCACCGCCCCCTGCCTGCCAATGGGGCGCCGTTTGTAAAGCAGTACATGCTAAAAATTACATCTTTTTCTCACATTTAGTGCCACACAGTGTTTAAAATGGTTTGAAATTTTTAGTCACTTTTTTTTTTTTTTGCACATTTACAACGCAATTTAGCAACTTAAATATTTTTTAGTTTTTAATAAGAAGTTTCAGACCTGTTTAAATCCAGAACTAAATATTTTAATCATAAATATATATCCTATATCCTAAATGTTAAATCTGGAAACTGTTGGAACTAAATTCACATGACTGGAGACCGGAAGTAACAAAATAAAAGCTGGAGCAACTCAGACTGTCTGTTTATGTTGATTAAAAATGAATAAAACCTACTCAACGGTGGCAGTCGGTTGGCTCTTGGACATGAGTCATTGTGATTATAACAAAATAGATAGCTAAAATGCACATTTAGGAGAAACTATTTAAAGAGTATTTTCTGTGCGCCAGCTTCTATTTTGTTACTTCCGGTCTCCAGTCATGTGAATTTTCATATTAAGCTAAATATTTAGTTCCAACTGTTTCCAGATTTAACATTTAGGATGCAAGACATAAATTTAAGATTTAAATTAAATATTTAGTTCTGAATTTAAACAATCAGGTCCAAAACTTCTTTTTAAAAAGAAATATTTAATTTGCTCAATGTTTTAAATGTGCAAAAAAAGTGACTCTAAAAATTTTACACCACATTTTAAACACTGTGTGGCGCTAAATGTGAGAAAATGTTTTAATTAATTTTCAGCATGTACTGCTTTACAAACGGCGCCCCATACCTGCCCGCGTTCCTGACACAAGGAGTGGCCGTCCACCAAAGATGATGCCAAGAGTTCACCGCAGAATACTCATAAAATAAAAAAGAACCCTAGAGTCTCTGCTAAAGACTTACAGAAATCACTGGCACAGTCCAATATCTCTGTGCACAGATCAACTATATGTAAAACTATGGCCAATAATGTTGTTCATGAGAGGACTCCACAGAGGAAGCCAATGCTGTCTAAAAAAAAAAAAAAAAAAAAAAATGATTGTTACTCGTTTAATGTTCGCAAAAAGGCACTTGGACACTCCACAGATGTTTTGGCAAAATATTATGTGAACTTATGAAACCAAAGTTGAATTTTTTGGGATTAACACACGATGTCATGTGTAGAGGAAAAATAGAACATCTCACCAATGTCAACACCTAGCCCCCACTGTGAAGCATGGCGGAGGGAGCACCATGATTTTGGGCTGTTTTGTTACCTCAGGGCTTGGACAACTTGCAATCATTAATGGAAGAATGTATTAAAAAGTTTATCAGGATGCTTTGCAGGAAAACCTGAGGCCATCTGTCAGACAGTTGAAGCTAAAAAGAGTATGGATTTTGCTGGGGACGGGAACTTAATAAACCCAAACAGATTGGGTTAATGGGGCTCAGGGCTTCATTTTCCCACGAATATGAACCTCGTTAATTGATAGGCTAAAAGATGAATGCAAAATAAATCTGTATTCACTCATACTACCTCATACTTCATATGTTTTGGTTCAGGTGATACCACATTCGATTCAAACCTTTGTTATCAAAAACTACGAAAGAAAATTTTTTGAAAACTTCTAGAATAAATGTCTGGATTTTATGTAAAAAAAAAAAAGAAACATTTGTCTTAAGATCACTCAATATCTGTCGAAATAATTAATTAAATACAACAGAAAAAACTTCTCAGGGTATAACAAAAATAAATAATAATGGAGCCGTCTTTCAGGTATAACACTACTGCTTTTGTCCGCAAGCACAGCCAAACTCAACAAAAAATTTTTTGCCTCCATTATGATGAATGTATGATTATCTGAAAAATGTCTGTATAGGCTGGAAATAAATATATATATATATACATATTTAAATAATGTAGAAATAAATACATTTTAGATGAATGCAAGTCATCAGCCAATCACAAACGTGTTTGAGGGGAAAAATGGACATGCACATTAAAATAGTGAAAAGAGATCAATCTAAGCCTGAACATCATGAAAATAATTCCCTTCATAATGATAGTGTCAATTCTATCCTTACAGCACATTGGAAGACAATCTAAATGATCTCTCTCGCTCTCTCGCTCTCTCTACGTATATATATTAGGGCTGTCAAAATTATCGCGTTAACGGGCGGTAATTAATTTTTTAAATTAATCACGTAAAAATATTTGACGCAATTAACACACTTGCCCAGCTCAGACAGATTTAAATGACAGTAGAGTGAAAGGCCCACTTGTTAATTGTGTTTTGCGGAGTTTTGCTGCCCTCTGCTGGCGCTTGGGTGCGACTGATTTTATAGGCTTCAGCACCCAGGAGCATTGTGTAAGTAATTATTGACATCAACAATGGCGGGCTACTAGTTTATTTTTTGATTGAAAATTTTACAAATTTTATTCAAACGAAAACATTAAGATGGGTTTTAATATAAAATTTCTATAACTTGCACAAACATTTTTCTTTTAAGAACTACAAGTATTTCTATCCATGGATCGCTTTAACAGAATGTTAATAATATTAATGCCATCTTGTTGATTTATTGTTATAATAAACAAATACAGTCCTTATGTACCTCATGTTGAATATATATATCCATCGTGTGTCTTATCTTTCCATTCCAACAATAATTTACAGAAAAATATGGCATATTATATAGATGGTTTGAATTGCGATTAATTAATTTTTAAGCTATAATTAACTCGATTAAAATTTTAATCGTTTGACAGCCCTAATATACATATATATATAATATATATATTAAAATTAATAGATTAAAAATTTTAATGCCATTAATGCCATTTTTAATTGCTTAAAAATTAATAATCATAATTAATCGCAATTAATCGCAATTCAAACCATCTATAAAATATGCCATATTTTTCTGTAACTTATATATTCTGTAAAATAAATTGTTGGAATGGAAAGATAAGACACAAGATGGATATATACATTCAACCTACGGTACATAAGGACTGTAGTGGGCATTTCACTCTACTGTCATTTAAATCTGTCTATGCTGTCCTCACTCCGAAGCGTCTAATTTTTCCAAAGCTAGACAGCTAGTGAACGACGCCTTAATAATCAGACTTCTTCCTTTTTCATCTGATTTATTAATAAAATGGCCTCAAACCATTGTCCTCTTTAGACCGTTGTAAAACTACAAAAAAAAGTACACAAGCATTGCATTAGCAAAAACGTTAGCTTAGCACGCTATACAGGTTCACTAAACATAAACAAAAAGCGTCTCATACAAAAAATATAACATTTCGCTTACTAACATAATATGTACATTCTTTACAACAACCATACTTACGGACAAATCTTGTCCAAGGATTATATAAGCACAATATTACAACGTAGGCGTCAGCCCGAGACGGCGTGCAGCCATATTGAACAGGCAAGAACACAATAAACCATGTTGCAAAGCGACCACAAGAGTTCGCTGTTAGACAGCACAAAAAGCCTTGCTGTAAAACTTACCAAAAGGCAGAATACTGTCTGAGCGGGACATATGTGTTAATTGCGTCAAATATTTTAACGTGATTAATTTAAAAAATTAATTACCGCGCGTTACGCTATTAAAATTTGTAATAATATTCTACAGTTCTTCACTTTCCTAAGGCAAAATTGCTTTCAAGACTGGAACAAATCAGAGGGCATCTAGCGTCCTTGAATAGACTGTGGTTAGACTCGAGGTACTCCAAACTTATTGCAATGCATTGTCATCTTGTCAGACGATGAATGAAAAGGTCAGCAAGAAATCATGTAAATACGGTTAATTAATCTGTCCTCATTGCACACTTTTTTCAGGCTTCTATAACTCTGAAAACCATACACCGTTCATGCACACACGCACCCGCAAACACACATCTCTGGCCTCAATGCTCACTATGAACTGGAACATCCAGGGAGCATGGTAATTAGGAGTCTGACTGCTGGCTGAAAATAAAATGATGAAACATACTCTTCATCTTCCTCTTATCTCTGTCCTACTCTCGCCGCTCTGCCAGGTGGTGATCATGTGACGTGAGGAGTGAGTCGTAATGAGGAAGATGTCAAGGGAATGTCTGATTGTGATCACTTCGTGCTGATGTCTGCAGCTTCAGAAATGTATTTGCGACTTGCCTCATCGTAAAAGCCCATATGTAGCCACAGTCTGTTTTTCTGGTTGGTGCAATGACATAACAACTGAAATTATTATTGCTGTGTTTGAACCCAACCACTTTTAGAAATTATTTGGTACCAATAAAACAAACAAAAAAAAACTCAATCCAATTACTTCTTCTTGGTCTGCTAGCTCTATAGGGTGTTTATGAGGAACTACAAGAATATGAACGCTAAAGGCTATTGCCGTTTGTGATATACAGTGGTATGAAAAAGTATCTGAATCTTTTGGAATTTCTCACATTTCTGCGTAAAATCACCATCAAATAAGATCTGATCTTTGCCAAAATCACACAGATGAAAAAAACTGCTTTAACTAAAACCAACCAAATATTTATAGTAGGGCTGTCAAAATTATCGCGTTAACGCGCGGTAATTAATTTTTTAATTAATCACGTTAAAATATTTGACGCAATAAACGCACATGTCCGGCTCAGACAGTATTCTGCCTTTTGGTAAGTTTTACAGCAAGGCTTTTTGTGCTGCAGCACAACAGCGAACTCTTGTGGTCGCTTTGCGACATGGTTTATTTCCTTTCTTGCCAGTTCATATGGCTGCACGAAGTCTCGGGCTGAAGCCTACGTTGTAATGTTGTGCTTATATGATCCTTGGACAAGATTTGTCCGTAAGTATGGTTGTTGTAAAGAATGTACGTATTATGTTAGTAAGCGAAATGTTCTATTTTTTGTATGAGACGATTTTTGTTTATGTTTAGTGAACCTGTATAGCGTGCTAAGCTAACGTTGTTGCTAATGCAATGCTTGTGTACTTTTTTTTTTTGTAGTTTTATGACGGTCTAAAGAGGACAATGGTTTGAGGCCATTTTATTAATAAATCAGATGAAAAAGGAAGAAGTCTGATTATTAAGGCGTCGTTCACTAGCTGTCTAGCTTTGGAAAAATTAGACGCTTCGGAGTGAGGACAGCATAGACAGATTTAAATGACAGTAGAGTGAAATGCCCACTACAGTCCTTATGTACCGTATGTTGAATGTACTGTATATATGCATCTTGTGTCTTATCTTTCCATTCCAACAATTTATTTTACAGAATATATATAATTTACAGAAAAATATGGCATATTTTATAGATGGTTTGAATTGCGATTAATTGCGATTAATTACGATTAATTAATTTTTAAGCTGTAATTAACTCGATTAAAAATTTTAATCGTTTGACAGCCCTAATTTATAGGTTTTCGTACTTTAATGAGGATATGAAAACAATGACAGAGGGGGGAGTTATGTGATCCATCACATTTAAAATTTTGTGGCCACCGCCTTTGGCAGCAATAACTTCAAGCGGATGCTTCCTGTAGCTGCAGATCAGTCTGGCACATCGATCAGGACTAATCTTGGCCCATTCTTCTCTACAAATCTGCTGTAGTTCAGTCAGATTCCTGGCATGTCTGGCATTAATCACTGTCTACACCATCTCAATTGGGTTCAAGTCTGGACTTTGACTTGGCCACTCCAGAACATGTTGTTCACTGAAACCATTCTCAAGTTGATTTACTTCTGTGTTTTGGATCATTGTCTTGTCAGCATCCATCCTCATTTTAGCTTCAATTGTCTGACAGACGGCCTCAGATTTTCATGTAAAACATCCTGATAAACTTTTGAATTCATTCTTTCATTAATGATTGCAAGTTGTCCAGGCCCTGAGGCAGCAAAAAAACAGCTCCAAATCATGACGCTCCCTCCACAATGCTTCACGGTGGGGATGAGGTGCTGATGTTGGTGAGCTGTTCCATTTTTCCTCCACACATGATATTGTGTGTTACTCCCAAACAATTCAACTTTGGTTTCATCAGTCCACAAAATATTTTGCCAAAACATCTGAGTGTCCAAGTGCCTTTTTGTGAACATTAAACGAGCAGCAATATATATATATTTTTTTTAGACAGCAGTTGCTTCCTCCATGGAGTCCTCCCATTAACACCATTCTTGGCCATAGTTTTACATATAGTTGATGTGTGCACAGAGATATTGGACTGTGTAAGTGATTTCTGTAAGTCTTTAGCAGACACTCTAGAGTTCTTTTTTTTTACCTAAGTATTCTATGCCGAACTTTTGGTGTCATTTTTGGTGGACGAACACCCCTTGGGAGAGAGGAAACAGTGCCAAACTCTCTCCATTTGTAGACAACTTTTCTGACTGTCGAGGGATGAACATCCTGACTTTTAGAGATGGTTTTGTATCCTTTCCCAGCTTTATACAAATCAACGATCCTTGATCGCAAGTCTTCAGGCAGCTCTTTCGACCGAGCCATGATGCACATCAGACAATGCTTCTCATCAAGGCAATTCTTACCAGGTGTGTGTTTTATAGTGGGAAGGGCAGCTTTAAACCACTCATCAGTGATTGGACACACACCTGACTTAAATAGTTTGGTAAAAAATTGTTTCAATGGTCTCCATAGGCAGAGGGTTCACGTACTCATTTTCCCCTCTTCTGTCATTGTTTGCATGTTTTCCTCATTAAAATATGAAAGCCTATACTATAGATGGTTGGCTGGTTTTAGTTAAACCAGTTTTTTCATCTGTGTGATTTTGAAAAAGATCAGATCACATTTGATAGTGACTGTATGCACAAATGTGAGAAATTTGAGAAAAAAGGTTTCGATACGTTTTCATACCACTGTACCCTCCAACAAATTCCACATTCAAATATATATATATGTATAACAGCATATTATATTTTATCTTCTAGGAAAGAGAAAGAAGAGATTCAAAACAGACTGTCCAAAGCTGCTAATTGCTTCCCAGGCTATATATCCATAAGCGCTCAACATAAAACCACATAAAACACATGCAGGTAATCCCAGGGTTACGACGACGTCAATGTGATTTTGACTTTACGACCCGTGTCTCGTCCACTGTTTTTTTTCCACGTAACAGTGTCTCGCCCGACAACGCTCAACATGGATGGTAAATACAGTATATTATTTGTCATTTAAATTTGTTATTTCTTAGGTCTCATAGCACTAATAGCCAGTGTTGTTGTCTTTTAAAAAGTAATTAATTACAGTTACAAATTACTTCTCCCAAAAATAATTGCGTTAGTAGCTCAGTTACCTGAATTTAAGAGTAATTAGTTACTTGGCAAAGTAACTAGTGATAATTTTCATGTTTTTTTTTTTTTTTAAAGTGAAGTGAAGTTTAAAGGGTTTTTGGGACAATTGGCCCTAGCCTAATTCTTTACCCTGCACTTAACTAGACACAAGGGTATTGCGATAACTAGATAGTAACCTTTGCTATGTGTGGAAGTCATTTAAAGTTGTGAATCAACCGTTAAAGTTGTTAAAATTGCTCCCGCTATTGCATTAGTTCCCTTCTGTCTACTTTCAACATGTGTAAGTTTTAAAACTGATCATCATTTAAAGATAGATTTAAGTCAAGATTTTGCCGATTTAGGACTATTTTAGATATATATTTTTTTTTTAATAAAGTAGGTTCGCTAGGAAGGATCTCTACAACAGAGCCTTCCTGAGAGGTCTTCTGCTTTAAGATGGCGGCTGTTTACTAACGCATGTAGTCCTTAAAACATGTTGCCAATGCAGCCGTGTCTATCATTTGCATCTAGTTCTATAATATGCGATATCTACCGTATCATGTGGGCGTATTTTGTAGGCTGCAGTCAGGTATTATTGGAGCCACCTAGCATGGCGTTTGCAACGGCGTCTTCCCCACTCCTGTTCTGCTCTCTCGTCTCCGTGAGTCCGTCTCTCTGACTTTTTTTATTCAACCGACTTAGTAACGCATAGTAACGCGCGCCTTTCCCGCCTCAGTCACGGTAACGGCGCTGCCAAGATGAGAAAAGTAATTAATTAGATTACTCACTACTGAAAAAAATAACGCCTTTAGTAACGCCGTTATATTGTAACGCCGTTATTAACAGCACTGCTAATAGCTGCCGTTTTCCTTGTTGAATTGCCCAAAATTTGGACCTTCCCGTTGGTATTATTGTGCAGCCATTGAGGTGTGTTTTTCTCAGCAAATGTTTCTATAGATTTACTTTATAGCATTTTTTTACACTCTGTCATTATTGTGTTTTATTTTCTAATAATGTGTTCATAGTTTGACGGTGACAAATTAGTAGAGTTAGCGTGTCGGTTCTAAGAAGACCTATGGTGTGATCAGTTTTACCAAGGGGAAGTAATATTTTTGTAAAAGCATACATTTCAAACATAACTTTGACTTTAACACAGCCATTTTTCGGTTTTGTGACACCCCAAACATCTGAATAATGTTTTCATTCTACAAAATAACATAAACAACAAGACAAATACAAATAGAGCTTTTGATTGCAAAGTAACAATTTTATATACACATAACTAAACTTTTAAACTGTTGAAATATTTGCACACATAACAACGGGGAAGGCTCTCGGCTGCTCCCGGTTGAATGAGGTGGCTCCCAGTAATCTGATGAGTCCGGATCAAGATGGGTCTTACTTTTTTCATAATCTTCATCATTTTCACCGTTGATTTCAACCTCGGGCTCAGGAGTAACGCAACGTGAGCTCCGCAGAACGCGTGTGCAACCTGACGCTGCTGTGGCCGTCACAGTCTGTCTCATCAAGATAGATTTTTTTTTTTTAATCCTTCTTTGACGATAGTTTGGTTTTCTTTTCAAAACACTCCTCCAGTGTCGTTTGCCTTTTTTTTCCCGATCATTCTCCATATTTTCCCAAATTCTCACGTGTCTTCATAAGATCCTCCAACTTCCGTTTCCTGACTATTTTTCTCCACTTCCTTTCTTGGCCCGAGATGAGTTCTTACAAAATGCGCTACTGTCCTCCAGTGGCCAGTTTTATTGCTTTAAAATGAGTTTTGAGCATTGTGCATTGCAATTTAGGTGCAACAGAACCTAGAGATGCCTCTTGTAAAAAAAAAAAAAAAAAAAAAAAAAAAACATAAAGACGTTTCTGGGACACTGAAACAATTAAAAAAAGAACGTAATTATACGTTTTTGGGAGCAAATAAGTTAATATGACATATATGTTTTTGGATAGTTATTTTGGGATTTAGGGGATATTTGGGGTATTTGAAGGGTTAATTCCGACTTACGCGGAAGTTCGAGTTATGTCGCCAGCGTAGGAACGGAACTTGTTCGTAACCGGGGGATTACCTGTATTTTGATTGAGCAATAACAGATATTGCCGCTTCTTATTATGTCCTTCAACAAAATATGACAATACCCTAAGAAATTTCCACCCAAACAAAATTATAATCATGCTGCTAAGAATGCCATACTGTAAGCTTTGTACTTGTTTTCCAAAACATCTAAGGCCTCCTGGCAAGCATCAAAACTGTGTAGGGACTTATGCTAAAAGCTTTCCCTAGAGTGACTGACATCAAGGTCAAAGGTGATCTGGAAAAGCTTGTCGAGCAAAACTACACAAAAAAAATTCCACCACACACATCACATGACTGAAGTCTGGAGACAAGGGCTCTGTTCGTGCTCAAGGGCGACTTGGTCCAGGCCCTATAAGCGTAGGGGAATGCTGAGTCAGCGTGGGGTGGCTTACTTGACTACTGACAGTCTGATGGAGGCGGCCAAACAGTCACGGCCTAAGCTGTCCTGATAGTACGTTGTGATAACCCCTGACTATCTCTGTCTGACATCATTATAGAAAGGTCAGACATAGGGTCAGCTCTGGGGAGACAGCTGTGTAAAAGGAGGGATGTTAATGCATGTTACATGACAAAGTAAGCTAGTCAGAAGGTGCATATGTTAGCGTTTATGTATTATGTGACATGACTACTTTAAACATCCAGCGGAAAATAATTCAATTGTAATGACATATTTGTGACTTTAATAACAGATTTATTTCACAAGACCACCTGATTTATCCAAAGAGTTTTCTTTGGTAATTTTTTTTAATCCAGTTTTTCCTTGTATCTGGTCACGTCAGCATATTGAAGCTCAAGCGGGAAATGCTTGGCAGACGTGATGCCGTGTGCACTCAAGAGGATTCGATTTGGGAATCTTGCATGTCTGGGAAGTTCTAGAACTTTCTTACCCCTCATTTACAATACACAATGCTCTTCCACCACAAGATTTGCTCGCCTAATCGACTGAACCACCGCACCCAACATATTCCACTCAGTGACCCGCTTCTAAATCATCAATTGTGTGAAAAGATTCCGACAAAATGACAGAGACTATTTTCTGCAAAGCATCCTCTGGGGTCCCTCCATGGAACAGGCCATAGGGGCACGGGGCATGCTCAGTGTCATTTTCCCACAGAACTGGTGTGGTTAGCTTCATGTCTGTACTGTGCGACCCAAACTTTTGTCCCAATGACCTGCAAACCGGTTTGGCCTGCCACTCTTTTTAAGGCCCCAGACCAGTAATTCCCAGCCACAGAGCTGTGGCATATTAATGTGCCAGGAAAGGCTATCTGTTGAGCTCCGGCAGATTATCCGATTTGCCTTAGTTGGTCCATAAATCTATACATTATTTACTGTAAAAATAATGTATCATTGCTTCTATGCAAGTGATGATGCCAAGGAAAACCAAACACACACAAAACGACGCCGTTGAAAACCAAGCTGGACAACTGTGAAGGATGTAGTATCTCTGACAGACATACTCAACGCAAAAAAAATGCAACCGCAGGTGCAAAATGGCACAACTTTCTGCGGTCATGGTAACGATATTTCTCGGTCATCAAAGAATAAGAGAGAAAAATGTCGAGGAAAAATTTTGGCAATTATACGCCCATTTTTATTGAACATGAGTAACAGCACTCAAAAAATTTTTACAAATTGCACAGTAATGACACAAGTAAACCAAAATTGCAGTTTTTAAATCGTAATTTTATTTATCTAGGAACATTTTGCAGTACGGGTAGTTGAGACAGAAATATATATATAGATATATATATATAGATATATATATATATACACACACAGTGGGGAGAACAAGTATTTGATACACTGCCAATGGGAAAACCCATTGGCAGTGTATCAAATACTTGTTCTCCCCACTGTATATGATGTTTCCACCCCATGCTTCACAGTGGGTATGGTGGTCTTCGGATGAAATTCAGTATTCTTTCTCCTCCAAACATGAGAACCTGTGTTTCTACCAAAAAGTTCTATTTTGGTTTCATCTGACCATAACACATTCTCCCAGTCCTCTTCTGGATCATCCAAATGCTCTCTAGTGAACCGCAGACGGGCCTGGAGGTGTACTTTCTTCAACAGGGGGACACATCTGGCAGTGCAGGATCTGTAGGTCATTCACTAGGTCCCCCCGTGTGGTTCTGGGATTTTTGCTCACCGTTCTTGTTATCATTTTGACGCCACGGGGTGAGATCTTGCATGGAGCCCCAGATCGAGGGAGATTATCAGTGGTCTTGATGTCTTCCATTTTCTAATAGTTGCTCCCACAGTTAATTTCTTTACACCGAGCGTTTTACCTATTGCAGATTCAGTCTTCACAGCCTGGTGCAGGTCTACAATTTTGTCTCTGGTGTCCTTCGACAACTCTTTGGTCTTGGCCATAGTGGAGTTCGGAGTGTGACTGACTGAGTTTGTGGACAGGTGTCTTTTATACCGATAATGAGTTAAAACAGGTGCCATTAATACAGGTAACGAGTGGAGCCCCGTTAGACCTCGTTAGAAGAAGTTAGACCTCTTTGACAGCCAGAAATCTTGCTTGTTTGTAGGTGACCAAACACTTGTTTTCCACTCTAATTTGGAAATAAATTCTTTAAAAATCACACAATGTGATTTTCTGTTTTTTTTTTTTTTTTTTACATTCTGTCTCTCATGGTTGAGGTTTACCCATGTTGACAATTACAGGTCACTAATTTTTTCAAGTAGAAGAACTTGCACAATTGGTGGTTGACTAAATACTTATTTGCCCCACTGTACATGTAACCTTAAACATTAAAGTGGTGAAACTATGCAATTACAAAGGGAGCAAATACTTTTACACGGCACTGTATATTGCGTTGAGAGAGCGCCAGAGCAAATAAAGCTCCACCAACCGCGACTGAATATTAGAGACATTTTATGTCACCCATCCATGTAGGACGTGAGTACAGCCCAACAGCTTCACCCGCCTATGGGTTCTGCATTGTCCTTTACAGGATGGGGGACACCTTTCCTCTTCTGAATTAATTTACACACCCACGCACGTGCACACCCTTCATTCAGTATTTCGTATAAAGTGTGATCACGGTCACACTGGCTTACTCACTCTACCTCACAGAGGATGCAGGGAAGAATTCATGGAAGGAACACACACACACCCAGTACTCATTATAGGTGGACGCCATTGCCTTGTTAACTTTATTGCACAACAAAATTTGCGAATCTGATCTTTTGGCACAACCTAATCAGGAAATGCGACCGTTTCTTTTTCCTGTTCTAGTACAAATGTTCCCAACTGAGTAGGCTCAGTCACAATTTATGGTCAATCCCTCCCTAGTGCCAGTTACTGTGTGTTCGAGCCCTTTTACACAATCAATTCTTCCTGTGCAGAAATCTATCGTAACATTCTGCTGTAAAGATACGAGGTAACTGATTGTGTTGCTTTGATTGGGGGAAATCTGAATGTTTCGGTGAATTAATTACAACACCACTTTTTTGCAGGCTTTTTAAAAAAGAATTTTGACGTATAAATCATTTACACATAAGAATCATAAGAATCCCTGATCGGCTCAAATTGTTCACAAGCCACGATGGGGTGAGTTTCACTATGTTTAAACAACTACAGTGGGGCAAATAAGTATTTAGTCAACCACCAATTGTGCAAGTTCTCTTACTTGAAAAGATTAGAGAGGCCTGTAATTGTCAACATGGGTAAACCTCAACCATGAGAGACAGAATGTGGAAAAAAACACAGAAAATCACATTGTTTGATTTTTAAAGAATTTATTTTCAAATTAGAGTGGAAAATAAGTATTTGGTCACCTACAAACAAGCAAGATTTCTGGCTGTCAAAGAGGTCTAACTTCTTCTAACGATGTCTAACGAGGTCTAGAGAGGCTCCACTTGTTACCTGAATTTATTTTGCTCTGTGTAATTGCTATTTGCAATAACATCAGCAGTATTCATTAAGGATTTAGAGTAGGTTTTCGGGCTGTGAAACGAATTAATGGAATTATAATGTATTCTTATGGGAAAATTCTGAAAGAAGTAACTTCATATGTAGAGGTACCACTGTATAATGTTTAAAAATAGTTCACATGTAAATCACCTTCGCAACAAACTGCAGTTTTCAGTCTGTTCTCTTGCTTTAAACAATTATTTTCAAATGCGTACAATATATTTAGAAAACAAATCTATAAATTTTAAAGTGTCTTTCATTTGTTAAGTCCTGCATCAGTGAACATCACTACATTTATTTCGAACAAGGCAGTAAAATTGATGCTAGTCTAAGGATACAGTGACCCTTTTTTAGTGGCTGCTATAAATCTTAACAAAGAGATGAGAATAGAGACCAGATTAAAAGATTTTTAAAAAGACTTGTAGGCCTTAATCGTCTCAAGATGTCAATTGGAGGCTGGGAAGAATAAACTTTAATTTATGGAGCTTGTGGAACTTGCTGCTTTATAACACATGTATAAACACTAATTTGAAGAAAAATGGAGAGATTAATCTGAGTATCTGTGTGAAGTCACACATTTGGACCTTGAGCCATCAGCACACCACACAACTGTAACACATACATCGTCTGGAGCAGTTCAGAATAAAAGAATTCTCAATATTTATAATCCTGCTTCTAAGTTTATAACAAAATAAGCTTAGCTTTTCATTAACTAGTAAATGTGATATTACTTTTAAACCCCAAAAGGAAAAAAAACTACAGAAAACTGAATGACCAGATGTTACATTATTCACATTCTCGGCAGAAGCCACGAAAACAACAATACAACCCCTAGCAAAAAGTATGGAATCACCAATCTCGGACGAGCACTCACTCAGACATTTTATCATGTAGAACAAACTCAGATAAAAAGCTTGAAAAAAAGAATGAATTAGTTCAAAAGTGCAACTCTTTAGCGTTCAGAAACACAAAAAAAAAAATGAATGAAAAGAACATTGTGGTGGTCAGTAAATGTCACTTTTATAGGGCAAGTGCAAGGATATACAGTACATGCAATCACTCCATTCTGAGGAAAAAAATATGGAATCATGAGAAACAAACAAAGAAATAACAATCAAAACACATCTCTAGTGTTTAGTAGCAACACCTCTGGCTTTTATGACAGCTTGCAGTCTCTAAGGCATGGACTTGATGAGTATTCATCAATTTGGTGCCAACCTTCTTTGACTGCAGTTGCCAGATCATCTTTGCAGGTCGGAGCCTTGCTGTGGACAATTTTTTTCCATTTTCACCACAAGTTTTCAATAGGGTTGAGATCTGGGCTATTTGCAGGCCATTATATTGACTGGATGAGTCTTTCTCCAAGGAATGCTTCAACAGTTTTAGCTCTGTGGCATAATGCATTGTCATCTTGGAAAATGACAAACATATTTTCATTTGAAGGGATAAGAAAGCTGTCTAAAATTTCAATATAAACTTGTGCATTTATTGAAGATTTAACCACAGCCATCTCCCCAGTGCCTGCCTGATATGCAGCCCCAAATCACCGAGGACTGAGGGAATTTTGATGTTTTCTTCAGGAAGTCATCTTTGTAAATCTCACTGGAACAGCACCAAACAAAGGTTCCAGCATCATCACCTTGTCCAATGCAGATTCTTGACTCTTGACACCTTGTCCAATGCAGATTCTTGACTCTTGACAAGGTAATGATGCTGGAACTTTGGTGCCTGAATAAAACATTAAAATTCCCTCAGTCCTTGATGATATGGGGCTGCATGTCAGGCAAAGGCACTGGGGAGATGGTTATGGTTAAATCTTTAATAAATGCACACATTTTAGACAGCTTTCTTATCCCTTCAATTGAAAATATGTCATTTTCCAAGATGACAATCCATCATGTCACAGAGCTAAAACTGTTAAAGCATTCCTTGGAGAAAGACGCATCCAGTCAATGTCATGGCCTGCAAATAGCCCAGATCACAACCCTATTGAAAACCTGTGGTGTAATTGGGAAAAAAATGGTCCACAGCAAGGCTCCAACCGGCAGGGATGATCTCGCAACTGCGATCAAAGAGAGTTGGCACTTAATTGATGAAGAAGACTCATGAAGTCCATGCCTCAGAGACTGCAAGCTGTCATAAAAGCCATAGGTGGTGCTACTAAATTCTAGAGATGTGTTTTGATTGTTATGTCTTTGTTTGTTTCTCGTGATTTCATATTTTTTTCCTCAGAATGGAGTGATTCCATATATATTTCCCTGCACTTGCTCTACAAAAGTAACATTTACTGACCACCACAATGTTTTTATACATCTTTTAGTGTTTCTGAATGCTAAACAGTTGCACTTTTTAACTAATTCATTTTTTTTTTCAAGCTTTTTATCTGAGTTTGTTCTACATGATAAAATGTCTGAGTGAGTGCTCGTCCGGGACTGGTGATTCCATACTTTTTGCTCGGAGTTGTATACTTCATGACAGAACAACAGCAGGGCAATTACAATGCTCCTCAATGTGGGGAAAAAGCCAGCAGATTCTAACCTCATATGAGATAGACGTGCTGTTACCCAGTTGACAGTGTTGCTGTAAGCAAATACTTACTTCAAATAGATATTCATTTCAATGTTGGCAAGGTTTAAAAAATAATAATAAAAATAATTAAAAAATCTAATTTGTGTTTTCCCTTTGGTATGCTAGAGGTTTCCTTGCCATGTGGAAGATCTGCATGTGTGTTTATGTGTTCCTTGAGGTGCTTTTGATGGGTATGTCAAAGTCTAATGTTTAGTGCACAATTCACCTAACTATATCCATCAATGATATTGTTTCAGTAACAAAGCTCATTTTGTTTTTGTTGTTTGAGCCAAACACACATTTTTATTAACTAGAGCTTGTGGTTTATTCTTAAATTATTATTGAGGAATTGCTATTCCTGTGTTAGTTCAGAATATTTTTGTCCACTGATGACTATGCATCCGGTCCTCTTCAGCCGCTCTTTACCTCCCCCGTGCAGCAGACAAAAAAATAACACTTTGAAGTTATGATGCATAAAGTCCTCGGCAATGTGCGCCATGCAGCGGCCAGGCCATAATTCAACTTGAAAGCGGCCAAGGCATGTGTTGTTCGCGTGCTCTGGAGAGACGTACCGTATAGCATGCGAGGAAGAATGTGGGTCATTGTTTTTCTGTCTGTAAACATCAAAGTGACCCAAACAGCATCCTGTCTTTTTGTGCGTCATCCGTTTAGCTGCAAATAAAACTAAAGAATTCTCACTATATACTTTACTCTTCCTCTATTTTTTTGTGCAAACAGATCATGGTCATATCAAAACGAATGCTGCCACTGGATTGTAAAAATGGGTAGTAGTCTACTAGCAGTGGCGGTCTTGGCAATTTTGGGACCTAAGGCAACATATCCAGGGGCCCTCTTCATGGGTCAGGGGTTAAAAAGGTGAGAAGGGTGTGGAGGAAATATGTTCCGGTACACTCGGGCTGTCCTAAACGACAAATTTTCTCCTGATTAGTCAGCCGACTAGTTTTACGTTTAGTCGACTAATCTAATTTTTTTTTTTTTTTTTTACTAATTTAGCAATGAAATTTTTGTTGACGCTTATTAATTCACAAAAACATTTTGGAACACTTAAATTCTTTATTAAAGTACAAATAATCATGTAAATAACAATAATTAATCTCAAATTAACAATGAGGTTAAATGCTGATAGCACTTACTAGTGCAAAAGAATGGAAAGTAAACAGATTCAGAACACTGACTTTGCCTTTCCAACATTATTCAAAACAATTCTTTAAAAAAAATTCTAGCATTATTATTATAGTGTACTACTATAAATAATAGTAGTATAATAATTATAATTATTCATTGCCAATCATATTTGTCATAAAGAGTGTCATTTGAAAGCTATTCTTAGTGTAGAATCTGTATTCTGTAGTATTTACTCTACATATTATAATATTAATTCTGAAGTATATGGAATTAACTCTAGAAATCGTTATTTATATGACGAACATAACGTGCTTTTATTTTGAAATGTTCACCGCAGGTACGTTCGTTAAACTGCTAACCGAAAACTTTCCACTCCGTAATAAAAACATTCTTCTTCATTGCTTGTGGTGTCACTAATAGATTTTTTTTTTCCGTTAGCAAATGCTGTTAACCAGCTGTTGCGTGTTACTCAGGGGTGAAAGTGGGCCAGAACGGTCAGGAACGCAGTTCCGGCATAAGATTCAGGTCAGGAACGCAGTTCCGATATAAGATTCAGGGCCGGAACGCAGTTCTGGTATAAGATTCAGGGCCTGAATGCTGTTCCGGTACACGGTGCTTTGATTCCAAAAAATATGACGGCAACTGTAAAAACGCTATGTAAAAAAAAAATGCTAAGCTGCCACACATGCATTTCCTCTCCAAGAAGATAACAATCTACCAACTTCAGATTTACATACACAACGGTTAATAACAAGCATAATAAAGTGCTTGTGTAGTGTAATCCGTTTCCACCGATATTTATTAGTTATTTTATTCTTCGGACGGCATGGCGGTTTCCCCAGCTGCTGCAGTTATCTGAGTCTGACGATGACGAGTCACGTCAATGCGTGAATGCACACAGCAAAGCAAAATGCCTGGAGTCATTTATCCGTTAAATTGGCTGACATACTGACATGTGATCAGCAGAGATAGTTAGCTCTGATTGGTTCAAAAGTGCATGGTTTTTTTTTTTTGGAACAGCCAAAAAAAAAAAAAAAAAAAGTTTGTTGAATTGATGCGACAAAAAAGGGCAATGCAACAGAAAATGGATAAAATTTTTAAGAGCTAGGAAAGAGTTGAGGAGGCTTATTTATCATATTTAGTTTTATTTGCTCTGATGCGGAGGTTCAGAACATCTTAGCTGTTAATGTACACTTTGGACTTATATTTTTTCATTTATTTTAGGCTACTTATTCATTTCCTTATGATTTAAAAAGTCAATGTTTGCACGGTCTTCAAAATATATTCCATTTCACTCTGCATAATATAAATCATTTGCACTTATTTTTCTGAATGTATGTTACTTATATCTTTATTATTGGAAAAAAAAAAAGGAAAGCACAAGTAAATGTTTACGTTAACTTCAATTTTAATACACAATATCCTATGTTCTTAAGTAGTTAAAATTGAGATTTGGCATTTAGTATGTGAGGGAATGAGGGAAAATAAAAATTAGGAGATGGAGGTTGGGGTTATTGCTCTTTTTGTTTTATTTTGCAAATCTTCAAAAAAATACAATTTTGAATTTAAAATCAGTTTTTGTATGTGTTATAGAAATAACTGTGCTTTTAGGAGGTTTGACCCCCCCCAAAATGAAAATAAATAGATAAATACAATTTCTGGCTCCGTGGCTATCTTCACGTCGGAGAGTTCTGGCAAGAAATTCTAGCCACTTTCACCCCTGGTGTTACTGTATGACTGATTGGAACTGTACTGCATTGTTTCGCCAGAGGGCGTGCTGTCGTGTGTTTTATGTTCGGTGTGAAGAAGAAAGTTAAAAGAGGCATTAGCAGCCTGTTCACAACTTCTCCCTAACTGCACTTTGACTCTCATGGAGAGCACATTCTTATGTGTTCGAAATAAACGATAGCCGATGTGCAAAGTAGCAGTGAGCTGTAAAAATAGCGAGCTTAGTGGTGTGAAAAAACGAGGGAGAGCAGCTAAGCGGAGCTAAGCGATGCTAAACAGAGCTAAGCGAAGCTAAACGGCGCTAAATGAAGCGAAGCGACTGATACGCAGTCCGTCATCGTGGAACAGTCCATTGTAGTGCGTGTGTGTGGGGGGGAGAGATAATATAAATGCAGCATTCAAATGGCTTTCTTTTTTGTTTTGTTATTTGTTTGTTTGGTATGCTGACATAATTATACATGACGAATAGTTGGGGGTGCTGTTGGCTCCGGTGGCCCAAGCCCTTGCTCGTTGGGGGCAAGGGCAGCTGGTTGGGGGCCCCCTACTGGTTGGGGGCCTAAGGCGATCGCCTACTTCGCCTGAATAGTAGATCCGCCTAGGCCTACTAGCCAACTGTTTTTAAAAGTGCTTAGAGTGATCGCGTCTCAAGTTAGCTGGAGTTTATCCCAGCTGACTTTGATCAAAAGTACAGGTATTTCCTGAACTGGCCTCCAATCAAGCAGACCATACACAGACAAACAACCACAATCATCCACACAAGCAGTGAGAACACGCAAACTTGATAGAAAGCCTGGGAGGCATTTTAACTCTTAGGGACACCTGCTAACCAGAGGAAAAACATGATTGTACTACTATATATGGACAAAGGGCATTGAAAAACTGTTAAGTTTGTTTACTGTGTTTGCAGCATGACATCAACGACTACCGGCATCACATGCATGCTGTCTAGCAGGGTTCTCAACTAACAAGGATTGTTTGGTATGAGACGGCGGCTCTGCTAGCATACAGGCATTTTCAGTACCTTTACATTCCCATGAGTTAAAGTTCTCCGTAGGAAATCCGTCAGCAGCGGGGCGCTGATGGGTGGTAATTAATGATAGAATAGGGGCCTGTGATTAATTTTACAAGCATTAGTGATTGTTACGTATTTTTTTTAATCCTGTCTTGTTATGTTTTCGTACATTAAAAAGTTCGAATGACACCAGAAAGCATGTTTATTTCATATTTCACGCGTTGTTTTATGCTCCTGAATAAAATAGACCACTTGAATTTGTATGGAAGCGATGGTTTTAAATATTCAGTTTTTTAATCCCATGCCATGAAAATGAGTGACTTCCAGCTCCAGTCTTGGGTTTTGAACCAATGCGAATATGAAGTCACCCGGGTCAGCATCTCACAATACAGCATTGCTTTATAGCATGCAGATGGACTGCGGACTCAGCTGATTTTGCGGATTAATTCGTTTATTTTTTCGCACCACATCAGCCAAACGGCTGCAGGCTTTTGTAGCTGCACCAGGTAGAGGCGTGTGAGCATTTTAAGGTTTCAGAAATTCCTGTTCACCCCGAGATCAGTACAAACAAGTGTGCGACAACTGTGGGACCGTTGGACTTACGAGGAAGTGGTAAACATCGTCTTTTGTATTATGTCAAATACTGGGATCATGGCACACGTTTTATTACCGAGGTGGCTTGCATTTTGTGGCTGACATGCTCCTTGTCCACCCAGATTGCCACTCGGCGGACGACCAGCGGCTTG
Organism: Corythoichthys intestinalis; assembly: GCF_030265065.1. NCBI lineage: Eukaryota > Metazoa > Chordata > Actinopteri > Syngnathiformes > Syngnathidae > Corythoichthys > Corythoichthys intestinalis. The sequence goes on along the minus strand of NC_080403.1, from coordinate 36,548,118 downwards.
TTGCACACACACCCTCGCCGGAAGAGCACTATACTCGGCTTATTGCCCTCTTCGTGTGCCAGGAATTCTGTCAAATTTTCCACTCCATCAGAAATTGTAACTTTGTGTTAAAAATGGCCACAAATACAGCAATTTCAAAGTAAACACTACACATTTTATTTAAATAAAGGAATATTTACTTATGTTTGATCATGGACGGACATGTAGAAAAGTTCTTCTCAGACACATCCTGCCTTGTTAGCTGCACACAACAACTGCACGCCACTCTCTCAATATTTACGTCTTCGCCGTGTTTTTAAGTAATAATCTACGACATATTCGTGTTGACCATGTGGCAGCTACGCGCTCCTCTGACATCGGCCAGTGTATCCGGCGGTCATTATCTAGCTGCTTCCCCTGCAAACAAGCTCTCCTGCCCGTAGCAGGGGAACGACGAGCTGTAACTTGCTCACCGCCGGCTGGGTTGCTGATCGGCGAAGGCAATCGACAACCCTGCTGCTGTGTGACATGATCCTGGGTAGTTTTGTGTGATTTTTTTGCTTCGAAAAGCGAAAATAAGACTTTGAGATGTCGCTCGGTTGGAGTTAGCATGTCGGCTAGCTGTCACGCCTCCTGATTTGTTTACACTCTCCGAAGCCGGGTCAGAGAAATGTCAAAAGCCAGACTAACTCCGGTGGCATAAAATATCGTGGGGAGTTGCCAAGAAGTCGACAGTTTTGACCATTATAGAGTAATTTTGCCATGTCGTACTGAATAAATGCATTTTCAATATTTCATATGCCTTTTAGCACACCACTGTTATTTGTCATGACCATACCATTGATTTAGCAATTGGGGGAAAATACTTGGGTAAAAAGCATATCCTGTAAAAATATTGTTGTAGATAGATTGAAGCAATGACATTTTGATGCTCTCTTCGTCGCATTTTCCTCATTCTGAATAATTTCCCCCCCAATGGGCTGAATGGTCCCCGATTTGGGGACGCTAGACCGCTATAATGGTAGGCGTGGCTAAACAACAGATTAAAAGACTAATTTCTCGTCATCTGCGCCTTGCCAAATTGTTGTACATAGTCGAATCGTCTCAAAATATGATTGTAATTCACGCAATAATGCTATTTAAGACTTTTTATATCCTGTCATACGCACTTTAAGTTTTTTGTGGTGTCACAGCCCTCTGCTGGGTTTTAGCTTCTAATTTTTCTTAGTGATCCCTCGCTACTTCGCGCTTCAAACTTCTCGCCCTCAGTCCATCGCGAATCTTTTGATTAAAAAAAAAATACAGATGAGCTGTGCTGATCCGATCGCTAGTCTCACTCGCTCCTCCTGCTCTTTGTTCGCCAGCACGTGCACTGGAGTTGCCTGTTTAAGTTAACGATGTTGACAAATGTTTGGATTTGATCTTGCCAGAGCCACGGACTTCAATCATGCGTCAATCATCGTTTAACTTGTTCAACAGTTGCTGTGGCAAATCATTGTGTGTAAGTGAATAGTTTGAGTGGACTCACTCGATGAAGCATTTAAAGCCAAGCATTTTTCTACTACAGTACTTTATTCTTGTTTGAAAATAATTTGGTGGGACAGCAACATGTTTAAAACTTATTTTTTTATATAATTATTACATATGAAGTGCTTAAAAACAATTTATTAAAGTAAATATATATATATATATATATATATATAATATATATATATATATATTTTTTTTTTTATACTTTGGGAAAAAAAGTATCTCTTTCCAATGCTAAATCTGAATAAATACATTGAACTCACCAAAAATTTGTTATTATACATATATATATATATATATATATATATATATATATATATATATATATGCAGTATATATTTTTTTAACTTATCGCGGCGAGTTCTGGTCCCCATTAACCACAAAAAACGAGGGATCACTGCAATTAGGCGATACTTTTATTAACCAAAAAAGCTAAGCGATTCAACTGGAAAGACTACAGGGTGCACATGCAATTTGCCCATGATGAGTTCCCAGGTCTTATTTTGTCATTGGCCTTTGAAATTGACTGGGCTAGATTGTGGCCTCATTTATTAATTATTTTTTGGTCTACCCATTTTGACCGATTAACAAAAAAATGACAGGAGTTGTAGTAGTGCTTTGTTTACCCCCCAAAATAGACTAAGGCATCAATCAAGCCTGTGTCGGGAGTCTTAAAAGAAGGTGCTGGTCTCAAGAAGTCGGGAAATGGAGCAAACATGATGATAACTAAGTTTGAGGCTGAACGTGAGCATTTGAGAGGTCTGCAACAACACTTTTCCTTGTTTATTACTGCAGCTTTTTGAAGTATTGTATTGTTATCAGAATACTTTTACATTGAAAACTTCATTATAAATGTCCAAATAATGAAAATAAGTTGTTTTACCTTAACTGAATTAAGCACCTGGACAACTTCCATAACAATATTACCCCCCCCCCCCCCATGTATACATAAGCGGAGTTTAAGGGGGGGGCCAGGGGAGCCACCCCCTGGTGGCCGAAAAGTGTCATTGCATGTAATTGACTTTTCTATATATGTAAAAGTTGTAAAGCAAGAAAACAAGCAACAAAAATGAATGAAATGAACAAAAATATATATTTTTATAATGGGTCTAAATTATTTTTCAAACAGATCATGTGACTAGCACCTTAGATGGTCATTTGCTTTGCATATCATTAAAAAAATGGAGAGGGGCATTTTATTTTTTATAAATTATTTTTTTCTTTGATTGAATTTTTTTTTATTTTTTTTATTTTTTATTTTTTTTTTATAATTGAAGCACCTTTTTGGGCGATTGAATGATTTAGACACGAATGCCCTACCCATAATATGGCCCAAACAAAAAAAAAAAAGGATTGCTAAAATTTTTTTGTAATGAAAAAGTGTTCAAATGCAAATTTTTGAGTCTCAAATATTTTTTGCATTCAAAAACATTTTTTCTATGATCAAAAAAAATTATTTTTTTTTTTGATTGGAATGATTTTTCTTTTGAAAATATATATATTTGTATGTAGCAAGTTATTTTATGATTGATAAACAATGACACAAATCTCCTAGCCAAAATGTGGCCCAAACACAAAACAACATTACTTCAATCAAAAAAATTCAAATAAAAATAGCTTTCAAATGTATTTTTTTTTTATTTCAAATTTATTTTTGCATTTGAACACATTTTTTTAAATTGAAGTGACTTTTTTTTTCATTGAAAATATATATTTTGATTGAAGCAACTTTTTTTTTTTTTTTTGATCGAACCATAAAGACACAAATCTACTTCCATATGGCTTCGCCCAAGGGATACAATTATTGACTGAGGTAACTACATTGGCACGACACCGGCGGGCGTACCATATTCAATGGATGATGATCTTGGTGAAAAGTATAGCTGTCCTACCAGCAGCCTGATTTAGAATTCCCCTCAAGAATGATGGGAAACAAAACAAAACAAAACAAAAAACGCTCATTTTCAACTTATTATTATAAATATTCTTGTAAGTAAATTTTATTGCTGACACTGCGTTTCGGGGTTATCAACATGTTGTGGCCCCCCCGCCACAAAAGTCAAACTCCGCCTATGAATGTATACTCTCGACAATGTTTCTATTTTTAAAAAAATCTTTGATTCCCCCCCACTTTAATCCATGCTTTCCAATGCATCCTCAATCAATATGTTAAACAAAGAAACCACTTACTACAATTCATGTGACCCTGACATGCACAGTTGCACACATTTGTACAAGTTCCCACAGTGTGACAAATTGATCCTGAGTCCTTGGCCTGATTTGACACCCTTGCTTCTCAATTTGAAGCATCACTCACTCTCAGGGCTGTGACTTATCACTACTACGTGACAGAATGCGTGACAAGGGAAATAGTGAGTTGACTCACCGCTTGAAGGCAATCTCACTGTCGCGCTGGTGACTTGATGAGGGTTAGGAGGAAGCGGGCTGACTACTATTCACCACTGGACGGCACTGTGGGACATAACACTCTTGGGAGGGTTGAGGAGCAAAAAGCCTGGGGCAGATGATGCTTCCAAATGTGATTCCTTGCCCCATACGGACTGCTGATACAAGTACCAGTTAGATACAAATAAAACAAATCAGCACCTTTTAAAAGTTCATATTGAATTTTATCCAGAAAAGATTTGACAGTAGTGCTAATCAAGGGCGTAGGTTTGGTCTCAACATTGGTAGGGACGATATAACAGCATAACCTGCGTGTACACTTTTTGCTTAGGAAGGGAAATTATTAAACTCAAACAGATTGGGTGAACGGGGTCAGGGCAACATTCCTCATGAATATGAACCTAATTAACTGATAGGCCAAGTGATCAATGCAAAATAAATCTGTTTTGACTTATACTCTATCATGTGTATTGGTTCAGCTGATACACCGTTTGATTCAAACCTTTGTTTTCGAAAACTACTAAAGAAACATTCTTGAAAACTTCCAGAATAAATTTCTGGATTTTATTAGCAAATTCAATATACACAATAAATACAAACCTATTAAAAATATCTTAACTGTCCATGAATGCAAAAAAAATAAACATTTGTCTTTAGACCACTCAACATTGTCTGTCTAAATTAATAAATATAACTGAAAAAAACTCATAACGTTAAGAGCAGAAAACACATACAGGACATTTCTCTTTAAGCAGCTTGCCACTCGAGTTTTGCACGTTAGCATGTTCACACAGTTTAATGTTATGCTAACTCTGATGCAGGTCGGACTTTCAGTAGCAAAATTAGTGATGTGTTTCCAATGTCCACAACACTGACGTCTTTTACATTTCTTACAGTAGCTGCTGCTGGCCAGAAAAATTCTAATATCCCTCCTCTCCAAAGGGGTCGCAGGTGGCGGCATGTTGTTGACATGTATTTTTGTCGGGGTTGTGTGGGTGTGCATGTGTTTGTATGTATGTGTGGGGAGGGGGGGCATGTCATCAGCCTATCAAACATGCATAGGAGGTTAAATACCGTATTGGCCCGAATATAAGATGTTGTTTTTTGATTTGAAATAAGAGTGAAAGCGAGGGGGTCGTCTTATATTCGCGGTCTAGACATTATACTCATTCACGACGCTAGATGGCGCTAGATATCAATGAAGTGATGTTCTGTCATGACAGATCTCAGTTACTCTCCCCATTCACGACGCTGGATGGCGCCAGATATCATTGAAGCGATTTTCTGTCATGACAGATCTCAGCTTCTCTCAAGTTTAACCAGTTTGCATTTTTTTATTGCAATGTTTTTCCTTATTCAAATTTCGTCAAACCCTTTCTTTTAAATAGTAGGTAGTTTTATTTACCTGACATGTTTCGGCGGGCACTTCCGCCTTCGTCAGAGGGACACTGATGTTGGTGTGACGCGTCTTTATCAGCTGATGGATAAAGGCGTGACTCACCTGCCAGAATGACAGGCGAGTCACGCCCTCTGCTGCCCATTCACTCTTCCAAGATGTTCCAGGTCGTAGAGAGCATGGATGCCCCTCGTCCCTGTTAATGGTCCTCGGGCCCCGCTTGCGGATCTCAATGGCCTCCCTGATCCAGCGCTGATGTTTGTTTTCTTCTGTGTGGATGACTCTGGCCTTTTCCCAGTCCAAGATGTGGTTTTCCCCTTTTGCAGTGATCGGTGATGGCTGATTTGTGATGTTCTTGTTGTGATTGTTCTTTTATTGCCCTTGTTTGTCTCATTGTTGTCTCCTTTTCACATTCCTTCTTGTGTTCTGTTTTTCTCGTAATGAAGCTCCTCCCTGTCTCCCCGATGTATGATTTATTGCATGATTTGCATGGAATTTCATATATTGAGTTGCATTTGTTTTCTGGATGGATTTTGTCCTTTGGGTGGACCAATATCTGGTGGCGTGTTGTGTGTGGTTTGACCGGTGTGTTTATGTTGTATTTTTTCATGAGCCTTTGGATACGTTCCGTGACTCCCCTCACATACGGCAACGTCCCCATATCTGTGTGTTCTTGTTTTGTTTGTTTTTTCCTTCCCCCCTGTGTTGTGTTGTTCTTGTTTTTGACCTGTCCTGCACCTTTTTCTATTGCCCACTGTGGATACTGACACCTTTTTAATGCCTGTTGTATATGTTTTTCTTCCTGTGTTCTGTCTTCCGGGTCCATTATTATTGTCATACGTTCATATAGTGTTCTGACTACTGATAGTTTGTGGATAGTTGGGTGTTCCGATGTCCATAGAAGGTATTGGTCGGTGTGTGTCTTAATCAGATTTGTTTCAAGACTACAATTACAGTTGGAATTCACTTTGATGGTTAATGCAGTTATTGCAATTTTGTTGTTTTATCACAATAGATTGGTTTATTTACATTTCAAAAACCAGAAGCCATTCATTTACGAATGTGATTGCACTTTAGTTTACATAATTAAATGTTCAGATATTAAGATTGGAATGAGGCAAAATTACATGATTTTCTCTCAAATATATTGTTATAATAATTTGTTTCGAAAGTACTGTAATTTTCTGTATAAAAATTAATTTGGTGTTCAAAAAGTCTTTTTTCAAACTTGAGTCTTGAAAAAGAGGGGGTCGTCTTATAATCAGGGCCGTCTTATATTCGGGCCAATACGGTATTTTAATTTTATTTAGTATATATATAAATATATATACCGATGTATATATTTTTAATTTATTTTAACATTATACCTATGTTCCAATTTACTCATGTTTTGAAAAATAAAATCCAGTTAAATGGAAAAACAAGTTTTGTTTTTTGTTTTTTAAACCCAGATAACTCAAAGTAAAATTTTTTAGAGCTGTAATTGCCATATTGCGATACCGTGAAACTGTGATATTTTGGTTTAAAGCTATCATACCGGCAGAATATCATACCGGCACATGTAATACACTAGTACACTAGTAATTTATCACCAACGTTCAGAACCAATATACTGTAATTGTCCGGCACATTCAGCAAGTGAAAAGGGGTAAATGTAAATGTAAGTCTGAAAATAATATAAATATATCACTTAATGATAGTAGGGTCAGTTCTATCCTTAAAACATAAAAAAAATGAGAATCTAAATTACCTACATAAGTGAACTCATTATACAATACAAATAAGGTTGCCTGAAAGTTGGTGGGGACAATTTGAGGATCCTGAAAAGTTGGTAGTGTTATGTCCCTACCGTCCCTGTGAAGACCTACGCCCTTGGTGCTAATATTATTTTTAGGAATTTTGTTTAAAAATTATGACGCATACGCTATTTAAACTCCGTGACGTTTTTAGGTTTCAATGCATTTAACTCATCTGCTATCTTTCTCAGGAAAAATGGATTGCATCAGGTTGACGATAGTGATGCGCTTCTTCTTCTTCGTGATTCATCCGTATTAGTTATGTCATTTTTACACTTCAATCAGCACAGCCAATCAGATTTTGTCTTGAGAGCAGGGCTGGTCCCTCTCGGAGTGAGCCATGTGTAAATCAAGGTGACGGCTTCTTGGAAACAGCATGCTCACAGCACCAAGACAAAAGGCCGTGTTCCACCATCTATCAAATAAAGAGGACCATTTATTTTGGACGCTATTCAGAAGGCGGCCACCAACCTGAAAACAATCATTCATAATTCCTTTTTATTTGTCGCTTCTTTCTACTGTGCAAAAAGTGACAAAGATGTGTTTTCTTTTGTCTGCCAAGACACAATACAGGCAGGTTTGGTCTCTCAGCATTTCACTGACTTCAAGATACTGAATTCCAACATTTGTCGATATTATTAATGATTGAGATAAACAGGTTTATCTTAAATTCTATGTGTAGTTAATACTGATATACAAATACCGTAATTTTCGGACTATAGGGTGCACTTGTCTATAAGTCGCCACCCACCAAATTTGACATGATAACGGCATTTGTTCATAGATAAGCCAGATTGGACTATAAACTGCAGCTGTCCTCACTGTATCATGGGATATTTACACCAAAAGATATCAACCGGTAACACTTTATTTGACAGCGGCATCATAAGACTGTCATAAGATCGAATGCTTTGAAAAAGAAGCTTTGAACCAATTTGCTGCAAAGCTTCATTGTTTCAAGAAGCTTCATTTGGCCATCGCTGCTCCCTTGGGGGAGACAGTCAACCTCTGCTGCTACCTGCTGTTAATACTGTTCTCCTCCAAAATGCCTCCTAGCATGCATTGCAGCGCTACAGATGTAAATTACATACAATCAAAATTCATGTTCTGTGCTAATTATTTCTTCAGTTACTGTTCTAATTGTTTCATTAATTACTATTTATGGTATTTGGTAAAACTATTTGACAGGATCTCACTTTTGAATGGATGTAAAAGATCCCAGCGGGACATAAATGGAGTTAGTGACATAATTTGCCGGATGATACTAAATGACAACTGTCGTAAGCATTCATTAATGCCCATGATAGTGTCATATCATAATTATGGTGGTGTTATGGCAGTATTATGACGTAGTTGTCAAATAAAGTGTTACCTATTATCCGAAATAAATCTACAAATAAGCCACACTGGTCTATAAACTGCAGGATTCAAAATGAGGGGAAAAAGTAGCGGCTTATAGTGCGAAAATTACGGTAATACAAAAGATTTGTAGTTTCCTTTTGAGACATGAGATTTTAACTATTTTTCAGAATTTTTTTTTTCTATTGTAAGATTTATTTTGTTGAAATAAAGGAGAGTTGGTTTTGACATATTTGTAATTTACAAATTTTTGTTAAATGTTTTTTTTTTCTCATAAACTAACCTATTTTCATGCTCAGGCTCAAATATTACCAATTTAAAAGTATTAATATGGCACCATTGGATGGCAAGGAACTATGCTGAAAAGAGTTGAGTTGTTCCGACATGCAGGTACTCTTCCCCACAAATAGTTAGGGTATACCGTGACCAGTGTTGTCAGTAAGGCGTTACGCGTTACTGAATGAATGAATGCAAGAAAGGTTCCCGGTACGTGTTTCCATGGTAACCATTCACCTCTACTTCCTGTTTTGGCCTCGAGTCACACGCGCTCATTATTGTGGGACTGAGTAAGGCGTGGGTAAGGCACATTCGAGCTGGGTGTTGAGATGTGCAAGGGAATGTTGATTTGTGTACATCCATGAATGAAGGTATTTTTTCTTCATTCTGGAGGGTACCAGCAATAGATTGGACCCCCTATATGCGCGGCCGTTTCGTAGCTTTGCCGTTGCAACGACGGGCAGTCATCGCTACAAGTTGGCAAAATTTGTTTACATCATATTCGTGTCTCACATTTATGCCGTGAGGTTATGTGTTCATTCAACATCTTTAGGATATGTTGTAAGTCTGTTTGAGTGTAAAGTGGTTAGTTGCCGCCACATTTTGTGGCCAAATTGACCATGGGTGTGTACGGCGTACATAAGCGGATTTTAAGGCCGAAAAGTGTCATTGCATGTAATTGACTTTCCTATATATATATATATATATATATATATATATATATATATATATATATATATATATATATAAAGTTGTAAAGCAATAAAACTGCAACAAAAATGAATGAAATGAACAAAAAAAAAAAAAATATATATATACTGTGTATATATAATTGGTCAAAATTATTTTTTGAACAGATCGTATGACTAGCAACTTAGACGGTCATTTGCTTTGCATGCAATTTAAAAAAACAAAACAAAATAAAAAATAGGGGATGGCAATTTTATTTTTCAAAAATGATTTTTTTCTTTGATTGAAAATATTTTTTTTTATTGAAGCAACTTTTTGGGGGATTAAATGGTTTAGAAACAAAAAAGATTGCTTCAATCAAAAAAAAACTTTTTCGGTGGAAAATAAGTGTTCAAATGCACATTTTTCACTCTCAAATATTTTTTCGCATTCAAAAACTTTTTCCATGATTGAAAATTTTCTTTGTTTTTAATTGAAGTTATTTTTCTTTTTGAAAATATATAAAATATAAAAAAGATATATTTTTGAGGCAACTTATTTTTTTAATTGAATAATAAAGAAAAAAATGTCCCAGCCAAAATGTGGCCCAAACACAAAAATTACTTCAATCAAAAAAGTTGCTTCAATCAAGAAAAAACTTTACTTCAATCAAAATAAATAAAATAAATAAAAATAGCTTTCACATGCATTTTTTTGAGTTTCAAATTTATTTTTGCATTTACTTTTTTTTTTTATTGAAGCGAACTTTTTTGGTTGAAAATACATATTTTGATTGAAGTAATTTTTTTTTTAATTGAAGCAACTTTTTTTGATTGAATAAAGAGGACACAAATCTACCTCTATATGGTTCCGCACAGGGGATACAATTTTTGACTGGGGTAACTACATTGGCACAACACCGGCAGGCATACCATATTCAATGGATGACGATATTGGCAAAAAGTACTGCCTAAGCAGCCTGATTTAGAATTCCCCTCAAGAATGAATGGAACCAAAAAAACGCTCATTATCAACTTATTCATTCATTCATTTTCCATGCCGCTTTTCCTCACGAGGGTCGCGGAGGCGCTGGAGCCTATCCCAGCTAACTTATTATTATAAATATTCTTGTAAGTTAATTTTATTGCTGACACTGCATTTCGGGCAGTGGCGCCACCAGGGGGTGGCCAGGGGTGGCCACGGCCACCCCTATAAATTGGTTGGCCACCCCACTGGCCACCCCGCTTGCCAGTGTATTGTTAGATTGTTGTAGCATCAGTTATGCATTTTATCCCATTCATTCATTCATTCATTTTCCATGCCGCTTTTCCTCACGAGGGTCAAATGAATGCATTTATTTTGTTTTGTTAAATGTAGGGCTGTCAAATGTATCGCGTTAACGGGCGGTATTTAAAAAAAAAAAATTAATCACATGAAAATATTTATCGCGATTAACGCATTCGCGATACAACTCATTCACGCATTGCCGCAAACAGCCTACAATGGCGGCGTTTTTACTTATATACAGAGACAAGAGGCAGTGTCAAGTAAGTGGAGTAGATACAAGCATTCATTGGGGCCGTGCTTTTAATTGGCAAAAGCTTTGTCATCTCTCCCACAGCAACTATAAACATTGTGGGAAGCGACGGTGGAAGAATGACAGGAGTTGATCTTAACACCCTGTAGTGTACCCAACGCAGAGATGATATAGCATTTGCAGCCACCACACACAGTCATGGTTGCACCACTTCCCATCATGCATTTGGGCAGAACAGTTAAGTCGCTACAGTATCATTTACTGAAATCTCAACAAACACTAGATGGCAATATATAGTAACAATATACAAACTCACATTTATCCTTTAAGAATAACAAGTCTTTCTATCCGTGGATCCCTTTCACAGAAAGAATGTTAATAATGTTAATGCTATTTTGTGGATTTATTGTTCTAATAAACAAATACTGTACTTATGTACAGTATGTTGAATGTATATATCAGTCTTATCTTTCCATTCCAACAATAATTTAAGAAAAATATGGCATATTTTAGAGATGGTTTGAATTGCGATAAATTATGATTAATTAATTTTTAAGCTGTGATTAACTCGATTAAAAATGTTAATTGTTTGACAGCCCTAGTTAAATGTACACCTTATGCCTAATATATACATAACACAATAAAAGAGTTGTTGTGGAACTCAAAATGTTGACTGGACAGTTATGGACTATGCACATTCAAATCATTAGTAACATCAAATATTCACACAATACACCAAAGTATATCAGTAGCCGTGTCCTTAAGTCTTCCTGATAGTTTTCCCCTGACCTTTTTACTGCAATAATATAATGAAAACCTGAAATTATGGCTTTTAGTGTTGGCCACCCCAAGATTTTAAGTGGCCCCATCTGGCCACCCCTATGAAAAATTTCTGGAGGTGCCACTGATTTCGGGGTCATCAACATGTTGTGCCGCCCCTGCCTCAAAAGTCAAACTCCGCCTATGACGGCGTACTTCCGGGTTGAGCGCGCGCATCCGCCCCCGCACTCACCTTTGTGTATATTGCACTGGTATTCATTTGTTTGATTATTGTGCTGTCAATTTGCATTGTTTTACATTGGCACTGATATGCTGTTAACCCTGATCCCAAATTCAGAATTTTTGACATTAGGCTTTATCTTCGAGTTGGCGGGGTTTAATTAGTCGGTGGAGTTGATTTTAACAAATTCCGTGCAGTTTTTCAGTTATTTGTGTGTTTCAGAGCTCCGGAGAGGTTACGCTAACGCAAGGTGGTTGAAATCAACTCCATCGACTAATTAAACCTCGCTAACTCGAAAATGAAGCCTGATGTGAAAAATTCTGATCTTCCCCTTTAAATTCAATTCTCGGAAAGTCAATTACATGCGATGACATTTTTCTGTTATCATTCTTATGTTGAGGCGACAAAGGCAGAAAAATTGATAAAAGGTAACTGATAAATTACTTTAAAAGTAATTTAGTTACTTTACTTTTAAGTAATCAGTAAAGTCACTACTTTTTTGAGGCGTAATCAGTAATTAGATTACTTTTTCAAGTAATCTGTGACAACACTGACCGTGACATATTCTTTATTGCATTACTTTGTGTTGTTTTTGCAGCCGTAATGTAATTACTTACCAATTGTCAACTATAGCTTCCTGCAGTCACTCATGCAGTCCAATTTAATGTGCATGTTTTAAATCTAGTCATCACCTAGGTGTCTTATCTGCTGTGCATCCATTCCCGACAACCAAAATATTTACACCCCTTGTAACAGTTATATCAATGCTTGCAACTCTGCTCAGTAAATAAATATCTACGAAAAGGATGCGAAATACAGAATGATGCTGGCATTTTTTATCCATGCATAAAGGCTTTGAGTGGATGTTATTTCTGCTTATAGATGTTTTTTATCCTCAGGTAGATGATGGAATGTGGGAAGGAATTTCTCAATTTATTCTACAGCCTTCAAGTTTTGTAACATTCAATAAAAGGTGCATTATTTATCACAACTGATAACATGAATTACATGAAGCCTTTCAAAGCAACTCATATATGTAAGATGAGAGCATCTTATGAAACAAAAAATGTGTTGCATTGGCAGTGCGTTAATATACAGTTTATGTTAACATCCACAGCTCTAATATCATCAGCAATGTAAGGAATTTTTAAAAGTGATGCAGTAATGCCTTGGAAACTACGGACACAAAAATAAAATGAGCATCCGAATTACAGCTATTAAAATAGAGTTTGAATATGTTTTGTTAAATTTGAAAATACTGAAATGTTATAGGTCTTCCGCCCTCCTTTTTATGTTGCCAAGCGAATGCTTAAGCAGCCCGCCTCCCTTGCCTCCTTTAAGGCACTTCAGAGCATCAATATTTAACATGACATTGTCACATCTAAAAAAAGAAACGCTCCTGATAAGAAAACAGTTTTCCTCAAAACCTGAGCTGAACATCCTCCTGATTTCCTCCCAGTATTTGACTGACACGCATGCAGATGAGCCTGCACATGGTATAATGAAAGGAAACACTATGTGGAATACTATGCTAGGATACCTAGATAATGCAAATGTTTTTTTTTTATTCCCCTCAGAGGAATATCAGAAATGTAATCTGGACTGCAATGTAAATGAGTGCCTTTTAAAGGCCCAAAGTGAATATAGTGAGTTTCAAGGACTAGGAAAATTAATTATGGGCTAAAATCTACAGCTTTTTATCTGCAGGTTAAAACAGTAGAATATAAAGCACAAGTATTATTGTTATTATTTAATTTTATTTTAATGCAACATATTTTTTTCTTCCTCAGGTAATATAAAAAAAAAAAACCTTAAAATCAATAACTTATGGTTCTTACGTGAGTGAAATGTGACCAACAACACTGGTCATGAATGAAGTTGCGCATTTCAATCTTGCTTTAAAAAGTAATTAGTCACAGTTACAAATGACTTTTCCCAAAAAGTAATTGAGTTACTAACTCAGTGACCACATTGTAAGAGTAATTAGTTACTCAGCAAAGTAATTGGTTACTTCTACACATTATTACTAAGGCTGTCAAACGAATAAAATTTTTAATCAAGTTAATTACAGCTTAAGAATTAATTAATCGAAAGTAATCGCAATTCAAACCATCTATAAAATATGCCATATTTTTCCGTAAATTATTGTTGGAATGGAAATTTAAGACACAAGATGGATATATACATTCAACATACTGTATATAAGTACTGTATTTGTTTATTATAACAATAAATCAACAAGATGGCATTAACATTATTAACATTCTGTCAAAGCAGGGGGGGGCAAACCGGTCCTCGAGGGCCGCAGTGGGTCCTGGTCTTTGTTCCAACTGACCCAGCACAGATAGTATAACCAATGAGGTTTCAGCAGAAATGAGAAGCACCTGACTGCAATCGACTGATTGCACTTGTGAAACAGCAGATTGGTGAAAATGTGTCCTCTTAATGGGTTGCAACAAAAACCCGCACCCACTGCGGCCCTTTGTGGAATAGTTTGCCCACCCCTGTGTTAAAGCGATCCATGGATAGAAAGACTTGTAGTTATTAAAAGATAAATGTTAGTACAAGTTATAAAAATTTTATATTAAAACCCCTCTTAATGTTTTCGTTTTAATAAAATTTGTAAAATTTTCAATCAAAAAATAAACTAGTAGCTCACCATTGTTGATGTCAATAATTACACAATGCTCACCCATAAAATCAGTCGCACCAAGCGCCAGCAGAGGGCGACAAAACTCCAAAAAACACAAGTAACAAGTGGGCATTGCACTGTGCTGTTATTTTTATCTGAGTGGGGCATCTGCGTTAATTGCGTCAAATATTTTAACGTGATTAATTTAAAAAATTAATTACCGCCCGTTAACGCGATAATTTTGACAGCCCTAATTATTACATTATACATTGTATAACATCTTTCACATCAAAGATGTTTGTATCAACCAGTGTTGTTAATCTTACTTTTAAAAAGTAATTAATTAGTTACAAATTACTTCTCTCCAAAAGTAATTGCGTTAGTAACTCAGTTACCTGAATGTAGGAGTAATTAGTTACTTGGCAAAGTAACTGGTGATAATTTTAATGGTTTTTCTCAACAACAACAACAAAAAACTGGTCACACAATGTGAAGTTTGAAGGGTTTTTGGGACAATTGGCCCTAGCAAAATTCTTTACCCTAAACTTAACCGCAACCTTCAAATATTTGTATGAACACATTTCAACTTCAAGAAAATCTTCCTACAATAAGAGGAAACTGTTAGTGTCTTAAACTTCTGTCTCGACAGTGTTTATTCACGGCAACATGGCTGTGAGCAGCTGATTCGGCAGGTACTTCTCAGAGCACACCGGGACCGAATGGCTTGACCAGTAGAAAATGAATCATTCAACACGGTCACAGAAAAAGAGCAGACATTTCTGCATGCATCCTTTATGACAACCAGCTATAACTATTTCATTGGCCCAGCTCACTGAGGTAGCTTTCAAAATGTCATTTCATTTCTGTGAGAAAATGAGTAACTTTTCAAACCACATATTTTATACTACAGGGTGTACAATACCAAAAGCAGCTTAAGCATGAAACAAGATGAGGCGCTTTGTGGAAGAAGAGCGCTGAGGAGGTGGCACCGCTTGAATGTGCACTGTGAAAACAGGGAATTGACTTATTTACCAATTGGATGAGCTGAATTATGCATAATTCATCTGAGCTGGGAGGAGGCAGAGGAAGAAATCAGGAAAAAAAAAAAAAATTAGAGATAAAAAAACAACTGCTTAACAGTGCTTAATTGTTATTTCCCATATTTGTATGACTACTGGATATTACATGTACGTATTTTTTCAATTATAGCAAAAGACTTTTTTACAGGCCAACTTCTTAATAACTCTATGGCAGCCATTTACAGCAGTAGATGTAGATGTCTGCTGCCAGTGAATGATCATTGCCATTGACGGCGATAGACACTCAATCCATTTGAACTATGAGGTCTTTAATTGGATTGAAAATTGATTGGACGTCTAACACCGTCAATGACAACAAATGAGTTAAATGTACAATATGCAGCATGTCATGTTGCTGAATTACAAGCAAAAAACAGGTTAATTTCTAATGTCAAGACAAATGTACTGGATTACAACCAGAGGTGCGTAGAGTAGCCAAAAATTTTACTCAAGTGGGAGTAGCGTTACTTCAAAATAATATTACTCAAGTAAAAGTAGTCATCCAAAAAATGTACTCGAGAACAAGTAAAAAAGTATCCAGTGAAATGAATACTCAAGTAATGAGTAACATTGTGAGTATCTGTTTTTTTTTTTTTTTAAACAATGGTATTTTTTTCTCTTAGCACAAACTTATCGATATGAACTGTTGTTATGATACTGTACAATAACAAATTACATAACCACACTAAGCCAAATTTTTTTTTTTTTTTTTAATCATTTAATTCCAGAGGAAAAAAAAGAGAAATGAAGCATTATTTGTCCAAAGAGCATGAGTGCCCTCTAGTGGAGAAATAGTGAATATTGTAGTTCCTTCATCGTTACTATTATGAAATCAAAAGGATCATATCTCCGGTTTTCCATGGTCAATCAGTGCCAAATAAAAACGTAAAATCCACCCTTTTGAGTCATTTTGAGGGCAGCGCTCTATCTCAAATACTTCATTTTCTACGGTGCTATTCGGACGCCACATGGTTAAACAGGCTGGCGTGATCATAGAACGGCAAGCTTGCATCAGATTGGTGTAAAATCGACGTCTCATTGGTGAAATTAGTAGCGCTACTCTTGGCATCACTGACAAAAATAAATCAATCTAATATGTAGAATATAGAGGAAAAATGTAACGACTCTCGTGTAGCTCATATTAGCAACTAAGAGTAGCGTTTTTTCTTCACAAATCTACTCAAATAAAAAGTATGGCTTATTAAGACTACTCTTAAAGGTACATTTTTCTCAAAAAGTTACTCAAGAAATGTAACCGAGTACATGTAACGTGTTACTACCCACCTCTGATTACAGCTTACTTTCCATTATTTTAGTCGAGTGCTTGTTTCCCAACAATTACTGCATCATGTCAAGCTGCTGTCCAAAAGAAAGTACTATTGATCCCTCGGTCATGCGGGAGCGATATAATAAGCTCTTAACTAAGGTTAACACTTATTTACTTGTGAGATTCCGGCCCCCTGACATTTGTCAGGCTCAAGGAACTTTTTGTTCAATTTTCAAGGCAGGGCTTGTCAGGGGCTGACTGTTTTCAATCTGTCAAAGTGCCGAACGGGTTTTTTTGCTGTCTGCTTGCATTTCACTGTGAGTGCACAGCACATCCAAGCGAGAACAACTCTAGTTCAATCAGCTTCACTTTTAATACTCACCTCCTACAAGTATGCCTCAATTCTGTCTCTAGCCTCTTGCTTGAGGGTGTCAATGATGGCCTTCTGGACAGCAGTCAGGTCGGCAGTCTTGCCCATGATTGCGGTTTTAAGTAATGAACCAGGCTGGGAGTTTTTAAAAGCCTCAGGAATTGTTCGCAGGGTTTGAGTTAATTGGTTGATTCAGATGATCAGGTTAGTAGCTTCTCTAGAGTACCTTTTCATCATATGCTAATTTTTTGAGGTATGGATTTTTGTTTTTTCTTGACTTTTTTGCCAAAATCATCAATATTAATAGAAGTCCCAGAGAATTCTGGTACTCCTACTAGTCCCAAACAATGGCCGATATGGCCTGTCCCCTGGAAAACCCAGAGGTGGCAAAAATGACCCAAGTGCTTTTGAATTGGCAAGTCGTTGTCGGACAGACAACAGCCGTTCATATGGAAATGCAACCACTAGACATACATTAACTTCAGAAAAAATGACCACAATCCATACTCCTTGCCCCTGATTCAGTCCTTCTAAACTATAGACACAATTCCTGCTTTACACTCAAATTGCAGTTCTAAAATGCTTTTTTTTTTTTTCTCTTCAGAACAATGTACACATTTTGGCCATTCTTTCTGTCGTTATGTGTGGAGTATAGGAGAAGTGAATTAAAAAAATGTGTAAAAAGTGTCAAACTTCATAAGTAAATGTAATTAAATAAATGTAGCTTGACTTTAACTGACTCAAACTATCACAAGAGTCACGGAGGAAAGGCCAAATCGGCCATTGCTAGGGAATATTAGGAGTGTTTGTCTTGGGAAATGCCAAGTCGGCCTCTGCTGGGTTTTCTAGTGTTTAAACAATAAAAGGCTTGAACTACTTCAGTTGTGTGTAATGAATCTAAAATATATGAAAGTCTCATGCAGTCATGTCCAAAGTTCGGCCCGGGGGCCAAATGCGGCCCATGGTCAAATTTCATCCGGCCCCCAGCCTTTGTCATAAAATCCATAACATCTGGCCCGCACACAGACTTAATAAATTAGTCAGCAGTACTGCCACCAGCATATGAAGTAGCTTACACACTAAATGCTGCTCTTCATTTACCCACTAAAAGGCAGCAGCACTCTAAGCAACATTACCCCGTGTGACCCTTTACTCCCAATTTTCTAAAATGGCGACAATCAACAAAAAAGTTGACTGCGATGGCCGACACTTCAAGGATAGGTGAAAATTGGACTATTTCTTCACTAAAATACGCAACTACCGTGTCTGCCTTATTTGCAAAGAGACAGTCGCTGTGTTTAAAGAGTTCAATGTGAGGCGATGTTACCAAACAAGACACGCTGACCTGTACGACAAGATTACAGGCGGCTAGAAATTGAAGCAACTTGAAGCTAGTTTAATTTCACAGCAGCAGTATTTCGCAAGAGCCCGAGAGTCGAAAGAGAACGCCACAAGGCTAGTTGCGAGACTGTTGAAATTATTACCGTATTGGCCCGAATATAAGACGGCCCTGATTATAAGACGACCCCCTCTTTTTCAGACTCAAGTTTGAATAAAAACTTTTTGAACACCAAATTAATTTTTATACAGAAAATAATTACAGTACATCAGAAACAAATGATTATAACAATATATTTGAGAGAAAAAGCATGTTGTTTTGCCTCATTCAAATGTTAATATCCGAACATTTAAATATGTAAACTGAAGTGCAATCACATTCGTAAATGAACGGCTTCTGGTTTTTGAAATGTAAATAAACCAATCTATTGTGATAAAACAACAAAATTGCAATAACTGCATTAACCTTCAAAGTGAAGTCTAACTGTAACTGTAGTCTTGAAACAAATCTGAAAGGAAAAACATTGCAATAAAATAATGCAAACTGGTTAAACAGAACATCGCTTCAATGATATCTGGCGCCATCTAGCGTCGTGAATGGGTATAATGTCTAGACCGCGAATATAAGACGACCCCCACTTTTTCAGTCTTATTTCAATGCAAAAAACCCCGTCTTATATTAGGGCAAATAAGGTAATTAAAAAATATAATGAGGCAAATGTGACACACAGAATAGCTTGCTAAAATTTGCTTAAATATATTGTTCTATGTAAAGGTTGTCAGCCAGGGTCGGCCCCCCGCATTTTTACCACACCAAATCTGGTCCCCTTTTCAAAAAGTTTGGACACCCCTGGTCTAATGTTTATCAGTACATTACAGAAAATAATGAACTTTATCACAATATGCTATTTTTTATTAGAAGGACAACACAATACTTCTGTAGAGGAGTCTTCACACTACTATAGCATATTTGTATGGGTCGCAAGGTGAGCAAATATCATAAGTTGTAAAAGTTTGTGCATTATCTTGAGTCGAATAAGTATTTGATCTCCAAGCAAAACACAAGTTAATATGTGTTGGGGAATCCTTTGCTGGCAAGCAAAGGGATGAGATGATTTTTGTCACTTGGAAACTGGAAAGTCAGCAGCTTAGTGTAGCCACAAGAGACAGCAGCGAGGAAAAGTAAAAATATGTGCTCCTTGAGCACTGAGATAATAGACCAAGGCTGTCAAACTAGTCCAAAATATAGTGACAGAGGAGCAGAGTTGCACAAATGTAAAGTTTTTTTGTTTTCTATTATCTCAACATGCATAATGTTAAACCATTTTAAAGCTGAAACGAATACTCGAGTAACTCGAGTTTAAAAACAGATCGGAGTAATTTTATTCACCTCGAGGAATCATTTCATTTTGCCAGCTCTAAGTATCACGTTTTGCCCGAACTACTTTTAATGTGGGACAATGCGCTGATGTCATGTGCATGGAGGAAGAAGCAATAAAAAAAATATTTAAAAAAAAAAAAAAAACCTTTCTGCAGCCGACAGCCGCTACAAACTACGCCGTCGTTGCTAAAAACTAGCCCGCACGATGCAGTGGTAGCAGGTAGCATCTGATGCGTCTCATAGATATCACATGTATGTTGAACTAAATGCGAAATGACAGAGTCAGCGGTGTTAGTAAACAGCCGCCATCTTAAAGCAGTACCCTTCTCAGCGCTAATAAGATTAACGTTACTGTCACTTGTTAGCCCTGCGGAGGGCTAGGCTTCTATTAAGACCACTGTCGATGCGTGGCTAATGTGTCTTACATACAGGCTTTATTTAATCTGTGAAACATAGCGCTGTAGAGTGCTGAAGGTGTAAAATAAAAATATGATAAAGCTAACTCAATTTTAGCTCAGTAGTCTTTGCTGGATAAAACACCAAGTAGCACTGGCCCTTAATGTGCTCCAATACAGCAGGTATCATACTGTAACGTTGACAAAGAGTCACCCGCTTCGTTAGGTTGCAATTATTTCTTTTTTGGGAACTTGTGGAACGACAGCACGTCTCTCGCTCTCCCGCACCTCCCTCACCCCCGCACGTCACGCGATGCATTCAGGAACGCATGCAAATATCCACGCAGTATTATAACCTGATATGTTACAATACATTTATTTTGAACACTGAAAAAACTCAAAATCCTATCAGGACTTACAGTTTAGACTAACTTAGTTAAAACTTAACTAGAACTTTAAAATGGCTTGACACAAATGGAAATTCAATTGAAACACGTGGGAAAAACACCTAAATTTTAAGTGATGTGTGTTATCAAGCTTAGTGGCATTTTTAGGTAAGAAATATATATATTTTTTATAAGATCTAAAAGTTTTTGGAGTGAAAGCAGTGAATTGTTTTTTTTTTTAAATTCTAGTCACATCTGAGAGGCAATTATTGGCTGTTTTCAACAATGTATATCGAAAATAAAGACATTGATTGACTGAAAATGGTTCAATATTAGATGAAATGTCTTTTTTTCTCATGTATATTTATAATTGCTCTTCACCTAAAAATATGTTTTAACCGATTACTCGATTACTAAACTATTCGATAGCTGCAGCCCTAAACCATTTTACATAAAAACAACTTAGATTTTGTTAATATAGCTATTCTAGAACGAGTCAACTTGAATGTAATTAAAACGTCAGAAAGTCCTTGATTTAAAAAGCCAATCTTTAATCTCAGTCACAGCCATGGAGCAAAACAAGTGTGACGAACATAGTTTGCCTTCCAACCATGTTGAAAGTCCTCAATTTCCAACTTTTGTCTAGCTATTTGTAGCTAGGAAGGAGATGTGTAAATTTAGTCAAAGAGAAAATGGAGAGAAAGTGAGGGGGCGATAGCAAGTCTCGACTGACGCGCTTACACGCTAGCAAAGCTTTCTGGGATTTGTATTATTAGCAGTACATTCAATACTGGCAGGAAAATTGTAATAAAGATTGGAACGATCTCTTGAGCTAGATTAGCTCTGCTGATGTGAGTCTTCTGCAGACACTTGACCCTCGTATCAGATTGTTTTCTAAGTGCAGCAGTGGAAACAAGACAGAACGTAGATGGATCATGGAACTCCATAACATGACAATTTGATGTGAAGCTGACTGAACACGTTAACGTCTCCCAGCAAGTGCCTTTTTTTTTTGTTTTGCTTTTACTTCAGACTTCTTCGCACATCTACAGTTCTAGCCCCTCTGAAACAAGAACCCGTCGCATCGGTGTTTCCACGGCAACCTGGAGCCGAAGGTCTCCAAGGTCAGCGCTGGAGCACCTGGAGCCGAGCCGAGAGGAGAACGAAAGCTTAACCTGGCTGGCCGTTGCTTCTTAGGGGCCGGAGTTTGGTTTCTAGTAGACATTTCATTAGAGTGTCTGCCTTCTGCCAGAGGCGGAGGTGATAAATCGTCACCAGATTCTGGTTGTTAATCATCTTTGGGGTCGAACAAGCAATAAAAATAGGTCCCTCCATTTGATGACGCGGAGGTGTGGAGTGTGTTCTGATAAAGAGGAAGAGGAAGAAAAAAATAGATTTAAAGAGAGGGGAGGAGAGTTTCTCTGCTAGGGAGTGTATTGCATCCATTATTTAGCACTTGCTTGCGTATGTGTGAGTAAAAGAGAAGAGAGGCAAATGCTTTGCACTATTCCAAACGTCCTTACTTTAGACCACAATCTTTATCACTTTCAGTGCAGATAGTTAATTACTCACAGTAAAATTAAAACAAAATTTATGTAATGATCCGATCGTGTAAAAATGGCACTAACCTCAAACGGAGCACATTAAAAGTAGGCCAGAAAAATCTGAAATGTTTTCATCTTGACTGTCATTTCCTCTCTGCACGGATTGGAAATCTTCAGTTGGTGCTCGTGAACACACACTTAGTAATGAACACTAATGTCATTTGTGTCACGTCTCTGCAAATATTACCAGCAATGCTGCATCAAAATATTTGCGTACACAAAGATTGATCTTCATTTAGTTACAGCGGATCCAGAAACACTTCTGTACCACCAAGTAAATCTCGGTAATGAAATAATAAATAACCAATTGAAACAAGCGGTCCTGTTAAAGAAAAACATTCAATCTGCTTTAATATATTGTTAGCTGTCCTTACTACAACTAAGGAAGCCCACAATACAGTGATCCCTTGTTTTTCACGGTTAATGGGGACCAGAACCTGCCACGATAAGTGAAAAACCGCAAAGTAGCGCCGCCCACAAAAATGTTTCCTTTTGTGTTCAATGCAAAGAATTTATTCAGATTTAACATTGGAAAGAGATACATATAAGACGTTTTTCCACTTTTTCCTCTAAAAGAAGATAAACAAAACTTTTATGTATACATACATATTTACCCTATATTGTCAAATGTATCACATTTGATACACCTGAAATTTCATGATTTTGAGACTAGTTCAGAATTTTGACTTTTTGGGGGGAAAAAAATGATGGATGCAAGTCAACACATGCATCTGCAGGTTCCATGAGAAAAGCAAACAGGATTTAGCAAGGGTTATAGATATCTGAGCGCTTATTACACATATTCATTTTGACTTTTCTTTTTACAAATTTGAAAAAAAGTTTCATTAGGACTTTATTTTTCAAATTTTGGGATTCTCTGATAATTGCTTCATATTGCTGGCATTAAAGGTTAATAGTTTTTAAGAAAATTATTTTTAAACATGAATAAAGTAGAAAAATGCTCATCTTTATTAAATACTTCACTGAGTGAGTCCACTCAAATCCGCGCCGTCTCCTCACTTACACACAATGAGTTGCCACAGCAACTGTTTAACAAGTTAAACGATGATTGACACATGCGGCGCTTTGAAGGTTCGACTTCTGAGCATCTGTGGCAAGATCGAATATTAAACATTTGTCAATCATCGTTAAATTTAATAAGCAACTCCAGTGAACTGCCTGACCAACAAAAAGCGGCAGGAGGAAGAGTGACACTAAGTGATCGGCTCGGGTCGGCTCCTCTGGATTTATTTATTAATTAATTGAAAATAAAATCTGAAATGGACCAAGGGCGCAAAGTTTGAAGCGCGAAGTAGCGAGGGATCACTGTAGTAGCTTGCTATGTCAGACAATGAGTCAGAGCCAGACTATGTCGAGTGAGCTGAACAGAAGGAAGTTGTATACACCACCGAATGGGCTAGGAAGGATTGCAAATACTGGCTATCATGGATATCTCCTTTTCATAAGCATATACAATGAGCAACAGAGAAATACAGATTTCAGTCACCCTGAATATTAACAATTTGCATAACATGTTACAGGTTCATTTGGCTCTATTGTCTGTGCTGAACAGGGTCATCCATGGGTCACAGGGGACATTTTTTGGTGCGCACTGAAACTCTGCATGCGTGAAGAACATATTCAGTGCTTCATAGGTACAGTTTAGGATTTATTGAGCTGATGTTAGCCAAAGTTAATTATGTGGTTTATTGTTAGCTAGAGCATCATCCCAAGTATTTCCAAACGTAGCCCTTACTGAAAATTTGCATTGTAAACCTTAGCTTTCTGTCTGTTGAACCAACCCTTTGTAGAAAATACAACTGATATGACAAGAAAAGATTTCATGAAATTATTCCCAATTTACTTTGCCTGTTTTTGCTATCCACTTTTAAAGTGCCCATGACAGCAAAAAGATTTATCTATTCAATTTTTGTAAGACCGCTCCATGAAAATGAGCGACTTCCTGGATTGAGGAAGAATGCGAATGTGACATCGCTGGATCACTATACAGACATTGCTATATAGCATGCAGATGGATTGTGGATTTATCTGATTTTGTGGATTAATTCGTTTATTTTTCGCATCACGCCAGCCCAATGTGCTGCAGGCTTTTGTTGCTGCACCAGGGAGAGGCATGTGAGCCTTTTTGGGTTTCAAAAAAGTTAACGGTCAAAGCGGAAAATGGCCAAAACAAGTTCGACAACTGCGGGAACATTAAACGGACGAGGAAGTGAGTAAACTACGCGTTTTGTATTATGTCAAATACTGGGATCATGGCATACGTTTTAATAAGTAGGTGGCTTGCATTTTGTAGGTGATAATGCTCCATGTCCACCGAGAAGGCCACTCGGCCGAGTAATTTAAATTTTTTATTAATTTTTTTATTATTAAAAAAAAAAAAAAAAAAAGTTTCGCTATACTCTACACATTGCACGAAACTGTCACCAGTCATACACTGGTCTTGTGCAGTAATGAGCAGACGTGACTTTTGCGGCGTATGTTAACTTTTTTTAATGCTCCGACAACACTCCCACACTTCGCACTAGATATCATCAAAACGCAACATAGATGTGCTACGTTAGATCCCACCAAGTCCAATGCGATTGGCTGTGTGAGCCCAAGGTGATCATGGGACACGTAGTCCATATACTATAACTAGAGACTAGAAAGCCGGTTCGCAGTAATTGCAGTGGGAAAGTGGCAAACATACATGTAGTTGTGTCTATCTATCTCTTTATCTATCGATCGCATAGGCAACGCAGATGAGGCAGAGACACTGTTCAAGTGGGGTTGCCGTATTATGCTGTTGAAAATAGCGGCCAATGTGCGCGTGCGTGAGATCAGGAAATCAACTTTCCTCGTTTTCAGTTTCGTTTTCCGCGTTGTCATCTAATTTTAGAGACCCTTTTGAGAAGATAGCAAAAAGAAAAAAAGAGACCAGGAGACACTTTTCAGCAGGACATAAATGCGGCACCGTTTTTTCTCTCACTTTGGATGAGTCAACAGACGTAAGCTATTTATCGCAGTTCAGCGTGATTGCAAGGTTTTGACTATGAAATGGACAAGAGGGGAGGATTTATTCAAGTCCTTCACTGAGTTCGGTAAAGAAAAAAAATCTACCGATGGGCAAAACCATGCAGCACTAGAAGTCGCATCAGTGGTAAGAAATACTCATCATTGATTAGCAACAGCAAAACAATGTTATTAAAAATAATTCAGAGACTTATTGTACTTTAAAAGTGTTGAAATTACATAAAATGCACACATTAATTGTATTTTTGGTTTTAAACATATTGTATGGCTCTCACGTAATTCCATTTAAAAATGTGTTAATGGCTCTCTCAGCCAAAAAAGGTTCCTGACCCCTGTTGTATGTAGTCGAATCGTTTTACAATTCTAATTCACATAATAATGCTATTTAAGATTTTTTTTTATGCTGTCACGGGCACTTTAATTCAAACCATGGATGGAACTTATATTTTATGCAATATATTAAAAGTGTTATTGGCTCAACGATTACAAAGACATCCAACAAAAATGAATACTGCTTTGCTTACCTTGTGACTTTGACATGACACCAGGGCATCGCACCCATAGGGATGAAAGTGCTTCAACATGTTAGGGGCCGCTGCAGGGTACTGTTCCAGGCAGTGTTCAAGCATAAAGTAGACTACTTGACTGTAAATAAAGATGATCATTTTGTCTTGATATTATGACATATAGCATATGCCTCTAAGCAATTAAGGCCATTTGACACCTTGTGACAGAGTGAAAGTAATGCAAATTGCATGATCTACTCCTTACTTTTCCTTTTGTGAACAGTTAAACTTTTGTAGTTATGCACCAGCCACTATTTTCCTCTTGATTATTTGGACACAGCTTTTGTGATGGTGGAAGAGGGTGACTGACTGGCCCTATACGTGCAATACCAAATGAGCAAGGAGAGGATGTGAGCCCGACTGCACACACGAGGGCTTTGATGTTGGATAAAGATGGAAGCTCTTTGCTTTACTTTGCTTCAAAGACTATCTCGACAAAGAAGATGGGCTAACGATGTAATTTTCCTCATTTTTATGTATGCTCAAATTTACGTCCACCAAGGTGATGATGCGATGTAGTCTTGACTACTGTTCATTTGAAATCCTAAAAGTTAGCTGAATAATAGAAAGTATAGTCAAGATTGAAGCTAGTTGGTAAAGGTAGCTCACGTCACATTTGTAATTGATATTAAACGTTTTTTTTGTTGTTTTTTTAGGTTGCAGTCACAGGCGCACAGAGCAAAAATAGATTCCTCGTGAAGTTAAAATAGAAATTGTTTCATTAAGTCATTCATGCCTCATGTTTATTTTTAGCTTGTGATGCTTGATGTCATTCATTCCAGCCCAACGCCTTCAAGTAAGGTTGGCAAGAATGCATTATTAAAATTGCATAGAATGAATCATGCCACCCCGCAAAAGGAAAAAAAAAAACACAATCTGTTGAATATATTATTTTATTTTAACATCACCATAGTTTAACTTTTATTTTCCCCTTCATTCATTCAAAAATGATCAGCTCTGAATGTACACATAATGCAAACTGTCAAAAAAAATATACAAACGAATGCAGGCTTGTGCTATATCTGGTCAAATGTCTATAAAACGGTGGCATTGGGGTTCAGAGAGAGATGGAAAGAAAGTGCAAGATAGCAAGAGAGGGAGACAGAGAGAGGCCAGTAAGGACATGCACGCCATAGGATCCTTGTGGAAAATTACAGACATATCTTTCCCCCCCATTTTATCATGTGCAGCAAAAAATGCCTGCTGAGTATCAAATAAAACAAACATATGGTTGTTAATGGAACTGTTAGGCACATCATTGTTTTTCGTTGTTTTACATTTTATGAAAAAGTCTGGATTATTCTAAATGTAGAATATCAATCCAAATCAAGGGGGAAAGGGAATAATACCATAATAGAAAAACAACTGACGCACTGTCTGGCTTGTAACTGAACGTTGTTACATCAATCTATCAAATCTGCGTGCAAGTATTGTGGTTTGTTGTGTACACAACAGGGTTTTACTTCAAAACGGCATAATGGGCACAAACACGTCATCTGAGGTACGTGTAGTGACTGTGATTGCTGTCCAATCAGATGCTCAGGTCTCTGGGGTTGTCCTTGTAGGTCTTCTTGGGTTCTGGGATCAGTGGCCTGGTGGGGCGACTGTTATTCGTCTTGGCCGTGCTGTAGTACTCTCTCACCTTCTGCGCAACAAAGAAATCGTCATCCTCTTCGTCCTCCGAGTCTTCCCTTCTGGGGCTTCTGATCGGGGAGATGTCTCGTCCCAGGCTGCGGGTTCTGGCCGGTTCTGGGGTAGAACCTCCGCTGCGGTAATTCCTGTCAGCCCTCTCGGGCGATCGACCTCTCAGCAGCGAGCTGTACCTGTGATAAGCTAAGTCGGAGTCAGGGGTGCGGACTCTAGGCAGGGAGGCGTTTCTGTAGTCGTCTCTCTGGTCGCGGGAAATGTCCCTCAGCAGGCTGTCCCCGCCGAAGGCTCTCTCCATAGTGGAAGCTCTCGTCAGGAGGCTGTCATTCAGAAAAGGACGCTCTTCCCCGGCCTCCCTGTTGAGGCGGACAAGGGCAGGGGGTTCACGCAGGATGGTGTCTTCAAAAGTGAGGCTCGGTTCAGGAGATCTCGACGGCTCCTTCAATACCGCCTCGACCGCAGCGGGCTTCTCGTTGCCACGCGCCCTACCTCTCTGTGGGGAGTCGTATCTGCGGTAAGGGTCGTGAGAGTGAGCATGGCGTCTGGTGGGGGAACGGTGGCGGGAGCGATGGGGTGACCTGTAACGGGGAGGTGAGCGGTAAGGGGAGCGCCGGGGTGAACGGTAAGGGGAGCGACGAGGTGAGCGGTGGCGAGTGTGGTGACGGCGGTGTCTTTCGGGGGAGCGACCGTGACGGTGCCCCCCACCGTGACGGCCTTCCAGGGCATTCTCTGCACTGCGTGACCGTTTGTACGCCTTGTCAGGGGAGCGGTGGCGACTGTGGTGGTGTCGGTGGCCGGATTTTCCCTTTTCATCCTTCTTCTTTTTAAATGGACTGTTGATCTTTCTGGGAGATTTTGTCCTTCTGTGTTTTCCTGTGCTGGTTTTCTTGTGAGGAGAGCGATGGCGGTGATTGGAATGGTGCTTGCCAGTGCCCGAAGAGTGATGGGTCGTCTCCTTCCTTCTCCGGGATGAGATTTGGGGTTCTGGGTTGTAACTTTGCTCCGACGGCTCATTGAAGGGCACAGAGTTTACTTCCGCAGCGTTTTGTAACCCTGAGGCTGTGCTGCTGTCGTTAGGGGTGCCGTCTGCAACACAGTGCGACATTCAGACGAGACCTGGATGGCAAACATGCTTGAAACCA
Organism: Corythoichthys intestinalis; assembly: GCF_030265065.1. Taxonomy (NCBI): domain Eukaryota; kingdom Metazoa; phylum Chordata; class Actinopteri; order Syngnathiformes; family Syngnathidae; genus Corythoichthys; species Corythoichthys intestinalis. The sequence continues at coordinate 36,519,330 of NC_080403.1, read as the reverse complement.
AAACTTCATGACTTGTTAAACAATGGCCATGCTAAATGAGAGCCATTCGGATGTAGTTATCAGCAAGGATGGCTAGTTGTTAATGACACAGCGGCAGATTCAAAGAAAGAAAGCTCACACGAAAAGACATAAGGCAGCAGCACATCTGTGAAGCCAACGTTAACAAGAACAAACCTGGTCCCAGGTCTACTTGGATCCACCTCTGCAAGCAGACAAGGCCGACTGGTGGATGTCAGTTGAGTTTGTTGCTTGTTGGTGCCTTGGCTTGACTACACCCATTAGCCATGCTGTCATGCACTATCATGATGATGAAGACGCTCTTCATAGCAATTTAGGATTTAAAAATTCAATCATTTCCTACAGGCGCTGGGTGTAATGATCAAGACAGTAATGCTAAAGGTTAAATAACTTAAAAGGTTAAAGGTTTGTTAACCAACGACATCAGACTATGGTACGAAAAACATGTTCTCACAAGGATGTAGGAAGGTCTTTCAAATGTAATCAATATATTCCGTGCTTGTTCCCTACTAGTGAGCACTATGTAAATGCACAATCGCCTCAGTGACACACTTCTTAACAGTCCTGCCACAACACGCCATCCTTTTTAATACAGTGCTTCCTCATTTAATGGCTAGAGGGATCTATTCACTCAACAGTGAATAAAACAATGCTTGGCCAAAATAATGTAAGTTTTGCAGTATATGGCAAGTAAAACTGGAGTTCTAAACATTATAAAAGGACTATTACAGCACAGAAAAATAAGAACAGTAAGATTAAATGAATTTTATATAAACACACTGTGTTTTGACTGCTACAGTAGTACACTTTATACTAGAGGCGTGCGAAATTTCCAATTCTTAGATTATTCGCGATTCGAGAACGATTCACAAACATCCAAATTCCCATTATTCAATTATACCAGGTAAAGCAGAACTAAAACACAGTCAGTGCGGTCTTCGGAACGCAATGAGGAACGGACCGAGAGTAAATATCATGCTCAACTTATGCCGCTAGATAAAACAACAATAACACCTGACTGTGGCTGACAGCCGCTACAAACAACGCTCAGTTGCTAGTTGCTACAAACTACAGCTGAAACGAATACTCGAGCGACTTGAGTAACTCGAGTTTAAAAACTGATCCGAGTAATTTTATTCACCAAGATTAGTCGTTTATTTTGACAGCTCTAAGCATCACGTTTTGCTCGGACTACTTTTAATGCGGGACAACGCACTGATGCCACGTGCGTAGAGGAAGAAGCAAAAAAAAACTTACTGCAGCCGACAGCCGCTACAAACGACGCCGACGTTGCTAAATACTAACCCGCACGATGCTACATTGGTAGCAGGTAGCGTCTGATGAGTCTCGTAGAGATCACATGTATGTTGAACTAGATGCGAAATGACAAACTCGGCCGCGTCTGGGCAGCGTTAGTAAACAGCCGCCATCTAAAAGCAGTAGAGCGCTAAGCGCTAATAAATAAGATTAACGTTACTGTTACTAGCTCACGTAACGTTAGCCCAGCGGAGGGCTAGGTTTCTATTAATTATGACCACTGTCGATGCGTGGCTAACGTGTCTTACATACAGGCTTTAACATAACATAGCGATGTGGAGTGATGAGGGTGTAAAACAAAAACTCAATAATGCTAACTATCAATTTTAGCTCAGTAGTCATTGCTGGATAAAACACCAAGTAGCACTGGTCCCTAATGTGCTCCAATACAGCCTGTATCATACATTTATTTTGAACACTGCAAAAACTCAATATCCTATCAGGACTTACAGTTTAGACTAACCTAAAACTTAACTAGAACTTAAAAATGGCTTGTCACAAATAGAAATTCAATTGAAACACTTTTAAGTGATGTGTGTTATCAAGCGTAACGACATTTTTAGGTATATATATATATATATATATATATATATATATATGTTTTTTTTTTAAAAATAAGATCTAAAGGTTTTTTTGAGTGAAAGCAGTGAATTAGTCTTTTTTTAAATTCTAGTTACATCTGAGATGCAATTGTTGGCTGTTTTCAACAATATACATCGAAAATAAAGACATTGATTGACTGAAAATGGTTCAAGATTAGATGAAATGTCTTGTTTTCTCATATATATTTATAATTGCTCTTCACCTAAAAATATATTTGTTTTACCCGATTACTCGATTATTGAAAGAATTTTCAGTTGATTACTCGATTACTAAAATATTCGATAGCTGCAGCCCTACTACAAACATACGGCCACATAATTCTACGGTGGATATCTTATTAGGGCTGTCAAATGATTAAAATTTTGAATCGAGTTAATCACAGCTTAAAAACTAATTAATCGTAATTAATCGCAATTCAGACCATTTATAAAATATGCCATATTTTTCTGTAAATTGTTGGAATGGAAAGACACAAGACAGATATATACATTCAACATACTGTACATAAGTACTGTTTATTATAACAATAAATCAACAAGATGGCATTAACATTAACATTCTGTTAAAGCGATCCATGGATAGAAAGACTTGTAGTTCTTAAAAGAAATGTTAGTACAAGTTATAGAAATTTTATATTAAAGCCCCTATTAATGTTTTCGTTCTAATAAAATTTGTAAAATTTTCAATCAAAAAATAAACTATTAGCTCGCCATTGTTGATGTCAATGATTACAAAATCAGTCACACCCAAGCGCCAGCAGAGGGCGACAAAACACAAAAAAACACACGTAACAAGTGCACGTCACTGTGCTTTCATTTTAATCTGAGCCGGGTATGTGCGTTAATTGCGTCAAATATTTTAACGTGATTTAAAAAATTACCGCCCGTTAACGCGATAATTTTGACAGCCCTATATCATATATATCGAACTAGATGCGAAATGACAGATGACGGTGGCGTTAGAACATGTATATCGAACTACATGCGAAATGACAGACTTGCCGGCGTTAGTAAACTGCTTAAAGCAGTAAACTTCTCTGGAAAGCTCTCTTGTAGCGAACCTAAATAAATTTTTATCTAAAATACTCCTAAATCGGCAAAATCTTGACATCTATTTAAATGATGAAACAGTTTTAAAACTTTCACATCTCGAAGGTAGACAGAAATTATGGAATAACGGGAGCAATTTTAACAACTTTAACGGTTGATTCACAACATTAAATTATTTGAAAGTAGTTTAAAGCTGCTGATACAGAATGGGGACTTGAGCATTTTATTTACTGTTTTGAACTGTTAACTTGGAACTGAAATAGTAGTTTGGTTTTGCTTGAGAGGATTTTTAAACAATTATGGAACTAATGTACGAAACATTAAAAGCGCAAGGGGATGGGCGGTGTGGCAAGAAATAATTTATAATCGAATTGTAGCCTCTGATTCGTAATCGAATCGTTAGGTGCCCCAAGATCCCCACCTCTAGTTTATACTGTAAATAATATATAGATACCTTAATTTTCTGACTATAAACTTTTCCCCCACTACGAACTCTGCATTTTACAGTTCAGTGCGGCTTATTTATGGATTTTTACAGGTTAATGAGCTGCATGCCTCTGTGTGTAAATATTATAATGTAATGTTGGACACCTGCTGGTTATTGTCCAGTGAGGCTTATGTATGAATAAAATAGTTTTCTTGTAAAATGTGGGTGCGTCTTAAAATCTGGTGCACTTTATAATCCAAAAAATCTGATATATAATGGATTTTTTCATTTCTATATTCAGTACCCACCCAATTTTCCAAGAAATTGGTATTTGTTCCGCGAGTGGCCACCAGTGCGCGCTTTCGTTAGCGACGATGATTATGAAAATATTTTGTCAACGAACACTTTTTTTATGACAATGACAATACGATAACGAGCTAAAAATGTGTTTTGGGAAACTAAAACATTACAATACGAATGCCAGTTTTCGTCTGACGAGAATGATATGAAAATGTGCCATAGTTTTCGCTACATGTTCACAATGTGTGACATTTTATGTGTAGTTAGCCTGTATCTAGCAGTGTCTGGTTGTGTCACTCTTAACTAAGGGTTGGAATGTCGACAAATTTATCTGCCGACCAGTCTCAGATTTTATTTGCGACCCGTTGACTGGTCTAAAAGCAAGAAAACTCGCAATTGAACACACATTTTAATTAAAGGTTTGAAATGCAAATCGCCAACAGGCGACTATGTTATCGTCTGCTGCATCAAAATACTGCCAAATGCTGCTGACTTTCTTGCAAGGTAGCGTCCTCATCTTAAGACTTTACTTACCGTATTGGCCTGAATATAAGACGGCCTTGATTATAAGACGACCCCCTCTTTATCAAGACTCACGTTTGAAAAAAAAAAAAAAAAAAAAAAGACTTTTTGAACACCAAATTAATTTTCATACAGAAAATAATTACAGTACATGCGAAACAAATGATAAAAATATATTTGAGAGAAAAAGCATGTTATTTTGCCTCATTCAAATCTTAATATCTGAACATTTAAATATGTGAATTAAAGTGCAATCACATTCATAAATGAATGGCTTCTGGTTTTTGAAATGTAAATAAACCAATCTATTGTGATAAAACAACAAAATCGCAATAACTGCATTAACCATCAAAGTGAATTCTAACTGTAACTATAGTCTTGAAATGAATCAGAATAAGGAAAAACATTGCAATAAAATAATGAGAGTGGCTGAGATCTATCATGACAGAACATCGCTTCAATGATATCTGGCGCCATCGAGCGTCGTGAATGGGCAGAGAGTACGGTAACTGAGATCTGTCATGACAGAACATCACTTCACTGATATCTGGCACCATCTAGCGTCGTGAATGGGTATACTATCTAGACCGTGGATATAAGACGACTCCTTCTTTTTCAGGCTTATTTCAATGCAAAAAAACACCGTCTTATATTCAGGCCAATACGGTACTTACCTAAATTTTGTGTCCCTGCCCAAGAATTCTCTCCCTGGCTGCTCAGCTTGTTTACAAAGAGGCAGAGGCGCAAAGACCAAGATGCATGATGCTGCATTTAACAGTCTAGTAAAACACAAAACGTTTAATAAATGAGTAGGCGGTTAAACGATTAAACGACTAGTGGCGCACATCACTAACGTAACGTGCTGAGGCCCCCCCTACTCACCACTGTTGTCTCCAGTCACTGAAGTTTACACACACTTTAAGATTTGTTTTCATATCTTGGCCAAAGAGAATATACAATGTTGTTTTGGCTTTCAAAGGTCTGTGCTGAGTGATCATCACACGCTAAATGTAACCCTGAGTGTTAGCATTAGGCTAATGCTACAGCGAGCGCCCTCTTAAACTCTTTTTTTTTTTTTTTTTTTTTTTAATTTTACATACGTTTTGTGGCATCCAGGTGGGTATTATTCATTGTAAATAATGTACTGTTTTCCTGAGTGTACAGTATATTATCACCAAGTTAGCATTGTCCTTGTAGATGCTACATTATGTGCTCTTTTGTCAATGTTCATTCAAAATAGTTGGAAACCTTTATTTATTTGTAGTACATTTGTAGTAAACGTCGACTAAAAGTAGACGAAATTAGTCTTGAGAAAACAAACATATTTCAAAATGACTAAAATATGACTAAGACTAAGAAGAATTATCGTCCAAAAGACGAAGACTACAATTAAAAGGGCTGCCCAAAAACAACACTGGTGTCCACATATGCATACATATTTTTTAACAACACAAGTTGTACTGTAATTATTTCAGTTGATTCATTTTTGAAAATTCTTGTGAGAACACGTTTCACTTGTACAAAACTTATCGTTTCAATTTTGAACTGCTGCGAAAAAGCTTTAATCCTGTCCATGGTCGCCTAGATATGATAGGCTTTGGGTGCAGCATGAAGCAGCATTGAAGAATGTGGCGGCAGTGCTGGCAACACATTGTGGGCAGATGGAAAATGGGGCTAGAGCACAGGCAGGTGATGCCACAGCACACATACATCAGGATGGGAGGATAGAAGGCGAGAAAGACCGGGAGCGTGGGGGCACTGGAGCAGAGGACAGTTACAAACCGTGGTTTGATTTTGGAGGACAGAGGCCTCCCCCATCTTGTCATTTCTCAAACATGCAGTGAGATGGGGAGCCACCACCCCTGAAGGAAGACAACAGCCCAGCGCAATACCACACCAAGGATAGAAACAGATAAAAGAGAAAGAGAAGTGGTTTTAGATCACTCACAAGCAACTTAAAGAAAGGAGGATTATTGTCTGTATTGAGTTTCAATGGAAAAAAATGTTTATTTGACCACCGAGTCATTCAGAGCAAAGAGACAGTCCGGGAAGTTCACCAAACCCCTCAGTGGAAACCAGCATTTACAGAGAAAAGACCCGCAAACAAATTCACACTGAAGCCCAAACCAATACAAACAAGGTCACAAGCAAACATTTTGAACACACAAGCAGCTAAGACACCTCTGCGAAAAGAAAAGAAAAAAAAAAAACAAAGAAAAAGTGACACTCTTAGTCTCGCACACATCCACAACATCATATGAAGCAGTTTTACATTACTGACAGGTTTCAACGGAAATGTAGGCAAGGCTGTCAAAGACTGTGCCAATGAAATAATTCAAAATTAAAAAAAAGAATACAAGGTCACATGATGTCACCGTAGTTGTGCACGAAAAGATGAGCACATTTGTAGCGCAAATCAAATCACTTGTCAAGACAGGCAAAGGTAGCGAAAGCAAACAAAAACAAAACACTGTACATTGAACATGACTATCAATCAAGGCTGCTCAAACGATTACAAAACAACTTCCATAAATATTATGGAAAATAGACAAAAGGAAAAAGATCCAATTTACACTGTTGACAAGTTCATGCAGCAATAGACTTATCCAGTTATATGTGGCTTTGCTTTATGCTCTGTACACAGAACAAAAATACTTGTAAAAATGCCTCTATTTGTTCATCTCTGTACAAAACTCTATATAGTGGGAGCACTTACTTTTTTTTTTATCGTGGATGGGTGGAGTTCCTATTGTCACAGCTTTTAATTATATAAACAGTGGGTGCAACAAGATGGAATTAGTGAGTAATGTCAAGCATGTACGTGAGTGAGGTTCTTTCTTTAACCTTGCATTTGGGTTCCCACTGAAAATCCTTAGTTCAGTAGCTTACATTCACGTTCAATAAATATCATAAATATTTTGTGGCACGTCCTGACAAAAGCTGTGTTCAAGAGTAACTCCCATTTAATTATGGGATGCCTTGGTCAAGTTTTTTTTTTTTTTTTTTTAATGTTCCTCTTCAAACGCTATTAGGGTTTGATGAGGAGCTATCACAAGAAACATGACATTTTCACTATATGGTCATTTTAAACCTTGTAAACAGTTTATGTGGTCACAGACCCACCACCATTGTGTTAAGTCCCAGCAGAGGATTTCTGCTTGAAGGTGAAAGTGACAGTGGGATGACATGGACAGTGGGTGACAGCAGGACGGGTGACAGCACCCCAAAAATCCCAAAGCGCAAGCGTGACCTCCACCAGAAAGACACCAGACAACACTCAACCCTCTCCCTCCCTGGGGGGTTTATCCCAGGAGTGGGCGAAGGTTCGCAGGGAGGTGGATTAAGATTCCTTCCCCTAGACCCACCACCGTCCACCGGGCGTCCCCTGGCTCAGGGTGTGAAGATGGGGGAAAATGGAATGTTTTCGTAGATTGACCCACCATATTCGGGCACTGAGCCATCACCTCTCTTCAGCACCAGATGGACACGTCGGCCTCCGCTCTTAATGAGCTCAATGGCTCGCGAGTGCTTCATGCCCTTAGTGCTCTCGCCATTGATTTCTAAGATCTCATCGCCAACCTGGGGAAATAAAGAATTAGATGGGAAAACAGGTGAATAAGCGGAGGAGATGTGAATCAAAGTACGGGGTTGCAGCATCAGAATAATGTAGAGAGCAGTGACGGGGTAATAAAGTACATAAGGATATGTCTGACAGGTACCAAACTCCAAAGCGTCGTGGTGACGGAGGAAAAGAACAAAAGAAAGATTCGAGGTTACACATTTAATCGTCTAGGTTTTCCTTCTCCCTCAAATTAAAAAAAGTTTTTCTCTAAAGCGGCAACTGTGATGCTGCGAGAGCACGATGAGAAAATAACAGTAATAAAAACGATAACACTTTCTTTTGGCCAACTTGCTCTCATGTTCTCATATCTAAGAAAGCTAAAGGGAGACAAGGGAATTGCTTTGAGTGCTATCGCTGACATATCTGTAACCTATCTGTTCACTATTAAAATTTACAATGACAAAAGTTACATCTATTAAGGAATGTAAAATAACCATTACAGCGGTTGAAATACTGTGTGTCAAAAAACAAGCAAATAGGGAGGTGCACGCAAGGCAAATAAAATATTTTTTAAAAAGATTGTACAGATTGGATGAGCTCATAAGATTAGTTGATTGTTTTAGATTGTTTTTAGTAATTCATCAAATGTATGCATTACAAACCATAATTACTTATATTATCAATTGAAAAGTAAATTAATCTTTTTTTTTTAAATGCTGTTTTATATACTCATGATATTCATATACAGTAGAATTTAGAATCTAAGCTAATTTTCGGAATACAAGGCACTCCTGACTATAAGCTGCCAGCAACCAAGTTCGACTCAGAAACGGCATTTGTTCATAGATAAGCCGCACTGAACTATAAGCCGCTGCTGTCCTCACTGTATTATGGGATATTTACACCAAAAGATATTAACTGGTGACACTTTATTTGACAGCGGCATCATAAGACCAAATTAACCAACAGGCTTCAAGTAGCTTCATTTGGCCATCACTGCTCCTTCGGGGGAGACAGTAAACATCTGCTGGCACCTGCTGTCAACATTGTTGTTGTCAAACATGCCTCCTAGCATGCATTGCAGTGCTACAAATATAAATAACAATCAAAATTCATGTTCAGTGCTAATTATTACTTCAGTTACTGTTCCACTTGTTTCATTAATTGCTAGTTATGGTATTTGGTAACACTAATTAAAACTGATGCCATAAGACAGTCATAATTATGACATGACACTGCCTTGAGCATTAATGAATGCTTATGACAGATGTCATTTTGAGTTATCCAGCAAATTATCTCACTTTTGAATAGCTGTAAAAGATCAGAGCTGGACATAAATGGAGTTACTGACATAATTTGCCGGATGACACTTAAGTCATTTGCTCCCAAAAACATGTAAATACATATATTTTTAATTGTTTCAGTGTCCCAAAGACGTATCTATACATCTTTTACTTTTTTTTTTTTTTTTTTTTTTTTAAAAAGACATCTCTGGGTCGTGATGCAATTTAGTTCCAAAGCACAAAGATGAAAATCCAACTTAAAGCAATAAAACTGGCCACTGGAGGCCAGTAGCGCATTTGGTAAGACCTGCAACCCGGTTCAACGGCAACAAACGGCCAAGCTGCACGGCCGGGCACCAGCGGAAGACAACCAAAGGATGCCAGGCGGTGGACGACCGAGCAGAACGACCGGGACCACTAGTGCAGCGAAGGATGCCTTTGAGTCCGTGCTGCTCGCGTGTAGAGCCCGCAGAGACTCAAAAAAATTCATCTTTATGAGAAAGACGGCGATGAGGGAAAAGTTTAACCGGCTGTCGCGGCCAGAACAGCGTCATCTTTCAGTTAGTTATGTGTAAATAAATTGTTACTTTGCTATCAAAAGCTCTATTTGTCTCGTTGTTTATGTTATTTTGTAAAAGGAAAACATTATTCAGATGTTTGGGATGTAACTAAAGCAAAAAATAGCTGTGTATGAGTCAAAGTTATGTTTGAAATGTATGCTTTCACAAAAAACTCAATTTCATTCCGTTTTTTCATCAGAAATTTGAAAATTGCTCCAGCTATTTTCTAATGCTGATTTCTAAAGAGTGGAAAAAGATATGAACTAACTTGTTTTCTGCTGAAAGAAGAGAGTCTAATCTTTCTTTTGGTGGGTTCCATGTTTATATAGCAATAGAACAGAATTTTCTGTGGGCCTTGCAAAATCAGTCAAAATCCAGTAAAACGGACGGGAGCGAAGGGCCTTGCTCCGGTGAAAATGGTTGGGAGTGAATGAGTTAATGACATCCGTCATAAGCATTCATTAATGCCCTTGCTAGTGTCATGTCATAATTATGACAGTCTTATGGCAGTCTTATGACGCCGCTTTCAAATAATGTGTTACATATTAACCCCCCCAAAAAAATCAACAAATAAGATGCACTGAATTTTAAGCCGCAGGATTCAAAATGAGGGGATAAAGTAGCAGTTTATAGTCCAAAAATTACGGTAAATTGCTAATTTCAAGTCATGTGGAAAAAAAGACAGAAAATTCTACTTATAAAGCTACTAAGTGCTGCACACATTGCTTTAATTACTTGTACTTTGTATAAAGTCCATACCCTCATTTTTCCGTTGCGGACAGCTGCTCCATCCTCAGCTAGTCTCAGTACATAAAGGTCCATGTTGTATTCTCTGCCTCCCCGCAGACTGAAGCCGAAGCCTTTGCTATCTCTGTCCAGGTCTACTGAGTAAAACTCTGAATCCTAATGGAGGTAGACACGCACACGCAAAAAAAAAAAAAAAAAAAAAGGGTGGGGGGAGAAAAAGTTACATCAAGGTCACTTTTTTGGATCAGATATGAAGATTTGCTTTTTCTTTCTGGTGGGCTTCAATTTCAGCTACATGGAACAGAGGCCACCCTCAGTCAAGTCACACCTGTATGTACGGTGTATGTGTGTCGGCGCGCAGGTATGATAAAGGATCCTAAATAATTGATGCGCAAAGCTCAAGGCGAAGTACGAATGCAGCGTCGCAGTGCATTGCAAGGACAGTCAGACAGCTGCTTTCGTCCTCCTCACCCACCTAATCTTCCCTGCTGAGCGATCAATGCTATCTGGAGGAGCCATCTCCACATAGCGCCACATTAATTCAGCAAAGTACATGGCGGACTGAGGGGTTACTTTGAAAGCAGGTAGGATTTTCTTAATGCAAAAGAAAAAAATCTGATAATGCCAGCAGGAGAAATACTTAATATAAGTAAATAAAAATACACCTTGTTTGTCCTTGGGTTGGGAAGTAAAAGGATTAGTCGATGCACTGAGGGTTAGAGGAAAAACGGGTTGTGTGGCTTATAACAGCTCCTTGAATGTGCGAAGAAAAGAATGAGGGATGGTGGCAGAGATGTGATGAAGGGACACTACATTGCAGGGGTGTTGGTTGGCTAAGTGGATGGATGAATGGAATAATGGATGCACAAACAACAGGGTTTCTTACCTGTGCTGAGACTTGTGTTGGAGGCTGTGGGGGAGGCGCTTGAGGGGCTTTGAAGTCATATGACTCCTGTTTTGGTTTGGTATTGTTCCTGAAACACAAATATTGCAGGCTTGATTTGAACAGTTGAGTGTTTTGATGCTACACGCTAACCAGTCACTTCATTAAGGCTGCAAGCGTATCTGATTCCAATCGGATTCCTCCTAATATCTAATTTTTTGGGGTGAGTATTCCCACTATTTTTAGCAATTGTGCAAATCAGATCTCTGTCTTTTAAGACTTGGACACATTAATGACACATCTGATGGATTGCCATGGCGACAGCATAGAGGGACGTCACAGACAGTCAAAACCCATCTGAGCTGTTCAGACTGAGAAATTTCTTGTCCATATCTGATATTAAACTACATTCCATATTTGGTTTCAATGAGTCTTGCAAAAATCAGATTTTTGTGTTTTGTAGCTGTTCAGACGACAAAAGAGCCATCCAGTTTAAATCTGGATGGGCTAAAAGTCAAGATTTTTGCTGCTAGTCTGAAAAAGGCCTAAGTACCAAACAGTATTATATTTGTCAGTGACGATGAGAAGTCAAACGCGATGAGATGTGTGCAACCTCTTGGGAATGAGCCAAGGCTGAATTAAAATGTTAGTCAGTAGTCTGTCAGGTGTTTAAAATTCACAAGCGAATCAAAAACCAACAATACTGATAATTCATTTTAGGCTCTGCCAAAAGAAAATCACAAATTTTATCATTTACAGTTGTTCAGCAAAATATTTTTCCATTTACTGTAAAATATCAGTTTAATGAAATAAAATGTATTTTTCACAAGAAAAAATATTGATTTAGAGAAGCAAACATTACATCTACCTGGCCTCTGGCGCTGCCTGTTGCTGGCCTGTGTGAGTGGTGGTAATGGTGGCAATCTTCTCTGCATTGGTCAATAAAGATGCATTTGATGATTCTGAAGATGACAGAAGACAACAATTTCTAGAAGAAGCTAAGATGTCTTTATAAAATTATATGTATACACAACTTGTATACACACACACACATAACATTTAATATCCTAGTTGTTGACTAAAAAAAACAGGGCAAAAGGCATTGGCCTCAGTTATGTATGAATGCTTGTAAGGAGAATACAAAAAAAACTGAGGGCAAAAGGCATTGGCCTCAGTTATGTATGAATGCTTGTAAGGAGAATACAATGAACAACATGTGTTCATTTATTCTGTCAAGTTGTCTGTCAAATAGCATTTTATCTGCAAAAGACATGTCTCACCCCCAGTCTTTCTGCCAGGCAGTGATTGATCAAACAACAAACATGCACTTGAAGTCTCAGGAGAAATTGAAGCCCTCACATATTTTGCCTCTTATCATTGCACAGCTTCAATCGTAGTTGGGTATCAGTGAATCTGAATAAGTTTCAACTTGGAAAACAGGGTACCACATCATTAGTCTTGCTACAAGAACAACGTAATCTTAATCAGGTCTCTACAAGGAACGTGTGATTAGAATTCTTCCCCCTTCTTGTCTCAGCCTTCCACTGACGCTTGCTCTTATTTCTTTCTCGTCAATGTGCATCTCCACTTTGCAACCTGTTGGTTGAACTTATCTTCGCATCAAAATATATAAGGGAAGAGGATTATTTTATTCTGTTTGGTCCTTTGCATGAACTTAAAACCTTGTTAAAACCACCCAATTTGTAGTTCATTCACAGCAAATACGTTTACATTCCTATGAAATGGCTGCTTGCCTGGATAAAGCCTATTCCATCCGTTCAGGGGCATCAATTCACCCCCGACTCCACCTTCTGTTCTACTGCTTCTTTCCATTTAGCCCGCCCCCAGCTGCTTCTCTCCAGAAATTAATTGAATAGGCTTTCTCCACCGTCATTTTCCACTCTTGTCCGACTAAATTTCGTACTTCACAGCACATTCTTTAAGCTGCCTCTTTCAAATGTCCTCTACTATGGCAGCTTGGACCGAGTAAAAGAAAATAAGGGAGGAAATGAGAGGAGTGTGGGCAAACGGTGAGACAGGGGAATGTGCGGAATACAATATAGTCTGTTGTTCTTACAAGCTTTTTAATGTTTACAGAAAGAAAATATATGATTTTATCAGAAGCAAAACTGAGCTTTGTCTGCATTACAAGTCTTAGCTGCAGAGGCTCTAAAGGAGGTAGGTGGTCACCGTGCATAAGAGGACGGTACAATCCAGAGAGCCATAAGTCAGTGTCAGGAAAAAACTATCCCAACCTCGCTTATCTCAGTGGAGCCTCTTTGCTGTGCTATTTATTCACGTCAGAAAGTTGAGAGAACTAAACAACATTAAAAAAAAAAAAAAAAAAAAAAAAAGGGCCTGATCCGCCAGGTGGACACAGAAAAAGAATTTAGATACACAGGTTACAATCTTCTCCTAACTGCATGTATATCTCTGTGTCATTCTCCATATAAAAAACAAACATCTCGACAAAGCATGTAGTCATTTCCCTCTCACTTGGCTCCCAATTGTTTGTCTCCTTGGCATTGCAATTTTGGCTCACTGTTTTCAGCAGACAGTCAGCGGGCCAAAAAAAAAAAAAAAACCTTCAAGCATTAGAAATGGGCTGGAAGTGAGTGGTGAGCAGACAAATAGCTCCAATTTCTACCAGCACACAGACTGACAGGGTTTCATTGCGCACACAAATACACTTAGACAATATTTGTATAGCATGTCAGATCCATCTGTCACTGCAAAGTGAAGAGAACGCCACCTACAAAATATATCAACTTTCCATATAAGCCCTTGAAGAGAAATCAGGAACTATTACGAAAAAACAAAACAAGATGATTTGATGAAGGTCATATCTGCCACATTATGAGTCAAACAGGATGAGAAGTTTCCAAAGAATAGAGATTAGAACCTTAATAACCTTAATAATACAGTAGTTCTGATAAAATCATGCAAAAGACTACTGAATGCTGAGCAAAGCTCATTTTTCCAGTTTAATTCCCTCATCAAAATAGTTAACCAAGCACAAATTATGTGTGATTTTAATTCACGTCGTCTTATATTCGCGGTCTAGACATTATACCCATTCTACCATCCATACCCATTATACCCAAAATCACAAGGGGTGCAAATATTTCTGCTCCTCACTGTGTATCAATGTTAGGTGAAGTGTATTGAAATCATAATGAATACTAACAAAAACACTATAACCATCAGCAAGATGACTTTATTGGCTCCCATTGCCTGTCTTTGTCAGTCATGTTTGTTATTGTTTTTTTTTTTCCTGTACTGGCAAAAGTCGTCAAGGGATGCACATATTGCTTTTCTAGTGACAATGGATTGTTCACTACTTTTAAAGATACACCGTGGGATATATTGTTGCCACTAATATGAAACAAACGCACTCAACAACACTGCAAAGCACTGACCTCGCTGTATTTGGCATAAGAAGGTGGCTAGAGAGTTTCTGAATACAATTCTGTTTAAATAGTGATTAAACTAACCTGGAGTCCTTGCAAAATTCCCCTCCCAAAAAATTCTGAACAGTTGATTCTACTCACCGTCTCCAGGAATGATGCGTAGTGTAACAGTATTCCCGGCTTCCTTGATGAGGTTGACAATGTCCGAGTGGGACTTGTTGGTGATGGAGCATTGGTTCACTGCCAGGATGCGATCTCCAACCTTCAGCTTCCCACAGCGGTCTGCGGGGCTTCCCTCAATGATCCGCCCTATTTTGTGAGGCATGGCCACACATGCATTGCTAGCTATGGTCACCAATGACATGTTGTGATGTGTATTTTAAAGTGAATGTGTGGATTTATGTGGTAGAATTTGTGGGGGGGAAGGAAATAAGTTGGAGATAGGGAAGAAAGCAGAGACAGGATCAGAAGGTTAAGCGTTAATTCACCATCAGCCAAGAGTGAAGCCAAAGACACAGAGAAGCTGATCAGAAAAACTTGCGAAGCAGAATGCAATTTGCCAACACAAGGAAATATTTATCTGCTCTGCAAAGAAACCTGTCATATTACACTATTACAGTTTCCAACATTTTCTTTGAAATGAGTTATACTAGTACACGCCTTTGACTTTGACTAAGAATACTGTGTTGTCTGCATCCCGGAGAAGTCGCATGAGATGACAAACGTGCACCAGAGCTGAAAACTCCCAGCCACCTTAAGGGCATCCGGTATCTCTTTTTTCCTACTTGTCACTGACGTCTGATAGCTGTCACTGCAAAGTGCACTAACTCGAACACTATCTCACTTTTCATTAATGCCTCCTCCAACACAGTCTACGGTAAAAAATAAATATATATAAATATATATATATATATATATACACAGTACAGGCCAAAAATTTGGACACACCTTCTCATCCGTGCGTTTTCTTTATTTTCATGACTATTTACATTGTAAATTCTCACTGTGGGTAATAATACTATAAATGAACACGTGTGGAATTATGTACAAAGCAAAAAAAGGAGAAATAACTAAAAACATGTAAAATATTCTCGTACCTTCAAAGTAGCCACCCTTTGCTTTAATTACTTTTTTGCACACTCTTGCATTAACTTGATGAGCTTCAAGAGGAAGTCACCTAAAATGGTTTTTGACTTCACATGTATGCCTTTTCAGGGTAATTAGTGGAAATTACTGCTTCATGAATGGGGTTGGGACCTTCATTTGTGTTGCACTGAATGAGGTGTGTCCGTTTGGCCTGTACTGTACAGTATATACAGTGGTACCTCTACATACGAAGTTATCGGTAGTTCGTTCCAGGACCTTGTTTGTAAGTCAAAATGGTTGTAAGTCGAGCAGGATTTTCCCATAAGAATACATTATAATTCCATTCATTCCTTCCAAAGCCCGAAAACCTACACTAAATCCTTAATAAATACCGTTAGTAGTATTGAAAATAGCAATTACAAAGAGCAAAACAAATACATCATGAATAAAAATCGGAATAATAATAATACTAATAATACCTGTAATAATGTAAAGAATTGGTTTCTAATGTGGCGAATGTGTTTTGTGTGGTGTACCTGAAGGCACCGCATGGCTAACGTGCCAGAGTGAGAGAGGACATTTTACTTTTTTACTTTTCATGTTCAGCTGAGGTGGACACTAAGCATGTTGTGTTGCACAAGTTATAAAACAAATGATTAAAAACCTGATGAAGCTGGTGATTTTTTTGGTGACGCTACAATCTTAATAATTGTCACCTTAACTTATAAAGACTGACGAACTGAGGTCGGAGGAGGACCGTCGAAATCGTAGACATTCTACGGCCGTATTGTCAAGCCAGTTCACGGATGCGCACCCCACGCTCATATTTTTGAATCATTTCCATCTTGATTTCAACGGTAAGCCCCAAATTATTCCTTTTTTCACCACCTGCACTAACATAGTTGGAACCCATGTTGATTTCGCTCACAAGAAAATCTGCAATTCGTCAGTCTTGCGGGAAAACAAACTGCGGCACTGTCATAAATCGTCGTATTTCGAGCATGTGGTCGGATGTAGAAACAAAGGGTGAGTCAAATTTTACGTCGGATGTCGAAAAGATTGTGTGTTGAAACGCTCGGATGTTGAGGTACCACTGTATACTGTGCATATGTATATTCAACTGGAAAATGTCAAGTCAATTAAAAAATATGTAAATGCATTTTATGTGAATTTTATTTTATGCTATACCTTGTAAAACAATTTATTGGGGTCCTTAACACTAGCGTAAAAGCAAAGTTTGTTCCTACAAGTTTCCATCAGATATGTCTTTTGAAATTAAACATGGCGTAAGCCGACCAATGAAAGGGAACTTTGCTTTTCTGCTTTATGAGCCAAATGTGGAGAGCTTTGCAGTTTTTCAGTCCACCCACGCATAAAAAAAGGCAAGCATGGAGAGCAGTGCAATACCCAAGTCTGTTGTAGACAGAAAGTCAAGACAATAGGGCAAAGTGTGTGTTGCACATAACACAACTAACTTCCAAAAAAATAAAAAGGCTGTTCGGAATATCTGTCGGCCCAGGAGTAACAAGTACAAGCTTGTTGAGTCAATAATTGATTGCCCTTGGAAGAGTGATTCTGGCTCGGACAAATACAAGAATATGGATGGATGGACAGTACAACCCAACAAGTGCTATTGTCACTTAGCGCCCACCTGCAAGCTAAAGATATTTAAGTAGAGCTGAATGATACAAGTATCTTATGTAAGCCGCACTTCACTCGTGATAAATTATGAAAGCTGTGTGTGATTAAAGCAGCAGCTGCAAGCACAGAAAAGGTTTACAAGTTTGACTCACATGAGACAGAAAGATGAACTACTATTTTAGAGCAGTGTTTATAATACTCTTGCTGTAATACTATAACCAGGGGTGAAAGTGGTTAGAATTTCTCTCCGATGTGAAGGTGGCCACGGAGCAAATTTTATGGAGAAATTGCATTTATTTATTTATTTATTTTCTTCGGGTGGGGTGGGGTGGGGGGGGGTGTCAAAACTACTTAAATGCAAAGAAAACTTTTATGTTCAATTATTTCTAAAACACATACAAATACAGATTTTCATTTTAAAAAAAAATCAATGATTTGCAAAATAAAAGTTAACAAAAAAAGCTATAACCCCAACCTCTATCTCCTAATTTGTATTTTCCCTCATTTCCTCACATACTAAATGCCAAATCTCAATTTTAACTACTGAAGAAAATGGGATGTACGGTATATTAAACTTGAAGATAATGTAAACATTTACTTTTTGTTGTGTTTTTTAATAATAAAGATATAAGTAAAATACATTAAGAAAAATAAGTACAAATGACTTATATTATGCAGAGTGAAATGGAATATATTTTGAAGATCACGCAAACATTGACTTTTTTAAATCTTAAGGAAATGGATAAGTGGCCCCAACATAAATGAACAAATATAAGTCCAAAGTGCACATTGACAGCTAAGATGTTCTGAACCGCCCCATCAGAGCAAATGAAACTAAATATGATAAATAAGCCTCCTTAACACTTCGCTTGCTCCTAAAGTTTTGATCCATTTTCTGTTGCACTGCCCTTTTTTTTTTCTTTCTTTCTTTTTTTTTTTTTGCTATTTCAGAAAACATGCACATTTGAACTAATCACAGCTGACTATCTCTGGTGATCACGTCAGTATGTCAGCCAATTGAACATATAAATGAGTCCAGGCGTTTTGCTTTGCTGGGTGCATTCGCACATTGACGTGACTCGTCATCATCAGACTCGTATAACTGCAGTAGCTGGGGAAACCGCCATGCCGTCCGTGGAATAAAATAATAATAAATATCGGTGGAAACGCATTACGCTACACAAGCACTTTATTATGCTTGTTGTTAACACTTGTGTATGTAAATCTGATGTTGGTAGATTGTTTTCTTCTTGGAGATGAAATGCATGTGTGGCAGCTTTGTATATATATATTTTTTTTTAACATAGCGTTTTGACAGTTGCCCTCATATTTTCGGAATCAAAGCACAGTATACAGGAACAGCGTTCCGGCCCTGAATCTTATACCGGAACTGCGTTCCTGACCGTTCTGGCCCACTTTCACCCCTGACTATAACTGTGGTACTTTGGTGTTTTATGGATGGCAAGTACCCATGAAGATAATTGAAAGATATGGTGATTTGGAGAGGCGTACAAGTGTGTTTCATATTTCAAGAAAAAAAAGAAAAAAAAAATCTGAGTGCAAAGAAAGGCTTCACTTACCAAAGGTGGTGCCAGCCTCAGGCCGTGACACGGATGACACAATGACGAATCCGAATCCCTCGTTCTCGCCGCGGCGGATCTCTACATCATAAGGCTGCAAGGTAGAGACGGGGACGCTGGAGGTTAAGTTGGGAGGCTGGGTCGAGGTAGTGGCAGCTGGTACGGCGACCACAGCGTTAGCGCTACCCCCAGCCCCTCCCCCGCTGCCAATGCCAGAGGTGGAGCCACTGCCTGAACTGACTGTGTTGAGCGAGTTCTGGCTGCCTTGTGGAGTTCGCTTTCCTATCTCTTCTGTCAGGCTGGGGGCCTGGGTGCTGCTATGGTGGGAAGATGCAGGCGATGGAGGTACATCTCCCTCAGCTTTAACTAGAGATAGTAGATAAGACAAATAGGGATACAAAATATAAGGGGAAAAATAATGTAAGCCTAATTATCTAGTGACAAACTGTGGCCGAGTACAATTATGCAAGATGTTCAATTGATTGGAAGAGTGATTTCAAAGAAGCTTAAATGAAAAAACACAATTGAGTGCTATACCATCTGTCCCAGTTCAAGGTGAAACTTAATATCATGGAGACATTTCCATCTTAGTAACTAATTTTAGTAGAAAGACTGCCACTGCAACAATTTGTCACCTAATTGCTTCAGCACAGAACAAGAAGAGGGCCCGCCTTATGTATCTGGACATTTCATTTTCCGTACAGCTACAGAAGGAGGGCGCTGTCATCAGGCCGAAGGTTGACCAGCCACTCCATCATAGTTATAGGTCTTGCTTTAACAAAGTGCTGAGGAGTGGCGCCTCACACAAATCGGGTCGATACCATAGAAAGGAAACGTGTGCTGGTTCCAATGTTCTTGATACAACAGCAATGTTAATCCAGAGTTTTAAAGAGGCTTTTCCAGCTGAATGCACAATAAATTGTACATCTGCAAAAACTCACATGTGTTTGGTTCGAGAATATATAAACAAAAGAGAGGCTAACATTGTTCTATAACACAACTACTCCCAATTAGAGAAGATGGTTGAAATATTGACAGTGATTCATACCGGCATAGCTAGTTTTGCGTCGCACGGTGAGGTTGACGTGACCCTGCTTGGCGGCCTGCTGCATCAGTTGCACCACCAATTGGTGCGACTTGCCCACCACAGCTGTGCCATCTACACATATGAGCTCATCTCCAGACCTCAAGCGTCCGTCCTCGTCTGCCGCGCCGTACTTCACTATGTGACCAATGTATATCTAAAACACATTCGTATATTTAGAAGTATGTACAATACATAAATTCAAAGATTAGTGGTTGTGTTTCTCTGAAATAGGGTGAAACAAAAAAACTTCAAAACCATGTCCTAATGTATTAATTGCCACAATACTACAGAAAATAAAGTAAAAATAACATGGACCTATCACAGATAGTGGGATACTTACTGGCTCTCCTTCCTCGTTCCCTCCAAGAATTCTGAAGCCAAACCCTGTGTCCTTCCTCCAGAGGAATATATCCTGCTCCTGGAAGTCTGGAACTGTAACAAATACATCATCATCAGCAATCAACAGCAACATATTTTCTTATCGGTCATCCAAGAGATGGTTTGAACACTCAACACTCGTGCCTACCCCAGTTAATCCAATTCCAATATGAATCTCATAATAGTAGTAGTAATAGTGCTGATATTAATATCACCTTACAATAAGCAGTAGGAGTGTAAATCACCAATTTTATGACGATGCTATATTAACAATATTAACAATATTGTAAACAATCTTTTTAACTCATTTCGGTCTGGATTTCGGCCACAACACAGCACCGAGACCGTGCTTCTCATAGTCCAAAATGATATTCGCCGGAATACCGATGCAGGCAAATCATCTGTTCTGCTATATACTATTGGATCTCAGCGCCGCATTCGACACTGTTGATCAAAACATACTACTCAGCAGATTGGAACAGTGGGTAGGGCTTACTGACACTGTTCTTCAGTGGTTCACATCTTATTTACATGATAGGGATTTCTTTGTGTCAATCGGAAACCATCAGTCAGAACAAACCAAATTCACGTCAGAGTCAATTCTTGGACCACTCTTATTTAACATCTCTATGCTTCCCCAAGTTCAGATTATGGAACAGTATGACATCTCCTAGCACACCTATGCAGATGACACACAACTCTAGATTTCTGTGTCCCCACATGATTATAGTCCATTAGTTTCCCTGAGTAAATGCATTCATCAAATCAATGAATGGATGTGCCAGATTTTTTTCCAGTTAAATGTGGAGAAGACAGAAGTGATCATTTTCGGGCCAAAAAAGGAAAGGTCAAAGATAAGCAGGCACCTTAGCACAATGTCACTTACAGCTACAAATCAAGTCAGAAACCTTGGCGTAATTATTGACTCAGACCTAAAATTTGATAGCCCTCTAAAGTCATTCACTAAATCTGCTTATTACCACCTAAAAAAATATAGCCAGAATTAAGGGGCTTCTGACTCAACAAGACACGGAAAAACTTATGCATGCATTCATTTTCAGCAGATTGGACTATTGCAGCTGTATATTTACAGGTCTTCATAAAAAATCAGTCAGGAAGCTGCAGCTAGTACAGAATGCTGCGGCCAGAGTCCTCACAAATACAAGGAAACTGGACCACATTACACCGGTTTTGAAATCATTACACTGGCTTCCAGTGAGTCATAGGCTAAACTATAAAATACTACTGCTATTCTACAAAACACTTAATGGCCTTGGACCAGAATACATGCTTGATTTGTTAGATTACTATAAAACATAGACCCCTAAGGTCGTTTGGAACCGGTCTCCTGTACTGTATGTTCCACGAACAAGAACCAAGCAGGGTGAGGCAGCATTTAGTTATTATGCTCCTCACCTCTGGAACAAGTTACCTGAAGGTCTGAAGTAGGCTCAAACTGTTAGCTCTTTTATATCAGGGCTAAAAATGCTTTTGTTTAACACTGCATATCCATAACTGTCTATACATTTCAATCTTTTTGCTTTCTATTCCTCTTGTGCCTATCTCCATTGCTGATTTCAATTATTAGCAGTAGTAGTAACATTTGTTTTATTTTTTTATTTAATTATTTTTTTAAATTCTTTTCGTGATCAAATGTGATTTTTATGTATAATTTTATTTCCTATTTCGATTGTCTTTGTTTTTACGTTATATTGATTTTAATGTGACTTTTTATGATCTTCATGTGATGTAAAGTACTTTGAATTGCCTTGTGTTAAATTGCGCTATATAAATAAATTTGCCTCGCCTTGCCTATTGATTGTTTGGACAATTACGCTATTAGCAAATTTTAAAAATTGCCACGATTCATGGGTTTTCATTCCACTTAATATATCATGTACAGATCAGTGTTGTCAGTAACTCGTTACTGTAATCTGGTCACTTTCGCTCAATAACTAGTAATGTAACACGTTTATTTTTCCAAACCCGTAATCTGATTGAAGTTAGTTTCCTTAGTGTCTGTGCGTTTCTATTTTGTTATTGCCTCATAATGTATGTAGAATGAAGAATATTGTAGTCATGTACAAAGAGCAATTTGAATAGAAAATGTTAGAAAGGTTCCTATTACGTGTTCGTTTCCATGGTAACCACTCACAGTTACTTCCTGTTTTGGTCTCGAGTCCCACGCGCTAAGTGTTTTAGGACTGAGAAAGGCATGTGCCAGCACAGGTGCGCATTCGAGCTGAGTGCAGCCACCTGTTCAAATGTGCGAGGGAATGTTGATCTATGTGCATCCATGAATGAACGTGGGTATTTTTCCTTCGTTCTGGAGTTTTCCAGCAATAGGTTGGAGCCGCTACATGTGCAGCAGCTTCGTAGCTTTGCCGTTACAACAGCGGGTAATCATCGCTCCAAGTTGGCAAGTTTTGTTCACATCATATTTGTGTTGCACATTTATGCCATGAGATGTCTTATAAGTCCATATGAGTGTAAAATGCTTAGTTGCCGCCACATTTTGTGGCCAAATTGACCGCGTGTGTGTACGGCGTACTTCTGGGTTCTGTGCCACCACCTTTGTGTTTATTGCACTGTGAAATTCATTTGTGTATTGTTGATTATTGTGCAGTCAGTTTGCATTGCTTAACATTGACACTGATATGGTGTTAACCCTATTTTATGCAATTTGTCAGTTATTTGTTGATTTAAGGGCTCTGGTGTGGCTAAGCTAGCGTGAGTCAATGGTGGTTGAACTCATCTACATTGACTAATTAAACCTCCGCTTACTTGAAGATTAATTGTTATGTGAAAAATTGTGAACTTGGCCTTTAAATTCAATTATCAGAAAGCTAATTACATGCGATGACATTTTTCTGTTGTCATTCTTATGTTGAGATGGCAAAGGGAGAAAAAAATTGTAAAAAGTAACCGATAAATTACTTTTAAAATAACTTACTTTGATAATAATAAGTGAAGTAACTAGATTACTTTATTGAGGCGTATTCAGTAATTAAATAACGTTTTCAAGTAATTTGTGACAACTCTGGTACAGATTTAACACCATCAGTTCCATGTTTAAATATATTCTTGCTGAAACATTGCAGATGTTTTAATGAAAATCCTTCTTTAAAAAAAAAGTCACTTTAAAAAACTGACGCTATCAATCCATGTTTTGTGTTATGATTTCAATTCCGATTGTGCCACACAAATCGATAATATCGATTCATATCAATTGCAGAAATTGTTACACGACTAGTAAGGAGTGTTCATGATTACTTAGAATGCAAATAATCATGTGGCAGCTCTGATCTTTGTCAAAAACAAATAACTTTCACAAACTGTCTGGATGTTTTGACAGAAACAAACATGAGGTCCCACGCAAAACAGAGTTCTATTTTGGATTAGGCTAAGTGAAACTCAGCAAGTTATAAATATTCATTCATCCATCTTCCAAGCCGCTCATCTTAATAAGGGTTATGGGGCTGCTGTAGCTTGTCCCAGCTAAACTATGGGCAGTAGGCGGGGTACATTGTGAAATGCTTCCTAGCCATTCAGAGATCAATAGGAGATGAATAACCCTTCCCTCAAGGGACAATTTCCAGTGTTCAATCAGCCTACCATGCATGTTTTTGGCATGTGGGAAGAAACCGGGGTACCTAGAGGAAACCTACGCAGGCAGGGGAAGAACATGCAAACTCCACACAGGAAGGCTAGAGCCTGGGATTGAACCCGCTCAGAATTGTGAAGCGGACGTGATCACCACTCATCCACCGTGCTGCTCAGTTATAAATATTCTTTCATCTAAAATAAAATATTTACACCAATGTTAAAAAAAAAACATTTAACAATATACCAAAGGTCATTGTGATCCTGAACTAACAAAGTGACCAGTTCACACAATTTGTGAGTTAATTACAGGTTTGTGTACGTTAATATCTGCATTTAATTGCGGTCTTCCGCGTTTGTGCGAGGGAAAAAAATCCCCTTGGAACAATAAATAATTATTCTATACTTTATATACATGGATATTTTCATCACTCTTTCCAACACATCTTACAATACCAATATTTCTCATGGGCAAAGTACTAAAACATGCAGCATTCCACAATATATAATTCAGCATGGGGCCACAGTTTGGCAAGGGTCATGGTTTACAGCCATCAATAAGAAAAGACGCTTGCTTTGTGTTATGTGTGTGTAGTACAAAGGCCCTGTGCAACAAAAGAACGAATTGCAATGCAGCAACTGACAGCTCATTGCTAATTTAAAGACAAAACAGCCTCGGGGTGTGTACGTCTTTGTGTGGTGTCCTCTCTGTATAAATGGTCATCAAATTTAACATGTTTATGAACGTATACACAATGTATTTATGCACATTATTTGTATGGTTATAGCTCTGCTGACATCTGAGCACACCAGCATGGAGATTTGGTTGCCAAGGTCACCAAAGCCACTAAGAGACGGTAAGGGCGACAGAAGTAAGCAAGCTGTCTGCTCACAATCCTTTGGATGACAGCTAAAATCCCAGCAGAGTCCAGCTATCTCTTTCAATCTATCACTACGTTACCGTGGAGGAGAGGCAGATTCAAAGGGCTAACTGTCACAACCTTCACCTGTAATTGCTCAGGGTCAAGTCTGTTAGTGCATTGGTAGACTTATCTTGTCTTTGGACAGAAGGAAAGTTTTTATTTTCGCTGATTCACCACAGTGCTCACTGGTTTACTGATGTAACACTGACAAAGCGGGACGATTGTGACAATTGGTAATATTCGGCACGTTTTCGCTGAAAAACAATCAAGCGGCTTATCAATGAGATTGAGGTCTAATGTCTTTAAGTGGCGTCTTAACTGATTTGGCTTCAGACTCTCCGCTATAATCACTTTTAGACTCAGTAAACAGTGGTCTTTCCTCATTTCCCACAATATTAAAAGTCAAAGCCAAAAGGCAAACGGCCCGAAAAAAGTGCATTCTTGGCGGCCGAGGGAGAAGCGTAGGTGAGGGCGGTGGTCTTGACGATCCCAAGCCGAAAACGGCACTTCTCGGCCGGTGTAGAACCTACACCGGACACGTGAGAACCGGAGAAGACAGTGGGTCGCTGCATGAGTCCAGCTCTGCATGAGTCTCTTCCGTGTGCTCTTGCTTACTTCAAAAATACTGCACGCACTTTGAAAATGAGAGCGCCACTGCCACCCACGGAGTGGATGTGCAAGTACACTTTATTCTAGTGCGGCAAAAAAAAAAAGCGTGTTCCCCGAGGTCACTCGCGCCACCACTGGCATCGCTCTGCGCCCCCCTGGGGGGGCGCGCCCCACCATTTGAGAAGTACTGCTCTACCTTGTGCAGGTATTTGAGCGTTTTATTTTGTTGTCTTATTGCCTCTATGCCTACCACCTTGGTTTAGTAGTATTGATCCCCGTTGACCTTCTGTCACGGGCCCATTCTGTTATTCCCCCTTTTCCGCGATTGCGTGTTTGTTTTTTATTTAATAAACCCTGGAACGCATCCCTCGGTAGTTGTCTGTTTTGAGGTTTAACTTTGTTTCCGCATTTGCAGACCCTAACAACTTTAGACAAACATCACTTATGAACAAAACTTTCGTAGGAAAGACAAAGACCAACATAACGGCCGAAGCTACAACCGTTTTTGTCGTGCAGCCATTTTGGCTTTCACAACGCACAATATCGCCAAGCAACCTCAAGAGGGTGCTCTAAGAGCACGCAAAAAAACGGTAGTTACCGAAAGTTAAATTTAAGTGATGATAAAGACGAATTTGAGAGCGTCATCCATGATGATGAGGAAGAGTTACCGTAAGGCAGTTAAGTTAAGAAACAAAAACTAGAAACCTAATATATTTACCACATTGACATTGCTTGTCTTGTCTACTTTGTTTTTACTATGTAAGTAGATACTAAATAAAATTAATAGTAAAAAGCTTAGTTTCAATCATACAGGTATCAAAAATTTGCCCAAAAATCTCCCAAATTGTGGTGTGACCAATATTGCCACTTTTTTAAACCACAAGCTAAGGGTGCGACCTGTCTGCCAGAGCAACTTATGCAAGAGTGTGTATGTATATACCGTATTTTCATGACCATAAGGCGCACCTAAAAGTCAAAACTGTTCTCCAAAATGGACGGTGCGCCCCATAATGTGGTGCGCCTATTGTGTGAACTAAGTACCAAAATGTGTCTGTCAGAATGACCAATTTTTGAAAAGGCGGACGTAATTGAGAGCCACATGAGAACCTTAAAGGGAGAAGGTTGCGTGTGATAGGCGTGCCACTAGTAGCTGTCATTTTCGAGTATGTGCGTTCAGCTAAACCTTGAAAATGGCATCTACTACGAAGAAACACTTACGAACCCCAGTTCAAACTCAAAGCTATCACCTACGCAAAATAAACAGAAACTGCCACCTATGGTGATTTTTAAGAGGACGACGCGGCCCAAAGAAATATTTCCGGGGTAATTTTGAAGGCCAATCATAAGGGTTGGATGGACGAGAAGAAGGAGAGTTGCTGAGGGAAGTGTACGTCAAGTGAAGTTTTTTTTCCACGTGTCACCATCCTTGTTTATTTGTGACTCCATGCGCACCCATCTTACACCTGCTGTGAAAAACCAGATGCATCTGATGAACTCGGAACTTGTCATCATTCCGGGAGATTTAACGAAGGAACTCCAACCGCTGGAAGTCGGTGTAAAGCGGACGTTCAAAGTCAAGTTGCGAGCGGCGTGGGAGCAATGGATGACGAATGGCGAACACAGCTTTACGAAGAGTGGGCAGCGCCATGCGAGTTATGCCACAGTTTGCAAATGGATTGTCGCTGTTTGGGCTAAGGTGTCTGCTTGCAGTGTGGTTGGTGCTTTCGCCAAAGGCGGCATTATTTCTGAGGAGGACACGCACGGCAAGGAGACTGACTGACAACGACTAGAGGGAACGTGCCGTGTTTTATAGAGCCCTAATCCAGCTGTTCAATTCGGATACAGAAGATGAGGACTTTGATGGATTTGTGGATTGATTAAGATTGATGTGAGTACTTTGTTGTATTCTTTAACAAAGTACAAATGAACTCAGTTTTGCTCCCGCTGCCTTAAAAAAAAAAAACAAGCGTGCATACAAAAATAGCACCCGAAAAGCCTGTGCCTTTTAATACAGTGCGCTCTATGGTCGCGAAAATACAGTGTACACATATATACAGTGGGGAGAACAAGTATTTGATACACTGCCAATGGGAAAACCCATTGGCAGTGTATCAAATACTTGTTCTCCCCACTGTATATATTGGGGCTGTCAAACGATTAAAATTTTTAATCTAGTTAATCACAGCTTAAAAATTAATTAATCGTAATTAATCGCAATTCAAACCATCTGTAAAATACGCCATATTTTTCTGTAAATTGTTGTTGGAATGGAAAGATAAGACACAAGACAAACATTCAACATACTGTACATAAGTACTGTATTTGTTGATTATAACAAAACCACAAGATGGCATTAAAATTATTAACATTCTTTCTGTTAAAGCGATCCACGGATAGAAAGACTTGTAGTTCTTAAAAGATAAATTACAGGACAAGTTATAGTAATTTTATATTAAAACCCCGCTTAATCTTTTTGTTTTAGTAAAATTTGTAAAATTTTCAATCCCAAAATAAACTAATAGCAAGCCATTGTTGACGTTGCCGAGCGGGATGTCACATGGGCTCCCTGACGTTCTTCCATAGTGTCTTTAACTACGTAAGCTAGTGATTGAATTACACCACAACGTGTCAATGGCGAGTTTTAAATCAATTAGAGGTCTAGCCAATGCAAAGTCTGAGTTAGTTTTATGTGTATTTTGCATAGCTATTTTGATTGGGAATGCCAGTGGCCTATACTACGAAGCCGGTTTTCTGGCTTAGCAGGGTAACTTCGAGAGTAACTTTATCACGTGCGACGTAAGTTCGCGGCTATGCGAGACTACGAAAGGTGGATATGTTGGAACCGAGAAGTGTTGCCATGGCAACACACGCCACACGCCAAACCTGGTCGTGTCAGAGTTAGATCTTGCTTAACATCAGGATTCCAATTAACCACGCTCTATTTAAACAGCACCCCTCCGCGGACGTGTCCTCCTGACAATGACAGCGTACTTGGACGACCCATACGACATTGGCGCGCGGATTGTGAGGGGCTCTCTCCGGAGGGCACGGGTATTTCGGGACCGCCAAAATTCGCTGGCGTACCCGGAAGATGTTCTCCATGAAAGACATATTTTCAAGTGAGGAAATTCTTTACCTGTGCCAACTGATCGAGGCGGACGTCACTAATGTAACCCGCCGAGTCAGGCCCTCACAACCGCTCAGCTTGTGTGCCTGTCCGTGCGCTCTTTTGCCAGGAACAATATATGTATTCCATGAGTCCATCGGTGATGCTGAATATCTGCGTAAGAACACTGTATGCCGTGCGATTCGGAGTGGGGTATGGAAACGCTTCAAATTGATTGTTGAAATCGCTGAATGTAAACGAATGCGGAGCTTTGCTCTCATACAAGAAATATATTTAACGGACTTTCCAGCGTTATTTCGTTGTGTAAATATTTATAATAATCATAGAAATATGTAGACTATTTAAAAATTGAGAAAACTTGCGTTTTTTTTCTGCCAACTCGAAGAGATTAAATTGTCAAATCCACTGATAGGACAGACGCACAAATATAAAAGATACAAATGTTTATTGAATATGCATCTTACAGTCTTGTTTGTCAGCGAAAACTCGTTACAAGAGACGGGCTTTAATTTACGCAACAACGCATGGCATCCCGGCATTTTCTTCTTCTCCTGAGTCCTCACAAATATAACATAACATTTTGGGAGGGGGGGTTGGGCTTGGGCCTGCAAATCAAGTTGATTGATCGGACTCGGGTCGGGTCGAGCTGGATTTTTAGGCCCAAACTAAAAAAAAGAACATACGTATTCATACAGTCAAGGAGACTAAACATACAATCATCCTGCCTCATGTGGTGATGCGCGATTAATTATTTCTTACTGTTAACGTACCAAATCTTCTTTTATTGTCCTGACAGCAGGCTTTATTTCTTTTCATGGACATAAGTAAACTGGCATATTGACGCATTCACAAATCACACGATCTGTAAATTCGCTGTCAACAGACCCGTCGTGCTCAACTCGCCGAATCGGTGTTGGATTTCGCGGTGAGGGTGGATTTTAATCATCGCGCATTCCTCCTCTGTGAAGTAAGGTGCCCGTGCCATCGTCACAAGTAGTGTTTGACTCTGCTCTCCGCCCCCTTTTATGTGAACGCGCAGTAACTCTGACTGGGTTGACACAGGTTCGACTAATCAACCTCATAATCAGCGTCGTAGCACCGATTGAGCACAAACTAGACAACCAGGTTTTGTCAACTCCGGTTACCCGCTGGTAAACTGGATTACTTCTGGGGAGGTTGAACTCGGTTCGTAGTATAGGCCACAGTTCTCTTTGCATTGAGCACTTTTTTTTTGGTGAACATTATTTTTTGAGAGCTAGGAATATTATTTTTGTTGTGCTTTCACTAAATGATACTGTAGCGACTTAACTGTTCGGCCCAAATGCATGATGGGAAGTTGGGCAACCGTAACTGTCAGTGGTGGCTGCAAATGGTATACAGTATGTACTGCGTTGTGTTCAATTAAGCGTGTTAAGAAAAACATCGTCTCCTGACATACTTCCCCAAGTCGTTCGCCATAATAGTTATGTTTGCTGTGAAAGAGTTGCCAAAGCCTATGCCAATAAAAGGCGCGGTCCAATGAACACCTGTGTCCACTCGCGATTCTCTGCCTTTTTGCTCTCACTGTGCTAAAACGGCGTCATTGTAAACTGTTTGAGGCAACGCATGAATGGGTCATTCCGTGCATACGTTAATTGCGTCAAATATTGTAACATGATTAATTTTTAAAAAATACCGCCTGTTAACGCGATATATTTGACAGCACTAATATTATATATGCACTGGTATATATACACTTTTTTTGCAAGAGGAGAAATAAATACAGTATACAGTTTATGATAGAATTAATGTTTGCACTTTTTGCACTTCTATATATTACCGTGTATTTAAATTACTTGATTTGTGAAAGAGGAAGTTTGTGTGCAAGTGTATGTGACTGTGTTGTGTGGTATTCCTTAAAAACAGGTCATTCAGAGAAACTTTTATCTCATGAAGAAAATGCTTCATTTCAGGGGAACTAGCGATCAGAAATGCATTTACCTCGCCAAATGGCTGAGCTCGACAAGGTGCATATTGCAGGATTTTCAGTCCAAAAGCGCAATGCAGCGTGAGGAAACTGAGGATTTAAGCTTGCTGTTACAGCCAGGTCAACTACTGCACACATTCCTTTCACATGGTCTTTCTCTGACATCTCTGCTATCACCCTCTTCTATTCCTCATCTTTTTTTAAATTCCTGATTACCTATTTGGTTTCCCACTAATCATTATTGTTTTCTTTGTACGTGCAGAACAGTTTTCCCATTCAGGTCAAATGTTAAATAACCTGGGAGCCTATAACCTTTATTTTTCAAGCTATAATCGCACCCTACTTCAACCCACTTGTTTTCCCTGTTTTTTTTTTTTTTTTTTTTCTTTAAAGAGTTAAATATGATTAAAGTAAAGACATCTCAGCATGCCTCTGCACAACTAGCCCATGTGCTGTCCCTCTTTTCATATTCTTCTTCATCTAAATAATGGAAAGCTTTGACAAGAGATGCCTTCCAAACCGATTAGACGTTAACGTAGCTTAGTCCTTGAAGAACGTTGCTTTTTCTCCTCCCCCACTTTTTGGGACACTAGATCTGAGAGCTTTTTAATTAGAAGTTTCTCCATGCTTTGGAAAGACAAGGGAGAGGGAGCCATGCAATCCGCTGACATCCACTTTACTATTGAAGCTAATTATACATCTGTAAAGAGAAGTCTGGTGCATCAGGGTCACTGACAGCAATTGAACCACAGTGAGACCAGAGACAAAGAATGTTTGAAATTTTGCCTATTTATGATGGTCACAAAATAACAGCAAAGCTAAATATGTACAACAGCTGCTTCTGGAAAGCTCCCACAAAGTTTAGCAGCATGTTTATGGGGACTTTTGAGAATTTTTCAGAAGTTGTGAGTTCACCTGTATTGGGAATAATGCAGTTATAAATAACGCAGTCTCATAATGGCGTTATTTTTTCAGTAACGGGGTAACTCTAGTTAAAGTCTAGCTAATTTTTTCAGCCGTTACAACGCCGTTACCGTTACTGACAGTCAAAAGCAGTGCGTTACTTACTCTGAATAAATTGAAGAAACTACCAGCCGTAGCGAGTCTACTCTGCTCTGTTTATTTGTCATCCAAGACTTTGGGTGTGTTCAGGTTTGAGAATAGTGCAGGGGTTTGGTTTGTGTTTTTTCTTAGCAAAGATATTCCACACAGGACGTGCTGGCACTCTCTTTCTTTAATAGCACATATAACTTCAACATTAACACAAACGTACGGCTCTCGGCAGGCCGTGTCTCAAACTCACTCCCGCATCATGAGAGCAAAGCAATACTGGCGCTGTGTGCACTTCAGGGTGCCTCGGATAATTCTGTATCAGAATATTACAGCACGTACTTCTTATGACTCCAGGCTGTTTGTCCCTGCTCATTCAATTAGACAATGCTTTCCAAAGCTTGCTAATGGTTCTGTGTTTGCTGCACCTGAATGCTAGCCTCATTCCCATCCCCCACTGTCAGCCAGCAAGAATGCTGCTTCCATCTTGAGGACGGCAGACGCTTTAAAGGGTGACGGGAGGAGTAGGGGGACGACGCTACCTGAATGCACCACCTGGATAGATGCGATGGAAGTGATTGTGATTGGCTGAGGGTTAGAGTCATGTGTCATGGTAAGCCAATCAGAGGCGGTGTTTTCAAACACAAACCGGAACACCACGTGCGGCAAACACACACACGCATAACAGATGCAGAGGGATATGATGGCAGAGCATTCAGAGGAAAATTTGTTCTTTACGAGGTGGAGATATAAACACTATTTCAAGTCAAAATACTTGAAGTACAGTAGGCTATGTCTACTTGATCAGTTGTCTCAGGTTGTGAGAGTTAGATTTAATTGATTAAACTCACTTTATATTGTTTACTGCTGATTGTTATTTTATTATATTGTTTACTGTTTATTTTTGTTGCACTTCAAGTGTAAACTAAATCTGTCGGTGGTGAGGTGCAATAAATATTAGAAGGTTCTATAACACAACTACCTGTCCGTTTCTTCTCTATTCAACTGACTTAAATACTGCTCAGAAAATTTCAAATTCTTTGACATACAACTTCTTTTGAAAGTAACGGAAATAATTACTTTCCCTGTAACTAGTTACTTTTACTATAGAGTAATTCAGTTACTAACTTAGTTACTTTTTGGAAGAAGTAGTGAATAACTATAACTAATTTTTTAAAGTAACGTTCCCAACACTGGAGTTCACACATCCACACTGTCAAACTCCGTGATTGATTAATCCAAAAAATAATCTGTTGGGTTGAGGTCAGGACTCTGTAATGGCCAGACAAATTAAAGGCCACTTCCTCCTCCGCGGCAGTGCACAAATCTACGTTCATAAAGCAGGTTTTTTTAATCCCTTGATTTACTTGGAAACAAGGAGAAGCTCCTCCAATTTCATTGTACATTTTTATAAACACAATAAAAGCTATTCTGAAGTATCCCCTTGCTTCAATGCAATGCCCTAACACTGCCCCTGGTTGTCAAGGTAACGGAAGCCGTACCAATCCAGAAGGGTGAGCTGTGGCTGATATAAATGAGACAGGACTTTCCACTCAAAACAATGAAGCAAAACTAGAGGATTAGTGTTTCTAAAAAAGCACGACACAAGTGGAGACCAGGGAACTGTTTTAAAATGAACATTGCATACCACATCTCTGGCTATCTTAATTGGAGATGGTTTTGACAATTAGAAAGAGGCATTGTCTTTTACAGTATGTCAGTCTGTTAACTGTATCTTTAAGTGGATCTGACAACACACAGACTCCGCCATCAGTTGACAAGACAACTCCTACAGACTTTGCGTCAGGCCTTCTCGTAGGGGGCTGACCCATAGAGCGCTGAGGTGGCTTTCACTTTTCACTGCAATAAACTCAAACACACACTGCGTTCTAACGCCCGATTTAGGTGGAAATAGGACAATGGTTTTACTAAATACAAGCAGGCAGGAGTGTCCCAAGAGTGATTTGGTCGAGGAGTCAAGGTAATTATTATATTTGTCGCACAATGTATGCACTTTGAAACTTGTGAATTGAATGAAATGATTGGAAAAAATTAGCCTAACTTTAGCTTGAAATATTTACGTAAAATTAAAACTGCCCTTTTTTTTTTTTTTTTTTTGCTTTTAGACAAGAGTCCAGACTGTTTTACGTTCATATCTACAGAAATTTCACGATTTAAGCATTTATTTGCAAGAATTTTCAACTTAGTCCATCACTAAATCCGCTTATTACCACCTAAAAAAATATAACCAGAATTAATGGGCTTCTGACTCAACAAGACATGGAAAAACTTATGCATGCATTCATTTTCAGCAGATTGGACTATTGCAATGGTATATTTACGAGTCTTGAAAAAAAATCAGTCAGGAAGCTGCAGCTAGTACAGAATGCTGCAGCCAGAGTCCTCACAAATACAAGGAAGCTGGACCACATTACACCGGTTTTGAAATCGCTACACTGGCTTCCAGTGAGTCAAAGGATAGACTATAAAATACTACTGCTCGTCTACAAAATACTTAATGGCCTTGAACCAAAATACATGCTTGACTTGTTAGATTCCTATGAGACATCTAGACCCCTAAGGTCGTCTGGAACCGGTCTTCTGCATGTTCCAAGAACAAGAACCAAGCAGGGTGAGGCAGCATTTAGTTATTATGCTCCTCACCTCTGGAACAAGTTACCTGAACGTCTGAAGTATGCTCAAACTGTTAGCTCTTTTAAATAAGGGCTAAAAACGCTTTTGTTTAGCACTGCATATCCATAACTGTCTATATATTTCAATCTACTTGCTTTCTATTCCTCTTGTGCATATCTCCATTGCTGATTTCAATTATTATTAGTAGTAGTAGTTTTTGTTTTATTTTTATTTATTTATTTTTATACTATTTGTGATTAAATGCGATCTTTATGTATAATTTTATTTCCGATTTTGA
The DNA here is from genome assembly GCF_030265065.1 of Corythoichthys intestinalis. NCBI lineage: Eukaryota > Metazoa > Chordata > Actinopteri > Syngnathiformes > Syngnathidae > Corythoichthys > Corythoichthys intestinalis. Next base: position 36,484,667 of record NC_080403.1, on the reverse strand, counting down.
TTGTCTTGGTTTTTACGTTGTAGTGATTAAATGTGATTTTTATGATCTTCATGTGCTGTAAAGCACTTTGAATGCCTTGTGTTGAATTGTGCCTTGCCTTGCCTTGCCTTAAAAAGCTCTTTGTTCCGAGACGGCCACCATGTTGGATTAAACAATACCGTAACTTTGGCTTGAAACATCTACGTAAAATGAATGATTACTGCCCGCTTTTTGCTTTTAACCAAGAAAGTTGCAGATTTTGCTTCTGTCGAGTAAATTAAGATGATTCTGCATGCTTTCCTTAAGTATTAAGTTTCTGATGTTAAATTAAGTGATCTATTAGCTGTCAAAAACTTGCACTAAATAAAAAAAAAAAAAAAAAATTAAAGTTGCTACTTTGAGCAAAAACTAATATTCAATCAATATATATCAATATTGCTATTGATCCTGAAAATATAGATGTTTATCTCTGCATTTAGTTTTTTTGTGCATCTAGCGTAACATTTGAGAATTTTATAGCAATTTTACGTTTTTTTTTTTAAACTTGTATGAAAAACAATCAGGATTTTATTAGGGATTGACTTCTAATTTTTTGATATCGCTGCTCATAGAGACTGATATATGCCTATGGGAGGTGTCTGTTTCGGTTTTAGGTCGCTATCGGCTTTGGTTTTGAAAATATTTGGGAAATATTTGAATTTTAAATTTTTGAAAATGGGCCCCCTACGGATCGGCCCAGAGCCCCGTGTCCCGTCAACTGATAGTGAAGTCTAGGGACAATAATAGAATGATATTAATATTGTATCAGTAAGATAGCTAAGGATTTCATGACATCTTCCCATTTCTTGATGAGTCTAACATTAACAATATCCCAAAACCATAGTCCGTAAACTTCTGCAGCTGGGAATGTTACCTAAACCGTTACAAGAAAGTCATTTAAGAAAATAAGCATTATTCCTCACCACAATTCCTCCCAAACCCACCGCAGGCCTCAACCAAGCCCTTCACCTTCAAGCAGCCCTCATCCAACCGCCACCAAAAATATTATACTTACGCCTACTTTCATACATGCTCCTGGACTGGGCCCAAATCTTAAAGGGATCAGGTTTTCTCGAAACGGTCCCGTCGGCTGAGGAGTCCTGGGGCGGAAGACCCGGTAGCGGCTGCGAAGGTACTGGGGGAGCGATGCTCTCGCTGAGCGGAGGTGCCAGGGATGAGTGTAAAGGTGAGTCCGTGTGGGCACTCCGATGGCTGGAAACGCTGTGCTGTGAGCTGTTCTGGCTGTCTTTTCTTGACAATTGCTGGTGGGGAAGCAGATCAATATAATTGGACTACAAGAAGACATGCTGTCAGTAAATTGTGAACCACAAAGGGGCATGACAGCAGTGCTAAGCATTGACAGACAGGTGAGAAAAAAAACCAAAAACGAAGCAGTCCAATACACATAGAAAAGACAATAGTGAATCAGAAGTAGAATTTGTCATTGCACAGCAGCACGACCTTGAAATGCAACCCTAAAAACTAGGGCTGTAAAATTTTTAATCGAGTTAATTACAGCTTAAAAATTAATTAATCATAATTAATCGCAATTCAAACTATCTATAAAATATGCCATATTTTTCTGTAAATTATTGTTGGAATGGAGAGATAAGACAAGACGGATATATACATTCAACATATAGTACATAAGTACTGTATTTGTTTATTATAACAATAAATCAACAAGATGGCATTAACATTATTAATATTGTGTTAAAGCGATCCATGGATAGAAAGACTTGTAGTTCTTAAAAGATAAATGTTAGTACAAGTTATAGAAAATTTATATTAAAACCCCTCTTAATGTTTTTGTTTTAATAAAATTTGTAAAATTTTCAATCAAAAAATAAACTAGTAGCTCGCCATTGTTGATGTCAATAATTATACAATGCTCATGGGTGCTGAAACCCATAAAATCAGTCGCACCCAAGCGCCAGTAGAGGGTGACAAAACACCAAAAAACACAAATAACAAGTGGACATTACACTGTGCTGTCATTTTAATTTGTTTGAGCGGGGCATGTGCGTTAAATGCGTCAAATATTTTAACGTGATTAATTTAAAAAATTAATTACAGCCCGTTAACGCGTTAATTTTGACAGCCCTACTAAAAACACACAACACAGAAGTTCAACGGATATAATAAACCTTCAATTTAAGCTTTTGCATGGTGGTTTGTACAGTAAAATCAGGGTAAGGAGGATAAAAAGTCAGGAGTAATTCTGATTAGGGTAAAAAGGGAATGAATACAGCGGTATGAAAAGGTTTAGGAACCCTCGGGTATTCCCAAACTTTCCTTTTTTTTTTGTTTGCTACAAATGGTTGGTAACTTTTCAGTTTTAGTCGATTTTAGCGATGCCAGTGGACAAAAGCGGCAGTGTTTTGCCTTAAAGAAGACTGCGTTTCCCATGAGGACCAGCGCACACCCGCATACTGTTGTAAAATCATGGTGGTCGCCTGCAGATGGATTAAACAACATTTCTGTTTCCAGGGGCTATGTGAAGGATAAAAAGTAATAAGGTAATGAATCCAGCTGTGACCAAACAATAGCATATGACGGTTAGCAACCGTGTGGCATAGTGTGGCTAGCCCAGGGGTGTCCAAACTTTTTGCAAAGGGGGCCAGATTAGGTGTGGTAAAAATGTGGGGGGCCGACCTTGGCTGACTTCCTTTACGTAGAACTATATATTTAAGCAAAGTTTAACAAGCCATTCTCTGTGTCACATTTGCTTTATTATTTTTTTAAATTAAAAATTTCAACAATCTCGCAATTAGCCTTTGTGGCATAATCTCTCGACTCTCGGGCTCTTGCGAAATACTGCTGCTGTGAAATTAAACTAGCTTTAAATTTCTTCAATTTCTCGCTACATATCTTTGCTGTAATCTTGTTGTACATGTCAGTGTGTCTTGTTTGGTAATATCGCCTCACATTGAACTCTTTAGAAGCAGCGAATGTCTCTTTGCAAATGAGGCAGACACAGTTGTTGCGTATTTTAGTGAAGAAATAGTCCAATTTTCATCTATCCTTGAAGTGTCGGCCGTCGCAGTCAACTTTTTTTTGTTGATTGTCGCCATTTTAGAAAATTGGGAGTAAAGGGTCACATAGGGTAATGTTGCTTAGAGTGCTGCTGCTTTTTAGTGGGTAAATAAGGAGCAGCATTTAGTGTGTAAGCTACTTCATATGCTGGTAGCAGTACTGCTGACCAATTTATTAAGTCTGTGTGTGGGCCAGACGTTATTGATTTTATGACAGAGGCTGAGGGCCGGATGAAATTTGTCCACAGGCCGCATTTGGCCCCCGGGCCGGACTTTGGACATGTCTGGGCTAGCCCGATACAGACCCCCACAAGACATAAAAAAGGTGTCATTCAACTAATCATCAGTCCACATATCACAAATTTTATGAACATATTTTATAAAGGTTGAAAAGTTACCGAGTGTTGATTTAAGATCTAACATATTTGTCAAATGTTAACCACAATTAAGAGAAGGTATATTATTAAAGCTCTTTTTATTATAATAAATAAATAAATATATAAAAAATAGAAAATATGTCTGGGGGGGTTGGTTTCTCATTAAAATCATTTAACTGTAGGAAAAACTATATTACCAATTTCTTTATATTTTTAATTGCAAAGCAATTAGTGCTGCTTTCCCTGTGGTTTGCAGAGAAGTACTTCCAAAAGCACAAATGAGGTAAAAATAAATAAATAAAGGAACAATTTTGTGTCACAGCTAAGCAAAGTCATTAAATTGCCAATGGCCTCTGAAAAGCACTCAGCCACATGCTCAAGGATTTCAAGATAACTGTGCCTAGGAAGGTAAAGCATTCCTGAGCTCATAGAGAATACACAACACAACAATGTTTTGTTATTTTCCTTAATTTTCATTACAAATTATTGACCTGCAATTTTCATAAACGCAAAAGCCAAGACACTGTACGAGCGTAAAAGGCAAATTAGACAGTGATAGAAAGTGACAGCGATTGCATCTCACTCAGTATGACCTCTCGGTTCTTTGACCGTGGAGGACAAAAACAAACCAGCGATGCATACAGGCAGCCGTTGTATAAAAAGTGTTCAACACATACTAAAGGAAAGATATTTCATTTAAATTTTAACTTGTGTCTTCTACACCTCCGGATTATATGTTTATAGTCATTGATAGAGATGAAATTATGCAGTGGAACTCTGAACTTGTGGACGTCGCATTTCGTTTTACTAAAACATGAGACAATGCACTTCAAAAGAACAAAATGTCCTCATGTATGAAGCAAAGTGAGATGTAATCACAGCATGCAAGATCACAGTTCAGTGTAATCAAAGGTGGAAGGGTTCATCTTCACTCCGTACAACATAACAGCACCCAGTTTTTCCAATGTACCTCTATGCTGTCTTCAATATATCTCAGTTTTATGCTTTATACTATCAATTCCCCTCCAAAAAGAAAAAATACCGTGTCCTGTTGGATTTGTAATATTTGACACTTTGGAATCATGGTCCTTCTGTGCATCCACAATGACTTTTCTCCAATAACCCAATAATAAAGGAAGATTGAGAGGTCTGGCTGTATGAAAATGAATTCTGATGACTGACTCAGCCTCAGGCCTACTTTCCATCATCAACGTATCAAGCCCCAATTTAGTTGGCTTGTTTTTCCAAAAAGCCCTATAAAGACATTACTGCATTCTCAATTATGCAAATCAGATTTTTCTCAGATTTGCCTAAATATTTCTTTGCAAATGACAGTATGCATCTCTTCCAAGCCCTCAACCATTAGAGTATAATTTGAATGTTTTTGAACAAAGCTCCCAACAGTATTTCTTATACAAAAAAAAAAATAAATAAAAAAAAACGAAATACTCTTTTCCAAATGATTAGTTGACTTATTTTTTGTTGTGAAGCACTGAATTTATTCATTTGTTACAGGCTACAATTGCCATAATTTTCGGACTATAAGGCGCACCTGAGTAAACGCCGCCACCCATCAAATTTGAAACGAAAATGGCGATTGTTCATAAATAAGCTGCAATGACAATAAGCCGCAGTTGTGTTCACTGTATTATGGGATATTTACACTAAAAGATAATAACCAGTAAAACTTTATTTGATAGTTGCAAAATAAGACTAAAACCAAATGAACCACCATGAAGCTTTGAACCAATTGGCTGCAAAGCTTCATTGCTTCATTTGGACATCACTGCTCCCCTTGAGGAAAGACAGTCAACCTCCACTGCCACCTGCTGTCAACATTGTCGTCGTCCAACATGCCTACTTGCATGCATTGCAGCACTACAGATGTAAATAGCAAATAGCAATCAAAATTCATGTTCTCCGCTAATCATTTCTTCAATTACTGTTCCAGTTGTTTCATTAATTGCTACTTATGGTGTTTGGTAACAATTTATTTGGCACTGGCGCCATAAAACATGTCAAATCATACAATCATAATTATGACATGACACAAAAAGCATTAATGAATGCTTATAACAGATGACATTTAGTGTAATCCGGCAAATTATCTCACTTTTGAATGGATGTAAAAGATCCGAGCTGGACAAAAATAGAGTTAGTGACATAATTTGCCAGATGACACTTAAATGAAATCTGTCATAAGCATTCAGTAATCAGTTGTTTCATCAATTGCTAGCTATGGTATTTGGTAACACTTTATTGGACAGTGGTGCCATAAAACACATAAGACCATCATAATTATGACATGACACTGCCTTGAGCATTAATAAATGCTTATGACAGATGTCATTTTGTGTCATCCGGCAAATTATTTCCCTTTTGAATGGATGTAAACGATCCAAGCTTGACATAAATAGTGCATATTTGCTGGATAATGACAACTGTCATAAGCATTCTTCAATGAACATGATCGTGTCATGTCATAATTATGGCAGTCTTATAACGCCGCCATTAAATAAAGTGTTACCTATTAACCCAAATAAATCAACAAATAAGACGCACTGGACTATAAATCGTAAGATTCAAAATAAGGGGGGGAAAGTAGCGGCTTATAGTCCCAAAATTACGGTACTTTAATGACCAAAGGAAAAAAAAAAAAAAGTTTAAAAATCTGAGAAAAGTTTTGCATGATCATTTGGAAAGCAGTGTAATCACATACAAACCCATCACCATCCCTTCTAACCAACACCAATACCAACTAATTCCCTATATAAATATTCTCTCCGGCCAAACTATATGACATACCATCCTAGTGTAATCCCTGTATGGAGGGGCCATCTCAAAATCATCCTGCAAAACAAAATTGACAAACACATCTAGTCAGACTAAGTAAACTTGCTCCCTTCGTTAGTGCAGCACACATCAGAGGAAGAGGACGCTTCTCCCTGGTGAAGATACATTCAACTCACACAGTGAGCATAGTACCAGGCGCGCTACAATCATCAGAGTGTTAGAAACCAAGCTCATAGTGCATCAAAGCCCCTCGTCCCAGCCCCCCATTGGAAAGGAGGAGGGGTGGCGGCTGTGAAGCGACAGGGATTCCACCCCCGCATGACATACCGTACCGTGTCACTAAACAGAGAAATGACACCGGCACAAGTTATACGTTACAAAAGACAGCAAAGTGATACAGAAAAAAGTGAAAAATAGCCCTCTTCAAGACTTGCGCACACAAAAGACAGAACATACAACCATAGAAAAATCATGGGACAGAGCATTCAAATATAGAAAACAAAACTTACCAGTTTTGGGCTCTTCTTTGCAGGTGCCACTCCTGTGAAGAGCAGAAAGAGGAGATAATTACCTTTGGAGTTACATATAATCCCAGCTCAAAAAAATTGCTTTTCTTTCATGAATTCCCACAAAAAGACTCCAGAACTATGCCAGGAGCAGTGCTGTCTAGATTGCAATCTCTCTCCTTGCCTCTCTTTGCCTGATCCCTTGCCTGACTGGCATTTAGTGTGGATGTGTGTAGTGGGAGGGCAGGCAGCACAATCTATCTGCATCACTGCCGCGGCCAGCGCTCGTCTTGACTGGTGCAAAGCAAGAGTGGGGCCAGCCCGGGGGCTAACCCTGCGCTCTCTAGACCCTGGCTATACAACAGAGGCGCATGCAAAAGTGAGTGTGTTCGTGTATGAGAGGGAAAGCAAGTAGTGAGTTAAGAGGAGAGGACGGAATCCTGGAGAGCAACTAAGCTGAAGAAAAAAAGAGCAAGTGCGGGCGAGGAGCGGAGAAGAGCAAGGCACGCTGCGCTCTGGATTTCCTGGCCGTAGCATTACCCATGGAGAAGGAATCCAAGATACTGAACATTAAATCATAGGCAACCGTCAGTTCCCCTCTTACTGAGACCATCTTCCCGTGTCCGCTGAGCGCCACGCTCCACTGTTGAAGGCTCCAGCATCTATAGGCAGTTAACGCGTCTTCCTCGTCTCTCTCTTTCCAGCTGCCTTTTCCTTTTTTCTTTCACTTTCTCTCTCTCACGCGCTCTCTCGCTCATGGTCCTCCCTCCCTCTTCTTTTTTTCAGCATCATCAGCCTCTCTCACACCCCCTCCCACCTCTACATTCTGGTAAACATCCAGCAGCTGCACACACCCCACAAATTGTTTCATACACAACTGACTGCACAAATCAAAGTGTCCTTAAAATATGACCTTTTGTAATTTATCAGTGACCTGAAAAACCATTATCGTAGACAAGGCCACAAAGAGAGAATGCCTGAATAGTAGAATGCTACCAGAGCCCAGTTTGGGCATATAAGTGTGCTCCTGAAAACTACTTTAAAACCCAAGAATAAGGCATTGCCAGCATGTCTAAAATATCTAGTCTGGGAGATCTACTGCACAAATAAATGGGGGTTTCGTCCTTTTGATAAGATTTTAACTCATCCTCTGTCAGCTCAGATATATGTACACTATTCACAGAGTGTTTGTTGTGGTAGTAAGAAAAAGCAAATTTACATTAAAAATTTAAGAACACCTACCAATTCATCTGCCCTGCCAGTTCAAATGACATCTCTTGCCATCAATGGCAGCAAAGGATTCTCACGCACACACACTCAGACTCACTCACAATGTCCACGTCCAACTTCCTCTCATCTTATCTTTTACCCCTCTGCCCCACTGTTCACTTTTCCCCCCAATCAATAACTATCCGTCATTTAGGAAGTACTGTACACTGCAATCCTCTAAATCAGATGTGTTCCAGAGGCTTTCTGTCTCTGCTGACGCATGGTGTCGTAATTCCATGCTGGCCTTGGATTACGCATCACTTTGCGCAGTAGCAATAGTTGTCCATCAATATTACTTATTAGTTTCTCTCTGCAGACAGTCTTCCATACTTGTGAAATCAGATGCCCCATCGGGAAATATTCAAACTGATTGAAGTCACCAATGATATGTTGTAGGCCTGAACGATATTGGAAAAAACTATTGCTGCGATTTTTGGGGGGTTTGCGATATATTGCGATATTAAAAATAAAAATTTATATATATATACTTTTAAAGAAATTTTACTAGATGACTTGAATAGCTGTTTGGAAAGACTTTGGATGACTCATCATGACCACAGTGTACAGTATTCCATCGTTTTTTGCAGTTAATAGGGACCAGAACCTACCGCGATCAGTGAAAAACCGTGAAGTAGCGCATACCCACACTCCCCTTTTTTGTGTGTGTGTGTGTGTGTATGTGCGTGCGTGCGTGCGTGTGTGCGTGCTCAATGTATTTATTCAGATCTAGCACTGGAAAGAGATACAGATAAGACATGTTTTTTCTTTTTTCCCCCCCAAAGTATGATTTAAAAAAAAAAAAAAAAATATATATATATATATATATATATATATATATATACCTGTATATATATCTTAAAGAGCATACGACACCAGAAAAAAAGTCTTAAATGGCATTATTATGTGAATTAGAATCATATTTTGAGACGATTCGACCATATACAACAATTTAGCAAAGCGCAGATGACGAGAAATTAGTCTTTTAATCTGCCGGTTAGCCACGCCTACAATTATAGGGCTTTAGCGTCCCCAACAGGTGGATGACGTCAGCGGTAGACTAGGCTCATCGGTTTTACTATTCAGCCCATTGAGGGGGAATTGTTCAGAACGAGGAAAACGAGACGAAGAGAGCTGCAAAATGTCATTGTTTCAGTCTCTCTACTCACAATATTTTTACAGGATATTCTTTTTATCCAAGTATTTTCCCCAATAGCTATATAAATGGCTTGAGAAGGACCAGTCAGCCCGTCGAGGGGGAACTATTCACAATGAGGAAAACGCGACGAAGAGAGCGGCAAAATGTCATTGTTTCTGTCTCTTTACTTCAATATTTTTTACAGGATATTCTTTTTACCAAAGTACTTTCCCCAATTGCTAAATAAATGGCATGGTCATGACAAATAACTTCTGCTAAATGGAATATAAAATAATAAAAATCCATTTATTCAAGACGACATGGCAAAATTACTCCATAATGGTCAAAACAGTCGACTTTACCTTTACTGTCACACCTGCCGAACGATATTTTATGACACCTAAATCGGACATATGTCATTTCCCTTCCCCGGCTTCGGAGAATGTAAACAGACCAGAAGGAGTGACAGCTAGCCGACATGCTAACCCGAACCGAGGGATGTTTCAAAGTCTTCGAAGTGGAAAATCACACATAACTAGCCTGGATTATTTGACATGACGACCCGGTTGTCGAGTTTCTTTGCGGATCGGCAAACCGCCCGGCGGAGAGCAATTTACAGTTCGTTCCCTGGAGGAGGGTGGCTGGAATTGTTGTGTAGCTAACGTGCTAACAGCTAACTGCTAATGACCGTGAGGATAGCTTTTTACATGCCTATCAATGATCAAACGTTAAGTAGTCCTTTATTTAAAGGAATTTTATAGTGTTTACTTTGTAATCACTGTATTCGTATTTGACATAATACAAAACAAGATGTTTACTCACTTCCTTGTAAGTCCAATGGTCCCACAGTAAATATCCACGGTGAATGGGAACCTTTTGAAACTCCAAAAAGGCGCATACGCCTCTCCCGCATACAGAATGATTTTTCTGCAGCCGTTTGGCTGGCGTGATGCAAAAAATAAAAGTATTAATCCGCAAAATCAGCTGAATCCTTCGTCCTCATACACAACAGTACACTGTAGCGTGAAGAGGACGTCTTCTACCGTACACGTCACAGCGCCCTCCTCCTCAATGCGAGACCGAAGCCGGAAGTCACTCATTTTCCTGGCGCGGGATTCAAAAAACTAAATAAATATAGCGATCGCTTCCACACACATCCAAGCGGTCCATATCATTCAGGAGCATAAAATACCGCGTGTATTATGAAATAAACATGCTTTTTCGTGTCACAAGCACTTTAATAAATGCTTTTTAAGCACTTCAAATGTAATAATTATCAGTTTTAAACATAACTGTCCAACTGAATCATTTTTAAACAAGAATAAAGTACTGTAGTAGAAAAATGCTTGGCTTTATTAAATGCTTCTGTTTACCTAACATGGCTGTGACTCTTGGAGTGACATGTAGAAATTACAAACTCCTCATAATCACTGAAAAGGCAAAATCTCGTTCCAAATATTTCACATAACTTTGGCCACAGAACAAACAGCAAACAGGTGACTTTTCAGGAAGTAAAAAAAAAAAAAAAGGATGTTCCAAAAAGAATCTGCAGCAAGTCTGATGCGCATTCGCGGGGTTAACTGTATAATAGCATGATTAGACAATGTTGTGACCGCAGAGCAGAACAGAGTTTCATCCACTGCAAACTTTGGTTGCCTTTATGTGGCCAGATTATAATTGTTAATTAGCTTCACTAGTTCAGTAGGGCGGAGGTGCAAAACAGCCTTCTCAGACAAGTTTGCAGGAGGAGGTGATTGAAAGATTTTCTTTGTTGTTTAATTCACACTTGATGGGTGGGCAAGCCTTCCAGAGAACCAACTACAGGACTACCTCTACTTAAGAACGTCTCTACAAACGGAATTTTCAGGTTACGACATGCCTCAATGGGAAAATATTGTCTCTTGTCAAGAAAGAAATTTTGCGCGATAACATCCTGATACCCTATTGGACATAGTTGTTCCCATCTTGATTCAGTATTCTGCTGTACTATTAGCTTATTGTTGATAATTTTTTAATTTGGGTGTCACTGTATGACGATGTGCACAGGCGCGACTGAGTTGTTGGTATAGCGGGCTCGACGTCTTTGCGAAAAGAGCACAAGTCTCTTTTTTTGTCTCACAGATTTTTTTTGATGAGATGGAAAGAAGAGGACATCGCCTCACTGGAAAGTTTTTTTCCCCCCTTTGCATTATGTTCTATTAGCTACTTCAGGGGTCCCCAACGACCAGGCCGCGGAACGGTACTGGTCCATGGCGCATTTGGTACCGGGCCGCACAGAAATAATAAATAATTTATTAACGACTGCATTCTGGCCGATTGACTTTGGCCTGTGCCGCTTAACACACCAATATCTCTGTCTACTCTAGATATACAACTACAGGATAGGAGGTCATCATAGAAATGCATTGATTGGACTGTTGGCAGTACATCTTGTTTTGTATATCTATGTGCGCTTGGCCTCGATAATAACGTATGACGTAGGTACTCGCCCATCACATTTGTTACCGGAAACAATTAGCCCCACACTAGGACTGAAAAACGGACGTCTTTGGACAGATTTTTATGGGGAAAAGGGAACCTGACGAGCCAGAAGATGAGCCTACAACCTCGAAGGAAACAAAATCTATGCTACTTCCCAATCACTAAAGACCCACGAACTGCGAAGGGAGTGGATTCGTGACCCGTATGTGAATAAACTGAGTGAATCGAGCATGTCTGTGCAACAGGAATATCAGCTTGTCGAGATCGCAAATGACGGCGACCTTACATTTGAGACAACAACTCCACCGAGGTTCTGGATTAAAGTCATTTAGGGATATCCTGACATTGCTAGGAGAACACTGAAAACTGTGCTACAATTCCCAACATCGTATCTTTGTGAAGCGGGCTTCTCTCACTCTCCCATCTCGGGAGATGAAGCTACTAATTCAGCGGGTGAGTTGTATTTTCCCTGCATTTAACACGGCGGGGCTAAAAACAAACGTTATTTCATATTTTCTGTATTTTTCTGCCGCACATTGCCGGTGTTCTGACAAATTTGGCATGTGCGTAACCTTAAAAATAACTGCGAATGCAGCGATTCCGAAGTACACACTACAAACTTTCTTAAGTTTGCCATGTTAGCTGCACACAACAACCGCACACAGCTCTCTCACTTAACGACTTTGCCGTGTCGTTAAGCATTAATTAACGCCATTTTCGTGTTGCACATGTAATTTTATGATGTAAATAGTTTTTTAGCACCGTTAGATAACATTGAGAGTCCAATTTAATATAAAAGAGGGCTTCTTTCACTGCCACAAAAGCTTAGAAAGCAAAATTTCATAAGGGTCCAAAATTTGACAACACCGGTCCGTGAAAAAAAGACCCAAATCACACCGGTCCGTGGTGCAAAAAAGGTTGGGGACCCCTGATCTACTTCATTAAAGGTATTAACGGTCAGGTATGGAATGATTCAGATGTGTTTGGCTATTTTTTTTATTCCAGTTTATCCAGATTATGAAATTTAATGTGGCGTTTCAGTAGTGCTTGGAACAGATGATGGAAATTTAAGATTACGAGACTTTCCAGAACCAATTAATTTCCGAAGTAGAGGTACTACTGTACTTGTTAACAAACAATAAGGGCGCTTTCACACTAGCAGTCTTTGATCAGACCAGAGTTCTTTTTTTCAAAAAGTCTGCTTAGTTTTGTAAATGTGAACGCATATTCGAACTCTAGTTTAGACAACAACAAAAATTCTGGTCTGCTCAAAAATAGTGGTTCTCTGTCAGCTTTAAGCGCACCCTGCTTCGCTTATGAATGCATGCGGAGCAGGGTGCGCTTAAAGCTGACAGAGAACCTTATAACTTATAGCTTATAACAGTGGCCAAAACAGGCGGAGCCTCTCGGGGCAGCCGTTTTGAGAGTCTCGCTCTCCTGGAAGTGGCAACAATTGACAATCGAAAAAGTCACGAAAGTGAAAGCGATTGCACCTGTGTGACTTGGGTTACCATGTGGGTCCCTTTCGTGGTTTATTTTCCCCTATGCATTTTTATATACCCCAGTTCGCTTGGGATCGAGTTGGGACAGGCCGACCCCGCCGCTGGCCGAGCTGCGATGCTACATTACGTGCAGCGCCACACATGCTCCCTCTTCTACTAAGAGGTAGGTATTTCCTCCTATTTTCCAATCAATGAGTGCACCTTTCGTCCATCTAATGCTACTCATAAAGTTCGGTGGGCGCAGTGTGAACACTGAACCTTTTTAACAAGTCATTTGCAAGTGTTGTTGTGAGGTAGCTCTCCAACCAGACCCTGGTCCTCTTGGTCTAATGTGAAAGTGCCTTAAAAGTCCATTTTTGCTCATATGTCCACTTTAAAATTTCTGGCCTGAAATATAAAACCCTATTTTACCAGCCAAATATTAATGCACTATTTACGTTGAATAATGAATGGCTGAAAATATGCACCCTTTAGGCATCCCATTTTTTACATCTATTTTTTGGATTAATGGCCTATCCAATAAAAGATAATTATTTTTCACTGAAACTCTCATAAAGTGCAGTATGCTGTATATCTGTAAGCTTGTTACATTGCTTAAGTTACAGGTTTCAATGGTAAAACATAGATACTGTGCCTTATTTTTGTTTAAAAGGCTCAACGTATGGTTAAATGTTAATGACCAGCCTGGCAACGAAGTGTTGCACAGATTTTTTTTAGCCGAACTGGCAAAACAGCAGTCACTGACAAGCTGATTATCATGTTTGTCCACAGTATCCATGTGCACATATTGGCAAAATTTGCAGTAGTCTCCAACAGCCAGCTCCATCTGTCACCATAGCAATGAGAGCCTGTTTATAGCTTAAAGACTGACATAAGGTCTCCCAGCAACAGTTTTTATGATGAGTTGATCACCAAAGCCATTCTTCATGTCTGGATGTGACAGCTATGTTTTCACATGAATAAACACTGAAAATTAGTAGCTTCATTTACCCAAAATACTATTAAACGACATTGGACTTTTCGTTGTGGAACTATCAGGATAGAACAGAAAGCTGAATGTTGTTTGGGGGGTGATGTATAGCTTCTTTCTTTTTAAAAAGGTGAAATCCCTCCTACCACATACAAACACATCCCTCTACCCGGGAGACCCCGGTGGAGATTAGCAGAAGATCATTGTCATGGAAACAATAGATTTACGATTCACCCAGAAGCTGTGGAGGTGTGAAGACAGAGAGAAATTGGCTGGGCTGAGGAAGACTCACCTTGCCCTGTGCAATAAGCAGTGATTCACCAGCTCAAGCCTCCAGCATCCGAAATGAGCGGAGGTGAATTGTGAGCATCTAGTGGCCAGGCAGCTCCCCTACCGCTGCTTTTCAGAACCGCAATGCTGGTTATGGTGCCATTGGAAGGTGCAGTCAGCAGAATTTTTAATGCAAAGTGGGCAAGAATGACGCTTCCTGCCCGTACAGTGAATTGATTTCCTGCTTTGGTCTGCACAGGGACTCATCATCAACATTTATCTCTTCTGAGTGCACTCGGCTGTCTGCACTACACAGCTCCCATGAATGGGCATGCCGGTAACTGAAGTTTTTTTTAATGTGGGTTACATAAAGGTCAGGTCAGTGAACATGCCAACGCTATTGCTGAACCACCTCAGTAAGCTACACAATGATCCATGAATGTTTTTCCGCTATTCAAGGCAGACCAATAGGACAGCCAAAGAAAATGTGTTGCTTTCTTCAGGGTTGCAAACCATCCTTTAAACTGCACCATAGGGAAAAAGGGGGAGGTAAACACATGTAAACAAGAATAAATGCTCCCTTAGGTGTTGTATTGTAAAAAGCGCAAAACATTCTGAATGAGCTTGCCTGAGAGCATCATACGTCGAATCTACTGGTTGATTTGTTTTCCATTAATTAACAGAGGACAACAGAACTGTTTGAATTAGAGATGACGTCCGATCACGTCATTTTCAAAGTATCGGAATCGGCAAAAAAAATATCGGACATGCTTTTTTTAATAAATATATTTTTTAATTAAATCGTTTTCTATTTGTATTTAACGTTACAGACATAATATGTTACACTCATCCAGAGTCTTTAGTTTAGGCTTAAGGTAGGGTTATCAAATTTATCACGTTAATTTAAAAAAAAAAATTATCACGTTAAAATATTTAATGCAATTAACGCGTGCGCTGCACGACCCACTCAAGCATTGTTGCGTTCAATCTGTAATGGCGCCGTTTGACCTACATATAGAGCTAAAAGGCAGCGTATAATGAGTAGAGTGAATTTTGGCAGCCTTTGGAGCCTTTTTTTAAGTGGCTAAAACCTTTCAATCCCTCTCCCTGCGATTAGAAATATCGCGGGAAGCAATGTGGGGAAGAAATGTAGTAATTGATCTTTGCCTTAACACCCTATGTTATTTCCCAACGCAGAGAAGATATATCAATTGGTACCACTACGCACAGTCATGGTTGCACTTCCCATCATGCATTTGGGCAGGAGTTAAATGGCTACAGTATCATTTACTGAAAGCTCAACAAATACACTAGATGGCAATATTTAGTCACAATATACAAAGTCACATTTATCCTTTAAGAATTACAAGTCTTTCTATCCGTGGATCCCTCTCACAGAAAGAATGTTAATAATGTAAATGCCATCTTGAGGATTTATTGTCATAATAAACAAATACAGTACTTATGTACTGTATGTTGAATGTATATATTCGTCCGAGTTTTATTCATTTTTTTCTTAATGCATTGCCAAAATGTATATGATCGGGAAAAATAATCGGGAATGATTAGAATTGAATCGGGAGCAAAAAAAAAAGCAATCGGATCGGGAAATATCGGATCGGCAGATACTCAAACTAAAACGATCGGGATCGGATCGGGAGCAAAAAAAAAAAAAAAACATGATCGGAACAACCCTAGTTTAAATACTTTTGGTTCATATTTGTCAGCTTCTTTTCTCAGTTCCTCTGCATTTCTCCATTCCAGTGCATGGCCAGAGGCAGCGGCTGAAGCCAAGCCAAATTACCTTAAATGTATGGTGGACCATAACCCTATACAGAATAATGAAAACACCTCAGCTTCATGCTAATGAATAATGACATAAGCAACTGGGCTGCTGAGAAGCTATATTTCAAGAACACCCAAACTAGGTTGTGCTGACAAAGGTCTATTCAGCAGATGTACAGTATGCATGCGTAATAGACCCGCTAACATTTTACACCTAAGGGAGAAGAGAGAACAGTAGTCGGAATTTGCCTTTCGTACAACAGGGATACCCAAAGGTTAAATACATTATCTGTATGCCCAGGCATTGAATAAACACATACGAGCCCTCCAAATTTTAAGCATTACATCTCTAGATAAAAATACAAGTCTGTGCACTCCTATGGAAAAAGTGTGGAAGGTCCTTTGCCAAATAAGCGGCAAATTAACCCTCACTCAGGTAGTTCAAATAATAACCAATGAATTGCGAGTAATTATAAGAACTCGGGCCATTAGTATTCTGATCACAGCAACATTGAAGCCAGTGGAAGAGGAAAATCAGTGGACTGCAAGATGCCAGGAGAAAGTCAAAGAGGGAGCATTGTTGTGCAGAGCTGCCATAATGAGCATTTGCCTAGATGCTGTCCTACGACCACCAGCTTCTACGTGGGCGAATGGGTGGGATATGCTTAACAGCAGGGGTCTGGGGAAAAATACAAACAAAAGCGGCAAGGGATTGAGTAGTTATAATTCTCCACCCATTAAGACAACCAATTATTGTGGTTTCTAGTCTATCATTGAATGTGTGACTCCTCACATTAGCAGTCCACTCTGTGTGTTGCATGTGGCGTCTATGCACACACATGATGCTAGTGCTGCTAAATGAAAAAGAAATATTTGATGGATGAAATAAGTGTGAAAAAAACAGGCGAAGACATGCATTTAATAAGCAAAGCTGACATCAGGAGCACAATTAGAGGCCAATGTGCCTTGCTGGAGCTGGACTAAAAAAGGAGACGATGAAAGGCAGGAGTGTAATTAAGTGTGTTGAACAGATTCTTGTAATATCAGAGCGTGTACAGTACAGTCTGCACAAAAATAATCAATAACATAGTAAAAGCGTAATTCAACAAATGGGAAATCTCATTTGTGGATGGATATGCATATCTCCTTTCAAAAAATGATTGAAGTTTCTTTTGCAACGAAATAGGTCATCATGACTACCACCATAATCAGGTTGATTACAAAAACGCACCAAATAAGCACACAGTATGTCAAAAGATGAAAAACAATAGACTTCAGCTTGGGTACAAATGTTCATACCGTAAAGTTTTTATTTCATGTTTTACAAGTGCTAAGTGTGGCAACCTCTGGCAGCATGGAAAAGCCGCTATATGAGAATTCCTCCCGAACGCGCCTCAGCATTGTCCCAGTCCACAGAGACATGGATATTTGCCAATACAGTATTTCCTGTGACTAAGTACACATCGAACACTTATAAAACGATGAATGAAATAAAAATCTTTAAGGTACGTACAACATCTTCTTTTTCTTTTTTAAATATTGCGTGCTGATTTTGGTGCAATCTTTTTGAATCAATTTGTATAATAAGCCAGAGTATTCTAAAGAATTAAACATTCTGAATTTTTGGAGATTTTTATAGGGAGTGGGTTTCAATGAGCCGCTTTTTCTTTCAAATGCATGCATTCAGAAATTTGAAAAAAATAGCCAAGGTATTAATAGTTGTGGATTTAACCGTTCATCATTCAACTTTTGGGAGCAAGACAAAAAAAACGTGTGTGTTTGTGCTATAGACGTACGGAATGAACAATATTTAGGCTATTGATCTTTTTTTTTAAACTAGGCAACAGAATTCAATATCATCACACTATTATGCAATATACAGAGTAGTCTGGTTGTTCAAAGTGGTGATTTGGTCAGGTCTAGCTTGCCTTAACAGACTTACTGTATGTACATCTATAACTTCAAATATTTTTCTCATGAAATTATATATATTTACCATAGTCGCCTAAAATGTAGTTCCTTAATTTCATTGCCTTTCTCTTGAGTGCACTGCTTCCAATAAGGTATCAAATTCTCCTAATTTTTTTTTTTTTTTTTTTTAAATCCGTTCAGATTCAGCCTCTGTGTGCTGCGATGGCGACCTAATTTGCCCAGGACCTTCAGAATCAGTAATAATGGTGATGTAACTCAAACTACATTAGCTACGAAACTGTTTCTTCAGCCAACCACATTTCAAATTCATCTTCATGTGAGATGATGTCATCATATTTCCATTACACTAAGATTAATCTTGTTATAGCCAACTTTGACGAGCAAAACTTCTATAGCAATCTGCTTGTCTTAATAAAATAATCTTAACATCTCCAGGGATTTTATTTTAATCGGATAAAATTTGACTCAGAAATATGTACTCAAACATATGCACACAGGTTTGTTGGCTTCTAACTACCACATCATTATGGTGCCATAAAAGGTGAATTGGATTGCCTATAAATCCCGACTGGAGCCCCTTGTGACATTTGTACAGCCCATGCTGCTTATTGTTCGGGGATTCTTACCGGTAAATGTATAAAAAATTGATATTCTACGAAGAGAAAGCACAGTAAGTGTTATTTAAAATTGGTAAAATGAAACGCTAATGAAAAGAAAATAGTAATTGCCGATCCAAATAACATTCAAGTTATGAATTAAAAGCCAATTGCAATTAGCACTTTGACTCATCAAATTTTGAGATGCAGCTTTTCCAGATATTGTTAAAAACTGCATTTTAGACATTACTGTCATTGCTACAATTAGGGATGCTGGTTCCATTTAAGCACTCAGCTTTATTTTCTATGGCTATTACAGTTCCAGGTTTTAGACCATATGCTGTTTTTATGAAGATAAAAATCCAGTGTTTATAGTTGTTCAGACAATTGCTGCCCTGTGTATTGAGACACCTCCTTTTAGCACGTAATGATGAGATGCTATGTCATGGGATTGTGTACTCCTGCATGTTTAAGTATAAAGCATTAACGAGAAAAGCTTAGGGTCAATAAAATAAAATAAAAAAAGTGAGCAAACTACATGTTATGTGGCATTCACATGCACCCAGAAACGTGCACTCACGCGTAGGAAAAAAATGGATTAGTTGGCTTAACCAGCCACGAATCAAAATATGGACAGTTTGACAGAGAAAATGGCCCAATTATTTGTAATGCATTGAGTTTAGCGCTCTGGAGGCTTGAGAGTCATTGGGGAATTAATGTGAAATTCTTTGAATTAACTTCCATCCCCTCTTATTCACAATTGCTTAGTTTCCCTTTAGTGATTTTTAAATTTTTCCCCCCCAAACTGCAACTAAAGCCACTTACAATTCTTAAGTACAGTATGTTTTGGTTCAATGTCCATTAAGAGGACTCGTTGGTTCTCAAGATTTAACTTCCTAGCTAATGTCTACAGATCTTGCTTCAGTATTTACATAAATGTGCTTTCCACATGATGTCATCTATTTTATGAAGTAATCCAGTCCCTTCTGAAGTAAAACTACACCACAACTTGATTTTGCCACCATTGTATTTCAAATTAGGGAATGTTCCCTCTAATTTTTTCATGTGTCTGAGAAGACACACAAGCTGCCTGAGCACACTAAGGACCACTGTGAGCAACATCAGATGTATACGCAGTGGCCACACACCAGTATCATGCCTGTTCAAAACCTTGGATCATAGCAAGTTACATGGCTTAAAAAAAGAATAAAATTACAGCAGCAATTTTCATTAGTTTACTTTTATAATTAATTTTGCCCACTTAAAATGAGTGCTGATGTGTATTATGTTATACGTGAGAGTACTGCTTTAACCATAGGAAGAGTCCTGCTTTGGCCTGGTCAAGGTCCAGTTGTGGCATGGGTGAGTTAATAAATAAAACATAATGAACAACCACAACAGGAGTATATCAAACTCCCACAGTAAAACTGTTCAGACAAGAAAGACACTCAAGATTCCTATTCTCCGTGTCTAAGCAGCTATACAGGACTGATAAAAAAATTTTAATAAACACTTTCACCGCATGTTCTTCTATTTGCACATACTCTGACAGCCATTCCATCTTAAAAGGAATGCATTTCTATTTGTACCTCACAACTATATACAATCGTTGTGGAGTAACCCACCAATGGGGGGGTCACGTTGCCTTATCGAACGCACCAAAAGGTGCGTCGCGTTGCCAGATCGAACGCACCAAAAGGAGTGTCGCGCTGACACATCACTGCGGCGCCGATAGTAGTCCTAGTGATGTTACAATAGGTTTCTATTATGGGTGTAACGGTACACAAAAATCTCGGTTCGGTATGTACCTCGGTATTGAGGTCACGGTTCGGTTCATTTTCGGTACAGTAAGAAAACAAAATGCAAAATATAAATGTGCTAGTTGTTTATTACACACTTTTGTGCTTTCAACAATAGGAACATTAGCCTATACAAAGCTAGAATTCTGCTCAAAAAGTAGCGGGTATTTAAAGATAATCCAACAACAATTTGCCTTTCAGACCCCGTGTATTGGTCAGCTTTCTTTCTGAAAGAAAGAAGAAAAAAGAAGTCCTGTGCTAAAGAGAAAAGCAATCCCAATGACAAAGATTTTAACATGTATTTTACAAATGAAATGCCTCAATGATTTTTTTTTTCTTATGAACCGTTTTCAAAAGCTTTATTGGTGGATTTTCTCAAGTTAAAGCGCCACACAGAAATTAATAAATTTAATTGTGTAAGCAGGATGTGTGTATAACTCGGATGTATTAATTACAGGTGTTTTGGCTCATTTTAATTTATTTTATTTAAATGGGCAATTATTGATTTTATTATGTGTTTATATTTTACAAAAGTGATGTAGTATTCATTTATATTGTATATTTTATGTTGTATAACTTTAGTTCCTATGTGAATATTAGTTCCTACTTGTTTTGTTGTGGTAGGGGGGTTTTGTATTGAACACGGGGCCGTGTTGGTTATTATTATAGCAGAGAAGACAGCAGTAAATCAACAAAGACAATTCAACTGGACCCCGATCTACCACTCAAGAGATCTGATGGACTCAAAAAGTAGGTTACGATCGCATATTAGTTAAAAAAAATCGACCGGATCCAACGTATTTTTACACTAGTGACTTCCGGCCCGATCCTAGCTACCGGTAGTAGTATTGACGCAGGAAGCCTGCGTCTCGCGTCAAATAATAAACTCTGCTGTTCTTTTCGCGTGCCTCCCGTTGAGCCGCTTCTGGGACGCATCTAACACGCGGCCGCACTGCGACTGGTGTGCATTGGCTGATTGGCTCTAACGCCCGCGTTTCACTGCGTTCTTGCGGTGGCCACGTTGTCGCGCCGTTGACGTTTCTGGGTTTACTGTCCTACCGTGTTGGTCCTCATTATAGTAGAGAAGACGGAGTAGATATAATCTACACAAAGAAACTCTGACCCAATCGACTCACAGCCTCGAAAAGTAAGGGTTATATTACGTCAGAAACTCGTTCGGTACGCGTCCGTTCCGAACCGAGCACCACGAACCGAAACACTTCAATACTATTACATGTACCATTACACCCTTAGTTTCTATTGAATTTTATTCTGTGGGCTGACTACGTGCAAGCAGTGCGCAACTGTGCACATGCGCAGCATAGAGAACATTGCTTGACAATGACTAAAACATACACATTTTATGGGAAAATAAAATGTGTTTTGCTTCACAACAGAGTTGAAACACAAACAAAAAATGTATTTAAATATATACACATTCAGAAACTGTCATGAAACTTGTCCACCCATTCCTTGGCCAAATTGCGCTCTTAATTAATCTTGGTAATTATGTTTAATGTATTGACAAAATAATAAAAAGTCTAGACTCACCTCTCTGCACCAACATGGTGACTTCACTGCCTTTTGGACACTTGCTGAGCAAGTCAACCACCTGGTTGTGAGACATACTCTGCACGTTCCTCTTGTTCACCTCCACAATGATGTCCCCCTCTCTGAGGCCACGGCAGCGAGGATAGTCCACAATCTGCTTTACTCTCTGCCCTCCCCCTCCGAGGCTATCGGCGATAGTGAAGCCAAAGCCCTTGTCTCCCTTCTCCATGTGTACGGTTATGAGCTCCGGTTGTGTTGCAATGGAGGAGGCCAGAGTGACCACATCACTAGGGTAGCCATGTTGGGATGAGGTGTCTGAGGCCACATCTACAGAGGGGCTGTGAGGTCGCGGGAGACCATTGAGGGCCACCCCTCCATTAGTTGAGCCAACGTTGCTGTTCTGACTGCTGTGACTGGGTGGTAATTCGTAGGTATTGTTGGAGGCCTCTTGCCCATTGACGATGATGGGATCTTTGTTGTCCAGAATGGCGACTGAGGTAACCAGGCTTGTGTTGGGGTCATCAGGATCAAAGGGGAGTGGATAACCCCGGCATAGCTCCAAGTTGACCATTGAGCCAATTGGAATTGACTGGAAGATCTTTACAACTTGTGCATGGGTGTAGCCAAGCACACAGGTGTCATTGACACTCACTATTACATCACCTTGGGAGGGAAACAAATAAGACATTAGTGTTAATCTTTAATGAAGTTGGAACTACATTTATATAGAATTAGCTTCCAGATAATCTAATTAAAGGGATACATGAGTATAAAAGACCTCCCTTGTGTAAAATGGCTGCTCAAACAATCAAATATGCAAATCAATGAATTTCTTAGAATTATGATAACTGAGAAAATAATGTTTAAATACATAAAATGCCCCACTCGCAATCACATCCATCTTTCTGACAAACAGTCACACCACATTGTATAGCACATTAATGCTGATACTAGACTAGCTAAGAAAATAGGCACACACTGCAATATGTCTTGGGACAATCTGAGATACAAGTATTTGATTGGCTAAAATAGCAGTAACATTAAAAAATGTCCAACAACGGCTTTTTTGCCTACTTCTGGGAAACATTGGCTATTATTTTCTATTACACATCAGTAAAATATTTTTTCCTCCCCAAATTGTTGAAAAAGGATCTTTCTGCTTGGATGCACTCTATCAAAACATTGCCTGTCCCTTTAAAGCAGTGTTCCATCTTTGGAATCTTTTGATCAATAGAGCACCCTAACCTGTCTCCATCTTGCCATCAAGCGCGGCGGGTCCATCGAGGACAAGACTCTTGATTTGCAGGAACTCATCTGGCTCATCGCCTCCCACTACAGTGAAACCGAAACCTCTCCGACTCTTTTTCAGCTTGGTATTGATGAAAGTCCCCTTTAGTTCAGATCGGTTACGGGTAAAGAAAGGTTTTCCTCCTGAAAATAAAACAAGAGTTCATTCAATTTCAATTGAACAGAACAGCTTTAAAGTGATTTACTGTAGGCGAAATATCTAATTTATGCTATGTCATGTCTTAATATTTGAATTACATCTTATTGAGCAATGAGGAACCATTTTGGCTGACCTAAACTGGATATGTAGTTGTAGCAGCCTTTTTGTTCACTCCTTGTATGCTAATGTACCTGCTTTGATGTGACCTAATAAACAGGGTTTTGGGCCTGTGAGCTCAGAGTCGCCTTTACCATGCCAGTGTTAAGAACTCTCTAAAAGGACGATGCCTCTGCTGAGTGTTTTTTATACGTTATATGTAGTGTTGGGCATCAAGCATCTATGGGGTCCGGTTCTAGCATTCCGATGCTCCCGGAACTGTTCGAATTTCAAAAGTTTGATTCAATGTTTCAATGCCCTGACCGCCGAGCTGGAAAAAATTGCTGCCGAAAACCACGAAGAAGCAGCCAAAAGAAGCGTGCGTTTGTTCATCGCTACTTGATTACAACCATGAACACGGTGCGGCGGCGCTCATAACTTTGGCTCACCTTTACCAAAAAAAAAAAACCAAAAAAACAGTCAGCTCAGTGCAACATTTGCAACACAACTATATCATACAAAGGTGGCTGCACGACCAATATGATTAAACACCTCCGGGTTCATGGAATACAAGAGCCGAGTACCAAGTGCACAGCTGAGTGCCACGTATTTGACACGCTGCGCCGGTCCTCTAACCAGTCAGAACAAGTAAGTAAATAAATTACATTTGTCTTCTGCTGTCCTCGTTACCCGACCCCGGATTAGGCAGTAGATGTTGGATGGACGGATGGACGGACGGACGGACGGATGGATGGAATAGTATGAGAATAAGTAGTATTATTACATCAGGCTACGGTAGATATCACATATATCTAGAACTAGATGCGAAATGACTCGGCTGCATTAGCACATGTATAGAGAACTAGGTGCAACTCGCCGGCGTGAGTAAACAGCCGCCATCTTAAAGCAGTAGACTTCTCAGTCTATAGAGGCTATATAAGAAGCTACATACTTTACGTAGCGCGTCGCGCCAACAGTATTAAAAGATCATCAAATTATATCAATAATAGAATTATACTAATGGTTTGTTGTAGCTCCCAGCTAAGGTACATGTATGGCAAAAGAATATGTGTAAATATTTTCTTCGTGAGATTTTTAAAAATAAACATCTTTGTAATAGTGCACTCCTATGGAAATAAACTTCATCACATGCGAGTTCAAAGATTGATTTTTATTTACAAGTTAAAAATAGCCCTGTGAGAAGTTGTTATGATTAAAAAAAAAATCAAGAAGACTAATATAAACTATGCAATTTTTTTGACCCTGCCTCTTTTCTTGTTTTGACCCTGCTTCTTAAAAGAATCGAGAATCGTTCGGCACCGGAATCGAAACTTGGAATCAGAACCAGAATCATTCAATTTCAAACGATGCCCAACCTTAGTTATATGTCAATTTGCATATGCAATATTCGCACAATCACATTACAGCATTTTTGCACAGTTACATCAATAAGCACAAACTGTCATTTGCACATATCAGGCCTGCTGCAATCTGCCTCCTTGTCTGAGTACTGTAAATTGTCATATACGCGCTGTTAAGCTGTTACATTACTGCTGCATCACCTCAATTACTCTAAACATTGACATAACTAGCCTATACGCAATTGAAAGTTAAAAACAATAATAATCTCAAATCAGCATTTAGACACACCCTCTTATTTATAGCGTTAACAAGTGACCAAATATTTGACTCACACAGCAAACAAGAGGGGAGGGATTCACATGAAAACATGAAAGAACCTAGCAGCAGGATGGGAGGGTTTATGTTGACTTGTAAATTTGTAGGGTTTTAACGTCGTATCATAGAGCCACAAAGCCACAACATGAGTGACATTTGGCACCCGAGATTGCTCATAAGCCTTTGTTTTCAAAGGAATGGCCATCGTCCCAATACAATGATGCTGGATTTATAACTACTAACTAAACTAATAATTATTCGCAAGCTCCAAGCCATAATATCTGTGTTAAAGGGTGACACTTCTAAACGCTGTTCTGTACAATCAGCCTTTGATGCAGCAGTTCATCAGGAAAGAAAGCAGTGTGAACTGTAAGAGTGATAAAGCTACAGAGACGGACGGAACGACTGACTGAGAACCAAATGAATAAGATGCACTCAAGCATGACAAAGGTGAAAATTGGGAGGGGGGGGGGCAGAATTGAGGCTAACAGGGTTCATTCTCTACCAAGGTTACACTGAATGAACTAGTTGTTTTTCGGGAGTTCTCGTTGAAAGAGAAAAAGCCAAGGAAGTGAAGTTTTGTGACCATAGTAAATACTGATTCAAATTGAAATATTACTAGAGCAGTGCCTATAAAAAAAGAAAAATCTCAGAAATTTCAACAGAAAAAAAAGTCAAATCTGGCCCATATCAAGAATGTCATGAAAATGAAGCAAGCTAAGACTTTCACGAAAAAAAAAAAAAGTAAATGTTTTGTCAATTTTGACATTAGCGACCACGATTGTTCTAATGATTTACAATTAATAATTCATTTAACTCAGTAAATAAATCCCATCTAAGACGCAGAGATTCATCTGGATTTAATAGACAAAACTTTTCATCAAAGAAAATTAAATCAAAACCACTTGACAGAAATATTTCATTACCAGTTTAAACTGAACGTTAAACAATGTTTGCAGGTTTTTTTTTGCTTTAAAATGTCGTGCCTGGATTACATCAAGATCAAGCCGGAATTGACCATTTCTGTGTCAACATGTGCTGAAAGGACACTCAGGCAGGAAGAAGCCTTTACTCAGAAATGAACATAACAAGTTTATGGTTGGTAAGTGCAAAAAAAACGATTTGTGGAGACATGTCCTATGTTCTGACGAAATAAAAATGTAACTTTTTGCTGATGATAAGCATCATGACAGTTTTGATGTTATAGATTGTACAGGTAGTCCCCGGGTTATGAAAGAGTTCCCTACCTACGCTTGTGACGTAACCCGAATTTCCGCGTGAGTCGGAAATAACCCTTTAAAAATTGCAACTATCCAAAAAGTCCAAACGTATTGTATTTTGTTTAATACACTGCCCTCTGGCGGCAGCATTGGGTCTGGCTGGACTGTCGTTCAATAACGCTTCCATACAGGAGCACTCAGACGTCTCACATGGATAAAGGATAGCTGCGCTCTGGTTTGGCCCACATATGGTTGTAATTTCTTTCAGCTAATATATTTTTGTGTATGCATTTGTAATTAAATTTAGAGTTACAGTTTGTGGAGTTACCGTAATTTTCAGACTATAAACCGCACTGGATTATAAGCCGCAGCTGTCCTCATTGTATTATGGGATATGTACACCAAAAGATATTAACCAGGAACCCTTTATTTGACACAGTAGCATCATGAGACTGTCATAAGACCAAATGAACCACCATCCTTAAAGAGGCTTCATTTGGCCATCATTGCTCCTTAGGGGGAGACCGTCAACCTTTGCTGCCACCTGCTGTCAACACTGTTGTCGTCCAACATGCCTCCTAGTATGCATTGCAGAGGTACAGATGTAAATAACCATCAAATTTCATGTTCTCTGCTAATCATTTCTTCAGTTACTCTTCCAGTTGTTTCATTCATTTCTAGCTCTGGTATTTGTTAACACTTTATTTGACAGTGGCGCCATAAAACTGTCATAAGACCATCTTAATCATGACATGACACTGCCATGAGCATTAATGAATTAATGACACAAAATGACATATGTCATAAACTTATGTCATTTTGTGTCATCCAGCAAATTATCTCACTTTTGAATAGATGTAAAAGATCTGAGCTGGAGTTACAGACATAATTTGCCATCTGTCATAAGCATTCACTACTGCCCATGATGGTGTCATGTCACAATTATGATGGTCTTATGGCAGTCTTATGACGCCGCTGTCAAATAAAGTGATACCTTTTAACCCAAATAAATCAATAAATACGCCGCAATGGACTATTAGACGCAGGATTCAAAATGTGGGGGAAAAAGTAGCGGCTTATAGTCCGAAAATTACGGTACATGTGAGCGATTTGACATTAGAATTGTAAATACTTTCATTCATAGCATTTAAGATAGCAGACTTTTGTGAAGGAAATTAGGCTAATTTAATCTACGAAATTTACATATAGATCAGACGAGATGGACATTTGAACGCCAGTCGTTTTGTGTCAAGTGTTTTATTGTTAAAATGCGTGTCGTTTTGAACAGACATGTACATACGTGTGTTACAGCTTTATAAATTGTCAAAAGTAAAGGTAGTAAAAAGCACAATTGCTTTGTTTTCTGTCTGCCAAGATGAACAAATTCACGTTTAGTAAGGACAGAACAAGTCATGTTCATAAAGTAAGGTAAAAAATAAATACTGTGAGGTACAATTGGTACTGTTTGTGCAACTACAAAAAACAAAAAAAAGACTGGAGACAAAACGGCGGACAAGTCTCCAGCGACGTAAAGTCGTAAGAAATCGTGTAAGTCGATTAAGTCGTAACCCGGGGACTACATTATAAAATCCCTAAATTACTTGCAATGAAACATTGTCCTTAAACTTTTCACAAAAATTGCACAGGTATTTGTTGACAAAGAGGGGAACCTCGCCCCGTCTTTGCTTGAGAAAGACAGATCAATTCAGGGGAGCTTATTTTATACCGAAATGGCACCTGCTTGTTCCCACTGAGCCCGTTAACCTGCGGGAAGTTACAAAAAGGTATTTGATGAGCATTCCTCAACTTTCTCAGTTTCTGTTTTGCCACCTATCCCAGCTTTTTTGGAAAGTGTTACAGTTCAATTAAATATAAGTTGAACATGATTAGCAACTTGTTGTATTATGTTTTTATTCATTTCTTACACAACATCGCAACTTCAATGGAAGTCGATTAAGTGAGTGGTCCAGTTTTGAACTGTTTCACAACAAAATGCAAAACTTACGTTTTTGTCCCATTGGCACTGTGGGTCCAGTAGAAGGGTCCCTGTAAGTCTCTTGGTGGTTGGCAGTGTAACTTGTTAAAGGTGCTCCAGCAAATGTCGAATCTTCAATCCATTCTTTGATGATTAAAAAAAAAAGAAGCATTTGTTATTTGGTAGAGACCTTGTCCAAAAAAGCGCATTGGTGTCCTACTATATTATGTTTGGGCACAGTGCCTTCAAAACGCTCAGCAAAACAGTGGAAAGATGATCAATTGGATAGTTATGGCCAAGAGTTAAATGTGACGAAAATGTGGTTAAAACACAAAACTATACAATGCAGTTATACAAACCTAAAATCTACATCCCCCCCACTGAGCAACATTTAAGCGTGTATGCTCAAATTAAAACAGGCTGTGCAAACATCATGAAACTTTTATTAACACCTACAGTTTCCGTGTTGAATAACAATGCAAGTGCACAAAAATGGAATGCCCTATTTTTTCATATAATCTTTGATTAATGACCCAGTTACTATAGCACCGCGCAGGCCAGACTTCTACCTTCATTAATATGCCTAGAGCAAGGAACTGTATAATCAATGCCGGGGTGAAAAAGTGGTTGAAAGCGCTCCTTGAAGGTATTGAGGATTGGTGGAGGGATTGAAGATTCAGGCAAGAGAAAAGCCAGCATGTAATCGAGTGGAAGAGAAAAAATTCTGCTGAATGGGCTTAAGTCTGGGCTTGATTGGACAGTTTCTATGCATACACAATTAACCGCTCTGTAAGATTTCTGCAGATTGATTTGGGTGGGGGGGGGGGGGGGGGGCATATTGACTATGCTACATTGTTGGCAATATCATGATTTTCAGCATTGAATAACAAATTACTAAAAAGAGGCTAAACACACCTGTCCTCACCTCAGGGAACAACAGATTGTAGTGAGAGTCCTCCAGGGACTGAAGGATCAGCGGTTCTGTCTAAAACCTCCCACTGTTGAAGAGTCCCTGAGCAAGACACTGAAATACTGAACCCTTATTTGCTCCCACTGGGTTGGCAGCACTTACATGGCAACCCCCATCCACTGGTTGAGGAATGTGTGCAACGCAACAAAATGCAAAGAGTATTTGAGTGTCTAGCACTATATAAATGCAAACACAAATTTAAATGGAATCCAGAAAATAGTTATAAATTTAAATGGCTGTATGACACAGCTGGAAGTTAAATGTATGCCTTTCAGGAAGGCCACTTATAAAAAAGCAGTTGGCAACATACATTTGCACGACAGCAAAATCTGTGCAAACAAATAGAATGATAGAAAATTATATACCTTAATTTTTGGACGATAAGGCGCACCTGACTAAGCTGCCACTCCCCACATTTGACACAAAAACAACATTTGTTCATTAAAATGCCGCACTGGACTATAAGCCGTAGCTGTCCTCACTGTATTACGGGATCTTTACACTAAAAGATATTGACCGCTTCCAATTAATTTGACAGCGGCATCATAAGACTGTCATAAGACCAAATGCACCACCATGAAGCTTTGAACCAATTGGCTGCAAAGCTTCATTATTTCAAAAAGCTTCATTTGGCCATTATTGCTCCCTTTGGGAGAGAGTCAACCTCTGCTGCCACCTGCTGTCGAGCCTGTTATCATCCAACATGCCTCCTATAATGCATTGCAGCGCTACAGATGTAACATACAATCAAAATTCATGTTCTTTGCTAATTATTTCTTCAGTTACTGTTCCAGTTGTTTCATTAATTGCTACTTATGGTGTTTGGTAACAATTTATTTGACAGTGGCGCCATAAAATGGTCATATTACAATCATAATTATGATATGACACAGTCAAAAGCATTAATGAATGCTTATAACAGATGGCATTTGGTGTAATCCGGCAAATTATCTCACTTTTGGATGGATGTAAAAGATCTGAGTTGGACATAAATGGAGTTAGTGACATAATTTGCCATATGACACTTAAATGACATCTGTCATAAAGCATTCAGTAATGATAGTGTCATGCCAGAAACATAACTGTCTCATGATAAGTCTTTTGGTGCCACTGTAAAGCATTCCCAACTAACCCAAATAAATCAACAAATAAGTCGCACTGGACTATAAACTGCAGGATTCAAAATGATGGGAAAAAGTAGTGGCTTATGGTCTGAAAATTACGGTATTTATGGGGCTTGGAAACAAAGGCCGGATGGATTGCTTACCTTCAGGTGGCTGCTGGCTTTGCGGTTGAGGCTGTTGCTGTTCCACTTGCCTGCGCTTCTTAGCCTCCAGTACTGGGTTCTCATACTGGGTCTTCCTGTTGATATGACTTCAAAAGGAAAGAAAAATTGCATGGGGTAGAGTTGGAGAAGTGGGTAAAAAAAAAAAAAAATAAACAGGAAAAATTATTAAAACGTTAACAATTTAAAACGATCAAATGAGATGGAAAGATGGGGATATATAAGAAATTCAGGTTATAATGGTGGCATGGTTTTAACACTTGGCAAAATAACAAATGCAGTACTAATAGGTAAGGTAGTATAACATGCTAATTCAACCACAAAACATTTCTGCATGAACCCTTGCCTATATAAAGCCCTGCAATGAGCTCTTACATGGAGGAAAAAATGCCCAGCTCATTAAATTATGCATAAAAAAAAAGAAAGGTTTTGAATGAGCTGAAAAAAAGCATACATTTAGATAGAAAGCTATTCGAGCAACGTGAATGCAACACATCTGAATTCATGCTTGTCAAAGGCTTAAAGCATGGGAAACATGTTTGTTGCTGCAGAAACAAATGTCAACACTGCGGGTCTTCTCAAATAATAGCAACAAGGTAAATGTCCTACATTACAGGAAGATGAAGCGAAGTGTAGCTCTGCATGTAATAACTGATTCCATTACCAATACCAGAAGTATGTCTCTCTCCCCTTTTGTGTGTATACACTAATTGTGTATAAGTAGTTGGTGGTTTCATACAATGTTCAGTATATTACTTACTCAACATAGTAGACCCCATACACTGGATCATCTATTTTCTCCCATCCGGGTGGAAGTTCTAAAAGAGAATAAAAACAGGCAATGACATTGTTCTTCCACCATTTTAAAAGTCAAATATAATGCTTTTTACAGAATCTCTACAGGTTTGAACAAGCCAAATTTAAGAATTTTGCAGACTTTTTTTAAGACCATAATGAAAACAGTTTAAGACCAATTCCGCATCGATACCGGCAAAAAACAAAGAAGACTTGACAGAAATTGACAAGGCAGTAAAGGTAGTTCCCGTTTGTAGTTAAATTATAGCGTCCTCAAAAACTCAAAACATTTAAAAGCGAGACTGAAGTTCATGCAAGGTCTAAATAAAAGTAACATCAAAAGATTTTTAAGACCGTTCAAAATTGTATTTAAGACCTTTTGTCAAAATTATAGGAGAATTTTAGACATTTTAAGCCCTTAAATTCTAATGATTGGATTCAAGACTTTTGCGACTTTTTAAAACCCTGTGGATAACCTGTTTCAAGACCTTAAAAATATAATTGAAGACCAAAACATGTTACAATAATTTCTGATGAAGAAAAAAAGCATTATTGCACTGTAAACACAGAACTGTTGCCATAGACCGCTGGTGTTTTTTTCCTCTCATGTGCAACTCGACGGCTTCTGCAAGACTTTGCACCGGGCACTAATGTTATTTTCACCAGGGGCCACCTCTTGCATAAACCATCTTTTATCCATTTTTGATTAAATTTACACTTCTCTAACTATGCATATTCCCTCTCACCTCTACAACCGCGAATAACCAGGAAATGGCATTAGAGCGACAACTCAAATCGCTGACATACGCTGAGGTTGCGGACAACGTATCGGGTAACACATTATTCCCAAACTTTTGTATTTGGTACACAACCATTAATAAAACACACATGATCAGACGTTTTATGTGTACTACAGTGATTTCACTGGCATTGAACGCATTATTTGCTGCAATTTTCCATTAAATTTAAGATAAATTTAAAATCCGGATAACGAATGTCTTAAACTAAGACATTTTAAGACCTTTTAAGAACCCACGGGAAACTTGAATGAGTCTGGTGGGAAAGGCAAAACTAAAACAGTGTCAAGTCATTCGATGACATGTATCGCACTATTACAGGCAAAGCCAGTAGGCAACCTTTTGCCTTTGCATTGTATCTATCTGTCAGTCATTCAGTCTCCAGGGCCAGTATGACCCATCGGCAGTCCATGCTGTCTGGTTGTTCCCATGTTCCTGCGCACTGCTGACATTTCCACACATCAGATAACAACTGAACATAGCACCCTTAGGCATATGGACAAATGGCGCAGGAGGGTGGGTATATGAAAGGTGGTGGGGGTAATGTTTGGGCGGAGATAGGGTTCAGAACAAAAAATATCCACTAAAAAGGACCTCGTTTTAAGAAAAAACTTCCACACATCTACATCATGTGTAAATATCTAATCATGATTTTTTTCAGCAATGTTTTTCAGAGTGGAAAGCTGTTGGCCAAAAGTCATTACTGGATAACCGCCATATTGTCATGCACGCACATCATATATTACAATCTGGACCCACAAATTTCATAATATAAAAATAATACATATTATTTGTAGAGCGCTTTTAACAATGCTCAAAGACACTTTTTTTCTCCCCCAAAAGTGTCTTACCTGACAGTTCTGGGTATCATTTACCCTCAAGTTACTTAGCGAATCTAATCCAAATGATCAAATCCAGAATTAAGACAAAATCAATGGATAGTTTTTGCATAAAAGTAACTTTGATTTCTCTGTTAGTTGAGAAAAAATATTTGATTTTATGAAAGAAAAATGTCAATTTGAACCACTTTCCATGAATATTTGTGCATACCACAGTTTTTTACACTACATTATCCCTCATATTTATATTTTCACTTTTTTTTATGGTTAAAAAAAGCCCTTTTGAAAATACAAACAAACAAAACTACTCATTTTACCCCTACAAACTGCACCCTATACAAAACATACTAAAAGGTCAGGACACCAAAGTCACAGCATTGAAAATGGACGAGCATGGCCAATCATAATCCAAATGTAGTCGAGTGGAACATTGAACAGAATGCAGTTACGTATCACCCAGTGCAAAATTGCAATCACCGATGTGATTTCACACTGTGCTTCCGCCACACTAGTGTGTGTGCGTGTTGCATATTCACGGTTTACTCTCCCCATGCCTTTGTCCTTCATTGCACCACACACCATCTATTCTCCATAACATATTCTGAAGTCGAGGCGGAGTCAGCAGTGATGAATTACATGTTTTGGTTGCATCTCGTCGCTTGATACAGTGCTCTGATTGATTTCTCTTGAGAAAACAGGAGCCTCAGAGAGAGACTTTGTGCATGCATGAGCTGCTGACATTTATAAAGTGCCAGAGCCTTCTCTTCGTCAGAAATCTGCTCTTAATTGCGTTTCTTTGCCCACCTGTATAGGGTTGTACTGATCGATATTTATTGAGTATTCTCAGCTCAGCTGTCTTACAGGAAGGGGGCTCATTTGATCTGAAGATTTTTAATATGCCTGTTGTTTAACAGATGTTTACTCGTTGGCTGCCATTGATGGCACTCGATGTCCAATTGATTTGGACTGGGAGGGGCTGGCACCGATCACTGGATTTGTTGTTAATAAATAAGACTTTTTTTGCCGTTAACGAATGTTTAAAAAAAAATATACAGACTTCATAATGATAGACGGGTCAGATTCCACCTTCACTGCGCAATGCCTTTAAGTTGGGGGCCGCCCTACAGTCCGCTTCAGTTATTCGCAGTCGGTCGCAGAGGCAACACATGCAGTGATCCAATGCCTGATTTAGGATTGAAAAAGTACGAAAGCTGTACCGCATACATACAGGAAGGATTGTCTCAGGAGTGATTTTTTTTTGAGGATTCAAGGTAATCATTATATTTTTTTGTACCATGCATGCATTTTGAAACGTGAAAAAAGTCAATGGGAGAAATTAACCGCTCTGAACTAGCATCATTCTTCGACATATTTACGTAAAGTAAATGCTAACTGCCAGGTTTTTTTTGTTTTTTTTTTTGCTTTTAACTCATTCACTCCCAGCCATTTTCACTGGCGCAAGGCCCTTCGCTCCCGGCCGCTTTACTGGATTTTGACTGATTTTGCAAGGCCCACAGAAGACTCTGTTCTATTGATATATAAACATGGAACCCACCAAAAGATTAGACTCTGTTCTTTCAGCAGAAAAAAAAAGTTAGTTCATATCTTTTTCCATTCTTTAGCTTAGTTTGAACAATTTTCACATTTCTGATGAAAAAACAGCTTTTTGTGAAAGCACACATTTCAAAATTTGACTTATACACAACTATTTTTTGCTTTAGTTACATCCCAAATATCTGAATAATGTTTTCCTTTTACAAAATAAGATAAACAACAAGACAAATAGAGCTTTTGATCACAAAGTTGATCACAAACAATTTATTTCCACATAACTTAACTATTGAACTGTTGAACTATTTGTGAACATAACAATGCGGAAGGCTCTCGACTGCTCCCTTGGCTAATCTGATGAGTCCGGATCAAGATCGGTCTCACTTTTTTCATCATCTTCATCGTTGGTTTCAACCTCGGGCTAAGGAGTAACGCGACGTGAGCTCTGCAGAACGCGTGTGGAAGCTGATGCCGTTATGGACGTCACCGTCTGTCTCATCAAGATAAGATTTTTTTTTAAATCCTTCTTTGACGATTGTTTCGTTTTCTTTTCTAAATACTTCTCCACTGTCGTTTGCCTTTTTTATCCCCGATCGTGCTCCATATTTTTCTTAAATTGTCACGCGTCTTCACAAGATCCCTCCAACTTCTGTTTCCTGACTATTTTTCTTCACTTCCCTTCTTGGCCCGAGATGAGTTCTTACCAAATGCGCTACTGACCTCTAGTGGCCAGTTTTATTGCTTTAAAAT
This sequence comes from Corythoichthys intestinalis, assembly GCF_030265065.1. Taxonomy (NCBI): domain Eukaryota; kingdom Metazoa; phylum Chordata; class Actinopteri; order Syngnathiformes; family Syngnathidae; genus Corythoichthys; species Corythoichthys intestinalis. The sequence goes on along the minus strand of NC_080403.1, from coordinate 36,449,246 downwards.
GGGTTTTGAGCTCTGTACATTATATTTTAGATAGATGGGAACCTATAGATGCCTCTTGTCAAAAAAAAAAAAACCGCAAAAGATGTATAAATACGTTTTTGGGACACTGAAGCAATTAAATATAGAACGTATTTATACGTTTTTGGGAGCAAATGAGTTAACCAAGAATGGAGATTCATTTATTTCCATATCTATAAAGAATTCAGGGATTTAAGCGTTTATTCACAAGAATTTTCACCGGAAAAGCTCTGTTTACATATGGCGGCCGCCTCATTACTTAACAGACTAGCATCGTACTTCGACATATTTACATAAAATAAATGCTAATTGCACTTTTTTTTTTTTTTTTGCTTTTAACCAAGAATTGAGACTGTTTTACGTCCACATCTATAAAGAATTGGGGGATTTAAGCATTTATTCACAAGAATTTTCACCGGAAAAGCTCTGTTTACATAAGGCAGCCGCTAGCTACATTTACGAACAAACTAGCATTTTATTTCAACATATTTACGTATAATAAATGCTAACTGCACGTGTTTTTTGCTTTTAACCAAGAATCGAGACTGTTTTGCGCCCATATCTATAAAGAATTCAGGGATTTACCATATATTCACAAGAATTATCAACGAAAAAAGCTCTTCGTGATTCCACTCCGTCAGCTTTGACGGCCTCGCCTGTCGCAATATGCAATAATTCCATTTATCGCACGGTAAATAAAAATGAAGGCGATAATTTTTCCGCTGCGATTTATCGCCTCGCGTGCACCTGCGCTGACGTGCTGTTAAAAGTTCGGCTTCCTTGTTACCAACTACGCAAAATGCATTTTAGTTCTGTTTTTAGTTTAGTGCAGTTTAAGTTTAGTGCAGGTGGAGGAAAAAAAAGAAAAGGTGACGCTTACCATTGAAATAAACATGTGAATGATGGCAAAATATAACTGGGTCGTAGAATGCTGATCTCGGCCGGCGGTCCCGCTCCGTTCACCAGTAAAGTTAAGTTGACAGTTCTTATTTGGTAACATCGCCTAAGAAATCGCCAGCTTCGTCAGGTTTAAAATCATTTATTCCATCAACTCGCCGAGTGTCCACTGCTGTTGACGCCAGGATCGAAACAGAAAGTAAAATAGCACTCTCCTGCTCACCGTCAGCCCCGCGGTGCGTTCAGGTACAGCAAAAAAAGTCCGCCACATTAGAAGCCGATTCGTTACATTATTACAGGTCCTGTACTGTATTGTTGCTATTATTATATTATTGTTATTCTGTTTTTTTTGTAATGTTTTATTTGTTTTGGTCTTTGTAACTGCTATTTGCAATAGTAACAGCAGTATTTATTAAGGATGTAGTGTGGGTTTTTGGGCTGTGGAACGAATTATTCATTCATTTACCATGCCGCTTTGTCCTCACGAGGGTCGCGGAGTATTCTTATGGGAAAATCCTGCTCGACATACAACCATTTCGACTTACAAACAAGCTGCTGGAAAGAATTAACTTCTTATGTAGCGGTACCACTGTATTACACATGGAACGCCATAACAGAAGCTATGAGGGGAAACGTTTTCATTTGCCTAGATGCTTAAATTATTAAGTGGAATTTTATTTTTCTTAAAAACACATTTTATTTCATCTGTGTTTCTGTGCAAGTATTAATATTGTGGTCTTTTACTTAAAAGAGGCATGGTCTATTGTTTTTAGTTGTGATTTCCTAAAAAGTATTTTTGAATTTAAGAGTAAACATTGCGTTTAAATGGGTGTATATGATCTATTCATTGCGTTTAAATGGGTGTACATGATCTATCAATATATACTGTATTCTCACAGTGTTATTGTTTTTTTTTTTTTTTTAATTGGGGGGGTGCAATAATATCGCATATCGCAATAATTTATTAAATTATCGCACACTAAAATTTGTTATCGCGACAGGCCTATACATATATATATATATATATATATATATATACACAGTACATAGAGTATACATATACAGTTATACCTCTACATACGAAGTTAGTTCCAGGTCCTTGTTTATAAGTCGAAATGGTCGTATGATGAGCAGGATATTCCCATAAGATACATTATAATTCTATTAATTCGTTCCACAGCCAAAAATCCTACACTAAATTCTTAATAAATACTGCTTGTACTATTACAAACGGCAATTGCACAAAAAAATCGGAATATAATAATAATAATTCCTGGAATAATCTAACAAATTGGGTTCTGATGTGGCAGACGTGTTTTGCGTGCTGTACCTGAACGCACCGCGTGGCTGACGTGACAGAGAGAAAAGTGCGGTAGAGATTTCACTTTTTCTTTTAATGTTTTGTTGTTGGCGTCAACTGCGGCGAACAGTAGACGTGTTGTGTTGAACAAGGTCTGAAATAAATGATTGAGAACCTGACGAAGCTGGTGATTTCTTTGACAATGTTACCACAATAATAATTGTCATTTTAACTTATAAAGACTGGCGAACGGAGGTCGGAGGAGGACCGTTGAGATCCTAGACATTCTACAGCCGTATTGTCGAGCACGTTCACAGATGCGCACATCACGCTCATATTTTTCTATCATTTCCATCTTCATTTCAATGATAAGCGTCACCTTTTACCTTTTTTCACCACCTGCTCCAACCTTCTTGGAACCGGTGTTGATTTCTCTCACAAGAAAATCGGCAAAACAAAGAAACTGCGGCCCATTCATAAGTCATCGTATTTCTATCATGTTGTCGGATGTAGAAACAAATGGCGAGTCAAATTTTACGTCGGATGTCGAAAAGATCATGTGTCGCAGCGATCGTATGTCGAGGTACCACTATATATTACTAACTACCACAACACATACTCTGCACTAGTGCTGGGCAATTTTAAGATCGAGATTGTTGATTAAAATCTTTTTAGGTCAATTTTGGTGACCAGCAATTACTTTTTTATACGAATTTAACGTGGTGTTGATGAAAACTGACTAGATTTCAAACAGTCTCTCAAAATGAGCCCAATTATGATGGTTTTCAAGTACTTTATTACAAACTGTAACACTAGACAAACATGAAGAAAATTGAACATATTGTGGATTATAGTGCAAAATATGTTTATTTTTCGAACACCCGGTAGCGTAATGCTAATATTCAAGGGTTACCGTAATGTAGCATTATGCTGCCTCTTAAAAGAATGAATATTGATACACAAATGACGGGTTTTTTTGGGGACTAAAAGAAAAATTCTTGTACGTTGCCAAAAGAAAAAAAAACAGTTATTGGCAAAGCAATCTTCTTCTTCCACTAGTGTAACAATGCCTGCGCTTCTCTGCCAAGTACTGCCACCCAGTGGCCAAGCTGTGTAGGAAGTCAAAGCTATTAATTTAACTGTATTGGTATGTTTTTCTGTTTCATGTATTTCTTTGATCATTAATGACTGCATTTTCGTTACTATAATGTCACTATCAATCCATAGTTATAAAAGAAATGGCAAATTTAAAAGAGTTGGTTTTTCAAAAAGGGTGTCTTATCCCCCAAGGGGGCCGTTTTCCTTTTTAAAATTACATTTACGTCACAAATAAACCAACATTTGTGAACCATAGTTTTTTTTTTTTTAATTGCTTGAGTTATTCAATAGTTTACTTATTATATATATTATTGTTGTGGTTCCAAATTGAGCCAAAGCATAACAACTTGACAAGTATATAAACCTATTGTTTGTATTGTATTACCCAGTTCAGCTAACAGGGTAGTTTTATGAAGAGTGTCCAGACACCTGCGACTAGAAGTGGGTTAGGCTAGTCAGTATAGGTTGGTAGGTGTCAAGAGGAAAACTGGCACCAATTAATAAATGCTAATTATAATTTTCTTTCCCAGACAGGCCTACATTCTAGTCTTTTTTATACAAAATGATGGTGGGTAAATGTGAGTGCGTTGGTGTATGCGAAAATGACTAGGATCTGGCACACGATCTTAAAGGCCACATTTGTAATCGCAAACACAGCTTGTGAAAACTTTTAACTCCACAGAGTGGGCAGTATAAGGTCAAGTCTGTATTTGGCAAAACACATTGCGAGATGAATAAAAATTGTCAGCGTCATCATCTTTCACTATCTGGTTAAGCCAGTGCAGGTAGAGATGTTTTTCAAATTTTCACTTTGAGAGATTTTAGAGATGCCAAATGATAGCTAAAAATGAAAACAGCGAATATTGATGTGCATCCGTGTGACACATAATCATGGGAAATTAAGATGTGACTTAATATTCAATTAAGCAAAATTAACTTTTCAAAATTAAAGTCGCAATCTAAAGAATAAATTTAAACTAGGGCTGTCAAACGATTAAAATGTTTAATCAAGTTAATCACACCTTAAAAATTCATCATAATTAAACGCAATTCAAACCATCTCTAAAATATGCCATATTTTTCTGTAAATTATTGTTGGAATGGAAAGACCACAAGACGGCTATATACATTCAACATATTGTACATAAGTACTGTATTTGTTTATTATAACAATAAATCCATAAGATGGCATTAACATTATGAACATTCTTTCTGTAAAAGGGATCCACAAATAGAAAGACTTGTAGTTCTTAAAAGATAAATTTGAGAACAAGTTATAGTACAGTAATTTTATATTAAAACCCTTTTTTTTTAATTCTTATATTTTTTAAACCTGTCCTGTTCAGCTGTTTGACACAGAGAATGGAAGTCTAAGTCCCCGGATAGTCTGAAAAGTTTTAATGTTTCATATTGAGAGTCTGACATACTCCCTTTGTGATCATTTAACATACCTAATTTATTATGACAAAAGAGCGAACAGGAAGGGGTTATGGGGGAACAGAAGAAAAACACATGAGAAGAAAGAGAATAAAACACAAACAACAACAAGAAATACATTGAACGCCTAACTACACGAACTACCAATATGTTGGTGCCATCGTCAGCTAAATGTATTTCCGGTTGACACCATGTGGGAGGCCTGTTGACCAGGGAAAGAGGGGGAAGAAGGTGGCGGCGTCTATAAGCTAAGTGATAGAAAGGGGTAGAGTGTACACAAATCATCTCTGCGATCTAGAACCCAGTAATCGTCTGAATCCCTTGTGAGTGTAAGGCGTTGGCGACCGACCCTACGCTGCCCCATCGCCAATCCCGGCACCGGGACCCCCCGCCCGAGCGCGCCCAATAACATCAATTCGGACACGAGCCCCGCCGGGCCTGGGGGACCACACTGGATTCCGGTGGGGGGTGGGGGGTGGCGTGCAGCGCAGCCGATCCCTCCTCCCGTAGCCCAGCAAAGGACCACCACCCCCCCGCCCCCGGAATCCAGGGTGGTCCCCCGGGCCACCCGCGCACCCATCCATCGGCCCTTGACGATGGCAAGAGGGGACACACCGCCAACCCCGTCCGCCCACCCGGGCCACGAGCCACCGCCCGCCGCAGCCCCCCAGCCAACACAGCACGCCACGGGGCCCCCAGTGGCCCACCAAGCCCAGGGCAGGGCAGGGCAGGGCTAACCCTAAATCCTCTTAATGTTATCATTTTAATAAAATTTGTAAAATTTTCCAATCAAAAGTTAAATAGCTCGCCATTGTTGACGTCGCCGAGCGGGACATCACATCGGCTCCCTGCCGTTCTTCCACCGTGTCTTTATCTACGTAAGGTAGTGATTGAAATACACCACAGGGTGTCAATGGCGAGTTTTAAATTAAATACAGATCTAGCCAAGGTAAAGAATGAGTAAGTTTTATGTGTATTTTGCATAGCTATTTTGAGTGGGAATGCCAGTTCTCTTTGCATTGAGCACTTTTCTTTTTGTGAATTTTTTTTTTTTTGAGAGATAGGAATATTATTTTTGTTGTGCTTTTACTAAATGATACTGTAGCGACTTAACTGTTCTGCCCAGATGTATGATGAGAAGTTGGGCAACCATGACTGTTAGTGGTGGCTGCAAATGGTATATGCTCTCCTTTGTGTTCAACAAAGCGTGTTAAGAAAAATATTATCTGCTGTCATTCTTCCCCACGTCACTCGCCATAATTGTTATGATTGATGTGAAAGATACGCCAAAGCTTATGCCAATAAAAGGCGCGACCCAATGAACGCCTGTGTCCACTCGTATCTTACTGCCTTTTAGCTCTCGAAGTGCAAAAACGGCATCATTGTAATCTGTTTGAGGCAATGCATGAGCGGGTCATTCCGTGCATGCGTTAAATGCGTTAAATATTTTAATGTGATTAATTAAAAAACTTAACGCCCGTTAACGCGATAAATTTGACAGCACTAATTTAAACCAAATATTTTCTACATATCATTGTACATCACACCTAATGTAGTACTTGTACTTGCACAAGTGACAATATTATTAATAGATAGGGACTTCACTGGCAAATTAATACTTTGCTTCACAAATAGTGTGTGACTAATGATTAAATGTGCATAATCCAAAATTGTTATTGGTATTGTGATGAATTCGAAATTGTTGTTTGACGCAGGAGAGTGGGGTGGAAAGGGACGGGAAAGTTATACTAACCGAGATCATTGTCCAGCTCCTCTGTATGAACCCCTTCTACTCAGCAGGTGGACACCACAGAAGCACAGATGAGAAAAGGGCAGAGATATTAAGTGCATTAGTCAACTGTAATAACAACATTTTGCCACTAGAGGACGTGCTTTAATAAACGCCAGTACAATACCTCTGTGTAAAGATTAGAGTCCATGCACAACACGTCTGAGTTGTGATACAATAATTGCCAGTAAAGAAAAATCGCATTACATACAAATTTTAGCAGAGGAAAAAATACATTAATTACTCGTGAAAAGCATACGAGTTCTGGGTTGTGTAAAACAGCAAATATATTATAAAAATATGTATAGGTGAGCTGCTTGTTTTCAGAATCAGATCATTTGTTTTCATTCCAAAACCTGGGAGACATCTTCGCTCAAATGAAGGGAAATGCCACCTAGAGAATGTTCATATTTTTTCTTCGGCAAAAACGCATTAAAATTGAAAATGTGTCATTGGCAACTGCTGGTATGACACTGGAATGAAGCCCTGCTCCATATTCAGGTTCCTTACACTAACTTGAGGACTGAGCAGACTCCCATAACCAAAACATCAATCATGATACAAACAACAACATGCACAAAATCAAAGGTTCCTACCATCGTCTTCACATTCTTCCAGTGGTTTTTGAGGTTTGTCCAGGCAACGAGGGTCTATCCAAGAGGTGGTCTTTGTATTGTGGCTGAAAAGATCACAAAATTAACCACAGAAAAAAATGGGGGGAATAGTTCAATTTTACAATCATATGTTTATAAGCACTCATATTAATTTCTGTTATGGCCATGTATTAAAACATTTAATCGCGTGGTATAGTGAAATAAATAGTTGGCATACAGTATATACTGTGCTGCAGGGCTGCAGCTATCGAATATTTTAGTAATCGAGTATTTTACTGAAAATTCCATCTATAAATCGAGTAAGCGGATTTTTTGGGGGGGGGGGTAAAGAGCAATAATGTATATACAGTACATGAGATAAGACAATTCACCTAATATCGTACCATTCTTAGACAATCAATGTCTTTATTTTAGATGTACATTGTTGAAAACAGCCAACAATTGCATGTCAGATGTGACTAGAAAAATAAAACTACAAATTCGCTGCTTTCACTCGTGCTTTTTCCCCACGTGTTTCAATTGATTTTCCATTTGTGTCAAGCTAGTTTTAAGCTTTAGTTAAGTTTTTAGTCTAAATTGTAAGTCCTGATATGATTTAGAATTTTTGCAGTGTTCAAAATAATTGTATGATACCTCCTGTACTGGAGCACATTAGGCACCAGTTGTATCCAGCAATGACTATATAGAGCTGAAATTGACAGTTAGCGGCTGTCGGCTGCAGTCACGTCTTTTTGCTTTTTCCTCTACTCACGTGACGTCCGTGTCATGCTTAGAGCTGGCAAAGTTAAACGATTCCTTGAGACGGAGAAAATGCCTTGTTAAATTTTTATAATTGAGTTACTCGAATTATTCGAGTAATTGTTTGAACTCTACTGTGTTGCATGCACCTTTTGATAAATGTCGACCTGTTTTGCATGTGCAGGTTAAGGTGTCCTTACTCTATAAAATAGACCTCTCCGTTCTCTGTGTAGGCCATCTCCCAGTTGTCAGGCAGAGGTCCCTGAGGGTCCTCCGGAGGAGGATGGCTCAGGTTAGGGTGAGTCTGCTGAGTGCTCTCCGTGGTGGCCGGTGGTAAGGGGTTTGTCCCAAGGTAGGATGGGTCACTCTGGCGAGGGGTAAAAGGTCTCACCGAGCGATGAATCTCGTCTAATTCACTTGATTCTCCTGGTAAAGTCCAGACAAAAGATCCATTGTATTCCCATCGACAAATGCCCTCTGTGTTAAGTCAACCTGCACTTAGTTTGAGAATTTGTAATGCTGCGAATCGAAAGGACTTGCTGACTCAACTTGGTGCTCTTAACAGCTTGATACGGCCACATCTCCATTCACTTAAATTAAGATGGCTGAGTGGGCAGTTCACACATTGTAGCAGGCCCATGGAGTGCTATCACCTTGCTTCCTGTTATCTCGTTCTCACACTTGACTGGCACCTTCACAGCTCACGCAGGCACAGACGGAAAATAAACAACTTTTGGTGCCACCTCCAGAGAACACATTGTTAAAAAAAAAAAAAAAAAAAAAGAAGCTTAAGGCTGGGTCAGCATTCTGCCAGAAACCATTTGACCTACTAACACATAAAATAAAATAGTTTTTCTTTTTTTTTTTTTTTTTTTTAATCACAATGCTAAAATTAAAACAAGCTATTGGAACAAGAAAGAACTCACACATTGTGCACAAAAGGTGCAAACCTATTCTAATCGCTTGAACGATTTGGGATGAATAAAAAAGTAGTGACAATTGAAAGACTGGTCATTCGTTAACCCTCTGCTTGCAGCCAGATGGCAGTAGACTTAGTCAAACTCAGAGAAATCCTTTACTCACCAATCAAAGAAGCTGTTCAGTCTTCAAGTGCTAAGCCAAAATTACTTGATTTTTTTTTTTTTTTCTAAGCTGATCCTCCTTCATTGCTCCAGTGTAGTCACATTCTTTTCACATGTGCCCCCTTTACGCCTTCTGAACCACTCCCTCTTTTGCTTTCATTTCCTGCCACTTTTCATGATCGCCTCCCACTTTACCAATCATCACTCAAAACCTCCTGCAGATTCCTTTTCTACGGAGGAGCAATGAAGATAAATCCCATTTAAGTGTTAGAGTCTACATTAAATACACCATGACATTTTGTCAAGATGCTGCTTAAGAGTTTATCCTAGGTTGCGCACTCACTAACTTAAAGTTTTTGTCTTTTCAAGGATGCCAGCACGAATTCAGAAATGTGGAAAATTACATGTAGTCAATATGAAAGTTGCCTGGATTAGAACGTGTGTATGGAATCCTAAGTATAAAGTTTGTTTCGTAGTAAGAACCAAATTTTATGCAGACATTACTGAAAAACAATGGTATTCAACTGTGAGATGATAGCCCAAATACAGGTAGTCCCCGGTTACGAATGAGTTCTGTTCCTATGCTGGCGACATAACTCGAATTTCAGCATAAATTGGAATTAACCCTTTAAGTACCCCCAAAACCCCCCAAATCTAAAAATAACCCTCCAAAAACATGTATCATACATCATTGTACTGTCCTCGCCAAGACATTAGAGCTAACTGCTAACTAGACAGCGAGCTAAGCTCCGAAATGAAGATTTCAGACGTTTTTGTGATTTGCTGACTTCATTCAGCTGCTCATGACATCAACACTTGCAGAATGAAACTAAAATAAAAATGACATTAATTCAGTTTCATCTTCAGTAAAAGCAATTCAAATTTGTGGTTATTACGATTAGCATGTATCAGTTAGCATCCGCACATCATCAAAAATAATCACATAAACTCGCCCCAAGTATTTGATCACAATTGAAAACGCATAATAAACAGTACAAAAGGTGTTATATACAAGTGTTGTGTCTGTGGATGCTTTACAAGCAAGAAATGTGCACGAAGGCTTGCAGCTGTCATCTATCCCCTCTCTCTCCTTCTCACTCAGCTGCATGACTTCTTCGTGGGAGCAAATGCGCTCTTCATCATATGTGCACGTGCGTTATTCTTCGTGTGTACGTGCGGTCTTACTTGCGTGTGGAAGTACTACCTGCTCTAAGCTAGCGGTCTGCCAATACATCCATTATTAGATTCATCGAGATTGGACACGAGACGATTCGATTACGATGCTTAAATAAAATAAAACAAAAAACGATTTTTACTCATAACATAGCTGCAGCGGAAGTTACTGAGCGAGCAATTTACTCATGTACAAAAGACACGAAAATAAATTTGTGTCGTATGAGACAGGCAAGCACCGGGAGGTCGCACTTTGGGTCCTCTTCTGTGCGCAAATTATTTTTTAGAGCGAGAGCGGAAGAGAAATAGTTCGCTCCTTCTTGCTTTTCAGTTATCCATCAGTAGTTTCAAGTCGTCTTCATTGGAAAATGTCCTGAGTGTGTTGCTAAGTCCTGTGTGCGTCTATAAGTGGTGAGTACACGAACCCTTTTCTACTGTTTAGCCTCTAATTTTGTTGTTTTTGAGATGTTACTAGTAAGCGTCAAGCGCTATGCTAATTAGTGAATTCTTAACGTGTCCATTTGTGCATTGTTTTTTTTCCATTGTTCCTGCTGGATCATTAGGTGACTAGAAATTAAATGTAAAGGACATAAATTTGTTTGGCTGCTTTAATGAATACTGTGAAATATACCTTGCTTAAAAGTATGAAGTATCCAGAGAGTATAAAAAAATAAATAAATCCTGAAAGGTAGGGGGAAAGAGGCATGGAAAATCGTGATCATTATTAATTCCATGAAGATCGTTCAATAATCGAATCGTAGCACCCTGAATCGTAATTGAATCGTATCATAGGGTGCCCTAAGGCACCCGCCTAATTTAAGCTTCCTGTGCCAAAATAAAAGCATGCATCACAAAACAAAAGTCAACATTACTAAAAAACAAAAAAACAACTACAGTGGTACCTCGACATATGATCACTTCGACACACGATCTTTTCGACATCCGACGTAAAATTTGACTCACCATTTGTTTCTACATCCGACGACATGCTTGAAATACGACATGACAGCACCGCAGACGAACGCACGGCGGATTTTCTTGTGCGAGAAATCAACACAAAAGGTTTCAAAAGAGTTGGTACAGGTGGTGAAACAAAGAAAAAGGTGATGCTTACCTTTTAAATCGAGTTGCAAATTATAGAAAAATAAGACCGTGGGGTGCGCATCCGTGAACTGGCTCAAGAATACATCTCCACAGTCCCCCTCCGACCACCGTTCGCCAGTCTTTATAAGTTAAGCTGACAATTACTATTGTGGTAAGACGCCAAAGAAATCGCCAGCTTCGCCACGTTTTTTATTATTTATTTCACATTCTATTCAACACAAAACCCCTAATGTCTGCCGCAATTGACGGTGTTCTCAAGAAAACGTTGAAAGGGAAACTCTCAAGCTCACCGCTCTGTCTATGGCACATCAGCCCCGCGGTGCGTTCAGGTACAGCAAAAAATGTCCGCCACATTAGAACCTGATTCGTTACATTATTACAGGAATCATTATTATTATTATTATTATTATTCTGATTTTTATTGATAATTTATTTGTTTTGCTATGTGTAATTGCCATTTGTAATAGTACCAGCAGTATTTTTTAAGGATTTAGTGTAGGTTTTTGGGCTGTGGAACAAATTAATGGAATTATAATGTATTCCTATGGGAAAATCCTGCTCAACATACAACCATTTCGACTTACAAACAAGGTCCTGGAACGAATTAACTTCGTATGTAGAGGTACCACTGTAGAGACAAAATAGTTGACTAGACTCTGGCGTTGTAAAGTTGAGAACACGCAAGTCGGGTACGTCCTAACCCGGGGACTACCTATGCTTAGAGTCATCGCCTGAATGGTAGAAAGACAGCCCTGCTATGCTTACCTGTATAGCTACTGTTCATGTCAGGGAGGTCCTCGTCGTCCTCCAGCGGTAGTTCTCCAGGCACTATTCCAGCATTGTGCATGTCATTGTAGGACTTGCTGCGTCGGGGTGTGGATTCTTGCGAGCCTGGCAGGCTACCGCTGAGCCCGTCTGGCCGTGTGGCATCACCACCGCTGCTATTGGTAATCACTTTCCCACCAGGGGGATGCACCGGCGGCTTGGGCGTCCCATAATAGTTTCCTAGGCAACGAAGAAGGAGGAGGCAGGGAGCGAGATTTTAAAAAGAGAGAAAAGGGTATTTTAGTACAAGGACAAGAGGGGAGGGGTCAACATTTTTGTTTGTGCGCGCGCGTGTGTGTAGGGGTGTGCATGCGCATGTGTGAGTGTAGGGGGATTTGCCAAAGCCTTTGTATGCAAATAAAGACTTGAGTTTCTGATGGAATGTGGCTGATCTGTTTTACAGCATAAGGCGAAAAAAGTGGCCATCATTTAAGAGAATATTTCTGTTAGATCAGCTGTTTCAACATTTTTTAAGACACACAACCCCTTTAATACTCCAGCTGAGTCAACAGATCTCACGTGCAGCCATTTTTAGCTGGCTTTTACTAACAGCATTTGTAGTTACCGATCACATATTGTTTAATGATTCTTCATGCTAAATAAATCTGAGACTTTTTGTTTCACATGTATTTTTAACTGCACTGTTTTATAATAAGACCCATACATTAAGTACTAGGGGTGTGACAAAATATCGAAATGGTGATATATCATGATACTTTGTATTATGACTGGGAACCTCTTGGTACCTCACGATATTATACAGTTTGCGATACAAAGCTCACAACGATCTGACGATATGGCGATACAACGATTATCGATACATTGGTCAGGAAATCATTCTAGGATATTCTAAAAACAACTAATAAACAGAAAAACAAGCTTTTGCTATCTATTGCCGTCAGTAGCAGCCAATGCCAGGCAATGAGATAATGTTGGGCCATTTAAGGTCATTTACCTGTTGATTTTCAGTTATTTCCTGTTGATTTTGGGGTATTTTATGGGTCACTTCCTGTTCATTTTGTGTTACAGTACAGGAAGTGACCTGGGAATCACCCAAATGAATAGGCAGTGACTCAAACTCAACAGGAAATGACCTGGAAATGCCCTAAAATGAACAGCAAGTGACATATAAATGCCCTGAAAAGCTGACAGAATGACTGTGAATGCTCTGGTTTCGAATGAACGAACGTTCCCAGTCTAAAAGGATTGGGCGTTGAGTACCATCAAGGCAGCCTTAGAGTTAACTGAGACATTATAATGGTGGAGGATTTTGGTAGCAACTTGTGCAAGGGTGGGCAAACCGGTCCTCAAGGGCCGCAGTGGGTCCTGGTCTTTGTTCCAACTTATTCAGCACAGACAGTTTAACCAATGAGGTATCAGTGGAAAATAGAAGCACCTGACTGCAATCTACTGATTGCACTTGTAAGAAACCGGATTGGTGAAAGGCTGTCCTCATGATGGGTATGAACAAAAACCCGCACCCACTGCGGCCCTTTGTGGAATAGTTTGCCCACCCCTGAACTTGTGGGTCCCTTTTTTTTTAATTTAATTTTATTTTTTTAGACATTGACACCTTTTTAAAATGATATCTCGAATTTTGCAGGAGCATATCGAAAACCTTTTGGGATACAAAGTACCATTTCGATATTTTGTCACACCCCTACTTTGTATCCCAAAAGGTTATCGATATGCTTCTGCCAAGAATCGAGATATCGTTTTGAAAATCAATGTCTAAAAAAAAATAAAATAAAAATGAACCAACAAGTTGCTACCAAAATTTTTCACCATAATAGTGTCTCAGTTAACTCTAAGGTTGCATTGACGGTGCTCGACGCCCAATCCATTTAGACTGGAAACGTTCGTTCATTCGAAACCAGAGCATTCACAGTCATACTGTCCGATTATCAGGGCATTTACAAGTCACTTGCTGTTCATTTTAGGGCATTTACAGGTCATTTTCTGTTGAGTTTGAGTCTGTGCCTATTCATTTGGGTGATTCCCAGGTCATTTCCTGTTCTGTAACTCAAAATAAACAGGAAGAAACCCATAAATCAAAATCAACAGGAAGTAACTGAAAATGAACAGGTAAATGACCTTAAATACCCCAAAATTACCTCATTGCCTGGCATTGGCTGCCACTACCGGCCATAGACGTTCAATTCGTTTAAAGTGGGAGGGATAGCAGCCGCCACTCCCACTTCAAATGGATTGGACGTCTACTAATGATAAACTCATTCCAATTCACAGCAGAAGCTTGTTTTTCTGTTTATTAGTTGTTTGTAGAATATCCTAGAATGATTTCCTGACCAATGTATCGATAATCGTTGTATTGTCAGATCATCATTATCGTGAGCTTTGTATCGCAAATCGTATTGTTTCGTCATTTGTCATTGTAGATGAAAATGGTAAAACACGAGTTTTGTTGTTTTGTCTTCTCAACTGGAAGAGACCACGAGTTGTCTTGTTTCAAAGAAAGGCGTACTAATAGTTGACAAGGCAGAAAATCACCTGCCTCATAAAGGGAAAAAAAACAAGCAACCAAAATGATTATTTATTATTATATGTATTTAGTATTTCTATTTCTTTTATTAATCATAAAAATGGTTGATTTGGGAAAAAACAAGGTAAAACATGAGCAGCAATGACATTTGAAGCTATCATTTTCTGAAATGCCCCAGTAAATAAAGAAATAGCAGAGCAACACCATCATCTATTGGTAATAGTACTTTACCACTGCTAAGGAGAACATTGGGAAGTGTCCATTTCTGTCTTTATTTTTCCCCTCAAACAACTAAAAATGTACATCCCCAGTTCCACAACCAGCCTAATGTATTAAATGTTTGTGTGTTACATAGTTAGTTTTTCAAATCACATAAAACAACAGTTTTAAAGAACAGTAAGGCAGACAGGACTTGCGTTATTAATGTTAGTGCTGTTCTTCTATGCAGTAATGTAGTAAAATATAGCAGCACTGTCAATGGCACAGAGTAGCATGAACAGGCAGGAAACATACAGAGTATAATCTAGACTATTTCTCTATAATTGGAAATGCATCTTTGATGGAAATTTCAAACCTCTACCCATTTTCTAAGTGTGTGAAGTTGCAAAATCACAAGGGGTGCAAATAATTCTGCGCCTCACTATAGTTACAAAATAAATTTTTTAAAAAATACCCTAATTCAATTCAATGCTCGTTTTATTTTTCCTGTTTATTTATAACTGCACAAGGCATGACAGCTCTAGAAATATCTGATGGTATAGCTTGTGTTTAGAGTTACAATAAAAGTAGTGCTGAGTTGTAGTTATATTTTTGCTGGCGTGTGTTTACATTACTTTGTACAATTTCCTATATGCCGTTAACAACCGGGTATGTATCATTCAAAGAGTGTCTTCGTGGTGTTTAATCATTTTGGTTACTTTACACTATCGTTTAAACACCACCATTGCAATGTGTGCATGCGCAATAGTCCAATAGCAAGCCGTGCAATTGTTTTTTGTTATATTTTTTTGAACACGTGAAATTTTGTTTTACTTCATAAAAGCAGCAGTACGCAGAGCCATGGCATCCTGGAACCTTTTTATATTCCGCAATCTTCATAATTTACAGATGACGCCCCTTAGCCTGGCTTAAGCGGTATTATATGAAAACAATGTAGTCATGGTGTGTCAACCAAAGTCTTCCCAAACAGAGCTATTCAAGTTATCTGGATAAAATTTTTCTGGTTTTAATATCGCTATATATATATTGCAAAATGTCGCAAACCCTCAAAAAGTTGCAATGTTAGTTTTTTTTCAATATCGTTCAGCCCTACTTTACACAGTAATGAATGATGCAGAAAAAAAATTGTTCCTTTATATCTAAATATATTTCTTCATTTTCAGTGAACACCAACATTTGCTGTAGGGTTGTTCCGATCATGTTTTTTTGCTCCCGATCCGATCCCAATCGTTTTAGTTTGAGTATCTGCCGATCCCGATATTTCCCGATCCAATAGCTTTTTTTTTTCCTCCCGATTCAATTCCAATCATTCCCGATAATTTTTCCCGATCTTATACATTTTGGCAATGCAATAAGAAAAAAAATGAATAAAACTCGGCCGAATATATACATTCAACAAACAGTACATACGTACTGTATTTGTTTATTATAATAATAAATCCTCAAGATGGCATTTACATTATTAACATTCTTTCTGTGAGAGGGATCCACGGATAGAAAGACTTGTAATCCTTAAAGGATAAATGTGACTTTGTATATTGTGACTAAATATTACCATCTAGTGTATTTGTTGAGCTTTCAATAAATGATACTGCAGCCATTTAACTACTGCCCAAATGCATGATGGGAAGTGCAACCATGACTGTGCGTAGGGGCACCAATTGATATATCTACTCTGCGTTGGGAAATAACACTGTGCAGGGTGTTAAGAAAATGATCAACTACAACCTTCCTTCCCCACATTGCCTCCCACGGTATTTTTAATTGCTGGGAGAGGTATTGTAAGGCTTTAGCCACATAAAAAATGGCTCCAAAGGCTGTCAAAATTATCTCTACTCATTATACGCTGCCTTTTAGCGCTATCTATAGGTAAAACTGCGTCTTTATAGATTGTACGCGACAATGTGTGAGTGGGTCGTGCAGCGCATGTGTTAATTATTTAACGTGATTAATTAAAAAAAATTCATTACCGCCGTTAACGCAATAAATTTGATAGCCCTACTTTAAGCCAAAACTACCCTGGATGAGTGTAAGACATTTTGTCTGTAACGTTAAATACAGTTAGAAAACGATTTAAATAAACAAAAAAAAAAATATATATATATATATATATATATATTTAAAAAAGGCATGTCCGATATTTTTTTGCCGATTCCGATACTTTGAAAATGACGTGATCGTCGATCGGCATCCCGATCGATCGGGACATGCCTGTAACAATAATGTTCCATTTAATTTTTTTTTTAAAAGTGCTACTAATTATTATGTTTCTTTTTGCTGTCAAGCTATTGTGATGTTACGCAGATGAGGAAGCAATTGTAACCTCACAACTCAAATCTTGGTAACCACTGCAAACCTCAAGATGGAACTGAAATGAATTGTTTTGATAGAAATGCTCCCCCCCGAAACAGCTGTAAACAAAACAAAACCCCAAAAAAACGTAACAATGACTTCAAATGATTCATTTAAAAAAATAAAATAAATAAAATACCTTCATATGTTCCTATTTCTAAAAGGGTTCCACTCTTCTCCAACTCCAGAAAGGCTTGAACTGATAGGAAGTTGTAGTCCACACCAGGGACTTCTCCTTCACGAGGGGGTCGGGTTGTACCTGGCCATGCAAAGAGAGGGTGAACAGTAAGCAACCAAACAAAAAAATTAACTGCAGAAGAAGGAAAGCTTAAATGTCATCTAAAAACACACTCCAATTGAGAGAGAACCCATCTTTTAAAGGCCATAGATATGCACCAGTAGTTAAACGAGTTCTACTCTCTCTTAGCCAAGAAGCTAGCGTAAAGTTGGGGTGGAAACCTCTTGGTACCTCACGATGCGATACAAAGCTCATAATAACGATGATCTCACGATACGACCATTATCGATATATTGGTCAGGAAAACATTCTAGGATATCTTACAAAACAACTAATAAAGAGAAAAACAACTTATTTTCATCCTTCTGCTATGAATTGGAACAAGTTTATCATTAGTAGATGTCCAGTCCGTGAGCTGATGATTTTGGGGCATTTATAGTAAACATCCGGTTTTATTTTGGGTTAAAGTCTTACAGAAGAGGGAGTGACTCAAGTATCTCCTGAAATGAATAGGCAGTGACTCAAACTTAACAGAAAGCTACCTGTAAATGCTCTACAATGGAGAAAAAATGACCTGTTAGCCCCCAACGATATTATTGACTCTTGGCGGGAGCATATCAATAGCCTTTAGAGATACAAAAAAAACCCACAACATATCACCATTTAGACATTTTGTCACAAACTCAGTGTAAAGGGAGACAATTCATTGTTTTCAGAGCCATTTCTACAATGTTTTAGGCCCAGGATATACAGTAGCACCTCTGCTGCACCTGGCCAGTTTGAACAACTAATATACAGGGTGTTCCAAAATGTTTGACCCCATTTCGTAGGCCAATAATTTCGACAATTTTCGTTGGAATGACCTCAAATTTTCCACAGTTTGTGTAGAAACGTTACAAATTTTTGTGTGTAACGTTTGGCATTTCTATCTTTTCAGGTTAAAAAATGCCGATCACTTCAAAAGAAAAGGCATTTTGCGTGTTAGAGTATGCTCGGACAGAGTCACCGAAGACAGTGCAGCATGCCTTCTTCACAAATTTTGCAAAGAAGGCACCAACTGCAAAACAAAATAGGACTTGGCACCAAAAATTTCAAGAAACTTCAGCGAGTTTGGCACAAGCTCGAATACAGACTCGACGTGTGCAGAAACACAGGCGGAGCTCATATTGAACATTTATGAAAATCTGTCATAGACAGTGTTGTTAATCTTTCTTTAAAAAAGTAATTAGAGTTACAAATTACTTCTCCCAAAAAGTAATAGCGTAAGTAACTCAGTTACCTGAATGTAAGAGCAATTAGTTACTTGGCAAAGTAACTGGTGATAATTTTCTTTTTTTTTTTTTTCCCTCAAAAAAAAAAAAAAAACAGGTCACACAATGTGAAGTTTAAAGAGTTTTTGGGACAATTGGCCCTAGCGGCTATCCCAGTTCTTTACCCTAAACTTAACTAGACATAGGGGTATTACGGATATTGCGATAACTAGATAGTAACCATTGCTATGTGTGGAAGTCCTTTAATGTTGTGATTGAACCGTTAAAGTTGTCAAATTTGCTCCCATTATTGCATTAGTTCCCTTCTGTCTACTTTTGACATGTGTAAGTTTTAACACCGT
Source organism: Corythoichthys intestinalis (assembly GCF_030265065.1). NCBI lineage: Eukaryota > Metazoa > Chordata > Actinopteri > Syngnathiformes > Syngnathidae > Corythoichthys > Corythoichthys intestinalis. Next base: position 36,430,250 of record NC_080403.1, on the reverse strand, counting down.
TTCATCATTTAAAAATAGATTTAAGTTTTGCCGATTTAGGACCATTTTAGATAAAAAGGTACTTAGGTTCGCTAGGAATGTTCTCTACAACAAAGCCTTCCTGAGAAGTCTACTGCTTTAAGATGGCGGCTGTTTACTAACGCATCTACTTCTTTATACGTGTTGCTAATGCCGCAGTGTCTGTCATTTGCATCTAGTTCTGTATATATGTGATAGCCTACAAACTACGATACGCTATGGTAGATATCGGCTACAGCCACCTAGCACAGTAGCCGTTAGTAACGCCGTTATATTCTAACGCCGTTATTAACAACACTGGTCATAGAACCAACAAATATTTGTGCTTTTCTTTGTAAATTTCACCAATAAAACTTATGACCTTCAACATAAAGTGTATTTAGTTTCATTAAGATCTATCAAGTAGTTTCCGAAATATGGGAATATAGAATGGGGTCAACCATTTTGGAACACCCTGTATTATGGCTATTGAAGTACAGGAGTATCAGTGTTGACCAAATAAAGTCACTACTAGAAAAGCATAAAGGTGTCTTTCCGCAGTGTTTTCCAATATTTATTGAGCCCAAAGGCACCAATTTGACATTATAATACTCTAACGACCCACATAGGGAAGAAAATGTTTAATTAATGAATTATAACTTACAAATGAAGTGGAATTGTATTCATTCCTGACAGCAGGACTGATTCCTTAACACTTGGTCAGAATGGGAAGTATCAATGTAGCACTCCTATAGAGGTGTTACTTTTGCCATATGTGTTGCTGCGCTAGTACCGTTTGGCATGTAAATAGTGACACCTGGCACTTGCCTTTAACAACTTAACAGCTGGCCAGTGTGATGTCAATTGTAAACACATTTACGGCTATGCCAGTTCAGAAAACACAGCTAACCAAACTATTAATCCCTCCACTCGTGTCTACTGCCATTTTTAATAGCACTTTCCCAAATTCTCACATAGCTGGATTCTCCTGTTATGTAAATGGGTAGCAAATGTGATACTGATGCTATAAGGAATGCACCAATCTCTGATTATTCAGCAGTCAGATCTTGCAATTTCTCTGTTACAAGTGTGTTGGTTATAAAGTGGTAAAAATAGACGTGTAGGGACTTTGGGACAGCCTCCCACTGCAGCCATGTTCTGTGACACAAGTGATTAATCACAGATGTGTGGACACGAACTCTTCATTAGGATGAAGCATGCAGACGCTAGCTGAATCTTTCACATACGGCAGTTCCCTCACCCCTTTGTCAAAATTAGAGATTTCTTTTTTTATTTTTGCTCCAGGCAACTGTGGAGTGAGTTCTGCTAATGGGGGAAGTGCACACAGGCATGAAGGAAATTTTCAATTGGTAATATTGGCACTTCCAAATTATACTTTGTTATAAAATTTGTAGTTCGGCTGACACAGATTTATAGTTATTCAATACTGCACACTAGTGCTCAAAGAAAGCTAAACAGGAAGTGGAATTGTGGTCAGTGTTTCAAATGAGATAAATTAAATTAAAAAAAAAAAAAAAAGTGGAACCTTGGCTTAAAGCCAGGAGGTTAGACACTGTCATCTCTATAGACTTAATTAATTCAATGCCCCCCCACAAAAGCTCCTTTGACCAAGCTGTTAAATAGAGTGAAGCTGAAAGACAGGTTGGGAGCCGTGAGAGCCATGCATAGAGACTCCTGCTGAGATGGCCCTTGATGTGCACAACAACAATAAATAAAGTCTCACAGAAAGGTAAATTTCAGGAGTAAAAAAAAAAAAAAATTGGACAGACATAAGTATTGTTAGTAGTGCTGCAACAATTAACTCGAGTAATTTGATTAGAAAAAAATCTTCGAATCAAATTTTGCTGCTCCGCGAATTTGTTTAATTAAAGTGGCATTGTAATGGTTTGTTTTGAAAGTGTTTGCATTTAGTTTTATTGATTTTACTGATATTGAACAAGTGGCAACAGTGTATATGGCAAAACTCATTTCACATGGCTGAATCCAACTGTTCCCTGTTACGACCAACATAAACTAAGTTTTTGTTTGAGCTAATCGAAAGGGTTGTGTTCGATGCAGGCAAATCATCTGTTCTGTTACTATTGGATCTCAGCGCCGCATTCGACACGGTTGATCACAACATACTACTCAGCAGATTGAAACAGTGGGTAGGGCTTACTGACACTATTCTTCAGGGGTTCACATCCTATTTACATGATAGGGATTTCTTTGTGTCAATCGGAAACTATCAGTCAGAACGAACCAAATTCACGTGTGGAGTCCCTCAAGGGTCAATTCTTGGACCACTCTTATCTAACATCTATATGCTTCCGTTAGCTCAGATAATAGAACAGTATGACATCTCCTATCACGCCTATGCAGATGACACACAACTGTACATTTCTGTGTCCCCACATGATTATAGTCCCTTAGTCTCCCTGAGTCAATGCATTCATCAAATCAATGAATGGATGTGCCAGAATTTTCTCCAGTTGAATGTGGAGAAGACAGAGGTGATCATTTTTGGGCCAAAAAAGGAAAGGTCAAAGATAAGCAGGCAACCTAGCACAATGTCACTTACAGCAACAAATCAAGTCAGAAACCTTGGCGTAATTATTGACTCAGACCTAAAATTTGATAGCCATCTAAAGTCCGTCACTAAATCCGCTTATTACCACCTAAAAAATATAACCAGAATTAAGGGGCTTCTGACTCAACAAGACATGGAAAAACTTATGCATGCATTCATTTTCAGCAGATTGGACTATTGCAACGGTATATTTACGGGTCTTGATAAAAAATCAGTCAGGAAGCTGCAGCTAGTACAGAATGCTGCAGCCAGAGTCCTCACAAATACAAGGAAGCTGGACCACATTACACCGGTTTTGAAATCGCTACATTGGCTTCCAGTGAGTCAAAGGATAGACTATAAAATACTACTGCTCGTCTACAAAACACTTAATGGCCTTGGACCAAAATACATGCTTGACTTGTTAGATTCCTATAAGACATCTAGACCCCTAAGGTCGTCTGGAACCGGTCTTCTGCATATTCCAAGAACAAGAACCAAGCAGGGTGAGGCAGCATTTAGTTATTATGCTCCTCACCTCTGGAACAAGTTACCTGAACGTCTGAAGTATGCTCAAACTGTTAGCTCTTTTAAATCAGGGCTAAAAACGCTTTTGTTTAGCACTGCATATCCATAACTGGCTATATATTTCAATCTACCTGCTTTCTATTCCTCTTGTGCTTATCTCCATTGCTGATTTCAATTATTATTAATAGTAGTAGTTTTTGTTATATTTTTGTTTTATTTTTATTTATTTATATTTATTCTATTTGTGATTAAATGCGATCTTTTGTCTTGGTTTTTACGTTGTATTGATTTAAATGTGATTTTTTATGATCTTCATGTGATGTAAAGCACTTTGAATTGCCTTGTGTTGAATTGGGCTATATAAATAAATTTGCCTTGCCTTGCCTAATGTTTTTTTTAATGTATTTGTAATAGGTATATTTAGCCGATTTTTGAGGGAATATGTTTTTGAACCATTTGTAAAAAAGTAAAAAAAAAAAAAAAAAAGTTAGCATTTTATAGCATTTAAGCTAGCAGACTTTTGCTATGTACTGTAAAGGCCGAGTTATACTTCCGCGTCAGACCTGCGCCATCAAGGAAGACCCGAGTTACGACCCTACGCCGTAGCCTGACGCGCGCCTCTCGAATTTTCTAACCATCGCATCGCGTAGACGTGTATGACGTGGCGAAAACTGACTGTGATTGGTCCGCTCAGACTGTTGTTACCGGTTTAGCGCCAAATCACCGCCATTGTAGAATAGAATCAAACATTATTTTCTACACCAAAAATGGACCAAGCCGACGGGAGTATCATCGAATAGCAAGTCTCGTCAAGACATTATTGTGATTGCCAAATGGCAAGGTCGGCGATTGGGGGGGGGGGAATGGAAGAACCACCGAGACGCGTGTGTTCGGAATCGAGTTGCCACACGAAGCGGTGACCCAGTCGGCCAAAAACTGCCGGCTTTTTAATCACTTTATGTCGTATTTTTGGTTGGTGCACTTCATCATTTATTGTGTACATATGTTTGCTGTGAGTCTGTGACTTATTTACGTGTCACACTTCAAGTATATGAAGAATAAAGCACAGATTTGGTGTCAAAAGAGTTGTTTTGATCTTTAATTTTCAATAACAAACAGTTCACACACGATACATCATCACTTATTGAGAGTGCCTCGGTGCTATTTATGATAACGTTAAAATCAAGGCTCTCAACGCAGTTTGGGAAGTTCCATAGACGGCAGAAATCTGCTATGGCTTCCCAATGGCTGGTTGTAGGACATGGCAAACAAATCGGGCTGGAGGGCTTTGCAGACCTTGAACGCAGTGCTCGACGCCAGTTTGAAGCTAGCCGCCACAGCTAGCTCTCTCCACCCGAGTCTAAAACTCTCTGTGCGGCATCAAAAGTTGGCCAGACCGCCTCGAAACAGTCTTCTGCGTCGCCTGCCCCTCAACATTTGTATGTTCAATATTTGTTCAGTGTAGATGTGCAGAATATTTACTTTCAAGAGTTCCATCTTGCATTGTTTATTTTTTTCTCCGACTAGCGGAAGTCAACAAGCTTGCCCCAAAACCGTACAAACATAACACCACATCCCACTTGTGGCTTAGCGGTGAATTACAGAGCAACGCGTTCCCTCACCGCAGAACTATCGAATGTCGAATGATGCCGTAGTCGCTGTGCCGTCACCGCAACGCGGGAGTATAACTCAAGCTTAAGTGAGCCAATTGTTCTTTTGTTAAACTTAGATCCTCACTCATTTACTTTTTTATACCGTTTGGGTCTCAGCTCAGCTCAGATATATAATTTTTTATGTTGCTTATCCGATTACTTGATTATTTGGACTAACTAGTTAAGACATGTCCAAAGTCCGGCCCGTGGGCCAAATGCGGCCCGTGGTCAAATTTCATCTGGCCCCCAGCCTCTGTCATACAATCAATAACGTCTGGCCCGCACACAGACTTCATAAATTGGTCAGCAGTACTGCAACCAGCATGAAGAGCATGAACTTGAAGTAGCTTACGAAATGCTGCTCCTCATTTACCCACTGAAAGGCAGCAGCACTTTAACCCTTTACTGCCAAATGTATCACATTTGATACACCTAAAATTGCATGATTTTGAGACTGATTTGGAATTTTGACATTTCTTTTTTTTTTAAAAAATGATGGATGCAAGTCAACACATGCATCTTCAGGTCCCATGAGAGTAAAAACATGATTTAGCATGGGTTACACTGTACATATTATAGCACTTGTTACACATATTCATTTTGACTTTTCACAAATTTGAAAAAAAAAAAAAAAACAAGGTTTCATTAGAACCTTATTTTTCAAATTTTGGGATTCTCTGATAATTGCTTCATGTTGCAGGGCTAAGCAACATTACTCCGTGTGACCCATTACTTCCATTTTCTAAAATGGTGACAATCAACAACAAAAAAAGTTGACTGTGACGGCCGACGCTTCAAGGATAGGTGGAAATTGGACTGTTTCTTCACTAAAATACGCAACAACTGTGTCTGCCTCATTTGCAGAGACAGTCGCTGTTTTTAAAGCTTCAATGTGAGGCGATATTACCAAACAAGACACGCTGACATGTACGACAAAATTACAAGGAAGATACACTACGAGAAATTGAAGCAACTTGAAGCTAGTTTAATTTCTCAGCAGTAGTATTTGGCAGGAGCCCCCCCCCATTTTTACCATGCCAAATCTGGCCCCCTTTGCAAAAAGTTTGGACACCCCTGAACTAGTTCATCGATTAATTGACTACTAAAATAATCGATAGCTGCAGGCCTACTTTTTAAGTGATAAACTTAACACCCTATCTTATTATCTTACAACACAATTCAAAGTCTAGAAGTCAGGGATGGAATGCACGACAGTCTGTACAAATAAAGCAGCAGAAAAGGTGTTAGAGCCTTTTTCTGGACATGAAATATTTCTGAAAAATACAACAGCATGTGACAGGTTGCTTGTTAAAAGTGAAGTACAATATCAGTTGACAAGCTCTAGTGGCTGTCTTTCCTCCGGCCACTTTACTTCAGATGAAAAAAGGTAGGCCTACCAACTAGGAACAGGGTAACAACCAACGATCCCGTTTTAATGTTATTTGGCGAACAAAGCCAAAATGTGGTCTTATAAACGTTTCTTTTTTTTTTTTTTTTTTTTTTGCTTCAACGTGCAGAAAATAACCAATTTTGTTTTCTATTTTCATTATCGTTCAATACGGTGAAAGGGGTACTTGCTTGTGGATTTGCAATTTATCATCGCCAACATGGGTGGGTGGCTTTAAAAAACATTTGCATTTCAAAAAGTGGATACAAGAACCCAGAAGTGAAATATTAGAGGTCACGCTGTGGCACATGGAGTACTGAATCCATCAACGCGTCATTAAAATACATGATTCAACATGAAAATGTTCCAATGTCTTGTATGATGCAGTACAGTAGTGCTCTACAATGGCACCGGAACAATTAGTATTCATTTCCTTCCCATGATTTTAGCGCCTTAAGATTTCATTTACCATTCCATGCATAGAAATATGAGATTTTTAGACGGAAAGACTTAAAGGCTTCATCCTTAAAAGAACACACTTATTCGCTGCTTACATTTAAAAAAAAAAAAAAAAAGCACTGGAAGGCTGAAAGGGAAATCGAATTGTTGATAAGCAAATATAAACCCAGCATGCCAGATAAAACACATTGAACATAATCTTCCTCAATCTTCACAGCTGCTCCTTGAGATACTTGAAGACGGCTATCGCTATGCAGCCAATCATTGTAAGATTGCAGTTAAATGCAGTTCTAAACACATGCCAAACAAAAAACATGTATGCAAACTTTACTGTGCATTCTCGTCAACACAAACACACATAAATAACAGTCACAAAATTTGCCTTCTAATGATCAAGTTTGGCATTGTGATCCAAATTCTAAAAATATTACAGCCATATTACAGTGCAGTAAGATCTTTTCATGTGATATAATCGTTTTATCCTCAATACATCAGTTTGAAAATAGCAACAGTGAACTATCATTTAAAGTAAGTTGAAAAAAGTGAGCTGTTTAATTCTTGTACATTGCCAAGCTTTTGGTGTAATTTTAACACAAATAAGATTCAGGATGTTTGTTGCCCCAAGCAAGACCCACTAGCCAACGAGAAGACAAATCTTTAATGGTTCTCATACAACATCTGAGATGATCACATAAAAGAAATTACTGTTTGAATACATGTTTCTCGAATATCACCTACACTTGATGTGATGCAAACTGTAATGCCTTTTAACATTACTTCTCATTCTTTTATTCATATTTGGTAGGATTGAAGCATACTGTTTCTACAAGATGCTGAGCTTGTGAACTGCTGAACTCTGATTTAAGCACAGTTAAGACTGAATTAATGAATGTTTACTGTCCCCTGCCTATCAGTACGTATATGCAGAACTGTATTTTCCACAGTGACAGCAATAAAATGTGCAATGATGATATTAACATGAAGTATGCCCGCATAGTTGGAAGGAATTCATATTCACTTTGGTGAATATTTATTGATTACCAGTGTTGGGCACGTTACTTTAAAAAAAGTAATTAGTTACATTACTCACTACTTCTTCCAAAAAGTAACTGAGTTAGTAACTGAATTACTCTATAGTAAAAGTAACTAGTTACCAGGGAAAGTAACTATTTCCGTTACTTTAAAAAGAACTTGTTGTATGTCAAAGAATTTGAAATTTTCTGAGCAGTATTTGAGTCAGTGGAATAGAGAAAAACAGACAGGTAGTTAACTTGTTAGGTGCTTCAGCAGATTTGAATTGCTTACCACAGATGTCGACAAAAGCTTTGCCCCAGGACATAAATTACACATTACATGCAGGTTCTTTCCTTTAATTTCGACAAACTTGAAATAGTGTCTACGTATATCTCCACCTCTTAAAGGAAAATTTTTCTTCTGAATGCTCTGCCATCCCGACCCTGTGCATCTGTTTTACGTGTGTGTGTTTGCCATATGCGCGGCTCCGGTTTGCTTGTGAAATCACCGGCTCTGATTGGCTTACTACGACACATGACTCTAACGCTCAGCCAATCACAATCACTTCCATCGCATCTCTCGAGGGGCTGCATTTAGGTAGGCTCGTTTCCCGACAATTCATGCCACCTTCAAAGCGTCTGCCGTCCTCAAGATGGAAGCAGAATTATTGCTGGCTGACAGTGGGAGACGGCAACGAGGCTAGCATCAGGTGTAGCAAAAGAGAAATGTTACCAAACTTTGGAAAGCATTGTCTAATTGAATGAGCAGGGACAAACAGCTTGGAGTCAGAAGTACGTGCGCTATTCTCGAACCTGAACGCACCCCAAGTCTTGGATGACAAATCAACAGAGCAGAGAGTCGACTCAACACAGCTGGTAGTTTCATCAATTTATTCAGAGTGAGTAACGCACCGCTTTTGACCGTCAGTAACGGTAACGGCGTTGTAACGGCGGAAAAAGTAATTAGTTAGATTACCCCGTTACTGAAAAAATAACGCCGTTACGTAACGGCGTTATTTATAACAGCGTTACTCCCAACACTGTTGATTATAGACAAGTTTCCGAGGTACTTCCGCTGTACTTCCGCATGTCTGCTCACATCTTCCGTTTTAGAATTTCTCCATCCAAAACAACAGTGGAGCTGGAGTAACATTACTCATCAAAATCCCTTAAAAAGACAAATTGGAAATACCACATCCATCTGCCATCAACATGACAGGGGAGGACAACATGTTCATGAAAGCAGATGTGGCACCAAGCTCGTTCCACCACAAAGACCGGGTGTTTTTGTAACCATGTTGCCGCTGTGTTATGGAAGGTATGTTCAACCTATCCCTGCATTTTCATGTGTCCGGTGCTCAAAAAATACTAAAGCTAAAATCTTGAAACGCTTGAAACGACTTGTTGCCTTTGATATTGTTGTTACGATGATGATTGCTATTATGATGATCTTTAATGTTATTTACTACAACTACTGTATCTGCTGCTAGCCTGTTGCTAATCAGTATGTGTTGGATGGCACAATTATGTCTACACATAAATGCAAGTGTTACAAGTTTTTGGTTCGTTTGTTCACAGGTGGAAAATGCTGTTAGGCAAGGGAAGACAGGTTGATGTGCTTCACAACAACACTTACTGTACGCTGTGGAAATATACCGAGACTACGTGCGTTTAACCCGGGGGCAGCCAAGAGGCTGGGGCTGGGAGACGGTGGCTCGCCTCGTGGTGGACCGTCAGCTCGATCCCGAGATCCAACTACGAGCTTTTTAACTGCAGCAACTTTAAGATACGCTATTGGAGCTGGAATTACCGAGGACAGCGGGAGAAAGCTCGTCCGGAGGCCGCCGAAGGTCTCCATAGTGTCGGGTGAAAGTTTGGGGAGGCTCCGGAGCTCTGCTGTCTGATATCACATTCTCGTATGCTATTTTTCCTAATAATTTTATAAATTGTGATTTATTGACCTGTTTTGACCAATCACCAATCATTTTAAATAAAACAAGAAATGGAATCATGTTATCCACATGTTTTATTGGGATTAATATCTGCAAAAAAAAAATATATATATATATATATATGACATACCGTTCCTTTTTATATGTACATACTAGGGCTGTCAAAATTATCGCGTTAGCGGGCGGTAATTAATTTTTTAAATTAATCACGTTAAAATATTTGACGCAATTGACGCACATGCCCCGCTCAGACAGAGTTAAATGACAGTACAGTGTTGTGTCTTATGGAGTTTTGCCGCCCTCTGCTGGCGCATGAGTGCGACTGATTTTATAGGCACCCATGAGCATTGTGTATGTAATTATTGACATCAACAATGGCGGGCTACTAGTTTATTTTTTGATTGAAATTTTTACAAATTTTATTAAAACGAAAACATTAAGAGGGGTTTTAATATAAAATTTCTATAACTTGTACTAACATTTATCTTTTAAGAACTACAAGTCTTTCTATCCATGGATCGCTTTAACAGAATGTTAATAATGTTAATGCCATCTAGTTGATTTATTGTTATAATAAACAAATACAGTCCCTATGTACCGTATGTTGAATGTATATATCCATCTTGTGTCTTATCTTTCCATTCCAACAATAATTTACAGAAAAATATGGCATATTTTATAGATGGTTTGAATTGTGATTAATTGCGATTAATTACAATGAATTTTTAAGCTGTAATTAACTCGATTAAAATTTTTAATCGTTTGACAGCCCTAGTACATACCTTTTAGTATTTCTTTATAGCAACAAAATCCTTGTTAGCACTTTGCCATTCCACAAATGTAATATTATTTGTAATTTCACCTCATTTTGGTCACTCAAGTGGCCAGCGTATCAATCTACACCTCACGTCAACACAGGCTGACAGGTTGTTATCATTTTGTCCACAAATGATCAACCAAGTGATAAGAGCAACGATATAATCTTTTAGGTATATCCTTAGGTTTAAATCACATCCTTAACTTCTTGTCTGCAGCTGGTTTTGATTTCAGGCGTATGGCGAGGTAGGGCGACACTGGCGCTTTGAAGCTGGAGGCTGTTCAAAACATTACACTTCAAACCATATATATAGTATATATAAAGATACTATTCCCTTCAAGGTGCTTCCAGGAGTTGACACACAGCACAGAAAGTTTTTTTTTTTTTTTTTTTTTTTTTTATGAACAGTTTTCAAAAACTTATTTCGTGGATTTTCTCAAGTTAAAGCGCCACACAGAAATTAATAAATTTAATTTTGTAAGCAGGATGTGTGTATTATTCTTATTATTAAATTACAGGTGTTTTAGCTTTTATGTGTTTATATTTTACAAATGTGAAGTAGTATTCATTTATATTGTATATTTTATGTTGTATAACTAAGTTCCTATGTGAATATTAGTTCCTACCTTTTTTGTTGTGGTAGGAGGGTTTTGTATTGAATATGGGGCCGTGTTGGTTATTATTATAGCAGAGAAGACAGCAGTAAATCAACAAAGACAAGTCAACTGTGCCCCGATCTACCACTCAAGAGATCTGATGGATTCAAAAAGTGGGTTACGATTGCATATCAGTTTGAAAATCGACCGGATCCACCGTCTTTTTACACGAGTGACTTCCGGTCTGCCCAATCCTTGCTACCGGTAATAGTATTGACGCAGGAGGGTCGCGTCTCGCGTCAAATAATAAACTCTGCCGTTCTTTTCGCATGCGTCGTGTTGAGCCGATTCTGGGACGCGTCTAACACGTGGCCGCACTGCGACTGGTGTGCATTGGCTGATTGACTTTAACGCCCGCGTTTCACTGCGTTCTCGCGGCGGCCACGTTGTCGCGCCGTTGACGTTTCTGGGTTATACTGTCCTACCGTGTTGGTCCTCATTATAGTAGAGAAGACGGAGTAAATATAATCTACACAAAGAAACTGTAACCCGATCGACTCACAGCCTCAAAAAGTAAGGTTTTCATTGCGTCAGAAACTCGTTCGGTACGCCTCCATTCCGAACCAAGCACCACATACCGAAACGGTTCAATACAAATACATGTACCGTTACACCCTTACCATTTAGTAATAAATCGATACTAATGGTTGAACATATTCCCTGGCTGTTTAGGACACTAATACATCCATTCTCGTAATTTAGATTTATACTCATTCACGCAAAACGTTAACCCCAAACGTTTTCTGGTACTCAACAGCCAAATATTTAACTTGTGTTGAACTGCTCATTTTGAAAGTTCAATACCAATGAACAACAGGTGGAGAATATTCATTCAAGCCATCGTTATCACACCATTGTCTTATCCTAAATCTTGCAATGGATTTTTATCGAACAAATTTGTGAAGAGAGCCATTGCTGTATAGAGGGAAAGTATTGTCAACTATGACAGTCCTTCAAAAACCCTTTAGGTATGAATACATACAATATTTCTTTAAAACAATGGATTTATTTTAGGTATGGGCATATTTGCCGTTACCAATAATACTGTATGAAACAATATTTTGAGTACTGCATAGTAAATTATCTAAGTACTGTGAACGGTTCAAGACACACAAATTTGCGATTTAATCCTATACGATGCCAATTAGTCTTGAAGCTGAAAATGTCAGTGTATCATTTAAAAGAATAGCCTTTCATAAATCACCAAAAAAAAGAGCATTCAGTTCCCAAAGGCAGTATCTTAAACCACAATCAATGAACGCCTGGTCCCTTTCTTTGACCTTAGATAATCAGAGTCCTCCAGTAACTTTGGATCAATTGACTGAAAGAGTCAGTACAGTAAAATATACTACTACATTTTAATTTGGCAGTATTTTCCGGTGATGTATCTTTGCCTGTCAAGCTTGTGTGCCTTTGTAACATAGTGAAGACTATGATTATGGAGGTAGACCGAGTTTTTTGTTGACTCAAGCAAATCATGTGTTTATTAAAATTCACCAAAAGACCGACTACCTTCTCCTTGTAAACAAAGACCGCCACTCCTGTGCTTGCATCTGCAAGCACTGTGTACGCTGGAAGACAAATCCAAGCATCTCATCTATATTTAACGGATGGTGGACTATTTTAGGGGCGCGTATGGTCTCTTACTGTAGATGTGTAATAGAAGTAAAATTCCTACCGATTCTGAGGGCACAGAATGAGTCGACAGTATTCAAACAACTGACTGTGTGTAACTAATAGTGTTAAAGATACATGTCCATGTATGAAAAAAAACCTAAGCCGGGTTGTGAAAATAAGAAAAGGTTTATTTTTCTGTTCGTTAAATCTATCTGAAGCAAAAAGGCACACAGGTCAAAGCCTTTCAATTTAGCTCTGACCTACATTTAATCTTAACCGGAGAGAAAATTTTGGGTTCACTGTTGGGTGCTAAGAAGTTTGGCTTGATCACCTTATTAGATCCTGCATGAAATCGTAAGTCAGCCTGTCTCCTAGATTTTCTTCTTCTTTAATTTCAAAACATGCCGGGCAACCCGTCTCATACACCTTCCTAAAATTAGTTCCAGGCGTCTTTCTCCTTTTGCAAACGCCGAAATAGCCACAGGGCGTCAGAGAAGAAAGACTAAACATGTCCATATGTAGGTATTCCAAAAGAAAACAGAGATCCAGATCAGTCTTTCCAAACATTCTTGAATTTGATGGTGAATGGTGATATGGATAAGGAAAAGTAAAAGCCCAGCCTTAAGTAGATTTCCTATTACATTTCATTTATCAGGTGGAAAAAGCCTGGTGCAACATTTTGGTATGAAATGTTTCTGTCATACAACATATACAGATAGTCCCCAGGTTACGACGTACCCGACTTACGTGATTTCGATCTTACAACGCGTGTCTCGTCTGCTGTTTTTTCTCCAGTCTTTTTATTTTGTTTTGCATTACAGTGTCTTGCCTACCAACTCTCAGCATTAATGGTAAATACAGTATATTTTATTTGTCTTTTTTTTTAATTTATTTATTAGGTCTAATTAATCTAAATGGTTAGATTTACACAGTACAGTACAGTAATTACTATGCATAGCTGGTATTTCATTATACAACAGTATATGTGCGGTCCGCTTTCCTTTGTTGCACTCGGACTTGTTGACGTCACGCCAGCGCTATTTTCTGTTAGTTTCGAGCGTTGCGTTTACGTTGGGAAGCGGGGGTGAACAGTAGTTAACATTTCAAGAAGGCAGAAAAACTATAAACGCCATAGGCTTGGTAATGCCCTCCACTGTTAGCCCGCTAGCTTATTGAGCAGCATTCGCTTTCACCGCTGGACTGGTGCCACTAACAACTGCCGTTTTCTTTGTTGAATTGCCCAAGATTTGGACCTTATTTCTATTGGGATTATTGTGTAGCCATTAAGGGATGTTTGTGGAAGCAAATATGTCTCCATTGATTTATTTTAAAGCATTATTATACTCTTTTTCATTATTTTATTTTCTAATATTGTGTTCATAGTTTCACAGTGACAAATTAATAAATGTAAGTTGTAAGAAGAACTATGGTGTGATCAGTGTTACCAGTGGGAAGTAATATCTATTTTATTAATATGACATATATTTTGAGAGGGGGTAATTAGGGGTACTTAAACGGTTAATTAATAGTTAATAATACAGTATATTTTTTAATCGATACCCGATCATTTCCTCCCTCTTCCAGCCGATAAGCGATAATGTCAATCTGATAATTCTATTAAAAGACATATGTAAAATTTTAAAGGATACACAAGAGCAAATGTTACTGTGCAAAAATACAATTTGGTGCTTTTTCCCCCCCACATCAAATGTGAACAAGTAGTAAATTCCAACATCTAAACAATGACAGATTATCTGATATTGTGTAATGGTAAGCTTTTGGCAACGATTACTTAGAGAAAATACTTCAGTTGCAAAAAAAATGCCTTTGAAAGTAAGCCATTCGTAACGTATATAACATTACTACACTTCAAAAACACACCTCGTTAAAACTAGTTAAATTCTCTTATTTCCAGGGTAAATTTATTGAAATAAGTGAAATTATCTGCCAGCACTTCAATTTCACTCAGATTTCTTGAAAAAGAAAAATAGCTAGCTGAAAATAAGCTTGGCAGCCTTATTTTAAGCAATACATTAATTTTAGCAGAAATGTTCGTCAATCTGACGTATTCATCTGTTTAACTTCTTTAAAACTCAAAACAAGATGGAGAATATTATTTGGCTAGATTTAAGAAAAATAATCTGATTAAAATATTTAAATTTGCAGTGTACTGAATACTTGCCTCTACTGTGTGTGACCCAGGCAGTTCTTGTGAGTGGAGTGTGGTTTGGTGCATGTTGAAATGATCACCTAAACACTGTGCCATCATACTAAGCATGCTTACTTGACTGACATCACCTGTCCAAATGTCAGTGGTGAAACTGATGTGATCGGCATGTTTTTCACGAAGAATAGTGGTCGTATAAGGCAGGTAAGCACACATCCGAAAAGTAGCGGCGGCTCGGGATCTGGAGGTGGGGCTCCAGATGCTGTAAAAGCATGACCTCCACGACGGTAAACGGCTGGTCACCAAAGGCCATAAACTGCTATTTTTTTTTTTTATCCAGGACTTTAGCTCTTGGTTCACTTCGGCCAAAACGTTTCTGCTTGTCAAAAGAGTCTCCAATCGTCACAAGCCCTGTAGCTTTCCATTTGTTTAAGGCACCACTATTAGCTTTAGCCTTTGCGCTACCAGCAGCTGCGTATTCGTTCCACAAATCTTGGTGATGCGGCTTTAAATAGCTGATCAGGTTAGTGGTGTTGAATGAGGACACTTTCTTTCCGCCTTGTGGAATTTCTGAAGTGCATGATTTGAAGATGGCAAAACCATTATTTGTTTCACACACGGAAAGGAAAACCCACACTGGTTACTGTGCCGCCATGATTCAAGCATGTCGTGTGACACGTCAGTCATGCGACAGGGACTTAAGAGGGAGGTTGTGGTGGCAGTGTAGAATTGGACAAAACTGTGTCGACTATGCTTTTTGGAGGCTAAATCAAGTATATAATTATCAAATTGCATCATCGGTTGTTTTTTATCCTGATTATCTTTGTGACGTCATAATTGCCATTATCGGCCGATAATTATCGGTAACATATTATCGTGCATCTTTACTGTATATATATCAATAAGCATCTGTACTTTAGTTCTGATTGCTTGTATGGCTTTTATTGAGCATATTACCCCCATGCTATCATCACTCCACTGACTTCCAGTCCATTTTAGAATTGATTTCAAACTTTTACTGTTTGTTTTTAACTATATTAATGGCCAGGCTCCATCTTATTTATCGGAAATTTTAACTTTTCGTAATTCTGGCGGGACTCTTCACTCGACCGGCCAGCTTCTTTTAGATGTTCCGAGGTCGAAACTTAAACAGTGGGGAGACCGATCCTTTGCGGTTCCTGCCCCTAGGCTGTGGAATAGCCTTCCCCCCGAAATTCGCACCACCACAGATGTAGGTCTTTTTAAGTCTTGGCTACACACACACACCTTTTTAGGCTCGCCTTTTACACAGATTAGGATAGCCTGGTTTTATTTGCTTAAGGGTTTTTTAATGTCTTTGGATTTTATCGGTTTTATTGTTTTATTTGCTAGACTATTATCGCGATGTGCCGTCTTTGTTTTATTTTATTTTATTTTTTTTTATGTAATTGTATAATATGTTCCTGTCTTTTATTTATCTTGAGCCATGTTTTGTTGTAAAGCACTTTGAGGGCCTTTCGGGTTTTGTAAAGGGCTATATAAATAAATTTGATTGATTTTATTCGTGTGTGCATCTAACTACAATGCTAAAAGCACAACAAAATTTGCTGATTGGTACCTCCACCAAAAATAGTGTTTGTCAGCAGTGAAAAACATTCAGGGCGGCACTGTAACAGAACTTTATTATAGTTAACTTATTGTGTTAGTTACCTTGAAAAGTGTGTCTATAGCAATGCTTAAGTAATCCAGTTATAAATCGAAGTGAAAAGTTTGATATATTGAAGTGTCTACCATTTTTCGTAAACTATCATTGAGATTTATGCGGAAGTAAGGCAGCTAGCTCAATCCCTTAAAATGAATTGTGATATTAATTGATTTCTCTTGGAGAAACCATGCGGTTATAATTCACTCATAAATTTGCCAATTACATTCCACTAACCTAAAGTACACCTCACAGTTCGGACAGAGTCTTACCACTAATGTACACAATATTAAATTCCACTTGATCCAGATCATCCCAAAATAGTTTGATACCATTTGAAATGTCAAAAATGAATTTACCATGCACCAAATCCTCTTAATTTACGCAACATCAGAGGATCAACACATTTCAATGGAAAATCTGAAGGTTACTGTATACGTTAGTAAAGGGGTTTGATGAGGTTGTTGTAGCTCATCTGTATGAACTTGGAATACGCGAGCCATAAATTGAAAAAATAATATATGTATAATTTTAAACTTGGCAAATAGTGCCCAAGAGATTCTAGTTCGTTTCCTGCCTTCAGTCAAAGTGCCATTAATCTTAGCCCATTGGTTGCCACTGACGGATCCACACTTCCAATCCATTTTGACAGGGAGGATCTGGCAACGATCATTCCAATTTGAGTGGTGTTCTCGAGTAAGCCGAAGTTCCAATAGGACAAAACTTGACAGGTGATTGCAGGTGGGCCAGACACATCAGCAGTAACACGAGGGACGTTAGTGCCATTTTGTTGTCTTGATTTGGTTTTCCACGGAGCAGTTTGTGCCACCAGGCCTCTTTAGACCGCAGGCCATTGGAGACACGTCCCAAATCACCCGATTGCCCGTCCGGGCCTGAGCAGCGCTCATAAATTTGCAATGGTATTTCAAATACAGAACATGATTGATAATGAACCTGTAAATAAGCTATGCTATAAAAGGAGCTATTACCAATCATTTGCGCTTTCGTAAATGTTTTAGGGAACAAACACTGTGGCACAGGACTCAACCTGGCTATTTGCTTATTACTGGCTTCCTTAAAATAACACAACTAAAAGGAATTTCATTATTTCAACCCGGTAACTAAAATAGCTACTACATAAACAACACTTGTGCATACTCTTTTTGGATGATAAGAAAGTAAGCTAAAACAGGTTCTGTATTGTGGTGGGGCAAAAGTGCCCTTGATTTAATCTATTACTGATGGACAAGCAGGTTTTTCCCCCTCAGGCAATCAACTCCAAATTGTTCAATTAATCTAACACTAGTGATTAAGTGATTAAATAAACACATGAGATTGAGAATTGATTTGAAAGTTCTCAAATACAGAACATCCCCCGCGGAAAAAAAAGCAAATGTTAATAGGGACAATGTACAGTGGTATCTCTACTTACGAATGCTGAAATATTTGACGCCCCCCGCTTCATGTTACGAAAAATTTTTCGAAAACACAAAAGATACTACGTACTGTAAAAGATACGTATGTGCTTCCTGCTTTTAATAGTCGCACCATGAGATCCTGCTGCCATATTGGCCAGAATCTTTCCCAATCATGCTTTTTTTCACTGAACTTCTTCTACCATTGGATGATTGTTTGTATCCTGGCAGTTAAGTGCGGGAACTTTAGTGACATTCGCGACTGTTACAGTATAGACATATGTCCCAAAAATTTTACCCACGGAAAGAACACGAGAATAAGCTATCAGGGCATTATAAGCCTGTTTAGTGTTTAATAAAGTTAAGCAATTTTTCCTGTCTTTTTCTCCATTGAGCAATGTTTCCTGCCATTTGCTGCCGTTTGCCCTTCTCTGCCGCCACCACTTACGCTTTCGGACATCGCCTTACTCAAAAAATAATGTATTTTTCCTTCCTTTTTCTTTAATGTTCCATGGTCTACCTAATTACAGGTATTAACGGTTAGGTACATATATTGAATGATTGAAAAGTGTTTGGCTCTTGTTTTAGTCTGGTTTTACCCAGATTATAAAATTTAATGTAGTGCTTAAGTAGTGCTTTCAACCAATTAGGCGATTTACATGTAAAACGCAATTCAAAATATGAAAGAAAAAGAAAATCGTGATACAAAAGCAACTCAGGAACTGATTAATTTCGGATGTTGAGGTACCACTGTACAATTAATAAAAAAAAACATTGTAAAAATGTTCATTTGTGTACGAGAATTTAAAGATAAAAGGGTAGAGTATGTTTAATGCACAATTAATCCATAAAGGTGTTCTCTAATCTCAACACAGGCACGGTTTCTCATAATTTTGGATTAAAACGGCATCACTCTATAGAGATTTTCAGTAGGAAAAAAATTAAACATTCAGAAGAGTGATCCTTCACTACACCACCCTAAGTAGGTGAGCTCATTCATCTCAAATCCTTTATTCAAATCCTTATGCAGTGTATCTGACGGAATATAAAGCAATGTATTTCAAGCAGGCAAAAGTACCCAGAATTTTACAATCTATAAATATACCATGTCATGACAAAAACAATGGTTTCAAACTGTACATGTGACTGCTTTGTTTACCAAAACATGAGGCTATTCAAATGTCATCATTGCCAAGAAAAAAAAACATGACTGAAAAAAATGGGCCTGCTTTAAATACAGACAAACTGTCAGACCAAACTGTTTTGCAGAACCAGAAGCAATACTAATAATACTAATACACAACCATAATAAATATGCTCTACTGATAAACTAGCCATTTTTACAATTTTCCAGCAGAATACTAAGGCACTGATACACCAACGTACAAACAGACACACATGTAATTTATAGAAGGGGAAGGCCAGCAGACTCGTTATTTTCCAAAGCCAAAACAGATCCTTCCACCATCTTGGCCACAGCTAGTCTGGCAGTTTTTCGGGGTGTTTTTTTTTTTTACCCTCCGTGAGACACATGTACGCTCTTACCCAGTATGACAAGCTGACTGGGGCTTGTTGGCTCAGTAGGGGGATGGAGCCATCTGTCCCAATAAAGGGTTAATCCAAGCAAAATTTCAGCCCACAGAATCCAACATTTTCCAGTCTTGACATGGCCTTGCTTATTTTAGTTGGGGTCAGGGAGTAGGGGGCAAAGACTATCACCATCGAACCTAACAGGACGCATTAACCCTCCGACCTTATATTGCAAAGCCTACAAGAGAACTCCCCTCAAGGAGGTTGTGGAGAATTAAATGCCAAAGTAGTTTCAGCTTTTTTGGGCATTGATGAAGATGCCTTTCATTTAGGACAGAGTGTTTTGAGTCGGGGGAGGGTGTTTTCATTGGTCCGGCTAACTGAAAGAGGCTTGCAATAATGAGACTATGTATTCACACACGACCACCAATCAGGCATCAAAACAGGCCTTTCTCTGGACTATTTTCCCTTTATTTTGTTCTTCCCAGCTAGTGCTCAGAATAAATCTGGTCTAGTCTGAAACCAGGGGAAGAGAAAAGTGCGGGATTAGAAAAACAAAAACCTGAAGGGCCAGTAGTGCAGAGTCAAGCTAAATCAGCCAGAAAGCTGCCTGAAAACACTCCCGTCAACATGCACACATGGCCTTTGTCTTTTGATTGCACCCAGTAAAAAGCACCGTGGGCTAGCGACTACCTACAGCAGCATGGAAATGGAAAAGAAAGGCTCTAAAATGATCCATTTAGAGGGGTGGGGAGGGAGTGGGGATGGATGGATAGAGACGGGGAGGGGGAGGTCATGCAGGAAAAAGACAGATTGAGGGAAAAAAAAAAATACTAAAAGACAGAATAAAAAGAAAAGGGGAGGGTGAAGAAGAGGAAACGCTCCAGACAGACAAACATACAGATGCTGTTATCGCTTCCAATCATAAAACATCTGTGTCAATTGACCACATTTTACCCTGCCTTTACAGAACTGGAATATTTTCCCTATATATGTACATATACATGTGGGAAGTGACACTTTATTCATCGGCATCTACCTGTGAGACGACACAAAGACAGACAATACCAAAGAGAAACAGACACAGACAGCTTCAGTTTGACCACAAAACATCAGCCTCCATTACTGCCAGCAATGTGCCGCCGTCTCTCCCGCTCACTCCTGATGCCCTCCGCCTGATGCACAGCCATCCTCACTGCCTGCCTCCCCAGCTCTCCATCCCAACCCCCAACAAATAAATCGCAGCATCCCTTCTTCAAATGAAGCACAAAGCAGCATACCTCAGTCAGTAAACCTCTTCTCCTTCCCCTATCATCCACAGCGCGTCGACAAGAGACAGAAGGAAAGAAAATCCATTCAGGTGTGGATGAAAAAGCAGTGCAGATTCGCAGCCCCGTCGACGCGTCACCCTCTCCAGCGTCTGTCCTCTGTCCAGCTTTGTGATGCTAAGCTAAAGTGAGCTAAGCTAAGCCGTGTCCCCACATAGGCTTAGAATGCACTCTGTCTCATTACCAAACTCACACAAACATCAATGCTATGCTTATGTCTGTCTCTCTCTTGCTAACTGAGTCCCGCTGTCTCCCATCTCACAGGCACCCACATGCACCCGCCCACCACCCCTCTTGTTCTCCCTTTTTCTGTCCCACCCTCCTCTTCTCATGGTACTTCACCCCCATTATTTCTTCTTTTTGGTTGAACCCCTCTCTTCCAAGGGCTCACGACTCCGCCGGTTACATACAAACTCATTCCTCCAATCCAGGGGCAACAAAAATCACTGACCAACTGGTCAGTTTACAACGACATGGACAATTAATGAGTGCAGATTGTGCTACAAGATTAGTCATACGGGTGCTGTTGAGTGTACATATTATAAACTTTTGTTGACTACAATCAGTTAAATGGTATACACATGTGATATATTAGGTAAGTAGGCTGGTACATCATCTAATACTAAAACCTGTGTCAAATGATTGCCTACAAGATATTATTTAGAATAAATATATCAATATTCATTGGTTTTACTATCAGTAATTCACATTGTTACTTAAGAATGTAGCAAATATAGAATAAAGCACCCAAGAATATGATTGTTATTTGATTCCCGTTTCACTAGACAGTTTGTATATGGCGGAAAACATGAAGGTGACGAAGTTCCGCTCTGAGAACCCCAATTTGGCCAAATTTCAAAATTGTCCTATATGCATGTGTGATACATCATTGGAAAGTGTAAAATATATATTTTCTGGGGGAACAAAAATTTTGAACAGGAGGGCATTTAAAAATAAAATAAAATAAAATAACAGCAAAACCCTAACTGGAGGCAAGAGAACGCGAGAGCAGAATTAAAGACGCCACGATTTTAACGAGATATCGTGTACTTACTTTGTTTCGATCCAAAAACTCCATGTAGCATGTATCACAGAGTGTCAAGACACAGCTGTGAATGGCCACAGCCGGATTTTGGGGGGATTTTATGGGTGAAACATGGTGATATAACAAGGGTCGCAATGCAGAAATCGCAGACAACAAGGAGTGGTTGAGATTTTCTTTTTCATATAGTTACCCTTTTAAAGGGATCCTCTATTTTTAAAACAAGTAATTACTAAAAGATAAATGTTAGTATGAGTTATAATAATTTGATATTAAAACCCCTCTTAATGTTTTTGTTTTAATAAAGTTTGTAAAATTATTTTAAGTGATAGGTCGCCATTCTTGTTACGTCGCAGTGCGTGACGTCACTGGTCCCGTTGCCGAAATTCCAGCGTGTTACTCGTTAGCTTTCCCAACATGTCGTCAGTTCTACCCTTCCTATTTGAACCAGATCTGAAAAGTGAAGAGCAGGACAGCACTGTCGGTCGTTCACAAGACGAGCTTCAGGGAAAAATGCGTGCAGCAAATACCTGATGACAAAAGTTGGGCAAAACTGGTGATGCGAGAGTGTATGCTGTTTGGAACTCCGGTTGGGAGCGAGAGTGTATGCTGTCCGGTTTTATTAGCAGATATTCAAGGTAAGCATATTGCATTTTCAAACTGATCCCAATATAATTATGTAAATTGTTAGCATCCAGAGCTGTCGTGTGCTTTACATACAGTACAGGCCAAAGAGCACACCTTGTGTTATCCCTGTCTTGTACATTGTAACGCGTGGTAGCTAGGATACGTGTATAAAAGTACCAAAAAGGGGAGAAGCTTCCACTATGCACATTTAATCACAAAAAATAATATTTCCACCTTGACCACTCTTCACTCGGGAGCTCAGCAGTAAGCAAGCATGCGTTCCCTGACAATCTCAAACATTATTGTGAGGTCCACGTCAGAGTCACTGTCGTCACTGTAGCGTGCCATAGTGCGTTAATTATTTAGTATGATTTGGTGAAAACTCCACGAAGAATAGTCAACATAAAAGATAGCAATAGTAATCCAAATCTGCGTTTTTTTACTCACTCAAAGATCCAGGAATTAGACCGATCCCATGGCAATGTCGCAGCCGTCGATTCCACAAAATAGACTGATCTGAAAAGCCGCGGTGGGACCGACGAATCAAAAAAATGGACAGATCCGAAACCAATATTGCTGACGCGATGGGACCGTTGGATCCAGAAAATAGACGGATCCCTTACTTGACTGAGGATCCAGGAAAAATGTTCGGGAGCCAGTTGTAACGTGTGGTGGGTAGGGTACGTGCATACAGGGACCAAAAAGGGGGAGAAACGTCCACTTATGCACATTTATTCACTAAAAATAATAATTCCACCTTGACCACTCACTTCACTCCCCTTGTTTCCATTTGACTGGAAATTGCATCCAAAAGCAGCACATCGTGGCATTTTACTTCGTGAGTTTAGGCAGCAATAAGCAATTGTTTAACACGCTACAAATTTGGAAAGATACCAATTACGTCATCACTGTGAGCCCACAAACCATGGCGCCAACTAACGGTCAAAATATGGACTAAATATTATAAAATATTGCCATTGATTTAACATTTTATGTGTTTTTAGTACAAGAGAACAATTGTGGTTTATTAGAGCCTACATGTATTTAAGTTAGAGGATCACTTTAAATATTATTTTTATTTTATTTTTTTTGTTTGGATCCATTACGTATCATCTAACATATCGGGGAAAATGTGACATTGACAACAACAACAAAAAAAACAACAAATCAGCGATAGTTATGAGGTAGATATCCGTAACTTTTTTACAGACGCCAAATTTTTCATTGCGACATTTAATTTTTAAAAGTTTCAAATATGCGAGTGAATAATTTTTAGTTTTTTTTTTTTTTTTTAACTGAATATTAGACATCACTTAATGAATCTAAGCGAAAAATGACATTTTGAATAATAAATATAATTACTTACCTTCATTTTATGGCTAGGTTGAAGCAAAAGCGGTTGCGCGACGTCTGTAAACGGGGGTTTTCAAGGTAAAACGGACAAATTAAAAATAGTTCGGAGGCTTAGTGTGCCATGAATCTGCTATGGTAGCATATAGACATACTGTTTTATCAAACACAACAGCTGTTTTGGCTTGAAATACAGCAGTTTCTTTCAAAGAGGAGCGCAAGAGCAAAAACTGCTTTTTCAGTCTTGTCTGTGTTTGCCGCCATATGTAGAAATGTCCCACATAACCCAAAAGACTAAAACTGAATTCAAGACAATATCAATATCAGATAGCGAAATGCTCCAGTGAGCCCAGCATTGAGTCAAAAATACACGTAGGCAAATTGACCTTTTAAATATAACGAACCTCTACGACCTTAGTTGATGCGTGTCTGGAAAGCGTAAGTTCCCACGTGGGAGTAGGCTGAGTCCAATATGCAACTCATTACAGACAGACATTGGCGAAATGGTTGGAAAGACAGGATTAATGGCAGAAGACCAGCACAATCTTGGCAATGCTTGGAAGATCATAGCACCTTCTATGCATCTTGTCCATTTGCTAGAATATGCTGCGATGTATTGACCAGTGTAGACCTGGTCTTGAATATTCAAATTCTGAACATTAAATAATGGGGCATTACATTCAGCCAAAAGTTTGATAAATTTAAGGTAGACCTAAACATTTGTATTTGTTCTGTTTTATCTTCAGGTTTGATCCTTAATGTGTTTTTCTGAACCCCAGTCATGTATTTAAAAAAAAAAAAAAAAAAAAAAAAAAAAAACATCTGTCGTCAGGTGACAAAATGGGATTGCATTAGTGTGCATAACTCTTGCTAGGCACAAAAAGGCACACCCCAGCTTGCTGATGCTCACACAGCCAAGTTAAAGTGTTTACCTTAGCTTTACTAGCTCACTGAAGCCAGCATGCATTGGAGTGTGTGAGAGTGTTGTTGCATCTCTCCATCTGTCTTTCCTCCTTCATCTTCCGCTTACTGCCCCCCATCACACACCCGAACTCCACCCAACCCCCAACTCCATCCTTGCGGCTTCAGCCCCCACCTCCCTCCTAGCTGTCCTCTTAGCCTATATACGGGCCGTCCAATCGTCTATGTTGGTAGTATCAGGATTCTTGCTTGGAAAAGCACAAGCAGACCATAGTCTGCAAAAATCCCTCATTTAAGAAGCTCAAGCCACCCACATCCCTTCAATCACAGGGCCTAGAACTTGATAACTGGCACGCAAAAACTAGTTGAACGATCCCAAGGAAAAGAGAGCACAAGAAGCACTGGTGTCATGAGTTTGGGTCGGGGTCAACAATGAGAGCGCGACAGAGGGAGTGGAGACTCGGCAAAGATAATGGGGATGCTGAATGTGCATTTGGGGTGATCACAAGGGATGGTTGCCTTCGATAATGGGGGAGGGTAGGAGAGCAGTGGCTTTTATGTTATGGAAACAATTGTGCTGAATAACTTATACTTTAGAGTAGCTATCAGTTACCTACTTGGCCTACATATTAACTAGTGATGCACGATAATAAATTTTTCAACCGATATCGATAACCGATAATTTCCTGCCCCTTCCACCCGATAATTCTATTCAAATATGTGAGTAAAATTTTTAAGTATACAAAGATCAAATGTTACTGTGCAAAAATGTAATTTAGAGCTATTTTTTTCCACATCAAATGTGAACAAGTAGTAAATTCCAACAACTAAACAATGTCAATGACATTGTGTAATGGTAAGCTTTTGGCAACAATTACTTAGAGAGTAAACACCCAAGTTGCACTAAAATGCCTTTAAAAGTAAGCCATTCCTAAAATATATCACATTACTACACTGCAAAACACCTTAAAACTAGCAGAATTGGACAAAACTGTTGGTTGCGCACATTTGGAGGCTAATCTAAGTATAACACCATTTACCATTGGTGACAGAACAGCAAATCAAGTATATAGTTATCGGATTGCATTATCGGTTGAATTTCATTTTATCTGGATTATCTGTGTGACGTCATAATTGCCATTATCGGCCGATAATTATCGGTGACCGATATGCATCTCTAATTTTAACCTTGTAACTTGCAAGTTGAAGTTCTCATTATTGTTTCTATAATATGCATTAAAATCTACTTTTAACTACTATGCTCTGAGTAGTTTCTGTTCCGATTTCTGTTTTAGGCAGGCAAAAGTAAAACAGTTCAATATAGATTAGTAATACTACAAAGATGCGCTGGGGGATTTTGTTTTCCCCTGTTTTTTGCTGTGTTCAAGTAATTTTTTCAAGGTCAATCATGCTATCTATGACGGGCGACGGAGGAGAAACAGGCTCCTGAATCCCATAAGCCTGAATACACCTTACTGCTCAGCTCACAGTCTATCACAGATGTCAGTATGTTCCCTCCCAACCTGTCACATTTTGATTGGGTCCCTGACATTTCTCACGTTCTGATCAAGGTCCGACATATTTTTCATGTTCTGATAAAGGCACTACGGATGAAATGTGGACACCAGGCAGCTTGGGAGCATTTTTGTGGCCACAGCAGACTTGACTCAATTTCCCCTGGAAGACCGTTCCCAATTCGTCATATCGCGAAAAGCCATTATTGATGGTTAAAAAAAATAATCGCTATCATAAACCGTAGTTTGACACAAGAACCATGAGAATATGAGGCAAAATAGTCCAAAATGCACAGAAAACACACCACATGATGACATCAGGCATTATTAAATAGTTTGATTGGAGTGTTTCTTATATCGCAGATAAGTAATGTGTTAAGTGGTACACCTAGAGCAGTACAACTAGGTGATTCAACCAATTGAGCATCCCTATAAAGTGTAGTTGAGTAACCGTTCTATGATTGTGTTGCATTCCTCATTGCGCAATAATACCAATATTGTGAACATGATATAAAAATGAAATAAAATAAATAATAAAATAAAATAAATAAAATCGAGATATTGACAAAACATTCAGTGCAGTCATGAGCAGGGATGGGAATCAAAATACGATTCTAATTACGAACCGGTCCCTAATGTTTCGAGGCCTCGACATCACAATGAATAAGCCTTAATGATCCCTTTAACTATTCCTAAAGACGCGTATTGCGTTGTCACGTGACGTGTCGTGTCTTGTTGTCCAGACGCATCAAACTAGCATGGCGCCAAGAACGACTCGCTCCAAAGTTTGGCTACACTTCACCAGGAAAGTGGGTGAAAATGAAAGGTTATGATTGTTTGGCACGAGCATTGCAGCCGTAAACATAACAATGATAGCACGTAGGTTCAAACGCTCGAAAGTGTCTTCACTTCAGGAGGAAAAATTACAACAAAGCGATTTGCAGTCATTGAATCAGGAGGGAATACGACTGTACTGTCGTCACCGAGACGCAAACGCTCAGTCCTGGCTATACAGCGAGCTAAACTCCCAAATGACGACGCAGAAGACGTTGGTATAATATGCTGACTTTATTCAGCCTACGTTATGACACCATCACTTGAAGAGGGAAACTAAAAATAGAAATGAAATAAATCAATTTTGTCCCCAATAAAAAACAGGTTTGCATCAATGTAAATTAGCGATGGTTAGCTGCTAATACAGTAATAACACAAACTGTTAGCATGCGTTCACTAGCTTTAGCACATCGTCAAACCACTACACAACATGATTTAAGTGTCCGATCGAGAATGGAAACACAACAAAAACACAAAAGATGATACAGGTGTTGCCTCTGTAGATATTTTACAAACATGAACAAAGAACGTAGGCTCGTAGCAGTGTCTCCCTCTCTCACTAACTCGCTCACTCGCTTGGATGCTTTCTAGCTGCACTACTTCGCGTGTAAGCACACTCTTCTTCGTGTGAGAGCGTTCTTCACGTGAGGAAGCGCAAGGGCGCCCCCACTTGAGCGTGAAAGCACACTAAAAACTAAAAGGCATGCATTTCAATATATTTGGTAAAGTATACACTTTAACACATACTGCCAAAGGCAGAACAACAACCTATATGCCATTATATATACCATTTTTTAACATTTCTATTAGAAAAATGTTTCAGTATAATGTTACACATTCTTGTGTATTTGCCACTTATTTCCACAGTTAACATTGAGACCTTGGGCCTCTTTTGACCTCATTGTGAGTTTGTAAGGTTGTGACTTCTGATTAAACAAACTAGATGCCAATCAAAACGTTTGTTCTTCTTTTTCCCCAAATTAGAATCGATAAAGAATTGAATCGTTAAGCAATATCGATAATGGAATTGGAATCGTAAAAATTGTACCAATTCCCATCCCTTGTCATGGTGAGTGATTTTCCTAAAATAGTGCTCTCATAAGAAACCCCATTAAACACTTCATGACGATTACAAAACAACTTGTTTCTCCCCAATATCCTGCCTATTTGAGGGGGAAACCACCACAGATAAACATCAATCTGGTTTGTCCACCTGTTGAAATCGCACTGACCACTAACAGATGCCCATCTGACTCTCGTACACATTGACCTCTCACTATTATTAACAGCAACGCCATCACACTTAAGAGCAGACACAGCATAACTACCATAACTAGGGTCAAAGATGAGACTATGCAAGTGTTTCCTTGGCAAGACCACTGCATACCAGCCACGCAATATGACCCAAGCAGCATCTTCACGCTCTCGTTTGAGCCAACACCAGGGTTTTTATGAGCGGGCCATAGAACACTCAGTGATTAAGACGGCCATTACATCAAGACCCCCACCCGCCACCAGCAGTGTCTGCCTGACATATGGCAGAGGAGGTAATGCAGATAAAGTCCTTTAAACAACCCACCAGAAAACAATTTGTAATTTATGTGGTGGGATGTGATCAACCTTATCAAAAAGCCAGCAGATTACAACATTTAGCACACAGTCATAACAATATTGAAATAAACATGCTCATTTTCAACTGTAAAATTAACTTTAAAAGCATACATCAATATAAAAACGCTTTGAAAATCAGTGATCAGGTAATTACCCTTTTGAATCGTGGCTTGGACAGAGCATTTCATTAATCTTGAACAAAAAGGTGGACTGTGCAGTTGAAAGAATTAGGGCTGCAGCTATCGATTATTTTAGTAGTCGATTAATCGATGAACTAGTTTGTCGAATAATCGAGTAATCGGATAAGTAACATGAAAAATTAAAATACCTGAGCTGAGCCTCAAACGGTATTAAAAAAAATTTTTTTTTAAACTAAATAAGGATCTATGTACAACAAAAGAACAATTGGCTAACTTACATAGCAAAAGTCCGCTAGCTTAAATGCTATAAAACGTTGTTTTTTTTTTTGTTTTTTTTTTTTTAACAATGCTCTTAACAAATGGTTCAGACTCATATTCCCACAAAAAAAGGCTAAATATACCCATGAACTAAATCAGGAATGCATTGAAAAAACATTAGAGCTAACAAAAACTTAGCTTATGTTGGTCTTCAAATGGAGCAGCTGGATTCAGCCATGTGAAATGAGGCAGACGAGAGGGCAGTGTATCCACTCAAACCAATAAAACTGATTGCAAACACTTTCAAAATAAGCCATGACAACGCCACAATAAGTAAACGAATACTCGAAGCAGCTAAATTTAATTCGAATCTTTTTTTTTCCTAATCGAATCCTCGAGTTAATCGATTAATCGTTGCAGCACAAGAAAAAATAATACAAAAGCACAAAATGTGTGACGATCGCAGACTTACAAGGCACGGCGTGACGGTAGAGGTTGTCTCGGATAATCTGCTGCAGTTCGTGGTCGGGTGAAGATTTCTGGAAGCGCTGGCTGAGATAGTGTTTCAGGTCCTTGGTCAGCTTATTTCCTGTCATTTTGAGACACAAACAGGAAAACATTGTAATGCATCAGATCAAATTCCCCAAATAATGTATCACTATTAGTTTTGGTTTGAAGTTGGCTGCTGAATAAAAACAAAAAAGTTGATGTCGGAGTGTGAAACATGCATTGTAACACTTGCCAGTACCACTTAAGCGAGGCAGCCGGTTAAAGAATTACCCTTGCAGCTTGCCAGCGAGACAGGACTCTTATGGCTAGCATTACAGCTAGCACTGCATATCAGTCACCCTACCGATTGACCATCTGGACCCCAAAAACACATTAGCCCACTGAATGGAGAGAATTTGCATATAACTGTGTGTTTCTCACTGTGATTTTGTGTGTCCATGACAGTGAATGTCCACATTACCGACTGTTCTAATTGTGTGAAAGAAAAACCAAGCAGAATGATGGCATGCATAATAGAACAGACATGATGATGCACATTCACCTAATTATGATTCATGTCTTTGAAAAATAAATTCAGTGGCTTAGAAATACCCACATCATATTTGTTTTCATACAAATATTTGTCATCTTACTGATGAGGCCATCTTTGGTGTTCCTGGGCAAACTGCTATTCATAAAGGCCCTGGATTCTGTTTCCATGGAAACTGTGTATGTGCTTGTGTGTTTAATACCATGATTGATATTGTAAGCATAGAACAGGGAAGTCTTATGTGCAGTTAGCTGGAAGGATGGAGGTAGGTCCATGCACTCCAGAACAGTTCAATCGGTAGTTCTGTGTAGATCCTTCAATCATGATATTTTACTGACCAGCTCCATGTACTTCGTGCACTTGACCTTTTACATTTCATTATGAGAATATAACACAAGCAATAATCAATTTCATTTTTTTTCATTTCTAACGCAGCCTTTTGGAGGAAAGGTTGAGAGAGAAGGTCAACTCTCTGCCCCAGAGCCTCGGCGACTCCTGAGAGGAATCCCTGCTCCTGGCACTGTCCCATTCAGACTAATCGCAGTTTTGTAATCCTCACCACAGGTCCCAGGCAAGTGCTCAGGCCAACAGAGAGTGCGTAACACACACCGCGGCATGCTCTTGTAGACACCAGTTACTGGAGAGCAATAGCTATTGAACTACCAATAAAATGTGGATCTATGCAGCCAAAACAATGTCAGGATCTCAGTAGAAACATTCTAGCTCTATGAAAAAAGAAAGGCATATTACAGAAAAGGAAACAGATTTTATTGAGACAGTGCATCATTTTCTTTTAAATTACTTTACACCTACAAAATCTCCATACAGAAACAGCCCAATCGAACGTACGCGATACACCTAATCGAACGTACAAAATACACTTATTCTTGTGAGACCAATACATGATGTTTGCATTCACCATATATACCCACTATTAAATTTGTTTCCTGTTTGTTCATCTTCAAACAGTACAATCATTTTATGTTACCACCTCAACATCAGGTTGGCTTTCCACAAATTGGTTTTAATCAGAAAGATTCATGCTGCTTTCAGTAATTTGACATCAATCTTAATTTTTTTCATCCCTAATACTGTAACAATCGGGATCTCGTGTTTGGAAAGGTCAAAAAGATCGTGGCTCAGGTCCTCATAAGCCTTTAAGACAACTAGCTTGATCATTCAAATAACAGTCAAGAATGTTAAAGCTGTAAGCCCATTATCTACTGCAGCAACAACACTTACTGTACTACAAAAACAACAGAGCATTCCTCAGTTTGTCTTGCTTTATACGTACCGTATTTTTCGTACTATAAATCGCACCCGAGTATAAGTCGCACCAGCCACAAAATGCCCAACGAAAAGGAAAAAAACATAAGTCGCACCGGAGTATGAGTTGCATTTTTGGGGGAATGTTACTTGATAAAATCCAACACATAGAACAGATATATCATCTTGAAAGGCAATTTAAAATAAAAATACATTCGAGAACAACAGGCTATATAAGTGTACAGTATGATAATACATAATGCATGAACAACGAAATGCGAACGTGGCCGGCGACTTCTGCACAGTAATTAATTAATTGTCTATTATTTAGTAGTATGTTTAAGTTGTGTGTTATTTTACTGTCCTGTGTCTTGTGGGTGTTTTATGGTACAACAGAGTAGCTTTCCAATTTCGTTGTTTACTCGGCTTGCAATGACAATAAAGGAATTGAAGTCATTGTTAACGTAACATAGCGATTAAGAGTTATTCAAATAACTATAACATAACGAACATGCTAAAAAGTTTACCAAACCATCAGTGTCACTCCAAAACACCAAAATAACATGTGAAATGATATTATAATGTGTTAATAATTTCACACATAAGTCGCTCCAGTGTATAAGTTGCACCCCCAGCCAAACTATGGAAAAAAAACGTCTTATAGTCCGAAAAATACAGTATATATGGCGGAAAACACTCAGGTGACTTGAAGCTCCGCTCAGAACCCCAATTTAGAAAACTTTCAAAATTGTCTGGTATGTATTTGTGATACATCATTGGAAAGCTTAAAATCTCTATTTTCTGGGAGAAGAAATATTTTGAACAGGAGGGCTTTTTTTTTTTATACAGTATATAAATGTTTTTAAAAAGCAAAACCCTATCTGGAGGATAGAGCACGCGAGAGCAGAATTACAGACGCCATGACTTTAACGAGATATTATCACGTACTTGCCTTATTTCAATCCAAAAACTCCATGTAGCATGTATCACTGAGTGTCAAGACACAGCTGTGAATGGCCACAGATGGATTTTTAGGGGATTTTATGGGTGAAACATGGTAATATAACGCGATGCAGAAATCGCTGAAATCAAGGAGTGGTCGAGGTTTTCTTTTTCATATATTTAACCTTTTAAACGTTTTTGGTTTTTTTCCCCAATTTTTTGGGGGGGATCGATTTTTTATCATCTAACATATCAGAGAAAATGCGACAGCAACAAAAAAAAAAAAAAAAAAAAAAAATACAACTAAGCTATAGTTATGAGGTAGATATCCGTGGCTTTTTTACAGACGCCATTTTTTTCATTGTGACATTTGTTTAAAAGTTTAAAATAAGTGAGTAAATAATTTTTAACAATCTTTTTTTTTTTTAACGAAATATGAGACATCAATGAATGATTCTAAGCTAAAAACGACAGACAGTTTGAATAATAAATATAATTAATCACCTTCGTTTTATGGCTGGGTTGAAACAAAAGCGGTTGCGCGACGTCTGTAAACGAGGGTTTTCAGGGTAAAACGGACAAATTAAAAATAGTTCGGGGGGATAATGAAACCATGAATCTGCTATGGCAGCATATAGAAATATTGTTCTATGAAACACAACAGTTGTTTTGGCTTTAAAGAGGAGTGCAAGAGCAGAAACTGCTTTTTCAGTCTTGTTTGTGTTTTCCACCATAAATATATATATACACATAAATATATATATGTGCGTGTATACACAGTACACATACAGGGTGTCCCAAAAAAGCATATACGCTCTTTAGGACAGGGGTGGGCAAACTCTTCCACAAAGGGCTACAGTGGGTGCGGGTTTTCTTTGCAACCCATCAAGACGACACTTTTTCACCAATTTGGTGTCCTACAAGTGCAATCAGTTGATTGCAGTCAGGTGCTTCCCGTTTCCTTGGGCCCGTCATTGGTTAAACTGCTTGTGCTGGATCAGTTGTAACAAA
Source organism: Corythoichthys intestinalis (assembly GCF_030265065.1). Classification (NCBI taxonomy): domain Eukaryota; kingdom Metazoa; phylum Chordata; class Actinopteri; order Syngnathiformes; family Syngnathidae; genus Corythoichthys; species Corythoichthys intestinalis. The sequence goes on along the minus strand of NC_080403.1, from coordinate 36,396,927 downwards.
GACCAGAACCCACTGCAGCCCTTGAGGACCGGATTGCCCCTGCTTTTGGAGCTGGTAACCAAATTGTCTATTGAGTTGATGGCAACCAGACTAAATTTTGAAGAAAGGAAATTCATTCCAAAATGGTACTGGAAGAATGAAAACGCAGTTCAAGTGTGAACCTGTCCTGCTATCAGCTGAAAAAGGGTGCATTTTTTGAGGAGACCCTGTATATACAGTGGTATGAAAAAGGATCCGAACCTTCTGGAATTTCTCACATTTCTGCATAAAATCCCCATCAAATGTGATCTGATCTATGTCAAAATCACACAGATGTAAGAAGTGTCTGCTTAAACTAAAACTACCCAAACATTTATAGGTTTTCACATTTTAATGAGAATAGCATGCAAAAAATGACAGAAGGGGGAAAGTAAGTGAACCCTCTGCCTAAGGAGACTTAAAGAGCAATTGGAACCAATTTTTACCAAACAAGTTAAGTCAGGTGTGTGCCCAATCACCGGTGAGTGGTTTAAAGCTGCCTTGCACACTATAAAACACACACCTGGTAAGAATTGTCTTGATGAGAAGCCTTGTCTGATATGCATCATTGCTCCGTCAAAAGAGCTATCTGAAGACCTGCGATCAAAGATTGTTGATTTGTATAAAGCTGGAAAAGGATACAAAACCATCTCTAAAAGTCTGGTTGTTTATCAATTGAAAATCAGAGAAGTTGTCTACAAATGGAAGGAGTTTGGCACTGTTGGTTCTCTCCCAAGGAGTGGCTGTCCACCAAAGACGACGCCAAGAGTTCAGCGCAAAAGAACCCTAGAGTGTCTGCTAAAGACTTACAGAAATCACGGCCACAGTCCAATATCTCTGTGCACACATCAACTACATGCAAAACTATGGCCAACAATGGTGTTCATGGGAGGACTCCACGGAGGAAGCTACCGCTGTCTTAAAAAACATTGTTCCTCATTTAATGTTCGCAAAAAGGCCCTTGGACACTCCTCAGAAGTTATGGCAAAATATTTTGTGGACTGATGAAACCAAAATTGAATTGTTTGGGAGTAACATACAATGTCATGTGTGGAGGGAAAATGGAACAGTTCACCAACATCATCACATCATCCTCACCGTGAAGCATGGTGGAGGGAGTATCATGATTTGGGGCTGTTTTGCTTCCTCAGGGCCTGGACAACTTACAATCATTAATGGAAGAATGAATTCGAAAGTTTATTAGGATGCTTTGCAAGAAAAACTGAGGTCATCTGACAGTTGAAGCTAAAAAGAGGATGGATGCTGCAACAAGACTGAGTCAAAACACAGAAGTAAACCAACTTCAGAATGGTTTGAGAAGAACAAAATACACTTTCTGGAGTGGCTAAGTCAAAGTACAGACTTGAACCCCATTGAAATGCTGTGGCATGACCTAAAGACCGCGATTCATGCCAGACATCCCAGGAATCTGACTGAACTACAGCAGTTTTGTAGAGAAGAATGGGCTAAGATTAGTCCTGATCGATGTGCCAGACTGATCTGGAAGCGTCTGGTTGAAGTTACTGCAGCCAAAGACAGGGCCACAAAATATCAAATGTGATGGTTCACTTACTTATTGTTCCCCCTTCTGTCATTGTTTGCATACTATCATCCTTAAAATATGAAAACCTATACATATTTTGGTGGTTTTCGTTAAAGCTGACACTGTTTTTTCATCTGTTTGATTTGAAAAAGATCACATTTGATGGTGATTTTATGCAGAAATGTGAGAAATTCAGATAGGTTCAGATACTTTTTCATACCACTGTATATACAATACATACATACATATTCTACTGACTTATATACAGTATTTATGAAATAAAAACCTTTTATTCATCATTGACTCATTTGCTACTTTCTTCCTCCGTCTTAAAATATACATGTAATACATTGTATAAATCATCAAACATGATGCTCACATTTTGAAATACAGTGGTTGGACTGATACAATTTAGAACACCTAAAATCCCACCCACCAAATTCCTTTTTTTTTTTTTTTGATGATGATTAAATGAGACATGTATTTCAAACGCTGCACACCTGTTATACATTTTCCATAGGATTGGAGGAAGGGGGTTTATAATCCATGAGAGAACGGCATTGAAAGGGGGGACAGAGTACGCCAGAGAGAACAGAACAGCCAGTCAGGCAAAACATGACTGCATGTTTTGACATGGATTAAATGTGAAGTTTTGTGCTTCACAGGAATGTCATAATGCAACTGCCAAGACTTCCTCTCCTGTGCCCCCACACTGACCAAGTAAAGGCCAGACATGGCACCAGCTAGTCATTGTAATTCATCACACTTAAGGAAATGCAGGAACCAGACAAACCACTAAAAGTTCACATCTGCATTCACACCATGGGAGGGGGAAAAAAAAGACAACTGAAACTATATCTATTGTAGGGTTGGGTGAAAACCAAATGTTTGACAGATTTTCAGGTTTGGACAAGGCAGTAAAAAACACTTTTGCATGTCTTCAAAGGAAAAGACGAGTTAGTAGGATTTAACTTTACGTGAAAGATGGCTACTCAAAGAATCTAAATAAGCAAATCAAAGTTCTTAGAACTATGATAACAGAGAAAATGCATAAACACAAAAAAAATGGCACCACTTGCGAGCAAAGCCAATCATGCTCAATAAGTGACTTGTCCAGTGAATATGCTGGCCATGTAGGAACTGGAATGTTTTCAGCTTCCAGGAATTGTGTACAGATCCTTGCAATGTGGGACTGTGCATTATCTTGCTGCAACATGAGGTGATGTTCTCGGATGTATGGCACAACAATGGGCCTCAAGATCTTATTATTGTATCTCTATGCATTCAAAATTCCATCCATAAAATACACTTGTGTCCGACGTCCATAACATACGCCTGCCCATACAATAAAACCACCACAGGCCACTCGTCCACAACACTGATATCAAGAAACTGTTCACCCACACAACACCAGACATTGTCTGCCACCTGCCCTGAACGGTGTAAACCAGGATTCATCTGTGAAAAGAACACCTCTCCAAAGTGTCAGACACCATCAATTGTGAGCATTTGCCCATTCAAGTTGGTTACGCCGACGAAGTGCAGTCAGGACGAGACCGCAATGATGACGGCCAACATGCAAAGATATTTCATGAGATGGTTTCTGACAGTTTGTCCAGAAATTCGAGTATGCAAACCAATTTTTCAGCAGTTTTCCAAATGGCTCGTGTCAGACGATATTGGAGGTGAACCTACTGGATGTGGAGGTCTTAGGCTGGTTTGTTACACGTGATCTGGGGTTGTGAGGCTGGTTGGATGTACCTCCAAATTCTCTGAAATACCTTTGGAGACGGTTTATGGCAAAGAAACAAAAGCTCTGGTGGACATTGTTGTCAGCATGCCAAATGCATGCTCTTAGAGCAGGGCGGTAAACCGAAAATTTACCGTCACCGAAATTCTTAACGATGACCGACGTAATTTTGACCATTTCGGTAAATTCGGTAAATTAATAAAACAAGAAAATAGTCTTTTCATCCCGCTTTGATTCTGTGTTGTTCGTCTATGTTCATTCCCCTTTAAGAAAGCAGTGAATGTGCTTACGTAGGGAGTCACGTGATCATCAGGAAGCCAATCAAACAAAAGCCCGGTAAGCTAACGCTAGCAGCTAACGCTACAAGCAAAACGTGATGGAGTGTGGCTTAAGGGAGGTTCACCAAACTTTCAACCGACATTTAGTAGACTCTTGGTGGCATCCAGACGGGCTTTCACCCGCTGTCCTCCTTTGTTCTCACGATTTCCGGAGATGGTGCTTTCAGTGCTTTCTACTGGTAGCCAGGCTAACGCTAGCTAGCGGCTAACGCTACAAATGAACGTTATGGAGTCGGATAGAGGCTCTAACCTGGTCGAAACGGCTGAACTTAATGAGTGGATTGGGCACGGACTGCATCTAGCAATTAGTATGTGGCGTTATTTTGTATCTGTCTGTGTGTGTGATTCCTCTGATAGCTTTTGTGATGGTAAAGAATTCTGCATAAAGTACAATCCAACGGCGAAACTTATAATGACCGAGAAATGGCCCCAGCTATTTTTATTGTGCGTGCATTTATGAAAAAATGCACTGGGGGGGAAAAAAACCCTTAAACCATAAAGTAAACACTTGTATTTAATAATTATATCACAGCAGCCATTAACAATAAGTTGTCTTTTTGAAGTGTACTGTTCAAGCTGCAAGTCATTTGTGTTACAATTACATGTTTGCACAGGCATATTGATTTTGACAATGTACATTGTTCAAGTCATACACGCTGTTATAAATGTTCATACTTGAATTCTTATTGCTTACAATACATTTTTATTTGGGCTGTCAAACGATTAAAATTTTTAATCGAGTTAATTACAGCTTAAAAATTAATTAATCGTAATTAATCGCAATTCAAACCATCTATATAATATGCCATATTTTTCTCTAAATTATTGTTGGAATGGAAAGATAAGACGCAAGATGGATATATATTTTCAACATGCGGTACATAAGGACTGTATTTGTTTATTATAACAATAAATCAGTTCTAAATCAGTTATAGAAATTTTATATTAAAACCCCTCTTAATGTTTTCGTTTTAATAAAATTTGTTAAATTTTCAATCAAAAAATAAACTAGTAGCCCGCCATTGTTGATGGCAATAATTACCGTATTGGCCCGAATATAAGACGACCCCGATTATAAGACGACCCCCTCTTTTTCAAGACTCAAGTTTGAAAAAAGACTTTTTGAACACCAAATTAATTTTTATACAGAAACGACCACGGAAAGCTTTTCTCTGACTGTGAGCATTTTTTAGGCGATCTTTTTGAGCTCTCCATCTCCGTACATTACACTCTGTGACACCATATTTCACAGCCGCTTTGCAGTTGTTTGAAGACACCGCCTCATTTATCACCATCAACTTGAAGTTTGCGTCATAACTTCTCCTCAGCTGCCGGTGTTCTGCCAAAATGTCCTACATCGGCGAAACGTCCTACATTAGTCGAATTTGACACCTAAATTACTACCGTGCGCTCTAAACTTGTTTTGTTAAGATGCATACAGGAATAACGTACTAAAGAAATGCCTGCAGAAAATACTTAAATGTAGTTATGTCAGATAAGGACGGTTTAAATACGCTACGTGACTAATGTGGTCAACTGCTTCAAAGCTAACACAAAAAAACACAATGGTTAAAAGTATGAGAGGGTAATACATGCAAAAAGTATCTTTGAGGCTGTGAAAAGGTTCTAAATAACTAAATAAAAACAAAAATAGTGAGTACTCGCCGCTTCCAACCGATGTGCGCATGCGTGTGAATGCATATGCAAGCGCCCTGAGCATTGTGTAGGACGTTTCGCCGCGTAGTAAGGAATGGCCAAACACCGGTTAACCTGGCCAATCTTCGACCCACTTTTCTCCAAACTGTCGCGAAGTTTCTCCATTTTCGGTTATCTCTTCTATTACCGGTATTTTCTTCTCTTTTCCTTCTTACCACTTTCTTCTTCGTGTCAGGGGTTCGCTTTGGCCGCCCGAGTCGCGTTCAGCATTCGATTCATTGATGACTGGCGCCATCAAGCGTCGTGAATGGGTACATGTCTAGGCCGCAGTTTTTTTTTTTTTTTTTTTTTTTTTAGGCCGCAGTTATAAGACGACCTCCTCTTTTTCAATCTTATTTCAGTGCAAAAAACATCGTCTTATATTCGGGCCAATACGGTACTTACACTATAAAATCAGTCGCACCCAAACGCCAGCAGAGGGCAGCAAAACTCCGCAAAACACAATTAACAGGTGGGCCTTTCACTCTAGTGACATTTAAATATGTCTGAGCTGGGCAAGTGCGTTAATTGCGTCAAATATTTTAACGTGATTAATTAAAAAAATTAATTAACGCCAGTTAACGCGATAATTTTGACAGCCCTAATTTTTATAAATTTAATGTTTAGACTGCATGTACAATTGTTAAATACAGTATATCAAATTGAATGCTGGTAAATAAATCAACAAGAAATAGTTAATCTGTATTTCATGCATTGATTCAGATTTTCAAATTATATATCAGTCCGCTTGGGCGAATTTATCGTCATTTATCGTTATCGAGATAAATCTGCTCAATTTATCGTGATACATGTTTAAGGCCATATCGCCCAGCCCTAATACAACATTTGTAGCAATGTGCTGTGTCATACAACTGAACATTTCAGAAAGGCTTTTTATTATGATCAGTCTCAGGCACCCCTGTGCAATAATCATCTGTCTAATCAGCATCTTGATATGGCATACCTATGAGGTGGGATGGATTTTCTCAGCAAAGAAGAAATGCTCAATATCACAGATTTAGACAGATTTGTGAACAATATTTAAGCAAAATTGTATTTTTGTGCTCATGGAAAATGTTTTAGAATCTATAATTTAAAAAAAAATGGAAGCAAAAACAAAAGTGTTGTGTTTATATTTTCGTTTAGAAGGTGACATGCAGCCTTGATGTTTTTTGATGAATTGATCTCAATTCTATATTTTATTGAGCAGGAAGGAAAATAGGTCATTCTTCTATTGAATTTCTTTAAAGCAACTGCTTGTTCCACATGTATATTTCCTAAGTTTGTCAAAAGGAAGAAATTTAACCATGCTACACAAAAGTGGTGTGCAAGGGTGTGCATCAAATGTAAAATCGTGACAATAACCCAGTATTTTTGGTCATTCTTTTCTTGCGTGAAACATCAAATCATCTTTCAATGAAATTTGCATTTCAATCCTTTTCTTTGTAGTTTTGATTATGAATGGCTTTCAAATTCCGAAAATGTAAAATTCAATCTCTCACAAAAATGTACTGTATGTCGCAAAAATAAAACAGCCCGATTATCACTGGTTAATTAAGACATCCGTTCCAAGTTATTGTTCTAATCTCTCTGGCTAACATTTACCGTCAATGCTATCGTGGCCGGGCTATCAATTCCGACACACTTCCAAATTACGATTGCTATTGCAAACTTTTAATATAAACAGAAATAATAAAATGTCTCCAAAGTAGGTTCTGGTAAGAAAATAAGATTCAATGCTAATTGGATTCCGGCCTTTCAATCCCTCTCTAATTTGAGTTGGGTTTAACCATGCATTATGCCTAGCTACGTCAACGCTAATCAATCACTTAAGTGAAGACTTCATCCTTGGGTGCAGTTAATCAGATAATCAGGACTAATCACCACTTCAATGAGTCAACCAGTTGTGGCTACGTACAGTTAACATTCTGCATCATTCAGATCAGGGCTTAACCATATGTCGTAATCCGAGAACAGGTGGAAAGAAATCATGAGACACTTAACAGGGGAAATTTTGGTGCAAACGCTTTTAGTTTATTAATTTTTTTTCTGCCCCATAAACAGTGGGGCAAATAAGTATTTAGTCAACCACTAATTGTGCAAGTTCTCCCACGTGAAAATATTAGAGAGGCCTGTAATTGTCAACATGGGTGAACCTCAACCATGAGAGAATGTGAAAAAAAAACAGAAAACCCCATTGTTTGATTTTTAAAGAATATATTTGCAAATCATGGTGGAAAATAAGTATTTGGTCAATACCACGAGTTCATCTCAATACTTTGTTATGTACCCTTTGTTGGCAATAACGGAGGCCAAATGTTTTCTGTAACTCTTCACAAGCTTTTCACACACTGTTGCTGGTATTTTGGCCCACTCCTCCATGCAGATCTCTTCTAGAGCAGTGATGTTCTGGGGCTGTCGTTGGGCAACACGGACTTTCAACTCCCTCCACAGATTTTCTATGGGATTGACATCTGGAGACTGGCTAGGCCACTCCAGGACCTTGAAATGCTTCTTACGAAGCCACTCCTTTGCTGCCCTGGGTGTGTGTGGGATCATTGTCATGCTGAAAGACCCAGCCACATCTCATCTTCAATGCCCTTGCTGATGGAAGGAGATTTTCACTCAAAATCTCTTGATAAATGGCCCCATTCATTCTTTCCTTTACACAGATCAGCCATCCTGGTCCCTTTGCAGAAAAACAGCCCCAAAGCATGATGTTTCCACCCCCATGCTTCAAAGTGGGTATGGTGTCCTTCGGATGAAATTCAGTATTCTTTCTCATCCAAAAACGAAATCCTGTGTTTCTACCAAAAAGCTCTATTTTGGTTTCATCTGACCATAACACTTTCTCCCAGTCCTCTTCTGGATCATCCAAATGCTCTTTAGCGAACCGCAGACGGGCCTGGACATGTACTTTCTTCAGCAGGGGGACACGTCTGGCAGTGCAGGATTTGAGTCCCTGGCGCATTGTGTTACTGATAGTAGCCTTTGTTACTGTGGTCCCAGCTCTCTGTAGATCATTCACTAGGTCCCCCCGTGTGGTTCTGGGATTTTTGCTCACCGTTCTTGTTATCATTTTGACGCCCGGGGTGAGATCTTGCATGGAGCCCCATATCGAGGGAGATTATCAGTGGTCTTGTATGTCTTCCATTTTCCAATAATTGCCCCCACAGTCGATTTCTTTACACCAAGCATTTTACCTATTGCAGATTCAGTCTTCCCAGCCTGGTGCAGGTCTGGTGTCCTTCGACAGCTCTTTGGTCTTGGCCATAGTGGAGTTTGGAGTGTGACTGACTGAGGTTGTGGACAGGTGTCTTTTATACGGATAAAGAGTTAAAACAGGTGCCTTTTTTTTTTTGTTCCTACTGTAAAGTGTCTGGGCATTGAAAAAAAGTGCTGTACCAATAAAATGTATTATCATTATTATTAATACAGGTAACGAGTGGAGCCTCGTTAGACCTCGTTAGAAGAATTTAGACCTCTTTGACAACCAGAAATCTTGCTTGTTTGTAGGTGACCAAATACTTATTTTCCACTCTAATTTGGAAATACATTCTTTAAAAATCAAACAATGTGATTTTTTCCCCCCCACATTCTGTCTCTCATGGTTGAGGTTTACCCATGTTGACAATTACAGGCCTCTCTAATCTTTTCAATTAGGAGAACTTGCACAATTGGTGGTCGACTAAATACTTATTTGCCCCACTGTATAACTATTTATATATGTTATCATATACTGTATATTTGTCTTTAATGAAAAAAACTGATTCAAGTTACAGTAGATATTTTATTATTATTGATAAAAAAATTAATAACTTGTGACCATGCTGCAGCTCAAGATTTGCCATTATTCTCATTATTCATCAGGAAGCCTACATGAGAAGGCATAATCACAAATGTTTTCAGTAAATCTGAAATCACACACCTGAGCTAATAGCCAAGATTTAATTCACTCTATTACAACTAACAAACTCTGTTAAAACTCAGGTAATGGATTACAGATGCACTGAGGACCATTCATAGAAAGTGCCCATCCTGTAGGTCAGGGGTGTCAAACTCATGATTTGCGGGCCACATTTATGATGATGATTATTATCATTAGATCTCAAGTGGGCCGGATTAGTTTATTTTTGGCCAAATAAGTTACATCATAGGCTGCCATTGACATCGCTCGACGTCAGATCCATTTTGAGTGGGTGGGGGCGAATGAACATTCGTTGTCAAGTCGCCTCCAAATCAAAATGGATGGGACGTCGAGTGCCGTCAGTGGCACTGGAAGATGAGCATTCACAGCCAATCCTAACAGCATAAGTGAAATGGACGTCTATCGTTGTCAATGGCAGGCAAGTAGTTAAAATTACAAGAAAGTGATTAAGATAATTACGGGTAACTTTTTGTATATTTCGTGTCATTTCCTGTTGATTTTTCAGACATTTCCAGGTCTCTTCCTTGTCAACTCAATGGCTACCATTGACTGAGCTAGATTTCCAATCCATTTGACTGGGAGGGGGCAAATCAACGAATGTAACTGCAGAACAACCCCACGGACCGGATTGGACCGCCTGGCAGGCCACTACTGTCCCGAAGGCTGTACATTTGACACCCCTTCTGCCCTTCAAGATCATCAACACCAGATAAATGCAACAACTCCAGTAGACTGAATTTGCTATTCTTGATGAACAAAAATGAAACATGTCACATGTACTATGCCATCATGCCTTTATTTGATCTTAACAATACCATATAAGTCTCTAAAATATGAATCTTAAATTGCAGGAATGGTTGGACTCTGTATCCATGGCAACAGCTGCCAGATGAGTAAAGTCATTGTGGCGTAGTTATCAGTGCTCATAGTGAATCATTGGCTGCTGCCACCATGTGGACGAACAATGGATTACAAAAACAAAAGACAAAGGAGGACATGACTGAACAGATTTGGGTGAAATGACGTCATCGTCACTAAACCACAATCAATATAAATTACACAAAAACAGCCTCCAAATCGCAGAATATTAATTCAACATGGTAAGGTTTCAATAGTCTGCCTCGACATTAATATCCATCAAATACCTTGTTGTCTGTATGTTATTACTAAATGAATACCCTGCCCAAAGCTCCCATGAAAAAAAAGGTGCCCCCCCCCCCCCCCCCCCAAATAAGAGTTTCAATGAAAGTATATCCACATACGACAAGAGAGCACCAAAATGACAATTTTTGCAGCACTACAAGGCTTTGAAGCTGTCCCTTTGCAGTGACATCAGTCAAATGAAAGGGACATTTTGATTTTCTGTGTCGCAGTTGGTAAAAAATAAAAAATCTTCAGACAGTGAAAAAAATGTGCCAAGACAAGCATTTAGGATATATCAAAAGGTGCTGTGGAACAACCCCAAAATTATGATTGCTGATAGACATCGGCTACCAGATTTGTCAAAACTGAGAAATGGCAATGTGACGACAGTCCAGGTAGAATCTTTGCACTGGTTTCCATTATTGCTATAAATCTAATGTGAAGGCGCCTTTCTTGGCACCCAAGGACACTGTGCATTACAGTATACCAAATTACAAAAAATATTTGAAAAGTATATCCAAGAATACAATAGGTTGTACAAAGTATAATGTAATTTAAATCTTCGCCATAACGTTCACCACATAAAACAGAAGCAAAAGTTGTAATTGTCCATTTGTAAAAAAGGCCAATATAACAACACAGTTTACAGTTTACACATATTGGGAATAAAATGAATAAGAAACTACCAGCAAGTGGTGACGTTGTGGTAATATAACAGCAGATGACTGACTTGATATCATATTGATGTAACAATGCAAAAAATGCTAAAATGTAATTGTGCAAATATTGCATATAAATTTAAATGTTTGGCAAATATGCAAGAGCCGTGCACATGAGCAAGAAAGTTTCAGTGCTGGTCTCACTAACCAGCCATGAAAATCACAATGCACTCTAGTAAATATTTCACATCTTGATGTTGTCTGGATATTCAAAACCAGTTCCCTTTGAAATTGGGGGAAAATAGGGGGAAATCACTTAGCTAAACCAGGTGAAAAAGAAGATTCCTCGAGTAAAGATGTTTTTCTGAGCCAGGAATTGTAGAATACCCTGGGCATTGTGAGAAGGCGCTTCATCGTGATATAGCACCCATTAACCATAATTTTCAGACTATAAGCCACTACTTTAATCCCCTCATTTTGAATCCTGGGGTTTATAGTCCAGTGCGGTTTATTTGTTGATTTAGTGGGTTCACAGGTAACACTTTATTTTAAAGCGGCGTCATAAGATTGCCATAAGACCGTCATAATTATGACATGACACTATCATGGGCATTAATGAATGCTTATGACCGAAGTCATTACGTGTCATCTGGCATTATGTCACTAACTCCATTTATGTCCAGCTCGGTTCTTTTACACCAATTCAAAAATGAAATAATTTGCTGGATGACACAAAATGACATCTGCCATCAGCATTCATTATTGCTGATGGCAGATGTGTCATGTCATAGGTATGATGGTCTTATGACAGTCTTATGGCACTACTGTCAAATAAAGTTTTACCAAATACCATAACTAGCAATTAATGAAACAACTGGAGCAGTAATTATAGAAATAAGCACAGAACATGAATTTCAATTGTTATTTATATCTATCGCTGCAATGCATGCTAGGAGGCATGTCGGACGACAACAGTGTTTACAGCAGGTGGCAGCAGAGGTTGACTGTCTCCTCCATGGGAGCACTGATGGCCAAATGAAGCTTCCTGAAGTAATGATGGTTCATGGTGGTTCATTTCGTCTTATGATGCTGCTGTCAAATAAAGTGGTACCGGTTAGCTTTTGGTGTAAATATCCCATAATACAGTGAGGACAGCTGCAGCTTATTGTCCAGCACGGCTTATCCATGAACAAATGCTGTTTTCGTGTCAAATTTAGTGGGTGGCGGCTTATACGCAGGTACGCCCTATAGTCCAAAAATTACGGTAATTGTTCAGTCACAACTCTCGCCTCTTCTTGCTTACTCACCAAAACAAATGCCAAAAAAATCTCTTTTTAACCTGTGATTATTTGGCCCACATTAAATGAGAAAACCTGTATTGCTACTCCTATAGACTTCATAATGATATTGACGGGTCAGATTACACCTTCACTGTGCCACGCCTTCAAGTAGTGGGACATCCCATAATCCGTCTCAGTTATTCAAAGTCGGTCGCAGCAAAACATGCGGCGATCCAATGACAGATTTAGGTTGAAAAAGTATGAAAGCTGGAAGAGTTGTCTCAGGAGTGATTTGTTCGAGGATTCTGGGTACCGGTAATTATTATATTTTTCGTTTTTTTCACAAGAATTTATAACGTAAAAAGCTCTTTGTTGTAAGGCTGCCGCCACATTGTCTATCACACTAGCATCATTCTTCGATATAGTTATGTAAAATAAATGCTAGCTGCACATTTGTTTGTTTTTTTTGTTGTTTTTAAAACTGAATTTACCGCAAATAGGAACATATTCTCGGCTCTCCCGTTCTCCCTCTGCGTTGTTGTGGAGACGACTTCCGACGCGCAAGAGTGACGTTGCTCGTTAAGAACACGTCACGCAAATAAATAAATCTGATTGCACGGATGATTTCGTTCGGGCTGGAGAGGCCAATAAGGAGCTGGGTCCCAGAAAATATAGCTGGGAAAGCGGTGAATCTGGAGTTCCAGGCTAGATTGAACCAGGTCCAGGAGATTTTGTAATCGGGATCTGAGATTTTTTCTTTTGGCGGATCTCGGTGATCAGCAGTTACATTTTTAATTGAACATAACATGACGCTGTTAAAAAGTGACTAGTTTGGAAGATTTTGAACAGTCCCTCAAACAGAGTTCTGATTTTCAAACAGTTTATTACACTTCATTTGAGATAAACAATAACACTAGTCACACAAAGAAAATTGCACATACTATACACAAAATGTGCTTCATTTTTGGAACACTCGCTAGCTTAATGCTAATAGTCAGTGGGAAATTACCGTATTTTTCGGACTATAAGTCGCACCTGAGTATAAGTCGCACCAACCATAAAATGCCCAACGAAGAGAAAAAAACATAAGTCGCACCCGAGTATAAGTCGCATTTTTGGGGGATAAAATCCAACACATAGAACAGATATGTCATCTTGAAAGGCAATTTAATATAAAAAAAAAAAAAAAAAAAAAAAAAAAGAGAACAACATGTTGAATAAATGTGCAGTGTACAGTGCATGAACAACGAAATGCGAATATACTGTCCTCACCAGGACACTACGGCTAGGTCCTGGCTATACAGCGAACTCCCAAATGACGATGCTGGACGTCCGTATAATTTGCTGAATCAATTTGGTCCTCGATACCAAACAGGATCGCATCAACGTAAATAAATGATAATTAGGTTGTTTTACATTAATGACATAAGCGTTTAGCATGCGTTCGCTAGCATTAGCACATCGTTCAAACACCCACACAACTGGCTCTAAGTGTCCGATCGCGGGTGGAAAACACACAACAACAACAACAGAAAAGATGATACACGCGGGTGACAAACACACAACAACAACAACAGAAAAGATGATATACACAGGCGTTCCCTCTGTAGAGATATTTTAAAAGCATAAACAATGAACGTAGGTTCGCAGCCATGTTTCTCTCTCGCTAACTCACCCACTCATTCAAAGCTAACGTACAGTAGCTGTCCGTCTTCTTCTGGCGTGTGAGCGCTCTTCATGTAAACAAGTGCGACTGCGCCCCCACGTGGGCGTGAAAGTGCCACAAACCAAAAGCATGCATTTCAATATTAAAAAAAAAAGTCAATAATACAATTGAACACACATTGCCAAAGGCAGAACGCGAACGTGGCCATAGCTATTTAGAGTTATTCAGATAACTATAGCATAAAGAACATACTAACAAGTTTACCAAACTACCAGTGTCACTCCAAAACACCAAAATAACATGTGAAATGATATCATAATGTGTTAATAATTTCAAAAATAAGTCGCTCCTGAGTATAAGTCGCACCCCCAGCCAAAATATGAGAAAAAAAAAACGCGACTTATAGTCCGAAAAAATACGGTACCGTTCGAGCGGTAACAATGAATATTCACACGCAAAGGCCTCGGAAACATTCAAAGACAACTAAAACAACACTCAAGAGAATATGGTCTTGTATGCTGTTAAAAATAAGTTATCAAATGTCGAATAAGGGAAAAAAAAGAAAAGTTATCAACATGGCATTCTTTCATGGAGTAATAATACCCACGCTTCTCTTCCAAGTTCTGCCTCTCAGCAGCCAAGGTGTTCACATACTCAAGGCTGTCTATTAACTGTATTTTTGAGGGAATTTCTTATGTTTTCAATTTTTTGGTCCGCTTCATGTAGTTCTTTGCTATTATTTACTCTGTATGTTGATATAATGTCGCAATCACTAAATATAAAGAAGATGCACATTTTAAAGAATTGGTGTTTGAAAGAGTGTCTTACACCTGAGGGGGCAGTTTTTCTTTCAAAGACCCTTATTTGTGATCCAAAGTTGTTCTGGTATTGTGGAATAATAAAAATGTGTTTTATCATGGAATTTGTAATTTTGTACATTTGGCTCTACTATTTCAAATATTGACTATGAGAAGTGACGTTTGCAAGATGCAGAGTATTCACTGCCCCAATTTTCTTTTCAATATTTACTTTATTTTTGAATAACATGTTAAACTACTATTTTTATGTATTTGTCGCTGATTATTGAAAACTATCAGTAAAAACAAAACAAAAAAATGTAAAAAGAATGTGAAAAGAATTGAGATTGGAAGATGGAAAGAAAAAAAATGGTGATCTTTTTTTGCCAGTACAGTGGTACCTCTACATACAAAGTTAATTCGTTCCAGGACCTTGTTTTTGTAAGTCGAAATGGTCGCATGTCGACCAGGATTTTCTCATAAGAATACATTATTATTCCATTAATTTATTCCACAGCCCAAAAACCTACACTAAATCCTTAATACTGCTGGTACAATTACAAATGGCAATTACACATAGCAAAACACAATAATTATAAATAAAAATAGGAATAACAATATAATTATAATTCCTGTAATAATGTAACGAATTAAGTTTTAATGTGGCTGACGTTTTTTTTCTGTACCTGAACGCACCACGTGACTGACGTGACACAGAGAGGAGCGGTGTGGTTGAGTTGACTTCCACTTTCAATGTTTTCTTGAGTACAGTCAATTTCGGCGGACAGCAGGCGTTTTGTGTTGGATATGTTTTGAAATAAATGATAAAAACCTGATAAAGCTGGCGATTTCTTTGGCGATGTAACCACAATAATAATTGTAAACATAACGTATAAAGACTGGCGAACGGCGGTCGGTGGAGGAACGTGGAAATGTATTGTTGAGCCAGTTCACGGATGCGCACCCCACGCTCATATTTCTCTATAATTTTCATCTTCATTTAGAAGGTAAGTATCACCTTTTTCCTTGTTTCACCACACACCAACCTTTTTGAACCTGTGTTGATTTCTCTCACAAGAAAGTCAGCCGTGCGTCCGTCTGCGGTGGTGTCATGTCGTCGTATTTCGAGCATGTCGTCGGATGGAGAAACAAACGGCGAGTCAAATTTTACGTCGGATGTCGAAAAGATCGTGTGCCGAAGCGATCATATGTCGAGGTACCACTGTACCTCAAAGAGGTTTATGCCAGAGTTATAAGATGAAGTTTAGGAAAGCCAAAGAGGTAAGGCAAGCTACACTGATATTTTATTTTTAGCTCCAAAATCTCCAGAGACCACTAAACACTAGAATGAACCATGATTAACCCCTTTAATGCAAACTTACTCTCAGCACCAGCTAATAATGTGATTGTCATACTAATGTATAAGCTAGTTGGAAGCCAGTACTTACAAGGTTAATTATGGCTCCATTGGGGGCACTCCCCATTGACAAGACAGTATTTCAACGCCAACATATTAGTCTCATGTGACAAGCAATCTCATTGGCTGCCGGATTTAATGCAGGCCTGCAGCTAATAATCTAGTTCAGCACTTTGAAACAGAGAAAGATTTTTTATCCAGACATGTCATGAGAGAACAGTGATCAAAACAAAGTATGTCACAAGCATGTAAAGAAAAAGTATGTATCAAATTATGCGGGACAGACTGTTAATGGTTTTAAAAGACTTATCTAGGCAATGGAAATGTGATAGTGAAGTGTATACCGTATTTCTCGGGCTATGAGTCGCCGCTACCCTACTGCTTTTACTAAGCAGCTTATTTATGGGTTTTTATTTATTTTGATGACTGAGATTCATATTTTCTTGTTAAAAATTTACTTTTGAACGTGTTCAAAGTCTGACAACTAGAGCGAGTACTCAACAATCTTGAGTTCCCATTGGTACCCATGCACATTCAGCGTGTATTCTATTCTGTAAATGCACCCTTAGCTAGTGATAACTCCATAGGCTCCATTTGTGAAAAAATTTGATAATTTCAAGTGCATGCTGACTGTTGTCAGGAGAGGACCCTTTCTGCCACTACAGAAGATCCATTGTAGTGGATAATTAGACATAACTTAAAAGAATGGATATCCCAATTTTGCCATGACATGGCTCTTGACTGCTACACAAACACCGACAAACCTTCCTAGTTCCTTTGTCAGACCATCAAAAACTCTGGGATTTCATCTATGAATAAGACTTATCTGATGCAAAATGCCACTATAAAAGAATTTTTTAAGAAGGATGGATTGCCGTTGTTTTCTACGACAGTAGAACGCTATGCTAGCACCGATTAGCAGTTTTTAACCAGTGGTCTGAGGACTTAACAAAGACTGATTCCAACAGTGTGCTACAACAAAGATGCTAAGCTAGGGTTAGCGCAGATAGCCATTAGCCCTTAGTCTATCAAATGATGTGGTGGGGATTTTTAACATGACTTCTTCCTCTTCAAGCTTAGACTTTCCGAATATTGTGATATGTTGTCATTTTTTCTAAGGTTTCACACTGCCTAAGAGAACGTGAGTGGGAGTTGTGATGTTTGGCTACCCCAAGTCACAGACCACTGCATATGGAAGACACAACGTGGCACGTTGATGCATGTTTATTTGGTTCGTAAAGATAATCAATAATCAATCGAATACTGTATTTCTGTCTACCATTTGTCTATGTAAATATCCCATATTAAGACATGGACACCTGTGGCTTCTAGTGAGGTATGGCATATATAGACAAGTTTCCTGAAACATGGGCGGCGCCATCTTTGATCATTTCTGCTCCGAACTTCCAGTTAAGACAGTATAACATGATGTGTGGTTGAAGTAAGCCGTGTGTTGACAAAGTTAAAACTGCTAAATCAAACCGGAGGAACCCACGGAGTCTCCAAAAATGGATTCAGCACAACGTAGAGAGACTAAGACTTTCTGTGCTGTGCGTGAACACCTGGAAGCACCTATATGTATGGTTGGACGTAGAATGTTTTGAACCGCGTCCATTTTCAAAGCCCCAGTGTGGATCTACCTCGCCATACGCCTTAAATCGAAACCAGCTGCAGACAATAAGTTAAGGATGTGCTTTAAAACTAAGTACTGTATATACCTAAAGGATTGTTCTTATCACTTCGGCGATCATTCGTGGACAAAATAGTAACAGCCTTTGAGCCTGTGTTGACATGAGGTGTAGATTGATACGCCGGCCCTTGAGTGACCAAAATGAGGTGAAATTACAAATAATATTACAGTTGCCGAATGAAGAAGGGCTTACACAGATTTTGTTGTTACAAGGAAATACAAGGTACGTATATACAAAAATAGTATGTCATTCTTTTTTATTGCAGATATAGATCGCAATAAAACATTTCGACCACATAATTCCATTTCTTGTTTTATTTAAAACGATTGGTGAATGTGCAAAACAGGTAAATCACAATTTATAAAATTATTAGAAAAATATTAACAAAGATGGAGCATAAGTCGAGCCTTCCATTATCAAAGTAGAACGCACAGTCTTGATATATGTACATCGACGTACAGTAAGTGTCGTTGTCAGGCACATCAATTTGTCTTCCCTTGCCTAACAGCGTTTTCCACCTGTAAACAAACTAACAAAAAACTTGCATTTATGCCTTTTCATAATTGTGCCATCCTAAACGTACCGATTACCAACAGGCTAGCAGCAGATAGCATGTGTTGCAGCCACAGCAGTACAGTAGCTGTAGTAAATAATATTAAAAACAGTTACAATCATCATCGTAATAACAATATCAAAGACAACAAGTCGTTTCATGCGCAAGATTTTAGCTTTAGTATTTTTTGCGCACCGGACGCATGAAAATTCAGGGATAGGAAGAACATACCTTCAATAACGGCAACATGGCCACATAAAGTCTTTGTGGTGGTACGGGCTTGGTTTCACATCTGCCTTCATGAACATGTCCTCCCATGTCGTGATGATGGCAGATGGATGCGGTATTTACAAAAGGTCTTTTTTGAGGGATTTTGATGAGTAATGATACTCCAGCTCCACTGTTGCTTTGGATGGAGAAATTTTAAATGTAAGTCGCGAGCAGAAATGCGGAAGTACCTCGGAAACTTGTCTATACGGATTTTTCTTTTTTTTCTTTAACTTTGTGGGACTTGGGCAGTGTGGCTCATGGTTAGATGTGCTCTATTGTCTGGAAACTATGGTACATTTTATCAGATATCACTCATTAAAATGTTTTGAAATTCAAAATTAAAATATGACAAGGGAAAACAAGTGAACGTGAAGTCTTCTGTACATGAATCTGTTATGTCATGTCAAATTGGCTATAAGTGTGAATGTGAGTTTGAATAGTTGGGTAATAATGGTGGAAGACGACTCCAAGGCGTACGCCACCTCTTGCCTAACGTGGGCCATACTCCAGATCACTGGCAACGCTAAAGAGATGAGAAGTACAAGAATGGATGGATGGAAGCTGTGAAATTGGTTCCATAACTCTGCCACCAGAGGGTGTATGTCGCTCAGGATCTGAGGGACAGTGGACAGTGTGGCCCTGCATAAACTGTTTACTAGTAAATCAGCTCATAGTTGTTTCTCCAATAGATGACATTCAAATCTTTACCCAAGATTTTTTTTTTTTTTCATCCTAAATTGTGAATTATTTTACCAATTCTAATTAGTAACAGGAAGGAAAGCAATAAATGTACTGTATAATATGGAAGGGAGTTGTGGTCATATAGGTACCTTCTCATTTATACTTGTAGCTGCAAACTAATAGCATTGTTCTAAGTTGCTGGGATATTGACTTGTCTGTTAAGAGCTCCAAAGGTTTAAACATGTCTCACCAGTTCTATTTCACCCCACTGAAAATTGACTTTTAGGCAGCCGAATACTGTAGTACTTCTGAGTTGAAGCTTCTCATCCTCCACTTATTTTCTCTTCTGCTTATGTAATCCCTGGCTAATGACCCCCAAAATATTTTTTTATCAGCAGCACCCTTTGAGCCTAAACACCCACCTCTAGTCATCACCCTTCACATGTCCACCTCTCCCATGCCATGAAAGGGCACAACTGACCCAGTTTTCAATCGTCCGTCACCATGTCACACTGCTGACTCAAGACTCGCTCAAGCTGTTGTGTGAACACACAAACACACATAGCCTTGTTCATGCGCATGAGTACATTTGGCAACACACGCATACAAAAGGGACTTTAAATTCTCCACATCTGCTCGCTTATCTAAATTTAGAATGAGGATAGCAACACCAACTCATACTCACATGAACAAGCATAAATGGGAATTAAATGGAGAAAACATGTTAAAAAGGTAAACCATCTCTTCATTCACTGCATCAAAGAATGGACCCCTCACTTCTGCCATTATATTCCTATATTATTTTCCATACGGTTGTCTCTATTAACATCACTGTCTACTACAATCTGGAGGATAAGGGGAGAAACTAAGAAAATGAACAAAAAAAGGCAAACATTAATATCCACACAGAGCTGTACAGTGTTGTTGGCTAATGTGGGAGCAGTCACTGCTGATTACATCCACAGTCCTTTCTGGGTCAGCATCAGGCAACACTCATCCAGCGCCACATCCCTTCACAACCTACTCCAGGCCAGACATGGAGGCACGCGCACACTCGCACACAACAATTAGGTTATATTAACTTACAGCCGCCAAAAGCGGCTGATCAGTAGTGATGTCCTTTTTCTATACAGATTTGCATTCAGTCTTTGTGATATAAAACTAGATTTAAATTATGGCGTGAGCCACAGCATCTACAGAGCCTTCATCTGGTTAGCAGTGAGGCAAAATAAAAAAGAAGCCCACACTGTTAGGTAATCAGCCCTATGTATGTTTGCCTACATGCATTCTGTCATGCATCTTTTTCTACGATATACCTCTGCCTTCACATTAATGCGCTCTGAAAAGTTCCAATCTGTGTTTTTCACATTCCACAGATGTTGTCACAATGAATCCATGGGGTGTTCTGTCTATCCCAGCCCTTTAGGCAGCAATGCACAAAATGTATAGAATTTCCTCAGGAAGGATAATTATCAGTTTTTTTGTTTTGTTTTGTTTTGAGAATGAAATGAATTATAACCTACTGCAAATTGCATTGGCTCAAGAAAACAAATAGGGCAACCAAAACTAATCAATTAATCGACAAAAAAACGATCACTATATAATTGGACAACTATTCTGATAATCGATTAATCATTTACAGTCACTGTTTACCTCATAATTGTCTACATCCTCATATTTCAACCTCTCAACACTGTATTGATTTATGGAGTCCTCAATGAAAGCAGACTACTAGTCCTTATAATCAATTAAAACGAGACATTTGCTAACATCTATTTTTGATAACAAGCGACGGACCAAGCAAGTAACTAAAAAAAAAAAATTAATAATAATTTCACTTTATCTAAAAATAATCATTTGTATATGTAAAATAAGTGACTTATAGTTGGCATGAAGTAAACCCAAAGCAGCCGTCTACGTTTTAATCAAACTAGTAACCCTTAAATGCAAATCATAAAATATTTTTCACGAAGGTTGGATAGTACATTACTCCTCTCCTACGTAATATTACTTAATTATTGTTTATTTTGATTTAAAAATAATTGTAAACAAAAAATAAAATAAAATAGAAAAAAAAGGTTAATCAACAGAAATGGGGGAAATATTCCTTTGAGTTTTAACGCAAACTAAATTTGTATCATTTGTAAATTTGTAAAAAAAAAAAATTAAAAAAAAAAAAGAAAGAAAAAAAAAGAAAAAAGAAAAAGAAAATTGATAATGACAGCTACAAATGTTAAGAGACTCCAACAATTATTATCTTTTTTTTTTTTTTTTTTTTTGTTAAAAACCACCTTTCTCTGTTCGGTCAATCATATTGACATGCAACAGCATCAACAGTGGTACCTCTGTACTGCCCAAAACTGCATTTCCTTGTGCACTGCCCGACAGCCAGCTAACACTGAATGCACTTCCATTAACCGCAAGGCATGGTCTTTTCTTTCTTTCATGTGAAGACACTCATCTTAATATTGTGAAACTATAACACTGAAACATACACACATTCAATTCTCGATACACTACAACACACTTATATACACAACTATTATATCACAACTTGCTTGGGCTACTACTAGCCCCAAGCATTGGCTGGCCTCTACAACACAACAACAACTTAAGAAGTTTTATACATATGACCTTCACCACAGAGGTATACATAAACTGCGCATCAATAGGTTTATACCGTGCATCAATAGGTTATTGGAAATGTAAAATACTTGCATATATTTCCGAGGCATAAATGTAGCAGAAAGCACGAATGAGTGCCAATGCAACCGACAGACAGCGCATGTATCTATGTATGTATGTATGTATGTATGTATGTATGTGAATGAGCCTGGGAGCCAAGCTGCGTCACAAAATAGATGCAATAAATTATTTTGACTGACTGGGTCTCCGATCTTGCATCGCCCCGTGGCAGTTCCTGGGCGTTCTCCTGCCTCCGCCTTCCCCTCTCTTCTCTGGCTGGGCGTCCGCCCTGCGCTCCGTCGCGGGTCGCTGGCTGGGCGCCGGTGTATCAGCGGGGTGTCGCCTGCA
Organism: Corythoichthys intestinalis; assembly: GCF_030265065.1. Taxonomy (NCBI): domain Eukaryota; kingdom Metazoa; phylum Chordata; class Actinopteri; order Syngnathiformes; family Syngnathidae; genus Corythoichthys; species Corythoichthys intestinalis. The sequence continues at coordinate 36,374,465 of NC_080403.1, read as the reverse complement.
CCGGCGGGGGACCCTGCCTTGCCTGGGGCTTGGTGGGCCGCTGGGGGTCCCGTGGCGTGCCGTGCCGGTTGGGGGGCTGTGGCTGTGGCTCGTGGCCCGGGTGGGCGGGCGGGGGTGGGTGTAGGCGTGGGGTTGGTGATGCGTCCCCTCCTGCCATCCCTGAAGGCCGGTTGATGGGCGCGCGTGTGGCCCGGGGGACCACCCTGGGTCCCGGGGGGGGACGGTGGCTCCTTTGCTGGGCGGCGGGAGGAGGGATGGGCGGCGCATGGCCCCCCCGCCCGCCCTCCCTCCCTCCCTCCCCGGGCTGGCTGGGTGGGGGCCGTGGCCCTGGGTTGGCGCCCGCGCGGTTTCTCCGCCCGTCTGCGTGGCTGTCGCGCGCCCGGTGGGGCTTGCGTGCTGCTGGATGTGGTAGGGCATGCTTGGGTTGGGGGTTCCGGTGCCGGGATTGGCGATGCGGCGGCGTAGGGTTGGTCGCCAACGGGCTTACACTCATAAGAGATTCACACGATTACTGGGTTCTAGATCACAGAACTGATTTGTGTACACTCTACCCCTTTCAATCACTTAGCTTATAGTCTTATAGACACCCCCACCCCCATTCTCCTCTTTCACTGGCCAATTGGCCCCCACATGGTGTAAACCGGAAATCTCGCTGACGATAGCACCAGCATATTAGTAACTAGTTTAGATGTTCAATGTATTTCTTGTTGTTTTTGTGTTTCTTTTCTTTCTTCTCTTGTATTTCTTTTCTTCTGTCCCCCCATAATCCCTTCCTGTTCGCTGCTTTGTCATAATAAAAAGGTATTTTGAATGATCACAATGGGAGTATGTCAGACTCTCCATGTGAAACATTAAAACTGTTCAGAATCCGGGCACTTAGACTTCCATTCTCTGTGTCAAACAGCTGAACAGGACAGGTTTTTAAAAAAAAAAAAAAAATTCTGACTGACAGGTGGCAGCAACACACTGCAAATGGTCAACTGGTTTCCCACACTTGTGCATGTAGCCCGCTCAACCTCTACTTATGAATGCCTGTACATAAGGAATGATCAGGTTAAGACTGTTAAAAAAAAATCAGGATATAGAAGGCAAAAATACAGTATGAGCTGCTACTTGCAGCCTCCAGGGTTTACTGAATGTAACATATTTATAGCTGCTCTGCCATTTGCTATTGCCTAGCATCTTCCTGGCATCCAATTGGCTAAAAGGGACCTCTACTGTATGTGTGTATCCCAGCGTCCTCTTCATTCGCTACTCGTGTTCCGACAGCTTTACGTGAGTGTAATAACTTTTATTATTTGTTTACATTATGCACAACTCTCATTTTATTGCTATTGAGCAACGATCTAATAGAAGCATATATTTGTTACATGTTTTAATGCATTTTTATGCTTTATAAAAGATATATGTCTGAATTTTGGGAGGGAGCGGGGGGGACTACTAATGGAATTTTGAAACTACTTCCAGAACCAATTAATCTCGTAAGTATTTGATGCCATTTTCTCTTTCTGAGAACAGGAGATACAGTCTCTGTAATTGTGTATAATTTGTACCACCCCAGTACCGTTAGGTGCAGAAAGACTAAACTCTGAAGCATTCTACGAGCTTGTGTGTACTGTAGTGTAGAGATCAGCAAGTGTGTCATGAAATAAGATGTTTGGACGACACAGATTAGATTTTTACAAGTGAGCAGGCGCTTCACTGGCAAATAGAACCTAAACAGCATAGAAAACATACAGAAGCAGATTGGTGTTTTTTTTTCTTTCCAACAAATACTGCTGGAGCCAGTCTGATGCCGCCAGCCCTTACTGAGCTTTAATCCCCCACAGCCTTTGGGGCTTGATTCCAAACTATGATGACGACACAGTGACAATGAGACACACCCTTCTCCGTCACAGCTTTACTGAAAATGTTTTTGTCAGAATTAAACACACATCTAGTTTCCAGGATACTTAACGTATTATGATTGTGAATGACCTTTTTTAGTGACTGTTTGATTGTATTGTTAAATAAGATCATAGAGATCATAACACTGATCATGAAAATCACAACAAAATTGTTAGAAATATATAAATTATCTATTCGAAAGCTGAGAAATGAAGTCGACCCAAACATTTGGTTGACACACAAATTTTTTCCCCCGGATTTCCACCTTTTGTTTTTTCACAAGGACATGTGCATTCCAAACTCTCTCTTGACAGCCCACTGAGCCACGGCCATTTCACAGTCAATGATTCTAAGTTGGGCATATTGTGCAGTGATTTCACGTGATACTGGCAATTTAGACTGAAATAGGACAAGTCCTGTCACGTTCCCAATTTATTTACTCAATCACAACCCACAACACTTTGACTTGTAAGCGAGCATACCACAACCACAATGTTTGGATGCCTGACAAAATGCTAACATTCCTTCTGGTGTTTGTGCTAGTTTGATCTATATAAGACAAAAAGCATGTCCTTTGTATTCATTTGCGGTCAACACTTGGCCATGTGTTCAACTACTGTATATCCAAGTGGAGAAATAGGAGATGAACAGTAGTCAAAAGATGTCAGAGTTAGCAGTGGAATGCAATCTGCATCCTAGCTGCACCCATTAATTCAGCCATCTTTTATAATGATTACCTAGTGTAGGGCTACGCCAAGTGGTGGATCATATTCCCATGGACTACATTCAATTACAGAGCGAGCGCATTTAGTGAGAATTGAATCCACTATGCAAACCAATCTTACAGTAACAATGACACATTTGGTCTCATCAGAGTTGAAGGGAGGAACCAAAGTAAATGATTGAAGTGCTTCAAGGCGAATAATGCAGGCAAGGTATTATAAATGGGTGGAGGGGGTTGTAAAAGAGGGAGGGTGAGTAAGGTAGAAGGGCTTGGTCTAATGCCGGGACATGGGGTGTACTGCAGATGAGCCCCAACTGCTTAACCTGTGGGGCGAATACGCTTAGTGGACAGGAACTACACAAATGAAAAATTACCTCAGGCCTAGTTTTCCATCATGCAGTACAATTCAACCTGTCGTGCGAGGGTTTGACTGAACCCATGAACCTTGTTCCCACGAGAACGTATGTAAATCCGACAGCGATAGTTACAACAGCTTTGTAAGGTAAAAAGCGCTTTTGTGACTGTAACAAAAAATTAAAGGTCAATAACAGGGGGTAATCAAGATTTTTATTACTAAAATGTGACTGCACATTACAATAATTCCTTAGTGAACACCAATTTGTCAAGGGTAATTCATTCCGGACCAGTGTTAAAATATTTCGTCAACTAACAATTTTTTCATGACTATGACGTCACAATGACGCGCTGAAGACTAAAACATAACGACATGGATGCCAGTTGTCATCAGACAACACAAGAATGAATCATAAATTCACAATGTGTGACATTCTATTATTGTATGTGTAGTTAGAACGCATTTAGCAATGTTTGGTTGTGTCACTCATGTTACGTGCTGCACCCGCTCCCCTCGCCCCACACACAGGATTAAGAGTGTGCCCATTCCAGGCTCCTTTTGTGAAATGTGTCAGGTGCTGTTTGGCAAGTTTTGTTTTCCTATCTTGGCTATGCCATGTTGCTTTAGCCATTAAAGGTCTGTGCTGATTGATCATCACTCACTAACGTTAACTTGTAGCGTTAGCATAGCATTCGCGTTAGCATTTGCATTTAGCGTGGTGACTCGATGTCTTCTTAAACTCTTGGATAACATTTTACATGCAGTTTGTGGCGTCCATGTGAGTTTAATTGCAAATAATGTGGTTTCCCAGCTAAGTGTGTATTATCATCATGATAATGGTGATGCCCCTGTAGACTACAGTTATGTGCTCGTCTGTCATGTTCATTTGAAATTGTTGGAAACCTTTTATTTATTTATTCGTGGACTAAAAGTTTTGAAGTTTATCGACGAACACATTTCGAGAATTGTCGTCTAAGACGAAAAAGAACACATTATGAAATGACTTAAATATTAATAATAATTTGTCCAGTAGAATAAGACTAAGACAAAAATTAAAATAGCTGCCAAAAACAACACTGTTCCAGACCCATTTGCTATATTGTTACCACTCCTAAGCACTTTAAACACATTTAAACATAAAATATTAGGAATCCTGCATTCTCTCACGCATAGAAGCAATGTATCCCTCCATCAAGATGTTATGTTTAACTATGTTATTTTATTTAAGGCAAGTCTACTATCTTAATGCTAAAATTTAATGTTAAAAGCCAAAGACAAGCTAATGGCAGTTAGCATAGTTGATAGTCTAAGAAAATTATAAACCTTCAAATAACATACTCGGCGAATCAAAAGTACAGTTTTGTTTAACAAATGGGGCTGTGTTAAACTAAAAAATAACCTGCAAGATTTATACCACGATGTGTTATGTAATGTTCTTTTTGTTAAAATTGAGCTTACAAAATTGGTATCGAGAAAATTATCATTCAGGAACCGGTATCGAAATGAAGGTACTGGTATGGGTTCAAGTATCTAAAAAAAATTTTTTTGATAGCCAGTCATAGGTACAATGCTGTCTACAGGAGCTTTTAGCAATCTTGGCCATTACTTCCAGATTAATACTTACAGTTGAAGCCAGAAGTTTACATATACAGTGTAAAATCACACATTTATTTTTATTTGTCCCATCGTCTGAAGTAAAGTCAGTCTAAACCTTTCCTGTTTCAGGTCAGGCAGGATTACTGAATATATTTAATTTTGTTAAATTCCACAATAATGAATGAATTTCTAAAAGAATTGTATTATTTTTTTGAGGTTGAAAGTTCACATACACAAAAATTATTGTCTTTAAAGAACACAGCTTTTATATTTTTTAATGCAAAATTATATTGGCTAAAGAGCCTACAAAGAAAGAATCCACAAAAACAGGAACATCAAAGAAAAGCAGAAGCTTAGTAGAAACATATTACAGGATCAATACACTGGACATTGTGTCCACCTCTGACTGATGTGCTGACTGGAACTAATCACATTCACATATTGACCAACTGCTCGGATCTCCTGCAGCTCAAGTAAAGCCTACAGAAAAGGGCACATTCAGCATAAAAAAAGAATTAAAAAAAAATAAGGCACAAGGCCCAAACTGACAGGGCAAGCCACAAATAAGGAAAAGGACAAGCACACAACACTCAGAGGTAGGGTTGCCAACTTCCTGAAAAAAAAAAGAAAGAAATAATAATAGAGCCTGCCAGCCCAATAACAGTCAACCATTACTTTTTGTATGTGAAAAGTGTTTTTTCTAATTATTATTATTACTATTTTACTCCAAACTGAATTAAGTACATATCTGAGTCATATAAGCCCACCAAAGACAATAATTATCAGCAATGTATTTTTAATTGAAAAAATACTAAAATTAAAATGAACATCCGTCATGCTGAATTTAAAACTGTATAATTTAACCCTTAAGGTCCTGAACGTTTTTTGCGTGTATTTGTATGTAAATTTTTGACAGTTTTTTTTTTTTTTTTTTAAAGCATGCAAGCATTAACTCTGAGGTAAACTTTTATTTTAACAGCTTAGGTGCGTTCAGTCCCCTCAGCAATAACAGTTACAGTGGTATGAAAATGTATCTGAACCTTTTGGAATTTCTCACATTTCTGCATAAAATCACCATCAAGTGTGATTTGATCTTTGTCAAAATCACACAGATGTAAAAACATTTGTAGGTTTTCATATTTTAATGAGGATAGTATGCAAACAATGACAGATGGTGGGAAAATAAATAAGTGAATCCTCTGCCTAAGGACACTTAAAGAGCAATTCAAACCAATTTTTACCATACAATTTAAGTCAGGTGTGTGCCCAATCACTGGTGAGTGGTTTAAAGCTGCCCTGCCCACTATAAAACACACACCTGGTAAGAATTGTCTTGATGAGAAGCCTTGTCTGATGTGCATGATGGCTCGGTCAAAAGAGCTGTCTGAAGAAGACCTGCGATCAAGGATTGTTGATTTGTATAAAGCTGGGAAAGGATACAAAACCATCTCTCAAAGTTTGGATGTTCATCAATCGACAGTCAAAGAAGTTGTCTACAAATGGAGAGAGTTTGCCACTGTTGCTTCTCTCCCAAGGAGTGGCCGTGCACCAAAGATACACCAACAGTCCAGCGCAGAATACTCAGAAAGGTAAAAAAGGACCCTAGAGTGTCTGCTAAAGACTTACAGAAATCACTGGCACAGCCCAATATCTCTGTGCACGCATCAACTATATGTAAAACTATGGCCAAGAATGGTGTTCATGGGAGGACTCCACTGCCGTTTAAAAAAAAACATTATTGCTCACTTAATGTTTGCAAAAGGGCAAAATATTAAATGTGATGGTTCACTTATTTTTCCACCTTCTGTCATTGTTTGCATACTATCCTCATTACAATATGAAAACCTATAAATGTTTGGGTGGTTTTAGTTAAAGCAGACACTTTTTTCATCTGTGTGATTTTGACAAAGATCAGATCACATTTGATGGTGTTTTTTTTTACAAAAATGTGAGGGATTCCAAAATGTTCAGATACTTTTTCATACCATTGTACGCAAATGATCACCCCCAAATATGATGTGGAATTCCAACTTTTCCGAAATTGACAGAACACAAAAACATTCATACATATTCCCACATATTCTTCAAAAAAGGTGCATACTAGTATTCATTCGGTCTACAAATACAACACTATTTTCTATTTTCGTGATAATACAGAACAAAGCGCGTCCCTTGTAAGCGTAATATGGGACGCGCACTTTTGTTTCTAATACCGGCTGATTCAGTTTTTCAAGGGAAAGTTGGCAATCCTAATAACAGGACAAACATAAGGTACACTTGTAGACTAAAATAATGTGCCCAGCCGTCATAACTAGCGATATTTATTGTTGGCGATTTAAAGAATTTTTTTTCAGTCTACTTTGTATATCCAAAATAGTCAACAGTAAATGACAATTATTACATTAGTCCTCCACTACATAGTGTAATGTAATGCCATTGCGACAGGCTCTGGCAAGTCTCAGAATTTGTGAGATTTAAATGTGGGTCATGGAGAAACCAACTTGTTTTAATTCTTTTGTGAGGGCTTATGGTGTTATGTTAGCACTCTAGCAAAGTCCTGGGCCCAGTCAAAAGCCGTAGCATTAATTTAAGCAACGCTCAAACCAAAGACCCATGGCTAACACTACATGGAGAAGTTGCTGTGGCTTATAAGAGTGTTTACCTTGGGAGCTGGTGTGGCAGAAAAAGAGGTGTACAAAGCCAAACTATCAGCTTCTAAAAGAGGAAGATAAACATCAGGCCTCACGAAGACTGACACCACATGAAAGGCCTTGATGCAAACACGCAGCCACAGTTGGAAATTGTATACGTGTCTGGAAGCGATGCTAAATGATGTAACACAGAAGTGAAGTAATTTTCGTAGGTGAAAAGTGTCGGTGCCAAAACAATATGTAAAACACGCACACACACAAAAATAACCACCATCTACCACAAATCAATGCCAATACGTACTACTAAAATTTATTTCAGTTGGATTACTGGGGGGAAAAAAGACAACACAATAAATATTCAGGATGAGAACATTCTAAATATTGTAGAGGAAGAAATAGAAGTGGAAAAAATGCCCAGAGGATATGAGCCACAGAATGTTGGATGTCAGAAAAAAAGGAGAGTGGGTGAAACGGGTGATAGGGTAGTTTGTGCCTCCAAATTCTTTTACCAGCTCCTATCTTTTTTTAAATAGACGGATTTTAGAAGAGTTTTAAATTTCATCTCATATGTTGCCCTCAAAATTATCGTGGCACTTTTTAAAACAGAATTCACTGTCAATTTATATGCAAATCACTTTCAATCAGTATTTGCTGCTTGAGAGCAGTGAGGTGTGCCTAACCCTCAAACCACCAGAGGACTTATTTCTGTACCCACAAGAAGATGACTTTTTAAGTGAAAAGAGCATGTCTAGCATTTGTCTACTTTATTATTACTAGCAACTCGTTTAACAAATAAATATTTATATATATTTTACATTATATGCTAATTATATACAGGCATAGAATTATAAAGTAATAGTTTAAATAATTTATAGTTCGATTTGAGAAAAGTCAACATTGATTGCTTTATCATTTTTAACTTAGTCCTATGCATAGTAGAGCTGTCCCGACTAGTCGACGTCGATGACGAAAATGCGTCGATGAGCACAACATCTCTTCGATGGTTAATGAAGGGGTAAAAAAAAAAAAATATATATATATATATATATATATATATATATGCGTGGAAAGTTGAGAATCGCACACGCTCAGTAAGTAATAGGGGAAAGCGGCAAAAAGCCAAAAAAAGCTCACGAGAGTGGCCAAAACATTGACTTATTTCAACAAAACAAAGGAGGTTACACTGTTGTGTCCTGTCTCTTCAATGCCAAGCTTGGCTGCACGTCGGCCATGAATGAACACCTAAAGCGCCGTCAACCAGTTGTAATTTTGGAAGACGACAGGAGTCAACAAGCTGGCAGATCGTAAGGCCATCTAACTAACTAACGACATTTTTTAATTAAAGTTTTTAAGCCTGTCGCGATATGCACGGTAAATAAAAATGAGAGTGGTTATTTTCACAGCTGCGTTTTATCGCCGAGTGCGTGCGTGTACACGTGCGTGTTGATGGCATATGAGGGTTCAGTTCTTTTCACAGATATTTATTGTTAAACACTGTAAACATTAGCATGCTACATTGAGGCTAATGGGGAAAAAGACAACCTACTTTAGCCTGCTATAAAACATTGTCTTCTCCAAAATGCAAACTTGCGGTTAAAGGTGACACTTTAAACATGAAAAAAATAACAACAAAAATCGCTGGTTAACAGCATTTGCAAAAAAAAAAAAAAAAAAAAATCTATTACTGACACCATATGCAATGATTAAAAGGGCTTATTTGCGAAGTGTAAAGCTTATGGTTAGCGGTTTAGCGAATGTATTTCTGGTGAACATTTCAAAATAAAAGCACAACATATTCGTTATATAAATAACGATTTCTGGAGTTAATCCCACATACTTCAGAATTCAGATTCTACACTAATAATAGCTTTAAAATGACACCCTTAATGAAAAATCTGATTGCAATGAATAATTATTATAACTATTATAATACTATTATATATAGTAGTATACTATAATATTAATGCTTGTTTTTTTTTTGTTTTTTTTTTTAAGAATTGTTTTGAATCATGTTGGAAAGGCGAAGTCAGTTTTCTGAATCCGTTTACATTCCATTCTTTTGCACTAGTTAATGCTATCAGCATTTGACCTCATTGTTTATTTGTTATTATTGTTATTTACATGTTTAAGAATTCAGGTGTTCCAAAATGGGTTTTTTTGTGAATTAATAAGTATCTACAAAAATGTCATTGCTAAATTAGTAAAAGAAAAAAAAATCTTAGATTAGTCGACTAATCGTAAAAATAGTCTGCTGACTAAGGACAAAAATAGTCATTAGGGACAGCTCTAATGCACACAATATGTTTTTTAGTTTAATTTACCATTATTGCTGAAAAAAAAAAAAATAGTAGAAATGTCACCTTGAGATCACAAGATCGGATATCGTGGCCAATGACATTTTCAGAGGATGCGTGGCTGGCAAAAAGATGGACATTTTCCCCTCCATGATCAAAGAGTCTCCAATATGCGGGGTTTTCAAGCAGTTTATCAGATTTTAGTTGAGATAAATGGTGAAACACACTGGTGTGTTAGGACAAAAACAAGTTAATCTCTTCACAATCTTATGATGTTTACTCTAAGTCAATCAAACAGAACCATATGAACATGCACCTCTTTTTAGATCGCCAGAAGCTAAAATCATGGGAAGCAGAATTTAAAGAATGTAGCAAATTCCAAGCGTAAAATTGCCAGATTACAAAAATTTTGAAAAACAAACACTGAATGAGTGAAGAAAGGTTTTGATTTAGGGTTGGAAGTAGCACAAAAAGGTGCACATGTATTTGGATGGCGTCCTTTTGCAGCACTCATTTGTGCATGCGTGCATGAAGAAGTGTGCATTCCAGACGACTGAGGAGAGAAGCACTCAAAGGCGAGTTGACATGGAATGACAGAGATGTAAAGCATAAGAGTCGTGCAAAGTTAGACCACGTTACAACAATTAGCTGACTTCACCCCCACCATGCCCCCACCCTACCCAATTCTCACTCCACCCTGCAGCGAGCACAAGGCTGCTGTACAAGAATCTGTTCTCCAAACAACTGGCTGGCTTAACAGCCAAATAAATTAACCCTGTCCCAACCGGCACATGCCTCTGTTAAAAGAAGCGAAACAATACGAATTTCAGTGAATTTATCAGTATTACTGACAATGATTACTTTTGGTCACTATTACCAAATCAAATGTAGAATTAAACCAGGCCTGCATAATTTCAAAGTTTGTATTTCTCAAAGATTTAATGTATATTTGGGTTAATTTCCTATAATTGCTACAACACTATACAGTGGTATCTGGTTCTGGAAGTAGTTTCGTAACTTGAAAATTCAGGAAGTAGAGGCGCGTTTTCCATGTAAATACCCTAATCTGTTCCGTAAGTGGGGGAAAAAAGTTGATAGGAGTTAAGAAAATTAATTCATGATTCAACAAAAGCCAAGTGCATAAATTTGGGCACACTTGTTTTTTCTTGATTTGAAAACCTTCAGCACAAGTACTTGGAAAACAAATTTTGTTTGGTAAGATCAATGACCTTTGACCCATACACACAGGTGAAACCAATCACGAGAAAGGGTTTGAAGCCCATGTCAAGCAACATTCATGTGAATGCAATCAAAATTATTGAATGAATTAAATGTACGTATTTAATCATTTCATCATCATTCATCACAGCTAGGAAAAAACATTTGAACCAGCCTGAAATTCAGCCTGAAGATTCCTTTCATAATGCAACATTTCATCTCCTGTTGGTGTAATATTTTATCTAAGGCCAAATGCAGTTAACCGCAAAAGACTGGTCTGAAGTAACACATTCAGTGTCAAAAATCATGTGTATCTCCTGTATCTTCTCTTAACTGCTGTTCCAGCATGTCATCTGGTTTTAAGGAGATACAACTCTTCAGGCACATCACTGAAGCAGCTTGGGAGAATATAAACCATGATATGTTGAGGTTGTCCGTGCTGGGGCTACCATAAATCATTACAAGATGTCTGGATCGTTCACGGGAATCATAATAAAATTGACAGATAAAAACATGCTTCAGTCAAACTCTGACATTGAAGTAATAAGTAATGCTCTTATCCTTGATTTCTGGTTTTCTTTTTAAACTCTTGACAACTGTTCCAAGAGACAAAATTACACAGATGTATTACAAAATTGTGAAGAGCCACAAGCAATGCTTGAAGAACAATGGTCTGGCTCCATCTGCAACTAAAAAAAGAGCAAACTATCGTAATTTTTTTTTTATTTTAATGAAAACATTAATATAGCTGTTTGCTATTCAGAGCAGCCATCTACATTATAAAATAACTAATTAGCAAATGATACCCTTTGCTGCTGATTTGAATAGGCTGCATTTTTTGTTACAAATAAAGATGGAGGGCAGTGTGTAAAAATACACTTGCCAACCGCAATTGGTAGGGGAAGCTGGCAACTGACCAATCATGCTGTATCGCCTTAGGACACCATAAAAGTCCTCTACAACAACAACGCAATTCACCATGAATGTGCATCACTTTTTTCCATCACTTTAGATTTACTTTTCATTCTTAACAACATGGGTAATTGAGCACGTTGACCCCAAAAGCACAAACCTATAGAATAGTCTTCGGTGATGTTTAAATGCCCACTCGGCACAGCTCTCCACATTAGCTGCTCATTGAACATTAGTTACCACTCAAATCCCTCACATTCCAGAAATAGTTCGCTGCAGAAATCCACTTTGGGCTGCATGACTCTGGGTGAACAGTCTCTGACTTGCAGACAATCAGCCCTGTGCCTTCCTAATGAACCCCTTTAATTTGTCATTACACATGGCTTCTGGCTAGTGATGTTTAGCCTCTGTTTTCTGACCAATAGAGAGGCTACTTTTGTTTTCACCACCTCTAATCATATCTAAAGTGGAGAATATGAACAGTTTTCCCATACTTGTGGTGACTCTCAGTTGTTGAATTTTCTCTGCCACTTCATTTAATGCACAAATACCCATAAATTCAAAAGTCTATAGACATATACTAAGCAAGCTTACCATGTTTCAACACATGCTGCCAGCAACAAACTGAGGAAACATGAGTAGGAAAACATCAGCTGAGGATGGACGCAAATGAGTTGCTAGTGACCAACTACTCCACAAGATAGGCCAGAGACGCTGATACATGTGGCCCTCTGATTTAATATACTGTAACTATAATTGGTGTTAAGATATATTTCAACATCACTTTGTTTATATCTTCCAGTTGTGAAGAACAGGAAGTGTACTCTAATGATAATGAAAACCTTGAGTTTTTTTATTACATATGCCAAGATTAAACCTACTATTACTACTAGAGATGTTCAGTATATTGTCACTGTTATGTACATTAAGTAAATGTGAGGCCGAGACTTGAGTGGAACAACACTTCTTTATTCAGTGTGCTTCTTATTAGGGCTGGGCGATATGGCCTTAAACATGTATCACGATAAATTGAGCAGATTTATCTCGATAACGATAAATGACGATAAATTCGCCCAAGCGGACTGTTATATAATTTGAAAATCTGAATCAATGCATGAAATACAGATTAACTATTTCTTGTTGATTTATTTACCAGCATTCAATTTGATATACTGTATTTAACAATTGTACATGCAGTCTAAACATTAAGTTTATAAAAATGTATTGTAAGCAATAAGAATTCAAGTATGAACATTTATAACAGCGTGTATGACTTGAACAATGTACATTGTCAAAATCAATATGCCTGTGCAAACATGTAATTGTAACACAAATGACTTGCAGCTTGAACAGTACACTTCAAAAAGACAACTTATTGTTAATGGCTGCTGTGACATAATTATTAAATACAAGTGTTTACTTTATGGTTTAAGGGTTTTTTTCCCCCCAGTGAATTTTTTTAATAAATGCACGCACAGTAAAAATAGCTGGGGCCATTTCTCAGTCATTATAAGTTTTGCCGTTGGATTGTATTTTATGCTGAATGCTTTACCAACACAAAAGCGATCAGAGGAATCACACACAGACAGATACAAAATAACGCCACATAGTAATTGCTAGATGCAGTCCGTGCCCAATCCACTCATTAAGTTCAGTCGTTTCGACAAGGTTAGAGCCCTTATCCGACTCCATAATGTTCATTTGTAGCGTTAGCCGCTACCTAGCGTTAGCCTGGCTACCAGTAGAAAGCACCGAAAGCACCATCTCCGGAAATCGTGAGAACAAAGGAGGACAGCGGGTGAAAGCCCGTCTGGATGCCACCAATAGTCTACTAAATGTCGGTTGAAAGTTTGGTGAACCCCCTTAAGCCACACTCCATCACGTTTTGCTTGTAGCGTTAGCTGCTAGCGTTAGCTTACCGGGCTTTTGTTTGATTGGCTTCCTGATGATCACGTGACTCCCTACGTAAGCACATTCACTGCTTTCTTAAAGGGGAATGAACATAGACGAACAACACAGAATCAAAGCGGGATGAAAAGACTATTTTCTTGTTTTATTAATTTACCGAATTTACCGACATGGTCAAAATTACGTCGGTCATCGTTAAGAATTTCGGTGACGGTAAATTTTCGGTTTACCGCCCTGCTCTACTTCTTATCATATGTGCACACGAATCATCACTTTGATGTAGAGCTGAAACGAATACTCGAGCAACTCGATTTTAAAAACTGATCCGAGTAATTTTATTCACCTCGAGGAATCGTTTAATTTTGCCAGCTCTAAGCATCACGTTTTGCCCGGACTCCTTTTAATGCGGGACAACGCGTGCGAAGAGGAAGAAGCAATAAAAAAAATTTAAAAAACACCTTACTGCAGCCGACAGCCGCTACAAACTACGCTGATGTTGCTAAAAACTACGCCCGCATGATGCTAGTGTGGTAGCAGGTAGTGTCCGATTCGTCTCATAGATATCGCATGCATTTAGGACTAGATGCGAAATGACAGACTCGGCCGCGTCTGGGCAGCGTTAGTAAACAGCCACCATCTTTAAGCAGTACCCTTCTCAGCGCTAATAAATATAACGTTACTGTCACTCGCTCACGTAACGTTAGCCCTTCGGAGGGCTCGGTTTCTATAGATTATGACCACTGTCGATGCGTGGCTAACGTGTTTCACATACAGGCTTAATTTAATCTGTAAAAACACAGCGCTGTAGAGTGATGAGGGTGTAAAATTAAAACATAATAAAGCTAACTGTCAGTTTTAGCTCAGTAGTCATTGCTGAATGAAACACCAAGTAGCACTGCAGGTCCCTAATGTGCTCCAATACAGCAGGTATCATACATTTATTTTGAACACTGCAAAAAAATCAAAATCCTATCAGGACTTACAGTTTAGACTAACTTAAAACTTAACTAGAACTTAAAAATAGCTTGACACAAATGGAAATTCAATTGAAACACGTGGGGAAAACACGTAGCTTTCACGTGGTGTGTGTTAGCAAGCGTAATTACATTTTTAGGTAAGATTTTTTTTTTTTTTTTTTTTTTTTTTTTTTTTAGAAGATCTAGAAGTTTTTTTGAGTGAAAGCGGTGATTTTTTTTTTTTCCCCAGTCACATCTGAGATGCAATTGTTGGCTGTTTTCAACAATGTACATCGAAAATAATGACATTGATTGACTGAAAATGGTTTAATATTGGATTAAATGTCTTTTTTTCTCATGTATATTTATAATTGCTATCTTTAAAAAAAAAAGTTATCCGATTAATTGATAGAATTTTCAGTCAATTACTCGATTACTAAAATATTCGATAGCTGCAGCCCTACATTGATGTCTTACTAACATAATACCACACCCACAGGGAGGACCCAACTATGGCAACAACAGTGTGAAATAAATACGTTACATTTCCTCCACCTTAACATAACACGTCCCAGGAATAAACAAAAAAGAACCTCCTGCTTTCCCCATCTTACTTATTAGTTATGAATCCAATCTAGCAGGCGGTCACCTGTCACGTGCAGGATAACATCGTTCAACAGTCACTTCAGATTTTTCACTTGTGAAAACAGGTCCCAATACCGTTGCAGGTTCTTTTTGTTCATTGTTTGAATTAGATACATTTACAGCAGGATTGTTTGGTTCAGACACACATTCGGTAAGCTAGACAATTCTGATATTTTTTGTTACATCCAGTTCTGGTATAATTACACTGCTAGAATGATCACAATCAATAGACGGTTCTAGAATAGTGTCTGGTGTTCCCAACAATTGGGCTGCCGTTGGCTTGTTGCTAATCTTCTGGCAAGAATAACAATTTTTTTTCGTCTCTTCTATCTGTTTATCTAATTCTGGCCACCAAAAATAACTTCTCACCATTTCTTTCATTTTAACAATACCGCTGTGACCTGCATGCAGTTGCACAAGCATTTTAGTCGCCACATTTTGTTATGTAGAGTACTTCCTTTATCTATGTACATGTCAGGCCGAGACTTGAGTGGAACAATTCTTTATTCAGTGTGCTTCTCATCATGTGTGCACACGAATCATCACTTTGATGTCTTTCTAACATAATATCACACCCACATGGAGGGCCCAACTATGGCAAAAACAGTGTGACATAAATATGTTACAGTCACCATCTTAAAATAATTACCCGTGTCATTTTTTTACAAATAGGCGATTATTTTTAAGAAGGTGTTGATATGGATACTATATACGCAGTTATGCCTCGCTGCTTTGCACTTCAAACTTCACGCTCTCAGTCCATTGCAGATTTTTTCAATTAAAAAAAAAAAAAAAAAAATACAGATGAACTGTCCCAAGCCGATTACGTAGTGTCACTCTCCCTCCTTCCGCTCCTTGTTGGTGGCAGTGCACTGTGCTTATTAAAGTTAACGATGATTGACAGACGTTTAATGTTTGAGCTAGCCAGAGAAGCAAACTTCAAAGTACCGCATGTGTCACTCATCGTTTAACATGTTAAACAGTTGCTGTGGCAACTCATTGTGTGTGAGCTGCTTGAGCAGATTTGAGTGGACTCACTCAATTAAGCATTTAATAAAGCCAAGCAATATTGTGCTTTATTCTTGTTTAAAAATAATTCAGTGAGACAGTACATTTGAAGTGCTTAAAAAACATTTATTAAAATATATATACAGTGATACCTCAGCTCACGAACATAATTGGTTCCCAGAAAGTGTGCGTGAGGCGAAAAGTTCGTCTTCCGAACATTTATTTCCCATAAGAAACCATTAAAATGAGAATAATCCGTTCCCAGGTCCCCATAAAACATAATTTTCTACTAAATAAGCCTTAAAACTACACAAAAATATACCTTATTTTATGTATAATAAGTGTGCTATTGTATTATAATTAAAGAAATAAACTGTACTGTATAATAAAGTTGTTTTATTTACCTTTGCGATGGTATGGGAGTGGGAGGAGTGGGAGGAGGAGGGAGGGAGTTACTGTTTGGAAGGAGAGTGTTACCGGCAAAGTGCGCAGTTAGCGTAGACTCCACTGCTGTGCCCCCCGCATGCTTTTGGTTGTTAATAAAAGTGCCCACAAAAAGCCATCCGACACCTCTGGGTGTTTGTATGCAAGCCGCCATCGGGCGCACCGAAGACAACCGACGACAACGAGCCAACGTGACTCGCCGGTCCACTTCTCACGACGGTGGGAAGCTGAAAGCACCGCCAATTACCAGTCGAGGGCGAATTGGTAACACGAGTCACCTTCCATAAGGACTGTATGTAACTCTTTTTCGGTCCCATAATAGCAAAAGTACACTCAATATGGTCCAAAATGTCTATCAAACACAAACCACGTCCGCACTCAACGAAAGGGAGGGGACGAACTGGGACGCCGTGAGCGTGCGTCAGCTTCTCGTGGCGCTGTCCGACCGCGTGGCTTGGTTCGTCCGCCGAAAACTAGTTCGCCAGCAGAGACTATATGCTCGCGAATTTAATGTTCTTGAGGCGAAAAGTTCGTGAGCTTAAGCGTTCGTGAGCCGAGGTATCACTGTAAATACTTTGGAGGGGGGGTGAAAAATGTCTTCTATGTATCTCTTTCCAAGGCTAAATCTGAATAAATATGTTGAGAACACACATACACAAATTAAATAAATGAAAATCTTTTCAGGGGTGGGGGGGGTGGGGGGCTACTTCGTGGTTTTCCACTTATCACGACGGGTTCTGGTCCCCATTAACTGCGAAAAACGAGGGATCACTGCACATTATAAACACATTGGTACCTTTACTACGGAATTAGAGTGTAAAATTTAACACGCACTAGATCTGGAGAAACTTGTGTAACTCATGTATATGAGGTGTGCATTTACATTTATACTAAGTCCACCCCAAAGCATCAGTGTGTTAAAGTGTAAACTTTCATGTCATGCTTGCATAATGTTGGAGCTTTTTTTTTTTTTTTTTTTTTTTTTGTGTACAAAACATGTTCGCACATATGCTGAACTAAACTATCCCACAAAGTTGACTCATCCCTCACCAAATTAGCCACAAAGTGACCACAATCAGTCTTCAACCACCTCAACTCTTAAGTGACCTTTTCTTTTAAAAGCAAAGCTGTGGGATCAATTATTGAATCATGTTACACCACCACTGGAATTTAAACACTGTGGTAGTAACCTACACGGGTCTAACTATTTAAAGCACACTGCAGTGAAAAAAAAAAAGATAACATGGTAGACACTGCAATAACCCAGAACAGAAAAGACTGATGAAAGAAAAAATAGAAATCAATATTTTGTACTTAAAAATAAGGGGATGGCCTTAAGAGCGGCTGTGACGCACAGCCACCGCGTCTCACACACCTACACATCTAGAAAAAGGTTTAGGGGTAACAGAATACATATAACAGGGTTACATCATCAGGGTACAAACATTTTAACTGTATTCAATTACACTTAACGAAAAAAAATAATCAGATCAACAAGTTTTATGGAAAATTAGGTTTGCAAACAGAAAATAGAACCAAAAAAAAGTCAGCGGCTACAGATAATCTACATGATCTTGTCTAAATTAAAACTTCTGAAGAGATCTGATGAACAAGATATTGATGGAAAGAAAACGGTACAAGAGAAATAAACGGTTATAGTTTTATTCGTTTTTACTTCAAGATTAAAATCGCACATGTTAAACACATAATGACAAAAGTAATCTTTGCTGATTTTTGGAAAACCTGACAAAAATAAAGACCGGCTGTTATTTCTGGATTGAATTATTAAAGCAAACAGAGCAGTAACAAACTGCCATTGTCCTTTACTGTACCTAAAGCAAACATTTGAACCCCTAATCATTCACAGATGGTAAATAACTATTCAAAGTTTTATTCACCTCAGCCCCGGGAAAATGTCAAAAGAATGACTTCTCACTCAGTCAGCCAAAAGGGATTCTTTGTTTCTGTGTTGTGTGGGAATTTTTGAAGAGATCAGATGACTTTTCTGCATCCTCAGCAAATCAACAGCAAGTGAAAATGTGTAGGATGTGTCATGGTGGCTGAGCACATACAAGCACACATATACAGTATATGGCGGAAAACACAGACAAGACTGAAAAAGCAGTTTCTGCTCTTGCACTCCTCTTTAAAAGAAACTGCTGTATTTTAAGCCAAAACAACTATTGTAAAAAAATGTATTGTAAAAAATGGCGTCTGTAAAAAAGTCACAGATATCTACCTCATAACTATCGATTAATTGTAATTTTTTTTGTTACTGTCACATTTTCTCCGACATGTTACATGATAAATAATCGATCCAAACAAAAGAAATAGGAAAACCGTTTAAAATGGTAAATACATGAAAAAGAAATTCTCGACCACTCCTTGATGTCTGCAATTTCTGCATCGCGACCCTTGTTATATTACCGTGTTTCACCCATAAAATCCTAAAAAATCCAGCTGTGGCTTTTCACAGCTGTGTCTTGACACTCAGTGATATATGCTGCATGGAGTTTTTAGATTGAAACAAGGTAAGTATGCGATAATATCTTCTTAAAGTAATGGCGTCTGTAATTCTGCTCTCACCTCCAGATAGGGTTTTGCTGTTTAAAAAACTTTTTTTTTTTTTTTTAAATGCCCTCCTGTTCAAATTTTTTCTCCCCCCATAAAATTGAGATTTTAAGCTTTCCAATGATGTATCACAGATGCATATCGCACAATTTTGAAAGTTGGCCAAATTGGGGGTCTCAGAGCGGAACTTCGAGTCATCTGAGTGTTTTCTGCCCTATATTTAATTTAGAAATGAACACACCACCAATATTAAAGGGTGAAAAAGGAAATACAACAGACATAAAAATGTGAGTTTCACTAGAGGAGTTGAATGGAGGTTTTTTGTAAATCCTGTTCTTTCAGTTGTTGCCTCTTCTTAACTAATGTCAAAACATAGCATTCTTTTAAAAGCATAAGTGGTGCTCTGGGAACACAGTGCACATCTGTTTGTGCAGCTACTCCCCCCCACAAAGTTCATAAGAGCGGAACAGAAAAAGGCCTTGAAAGTAGCCTCGAAGTGCCTGAACACTTGATGTCATGGAAGATCAATGACTGTGCAGGCAGAGAATTGAGCTTATGTACTATTATATGTGCACTGAAACTCCACCTGGGCTGTATTGCATGGCACAGACAGAAACTGAGTGATCAGATCATTTGCAATCTAGATGAACAGGTCTAACAACATACGGTAGTATAATCAGCAATCACGTTGTATCTCTTCAGACTTCTTTGAACACGTGTTTAATTAGCCACTAAGTTTTATAGTTATACTAAATATTGATATTTTATTTTCCTATTTCTATGCAACAAATGATAAATGCTATGTTTAGATTCACAGAAGACATGAAACATGAAATGATGCACACACATATTTAGACTACCAGTATATTTAATGGTTTATTCTTCAGCTGCAGTTTAGGTTTATAGGTGGTGGTTTTATTTTATTTTGTTTTGTTTTGTTTCGTTTTTTGGGGGGAGGAGGGAGGGGCGTTCAATCGTGTGTAGCGGTGGGTAGAGTAGCCAAAAATTTTACTCAAGTTAGAGTAGTGTTACTTCAAAATAATATTACTTGAGTAAAAGTAGTCATCCAAAAAATAAAGTAAAAAAAGAATCCAGTGAAAAGAATACTGAAGTAATGAGTAACATTTTGAGTAAATGCTTAATTTTGTTAGATTTTTGGGGTGGGTTTTTTTTTTTTTCCTCTCAGCACAAACTTGACAGCTCAAACATTAGCTGTTGTTATAATGATACTGTACAATAACCCATTACATAACCACAATATGCCAAAGAAATAAAAAAATAAATAAAATCATTAAAGAGAAAAAAAACAGTAATGAAAAATTATTCGTCCAAGGAGCATAAGTGCCCTGCCCTCTATAGTAGAGAAAATAGTTCCTAGTTTGAGTAGTGAATACTGTAGTTGCTTCATAGTTACTATTATGAAATTAAAAGGATCATATCTTCGGTTTTCCGTGGTCAATTGGTGCCAAATAAAAACTGGAAAAGTTTTAAATCCGCGATTTCAATTCATGTTGAGGCCAGCGCTTTATGTCAAATACTTCATTTTTACGGTGCTTTAAAGTCGCCATGTGATTGAACAGGCTTGCGTGATCATAGAACTGCAAGCCTGTGTCTGATTGGTGTAATGGAGTCATGTATTTATTGTTGCGACGTCTCACTGGTGAAATTAGTAGCGCTACTCTTGGCAAAAGCATCGCTAGCAAAAAATAAATAAATAAATCTAATATGTAGAATAAAGAGGAAAAATGGAACGACTCTTGTGTAGCCCAAAGTAACGGACTAAGAGTAGCGTTTTTTCTTCACAAATCTACTCAAGTAAAAAATATGGCTAAGTAAATCTACTCTTAGAAGTACATTTTTCTCAAAAAGTTACTCAAGTAAATGTAACGGAGTACATGTAACGCATTACCAGTGTTGTTAATAACGGCTTTAGAATATAACGGCGTTAATTTTTTAGGTAGTGAGTAATCTAATTAATTTATTTTCTCATCTTGGCAACGCCGTTACCGTTACTGAGGCGGGAAATGCGTGCGTTACTATGTTGGTTGAATGACGCGAGAAAACAGGCGGACTCACGGAAACGAGAGTGCAGAGCAGGAGTGGTGAGGAGGCAAGGGAGTTGTGACGCCGTTGCAAACGCGATGCTAGGTGGCACCAATAATACCTGACTGTAGCCGATAGCCTACAAACTACACCCACATGATGCGACGGTAGATATCACATATATATTATATAGAACTAGATGCAAATGACAGACACGGCGGCATTAGCAACATTGCAGTGACGTGCGGTGAGGTTCATGGTTGGTGAGGCACTGACTCCTTTAATGTCAGATTTCCAAATATATGAACCAAAAAGGGTAGCTTATTCAATTGGCTACTGGTTATTTCATATCTCATCAGCATTCTTCACAAAACACGCACACACGGTACATATTATCGATACGTAAAAGTAAGAAAATAACATGCATTTGCTCTACGCCCTCAATGTGTTGGCCGTCGCAATTCTATAATTCATGCAACATAAATGAGAGTAAAGAGTGGTGTACAAACCACAGAATTCAATTCTGACCTTTAGTGAAATATTCAGTTGTTTTTAAAACTTTTAATTCTGATACTTTAATCAATTTATTACAGATTTCTAAACAAAAGTGTGAAAAGAAAAACAAAATATTTTATTTAAGTCCAAAATTTAGTTTTAAAATATTCTATTGTATTTTTCTTAGTCTAAGCTTTTTTTTTTTTTTTTTTTTAATAAGATTGAAATGAAAACTGTTTGTGGTCTTGCGCCTGTCCTTCACCACAAAAACCGCCGTTACTTTGGAAGGGCATAGGTTAGGTCTCAACATTCTTAGGGACGATATAACAGCATAACCTGCATGTAGGTACACTTTTTGCTGGGGACGGGACATTAGTAAGACCAAACAGATTGGATGAAGGGGGCAAAGGGCCACATTTCTCATGTATATGAACCTAATTAATTAATAGGCAAAACGATCAATGCAAAATAAATCCTTATCTACTGATAATAACTTTTACGTGCATTGGTTCAGGTGATACACTGTTCGATTCAAACCTTTGTTTTCAAAAAATACTAAAGAAACATTTTGAAAACTTCCTGAATAAATGTCTGGTTTTTATTAGCAAACATAAACATAATGAAAATAATTCACTTAATAATGGTAGGGTCAATTCTATCCTTACAACATATGGAACTATTGAAAGATCTAAATTCTCTATAAAACTGAACATTATATCATGCAAAAAAAGGTAAGGTTGCTTAAAAGTTGGTGGGGACAATTTTAGCATCCTGAAAAGTTGGTAGTGTTATGTCCCTACCGTCCCTATGCAAACCTACGCCCTTTTTGTAAAAGTCCTCCTTATTTTCCTTTACTTTAAAAAATCTCTTCAAAAAATTGCTTCAATTAGATCGTTCTGTGTTCTATTTGACAAGCCACAAAACACAGTGGATGTGTCCAAATGTCTAGCTAACCTTTCATCTTTCTCAGCAAAACCATGTAATCGTTCTACATATATGCCACGTTTAGAAGAGCTTACACGCTCATCGTTACCACGAAATGTTAACTCCTGTTTAGCTAGGATGCAGGTTGCATTAATGAGGTCTTTCAAACTCTTTCAGTTTTCCTTTACCTTGGCATTGTGGATGCTACCGTTGAGCTTCCGCTGTTCGTCAAAGCCAAATTGATCCTTGAGCTTCCAAAAGTTTTTAAAGCAATCAGGCTTTGAATGTGAGTGGTTGAGCGCTCATGTTTGCTGAGGCTTTGTGGTAGTTTTTTAATGTCACAATATCTCGTGTTAGTCCAGACATTGGCACAAGTTGAGAAGAAAAGGCAGGGAAAGCAGCAAAGGCGATTTTTCGAAGGACAGCCACATAGCCAGTCTTTTCGGGTGTACCAGTCCATTTGAAAAGCGCGAGCTATCTTCTGTCCCATAGTTTGAAGCAAACCTTTTAGCTCCGGTGTTATTAATCGCGTCAACTTTTGACGGAAAGTCCAGTTTCACGTACGCCCCCTTTCAGTGCGGCAGAGTACTATCTGCCGCAACCTGTGCCTTTTCACTGCGGTTTTATTTCCCATCAGCAAAACTAAATATGTCGCTAACAAACATTAAACTTTAAGGGTTAATTTATTAGCCAGACTGTGGAAAATCAGGTCAAATAAACGTATCTGGAAACATTATAATGGCGACATGCAGATGTACGGCAACCAGCACGCTCCAATTCCATGTATCAACCCAGTTTGTTATGGATTGCGCATTCAGAGGTGAGGCTTTACTCGTTGCTGCCGCACCTCTCGTTTCATTTCTTTATTTGAACAGGAAATAGGCAAATTCAGCGATTTTGACTATAAAAAATGTTTGAAATGAGTCATACATAAAGAGCAATGGACAAATATTAATATAAATTTGATGCTATAATTATTTTTTTGTCATGATGACACGTGAGGCTCTGCCTCACCTGCCTCCCCTGACCGCACGTCACTGCAACATTCCAAATATTCCAAATATAGCAAAGGTTACTATCTAGTTATCGCAATATCCGCAATACCCCTGTGTCTAGTTAAGTTTACAGTAAAGAATTGGCATAGGGCCAATTGTCCCAAAAACCCTTTACACTTCACATTGTGTGACCTGGTTTTTTGGGGGGGGTTTTTTTGAGGGAAAAAAAGCATGAAAATGATCACCAGTTACTTTGTCAAGTAACTAATTACTCTTACATTCAGGTAACTGAGTTACTAACGCAATCACTTTTTGGGAGAAGTAGCTTGTAACTAATTGATTACTTTTTTAGAGTAAGATTAACAACACTGCGCGTTACTAACAACCTCTGTGTGTATGCATGTCACCAATCAGTGTACTAGTATTTGGATGAGGTGGGGGATACCCCCTTCTGTCTTCTTATGCTGCATTCACATTGACAGATATCCTTTATGAATCAGATTTTC
Source organism: Corythoichthys intestinalis (assembly GCF_030265065.1). Classification (NCBI taxonomy): domain Eukaryota; kingdom Metazoa; phylum Chordata; class Actinopteri; order Syngnathiformes; family Syngnathidae; genus Corythoichthys; species Corythoichthys intestinalis. The sequence goes on along the minus strand of NC_080403.1, from coordinate 36,350,333 downwards.
ATTTATAATTGGAGGATGTCAGATTAAAATCTGAGGTTATCAAATGTCACGGGTTTTTTGATTCTTTTTACACAGCCATGACTCATACCCGAAATAATTGTGAGCAGAAAATAAATATACTACATTGGAAGTGTCACATGAACCAAGGAGTTTAAATACAGCCTTTGTGCTCATTCTTTCATACCTTACATAAGGTTGATTTTCTATGAACCAATGAAAAGGTAACAGAATTCATCATTCTACCACATCGCTGTGGCTGGACCCACAAGATTCATATCATTTTTTATTTTATTTTTTTTTAACTAAACCAGGGTGTCCCTCTTAGTGGACATAACTACATACAGTAAGATAAGCACAAAATTATTGTGTGCGCAAAATAACTTGGTTATGGTTGGTTGCATTTTCCAAGATTCTGTCATAGTACAGAAAAAAAATAAAATTACGGTCTTTCTGCGATGAATGGCAAAGATTCCCTTTTGTCCTCGGAAAAACTTCGCCAGACACACTGTCACAAATGTAGACTTTACAGCATCTTGTTTCCACTAAACATGCAGATATCCATTGTTGCTTTGTATAAGCAGACATGTAGTTGGCGCCTGATCTTTTTTTTTTTTCTTTCTAAAGAAAGCATCCCCATGGTGTCATAAATACAGTATGTGTCTAAAGGAACAACACAGTGCGCAGGTATATTAAATCTTGAACTAAATCTTATTTTGAAAAGCTGAGCCAAGCTTATTGATGAGGGGTTAGTCCTCGTTTTTCAAATCCCCCAACAGGGGGTGATAAATGTGACACTATTAGTAAAGTAAAACAATCAATCAAAACTAGTGAGGACACAACAGGGGGCATGGATGAAATATCAGACAGACATGAGCGATAAAGGGAGAGTAGAGGACTGGCAGAGGAAGACCACAACCCTAAGCATAGTTCAAAATATTGGATTGTGTTGCGACGAAGAAAGCACGGTCAGGAACCAAAAGACACAGGTGGTATCAAATGAGACAAACACATGCAGTTACCATCTGCGGGCTGCAGTGGTCTGCTATGCTGTCCTCAAATGACTTTCCTCTCTAATTAAGCAGTGAGAAAAGACCTTGCGGTGGAGCAATCTAACAATACAAGGCAGAGTTCCCCTAATTAAAAAGTCACATAGAAGAAGGGGTGTTTTGGGATCAATTTTGATTCCTGAGATTTTATTAATCAAAAACAAAGTTTCTCTTCCTGGAATGGAAAATTTACACAACAAATGGCAATTGCAATGGCACGACATTTCAAAGGTTACACTCGCGATTCATCAAAGTACTTTGTGCTGCACTGCAAGAATGCAATAGTTGTGAACAAGGAGCTATCTTTGTACCCATCAGCTCATCTGTATTTTTTTTATTGTTGTTGCTTAAAGCCTTGCCAAAGTTTCTCAGTGCAGGGTTGCCTGAATAATTTCATGGTCTTTAATCCATTCATTTGTTATGAAGTTTGCAATTTTCAAAATGTATCATTTTACAGTGCTCTCCATAATTATTGGCACCCCTGGTTAAGATGTGTTTTTTAGCTTCTAATATATATATTTTTTCTAAATAATATCGGACCTTAATGGAAAAAAAAAGAGAAAAATCCAACCTTCAATTCAAGTGCATTTATTCAGTGGGAAAAAAATCCCTCATAAAGAAATAGTTATTTGACATCAAATAATGTGTGTCACAATTATTAGTACCCCTGGTGTTAATACTTTGTACAACCCCCTTTTGCCGCCCTTTTGGGTCTGGCGTGCCACGAAAGATGCGCATGCTGAAAAGCACCTCATACCCACTGTGTAGTATGGGGGTGGGTCAGTGATGCTGTGGGGTTGTTTCGCTTCCAAAGGCCCTGGGAACCTTGTTAGGGTGCATGGCATCATGAATGCTTTGAAATACCAGGACATTTTAAATCAAAATCTGTTGCCCTCTGCCCAAAAGCTGAAGATGGGTCATCACTGGGTCTTTCAGCAAGACAATGACCCTAAAGATATGGCCAAATCTACACAGAAATGGTTCACCAGACACAAAATCAAGCTCTTCCCATGGCCATCTCAGTCCCCAGACCTTGTTTTGTTGGCAAAAGGGGGTTGTACAAAGTATTAACACCAGGGGTGCTAATAATTGTGACACACATTATTTGATGTCAAATAATTATTTATGTGGAATTTTTTTCTTACTGAATGAATGCACTTGTCTTGTATCGGCTGACTGACTTTAACGCCCGCGTTTCACTGAGTTCTCGCGGCAGCCACGTTGTCGCGCCGCTGACGTTTCTAGATTGTCCTACCGTGTTGGTCCTCATTATAGTAGAGAAGACGGAGTAAATATAATCTACACATGGAAACTGTAACCCGATCGACTCACAGCCTCGAAAAGTAAGGGTTACGTCAGAAACTCGTTCGGTACGCGTCCGTTCCGAACCGACTACCACGTACCGAAACGGTTCAATACTATTACATGTACCGTTACACCCTTTATATATATATATATATATATATATTATATATATAAATATTAGAGCTGAAACGAATACTCGAGCAACTCAAGTAACTCGAGTTTAAAAACTGATCCGAGTAATTTTATTCACCTCGAGTAATCGTTTATTTTGACAGCTCTAAGCATCACGTTTTGCTCGGACTACTTTTAATGCGGGACAACGCGCTGATGTCACGTGCGTAGAGGAAGAAGCAAAAAAAAAAAAAAAAAAAAAAAACTTACTGCAGCCGAAAACCGCTACAAACGACGCCGACGTTACTAAATACTAGCCCGCACATGCTACGTTAGTTGCAGATAGCGTCTGATGAGTCTCATAGAGATCACATGTATGTTGAACTACATGCGAAATGACAGACTAGGCCGCGTCTGGGCAGCGTTAGCAAACAGCCGCCATCTTAAAGCAGTAGAGCGCTAAGCGCTAATAAAGAGCGCTAAGCCCTAATATACTGTATAAGATTAACGTTACTGCCACTACTAGCTCACCTTACGTTAGCCCTGCGGAGGGCTAGGTTTCAATTAATTAAGACCACTTTCGATGCGTGGCTAACGTGTCTTACATACAGGCTTTAACATAACATAGCGTTGTGGAGTGATGAGGGTGTCAAATAAAAACTCAATAATGCTAACTATCAATTTTAGCTCAGTAGTCATTGCTGGATAAAACACCAAGTAGCACTAGTCCCTAATGTGCTCCAATACAGCCTGTATCATACATTTATTTTGAACAGTGCAAAAACTCAAAATCCTATCAGGACTTACAGTTTAGACTAACTTAAAACTTAACTAGAACTTAAAAATGGCTTGACACAAATAGAAATTCAATTGAAAAACGTGGAGAAAAAATCCTAACTTTTAAGTGATATGTGTTATCAAGCGTAAAGGCATTTTTAGGTGTGTGTGTATATATATACATATATATATATATATACACATATATATATACATATATATATATATATACACATATATATATATATATACATATATATATATATATATATATATACACTTTTTAAAAATAAGATGTAAAGGTTTTTTGAGTGAAAGCAGTGAGTTAGTCTTTTTTTTTTTTTTTTTTTTAATTCTAGTTACATCTGAGATGCAATTGTTGGCTGTTTTCAACAATATACATAAAAAATAAAGACATTGATTGACTGAAAATGATAAAATGTCTTGTTTTCTCATGTATATCTATAATTGCTCTTCACCTAAAAATATATTTGTTTTATCCGATTACTCGATTAATCGATAGAATTTTCAGTCGATTACTCAATTACTAAAATATTCGATAGCTGCAGCCCTAATATATATATTATATACATATATATATACATATATACTGTATATAAAACGCGCACACACACACACACACACACACACATTCACTAGGGATGTCCCCGATCCGACCACGTGATCGGAAATCAGGCAATTTTTAGAGGATACAAATTGGGTGTAAAGGATCGTGTTTTTAATTTCTAAAAACATTTTAGATTTTTAATTTTTTTTTTTTTTTAAGGAATAAAAAGTAATAAAATAATCCAGAAATACAATGGCATACGTTTCATACTCTGCAACACTCCTGCAAAAAGCGGAAGAGGAAGTACGGTAAACAGTACAGTATTGTAACATGCTTGGGACTTTTGTTCAAATAACAAACAAAAAAAAGATTTGGCCTCTGTATCAGCAGATTCTCAAAATCAGGGGACACAGACTCAGGTACAAAAATATGGGACATCCCTAATATAAACATATACAGTATATACTGTATACGTATATGTGTACATATGCACACATTCACATGTTATTTTTGGATAGATGACTGATGACTTTGTCAAAGCAGAGCTGCCAACTGTTGCGGAATGAACAGTAGAAGGTAGCGACGTTAGCCGAAAGGTAACTCGAGGCAAAACCCTGATCGTGTTGTTTAATGAACAGTAGAAGCTAGCGACGTTAGCCGAAAGTTAACTCGTGGCAATCCCCTATCATAGTTGTATTGAGTTCATTTTGCCTACACTTATAAATTCGCCAAAACGTTTCTTTTATCCCAGGCAATAGGAGATGGTTTATTTACTTGACATGTTTCGGCGAACACTTCCACCTTCGTCAGAGGGTCAAAAGGCGGAGAAGTTCGCCGAAACATGTCAGGTATATAAAAGCTAACATCGCTAGCTTCTACTCTTCATTCTACAACATGATCGGGGATTCGTCAAAACTTACTTTTATCCCAGGCAATAGTAGGTGGTTTATTTACCTGACATGCTTCAAATCATAAAAATAATAACAGCCTATATTTTACCAATCTTGTAATCTCGATGAGTCTTGTCTCCAGTCCATGTCAGGTAGTCTGGGCACATTGTTTGCATCCTGATTAGCGTCTGGCTAATACATGTAGGATCCAACATAAAATTCCAACTTCCTCCTCTTCCTCAACTCTTCAAAAACTTGGATCTCCTCACTTGCGCTCGATCTATCGCTTATATCGCTGTTTGAATTATTGTTTGAAGGGCTTCGTATGGCGGCCGTATGGAGCGCTGCCATCGCTGTTCTCGGTGTGACGTATCACTTCCGGGTTCGTCCCCTTTCAGGCTCGAACTTCGGAAACGCGATTATTTTGTCAAATATACAACATATAAATTTTTTTTTCATGCATTATTTGTTGGACAATGTTTAATTACATTAATTGTGACCCTATTTGGCATTTTATGAAATTACTTCACATTTGGTCTTTAAAGCAGATTGTTGATCACATTAGTCACGTAGCAGATTTAAACCACCCTTATTTGATATTACGACAGTATTTTCTCAAGGCATCTTTAGTATGTTCTGTTTGTTTGCATCTAAACAGAACAAGCTGAAAGCGCATGGTAGTACTTTAGGTGTCAAATTCACCTCTTGTAGCACGTTTCGCCAGTGTAGCACATTTTGGCAGAACACAGTTTTTTTATCCTACTCTTGTCTCATCCAGTCTTTCCTGTTCATTTTGCTTTTGCTGCTCATTTTATAAAATATCGACAGTGCTGTCATGTTCATTAATGTTCCTATTGGGTTTAAATTGAAAGGGTTGAACAGATGACATGTTTATGTCGCTAGAGTAATACTCTGGAAACCCGGCAGCGTAACCATGTGACATCACTGCCCTGCGACGTCAACAACAATGGTGACCTACTCGTTTAACTAATTTTACAAATTGTATAAAGACAAAAACATCAAGAGGGGCTTCAGTATCAAATTATTTTAACTCATAATAATGTTTTTCTTTTAAAAACTACAAGCTTTTCTTCAGTGGATCCCTTTAATTTTTGTGAATTAATGACAGACAGGTTACCTTGTAGTCCACTGGCCACAACTATTTATACAACTATTAAGCCCCATTGTCCCAAAGTACCATATGACTCGACCAAAACATCAAATGTTTAAAATATTGATAGCAGCTGAATAAATCCACAAGCTCCATAATACAGTACCTGTCATTGCAGTGACTGAATGTGCCTCTCTCTCAGGAGGTGCAAAGTAAGGCACATGCTTGTGATTAAAGCAGGGGCAGTAGAGCACATCCCTTACATTACCATACTGCCCAAGGGGCACAGTGTTTTATGAGGGGTGGTGGCGTCGCATTGTTGTGCCCTTGCAGCAGTACAAACCAAATTGATATAGCTGTGAAAGATTTGTACATTTTTTAACCTGTCAGCTGATTTGTATTTATTTCCTATGCAGCCCTGTCAAAGGTTTCACAGTATAATCTCCCAGGATATTTTCCCGGCTCTTAATCCACACATTTGCTTTGAGTTTTGCGATTTTCACAATGTTTTTAATAGAATGGATAATAAACACTTGAGGGAGTTTAGAAAGTTTGGTTTCTAAGTAAGCCTGGTCGATAATTTAAACAGTGCCTACCAGAGAGACTAAGATGGCGCCGGTGTATGTTGACGTGGCTTGCCGTCTCCCACTGTTTGTGTTTTTGTTGTTTTTGTCTTTTTTAATCTCGACCGTCAGTTCGGTTTTTATTTATGATCGCCAAACGCTGTTAGATCTTCGCCCTGCTGCCAAGGATTTGGTGAAGGGCGACCACGAATGTTTTAAGACGTATCGGCCATTCCAACAGCCGGACTCGCTACCTGTCCACCTTTGCTGTACTTCCGCTCCCCTCCCTTGGTCTACACGCCGACGCCGCCGACGGGGAAAACGTGGCGGTCAGCTGGCGAGATTCAAGCTCTTTTTTGCTCGAACATTCGTGGCACGCCGGAGGAGAAGCGGAGCAGTGCCTGGCCTCTTTCTGCACCCGCGATCACTGGATTTGGTGGACGCCTGCCTGGTGTACGTCGCCGGCTCGGCCGGAGTGGCTCGCCACGGCACCTGTTCCCCGCGCCCCCGCTGGCGAGGTGCAAATCCCCACCATCTGCGGGCCCTGCCTCGTGCGCCCCGAGCAAGCCCCCCAACGGCCAGGTTCGCCCTTGTCAACGCGAGATCACTGAGCAACAAAACTTTCATTTTAAAGGATTTCTTTACATCGAACTCCCTGGATTTTTTATGTGTGACGGAGACATGGCTGAGCACCGGTGAGTACTCTTCTCTCGCCGAGCTGTTACCACCGGACTGCTGCTATTTTAACTCGCCGCGAGCTGAGGGTCGAAAAGGAGGTGGAGTAGCAGTTGTTTTTAAAGATTCTTTTAAAAGCCGGCCGATCAGCCTGCAAGCACCCTGCGTGACTTTTGAGCACTGCCTGTTCGAAATTGGTCGCTGGCACGCTGTACTGTGCGCTGTCATTTACCGACCACCCAAGTACAACAAGGATTTTTTAAGTGACTTTGCTGAATTCTTGGCTGAAATTTTACCAAAATATGATCGTGTCCTCATTCTTGGGGATTTTAACATTCATGTCTGTTGCCCTGATGAGCCAATCTCCGGCAGCTTCTTAAATGTTATTGACTCTTTTAATCTTGTCCAATCGGTGGTCGGACCTACCCATCAACTCGGCCACACGCTTGATTTGGTGCTATCACATGGGTTGTGTGTGTCCAATCTGAACATTCATGATGCAGTATTTTCAGACCACATGCCCATTGTATTTGACGTTCCTATTCGGCGGGAAGCTAAACTTTGCGCACCCCCAAAACGCTGTCGCACATTTCACTCCTCCTCTCCTGCTCTTTTCTCATCGACTTTTTTGGATATAAGCAACGATCTCCCTCATTCACCCGAGAGTTTAAATACTGACGAACTGGTTGCTTCTTTTAATACTGTTTGCTTACGAACATTGGACACGATCGCTCCCCTAAAAAATCGGCGCGTCAAACCAGCACCGGAGCCCTGGCTTAATGACGTCACTCGCGCCGCCAGACGAGAGTGCAGGAGAGCGGAGCGCTCTTGGAAAAAGGACAAGCTGCACGTTTCCTGGGAGATCCTAAAGGACTGCTTGGTGAAATATCAGAAGACTGTGAAAGCTGAGAAGCACAAGTACCTATCGGAAATTATTGCTCGTAGTAATAATCCCCGTGCTCTCTTCAAAACTATAAATTCTGTCCTCGATGCTCCAATTTCCCTAGATCCTGATGCATCAAATGAAAAATGTGACCGCTTTCTTCAATTCTTTATTGACAGAGTTGCTACAACTAGAGCCTCTATTTCACCATTTTGCAATGATCCCTCCGTTCCCATGCGCTGTTCATCTGTTTTCGCCCAGTTTGAGCAAGTTTCTTCTTCTTTTGTCGAAAACATTGTTAGTAATATAAAGCCCTCCGGTTCCCCCTCCGATGTAATTCCCCCTCGCTTATTTAAAGAGGTTTTTGACATCATTGCTCCACACGTCTTAAAAATTATTAACTGTAGTCTCCTTACTGGCACATTGCCATGTGACTTTAAGCATGCAGTAGTAGAACCTTTATTGAAGAAGAGAGGCCTAGACTCCACCCTCTGTTCAAATTTTAGGCCCATTTCTCATCTTCCATACATCTCTAAAATACTAGAAAAGGTTATCTATAGTCAGCTGCTACCATTCCTTGAAGAAAACCAGATTTCGGAACCATTTCAGTCTGGTTTTAAATCCCTCCACAGCACTGAGTCGGCACTTTTAAGAGTATCAAATGATATACTTCTGGCAACAGACTCTGGCAAGTTTGTTGTTTTAGTTCTTTTAGATTTATCTGCAGCATTTGATACCGTAGACCATCAGATTTTAATTTCTCGTCTTGAACACAGTGTGGGTATTCAAGGTGTCGCTCTTGAATGGTTTAAGTCTTACCTAAATGAACGGAGTTTCTGTGTGAAAATGGGCAATTTCATGTCCAAAAAGGCATCGCTTCCACATGGGGTTCCCCAGGGATCTGTTCTCGGCCCTCTTTTATTTTCACTTTATTTATTGCCTCTTGGTTCTGTTTTTAGAAAACATGGTGTTTCATTTCATTTGTATGCTGATGACTGTCAGATCTATTTTCCATTGGCGCAGAATGGCACTTTCTGTCAACTTATTGAATGCCTCAACGATATAAAGTCGTGGCTCTCAGGTAATTTTTTAAGTTTGAATGACAGTAAGTCTGAAGTCATGGTGTTCAAACCGAGTAGCCAGGCCTCCCTGAATGTTGACCTCGGTTCATTGTCTCCGTTTCTTAAGAATTATGTCAAAAATCTAGGGGTCCAATTTGATGCTGATTTTAAATTTGAGAAGCAGATTTCTTGTGTTGTTCGGGACTGTTTTTATCAGCTTCGCACGATTGCTAAGGTGAAATCTATTGTTTCACACTCTGATATGGAAAAATTGATTCATGCTTTTGTCACAACTCGGCTGGATTACGGTAATTCTTTGTATGCAGGTGTCGGTCAGGCGGCACTGGCCCGTCTGCAACTTGTACAAAACTCTGCTGCTCGACTCCTAACTAGAACCCGCAGGCGTGAACATATCACCCCAATTTTAGCATCTCTTCACTGGCTCCCGGTACATTACCGAATACATTTTAAGATATTATTATTTGTTTTTAAATGTTTGAATAATCTTGCGCCGCCATATTTGTCAGAACTGCTTCAGCCTTACAGTCCAACCAGAACCCTCAGATCAGCTGACCACCTGCTTCTAGTAGTCCCAAGATCAAGGCTGAAGCTTAGGGGTGACCGTGCATTTGCGGTGATGGCGCCCAGGCTGTGGAACCAATTACCACTTACTATTAGACAGGCCCCCTCACTTACGGATTTTAAATCACGTCTTAAAACATTTTATTTTTCGTCAGCTTTTAATGTGCAATGACAGTTTATGACCTCGTCTTTTATTTATTTTATTTTATGTGTTTGTTTTATCTTTCAAAGTTGACTTATTTTGCTGTGTTTTGCTATGTAAAGCACTTTGGTCTCCTTGGCGGATTTTTAAATGTGCTATACAAATAAAGTTGATTGATTGATTGATTGAACTGTAGATTCTACTTATTAATTGACCGCTGTGTGCATTGAGTAAAAAGCAACTGTTTTTCCCTTGTAATCTTTGTTTTGTGAGTTAAATGTAGACCTACTATCTATTCTGCAAACTTTTTGTGCTGTACTATAAGCAGAAACCCTCCGTATGCTAATGTTCACATTCATCATCTTGGAATTATGTATATTAAATATATCCGCCTAATAGCCTACAGTTGATCTGTTTTAAACAAATTCACCTATGGCTGATGGATTCCAAAATTGTCAGGGTGAAAAAAAAGAGCATATAAAATATGGTAACGTTAAACTATTAGAATTCCAACATCGTATGTGTACAGTATATCATGCCATAATATTCTTTCAGACTCATGCATATGTAGTTGCATGTCTGGCAGGGGTGATACACTGAATAACAATTTTAGTAAAATAAAGCAGGCTTAAAACCTACTGTGTCTCATATGATTGTAATAGACCAGGGGTCAGTAACCTATGGCTCGTGAGCCAGATCTGGCTCTTTTGACAGCTGCACTAAAAAGCCGGTTCGCAGTCATTTTAGTGGGGAAAGTGGCAAACATATATGTCGTTGTGTCTATCTATTTATCTATCTATCAATCACATTGCCAATGCAGATGAGGCAGAGAAACTGTTGAAGTGGGGTTGCCGTATTTTGCTGTCGAAAATAGAGGCCGATGTGCGCATGTGCATGAGATCAGGAAGTAAACTTCCTTCGTTTTCAGTTTCGTTTTCCGCGTTGTCAGCTAATTTTAGAAACCCTTTTGAGAAGATGGCAAAAAGACGAGAAGTATCGTACTTCTCGGCAGCAATGGACAGAATAAAGACAAGATGATTAAACGGATAAAAGACATACCTCTGTCGGCAAGAACTGTTCAGACCATAATGATGTCAAATCAAATTGAGGCAAAGCAAGTGAAGGTCATAAATGCGGCACCGTTTTTTTCTCTCGCTTTGAATGAGTCAACAGACGTAAGCAATTTATCCCAGTTCAGCGTGATTGCAAAGTTTTGACTACAAAAGGGACAAGTCCTTCACTGAGTTTGCTAAAGAAACAAATCTACCAATGGATAAACTTGTTTCAGTGTGCACTGATGGGGCTCCGTGCATGGTGGGGAAAAACAGGATTCATTGCGCTTCTTCGTGAACATGAAAAGAGACTGATCCCAAGTTTCTCAATGCCTGCATGAAACAACCTCACCAAGTATCAACCAGACTACAAAGCCATCAGTAAAACCAGGCAACACCAGAAATCGCATTAATAGTAAAAAATACACATTATTGATTAGCAACAGCATAACAATGTTATTAAAAAGAATTCCGGAACTTATTCTACTTTAAAAGTGTTGAAATTACATAAAATGCACACATTACTTTTATTTTTAGTTTTAGACATATTGTATAGCTCTCGCGGAATTACATGTAAAAATATGTGGTGTTCATGGCTCTCTCAGCCAAAAAGAATCCAGACCACTGTAATAGACTGTAGTGTAATCTCAAATGAAAAAGGTGAACAGAGAGTTCATCATTTGCATAGGTTCAACCGGTACTTAAAACAATGTGATTGAATATGAAATGTTCATTCAAAGTTGATTCCAAATTTAAATGGATGAAGACATTATAGTAAAGCTGAAACAAATACTCGAGCAACTCTAGTTTAAAAACTGATCCGAGTAATTTTATTCACCTCGAGGAATCGTTTAATTTTGCCAGCTCTAAGCATCACGTTTTGCCCAGACTACTTTTAATGCGGGACAACGCGCTGACGTCACGTGCGTAGAGGAAGAAGCAATACTAAAAAAAAATTTTTTTTTTAAACTTTACTGCAGCCGACAGCCGCTACAAACTACGCCGACGTTGCTAAAAACTACGCCCGTATGATGCTAGTGTGGTAGTAGGTAGTGTCCGATGAGTCTCATAGCATGCATTTAGAAGTAGCTGCGAAATGACAGACTCGGCCAAGTCTGGGCGGCGTTAGTAAACAGCCGCCATCTTTAAGCAGTAGACTTCTCAGCGCTAATAAACATAACGTTACTGTCACTCGCTCACGTAACGTTAGCCCTTCGGAGGGCTAGGTTTCTATTGATTAAGACCACTGTCGATGCATGGCTAACGTTTCCTATATACAGGCTTTATTTAATCTGTAAAAACACAGCGCTGTAGAGTGATGAGGGTGTACAATTTAAACATAATAAAGCTAACTGTCAGATTTAGCTCAGTAGTCATTGCTGAATAAAACACCCAAGTAGCACTGGTCCCTAATGTGCTCCAATACAGCAGGTATCACACATTTATTTTGAACACTGCAAAAACTCAAAATCCTATCAGTACTTACAGTTTAGACTAACTTAAAACTTAACTAGAACTTAAAAATAGCTTGACACAAATGGAAATTCAATTGAAACACATGAAAAAAGCACCTAGCTTTTAAGTGATGTGTGTTATCAAGCGTAATTACATATTTAGGTAAGAAATATGTTTTGTTTTGTTTTATAACATCCAGAAGTTTTTGAGTGAAAGCAGAGATTTTTTTTTTTCTAGTCACATCTGAGATGCAATTGTTGGCTGTTTTCAACAATGTACATCAAAAATAAAGACATTAGCCACGTTTACATGATGACTTTTATTCATACCGATTCAAATCATTCTGAATGGAAATTTCACATCAGCTGTTTACATGTCACTTCATCTATTCCGATCCAGCGTTTACATGTGACTGCCTTTATTCCGAAAGGACGTTTGACAACTGCCGTCTGACATGCGCAGATTAATCAAAACAAAGCGTCACGTTGCAAAACATGGAGATCGATCGTCGGAGTGCTGATGTTTTAACTTTTCGAGTGGAAACACAACTTCAGAATGATACGCCGTTCATTTAAAAAGTTGTGTGGGTGCGCTGTGCGTGTGCTTGGAAGCCATGTTGCAAGTGACGTTACTTACGTCACCGAGTGACGTCACCACATCAGTACGGAGCATGCGCAGAAAGAACGTAACCAGACACCATTCCGCTTCCCTGTTTACATGATATAATTTTACTTCTAATTGGTTTGGGAAAAGGAATATTCCACCCCTGTGAATCGGAATGAAATTCCATTCGGTTTGGGCCTGTTCATTCCGAATGAGGTGTTTATATGGAACACATTTATTCGGTTTGAACAAATATTCCGATTGTAATTGGAATATTTGGCTCCATGTAAACGTGGCAATTGATTGACTGAAAATGGTTTAATATTTGATTAAATGTCTTTTTTTACTCATGTATATTCATAATCGCTCTTTACCTAAATAAAAAAAAGTTGTATCCAATTACCCGATAGAATTTTCAGTCGATTACTTAAATATTCGATAGCTGCAGCCCTACATTATACATAGATAATATGTTGATACCTGGGTGGGTGAGTTTACAATTCAATTCAAAACCTACATATGCACTAGAGGTGCACGATAATTATCGGTCCGATAATTATCTGTCCGATAATAGGAATTATGACGTCATCCCAATAACCCCAATAACATTATATATTATCAGGCCTATTAATAATATTTTTTGGCGCGGTGTCAGATTCGGATGTGAGCGTTTGTTTCCACTTCTGTTTTGCAAGTATGCAAAATTTTGTTAGTGTTCTAGAGGCTGTATTTTTCCTTCAGTGAGTTATAAACCTTACTATGGCAATTAGCAAATGTTTGCATTTTACAGTGTTATGTTTACAAGTTCTTGAGAGGCCTTTTGGTTATTGATAGGCATGCTGTTCTCTAATTACCAGGTTAAGAAAGTTGTTTCAAGGACCAAGACGACAAAAGTCTCTCCTGTGGCACCAAATGTTTTATGTGCTGACAAAGCACAATACATGTTGGGTCTATGTTTGTTTTAGATCAGTGCTCATTGTCCAGGGCAACACATCGTCAATGATATTGACTGAATGATTGTGATTGACTCAAATTATATTTATTGGAAAAAATTAGTATGGGCACTTTCTTGAAGTCAAAACTGTTCTTGTCTTTGTTTTGTTCAATATAATAATGTTCATGTCATCATAAAAATTGTGGTTTGGTCAAGGCAAATCTATGCTGAATCAACCAATAGTATTTTTGACCTACAGGTGTTCAAAAACTCAGGTAAATATACATTGGAAAATTATATTTATATTATTGGTTATCGTATCAGTATCGGCCTTGAGGAGCAGGAAGTTATCGATATCGGTATCTGTGTCAATAAATGGATATCGTACACCCCTAATATGCACCGAGTGGGCAAAAAGGAATGACAACAACCACAATAAAAACCAACATTCAATTAGAAAATGACTATTTCACTGATGTTAATTGTTGTTAATCTGCCCTCTTCTTGGCTGCAGTTATGGAGCAGCTGTACATTATTTTCAATTTCATGCTAGATCCTAAAAATCTGAAAATCTGTCTAATTTCAAAAGTCTAACAATGTCACACAATATAAAAGGTCTACAACACCCATTTATCTGTAAATAATAATTCATTTGCGGACCAGCTCAACCTTCTGTCTCTCTGCCACTGGTCTTTGACCTTTCCACATTCAAGGTTTGCCAGCTGTGTGAGAAAAACGGACAGGGCACAAGAAAATTGTCAACACTGCCACTGTTTGGTGTGGGAACCTACACAAAGAAAGACAAACACCCGTGGCAGAGAGGAGGGGCCGGTGTCATTGACCCAACACGTATGTCTGCGGATGAACACCAAATGGTGTATAGGATAATGATGAAGCAACAACTTTGAAGTAAACATTCTTTAAGACCGGCTTTGCTCTCAATAGATTGCAGCTACTAATGAAAAAATGGATAAGTGAGGAATGAAAAATGGAGCAGAAGGAATCAGGCACAGAAAAGGAGGAGCAGCAAACAACGATAGGGACTGGTTTCAGTTAGAGTAGTGAAATGAGTCTCAGGGGAGTAGGAGGGGTAGCAGTTTGATAGGTGGGAAAACCCTTATCACAGCGTTCTCTTTAGTTTGTTTAGCCACTCTATTTCAACATTGTGAACTCGTGGTAAACCAACCGCTGTCACATAAACTAACAACAACACAGATTTTATGATCTACACCCATTGAAGAAGACAAACAAAAAGAGATGGGTGTGAACTAAAGTGCCAATGACAGCAAAATAGCTTAATCGTGTTTTGACACTCCCCATTATTCAAAGTTAAGAACCCATCATAATTTGTTGCGTATAATGTATATGCTGTAGTCTGAGATAGTACATTTTGAGCTTCTCCCTCCTCACAGCAAACAAAAGGACTGTGATCCCAGTCCAGTTTACATGTAATGTGCAGTATGGTTTGTTTTTTTTTACACTGAAAAATTGTGGTCAATCGGATAAATGTGACGAAAATTGCGATGTGCAACATAGAAGCAGAGTTGAGTTTTATTTCTGTTGCTACAGACAGTAGATAAGATTGCAATCTATGCTGAGCACAACTGTTGTTTCCATGATGGCAGAGCTGGCAGTTGACTGGCAGCGATGACAGTCCTAACTGTTTGACCAATTCAAAAGATGATTTTCATACAATGTCCCCTTTAATGTGTAAGGCCTACATCAGTCTTAGCCTGTCAGTCATTCAACTAAAAATAGAATGATGGGAATTCACTGGTTGACCTGGGTCCCATATTCAGATAGATGCATCTACAGTATGTGCAGTATGCTCAGGTGTGTGAAAACAGGCAGGAGAAATGGATAAGAAGATGATAAATGTTAAATGTTGGTGTTCCATCCCATAAATTACTATATCCGCTCTATTTTACCTGAATGTCAGACAGATGAAGGAGTGTGTGTGTGTGTGTGTGGGGGGGGGGGGGGTGAACTGCCTTAAGTGAACGTGACTTCAAGTCCTGTAAATGTATCATTATTTTAGAACTGAGAGCAAAACCTCATTTGTTTGAATTATAACTTCCTATCAACTTTTTCAATTAGGTGACAATATAATTTTCCAATGCAGTATTTATCAATTTCCAGTCCCTAACTCCCTATTCTCCAATATTTTAATCCAGTGAAAGACAATTACATTTATTACAACAATTGGGTACCACAGATTTGTAGACAGTGGAACAAATGCATACACTGTTGAATTAGGCTGATTCTCCAGATAATGATGTAGTGTTAACTAGAGCCGGGCAGTTTACCGAAAATTTACAGTCACCGAGATGGTTAACGATGATCAACGTAATATGACCATGTCGGTAAATTCAGTGTTTTAATTAATTGAAAAAATTAGGCTTTTCAGCCCACTTTGACTATGTGTTGTTCGGTTATGCTCATTCCCCCTAAGAAAGTTCACCCCCTGTGCTTACGTGTGAAGTCACGTGGCTATCAGGAAAAACAAACAGAACCATGTAGCTATCAACCGGTCTGCTAATGCTACAAGTGAACGTGATGGAGACGGATAATAGTGAAATGGCTAAGGTAGCAGGCCACAGGCATGTCAAGTACAGCATTCGTCGACGCTCATAGTGTGGTGTTGGGGCCAAGAAAGAACTCGACATTGGTTGTATTTTGGATTCGAAAAGGACGACGAATCATGGAGACATACATCAGTTTCTGGGACGATTTCAAAGACAACAAGAGGGAGATGCGCACCTCGGCTGCTAGATACAGCCAATTCCTCGGACGACCACACGGTTAAAATGACTGCTCAGGCCCGAAACAAATGCTTTTTGCGTGGGACGTGAGGTCGCCATCTACACCGACAGCAGCTCTAACATTGTCGAAGTGGCTGAACTCAATGAGTTGATGCGGAAGCTGTGCTTTGGCACGGTGTAGTGGACCAATATACACATGGAAACTGGTGTTTCAACTTAGGTGATAATTCAATTAAGTAAAAGTCACAAAAGAAACAGTTTGACAAAATATCTTGGGCCCAACATAACAGAGGTCAACATAACAAAGGCTTAAACCAAACTGACCTCCAGACACATCTCTGTGGCCTTTTAAATCAGGGCGGACTCGACTAACGAACACCTGAAGGAGGTATGACAAATTAACCAAACATTGTCAACTTAATAAAACGACAACAGATGGAAAATATGCATATATTCAAACTAAAGATACACGATAATATCGGTCACCGATAATTATCGGCCGATAATGGCAATTATGACGTCACACAGATAATCCAGATAATAAAAAAATTCAACCGATAATGCAATCCGATAATTATATACTCTCTGAAGCCCCTGAGGGAGGAGGGGTTGAGGAGGCGGAGTTACAAGACAAGAAGTAGTTGAATATTATGGCGGCTGTTACTAAAAAAACGACGCTCTCGCCATCTGCGAAACATGTACCCTACAAGTTCCACGAGGCAGAAAGAACGCGTCCTCATTCAAAACCACTAACCCAGCAGCCATTTAAAACTGCATCACAAAGAATTTTGGAACATATACGAGGCTGCTGCTAGCAGGAATGCTAAAGCTATTGTAAACACTAAGCTAAACTACAGGGCTTGTGACGATACAGAGTCGGGCTGTTTGGGAATGCAGCCCAAGGCGGGTGGTAAATTCCGACGGAGCCCGCCGCTTTGGCCAGTCCGGCAGGCCGCCGCCGCCTCGCCATAGGCGGGGCGGGCCGAGCCCGGTTCCCCGGCCTCTGGACCTCCGGCGAACACCCCGGTTTCTCGAGCGTTCCCCCACGGCGTGCGAGCAGAGCCAGGACCCGAATACGCCGCGGCGAACCGGCCGGGGCGGGCGGGCGGATTATCCGGTACGAATGTAGCTGCCGCCGAGACGAGACACAGTTTTTTTTTTTTTACCTTAATGACACGAGAACCAAAGCCCTGGATAAAAGAAATAATGCAGTTCATACGACCACCATTCTTCATGAAAAAGTGATGTCCGGTAAGCAAGCTTATCATGACGGCACAGTGGTTATAAGATAATTTAAACATAGAGAAAACGAAGTCAGCCAGTCAATAATGCATTCAGAATGTGAAATGACGAGCGGTCAGATGACTTTGTAACGCTGCCTTTATTTTCGGCTTAATAAAACTCAGGCACAAAACAACACGGATGCGAGCGCAAACTCCGTCCAAATAGTACTGCCGTGTAGCAGTTTAGCTGCTGTAACGCAAATGTCGTGAAAGCCGCAAATGTAAACAAAGCGCTGCAGAATGGGTACATGACATCTCGCTCTTTTGAGGTAATCGTTTTCACAGTGTGCAACAAAGCATATAACATTAGCAATCACTTTTCAAATTATTTAACTTATTTCTTTGCTCAATTACAGTCACAGTAGATAATCAAATTCTTAAATCAATATTCTGTAGCCACAAATATTATTCAAAATCTTTCCTTCAAGTTTTTTTTTTTTTTTTAGGATTAAGTATAATAATGTATTGCTTAAAACAAGGCTGTTATTATTTTCAGCTAGCTATTTTTCTTCCAAGAAATCTGAGAGAAATACACTTGAAGCGATGGCAGATAATTTCACTTATTGCCAATAGATTTACACTTAAAACTGACTAGTATTAAGGAGGTGTGTTTTGCAGCGGATTAATGTTATATATGTTAGGAATGGCTTACTTTTAAACGCATTTTTGTGCAACTTAGGTATTTACTCTGTAAGTAATTGTTGCCAAAGGTTTACCATTACACAATGTCAGACAATCTGTCATTATTTAGATGTTTGAATTGACGACTTGTTCATACATTGTGTTGAAAAAAAGAGCAATACATTATATTTTTGCACAGTAATATTTTCTTTTGTGTATACTTTAAAATTTTACATAAATCTTTTAATAGAATTATCGGCTTGACATTATCGGTTATCGGTTGGAATGAGGAGGAAATTATCGGTTATCGGTATCGGTTGAAAAACGCATTATCGTGCATCACTAATTCAAACAATAATTAACTCATTTGCATTTAAACAAACAGTGAAAACTCCAAACAGCCATAATTAAATGAACTTAAATATCCCCCCTTCAGAATGGTAGGTGCCACATTTTACACAGCTGTGGTTGTTATCTCAAATAAAATCCAGTAAGCATTCAGACAAATATTAACTAAAGTGTGCACCCATTAGAAAATACATGTCCCAAAAAATATCACATAAATAATTAACTAAATCTTGAAACACTAAATTGTGGTGGTAGTGGTAGCCACCACACACGGACTGCATCTAGAAATCAGTATGTCGAGTTATTTTGTATCTATTTGTGTGTGACTTCTCTCTTAGCTTTTACAATGGATAAGCTCAGTTTTCAGCATAAAGTACAATCCACGAGTGTAGCCACAGCTATTTTTCTGTATGTGCTTGCTTTATTCTGTGTCATTACTGCAAACATAAAATCTTAAATGTTTCATTAGCACCAGAGTAAGGGCAGTATAGACTAATGCGTGTGTGTGTGTGAGGGGCAGGTGGTGCGTGTAATTTCAGAAGATGCCCCCGCCCCCCAAAAAACAGAGTTAACATGCTATTTTTTTCGCAGTAGTGTTGCGTCATCATGTCACAGCAGCCATTAACAATAAGTTGTCTGATACTCGATCCTCTGTTTGTGGTGCACTGTTTAAGCCCCTCTTGCTGCAAGTCATTTGTGTTTCAAATGACATTTTTGCACAGTGGCAATAGAAATATTTACAATTTTGTACATTGTTCAAGTCACACAAGCCGTTTTAAATGTTTATACTTGAATGCTTATTGTTTACAAGATATTTTAACATTTACACTGAATGCACAATCGTTAAATAATGTTAAATCTAAAGCTTGTAAATAAATCAATGAGAAATGGTTAATTTGTATTTCATGCATTTAATCATTTTCAAATTATATAACAGTCCGCTTGGACGAATTTATCGTCATTTATCGTTATTAAGGTAAATCTGCTCAACTTACCATGATAAGTACTAAAGGCCATATCGGCCAGCCTTAGTTTTAACCCTTTGATGCCTATTGACGCTAATTAGTGACATTCCAGATTAAAGCAGCCTTAAAGCTTTTTTTTTTTTTTTTTTAATAAACCATAGATACCTGTTGTCGCTAGTTTGCATCATACATAAAATTATATTTTATTACTACTATATAGTTAGCTTGGATAGGCTCCAGCACCCTGGGTGATACCCTCGTGAGGAAAAACGGTACAGAGGATGAATGAAAATTTCGTTTTTAATTGATTATTTTAAGAGTTGTAATTCTCACTATGCAGTCTTTGTGTTTATTAGAAATTTATGCTTTCCTTAATTCTAAAAAATTTCCATATATCAGTCAGTCTTACATCAAAGTTATGCTCCACACCAACCAGATGTGGATAACAAGTCTGTTGTACCTCTGTCTGTGCAAAGGAATGACAGGAATGTGGTCTGGCCATACTCACACAACTAAACAAAGTTATCTGCCCGCAACATCATGGGACTAAAAGCTTCTCATCTCACCACAAATGTTTATCTGCTAGATCCCAATGCAGTGTGGATGTGAGTGCGCAGGCATCCAGGAAGATTTCATTTTGTTATCAGCCAAGCCCTTGTAGATGACCGGCGCTTGTGGAGACCATGGAAACAAAAGTCACCTGACACCAATCACCTCAAATTCAACATTTGCACACCCCATATATCTGAACATTGAGTGTGTCACATACTGCAGTTTTATTTTAGTTTAAGATATAACCACACACATCAGGGTGGGGACACTTCTGATGGATCACTGAAATTGAATGTGCAATGTTTCAAACATATTTTCAAAGTTGTTTCTGAAAAGTTCAGGGATCGCGATATAAGACAATCCATACATGTGAAATAATACAGAGAATTCTATGGGTGTGTATAACAAAGAAGCTTCCGCTCCCCCACCCTTGCACTGCATTCTGCAGCCCAGCTCTGCCCAATGCAGCCGCTGACAGGTGCAGCACAAGCATTCTGCAGTTTCACTCCAACCTGTCAGACTGGCTTTGCTGCATGGACAGCTGTTAAACACTGTACAAAAACAAACATGACGAGTGATCATTTCCTGAGGTGAAGAAATAGCTACTCACCCATAGTAGCTGATTACAACCACAAATTACAAACAGCCGTTCACTGGAAATTACCCCGCCCCCCCCAAGAAAAAGACATTCTGGTATCACGGATAGAAAGACGTAGTTCTTAAAAGATAAATGTTAGTACGAGTTAAAATAATTTGATATTAAAACCCCTCTTAATGTTTTCGTTTTAATGAAATTTGTAAAATTCTTTTAACTTGTAGGTCGCCATTGTTGTTGACGTCGCAGGGCAGTGACGTCACATGGGTGTGCTGGCGGACTTCCACAGTGACACTTTAACTGCATTAACATGCCATCGGTTCTGCCTTTCCAATTTGAACCGTAGTGGAACATGAATGAGAAGGGCAGCAAAATGAACAGGAAAGACGGGATGAGACAAGTACCATTCATGTGTCAAGTTCACTTGTGACAGTACGGTACTCCCCCTCTCTAGTGAGGACAGCAGGAGAGTAATGTCAAAAACTGTTTGCAGACGTTCACGGTAGGCCTGAACGATATATCGTTTAAACATCGCCATCGCGATGTGCGCATGTGCAATAGTCCCATCGCAAGGACGTGCGATAGTTTTTTAATTTCATTTTTTTTAATCCACAAACGTTTGTTTTGAGGAAGGAGAGGGGGAAAAAAAGCGCACAGCTTCTCTTTCTCTCCAGCAAGTCATCGGCTCCTCCCCCTCCCCCTGCAACAGCGGAGTGGAGGGAGGAGGGGCCGAACAGCAGAGCGGAGGGAGGAGGGCCCGTTCTCAAAGTGAAAGCAAGCAATCAACACGTTGGAGGAGCAAGGAAGACTGTATCCAAAAGGAGTTTTGGAAGTATTTTGGCAAGAACAAGACTATAAGGGACAAAAAACAGCCCTGTCGACAGTGCCTCGCCATGGTTGCCTCAACAAGAAGTAATCTGTCAAACATGTGGGACCATTTAAAACGCAGGTATCTATGCATTCCTGCTACGAGCTCCCCATCAGAGGCTTTTTAGCACAGGTGGGAACATTGTTACGTGCCAACGTTATTGTCTCAAGCCTGCTATAGTGGATAAACTAATAGTCTTGGCCAAAAACCTATGAGACCCAGTTGAGAATTGCTGAGCAAGGAAGGTGGACGATATGCAGACAAATACATAACACAGCTGAAGGAATGTCTTTTCTTCTTTTAATGTGACAGCTATCAGGAAGGCAGGAAATTTGGGAGTTAAAATGGTTCTGTTATTCATCACAGTTATTTGCAGTTATTCAGTTCAATTATTTACAAGTTCAATTGAGTTTGTTTCTTTTATATTTAAATTTATTGTAAACCGTATTTTTCAAATAACTATATATAGTACAGCTGCACATAAAGTTTTGATACTTAATATTTTTGTTGAAATATTTTTACAACTTTGTTGCCGTTTTGCAGTTTTATATTGTTATATTTTGTGTAAACAACTCAGGGGACTAATGCACTTGCACTTTTATTAGTCAGATTTAATATTTAAGTTCAAATATGTTGACAACTTTGTTGTTTAACTGAGGTTTTTATGTATTGTTATAGTTTGTGAACTCTTTTGTCATATTTAATATTTTTGTTCAAATATGTTGACAACTTTGTTGTTTTACTGAGGTTTTTATTTATTGTTATAGTTTGTGAACAACTCTTTTATTTGTCATATTTAATATTTTTGTTCAAATATGTTGACAACTTTGTTGTTATTTTACAGAAGTTTTTATTTGTTATATTTTGTCAAAAACTAAGGGGACTAATGCACCTGCTCTTTTATTTATCATTTAATGTATTTGCTGCTGTTGAAGTGTAAAATATTGTATTCAATAAATGATCTATTTTGTGCAGACATGACTTCCTGGATACCTTCATACAGAAATCTTCATCATTAACAAATTAAACGGTATTATATGAATACACTGTGGTCACGGTGTGTTATGTAAAGTATTTCCAAACAGCTATTCAAGTCATTTAGTGAAAATTTCTTTAAAAAAGATAGATCTTTTTTTTTTTAATATCGCAATATAATATCGCAATATATTGCAAACCTAAAAAAAATCGCGACAATAGTTTTTTCCAATATCGTTCAGGCCTAGTTCACGGTAAACTATTGTGTGATCCAACTTATTCTAATATTATTATGGAGAGAGTTAGAAGCCAGAGCTGTCATATGCTTTACATATGATTAGGGTATGCAGTGAAACACAGCAGTTCGATCATTTCTGCTGATAGCCAGGGGCCGTGCATCACAACACACGAAAACGTTTGCCTTTACAGAGGCGTCTAATGACGTCTTACTTTATTTTTGTCAAGTAAATGCACATGTCCAGATTGTTGATCATCCTGCCGGTTGCTTCCCGGTGACTAAGCCACACGGAAAATGAATGAATGTATTGAACTTAGGCTGCTGGCTATTCATATCATTTTCTGCCCACCAGATTATATTGACACCTTATTGTGCACATTAAGATCTTAGAGGCAGAGAAAGGCAAGTGGACACAGGCGTTCAAATTCATAGCTCGGACCACGCCGTTTATTGGCATAAGCTTTGGAAACTCCTTCACAGCAAACATAAGTATCATATAGGAAAATACAACATAATATTCATATCTCTCAAAAAAAAAATGTTAACACAAATAAAAGTGCTTCAAACTGTATTAATGAAGTCCTATTCACACAGTTAAGCAATAATACAAAGAGAACTGGCATTCACAAATTCACAATCAAAATAGATATGCAAAATATACATAAAACTTACTCAGACTTTGGTCAACTCTATTTAAACATTTTAGCAACTCGTTTAGCTCAACAAATACATTGGATGGCAATATTTAGTCACAATATACAATCTATGATGCTGGGAACTATTATCAGGAGTCTTGTATGTTGTGAAGACCACACTCAAATCAACGTAAGGCACAATGGACCCGCACTAAACAGGAAACTACGGCATCAGTCGAGGGACAAAACGCACCCATTGGCTTGATCTCTAATTAATTTAAAATTCGCCATTGACACCTTGTGGTCTATTTAAATCACACAGCGTACCCATGTGATGTCACCGCCCTGCGACGTCAACAACAATGGCGAGCTACTAGTTTATCTTTTTATTTAAAATTTTACACATTTTTAGTGCTGGAACGATTAATCGATTAACTCGAGTATTGGACTAGAAAAAAAATATTCGAATTTAATTTTGTTGCTTCGAGTATTCATTTAATTAAAGTGGCGTTGAAATGGTTTATTTTGAAAGTGTTTGCATTTAGTTTTATTGATTAGTGTGGATACACTGCCCTCTGGTCTGTCTCATTTCACATGGCTGAATCCAACTGCTCCCTGTTAAGACCAACGTAAACCAAGTTTCTGTTTGAGCTAAGGTTTTTTAATGCATTCGTAATGTAATTTATAGGTATATTTAGCCGTTTTTTGTTGGAATAAGGGTCTGAACCATTTGTTAAGAGCATTATAAAAAAACGGTAGCATTTTATAGCATTTAAGCTAGCAGACTTTTGCCATGTAAGTTAGACAGTTCTTTTGTTGTACATAGATCCTCATTTAAAATATATATATATATATATATATATATACACACACACACACACATGCAGTTTGAGGCTCAGCTCAGGTATTTTAATTTTTAATGTTCCTCATCCGATTACTCTATTCGAACTGACTAGTTAATCGATGACGACTACTAAAATAATCGATAGTTGCAGCCCTACAAATTTTATGAAAACGAAAACATTATGAGGGGTTTTGATATCGAATTATTATAACTTGTACTAACATTCATCTTTTAAGACCTATATGTCTTTCTATCCGTGCCGTGGTACCCTTTAAAAGAACGTTAGTGTCAACAGCGACCCAAATCAACTCTATTACTCAATATTTAGTTGAGCAGAGTCATGTTAATGGCACCTGATGATAACAGTCTTTAAAAACCGCCCTAACTCGTTGACTAGGATTACAAAAATTCCCTCCTAAGGGACATTGAACTGGGTCATCGATGTAGTGGTTTAAATCATCTTTGACACAAATTTTATTAAGTTAGGAGACTTGTGCTAATAGTGATTTTGTGAAAATGAGCTGCATTTTGTTGTTGTCACTAGGTCCCTCTTTATATTATTATTAAGATACAAACATGAGTCACTTTTCTAAACACAGCTGTGATTTGATGAGTCACGGTTTTGTAAGATGACACATGTTGGATGCTTTTTATTTGAACAAGAGAAGATGAAAAACACTGTAGACTTGCCAAACGAGTAAAAATGTGTTAAAATACACCGTGTCCTAACTGCAAAATCCTCCGCCCTTCCATGCAGGAAATGCCATGAGTACCTCTGTGTAGAAAGACAACACAATGGTTGGAGGAAGTGAGACAGGAATTAGAGGGGAGATTAGTCCAAAAAAAAAAAAAAAAAAAAAAAAAAAAACCTAAAAATGCACTTAGAGGCAAGATCCTTGGTAAAATGACAACGCCAAAGGGGACTCTTCATATGTTCACTTGTTTTCCAGCTGTCATCCCTGATAACATTGTTCATATATAAGAGGGCACCTATGTGTGACACTGTGGGAAGACAATTCAATACGTAAAAAAACCTGCTTCCAAAAAAATTCAGTTTTATCCATTTGTGAGGAAACACCAGCAGACAGGCCTGTCATGTGCGCGGGAAAATCCCAAGAGTCAGTGTGACAGCAAGAGTAGGAGTGCTACAGTACATGGTGACTCAGCACGCAACTACAGAACAATCTCGTTCCAGTCATAAACTTGTAAAATTATCAACATCAAGAACAATACAAATCAACTCCTCCTTAAACAAAACAGCCCGTCACGGTGCCTAAAAGCCCAACCGGGTAACTCACTTTATTCAGTAATTTATGAGCTCTGATGCTTGGTAGAACTTGACAACATAGAAGAAACATGGATCATGTGTCCTCATCAATGCGTTATTAAGAAAACAGGTTGTTGGCTGACTGTTGAGTAAATTAATACATAACTGGTATAGGTTGTGCTATATGTGATTTTGAGAGCGAACAAATGTTTTAAATACGTTGTACCATAGACTTCATTATATATTGACATGACACTTCCCCCAGACCCTGTGCCACACCTTCGGTAGGGGGCCTGCTCACACTCAGAGCCCAATGTCCAATATTCATTTACCGTATTTTTTCGGACTATAAGTCGCACCCAAGTATAAGTCGCACCAGCCATAAAATGTCCAACGAATAGGAAAAAAACATATAAGTCGCACCGGAGTATAAGTCGCATTTTTGGGGGAAATTTACTTGATAAAATCCAACACATAGAACAGATATGTCATCTTGAAAGGCAATCTAATATAAAAATAAAATAGAGAACAACATGCTTAATAAGTGTACAGTATGATGACTGTCTCAGGAAATTAGAATATTGTGTATTCTAATTTCCTGAGACAGTCCTGTATATATACACAGGACTGTCTCAAAAAATTAGAATATTGTGTATTCTAATTTTCTGAGACAGTCCAGTATATTCAACTGAAACAAAAACAGATACGATCAAAAGATAAATGTAAAATACTCATCAGGATTGGTCAGGTTTTTTACTTCTTCCCACTGCCTTTGGACAGGCACACAGTGCTTAACAATGATTAATTTAATGTGCTTTGTGTTGTTTTTTTGTTAATTGTTCTACTTTCTAATTAATCCCATTTTTTATTTATAAATTCAACCAATCCTTCTTCACTACCCACGTGGCTTGCATTCCAAGCACATTCTAATTTGATATTCTATCTGCAGGAATACAAGTGGCAGATGTTCGAAAACATCTCTCATCTTCAAATGAATGCTAAGTGGTGAAGTATAGAACGTGTCCATGGATCTACGTGCATTTATGACCATGTCAACATTTAAGAAATGAGAAAAGCAGACCAGATAAACAATAAAACAGAATTTTTTGCTTACTCAAAGGTAGCAATTTATTTAAAGATTCCCAGCACGTTTTTTATCATAATATCAAATTACACCATTGTCATGCTGAAATCCGATGAAAAAATAACAATGGAGTTTAAACTGTTCAATAGTATAATAGATGTCAGTGACACCCAGCAGACACCTACAACAGTAAAATACGGACGTAGGACAGCCCCGGCTGTGTAAACAGTGCATTCCTGAACTGGACGGAGCATAGGGTAAGCGCTTTTTGATGTTTGTGTGTGCGTGTATGTGTGAGCACATGCTTACGTGCACACACAGTCAGTCAGTCAATGTGCTCCTGAGGTGGCGGGGGGTGAGACAAATCTTAGAGGTATGTGTGTCAAGTCATAATTCTGCTTGGCACCATTTCCATAAGGGTATCAGACTGGACTTGTCACGGTGGCCACTCAAAGCGGTGACACACAACCCCCATTCAGACTACACCACATTTGTCCCAGCTGTCACTTTATATTGTCTGTATACGCAAGAGCAGGAAACAATAGTGGCAGAGCATCATTATGTGCCTTGTGTCAAAGGTGTAAGAGTGAGTAAGAATGGAAGTAGGGGTGCACGATATCCATTTTTTGAAACCGGTATCGATAACTTCCTGCTCCTCAAAGCCGATATCGATAACCCATAATAAATATATAATATTAGTTTTTGAACACCTTGAGGTTTAAAAAAAATAGTGGTGGATTCAACATAGATTTGCATTTGATCTCACCAGATTTTTCATAATAACATGAACAAAAAAGTGCGTTTCACTTCTGCACTGCCCGACAGCCAGCTAAGAATGAATGCACTTCCATAAACCACAAGGCTTGGTCTTTTCTTGCTTTTATGGGAAGACACTCGTCTTAATATTGTGAAAGTACAACATACACATATTCAACACTCAATATACAACAAACTGCACAATACACTTATATACACAACTATTATATGTATAGCATAGCACACTAGCTTGACTTACTAAAGCATTGGCTGGCTTCTATAACACAACTTATGAAGTTCTGTACATATGACCCTTCACCACAGAAGTAAACATGTTGAGAGAAATGGTGGAGGAAATGTTTTGTATTCATAAATGTGTTCTCAGTTGATGTTGAAATAATGTTCCTATTGCTTGTCAATATTGACATATTGTCTTTTCGCCACAAGATGGCAGGATGGGACATAATTGTCTAAAGTGCTACTTTTATTACTTCTTTGTGTTTGACTTTGATGACTGATTTGTGGGATTGCCTGTGAAGACAGCAATGAGAGAGGATGTATCCGCATGTCAATGGAAATAAAATACGCCAACTTATTCTCCGTCAATTCTTCCTACGAATGCAACGTTGAGCTGCAACCACCTCAACAGGTTATGGGCCCAGGAGTCATTCGAAGGTAAAGTCAGTTTCCACCGTGTAGAAGGTCGCGAAGGACAGCGTGCTCACGGACTGCTGATTAGCGGAAAAAGCTAACAAGCAACATGGATCCATGAGGAACAAGTAGGTTACCTCGACTTGCAATTGACAGAGATGAAGCTAAATATGAACTCTGGGAAACTAAAATGTTGGGACATTTTCATCTTATCGGGCTAAAGAACAGTGCTGGTAGGACCAACCACTGAAGCAGAAAGCATGAAATGAAAAATGCGGACGCGTATGCTGAAATGATACAACTTCTTGATGATAAAAGCCTTTCGTTAATAATGAGAGATGCGCCAAATGACGGAAGAAAAGCTCTGAAAATATTAAGGGAATATTATGCTGGGAAGAGAAAACCCAGGATTATAAACTTGTACACCATGCTAACATCTCTTCAAAAGGGAACCGAAGAAAGCATAGTGGACTACATAATAAGAGCTTAGACCGCCATCACAGCATTGCGCAATGCAGGTGAAACAATGGCAGATGGTCTACTTATCGCAATGGTCTTGAAGGGGCTGCCAGAAAATTACAAGCCATTTACAGTTCATGTGGCGCATACCGATGAGAACATGACATTTGCAGAGGTCAAAACCAAACTCCGAAGTTTTGAAGAAACGGAAAAGTTAAATTCAGCAGAATCAAGCGACAGAGTGATGAAGACTAAAGCAAGAGCTTCAAAGCAAGCCACAAAAGCAAACGCTCGTGACCGGATCAAAGACGACACAGAGTTGGTGTGCTTCAAATGTGGGATCAAAGGCCACCGTGTAAAATCATGTCGACAAAAGACATGGTGTAGTCGGTGCAAAACAGACACGCACAAAGACACCACTTGCAGACGCAAGGAAAAACCGGACGGAGCGAGAAAATTTGCTGAAGATGGAGATCCTGACTTCGCGTTCAAGGTGAGAGATGAACACCAGGCGGCAGGATACACACAACATGCGGAAACGAGGCCTGATGGTGGACACGGGAGCGACATCTCATATCATCACTGACGAGACCAAATTCAAAAGCTTCCAGGAGACGTTCAAACCAGAGAACCACAGCGTCGAGTTGGCAGATGGTACCCGGTGCAGTGGAGTCGCACTCAAAAGAGGAGATGCGGAGTGCTACCTGATTGACAACGGATGACATGATAGCTGATATCATGACAAAACCTGTAACAAAGTTAAAATTGAAGAAGTTTGACAGTGTTATTTTTGGAATTTGAAATGTAAAATTTCATTTGGTTGTTAAAAAGGCATCAACATGAGAACAAGTGGGGGTGTTGAGAGAAATGGTGGAGGAAATGTTTTGTATTCATAAATGTGTCCTCAGTTGATGTTGAAATAATGTTCCTATTGCTTGTCAATATTGACATATTGTCTTTTTGCCACAAGATGGCAGGATGGGACATAATTGTCTAAAGTGCTACTTTTATTACTTCTTTGTGTTTGACTTTGATGACTTTGATTTGTGGGATTGCCTGTGAAGACAGCAATGAGAGAGGATGTATCCGCATGTCAATGGAAATAAAATACGCCGAGTTTTGGCTAAAAGACAACTTATTCTCCGTCAATTCTTCCTACGAATGCAACGTTGAGCTGCAACCACCTCAACAAAACATATATTGCACATACATATGTCATAGTAAACATAAAATACTTAGACATATTTCCGAGGCGGAAACATAACAAAGAATTTACGATTGTCAATGCTACCGCTAGACACCGCAATGTGTCAACCGAATTATTCTTGACCAGCAGGTGGCAGCAATGCCCCGCAAATGGTCAACTGATTTCCCATGCTAGTGTGTAAACTGTAAAGCCAGCACAGTATATATTATCGGTCCTATTAATAATATTATTGGATTTATTGGGCTGACGTCATAATTCCTATTATCGGACCAATAATTATCGTGCACCAGTAAATGGAAGGTTGTTTTGTTCTTTTTGTTGGGATGGGCGGGTCAATTCAAATGTTAAAAACATTGCTTGCACGCACACGTTGTCACACACTTGCGCAATCACTACAAGGGAAACATCACACAGGAGTAGCATTTATAATTAAAAGATGTGTTGTTTGAATATGTTGCCATTCAGCTAAAATGCCGTTGTTGAGCTTTCTAGTACCAATCTACAGACCACCCAAACACTATGCAGTTTTTCAATGATTTTGCCAAACTCCTATTGTTTTTGTGGGTGACTAACATTCAGGTAGATGATGTAGTAAACTTTATCCATTGGCAAACATGCTTAAGAGAAGATTTTTTTTTATTTGCACTTTCTGCGTGAAAACCTCATTGTTTAGGGCGTACTGCACACCCTTTTACACTGCTCACCTGTGGACTAGGTACTTGGCCAAATCCATGCAGAGGCTAAATGTATCTTACAATGATGCCCTGGGCTGTTAGTGCATGTGCCTGTATGGTACAGCGCCAGCCAATTCCTTGTTAGTTCTGGGTTACCCACCTTTAAAGCGCTATTTCACTTATTTCCAATAGATTTACACTGAAAACAAGGGAATTTAACTAGTTTTAAGGAGTTGTGTTTTTGCTGTGTAGTAATGTTATACGTTAGGAATGGCTTACTTTTAAAGCCATTTTTGTGCAACTTAGGTATTTACTCTGTAAGTAATTGTTCCCAAAAGTTTACCATTACACAATGTCACACAATCTGTCTTTATTTACATGTTGGAATTGACTACTTGTTCACATTTGATGTTGAAAAAAAGAGCAATAATATTTTTGCACAGTAATATTTTCTCTTGTGTATACTTTAAAATTTTACATAAATCTTTTAATAGAATTATCTGCTTGACATTATCGGTTATCGGTTGGAACGAGGAGGAAATTATCGGTTATCGGTATCGGCTGAAAAATGCATTATCGTGCATCACTATACATTACTTAATTTTCTACTTTAGAAAGTTGTTTTTTATGACTTCTTTAAGCAAAACATGGTTCAGTTTAGATTCAATCACATAATTACTGCATATGGCTGAGTACTATGTCTTCTTAGTCAAAAACAAATGCCGTATTAAGAACTACATATTTTCAAGCCCGTATAGTACAGAGGGGAAAAAAAGCTACCACTGACCTCTTCATCAAGACCCAATTAGGACTCCATCCTTTTCCTGTCTTGACTAATTAGACACTGCTTGTCTAATTAAGATTCTATCGCTAAGCTGTCACACTTAACACACACTGCGTTGGTTTACTATTACCTGACACTAATTTAAAGTGAATGCTCGGGTCTTCTGAAAAGTGACAGAATTATTTTTATTGTGGCAATTACAGTTACTAAACTTTGCGGTTAGTCTCCTTGCCGTTCCCATGAAAATTTATGCGGATAAAGTGACAACACTTTAACCACCACAATAGAGAAAAATACCATTCTTTTGTTTTTTCCGATCACACATTTCTAAGATGAATTGGATCCTATTTTGCAATTTATGTTGCATATTATCTTTTAAATATGCTCTACATAAAAACAGAATTTGAAGCAAATGCTAGAAAAGTGTATATTCTCAATACCCTTATATTAACTTGAAGATACACAGAGCCGACAGGCGGACATTACACACACTATTACGTACAGTATCATAGATTTTTTTTTTTTTTTTTTAAATTCCAGAAAATACTTCAGTAGTGGAGAGCCACCTATGTTAACGCAACAGTATTCTCTCTGGCATCAGATAATAATAGCTTTTTGATGCACTGATGGTTTCCAACAAACCCAGATTACATATGTTCTCCCAATAAGGCTGTATCACTTCTTCCATAGTCACGATTTGTCCAAACTCTTTTTATTGTGCTTATTTGCCTAAATGAGTCCATTTGTATCAAGGTCTACTTTAGCCAGCATAAACTGTACCTGCATTTAGCTGGACTGCGGTTGATTGGCTTACAAAAATAATTATGAAGAATAAAAATGCAATTTCTTAACTTTAATATTCGGAGTCTAGTCATCTACAGTATATGAAAACCTATGCTTGTACAGATAATAACCAGAGATTATATAAAATCCTGCACGGATCTAAAATATCATCTTGCACAGCCTCAAAAACAAAGAGAACAGTCAGAAAGATGGCGGGATCCAATGTCTCTAGTGAGAGTTCTACATGTATCCACTAGGGCTGTCCCAAACGACTAATTTTCTCCCGATTAGTCAGCCGACTATTTTTACGATTAGTCGACTAATCTTATAATTTAAAAAAATTTAGCAATGATTTTTTTTTTTTTTTTTTACGCTTATCAATTCACAAAAACATTTTGGAACACTCAAATTCTTTATTAAAGTACAAATAAACAGATAAATAACAATAATAAATCACAAATAAACAATGAGTTCAAATGCTGATAGAATTAACTTGTGCAAAAGAATGGAATGTAAACAGATTCAGAACACTGACTTCACCTTTCCAACATGATTCAAAACAATTCTTAAAAAAATACCTAGCATTAATATTATAGTATACTGTAGTACTATATATAATAGTATTATAATAATTATTCATTGCCAATCAGAATTTACATAAAGGGTGTCATTTTAAAGGTATTCTTAGTGTAGAATCTGAAGAATGTGGGATTAACTCCAGAAATCGTTATTTATATGACGAACATGACATGACATGAAATGTTCACCGGAAGTACGTTCGCTAAACCGCTGATTTAAGCTTTACACTCTGCAAAAAAAAATCACTATATGTCATTGCATGTGGTGTCAGTAATAGATTTTTTTCCCTTTTGCAAATGCTGTTAACGAGCGATTTTTTATGTTTGAAGTGTCACCTTTTAACTGCAAGTTTTGGAGAAGGCTGCCTGTTTTATAGAGAACACCGGCTAAAGTAGGTCATCTTTATTCCCCATTCACCTCAATGTAGCAATGCTAACGTATATAGTGTTTAATATAGATGTGTTTTCTTATTTTGTATGTCTAAACTTTAATTCTACAGCGTGTTGATGAGAGAAAAGAACTGGATTCTCATATGCGATCAGCATGCATGCACAAATGTACGCACACACGCGCAGCGATAAAACGCAGCCGTGAAAATGACCGCCCTCATTTTTATTTACCATGCGATAAACTGACTCATTCGATATCGCGACAGGCTTAGCAACTAAAATAAAACATGCCATTAGCTAGTTAGATGGACTTACATTCTCCTGTCGTTATCATTCAAGGCCGACGTGCAGCCAAGCTTGGCATTGAAGAGACAGGACACAACAGTGTACCCTCCTTGTTTCTTTGAAAATAAATCAATGTTTTGGACTCTGGTGTGCTTTTTTTGGCTTTGTGCCGCTTTCCCCGCTTGCATACCAAGCGTCCGACATTCTGAACTTTCCACGCATATATTTTTTTAACCCTTCATTAAACTTCGACGGGATGTTGTGCTCGTCGACGGATTTACGTCATCGATGACGTCGACTATGTCGACTAGACGGGACAGCTCTAGTATCAACCAGGTTAAGTTTTCATACAACTCGTGGAAGAATTTTGTTTCATCTAACAAAATAAGTAAAAAATTATGACATTTCGGAATGTAGAGTGTTTGCTGGGACAAATTTTCCAGTACAGAACAGGGTTGTTGGAATTATTGTGCATAGAGCTAACATTTATGTTTTCCTTATTCTTCTGTCTAGTAGGACTTTCCTTTGTACTGGACCACGTGGCCGCCATGTAGTCTATGTATTCTATTCTATGTTCTATGTTGCTTTTCCGCCTCTCTTATCCTTTTGTTTTCCCCCGAACAAAGAGGGTTCCCATTACAGCAACTGGGGGAGCAGCTACCAACCTCCACAAAAGCAACTTCGATTTCCAGCGTGTTCTCTTTTTAGCAAAGCTTAGTGTACATGAACCTAGCTTCAAATCTAACAAGGGTAAAAACAGCCCTGTCTGGCTTTATCACGACCACTAATTGTTTTATTTGTTTGCTTTACTGTAATGTGGTGGGTTTGGAAGATTTTAAGCAGAATGTTGTCACAATGACTTATAAGGGACAAGTGAACCCAAATATTGATCGTTTATCTGAATCTAACCATCAGGATATCGTGCTCAATGAGGCTGACTCAATCTCAAAGCGCAACCTACTGGTCGCTGGTTGATTGGCAACAGCTTAATAAAAGAAATTTGAAAATTACTATTATAATTTTCGAATGCAAACTGTGTGTCTTGTCAAGTCATACAGTTAAACTTGAATTATGCTGTAGGTTTTTAATCAATCAATGCAAGTTATAAAATCAGCTACAGGTAGTCCCCGGGTTTGAACGAGTTCCATTCCTATGCTGGCAAGGTAACCCAAATTTCCACGTAAATCGAAATGAACCCTTCAAGTACTCCTAAATACCCCCTAAATCTCAAAATAACTATCCAAAAACATGTATTATACGTCATTTTACTGGCCTTATCATCCTAGCCAGACAGCAAGCGAAGCTGTAATCTTTCCCCTCTCTCTCACTCAGCTGTGTGACTTCCTCGTGTGTGTGCATGCGCTCTTCTTCATGTGCGTAAATACGTTCTTCTTCGTGTGTACATGCGCTCTTACTCGCATGCAGAAGTACTGTATTTTGTGGACTATAAGTTGCAGTTTTTTTGTTCCCCCCCATAGTTTGGCTAGGGGTGCGACGTATATACTCAGGAGCGACTTGCGTGTGAAATTATTAACACATTATGATATCATTTCACATGTTATTTTGGTGTTTTGGAGTGACACTGATGGTTTGGTAAACTTGTTAGTATGTTCTTTATGGTACAGTTATCTGAATAACGTAATAGCTATGGCCACGTTCATGTTCTGCCTTAGGCAATGTGTGTTCAATTGTATTATTGACTTTTTTATATTGAAATGGATGCTTTTAGTTTGTGGCGCTTTCACGCCCACGTGGGGGCGCACTCGCACTCGTTTACGCGAAGAATGGCGAAGACGGACAGCTATGCAGCGTCTCTGAGCGAGTGGGCTAGAGAGACTGCTGCGAACCTACGTTCCTTGTTTATGCTTGTAAAATATCTTTACAGAGGCAACAGCCTGTGTGGATAATCTTTTCTGTTGTTGTTGTTGTTGTTGTTGTGTGTTTTCCCCCCGCGATCGGACACTTAGAGCCAGTTGTGTGGTTGTTTGAATGATGTGCTAATGCTAGCGAACGCATACTAAACGTTTTTGTCATTCCTGTAATAGCACCTAATTATCATTTATTTAAGTTGGTGCGAACCTGTTTGGTATCGAGGACGAAATTGATTCAGCAAATTATACGCACGTCCAGCATTGTCATTTTGGAGTTTAGCTCGCCATATACCCGGGACCGAGCCGTAGCATCCTGGTGAGGACAGTATATTCGCATTTCGTTGTTCATGCATCATGTAACATTATACTGTACACTTATTAAGCATGTTGTTATCTATTGTATTTTTTATATTAAATTGCCTTTCAAGATGACATACTGTATCTGTTCTATGTGTTGGATTTTATCAAGTAAATTTCTCCACTTATACTCCGGTGTGACTTATATATGTTTTTTTCTTCTTCGTTGGGCAGTTTATGGCTGGTGCGACTTATAGTCCGAAAAATACGGTACTACTTGCTGTACACTTCCTGCGCCAAAACTAAAGCATGCATCACAAAACAAAAAGTCAACATTATAATCAAATACACATTTTATTAATACAATATAAAATAATATACTTTGAGGTACAATACAGTACTATTTACATGACTTACAGAAAAAAGACGACTGGCGACAAAATGGAAGACGAGACTCCGCCGTCATTATGTCGAAATCACCTAAGTCGGTCGGGTACGTCGTAACCCGGGGACTACCTCTATATCAGTAAATCTGACTTGCATCAAATGGTGTGACTTAAGCACCAAACCTCTGATACCTACTCAAACACCCAGGAGAAAGGGGCCTTTAGATAGAGTTCTGCATAAAGTTCGGTCACCATTCACTCAATTCTACACTGTAGCTGATAACTAACACATGTGGACCATTCTTTTTTCCCTGCTTTAGATCTTCCTCGGCTTATTTATTTTTCTGGTAACCCAACAAAGCCTTCCTTCACTGCCACCCACGTAAAGATGTATTCCCCATGTTGCTGTTCACTGTCAACGATAACCTTTGTAAAGTGAGAAGCAGGATGATTGGTTCAAGACAAGGACAGGGTTAGAGCCTATAATCAGAGTTTTGTTTCAAGTTGTATTCAGCCTTCAATTTTTTAGGGTGTACTAGTAGGATAACAAAAAACATTTCACATGGCACTGACAAACAAAATCGATTTACACTACCACGAAAGTTGCATGCTGCCCCAAAAGATAAAAGTTAACAAATTAATTCCAAAAAAAAAAAAAATGGCCAAGAAACATATTTCACTCCAATATTAAATCTAAGCGGGCCAACCCCATTATTTGATTTTCTTGCTGTGCCGGACAGACATACAGAATCATAACAGATCGCAACGGAGTTTTCCAGTGGCTGAGCTTATAGAAAGACGACTGTCACATTAGCCTGCCGCCATGCACACATGCCAGCGTTCTTTCTGAGAGCATATCTGAATGCTCCCATTCCTGACCAGACACGCTACAAAGAACAGGAAGGCTCAAACCATGTGACAGTCCACAATAAGAGGTTGTATAGCATCTGACGGTCTTCATGCTAATCCATTTGTTAGGTACTGGTACAAAAGTGTTTCCTATTGAATTACTGACATGCAGCTTTTGCTGGGTGCCTGAAAAACCAAAACTTGACTTCCTTCTAATTTCAATGCTCCGATTGTCAGGATAATTTGAAAAGGATTTTTAAAAAAGGATGTAAAACTGAGCAAATACTGTGTTTTCATCAATAACAACCTTGTACAACTCTATTGTGAACATGTTTTCTGTGACCGATTTCAAAAATAGACTTTACCCAGTAAAATGTCTTTGCTCATTCGAGGATAGATTTCAAGGATTCAAATAATTGTCATACTAACACACATTTAAACATATGGCACAAAATTTGATACCCAATAAAACATAAGACGTGATATAAAAAAGGAAAAAACAGAATCCTCAAACTAGCATCTTATGCAGCTGGTTAATTGCTTGGTACCTCTATTAAACATGAAAACAAGTATTAACATGTTCAGCTTGAAGTTGAAATGTTATCAGACAGTAATTATGCAAATGTTGAACATCTCAATGGTGTACCGCACGCAGGCTATTTTTAGACCGACCGTCGCATCATAAAGCGGAAGTAAAGCCGAAGTGGGACATTATAGACCCGCCCTCATATAGACCCAACGTAATTAGTGCTATTTTTCTCCAGTAATCTTTCAAAAAGGAACATGCCGATCACGCATTGCTTTTTTGGAACTTGTAGAAACGACTCTAGACATTACGACACATGAAGGATGTTTTCTTCATACATTTCCGGAAACCAAAAACTCGGAAGGAGAAAATGTGAAGACCGAATCAACTTGCGCGGACTTTAACACCAGCTCGGCGAATCCATTCACGTTTCATATGCAGTAAACATTATGTTGGGTTGGCATGGTCTTTCAGAGGACAAAGAGGTAAGCCATTTTTATATTTTTAACTTATTTTTTTAGCGTAGCGTTGGGCCGTACTGCTTCTGTCTGACAATGAATGACCTGAAAGGAATTACAATGGTATCTGACTGCCACTGTTACCGTTTCTGTTATAAATATATATATTATATATATATACACATATACAGTGGGGAGAACAAGTATTTGATACACTGCCAATGGGAAAAGCCATTGGCAGTGTATCAAATACTTGTTCTCCCCACTGTGTGTGTGTGTGTGTATATATATATATATATATATATATATATATGTATTAGGGCTGTCAAACGATTAAAATTTTTAATCGAGTTAATCACAGCTTAAAAATTAATTAATCGCAATTAATCGCAATTAATCGCAATTCAAACCATCTATAAAATATGCCATATTTTTCTGTAAATTATATATATATTCTGTAAAATAAATTGTTGGAATGGAAAGATAAGACACAAGATGGATATATACATTCAACATACAGTACATAAGGACTGTAGTGGGCATTTCACTCTACTGTCATTTAAATCTGTCTATGCTGTCCTCACTCCAAAGCGTCTACTTTTTCCAAAGCTAGACAGCTAGTGAACGACGCCTTAATAATCAGACTTCTTCCTTTTTCATCTGATTTATTAATAAAATGGCCTCAAACCATTGTCCTCTTTAGACCATCGTAAAACTACAAAAAAAAAGTACACAAGCATTGCATTAGCAACAACGTTAGCTTAGCACGCTATACAGGTTCACTAAACATAAACAAAAAGCGTCTCATACAAAAAATATAACATTTCGCTTACAAACATAATATGTACATTCTTTACAACAACCATACTTACGGACAAATCTTGTCCAAGGATCATATAAGCACAACATTACAACGGAGGCATCAGCCTGAGACGTCGTGCAGCCATATTGAACTGGCAAGAAAACAACAAACCATGTCGCAAAGCGACCACAAGAGTTCGCTGTTAGACAGCACAAAAAGCATCGCTGTAAAACTTATCAAAAGGCAGAATACTGTCTGAGCGGGACATGTGCGTTAATTGCGTCAAATATTTTAACGTGATTAATTAAAAAAAATAATTACCGCGCGTTAACGCGATAATTTTGACAGCCCTAATGTATGTGTATATATATATATATATATATATATATATAACAACTTTAGTAAGGGGGAAGTGTAAATAAATTATAGGATTAAGATGTGTTATCAATGAAAAAATTAAAAGTGTTTGTTGGCTGTCATTAGCGATCGCTACACAAAGCTAACTAAATTACCCCCAAGAACGGTAAGAGACGTAGGACAACCAGAGGATATATAAGGAAGACAGGACTGATGGTAAAAGATAGCTTGTTGAAACAGGAGAATGTCATTGTCAGTCGCATCGATAAAAAAGCTAAAGCTATGCTTAGGTCGGCTCGTTTTTTTCGTCTTTTTCAGCCTTCGATACTAAAGCCATCTCTTTAACTGAACATTTTTACGTTCTTCCACATCTTTGCCAGTCAATTTGGCACCAGGCACATTATTTAGGGAGAGAATTGGTAGGTTTAGCTCTGTAAACATCTCCTTTGTACACGATTTCCATTCATTTCCTATTAGGGACAGACGGTTGCTGGTCCTTACTTAGCAACAGTAGCTAATGTCATATTAATGGGCGGAAGTGACGTGTTGCTTGCGGTACGCCATTATTTGGACTGTGAAATGCAACATGACGAGAGATTGACAGTGGAATTTAGAAAAGAGCTTTTAAGTAGATTTGTCAACCCAACTTCACTGACGTGAAGCTTATGGCTCAAATTACAAAAACAAAAACATTGTGTATCTTGACTAGACATGTGCCGATTACCGGTTTCAAGGTATACCGTGGTATGAAAACGTCAAGATTTCAAAAGCGCAAAAATTTTCCATCATACCGTCCCAAAGATATTAGCTATTGTTCACGTCCCAAAAATTCATGGAGAAATCGACCAAAAACTGCCAGCTTTTTATCACTTTAAGTCGTATTTTTGGTTGGTGCACGTCATCATTTATTCTGTACATGTTTGCTGTGAGTATATGACTTATTTACGTGTCATACTTCAAGTATATGAAGAATAAAGCACAGGTTTGATGTCAAAAGAGTTTTGATGTTGAATTTTCAACAACAGACAGTTCACACACGATACATCATCACTGATTGAGAGTGCCTCAGTGCTATTATGATAACGTTAACATCAAGGCTTCCAACGCAGTTTGGGAAGTTCCATAGACGCCAGAAATCTGCTATGGCTGCTATTGGCTGGTTGTAGGACACGGCAAACAAATCGGGCTGGAGGGCTTTGCAGACCTGTGACAAAATGCTGGACGCAGTTCTCAACGCCAGTTTGAAACTACCCACCACAGCAAGCTGGTTTCCATCAGAGGCTGGAACTCTCTATGCGGCATCAAAAGTTAGACGGACCGCCTCTAAACAGTCTTCTGCGTCACCTGTGCCTCAACATTTGTATGATCAGCATTTATTCAACGTTGATGAGCTGAAGATCCACATTCAAGCATTCCATCTTGATTGTTTATTTTTTCTCTATTAAACTAGACAAGAGGAAGTCAACAAGCATGCCCCAAAACCATACAAACATAACGCCACACCACTCTAGTGGCTTGGCTGTGAATTACAGAGCAACGCGTCACATGGCCGGAGAACCATCGAATGTCGAATGACTCCGTAGTCGCTGCGCCGTCACCGCAACGCGGGAGCATAACTCAGGCTTAACATGTCTGCAGCAATACCACCAACATGATAACGCATTTATATAAAATTAAAGTTTAGTAAACCTTATCATGAACGTTTCCCACCAGCTCTGAGAGTTAACTCCAGCGTGTTTTGTAGGGTTGGGAATCTCTGCCATGAAGCCGATTCGATATGTACCTAGATACACAGGTTACGATTCGATTGAAAAACGATACATTTTTAAGGCCGAGCGATTCGATACAATTCGATACAGTTTAAGAACGATACGGTTCGATACAGAGTGAAAACGATACAATAGTAAACATTTGTTGTCTGTGTGTTCGTACAGTATTTTAAACATATAAAAAAGACCACAGTTCTAATAGCAAAATTGAACAACAAAATTTCATTCCAATGTTATGTTTTATTTTTTTATGAAAAGAAATTAGGCTTACTATATGACTGTCATTTTGTTGGATGGGATTGATAATAAAACTCCAGTGACAGACAACAATAAAGTGCAATAATTCAATTACTGTATTTCCTGGTGTTTTGAACACAAGAGGTAAGTAATCTAAGTGCAAACTTTCAACGTAAACATCTTACCAAAAAAAATATTAATTATATGCAGCAGCTCTAGAAAAAGAATTAAACCTGCTAGTATTATCATAAATAAATAATAAATTATGCTTTACCACTGGTATAATTGGGGGAATAAAAACAAGGCATTTTAGACAGACAGGTCAATAATCATTACTTTAACCTTATACACAGCAAAGTCATTCACTTATGCCTGTGCTTCCACATTTTTTATTCCTCATCACTGTCCATATAATTTTTGAAGGGCAGATTTTTCTTGAGGAAGATCAACTAATCCACATGTTCATGTTTAAGTAGACTGCGTTTCATGAAAACAATATGCCGCCCTTTCCACCACTGTAGTGGGTTATTTTTCAGGGTTATACTCACGATCTCTGTACTGCTCCACACTTCACACTAGCTCTGTCCCATGCGAACAGATCTGGCTGCCTTCATCAAAGTCAGACTTTTGTTTTCCTGGGTACAGTGAAAATCAATCGCTGCACATCGCTGGCGTCAGTGCTCAAACTGTCCATTGTTTTAGCATGTTGCTTCGTTGCCACTTCTAGTTTCGTTTTGGGCTGTGAAGAAAACGCTACAGCGCATGCGTTACAGTGGTTTTGTTAGCTCTCGCGTTGTTATGACACGCACGTGATGATCGGGTAATGACGGCGACTAGTAGCGGTTCTGCCGAAATGCATGGGAAGTTGAGCCAACTACGACTATGAGTGGTGCTTGTGTATCTTATATCTTGCGTGCGCTCTCAATC
This sequence comes from Corythoichthys intestinalis, assembly GCF_030265065.1. Lineage (NCBI taxonomy): Eukaryota > Metazoa > Chordata > Actinopteri > Syngnathiformes > Syngnathidae > Corythoichthys > Corythoichthys intestinalis. The sequence goes on along the minus strand of NC_080403.1, from coordinate 36,308,492 downwards.
TAAGAGCGCTGTGTGGTGAATGACACAAGCGCAGCATGTGAAGTAAAAGCTAAATTATTATCATATTAAGCAATGCATTGAGCTAGGCATTAGAAGCCGATTCTTGTGCCCGCGATAGCCGAATTCTATCCCTATTATCGGTTCACTGAATCTTTAATGGCTAATTACTGTCGAATGGTAACTTTACTATCGAAACAGCTGTATCTCTCACCTGTAAAACCGTATATCCGGTCGTATCAGTTATCGTTCTCAAGCTTAGTGTTTAGTGTGTGTAGCGGTGGTAAAACATGCAGTGGTTTTTTTCTCTCTGGCAACTGTGTGTTCAGAAAGAGAGTGTGCATATAATGTAAACATAATACAATTCATACACAAGTGCTTTTTAAGGGAAATAATTCACTTATTTTTGTTCTGATGGTGATAATGTTGAGCTGTTGCTGTAGGTTTAGGCACACCTAGAGGAGAGCATTTTTTAAATTTCATTTATATTTTTTTTTTCTTTAACAACATTTGTGTGTCAACTTATATTCCAATGTGCTAATATGTTTTGAAAAATAAAAATCCTGTTCAATAGGTGGGAAAAAAACCTAGATTTCTCAAAGTAACACATTTTAGTGCTGCAATTGCAAATCTCTTATACCGTGAAACCGTGATATATTGGCTTATGGTTTTCATACTGTCAGAACATCATATCAGCACATGCCTAATCTTGACTATACTTTAGTGCTTGTCTATGACTGTAACTGGTTAGCATTTAAAAAGAAGGAGGTACCAATTGTGATTGACAAAATATGGCTACCTGATCTAAATGTGCCTCGAAACTGAGGCCTTTTTTGGTAACTTGTGGAAATGTGATGTTTTTAAGGAGAACACACAAAAAACAGCAGGAATTGTAATTATAAAATAACAGTGCTTCTACTCTCACCATTGTAAATTAGTCTGACCTTCTCTCCCCCCCTGACATACAGTATACATAGCCAGAAGTGCCAAGCCAGACCAACTGTCATATACAATTGTCTGTAATTGAACGAATTAGGAAAAAAAGTAAATTCCTAAAAAAATAAATAAAAAAAAACAGGAGCATTAGCTTTGCACATGTACAGTACATCTTTAAAAAATGTGGCATTAGTGATCGAGCATTTGAGGGTTTCTACAGTTCGAAGGGGAGAATCTCTCTGCAACACTGTATTTCAATGGAGAGCTTAAAAGTAAGTGCCGCCACACACTTAAGTATAAGCGCCTTACCTACCTCAAGATGAAATTGTCTCAACACATCTTACATTTCTCCCTCCTGTCAACATGCCCACATAAAATCACCCATAATTTCATGCTAAGGATCTTTGCTTAAGCAAATCTCCGAATAAGAAAATAGAAGTCCTTAAAATGCAGTCCGAGGTAGTAAAATTGTTTAGGAAAAAATGAGCATCTAACTTACTCCTGTGAGAATATGAGATAAGCACTTCCAGATGCAAACTGTGCAACGACTACTGGCACAAATCCACTTGCAAGTCACATTAATTAATTAATTAATCACTAATTAGCAAGCCACAACTTTAGGAAGAAGACAATTTAGTCTTCAGGAAGATGAGGTTTCATGCCTCATCACACCATTTTGGGCAAACACTCATGTCAAACTGTGGCTTCTTGATTCCCAGTCCTGGATGAACTATAATTGATGTTGTAGTACATGAAGATAACCATTACTCTAAAGTGTAAAACTGTGGGCCATGTGTCAAGTTTTGAAGACATATCACACGCAAATTCCTTCCAGACAAACCACAAGTTGTACCATTGTAATTTAAAGAAGTCCAATCATAATCCTCGGCCAAATAACCTTGTGGTGATTTTTAACTGAATTAACCACATGAAAGCCAACAAATAACATATTTTGTTGCTAAATGATGTCATTTCATTGCAAATACCCTAGTCATAGTTCTAATCCCGTTTCCTCAAGATTATATGAAGATGTTCAGTCAGCAGGTCCCGATTACAATTACGAATTCAATAGCTCCGCAAATTTACGCTATAAGTCTGACTTCCTTGCTTATGACCTCAGCAGCTCTTGAAACATGAGTGTAGGACCTAAAATCTAACTTCACCACATCTCTGAATACAGCTGGCAATCAGCTAGTGCAGAAATTCCTGAATAGTAGAGAGCTACTACAGACGTATTCCCTCTCCAAATCTCACTTGATTAAAGTGAGAAAATGGCACAAGTTCTGTGCAAAATTAGGCCAACCTGATTTCACAGATGGACCATGCAGTGAAGCATATTTTCCCAATTAGAAGTGATTAGGGAAGGAAATTCCCAGACAGCATGAATTATTAAAAACCTTCAAATGAAATGACATCACGTGATGCTGCATGGCGATGACACCCGACATTCCCAGATGGGCCCTAGAAAAGATGTTTCTCAGGGGGCTTGTAATGGGTCTTACCACTAACCGATGATGATGAACAAGCTAAAATGAATACATTTTGAAATCAAAGTGAACATGCAACTAGGCAAAATAGAGTGTGAAAAATATTATCCATATTTGAGCTCAGGAATGTCAGTATGATATTCTGACGGTATGATAACCTTAAGCAAAAATATCACGGTAGTACAGTTACAGCTCTAAAATGTGTTATATTTAGAGCTGTCAAAATTATCGTGTTAACGGGCGTTAATTAATTTTTTAAATTAATCATGTTAAAATATTTGACGCAATTAATGCAGATGCCCCGCTCAGACAGATTTAAATGACAGTACAGTGAAACGCTCACTTGTTGTGTTTTATGGAGTTTTGCCGCCCTCTGCTGGCGCTTGGGTGCGACTGATTTTATAGGCTTCGGCACCCATGAGCATTGTGTAAGTAATTATTGACATCAACAATGGCGGGCTACTAGTTTATTTTTTGATTGAAAATTTTACAAATTTTATTAAAACGAAAACATTAAGAGGGGTTTTAATATAAAATTTCTCTAACTTGTACTAACATTTTTCTTTTAAGAACTACAAGTCTTTCTATCCATGGATCGCTTTAACAAAATGTTAATAATGTTAATGCCATCTTGTTGATTTATTGTTATAATAAACAAATACAGTCCTTATGTACCGGATGTTGAATGTATATATCCATCTTGTGTCTTATCTTTCCATTCCAACAATAATTTACAGAAAAATATGGCATATTTTATGATGGTTTGAATTGTGATTAATTGCGATTAATTACGATTAATTAATTTTTAAGCTGTAATTAACTCGATTAAAAATTTTAATCGTTTGACAGCCCTAGTTATTTTGAGATGCCTGGGTTAAAAAATTAAAATTCCATTGAACAGGGTTTTTATTTTTCAAAACAACATATTAGCATATTGGAACATAAGTATAATGATAAATTACAAATATAATCAAAATAAATGCAGTTCTTCATGTGAGCCTAGACCCTCAGCCACAGCTCAATATTATTATCATCAAAACAAAAATAACAATTTGTTTTACGACCAACAGATACACTAAACAAGCTCGAGTTAACTCTTGTAGCTAGTGGGAAACGTTAATAACAGCGTTTAGTAACCTTGAAATTTTGGATAAAGCGACAGGTGGTTACGTAAATGCAAAATCATATGAGAGGTATAAGGTATTGCCTCCTCTGACAGCTACCCTCCGCAAACATGTTTTACATGTCGGTTGGCCCTGTTCCTAACAGCCGCGGCCGTCTGCAACTTTTCTGTAGCCGAAGTATTCCCATACCAACGACTTTGTTTTCTTCGATGGGGGAAAAGTTCAGGTGTTTCACCTCCTCCTGCGATCGTGTAGCACAGCTGACTCTGACTCACCGAGCAACAACCGGAGGGGGAGAGGTGGGCCCCGCATATGCAAGCGAGGGATTTCTACCTTTGGAACATAAAAAATAGCTAATACCTTAGGAACGGTATGACGGAAAATTTTTGCGGTTTTGAAACCGTGACATTTTCATTCCACTGTATACCTTGAAACTGGTAACAGTCTACTGTCTCCTTGAGCTTAAACTAAGATTAGGTTGGCAATTCATCGGTTCTATTTTTTGCATGTCAAACAAATAATGAACACAGATGGTTTTACTTTACTCTGAATGTAACTCCCTCAGAGATTTATATAATATTTGCAAAGGTAGAGGATTGTAGGAGTACATACAGTATGTAAATAAGCCTAATTAGCATTATGTTTCATTAAGGATACCGACCGTGTTGGCTCTTTTCCAGATCATTAGATATCCATTAGTAGAAATATGAGAAGACATGAGGACATGTCAAAACACACAATGACAAATGCAAATGCAAATTTCTGTACTCCATTGAGCACCACAAACAGTGATATTTAGTTCACATGCCCGTCTCCCTCAATCCAGTCAACGGAAGGCAATGATATTGCAGATGAATTCCGATGTTTTTATGGACAGTCTCCTTGTTCAAAAATTATTAAAAAAACTTTCTTGGAAGAACTGTGGCTCTTTTGACTGTCACAATATGAAGTTAGCATAATCCAGAGTGGAGTCCCGTGCGTCCCTTCAGCAGTTCGCCATGCTACACTCAGAAGCTGTCAGAAAGGCTCAGTGTCAAACCCACTGGGCCCTGCCGCGTCAAGATGACCATGAACAAGAGAGACCAGCCACACTGGCCTGCTGTTCCCCATTTTTGTTACAGTAGCTGCTTAAAAAATTAAAATGGAGAATAAATCCGTCAGTCAGGCTAACTACTAAAATATGGGGCGCCGTTTGTAAAGCAGCACATGCTCAAAATTACGACAACAATTTCTCACATTTAGCACCAGATAGTGTTTAAAACGTGGTAAGAAATTTTTAGAGTCACTTTTTTTTTTTTTTTGCATGTTTACAACATTATTTAGCAACTTCGATATTTATTTTTAAATAAGAAGTTTTGGACCTGATTGTTTAAATCCAGAATAAATATTTAAATTAAATCTTAAACTTATATCCTATATCCTAAATGTTGAATCAGGAAACGGTTAGAACTAAATATTTGGCTTAATATGCAAATTCACATGACTTGAGACCGTAAGTAACAAAATAAAAGCTCGAGCACACACAATACGCTTTAAATAGTTTCTCCTAAATATGTATTTTACCTATACATTGTTATTATCACAATGACTCATGTCTAAGAGCAGACTGCCACCGTTGAGTAGGTTTTATTCATTTTCAAGCAACGTAAACAGACAGTCTGAGCTGCTGCACCAGCTTTTATTTTGTTACTTCCGGTCTCCAGTCATGTGAATTTGCATATTAAGCTAAATGTTTAGTTCCGACCGTTTCCTGATTCAACATTTAGGATATAGGATATAAGTTTAAGATTTAATTTAAATATTTATTCTGGATTTAAACAATCAGGTCCAAAACTTCTTATTTAAAAATAAATATCGAAGTTGCTAAATAATGTTGTAAACATGCAAAAAAAAAAAAAAAAAGTGACTAAAAATTTCACACGATTTTAAACACTGTGTGGCACTCAATGTGAGAAAATGTTGTCGTAATTTTGAGCATGTGCTGCTTTACAGTCGGCGCCCCATAATAAAAGGCTACATTGGCTGAAGTAAAAAAAATTGTAAAACACGGAAAGATTATGTTGATTTGTATGTTATATAATACATAGTTGTTATTTAGATTATTTTGTTGTTGTTTTTTTAACATTATACTTATGTTTCAATTTGCTAATGTTTTGAGAAATAAAAATCCTGTTATTTTAACCCAGTTATCTCAAAGTAACACATTTAGAGCTGTAATTGCAATACCGTGATTAGGAGTGGGAACCTCTAGGTACCTCACGATACGCGATACAAAGCTCACAATAACGATGATCTGACGATATGGCGATACAACAATTATCGATACATTGGTCAGGAAATCCTTCTAGGATATTCTACAAACGACTAATAAACAGAAAAACAAGCTTCTGTTGTAAATTAGAATGAGCTTATCACTAGTAGACGTCCAAACCATTTGAACTGGGAGGATGGCAGCGAATGAACAAATATGAACATTCGTTCATTCGCTGCCATCCCTCCCTCTTCAAACGGATTGAATGTCTATGGCCGGTAGTGGCAGCCAATGAGGTCATTTTGGGCCATTTAAGGTCATTTACCTGTTGATTTTCAGTTACTTCCTGTTGATTTTGGGGTATTTTATAGGTCTCTTCCTGTTTATTTTAAGTTACAGAACAAGAATTAAGGTTGGAATTACCCAAATGAATAGGCAGTGACTCCAACTCAACAGAAAATCACCTGTAAATGCCCTAAAATGAACAGCAAGTGGCCTGTAAATGCCCTGAAAATCAGACAGAATGACTGTGAACGCTCTGGTTTCGAATTAACAAACGTTCCCAGTCTAAATGGATTGGGCGTCGAGCACCGTCAATGCAGCCTTAAGAGTTAACTGAGACACTATAATGGTGGAAGATTTTGGTAGCAACTTGTTGGATTATTTTTATTCATTTTTTTAGACATTGACACCTTTTTAAAATGATACTCAATTCTTGGCAGGAGCATACTGATAACCTTTTTGGATACAAAGTATCACGATATATCACCATTTCGATATTTTGTCCCACCCCTAACCGTGATACCGTGAAACCATGATATTTTGGCTTAAGGTTATCATACCGTCAGAATATCATACCGGCACATGCCTATTTGGCTGTGTTTCGTTTCCCGGTCTGCCATGGGTGTGCCAAATGCATCCGGTGTAAAAAACTGCAAATGGATCGCCGTGACGACCCCTGACAGGGAAAAGTCAAAATTCTCCTCAAATTCACACATATTATTCGATGATGAACATTTGTATGTAAAAACTTTGGTGATAAACACTATTCACTGGTCAGTGGGACCAAAGAGTAATGGTTATGTAACTAGCAACTTCAGCTAAAATGGTACCTGGTTACAAAGTAGTGCAAATTGCCACTTTCTTTTCAAAAATCAAACAAAAGTACAGAAGTCGAGGAAAGGTATTAGGTTACATGTGGATGTAAGGGCCCCAAATCTACACCTCTTATTGTAAGACTACTCCCTGAAAATACAAATGTGCATTTCTCATTCATGGTTCAGCTTAAAATGCACATTATGCACAGCATGTGTAGTTTGGAAAAGCAATGTCCCGCAACACGATTTAACAAAACAAAACAAGCAGCTTGGTCATTATAGGGAAGGAAGCAATTTAAGGGCTTTCACGTGTGTTGGTGCTACTTCCAGTGCTTACCTGGCCTGACGGCTTTTAACCTGACGGGACCTTTACAGCTCTTGATGAGGGTCTGCACATCGTACAGGGGTAATCCTGAGATGGGAAGGTTCTCCACCTCCAAAAGAAGCTCCCCGTCATTTAACTGTCCACTGTTATAAAGCACTTGGTTCTGCTTGAGTTGGCCGATGAAAGCGAATTCTCCGTTCTCCGCACCGCCGCGCAGTGGGACGTTCAAGTCCCCGTGGGCATCTTTGGACACGGAGCATTCGTTCAACCGAGAGGTCCAGTGGTTCTTCCTCAAAGCGGGGTTGGACATGTTGGGACAGATGCACACTAGCGGACGGAAGGTGCCGCTTGGGTGTGTTAAAAGAGTCACAAAACAGTAGCTTTATTTCCTTGTGAAGCGCAACAAACTTTTTGTTGCTGCCACAGAAACATGAGCGCCTCTGACAGTCGGGTCGCACGCGAAAAATCAAGCCATTCCGTCCACCTGGAAGTCACTTCTGACGGCTTGGATAGTCTTCGATCTCACTCAACATGTCTGTTTAATCCCGTTTTATGTACAAGGAACATTACATCTGCTCATTTTCGAAATGAATCCACTTACGTCTTCTAAACTCACTTCAAATTCGTGTTTCTTCGTGGTTCTTAGTTAGAAGCGAGGGTTCGCTGTTCGCTGTCTCCTCGGTCCCGGGCTCGTTTGACCAGGTACGTCGCTGGTTGATCTGCTTGTGAGTTGTGACTCGGAGATCCACACAAGCAGCGCGCCGGACGTGCTCTGAACGTGTTACATTCAAATGCTGTGGGAAATATTGGTTTCCAGGTGGTTGCTGTCGGAAATCAATGAGTCGTTGCGGTTAGCACGATTTATCAATTAATTTATTTATTTATGGTGACAAGTCAACAACCGTTGAGTTCGCACCGGGAAAATGTTTTACCGAAAGTCAGCAATTTTGCAAGTAAAAATAGTTTAATAATTATTTATTTGTTAACGTCCATTGAAAAGTACGGAGCCCCCCGGGTGCCAGGATAGAAAAAATAAAAAATCATAGCTAATCTGTACCCACAGTTTACTAATCTGTGGGTACAGTTTAGTAATCTGTACCCACAGATTACTAATCTGTACCCACAGAGCATCCGATATTAATTGCTACAAGACAAAAATGATTTTTCAGGCCTGATTTTTTTTTAAATTTCCCAGACTAGAGCAGAGTTACCCAAATGACGATAAAATGTTAAAATTTTGACACTCGTTCTTTGTCATTTTTAACCTTTTGTGTGTGTTGGGGGGGGGGGGGCTTGTAAATTCATTATTTGAAGTAGGGGTGTGACAAAATATAGAAATGGTGATATATCGTGATACTTTTTATCCAAAAGGTTATCAGTATGCTAGCCTGGTACTCCAGACTCACCACTGTTCCAGCTATTGAGTCTGGCCACCATTAGGCGGATAAAATTTCCAGGGCGGAGCAACCACAGCAAACAGACAGCGGAGTGGACCAATCAGCGACGGGCGGGACGAGGGACTTGCGCGCGGAAGTAAACATACGAGGAGAGCGGAGTTTATTCAACATGGCTAGCGCAAGACAGACTGTTGTCAATGACTTGTGTCGATGTGTTTTTGGTAATTTTTAAAACTGATTTTACCGTGGATTGGAACATATTCTCGGCTCTCCTGTTCGCCATCTGTGTTGTTGTGGAGACGACTTCCGACGCGGAAGAGTGACGTTGCTCTTTAAGAACACGTCACGCAAATAAACAAATCTGATTTGTCGATTAATTTTGTACTTGCTCGAGTGGCCGTTAATGGGCTGGGTCCCAGACTATACTCTAAGTGTTTGAAAAACACAGGGAGAACAGTCTGGCCGTGCCAGGCAATCGGTATGCTACTGTCAATAATCGAGATATCGTTTTAAAAGGTGCCAATTTAATTTATATATTCATTTGGGTGATTCCCAGGTCACTTCCTTTTCTGTAACACAAAATAAACAGCAAGTGACCCATAAAATACCCCAAAATCAACAGGAAGTAACTGAAAATCAACAGGTAAATGACCTTAAATAGCCCAAAATTACTCATTGCCTGGCATTGGCTGCCACTGACGGCCATAGACGTTTGAAGTGGGAGAGATGGCAGAGAATGAACGAATGTTCATGTTCGTTCGAATGAACAAATGTTCATTCGCTGCCACCTTCCCAGTTCAAATGGATTGGATGTTTACTAGTGATAAACTCATTCCAATTTACAGCAGAAGCTTGTTTTTCTGTTTGTTAGTTTTTTGTAGAATATCCTAGAATGATTTCCTGACCAATGTATCGATAATCGTTGTTTCGCTATATCGTCAAATCATCGTTATCATGAGCTTTGCATCGCAAATCGTATCGTATCGTGAGGTACCAAGAGTTTCCCACTCCTAATTTGAAGCATTTGAAGGCAGCGTCATCTTAATGCGCATGCGTGGCCCGCACTGATCAAGTAGTCAATACAATACAAATACGTTAAAAAAATTAATAAATATAATAAAATAAAATAGACCGGCAGTTTTCCTTATGAACACATGTCCTTTATTCTTTGTTATATAGTTTTAAGTCATGTTTCAGCAATTGCAATATTGGATCAAAGTGGGAATATACCCAATACTTATGCTTGCACAACAGTTGAAGACTGGCCTCTGGCTACACAGTACAGTACTTCTTCCTACCGCTCAAGATTGCTGCATTTCAGGTTAGACAAGTTGATGTGCATTTTTTATTTGTGAGTAGAGCTGTCTAAAAGTCATGAACGTGTGTCTCAACTCTGCCTGCTTTGTCCTTTAAATAGTTCCTGTTCTTAGTGTTCAATGCAAATCCTTATCTGTATGTCCATACGCAGACATTTTGAGGAGCAGGTGCACTAGCCAAAAATGGTGACACCCTATAGGCGGAGTTTGACTTTTGGGGCAGGGGGGCACGACATGTTTATAACCCTGAAACACAGTGCTTTCAAGAATATTTATAATAATAAGTTGAAAATTAGCCTTTTTTGTTTCCCATCATTCTTGAGGGGAATTCTGAATCAGGCTGTTTAGGACAGCTATACTTTTCGCCAAGATCATCATCCATTGAATATGGCACGCCCGCTGGTGTCGTGCCAATGTAGTTACCTCCGTCAAAAATTGTATTCCCTGGGCACAGCCACTGCGCTGCACTGATTTGCTTGATTTCTGTGTTTTGGTGATGTAGTTATCTACGACGTTTTAAAACACGGCCCATCCATCAAAAAAGAAAAAAAAAATTCTGTCGTATTACATAACATATGTACTGGACGTAAAAAAAGGCCATGTTTTACTGTTTTACTCGTAGGATGACCTATAACTGTTATTACTGTAATTCAAGTCCTGTCTGGAGTTTCTCCAGTTTAATAAACGTTGATGTCCAAAATATATAACTGTGGTTCTTTTCTGACTTCAATTAATTGTTTAAGTTGACATAACTCATAACTAATATGTGTGTGTGTGTGTGTGTGTGCGCTCCCAAGGCCAGGGGATTCAATTTTTGACAGAGGTAACTACATTGGCAAGACACCGGTGGAGGCTGTGTTGTACAATTAGCATCTTTAGTGAGGCAAATTGAAACTCCGCCCACCATTTTGGCGGTGCTCTCTGGCATTTCATGGTCCACAGTTTGAATCCTTGCTTCTTGCTCAGTAGTTGTTGTCGCTTTTGAAAGCTTACGTTTGAAAAAAATTACGTATATCTATCTTGCCTCTTCGGTCCTTGGGTGCTTTTGGCTAAGCGAAGCAAATGACCGTCTAAGGTGCTAGTCACATGATCTGTTCGAACAATAATTTGTTCCCATTATAAAAATATCTTGTTTTGTTCATTTCATTCATTTTTGTTTTTTGTATTTATTGCTTTAAAACTTTTATGGACAATATTTTACCAGAAAACTCATATATAGGAAAGTCAATCACATGCTATGACACTTTCCGGCCACCGGGGGGTGGGCTGGAACCCCCTTAAACTCCACTTATGTGACACCCATAGCCAAAATTATTCATATAATTAGGGGTAAATAGACGATTATTGGGTTAATAAAAACGTGACTTTTGACAAACATTTTGATAAAGTTTTTGTGAAATACAAAATGATACCAAGATAAAAGTTTTAAAAACTTTTTCAACCTCCTAAAACTACTGAAATGCAGAGAAAACTGCTTTTGGTACAGTTATACCTCTAAGACACACACACACACACACACAAACACACACACAAAAGAACTGGTTTTACACAAGCATTCTGTCACAAGGCATACATGAGAAACTGATTTTCATTCAAAATATTTTTTCCATGATTTGCAAAATAACAGCTAACTAAAACAGCAGTACCACCAACCTCCATCTCCTAATTTTTATTTTCCCTCATTTCCTCATATCTAAATGCAAAACCTTAATTTAACTACTTAATAATATAGGATGTACATTAAAATTGAAGATGATGTAAACATTTTTTAAAATAAGATAGCAGTAACATACATTAACAAAAATAAGTACAAATGACTTACATTATGCACAGTGAAATGGAATATATTTTTGAAGATCACACAAACATTGACTTTTTAAATTTTAATGAAATAAATAAGTAGCCTAAAATGAATGAACAAAAAGAAGTCCAGAGTGCACATTGACGATGGAAGATGTTCTGAACCTCCCTATCAGGGCAAAAAAATTAAAATAAAATAAAACAAAATAAAAAGCCTCTTAAACGCTTTCCTTTCTCTTAAACATCTGATCACCTTTCTGTTACATTGCACTTTTTTATCGCATTACTTCAACAAGTTTGTCCCTTTTTTCATTTTTTGCTGCTGTTCCAGAAGACGTGCATTTGAACCAATCAGAGCTAACGATCTATGCTGATCTATGCTGTGTCAGCCAATTTAACGGACAAAGGTCCAGAGTGGTTTGATGCGCACATCGACGCAACTCGTCAGACTCAGATAAACTGTAGCTGGGGAGAGCTCAGTGGAATAAATAAATAAATAAATAAATAAATAATCATACATTTTATTCATAGAGTGCTTTTTCTGATGCTCAAAGACGCTTGGCGGTTAAAACAAAGACAAGCAGCAAACGACGTTGTCAGAAAAAAACAATAGAGAAAAGAATTATAAATTAAGAGCCAGTTTAAAAAGGTGAGTTTTTAACCATTTTTTTTTTAATGTAGAAAGGTCTGAACAGGTGCGGATGGGTTTAGGTAGTGAGTTCCAAAGGGAGGGGGCAGCAGTGGAGAAGGCTCTGTCCGATAATAAATATGGGTCGAAACGGATTACGTTACACAAGCACTTTATTATGCTTGTTGCTAACACTTGTGTATGTAAATCTGACGTTGGTAGATTATTTTCTTCTTGGAGATGAGATGCGTGTGTGGCAGCCTGGCAAGTTTTTTTTTTATAATATAGGGTAATATAGGGCATCCCGATCGATCGGGTCCGATCACGTCATTTTCATAGTATCGGAATCGGCAAAAAAATATCGGCCATGCCTTTTTTTAATATATATATATATTTTAATTAAATCGTTTTCTAATTGTATTTAACGTTACAGACATAATATGTTACACTCATCCAGAGTCTTTAGTTTAGGCTTAAGGTAGGGTTATCAAATTTATCCCGATAACGGTGGTAATTAATTTTTTAAAAGATGTATCACGTTAAAATATTTAACGCAATTAATGCATGCGCTGCACGACCCACTCACGCATTGTCGCGCTCAATCTGTAATGGCGCCATTTTACCTATATAGAGAGATAAAAGGCAGCGTAAAATGAGTAGAGAGAATTTTGGCAGCCTTTGGAGCCTTTTTTTAATTGGCTAAAGCCTTACAATCCCTCTCCCTACGATTAGAAATGTCATGGGAAGCAATGTGGGGAAGCAAGGTAGCAATTGATCTTTTTCTTAACACCTTATGTTATTTCCCAACGCAGAGGAGATATATCAATTCGTAGCACTACGCACAGTCATGCTTCCACTTCCCTTCATGCATTTGGGCATGGCTACAGTATCATTTACTGAAAGCTCAACAAATACACTAGATGGCAATATTTAGTCACAATATACAAAGTCACAAGTCTTTCTATCCGTGGATCCCTCTCACAGAAAGAATGTTAATAATGTAAATGCCATCTTGAGGATTTATTGTCATAATAAACAAATACAGTACTAATGTACTGTATGTTGAAGGTATATATTCGTCCGAGTTTTATTCATTTTTTTCTTAATGCATTGCCAAAATGTATATGATCGGGGAAAATTATCGGGAATGATTGGAATTGAATCGGGAGCAAAAAAAAGCATTTGGATCGGGAAATATCGGGATCGGCAGATACTCAAACTAAATCGGATCGGGAGCAAAAAAACATGATCGGAACGACCGTAGCTGTTATATTTTCGGGATCAAAGCAATGCTCCTCCCCCGTTCCGGCCCGGAATCTTTTACCAGAACAGCGTTCGGGCCCACTTTCACCCATGCTCACTGTCTGATTTGCAGGTGACCAGTCAAGGGTGTAACCCATCCCTCGCCAGAAGATAGCTGTGAGGTTAAGCACCCTTGCACCCAAGCACTTTTGAAACTGGATGGATAGAGTGGCTAAAACAGAAAAGATGGGCTGAACTAAAATCAAATGGGAAGGCTTCTCACCTAGGGAGCCACAGATGAGCTTTTTCCAGATCTAAAAATACCACTGAAAGCACTCTTGGTCTCTCGGGATGGAGAAAACATGGATCCAAATGAGGGGAAATACTAAGTATGGCAATCATATCTTTATTCACTATCAGTAGTTCCGCTGTTTTATCATAATCTAAGGGGGGGATACTTCTTTAAACAATAATAACAGTAATAGAGAATGCAACTTGAGTTTATCTCAAGATTCAAATTTGATAAATTATGAAGACCGTTCTTCCTCTACAAGAGGGTATTAAGTAAAACAGCAGTAACACTGTGCTCCATTGATGAAAAATACATCAACCATAAGAACTAAAGAACAGAGCAAAAGCTTCTGTGCCAACTTGCAATCACAAATATCACCCAAATCAGATCGACAGAAGCCACTGGCTTCAACATTCTTCTTTTTCCTCATCCATCAGTCCGGATATGTCAACATCTTCTTTCTGGCATTTGCTGCCTCACTGCAAGTCAGTGTCACACCATCTCCATCTTTCACACTCATGCGCACGTTCATGAATTTCCTCTCTCTACACGCACATCTGTGCTTTATGATTTCCACGTGAATTACGTTGAGCTTCAGCAGTAAATTGCATGCTTATCATGCGATATCTCTGTACCTCAACATCTTCGGTGTGATACATGTTATCATAAGAGTTGCTGTACAGTATGTACAAAACATCGGAAGCATGACCATAAAAAGGCCCCAACCTTACCATGGTGTGTTGTCATTAAATAAACGCTTTGTCGTACTCTGCCCTTGTGCTAGTCTGTTGTACCATAAGAAATTGGGAATTCCTGAATGATTATCGTTAACTGTGAATCCATTATTTCATTTCCCTTTGCCCAGTGGCACCATGGTCTGACAAGTTATAAAAGTTGTATTAATGCTACTTTCATATTTCACCACTTGGATGCCGACTTTCTCCGTCCAGCCTCTACTACCATTCATTGTAATTCGGCTCAACATCACATTACATAAGTCATAAGTAGGGCTGTCAAACGATTAAAATTTTTAATCGAGTTAATTACAGCTTAAAAATTAATTAATCGTAATTAATCGCAATTCAAACCATCTATAAAATATGCCATATTTTACTGTAAATTATTGTTGGAATGGAAAGTTAAGACACAAGACAGATGTATACATTCATCATACGGTACATAAGTAATGTATTAGTTTATTATAACAATAAATAACAAGATGGCATTAACATTATTAACATTCTCTTAAAGCGATCCATGGATAGAAAGGCTTGTAGTTCTTAAAAGATAAATGTTAGTACAAGTTATAGAAATTTTATATTAAAACCCATCTTAATGTTTTCGTTTTATTAAAATTTGTAAAATTTTCAATAAAAAAATAAACGAATAGCTCGCCATTGTTGATGTCAATAATTACACCACGATCACTCATGGTGCTGAAAGCCATAAAATCTGTTGGACCCAAGCGCCAGCAGAGGGCGCCAAAAAACAAAAAACAAGTAACAAGCGGACATTACACTCTGCTGTCATTTTAATTTGTTTGAGAGGGGCATGTGCGTTAATTGCGTCAAATATTTTAATGTGATTAATTTTTAAAAATCAATTACCGCCCGTTAACGCAATAATTTTGACAGCTCTAGTCATAAGCACACTTTCTAAACGTAAAACGTTATAAAAAGTTAATGCAATGCCTAACAAATCACATACTAAAGGAAATTTGTATGCAGGTTTGCAGAAGCAAATAGTGTATCTATTCCACAGTTTGAATGTATGACATTCCACATCACAACTCCACATCATACCATGTTATTTTTGTTGTTCTTTGCAATGGATAAAGACAACATGTATGTGTGTATTGTTACAGGATATAATTTGTCCACAAATGGAGTTTACCGCCAACTTGTATCTAAAACTTATGCTCACAAACTAATTAAACTAAAAAATTGTCAGTATGGTGTATTGCTCATATTTCAAAAAACATACAGTGCCTTGCAAAAGTATTCGGCCCCCTTGAACCTTGCAACCTTTCGCCACATTTCAGGCTTCAAACATAAAGATATAAAATTTTAATTTTTTGTCAAGAATCAACAGCAAGTGGGACACAATCGTGAAGTGGAACAAAATTTATTGACTAATTTAAACTTTTTTAACAAATAAAAAACTGAAAAGTGGGGCGTGCAATATTATTCGGCCCCCTTGCGTTAACACTTTGTAGCGCCACCTTTTGCTCCAATTACAGCTGCAAGTCGCTTGGGGTATGTTTCTATCAGTTTTGCACATCGAGAGACTGACATTCTTACCCATTCTTCCTTGCAAAACAGCTCGAGCTCAGTGAGGTTGGATGGAGAGTGTTTGTGAACAGCAGTCTTCAGCTCTTTCCACAGATTCTCGATTGGATTCAGGTCTGGACTTTGACTTGGCCATTCTAACACCTGGATACGTTTATTTTTGAACCATTCCACTGTAGATTTGGCTTTATATGTTTTGGATCATTGTCCTGTTGGAAGATAAATCTCCGTCCCAGTCTCAGGTCTTGTGCAGATACCAACAGGTTTTCTTCCAGAATGTTCCTGTATTTGGCTGCATCCATCTTCCCGTCAATTTTAACCATCTTCCCTGTCCCTGCGGAAGAAAAGCAGGCCCAAACCATGATGCTGACACCACCATGTTTGACAGTGGGGATGGTGTGTTCAGGGTGATGAGCTGTGTTGCTTTTACGCCAAACATATCGTTTTGCATTGTGGCCAAAAAGTTCAATTTTGGTTTCATCTGACCAGAGCACCTTCTTCCACATGTTTGGTGTGTCTCCCAGGTGGCTTGTGGCAAACTTTAAACGAGACTTTTTATGGATATCTTTGAGAAATGGCTTTCTTCTTGCCACTCTTCCATAAAGGCCAGATTTGTGCAGTGTACGACTGATTGTTGTCCTATGGACAGACTCTCCCACCTCAGCTGTAGATCTCTGCAGTTCATCCAGAGTGATCATGGGCCTCTTGGCTGCATCTCTGATCAGTTTTCTCCTTGTTTGAGAAGAAAGTTTGGAAGGACGGCCGGGTATTGGTAGATTTGCAGTAGTCTGATGCTCCTTCCATTTCAATATGATGGCTTGCACAGTGCTCCAGTGCTCCTTGAGATGTTTAAAGCTTGGGAAATCTTTTTGTATCCAAATCCGGCTTTAAACTTCTCCACAACAGTATCTCGGACCTGCCTGGTGTGTTCCTTGGTTTTCATAATGCTCGCTGCACTTTAAACAGAACCCTGCGACTATCACAGAGCAGGTGCATTTATACGGAGACTTGATTACACACAGGTGGATTCTATTTATCATCATCGGTCATTTAGGACAACATTGGATCATTCAGAGATCCTCACTGAACTTATGGAGTGAGTTTGCTGCACTGAAAGTAAAGAGGCCAAATAATATTGCACGCCCCACTTTTCAGTTTTTTATTTGTTAAAAAAGTTTAAATTATCCAATAAATGTAGTTCCACTTCACGATTGTGTCCCACTTGTTGTTGATTCTTGACAAAAAAATTAAATTTCATATCTTTATGTTTGAAGCCTGAAATGTGGCGAAAGGTTGCAAGATTCAAGGGGGCCGAATACTTTTGCAAGGCACTGTACACATCTTCATGTGCATTATGTTTTTTCCCCCTACATCCTTTCTGTGATTGACTGCCATAAAGTCAGTTGAGTGAGAGCACATTAATATTTTTTCTGAAGTCGAGTCAGAAAATATTTTTTAAATCAATAAAGCTAGTCCATAGACTTCATAAGGATATTGACGGGACACATTCCTCGGACACTGCGCCACTTTTTCAAGTAGGGGGCCGTCCCACACTCCGCTTCAGTCGGTCGAAGTCGGTCGCAGTTATTCTCAAACACATGCAGCGATCCAACACCGGATTTAGGTTGAAAAAGTACGAAAGCTGTACCGCATGCAAACAGGAAGGATTGTCTCAGGAGTGATTTGTTCAAGGATTCAAGGTAGTTATTATATTTTTTGTACTATGCATGCATTTTGAAACGTTGTGAAAAAAATCAGTGGGAAAATTTAACTGCATTGGCATCATAATTCGCAATATTATATAGTAATATATATACAGTAATATAAAAGAAATGCTAACTGCTGCCATTTTTTGCTTTTAACCAAGAATCAAGACTGTTTTACCATCATAACTATTACGAATTTAGGGATTTACGCATTTATTCACAAGAATTTTCAACGTAAAAAGCTTTTTGTGGTGATAAGGCAGCGCCACAATAGCTTAAAGACTAGCAGCAAATTCGACATATTTACGTAAAATAAATACTAACTGCCCGGTTTTTTGCTCTTTTAACAAAGAATCGAGACTGTTTTATGTCCATATCTATAAAGAATTTAGGGATTTACGCATTTATTCACAAGAATTTTCAACGTAAAAAGCTCTTTGCGGTGATAAGGCGGCGGCACAGTAGCTTAAAGACAGCACATTCGACATATTTACGTCAAATAAATGGTAACTGACCATTTTTTTGCTTTTAATCAAAAATCGAGACTGTTTTAAGTCCATATCTATAAAGAATTCAGGGATTTAAGCATTTATTCACAAGAATTTTCAACTTAACTCTTTGTCTGTGTTTCCACTTGGTCAGGTTTGACGGAGATGGGCCCCCTATTAATCGGCCCTGCGCCCCGTCAATATATTTTGAAGTCTATGGCTAGTCACCCACATGTGTCCCTCGCGAACCTCTTCCTCAATGTGCCGTGATTGTGCGCTGCTGCGCCATTTCGCACATCTGTAAGAGCACATCTGCATCTACTGTATCATAAATAAGTAAAAACCACGCAAAGCTCTTATTGCTAAAGCCTGTAGTTGCACTGTAGCATCACTCCATGTAAGTGTCCCCCTTCCCCCATTATTTCATTCTCGACTTGAAGTCACTGACCGATGATTTAGTTGCCCATCACTTAACACAGGCTCTGTAAACGAACAGAATATAATTTTTTGTCTTACATTTCACTTTCATCTCTTTTACCTCTGTGGCAGGATAATGCCTTATTCATTGTAAAATCCACAATGCATTAGAGGAAATGAGAGTAGATTGACGGAAAGTGAGAGAAAAGTGGGGAAAAAATCCAAAGCAGTGATGTAAAGCTCACTAAGATTAAAGCTGAACGGGTTAGACCAAATAGGCCATCAGATTATGAGAGTGGGTTGTCATCACGGCCAATCACAGAGGACCTTTTTGTGTGATATTTCCACTATTATACGTAGTGTAGTGAAATATAGCTCAGTAAAAGGCATTAGGGTGTACTATCCAGGAGTGAATTATGCCCGTGATGCACCATTTTGGACTGCTTACATTCACGTTTGCAGGCCTGGCAACCATTCTGCAATAAAACATCCGCTGAATCTGGAAGCTGCACATATTTGGCTGTTCCATTACTGTAATGAAGCATAGTACGGCAGTGTTACTTTCTTCAATGCGCTGATATTGTAAACCTTTACATGTTGCCAACAGTTTAAAAACCCTTATTCAACAAGCTTGTGTCTCTGCTTTTCTGTAAATTTGCTTCTGCCTGTAAAACACTGAAACATTATAATCAACAAATGGAAAGACAGAGTCCATATCGCGTATTGTACCCATTTGAAGGAGTGAGTACAAGACATGTGCCGATTATGGGTTTCAAGGTATACTGTAGTATAAAAACGTCAAGGTTTCAAAACCGCAAACATTTTCCGTCATACAGTCCCTACGGTATTAGCTATTTTTTATGTCCCAAAAATGCAAGAAATCCCTCACTTGCAACTGTGAGGCTCAACCCTCCCCCACCAGTTGCTGCTCAGTGTCAGTGAGTAAGCTGTGCTACACGAGTGCTGGAGAAGGTGGAACTCCTGAACTTTCCCCCCCCATCAAAGAAAATGAAATCCCTGGTATGGGAATACTTTGGCTACAGAAAATTTACAGACGGCCGCAGCTTAGAGGAGAAGGGCCAGTCGACATTTAAAATATCTTTGTAGAGGGTGGCTGCCGAGGAGGCAATACCTCCAATATGACAATTCAAAAAACCAAGGCACTCAAGAAGTACAAAAATAAAAAGCCTTTATTCAATCATCATACAAATTAATTAATTTATTTGTACAAATGAATTAATTTGTACAAAGCCATTATTAATTATTAATAAATTTAATTAATTTATTTGCACAAATTAATTAATTTGTACAAACTACAATGCCATTATTGAATAAAGGCTTTTTATTTTTGTACTTCTTGAGTGCCTTGGTTTTTTAATTGTCATTCAAATTTAATTAATTTATTTGAACAAATTAATTAATTTGTACAAAGCCATTATTGAATAAAGGCTTTTTATTTTTGTACTTCTTGAGTGCCTCGTTTTTTTTAATTGTCATTCAAATTTAATTAATTTATTTGTACAAATTAATTAATTTGTACAAAGCCATTATTGAATAAAGGCTTTTAATTTTTGTACTTCTTGAGTGCCTCGGTTTTTTGAATTGTCTGTTTTTTGATCCCCACACCGAAGAGCACCAGAAGTGTCCTCTGTACACCCAGCAGCACTCCATGCACCTCATGTTATACCTCCAATATGATTTAACATTTATACAAAATTAGAGGTTGGTAAACACTGTCATGAACGTTTCCCACCAGCTACGAGAGTTAACTCCAGTGTGTTTAGTGTGTCTAGCGCTGAAAAAAAGTGGTTGTTTTTTCTCTCTCTGGTAACTGTCTGTATTGAGAAAGAGAATGTGTGTATAATTTAAACATGATAAGAGTTATACACAAGTGCTTTTTATGGAAAATAATTCAATTAATTTTGTTCTGACGGTAATAATGTTGAGCTGTGGCTGTGGGTTTACGCTCACCTAAATAACTGCATTATTTCAATTTTATTTAGAATATTTCAATTATTTTTTGCTGATTTTAAAATTTATTTTAACATTATACTTATGTTGCAATTTGCTTATTTGTTTTGAAAAATAAAAATCCTGTTCAATTGATTTTTTTTTTTTACCCAGATATCTCAAAGCAAACACATTTTAGAGCTGTAATTGCAATACTGTGATACAGTGAAACCGTGATATTTTAGCTTAAGGTTATCATGTCGTCAAAATATCATACTGGCACAAGTCGAGTGAGTACATTTTTGTTATCGATGCATTGGAGTTGACTTTTATTATCTTTTGTTGTTGTTTTTGTTTTGTTTTTTACACTTGTAACTCAGTTTAGAATGATATAGAGTAAAAATGTTCTCACAGAAGTGCTCTGATGACATTATTTGACTGGTACTGTGTCGTATGTATACTCTGGGAGTTTTCTGCTTTGGTTGTATGTTTATTCAAGGTGCAGCTTGAGTGCGTAGTCGGTTGGGTCCCAAGTAGCGGCTTATTGGCAAAAAAAAAAAAAAAAAGTTTTGTTCCTGGGGAAAAAAGGCTTTTTTTAAAAATAAACTGATATATTACTTTCATGGTGTGAACAATTGCAATCATTTATTTCAGGTCTGGGATGAGCATATCAGATATTCTGTAATATTTACTGGCCAGTTGTTGTTGTTTTTTTGGTTTTTGGTTTTAAACTAAAGTGGGTTCATGTTTTTTTTTTCCATGTTCACATAAATAAATTGTACACTGTGAATAATAAAAAAGACCCAATATTAGGAAAATTGGCAACAACAAAAAAGGCTGTCAAGTGACCAATTACATACCCCACAAGGTAGAGATTAATCATATGCATCCAGTTTATTTATTCATTTAGATAAAAAGAACAAGACACACTGAGAGTTTGTATCCTTACGTAATTAGGTCGATAATCACAGTGGCTAGAGCCCTCTTGTGGCAATGATGAACAAATTGTAGAAAAGATTTAAAAACCTTTCTGCTGGTCCTGTGTTAACTGTCAAGGCATATGTCTGTGCAGCAGCCTTAAATATTCTGTACACTCGCATAAAAGAATGGAATTTAATGGGCTGCAAGTAAGAAATAAAATACAATGATCTTTAAAAAAAAAAAAAAACTTTCTGAACAGTTCGAATAAAATTTGTTTAGCCTTTCAGCAACCCATAGGGCCATTAGCGGAGTTTGACTTTTGGGGCAGGGGAGGCATGTTGATGACTCCGAAACGCAGTGTCAATAATAAAATTAACTTACACGAATATTTATGATAATAAGTTGAAAATGAGCGTTTTTTTCTTTCCTATCATTTTTGAGGGGAATTCTAAATAAGGCTGCTTAGGACAGCTATACTTTTTGCCATGACCGTCATCTATTGAATATGGTACGCATGCCAGTGTCGTGCCAATGTAGTTACCTCCGTCAAAAACTATATCCCCTGGGCGGAGCCACTGTGCTGCACTGATTTGATTGGTTTCAGTGTTTTGGTGATGTAGTTATCTACGAGGTTTTAAAACATGGCCCATCCCCAACTTTTTTTTTTCTGTCTTATAACGTAACATACGCACTGAACGTAAAAAAAGGCAATGCTTTACCGTTTTATTCGTAGGATGACCTATAACTGTTATTACTGTAATTCAAGTCCCATATGGAGTTTCTCCATTCAGATGCCCAAAATTTATAACTGTGGTTCTTTTCTGACTTCAATTGTTTAAGTTGACATAACTCATAACTAATGTGTGTGTGTGGGCTCCTGTGGCCAGGCGATACAATTTTTGACGGTGGTAACTACATTGGCAAGACACCGGTAATGGCTCTGTTGTATAATTGGTGTCTTTAATGGGGCAAATTGAAACTCCGCTCACCATTTTGACTGTGGTCTCTGGCGTTTCATGGTCCATTTTCAATCCTTGGTTCTTGCTCGGTAGTTTCTTTTGAAAGCTTAGGTTTGGGAAAAAAAAAAAAACGTATATCTATCTTGCCTCTTCGGTCCTCATGTAGTTTTGGCTGAACAAAGCAAATGACAGTCTAAGGTGCTTTTTTTTTTTTTTTCGTTTAGGGTTCATGATGTGAAAATAACATTCTGGTGTCAATGTACAGTGCAAACAGTAGTTAAGTAGTAGTACAGAAAGAATATGTATATTATGGGGTAGAAGTGGTTGTCACCAAAAATGACCCTAAATCATTATTGTGGAAAAATATCTTTATTGTATTTCATTGGAGTCGCAAACATGACTCTGCATAATTTTTCTCCCCGGTTCATTCTAACCAATAAGCACATACACAACACACGCACACACAATCTTCACAAATAATTTTCTGTCATAAATCACACTGTAATGGCAGTACATCTGTGTTAGGTGAGACACAAAAGAATTAATAAAAACAATAGTGAAAGATTTTACAAAATATGATTCCAGTCATTTAATTATTTCGTGAATAAGCAGTTCACAAAGATTAGAGGTTTCCTAGTGCCATTTCCCAGGTTGAGTGGCATGGAACCTTTAGATTGCACAACAAAGACTGAGGATGCCTTCACAAAAACGATTGCACACTTGACCGATTCAATGAAATAGGAAGCATGTTTTTTTTTGGGTTAACTATTGTGAGTTAAAAATACAGTACTTCACAATCACCTTTACTGCACATAACATTATGGATACACAGAAAACATGCTGTGGCAAATGTGACCACAATGTGCAAAACTTAAATCTGTTGAACTCCTTCAAATTGCACCAAAGAGATACTAGAGGTGTATGGATCAGGAGTCACTTCCACCCCGATAGTCACCAGTGTGAACAGAAGTACCACATAATAACCGAGAAAATGGGAGGCAACGTGAAGCTCACAGGGTGCCGCAGCAAGATCAGAGGTGAGCAGGGACAGTCCGCAGGGCATCCTCAGCAGTGCGATGGACGTTCACGTTCTGGAAAGAGCAGCGCATCAGTCAGAGCTCCCACTCATCAAAACCAAATGCATACCTGGCGGCTACAATTTAGGATTTCTTCAGAGGATCTGTTGTTGGGATTAAGTGTTAGGCATGACAAACATCACAAAAAAAATAAAAAAATTTTAGCAAGTGGCAGTGCTCTGTCAGGTGCAAATGCTTAATTGTTGAGAAATGACTGACGAGAGCGGGCTTGGAGCAACACTGAGTGAAGGAAGTTTATTTCAATTGTGTCAATTTTTAGAGGAAAAACACATATCAAATAAACGTTAAATATCTATTTCCAGGACTTAAAATTGACAGTTTGAATGATTGATTTGAGACATCCTACACATTTGATGAGAAAATTGTGCAAAACTACAAGTAACATGTAAATGGAACAGTTACATCTGATCAGAATAATGAGAAAAAAAAAAGAAAAAAAAAAGCCAGACTTCATAGGACGAGGTATCGTCTTGTTGCTTCACATTTGGGAGCCTTAAGTCCAAAACAATCTTCATTTGTTCTCCAAAAAAGGGAGAATATGCATGACACGAGTTCTGTGCCATATTATTACAAATAATCAAAAATGAACTGGATTCCAGTCAGCTATCATCATCATGACATCTACTACTAATTAACACACAAGTGCAAGAAGCACAGACGATGCTGGAGAGGAATAAGATGAGAGGAAGATGGAGAGCAAAGAGGTTGGCAGGTGCAGTGTGCATCACAAGGGTTACAGCGAGGTGTGCAATGAGGGCTAAAGGAAGCCTCATTGGTGAGCTGGCACTGTTAGCAGAGCCTCCTCTGACATCCGTGACACCTCTACGTTCTGTTTCATGGGGGGAAAAAAAGCACACACACAGACGGGGAGGGATCAAAACAACGTGGGCAAACATCATGATGATATTTGCCTTTTTACTATCATATTTGTAAGGTTAGCAGGAGCGGTTTGCGTCCAACTCACTTCGTTAAAAGATATTCCAGCAACATTTAAGTCACAATAAGCACAAGCAATTCATTTATTTTTGTTAGGGTCTGTGCCACCATGTTTTCAAGAAATTTCAAATGTAAAATCGTGTTTAAACACTCGTCTTAATCAAATTTCCTCAGGTCAAATTGTACATTTCCGGGCTCATATCTGTGCATTGCCCCGGGGACTGACAATTTTGTAATTGTTCTTTGTATTGTCAAAAATGCGTGAACAGTTTGAGGGGGAGTTCATGTTTAGTTCATTCACTACTATGCCAACTGTTGAAAAAATAATCACGTGGCAGCATAATGTTCCGTGCCTGAAGTCACTGGAGGGATCCGGTTCTGTCCAGTCTTATTGCACTTAATGTGGGTCAGCTGGTCTGCACGCATGTGTGTGTAAGTGCGCGTGTGTACCGTAGTAGTGATTGTACGCACCTCCGGTTTCTCTCTGTGTGTGTTGACAGCGTCTACGTTGAGGCCGATCGACTCCACCTTACAGCCTGGAGACAAGTTCAGCCTCATCAATCCATCACGGTTAGGCATGATCGTGTAAATTAGACAAAAGTGTCCTACCGTAGGCCACCGGAGTGAGCTTCAACACTGTGTGCAGTGGGCACTTCAAGTAGGGTAGCTCCTCTGTGTGGATGCAAGTGCATAGAGAATAGTAGATTGTTAGACTACCACAAGATAAGAACAAAAATTGGATTTAGGAGTAAGCGTCAAGACTTTGCCATTAGATGGCAGCAGCAAAATTAATCACCATCACAGTTGTTGTAAAGGTTGATGTACAATTGTTCTTAGAGTTCGCATTTTCCATTTTTTCAGCTATTTTTTTCTAATCTCTATCTTAAAGTGAGGGTTTAAAAGCTAGAAGTAACTGTTGTCCATTCAAATGAAGCCTGAAATCTTACTGATTTTCAGTACAGTGGTACCTCTACTTACGACATTAAGTGGTTCTGGAAGTAGTCTCGTAACCCATAATTTCGTAAATAGAGACGCGTTTTACATGTAAATGCCCTAATTCATTCCAAGCACTACTGGCATGTCACATTCAATTTTATTATTGTGGCAACATTGGAATAAAACAACAGCCAAACACATTTGAATCATTCCATATACCCAACTTAAACGTCAATACCTGTAATGAAGTAGATAATAGAACAAAATGCATGGAAAAATAAAAATTAACCTTTCAAGTGAGGGAATGTCCTCTTTCATGAGATCTATGGTGCCTATCACCTATCCCACTCTTTGTGACACAAAAACACGAGGAGACCAATGCTCTAATGTGCTACTAATGTAATGAACAGTCTGTGTGCTTAAAAAAACTCTTCATGACGCAAAAACACGAGGAGCCTTGTGCTTATTTGGTTCAGACGTCGACCCGCTATAGCAACAATAACACCGTCGCGCCTGTGCACGTCATTATACTGCAACACCCAAATTGACAACAATAGGCTAATAGGACAGCAGAATGCCATTACAGAGGCATGATGGAAAATAGTATGCCCAATAGCGGAGCAGTATCTTAAGGCGCGACATTTAGAAGCAAAAAGTACATATGGATCTTTTACAGTATTATATAGTATTTTTTGCCTATTGTAACCTGAAATTTCTTTCTTAACAAGAGGCAATATTTTCATGTTTAAACGTGTCGTAACCTGAAAATAACGTCAGCGGAGACGTTTGTAAGTAGAGGTACCAATGTATAGACTTCCCTAGAGGCCAACCTGAATTTCAAATCAGAAAAATGATAAGAACTAGAAATTCATACTATTTTTTTAGTTTATGTTGAGGCTTTTGATTAGAGATAAAACAATTGTAATAGCTGGAAAAAGTAAAAAAAAAAAAAAAAAGCAATATTATTTTTGTAAGGATTTTCTGTTCAAATGAAAACTTGTCTGTAACACGGCCGCTAAAAATCACCTTTTAAGGGCAATTTTATCATCAGTCATACGCTTTCCCAATTTGCCGTTATCCATGATCAGAAAAAATATGAAGCATGGTATTATCTTATTTGCGGCCTATCAGGTCAATTAATTTATTAGCATTTTGTTAATGACATCAAAGATATTGTCTGCCAGACTCGCCTGCAGTCTTGTCCAGGAAGTAAGCCAGAAGACACCGCATGACGGCCTGGTGACAGATGACCAGCACATTCTCCTGCCGCTCCAACTCCATGATGACCGGCTCCAGACGCTGCACCAGGTCCTCGTAGGACTAGGTCGACCAAATACAATTAAGACACATGTCCATCCAGGTTCCTAAATGTACTGTTTGTCTAAAATATTACATGACTGACCTCTCCTTTAGGGTAGCGATAACGGTACTTGTCCTGGTCCCTCAGTGCAAATTCCAAAGGGTAGTTATCTTGAATCTCCTCATACATCATCTCCTCACAAACACCCTGAAGTGGCATGAAACACACAAAAAGCACTAATCAATACTCCACTCAGAGTACATGACATAAACAGAAAGATACTCGGCAGTCATTTGAGCTGGAGCTCAGCACTCACTGCGTCAATCTCGTTAAGGACCTTCCACTGTTCGTAGGGCACGCTAAGAGCCTCGGCCGTCTGAATGGTTCTCTTCATTTGACTAGTCCAGACTTTCAGGTCATTGATGCCCTGAGCTTGGATGAACTGACTCAGGTTTTTGGCAAACTGTGAAGAGTAGAACAGGTCATAAATGCTGACACACGGGCAAAGGTGGGTGATTGGAAATAAGCCAAGTCTGCCGTACCTCTTTCCCCCGCGGTGTGAGACCAGAATCTCCTCCGATGCAACCTTTCACATTGAGCTCACTCTCGCCATGGCGACAGAGGTAGATGGAGCGAGGTGTAATGTGGATATTCATGAGATAGTAGACGATCCGACTTTGGATATGGTCCAACACCCGGTTGACTAAAAAACGCTGACCCACATCCATGATTTTGATGTAGGAGAGATCCCTATAAAACACGAGTGCCCCGTCACACTTTGGTTTGAGAATTAAACTATCAATAGCTACAATTATCCTGTTGGAATCTGCTTACTCTAGGGCAGCAGCTATCGATTATTTTAGTAGTCGATTAATCGATCAACGAGTAATCGGATTAGGAACATTTAATGCTTTGCAGATATATTTTAGGAGATGTAAAATATAATATATTCCAACTATGCAGAATTGAAAATAAAATACCTGATCTTAAATGGTATAAAAAACAAATGAGGATCTACGTACAACAAAAGAACAATTTGCTAACTTGCATAGCAAAAGTCCACTAGCTTAAATGCTATAAAAGGCTAACTTTTTTTTTTTTTTTTTTTGTGGGAATGGGAGTTTGAATCATTTGAAAAGGGCAGTGTAAAACAACAGCTTAATATAACTCTAAACTAAATTACGAATGTATAAAATAAATATTAGCTCAAACAATATCTTACAACCTTGTGTTGGTCTTAACAGGGAGCAGCTGGATTCATTCATGTTACATGAGTTATGTCATATTCATTGTTCCCACTAGAGGGCAGTTCATCCACCCAAATCAATAAAACTAAATACAAACTTTTAAAACAAACTATTACAATGCCACTCTAAATTAAACGAATACTCGAAGCAGCAGATTTTGATTCAAAGATTTTTTTTTGTGATCGAATTACTTGAGTTACTCGATTAATTGTTGCAGCACTAGCCAACTCATAAGTATTTATTCGCAAATTAGAATGGTGATGCCCAGCGTACAAAAGAAAAAAAATACAACATTTTCGGGCTTTGGTATAATGTCGTGCAATAAAAATATTATCAATCCATACGAGATTCAATACAAGAGCTGTACAAAAGATTCTGCCTTTTGATTCTATTAAAGTGCCAATACTACAAAGGGTGATGGAATACTTGCTGGATTTGGTGTGTACGGTTGAATAAACATTTCCCTCAGTCTCACCTGTCCAAGACCTCATCCAGGGTCTCATAAGAGTTTTCATAACACTTTATCCTCTTCATAAAATCTTCTACCGCCTCCTCAGTGTTGCAGTTAGTATAGTCAGGACTGCCCAGCTTCACTTGCTGAGCAAAAACATGGGAAAAAAAAAACAAATAAACAACACTTGCACATCCATCCATTATCTTCCGCTCAGTCCGGGGTCGGGTCGCGGGGGCAGCAACTTTAGCAGGGAAGCCCAGACTTCCCTCTCCCCAGCCACTTCAGCCAGCTCCTCCGGCGGGATTCCAAGGCGTTCTCAGGCCAGCCGAGCGACATAGTCTCTCCAGCGTGTCCTGGGTCGACCCCGGGGCCTCCCGCCGGTGGGACATTCCCGGAACACCTCTCCAGGGAGGCGTCCAGGAGGCATCCGAACCAGATGCCTGAGCCACCTCAACTGGCTCCTTTCAACGCAGAGGAGTAGCGGCTCGACACCAAGCCCCTCCCGGATGACCGAGCTTCTCACCCTATCTCTAAGGGAGAGCCCGGACACCCTGCGGAGGAAACTCATTTTGGCGGCTTGTATCCGGGATCTTGTTCTTTCCGTCACGACCCACAGCTCGTGACCATAGGTGAGGGTAGGAACGTAGATCGACTGGTAAATCGAGAGCTTCGCCTTTTGGCTCAGCTCCTTCACCACAACGGACCGGTGCAGAGTCAGCATCACTGCAGATGCTGCACCGATCCGCCTGTCATTCTCACGCTCCCTCCTACCCTCACTCGTGAACAAGACCCCAAGATACTTGAACTCCCCCACTTGGGGCAGGATCTCATCCCCGACCCGGAGAGGGCATGCCACCCTTTTCCGGCTGAGGACCATGGTCTCGGATTTGGAGGTGCTGATCTTCATCCCAACCGCTTCACACTCGGCTGCGAACCGCCCCAGTGAGAGTTGGAGCTCACGGCTTGATGAAGCCAACAGCACCACATCATCTGCAAAAAGCAGAGATGCAATGCTGAGGCCACCAAACCGGACACCCTCAACGCTTCGGCTGCACCTAGAAATTCTGTCCATAAATATTATGAACAGAATCGGTGACGAAGGGCAGCCTTGGCGGAGTCCAATCCTCACTGGGAACGAATTCGACTTACTGCCGGCAATGCGGACCAGACTCTGACACCGGTCGTACAGGGACCGAACAGCCCTCACCAAGGGGCTCGGTACCCCGTAATCCCGGAGCACCCTCCACAGGACTCCCCTAGGCACACGGTCGAACGCCTTCTCCAAATCCACAAAACACATGTAGACCGGTTGGGCGAACTCCCATGCACCCTCGAGGACCCTGCCGAGGGTGTAGAGCTGGTCCACTGTTCCACGGCCGGGACGAAAACCACACTGCTCCTCCTGAATCCGAGATTCGACTTCCCGACGGACCCTCCTCTCCAGCACCCCTGAGTGGACTTTACCGGGGAGGCTGAGGAGTGTGATCCCTCTATAATTGGAACACAGCCTCCGGTCCCCCTTTTAAAACCACCACCCTGGTCTGCCAATCCAGAGGCACTGTCCCCGATGTCTACGCGATGTTGTAGAGGCGTGTCAGCCATGACAGCCCTACAACATCCAGAGCTTTAGGAACTCCGGGCGGATCTCATCTACCCCCGGGACCTTGCCACCGAGGAGGTTACCAACCGCCTCAGTGACTTCAACCTCAGAGATCGAAGAGCCCACCTCAGAGTCCCCAGACTCTGCTTCCTCAAAGGAAGGCGTGTCGGTGGAATTGAGGAGGGCTTCGAAGTATTCTCCCCACCGACTCACGACGTCCCAAGTCGAGGTCAGCAGTACACCATCTTCACTATACACAGTGTTAATGGTGCACTGTTTTCATCTCCTCAGACGCCGGATGGTGGACCAGAATTTCCTCGAAGCCGTCCGGAAGTCACTTTCCATGGCCTCACCGAACTCCTTCCATGTCCGAGTTTTTGCCTCGGCGACCGCCGAAGCCGCAGTCCGCTTGGCCAGCCGGTACCTGTCAGCTGCCTCCGGAGTCCCACAGGCCAAAAAGGCCCGATAGGCCTCCTTCTTCAGCTTGATGGCATCCCTTATCGCTGGTGTCCACCAGCGGGTTCGGGGATTACCACCACAACAGGCACCAACCACCTTACGGCCACAGCTCCGATCGGCCGCCTCAACAATGGAGATGCGGAACATGGCCCACTCGGACTCAATGTCCCCCACCTCCCCCGGGACAAGGGACAGGTTCTGCCGGAGGTGGGCGTTGAAACTCTTTCTGACAGGGGATTCTGCCAGACGTTCCCAGCAGACCCTCACAATACGTTTGGGCCTGCCAGGTCTGGCCAGCAACTTCCCCCGCCATCAGAGCCAACACACCACCAGGTGGTGATCAGTTGACAGCTCCGCCCCTCTCTTCACCCGAGTGTCCAAAACATGTGGCCGCAAGTCCGATGACACGATTACAAAGTCGATCATTGAACTGCAGCCTAGGGTGTCCTGGTGCCAAGTGCACATATGGACACCCATCTGTTTTAACATGGTGTTCGTTATGGACAAACCGTGAAGAGCACAGAAGTCCAATAACAGAACACCACTCGGGTTCTGATCAGGGGGGCCGTTCCTCCCAATCACACCCCTCCAGGTCTCACTGTCATTGCCCACGTGAGCGTTGAAGTCCCCCAGTAGAACGAGGGAGTCCCCAGAGGGGGCGCTCTCCAGCACACCCTCCAAGGATACCAAAAAGGGTGGGTATTCTGAGCTGCTGTTCGGTGCATAAGCACATTTGCTCCTTATGTAAACTGCATAACTTATATAGAGTCTCACCACAATGTTCTCCTGGATGACATCTGGGTCTTCACACACAGATTCTACAAAGAACACCTAAACAAGATGCAAGTATGCTCAGAACCTTGGCTAAATCTTTCACAAATGTATACCACACACTTGTTCTGTATACACTGTATATTTATTACCTTGAAGCCATTCTGCTCTGCAAACTCAATGATGGTTTTTCTCCTTTCTCTGGTGGTGTTTGTTGCATCAAAAACCTGTCAGCCAAGACAAAAACAATAACGAGGCTGCAAGCAGTGTATCAATCATCAAGCACAAACCCAACATCAGACTTACCGCAACTTGGCCACCTTCTTCCGTAAGGTACTGTCGTACATCATTCAAAGCTGCCGAAGCACACTGTCTGCAAAGATCACATGCCACCATGCAGTTAAGTATCTCATACGCTTGTGCGTTTTAAGGATGACGATTATACACTCTTACCTTCTGATCGCTAACCCTTCCTCATTGTCTGGACGGAAGAACTCAAAGGACTTATAGATCTTTACACACTCTCTCCTATATTGTCCCACATTGAACTCTAAAAAAGACAGAATTATTAGCATAGGCCCCAATTGTCTTCTAAGAAAACCTTGTTTTCATTTACCCTAATTTTCGGACTATAAACTGCTACTTTTTTCATTCATTTTGAATCCTGTGGCTTAGTCCAGTGCGGCTTATTTGTTGATTGATTTGGGTTAATAGGTAACACTTTATTTGACAGTGGCGCCATCATAATTATGACATGACACTATCATGGGCATTACTAAATGCTTATGTCATTGTCATCCGGCAAATTATGTCACCAACTCCATTTATGTTAGCTTGGATCTTTTACATCCATTCAAAAGTGAGATAGCTTGACGGATAACACTAAATGACATCTGTCATAATCATTCATTAATGCTCATGAGAGTGTCATATCATAATTGTCTAATGACTAGGAGTGGGAACCTCTTGTTACCTCACGATACGATACGATTTGCAATACAAAGCTCACGATAACGATGATCTGACAATACGGTGATACAACGATTATCGATACATTGGTCGAATGAACATTCATTCATTCACTGCCATCCCTCCCACCTTAAACGAATTGAACGTCTATGGCCATCAGTAGCAGCTAATGCCAGGCAAAGAGGTAATTTAGGGTAATTTAAGGTCGTTACCTGTTGATTTTCATTTACTTCCTGTTGATTTTGTGGTATTTTATGGGTCACTTCCTGTTCTATAACTTACAAAAAAAAACAGGAAGTGACCCAAATGAATAGGCAGTGACTCAAACTCAACGGGAAATGACCTGTAAATGAACAGCAAGTGACCTGCAAATGCCCCGAAAATCGGACAGAATGACTGCGAATGCTCTGGTTTCGAATGAACGAACATTCCCAGTCTAAATGGTTTGGGTGTCGAGCACCGTTAATGGCAGCCTTAGCGTTACCTGAGACAATATTATGGTTAAAAGTTTCGGGTCGCAACTTGTTCGTTCTTTTTTATTTTTATTTTTAAACAATAAAAACTTTTTAAAACGATATCCCAATTCTTTGCAGGAGCATATCAATAACCTTTTGGGATACAAAGTATCACGATACATCCCCATTTCGATATTTTGTCACACCCCTACTAATGACAGTCTTATGGCGCCACTGTCAAATAGCGTTACCAAATAACATAACTAGCAATTAATAAAACAACTGGAACAGTAACTGAAGAAATAATTAGCATAGACCATGAATTATGATTGCTATTTACATATGTAACGCTGCAATGTATGCTAGGAGGCATTTTGGACAACAACAGGGTTGACAGCAGGTGGCAGCAGAGGTTGACTGTCTCCCCCAAGGGAGCAGTGATGGCAAAATGAAGCTTCTTGAAGCAATGAAGCTTTGCAGCCAATTGGTTCAAAGCTTCATGGTGGTTCACTTGGTCTTATGACAGTCGTATGATGCCGTTGTCAAATAAAGTGTTACCGGTTAATATCTTTTGGTATAAATTACGGCTGTCAAAATTATCGCGTTAACGGGCGTTAATTAATTTTTAAAATTAATCACGTTAAAATATTTGACGCAATTAACGCACTAGGCCCGCTCAGACAGATTTAAATGTCAGTACAGTGAAAGCCAACTTGTTAATTGTGTTTTATGGAGTTTTTCCGCCCTCTGCTGGCGCTTGGGTGTGACTTGCATATGTTATGTGGCGTAATGTCGTCCTCTGCTGGTGATTCAGTGCAGCTGATTATTTGGGTTTCGGCGCGCTTTTCTGACGTGATTATATGTCGATGCGAACTCACACTAATAGACAGTGCTATTCAGACCAGCTAACGTCCGCATCCAGTATTCAGTGGCAGTTCTCATAGCCCCATCACACTGTTTGTGTCTAATACATGCATCGCTTGTGAGTTATATTCCTCCTTTGTTTATATTCATGGGCATTAGATAGTTATTGATGATGTGTATTTGAATTTGTTCACATATATGGTGAAATGCAGTTACATTGTTAGATGCTTGTGAGCTAATTGGCTAGTGCTACTGCTCAAATGGACACGTGTGTGTACATTTTATGTTATTTTGTGATTTATGCAAGTTATTGACACATTGCCTTGTCATTTTCAGTTTTACAAAAATACAAGAAACGTGCTCCTGTCAAAAAGAGATGACTTCAGTAAAGCCCATGCAACTTTGCCACACCGTCTGATTTCTTTTTGGAACTTATGTTCGCTATCTGCCAATTTGTGTACTCACACACATTAAGGACAGAATAGGGCTACTACTTTATTTTTTGATTGAAAATTCTACAAATTTTATTAAAACGAAAACATTAAGAGGCGTTTTAATATAACATTTCTATAACTTGTACTAATATTCATCTTTTAAGAACTACAAGTCTTTCTATCCATGGATCACTTTAACAGAATGTTAATAATGTTAATGCCATCTTGTTGATTTATTGTTATAATAAACAAATACAGTCCTTATGTACCGTATGTTGAATGTATATATCCATCTTGTCTTATCTTTCCATTCCAACAATAATTTACAGAAAAATATGGCATATTTTATAGATGGTTTGAATTGCGATTAATTGCGATTAATTACGATTAATTAATTTTTAAGCTGTAATCAACTCGATTAAAATTTTTAATCGTTTGACAGCCCTAGTATAAATATCCCATAACAAAGTGAGGCCAGCTGCGGCTTATAGTTCAGTGCGGCTTGCCTATGAACAAATGCCATTTTCGTGCCAAATTTGGTGGGTAGCAACTTATAGTCAGGTGTGCCTTATAGTGTGAAAGTTACGGTAGTAACATTTAGCAACCAACTGGGAAAAGGTAGACAGGTGTACCTCTAGTGGGAACCCCTATCCAGTTCAGATAGCGAGTTAGCTTCTTTGAGATGTAGGTCTTCCCCCTTGCTGGAAGGCCCACTGTCACAATCAGGGTCGGGCAGTTAGTCATGCATACTGCAAAGGAAGAGAGAACACATAGTTGATTATCTTGCAACACTACGGTATATTCTTCAAAACAATTTAGCGTTATATTATAGTCGATCATTTCAATAGTGTGATCACTGTTTAGAATGTGCTGGGATTACAAATTGTAAAACACACAGCACTTTTACAATGCAACACGTGTGCACATCATCGACACTTAGTTGCCAAACCAGTCTAGTGTTTGCACAGATGACTGGGTCAGAGAGCAGAGTGGCCCAATAGTGTCTGTTTTGAATTCTAAGTGTTCATCTTAAATTGTTTCACCTCCTGCTCTAGACTGGTCGCAGGACAGAGCCCAAACACTCATGAGCAAGGCCAAACCTCAGTGTGAATTGGGACTACAACAAACTAAGAAATCTTCAATGTGGAGTAGATAGCACAGATGCCAGTAAATGTAGCATGCAGTACAACATTTCTGGTAGATGACCTTTTGAGATAACAAACTTTAATACGTCATCACACATCACAAGGGGGCATGCTCATTTAGCGCCTAAGTTCTGTTTTGTTTTCATTGTGTTTTATATTTTCGCCCAGGAAGGATTTTCATATAAATCTTTACTGTAATCGTGATATTTTCAAATTCCAAATGCACATATTGATTGAACAAGTTTGTGTATGCGTTCTCACACTGGACTTGGACTGTAATTGTTATGGAAAATGTACACTTTCGTACAATCACAAAATTTTTATCTTCGGTGGCACACAAATGTACAGTAAAATAAGCTAAAATCTGTGTAGTATCACCTTTTAAAAACCCAAGATCCTGTAGTAGAAGATGAGAAGAAGTGACTCAAAAGATGTTTTATCCAGATACACCTGAAATATCATTAAAAATCCTGAACTTTTAAGGTTTTTGAGCCTGTGAGCGCCGCCGCGCAATGAAATAGTTTGGGCAGCGATGTAATGTCATTGCCAACCTTTTATTTATCATTGCCTTGACAATTAAACTGGATTATTACACCATTATTTGTTGTTGTTACATCATTCCCTTGCCATTTGTATCAACAGTTAGCAACATGAGTGTTTTTCTTCCTTATTAACTCTTTATAGGGAACTTATTTTACTCAATGGCAGCCATTGCTGTATTCCACAGCAAAAATTAATTTAAATTATATTGAATTTGGCACTGTAAATTTCATGATCAAGTTTGTGTGAATTTTGTAAAGTATTCCAACAACGGTGCAAGCACAACAAACCATTTTTAAAAGTATCGAAGAGTATCCTGTATCGGATAAAACCCAAGCAATACCCAATCCTACTTCATAACCATTACTCCCAGTTTGAATGAAATGGATGTCTATCATTACCAATGGCAGCCAATGTCTTAAGCACTAGAGGTGGGAATCTTGGGGCACCTAATGATTCGATTATGATTACGATTCAGAGGCTCCGATTTTATTATAAATCGATTATTGATGTACCCCCGATTTTAATGTTTTGTACATTAGTTCAAAAATTGTTCAAAAATCCTCTCAGGCTAAACCAAACTAATATTTAAGTATCACGTTCACAGTTAAAAACAGTAAATAAAATACTCAAGTCCCCATTCTGTATCAGCAGCTTTAAACTACATTCAATTAATTTAATGTTGTGAATCAACCGTTAAAGTGATCTTCTGATTTAAATACATGTAGGCTCTAATAAACCACAATTGTTCTCTTGTACTAAAATATGTTGTTAGAAACACATAAAATGTTAAATCAATGGCAATATTTTATAATATTTAGTCCATATTTTGACCGTTAGTTGGCGCCATGGTTTGCGGGCTCGCAGTGATGACGTAATTGGCATCTATGTGTAGCGTGTTCAACAACTGCTTATTGCTGCCTAAACTCGCGAAGTAAAATGCCACGTTGTGTTGCTTTTGGATGCAATTTCCAGTCAAATAGAAAAAAAGGGGAGTGAAGTGAGTGGTCAAGGTGGAATTATTATTTTTAGTGAATAAATGTGCATAAGTGGAAGCTTCTCCCCCTTTTTGGTCCCTGTATGCATGTATCCTACCCACCACGCGTTACAACTGGCGCCCGAACATTTTTCCTGGATCCTCAGTCAAGTAAGGGTCCCATCGTGTCTGCAATAATGGTTTTGGATCTGTCCATTTAGTTTTAGTCGTCGGTCCCGCAGCGACTTTTCGGATCAGTCTATTTTGTGGAACCGACGGCCTAATCGCGGCTGCGATATTGCCATGGGATCGGTCTAATTCCTGGATCTTCGAGTGAGTAAAAAACGCGGATTTGGATTAGTATTGCGCTCTTTTTTATTGACTATTCTTCGTGGGAGTTTTCCCGAAATCATACTAAATAATTAAAGCACTATGGCATGCTACAGTGACGACAGTGAGACTGATGTGGACCTTACAACAATGTTGGAGTTCATCAGGGAATGCGTGTTTGCGTACTGCTGAGCTCCCGAGTGAAGAGTGGTCAAGGTGGAAATATTTTTTGTGAATAAATGTGCATAAGTGGAAGCTTCTCCCCTTTATGGTACTTTTATACACGTATCCTAGCTACCACGCGTTACAATGTACAAGACCTGGATTACACAAGGTGTGCTCTTTGGCCTGTACTGTATGTAAAGCACACGACAGCTCTGGATGCTAACAATCTACATAATTATATTGGGAAAACGTTTGAAAATGCAATATGCTTACCTTGAATATCTGCTAATAAAACCGGAGTTCCCGAAACCCAACAGCATGCACTCTCGCTCCCAACCGGAGTTCCCAACAAGACTCTCTCGCATCACCAGTTTTGCCCAACTTTTGTCTTATCAGGTATTTGCTGCACGCATTTTTCCCTGAAGCTCGTCTTGTGAACGACCAACAGTGCTGTCCTGCTCTTCACTTTTCAGATCTGGTTCAAATAGGAAGGGTAGAACTGACGACATGTTGGGAAAGCTAACGAGTGACAAGCTGGAATTTCGGCATTCGGGGCCAGTGACGTCATGCACTGCGACGTAACAAGAATCGAGACCTATCACTTAAAATAATTTTACAAACTTTATTAAAACAAAAACATTAAGAGGGGTTTTAATATCAAATTATTATAACTCATACTAACATTTATGTTTTAAGAATTACTTGTCTTAAAAATAGAGGATCCCTTTAAAGTTTTTAAATTGCTCCCGTTATGCCATAATTTCTCTTCTGTCTACTTTCGACATTCAAAGTTTTAAAACCGTTTCATCATTTAAAGATATTCAAGGCAAGATTTTGCCGATTTAGGAGTATTTTAAATAAAAAGTTAATTAGTTTTGCTACAACAGAGCCTTCTAGATAAGTCTACTGCTTTAAGATGGCGACTATCTACTAACGCCGGCAAGTCTGTTGTTTCGCATCTCGTTCCTTATACATGTTCTAACGCCACCGCCTGTCATTTCGCATCTACTTCTGCATATATGCGATATCTACCGTAGCCGTATGTGGCCATATGTTTGTAGCAACTAGCAACTGGGCGTTGTTTGTAGCAGCTGTTGGCCACCGTCAGGCATTATTGTTTTTTCATCTAGCGGCATGAGTTGAACATGATATTTACTTTCGGTCCGTTCCTCATTGCGTTTTAAACAAATCAACTTCAGAGTCTTGGCCATAACCAGCGTATTTCTGTTTTTATTCAGTCTAATGTATTCATGTTTTTATTCACATTTTTAAATTTATAATTTCATTTAACCATTAAAAAAATTAAATACTATTGCAATCATGATTATTAATTTTTATTGAGACCTGGCATCCACATATGTGGACTAAACATTTTGGGTCATTAATATCGTGGCCTATACTACCCAAAATGTGATAGTGATGTGATGTGAACACCAAGTCTTTTATAAAGTTTTTTTTTTTTTAAAAAACCAACACAAAAAAAATAGATTTTCCTGAATTATATGGAAAGGTTAAATTGGATTTTGATTCATTTCAATAGAGGGGAAGTGCAGTTTCTTTAGAGCACGTCGTTTGAGCATCGACTGTATTTGGCATCCTATTGTGCTGAATTATGAATGAAAACGAGTGGAATGCCGATATGCACTAGTCCGTGGGTCCTCAACTAGCATACCGTGGTCCACAACCGGACCCGCACACCTCTCTGCAGACCCAGATCAAATGGCATTTTTTTAAACATATATTATTTGTATGAGTCGCCGATCTATTGCTATGTACTACTATTCTATCGCTAAATTCAGTTTCATTTTTAGTCAAATATCTTCCATGTTCCCACTTTTATCATCTCTATGACAACGATGTGCTGATTGACTGAGAGAGCCTGCATGCTGCAAGCTAAAGTGGACGGACCGCAGCAGTGTGAAACACGAGTCGCACCCGGCACTTTGCCATCTTTTTGTTTACATGCCACCAGTAGAAGACCGAATCTAACAAAAGGGCATGGTCAAAGTTGGACAACGAATATCGCCGTTTCAATGACGGATGGACTGACAAATATGAGTCCATTTTACCACCTGCAAGTACCAAACCTATGTGCTTAATATGCTTAAAAGACAGTATCTCCGCAAGGCCATCTCACCATTTGTGCCATAGTTCAAAGCCATGGTTTCAAACCCCAAATGCCATTTCAATGCCATGAGCAGTGTTTTACAGTTAAAGTTACTGTCAATAATTGTTTTGTTTGCACCTTAATGACAGAGCTTGTCATTTATGCTCTGAACAAGTGAAGATGTACTGTACTACTTGCACATTTTCTCCTTTGTGTCCAGCAGTGTTTTACAGTTACAAAATGTACTGTCAATTGTTATTGTTTGCACCTTAATGACAGATCTTGTCAATTATTTAGTGTACATGTGTAAACATTGTACTTGCATGTTTTTTTTGTTTTTTTAAGTCAAGAAATGTTTTGTTAATTTATTTTATCTAATCAGAATGTACATTGTATTTTTGTTTGGTCAAAAGAAAACCACCTTCGACCAGTGGCGCCTCCAGAAATTTTTCATAGGGGTGGCCAGATGGGGCCACTTAAAATCTTGGGGTGGCACACCAAAACTAAAAGCCATAATTTCAGGTTTTCATTATAGTATTGCAGTAAAAAGGTCAGGGGAAAACTATCAGAAAGACTTAAGGACACGGCTACTGATATATTTTGATGTATTGCGTAATATTTGATGTTACTAATGATTTAATGTGCATAGTCCATAACTGTCATGTCAACATTTTGAGTTCCACAACAATTCTGTTTTATTGTGTTATGTATATATTAGGCATAAGGTGTACATTTAACAAAACAAAATAATTACTGGGGAAAGGCAGGTGCTGGCAGATTTGCATTTGGGATAAATTGCATATCTGATGTTACAACAATCTAACGATATACTGGCAAGCGGGGTGGCCAACAAATTTATAGGGGTGGCCGTGGCCACTCCTGGGGGCACCACTGCCTTCGACCTGCCTTCTACTTGGCCGACGTTAATAAATGGACCCATGCTTGTATGAAAAAAAATAATTGGACCTTCAAGATTTATATTTGAGGACCCTTGCTCTAGACTAATGACTTGTGAAAGCAAGTTAACTTTTGAATTCACTGGTTGCCATTGACTGCAACGGACGTCCAATTAATTTGAACTGAGAGGAGTACAAGTGACCACCGCAAAATTGCAATTTTTGATGGGTTGCAAAATTTGTAAGAAAACCGGCCCTCCCGTAAAATTGTTAGGGGAATTGTGGTCAATGGCCCAAACCAGTTAAGGTAAATATAAAAAATGCCGTTTAGTTCAAAAGCTTGCTTGCATGCAATCTGCACAGACTGTTCCGTCAAGAAACGGCACCATATCTCGTGGGATGGTTGCCAGAGATGAAAGAGGCGATTCTGCAGTTCACACACTAATTCACGCTAGGTTTAATTTATTGAGGTTGTCAAGTGCGGCTAGTTCACTAGGTTCGCCGTGACGGTGACGTTCGCATCTGTCACGGCTCCTTTCTGGCTCAGCCAAGCAAGTGTGGCGTGAGGAGGCGGAGGACCGCATTCAGCACGCTAACGGTTTGAGCTAGCAGCACATCTCGAGCCGAAGCAGGCTTGACTGGTTTATCGCACGGCGTTTAACAAATAAATTCACCCAAGCAAATGAATAGCATTCTTCGAGAGGACGAAGAAGAATGTAAGAGAGTTTACGAATGGTTGCCTATGATACGCACCCTTCCTTTGAGAAATGTGCCTCTCGGGAAGGCCGTTTTTACACGGCATCCAGATTTTCTTCAGCGGGTTTTGGGTGAGTTCCCGCGGATTGGGCGGCGTTGTGTCCTCCATTGCGTCTTGCGGCGACGTGGAGGCAGCTGCGGGAGGGACACGGGGTCGTTTCCCGTGATGCTGCTCCGAAGGTGACCGAGGTTTCATGGTGGTCGTTCGACGAAGACGCAGCCTCCGTCTGGCTTCTAGTCTCACTATCGGGCTATTCTGCACGTCACGTGCTGCGTCGCCATACAGGAGACTGGCGATTGGTCGTAATGATCACGATGCGCGCGCAGCCACATTTCTGACGCAAATTGAGACGGCCTTTTACCAATGTACGAACAATGAAATCTAGCCCGAAAGTCAGTGTTCACTGCTTTTTTTTTTCTTTCTTTCTTTCTTTCTTTTTTTTTTTTAATCGAACAAAAACAGTCATCTTCATAGGCTGAGTTTGACTTTTGGGGCAAGGGGGGGCACAACATGTTGATGGCCCCGAAACGCAGTGTCAGCAGTAAAATTAAACTTACAAGAATATTTATAATAATAAGTTGACAATGAGTGTTTTTGTTTCCCATCATTCTTGAAGGGAATTCTAAATCAGGCTGCTTAGGCAATATTTTTCGCCAAGATCGTCATCAATTGAATATGGTACGCCCGCCGGTGTCGTGCCAATGTAGTTACCCCAGTCAAAAATTGTATCCCCAGGGCGGAGCCATATGGAGGTAGATTTGTGTCTTTATTATTCCATCAAAAAAAAGTTGCTTCAATAAAAAAAAAAAAAAAAG
This sequence comes from Corythoichthys intestinalis, assembly GCF_030265065.1. Classification (NCBI taxonomy): domain Eukaryota; kingdom Metazoa; phylum Chordata; class Actinopteri; order Syngnathiformes; family Syngnathidae; genus Corythoichthys; species Corythoichthys intestinalis. The sequence continues at coordinate 36,266,618 of NC_080403.1, read as the reverse complement.
TTGCTTCAATCAAAATATATACTTTCAACCCAAAAAAAAAAGTCGCTTCAATCAAAAAAAAAAATGTGTTTGAATGCAAAAATAAATTTGAAACTCAAAAAAATGCATGCAAAAGCTATTTTTCTTTTTTTTGTTTGTTTGTTTGTTTTTGTTTTGGTGTTGATTGAAGTAATGTTGATTTGTGTTTGGGCAACATTTTGGCTGGGACATTTTTGTCATTATTCAATCAAAAAATAAGTTGCCTTAAAAAAATTTTTTTTCAAAAAGAAAAATCACTTCAATCAAAAAAATTGAAAAATCAATCATGGTAAAAGTTTTTGAATGCAAAAAATATTTGAGATTGATCCTTTTTGTGTTTGGGCCAAATTACGGGTAGAACATTTGTGTCTAAATCATTTAATCCCCCAAAAAGTTGCTTCAATCAAAAAAAATATTTTCAATCAAAGAAAAAAAATCATTTGAATTTTTTTTTATATATATGCAAAGCAAATGACCGTCTAAGTTGCTAGTCACATGATCTGTTTGAAAAATAATTTTGACCCATTATAAAAATATATTTTGTTGTTCATTTCATTCATTTTTGTTGCAGTTTTATTGCTTTACAACTTTTATGTACTGTATATAGGAAAGTCAGTTACATGCAATGACACCTTTCGGCCACCGGGGGGGCCTGGACTTCCTTAAAATCCGCTTATCCTTAAAATCCTTATCTTGCGCTCATTTAGTGATGAAAGTATTAATTTCAGTGTCTCTTTTTTCATTTATTCTACTTTTATGAATGGATTCCATCTTTTAATGTACAGTTGCTTGAATGTGTCCCAAGGGCGTAGGTTTGCATAGGGACGGTAGGGACATAATACTAGCAACTTTTCAGGATGCTCAAATTGTCCCCACCAACTTTTAAGCAACCTTATTTCATGATATAAAGAGTTCAAATATATAAGTAATTTAGATTGTCTTAAGTTCGATTTGTTTTAAGGGTAGAATAGACCCTACTATTATTAAGTTAATTATTTTTAATATGTTCAGACTTACATCTTTATCCCTTTTCACTTGCTGAATGTGCCGGTCCATTTTTCCCCCATAAACGAACGTTTGGTTGGCTGATGACTTCAATCCCCCCATCCCTCCACAAAGACACACACACAGACATACTCACACAGCCCCGACAGATACATGTCGACAACATGCCACCCCCTTCGGAGAGGAGGGATATTAGAAGTTTATTTTTTTTGGGCCAACAGCAGCCATTGTAAGTCATGTAAAAAGACGTCATTGTTGTGGAGGTGGGGGAAACACCACTAATTTTGCTACTGAAAGTCCAACCTGCAACCATCAAAACTACTGCGGTCAGGCCAGCCTCCACAAGGAACAACGAAGTCAAGCTAGTCATCCCTTTTTTGGATCATTGTTTGCATTATGTGCATTACAGTAATATCGTCCCTACCAATGTTGAGACCAAACCTCCGCCCTTGGCTATGCATTCCTGTTCAAACTCCAAAATTTGGCAAGAAAAATCATTAAAAAACGTTTATACCTGGTGTCCAAACTATGGCCCATGGGCCACTGCCCAGTTTTTATTGACCCGCAGCAAATTGTGCAAATATAATTGAACATAGCACATTACACTTATGTTCTGTTGCACGACTCAGATTTAACATTAGATGGACCTAGTCACTTAAACAGTGCCCGTCCAATAATTCAGCGGTCAAACCATGTTGAAATCAATGTAGGAAACTGTAGAATTTTATTATTTTGTTTTACACCAATAAGTATTTTTTAATCTAGTATGATGAATTGACCTATCCAGATTTTTGCTTTGTTGACTCTTTTCATTGGAATTTTTTACTTTGTTCTGCAGTGTTTGTGTCAATTTAAATATATATTGCAATATTCAGATACAGTACTCCAAGATTAGTGGTTCTTAACCTTGCTAAAGGTACCGAACCCAATGAGTTTCACACGTGCATAAACCGAACCCTTTGGATTTTTTTTTTTTTTTTTTTAATTCAAAATGGACACATCTAAGCTAGCGGTGCTAAACCCTAAGTGAATTTCCATTTAGATTTCTTCTCATTTAGACAGCATGTTTTTAAACAGACCAAAATGTTCTTATCTTAATGCAGCATCATCAGACCACTAAACCAAGACTGGCCCAATGCACATATCTTATAATTTTTCATTCAAATTTGAGGGGAATTATCTTATGTTGTTCAACATTAAACCTGCTAAACCAAGACTGGCCCAATGCCCATATCTTAGAATTTTTCATTCAAATTTGGGGGAAATTATCTTATATTGTTCAACATTAAACCTGCTATGTTGCAGTAACCTTGAGCATGCAGTTTCTGTCATGTTCACATCTCAGATTATATCAAATTTAATGAAAAACCCTGCATAAAATGATCGCCAAATTTGTACACAAAGTCATTATGTAAAAAAAAAAAAAAAAAAAAACATAAACTAGAGATGTCCGGGTCCGATCACGTCATTTTCAAAGTATCGGAATTGGCAAACAAATATCGGCCATGCCTTTTTTTAATATATATATATATATATATATATATATATATATATATATATATATATATATATATATATTCATTCATTCATTCATTTTCCATGCCGCTTTTTCCTCACGAGGGTCGCGGAGGTGCTGGAGCCTATCCCAGCTAACTATGGGCAGTAGGCAGGGGACACCCTGAACTGGTTGCCAGCCAATCACAGGGCACAAGGAGACATACCTGTACACCCATTCACGCACACACTCATACCTACGGACAATTTAGAGTGTTCAATCAGCCTACCATGCATGTTTTTGGGATGTGGGAGGAAACCGGAGTCCCCGGAGGAAACCCACGCAGGCACGGGGAGAACATGCAAACTCCACACAGGATGGCCGAAGCCCGGGATTGAACCCTTGATCTCAGAACTGTGAGGCAGACGTGCTAACCACTCAGCCACCGTATATACTGTATATATATATATATATATATATATATATATATATATATATATATATATATATATATATTTTTTTTTTTTTTTTATTTAATCATTTTCTAATTGTATTTAACTTTACAGACATAATATGTTACACTCATCCAGAGTCTTTAGTTTAAGCTTAAGGTAGGGTTATCAAAAATATCCCAATTACGGCGACAATTAATTTATTAAAAAATGTGTAACGTTATAATAATTAACGCAATTAATGTATGCGCTGCACGATCCTCTCGCTCATTAACGTGCTCAATCTGTAATGTCGCCGTTTTACCTATATAGAGAGATAAAAGGCAGCGCTAATTGAGTAGAGTGAATATTGGCAGCCTTTGGAGCCTTTCTTCAATTGGCTAAAGCCTTGCAATCCCTCTCCCTATGATTAGAAATATCATGGGAAGCAATTTGGGGAAGCAAGGTGGCAATTGATCTTTGTCTTAACACCTTAAGTTATTTCCCAAAGCAGAGAAGATATATCCATTGGTAGCACGACGCACAGTCATGGTTCCACTTCCCATCATGGTTACACTTCCCATCATGCGTTGGGGCATGGCTGCAGTATCATTTACTGAAAGCTCAACAAATACACTAGATGGCAATATACAGTATAGTCACAATATACAAAGTCACAAGTCTTTCTATCCGTGGATCCCTCTCACAGAAAGAATGTTAATAATGTAAATGCCATCTTGAGGATTTATTGTCATAATAAACAAATACAGTACTTATGTACTGTATGTTGAATGTATATATTCGTCCAAGTTTTATTCATTTTTTTCTTAATGCATTGCCAAAATGTATATGATCGGGAAAAATTATCGGGAATGATTGGAATTGAATCGGGAGCAAAAAAAAGCAATCGAATCGGGAAATATCGGGATCGGCAGATACTCAAACTAAAATGATCGGGATTTGATCGGGAGCAAAAAAACATGATCGGAACAACCCTAATATAAACATGACTTCTCACAAATAAAGTGTGAATTTACAAATAAATTTGCCATTTGATTTGCTTTTCACATTGGAAAATTTAATTAAACTTGATTCATTTCCCACAGTTTCTATTTTTTGTTTTCATGTCGACATTCTCATTCTATCACATCCTTGCCTCACATACTATTTTCATGGCGTAAAATGTGATGCAAACCGTTTTTTTGTTGTTGTTTTTTTTTAAATGTAAACGCAGTGCACGTTACCCGTAGGTTTGTTTAACATCCTCATTCCAAGTGAGAGTCAACCGTCCACTGAGCAAACCAGTTTCTTCTCCAATCAGATAGAGGACTAGCAGTTGAAAGAATTGGAATAAAGCCTATAAATTGGGGACTGACCAGTCCAAAACCTGGTCTGATACGCCACTTTGCCAAGATTTAGTCAGTGTCCATAAATAAATAAATCGATCGAACCCAGGTTAAGAACCACTGCTCTAGATTATTTTGTTGCTTGTATTTACTGCCATTGACAGTTAAATACAACAAATCCATTTAAACTGGGAACATTAAGTGGTCGAACAATCGCTGCCAATCCCCCCCAGTCAGAATGGATTGGACGTCTATTGCCCTCAACATTGATACTGTATGTCCTATTGCTTGCAAAGCTCAACTGAGTTAAAAAAAAAAAAAAATTTCAAGAAAGAATGAATCAAAATAAACAGCTAACATAATGTGCTTTCAGAAATGCGTACGCACACATAAATGGGGATATAACTGTTCAGAATCAACCAATCATATTCAATCTAGAGATCGACCGATATGGGTTTTTCAGGACCGATACCTATTATTAGTAGTTAGAGGGCCGATTTTTGGAGCCGGTATTCATTTGCAGTAAAAGTGTAAAAATTGGCTTTTAAAAAATGAATAATGCAAACAATAAACTTCATTGAAATGCCTAAAGCATGATTATTGAATCACACAAATCGAAAATAGTAGCTCCAGAAGTACCAGAATTTACTAGACTCAGATACATCTCTTATAAAGATGAATAGAAGATAAAATAAATAGCTCTCAATTTTTTTTCCACAGAAAAGAAAGCTCTGATGACCTCATCTAAGTATCCTTGAGCAAGATACTACGTTTCTCTTGGTGCTGAGTCACTAGTAGGTAGATAAGGATATAGTGTGAAGCGTTTTATTGAGGGCCTTAAAAAGGTGGAAAGGCGTAATACAAGTGTAATTCCATTTACCATTACCATTTAACCAATCAGAGGACGGGGTGAATACTAGTGCAGTAGACAGCAGGCAGGAGAGAGAGGAACGGCTGCATCTGAGCAGAAATGACCTACTTTTAAATTGATTTTTCCCATATCGGCCGGTCGGATTTTTAAAAAATGCCGAGACCGATTTATGTCAAATGTCCAAATATCGGCGCCGATAATCGGTCCCGCCAATAATAAGTCTATCTCTAATTCAAACTCATGTTAAGTTACTGTCAGTACACAGGGTACCTGCCACTATTTATGCCTCTGGTATAACACATGACAAAAACAGTTTAAAAAAAAAAAGTCAGAAATTTGAAATTGTGGGGGATTCTGAGTCCGTCGCTTCAAAACTACCAAAGTGTAGCTTATAGGACCATACAACAAACACAAATAACAATAACTGTACTTGTAGTTGCTCCTTTTCAGTTCCTTCTACTATTTTTTTCCTAGTTTAATGACCACAAATGTTTCAGTATCCACAAATCACAAATGAGAGTACATGGTGCTTGGTCATTTTTTATAAGATTATAATGATTATTTATTACTTTTCAATAACAGTGGCAAAAAACTGGTAAGTTTTATTTTTATTATATTCCAGTAGTTTTTGGAGGCCAACATTGGTAAGGTAAAAATAATAATAATAACCAATAGATGGCAGCATTACACTTTCCTCATTGCTTACATATTATCGGCATCTGGTATATCATTAACTTAGTCATCGAGTCAGTCCAGAAATAAACCCGGGCCAAAATCTTATCAGAGATGTGGGTGAAGGGGTGTGGGGATATGTGTGAGGGGGGGCTTTCACTATAATACAAAGCAAGTCATCAAGTGACCATAAATAAATCACATTCATTATTGACTTAATATTCATTATACACTTTACTAGTGTATTATAATGGTGACAATATAGAATTCTTATAACTTCATGGTCATTTAATCTCTTGAGATTTTTAATGGGCCTTTTGTCAGACTATATATTAATGGATAAATTATATTAAAATCACAATAGTCGAGCAACAGGGTGCGTGACCTACATATGGTAAAATAGCATAGCCTTTCCATTAAACAGCTCCTTTATTCTAGTAAAGTACCAGTGAACTCAAACGTGTCAGCACGCCAGCTATTGCCCATTTTAGCAAATAATGAATGAACTGCTGTATATAGGGGCCTATACATTGCAGTGTCGACTTTAATTGTGAAAATCAATAGCTTTATTCAGTCATACAATCTGATCCAAACTACCATAAATTCAAAATAGCCTTAAACATTTACACAGTCTTAGTTTAATTCCTATATTCAATAACATATTTACACAGAGGTCTTTCTTAGTATCGATTTTGTACCATTCTTCTCTTGGGATTTACTTGTAATCAATGGTGTACGCTCTTCGAGAATTTTTTTTTTTTTTTTTTTTTTTTTTACAGCACACCAACAGATGGAATCCAAAAGAGAAGTGATTCTGAAAATGTAAAATTTTAAAATTCTCAAAAAGTCCCACTAGTGGTAGCTTACTTGGGTTTATTCTATTGGTGCACAAAACAATCACTGCATGTATGGTTCAAAGTATAACACCATTTACCATTTACCATCTTGATCTAATTATTGTGTAAAAATTCTTTTATTTAGTTGACGTTTTAATGTTAAGTTTTGGAATGTTACAAAGATCATCAATAGTGTGCACTTTTCTTGAATATATTTAATTTTTACCAGCATACCAACAGAGCACTTTTGAAAAATGTTACAATGACTTGCAATAATAATGATAACAATTACATTGGGCAACACTTTGGGAAAAAAAAAAAAAAAAACTACAAGATTAGTTCGATTTTATTTCATGCACATCAAGATTTTTCTCTGCAGTTTACCTGCTTAATATGTAGTGGCTACATGGCCACACAGTTATGTTTACAGTAGCCATATCCTTTTGTAAAAAGATTATAGTGTTAAATAAACATTACCGACACGCTAGTTTCTTTCGCGTTGCATTGTATGTCAATATTGGACAATTTTATAAAACAAGCATAGGCGGAGTTTGACTTTTGAGGCGGGGGGGGCAAATGTTTGATGACCCCGAAACGCAGTGTCAGCAAGAAAATTAACTAACAAGAATATTTATAATAATAAGTTGAACATGAGCGTTTTTTTCCCCCCATCATTCTTTAGGGGAATTCTAAATCAGACTGCTTAGGACAGCAATACTTTTCACAAAGATCGTCATCCATTGAATATGGTACGCCCGCCGGTGTCGTGCCAACGTAGTTACCCTCGTCGAAAATTGTATCCTCTCTGCGGAGCCACTGTGCTGCACTGATTTGCTTGACTTCCGTGTTTTGGTGATGTAGTTGTCTACGAGGTTTTAAAACTTTGTTTTCTGTTGTATAACGTAACATACATACTAAATGTAGAAAAAGACAATGTTCTACTGTTTTACTAGTAAGATGACCTATAACTGTTATTACAGTAATTCAAGTCCATTATAGAGTTTCTCCAGTTTAATATATATAACTGTGGTTCTTTTCTAGCTTCAATTATTTGTTTTAAGTCGACATAACTCATAACTAATGTGTGTGTGTGTGCGCTCCCGCAGCTAGAGGATACAATTTTTGATGGGAATAACTACATTGGCAAGACACCGGTGGCGGCTCTGTTGTACAATTAGCTCCTTTAGTGGGGCAAATTGAAACTCCGCTCACCATTTTGGCAGTGCTCTCTGGCGCTTCATGGTCCACATTTTCAGTCCATGGTTGTTGCTCAGTAGTAGTTGTCGCTTTTGAAAAAATTACGTATATCCATCTTGCCTCTTAAGTCCTTGGATGGTTTTGGCTAAGCAAAGCAAATGACCGTCTAAGGTGCAAGTCACATGATCTGTTCGAAAAAATAATTTTTACCCATTATAAAAATATATTTTTTGTTCATTTCGTACATGTTTGTTGTTTGTTTTATTGTTCTACAACTTTTATAGTCAATATTTTACCGGAAAACTCTTAATTTTCAAAATCATATGGTGTTATGGTGTTATACTTGTATAGCTCTTTTCCACTTTTCAATATAGAAAAGTCAATAACATGCAATGACACTTTTCGCTCCCCTCTCCTTAAACTCCGGGTATGAAAACAAGCATATATGGCGGAAAACACAGACAGGGCTGAAAAAGCAGTTTCTGCTCTTGCACCCCTCTTTAAAATAAACTGCTGTATTTTAAGCCAAAAGAACAGCTGTGTTTGATAGAACAATATGTCTATATGCTGCCGTACCAGTTTCATGGCGCATTACGTGCCAGAACTATTTTTAATTTGTCCGTTTTACCCTGGAAACCCCCGTTTACAGACGTCACGCAACCGATTTTGTTTCAACTTAGCCAAAAAAAGAAGGTAAGTAATCGTATTTATTATTCGAAATGTCTGTCATTTTTAGCTTAGAATCATTAATTGCTATCTAATATTTAGTAAAAAATAAATAAATAAATAAAAAACGACTTTAAAAAATTATCCACTTTTAAACTTTTAAACAAATGTCACAATGAAAAAATTAGTGTCTGTAAATAAGTCACGGATATCTACCTCATAACTATCGCTTAATTGTATTTTTTTCGTTACTGTCACATTTTCCCCAATATTTTAGATGATAAATAATTGATCCAAACAAAGAAAAATTGAAAAAAAAAACGTTTAAAAGGGTAAATATATGAAAAAGAAAATCCCTACCACTCCTTGATGTCTGCGATTTCTGCATCGCGACCCTTGTTATATTACCATGTTTCACCTATAAAATCCCCCCAAAATCCGGCTATGACCATTCACATCTGTGTCTTGGCACTCGCTGATACATGCTACATGGAGTTTTTGGATCGAAACAAGGTAAGTACGTGATAATATCTCGCTAAAATCATGGCGTCTTAAATTATGCTTTCGCGTGCTCTCACCTCCAGTTAGGATTTTGCCGTTTAATTTTTTTTTTTAAATGCCCTCCTATTCAAAATTTTTCTTCCCCCAGAAAATTGAGATTTTAAGCTTTCCAATGATGTATTACACATGCATATAGGACCATTTTGAAATTTGGACAAATTGGGGGTCTCAGAGCGGAACTTCAAGTCACCTGAGTGTTTTACGCCTCATATTGATATTTTTGTAGGCAAACAGGTATCCATTAGCATATATACAGTGAGGAGAAGAAGTATTTGATACACTGCCAATGGGTTTTCCCATTGTCAGCGTATCAAATACTTGTATATATATATAAATTAGGGCTGTCAAACGATTAAAATTTTTAATCGAAATAATTACAGCTTAAAAATTAATTAATCGTAATTAATCGCAATTCAAACCATCTATAAAATATGCCATATTTTTCTGTAAATTATTGTTGGAATGGGAAGATAAGAAGCAAGATGGATACATACATTCCACATATGGTACACAAGGACTGTATTTGTTTATTATAACAATAAATCAACAAGATGGCATTAACATTATTAACATTCTGTTCAAGCGATCCATGGATAGAAAGACTTGCAGTTCTTAATAGAAAAATGTTAGTACAATTTATAGAAATTTTATATTAAAACCCCTCTTCATGTTTTCATTTTAATGAAATTTGTAAAATTTTCAATCAAAAAATAAACTAGTAGCCCGCCATTGTTGATGTCAATAATTACTTACACAATGCTCATGGGTGCTGAAGCCTATAAAATCAGTCACACCCAAGCGCCAGCAGAGGGCGGCAAAACTCCATTAAACACAATTAACCCTTTACCACCGAACGTGTCGGATGCGACACGTTTACGCATATCATCTTTGAAGCCTCGTAATGCTGTAATCACGTCACCCACGTGCCCCTGGTTGCTCTCGTTTGAAAGTACGGAAGTTGATGTCCACACCAGTTTTTATTTGAAGTCAATCGACCAAGTAAAACGGGAGATAATGTCATTTGAGTTTTATAGTTTTATTGCACTCATAAATATGCCTTGACACGCTGCATGGACCATGTGTCTATCTCCATATTTCCATCATTTCTTGTCCTTTTTTCAAAACCGAAAGCAACACAAAAGACTAAATATCCCAAGGGCCTTTGTGATGTCAAGAAGGACGAACCTAATGTGAACATTTTTAATAAATTGACGAGCATGGCGCCAACTAAGGGAAAGGAGACACGCGTAGCAAGCAACGGCCGGTTGGATTGAGCTAGCGACTTTGAAACGTGCAGAATGAATCGAAAACTAAATTTAGCGCAAGCTAATGCATTATTTCATCAACTCAAGGAATAGGATGAGCTCTATTTGTCATTGTTTTCCTCGGATCAGTCGGCGTCTCGGCATGTAGAAGTTACAGAAGCGCGCAAACGGCGGATGAATAGGCTGTGTGACGTTGTATTGACGCAGCTTAGTGACATGTTCAAAAACAATCTTTATTGAGTGCGCAAAAAAAACTTTATTGGGTCGCATGCCTAAAAAAATTGAATTGAACTGAACTACTTGTCAATATTTTTGAAAATAGTTTTTGTTCAATGTTTGTTATTTTTACTTCACTATGAATCTTTTCAGTTTTTATGTAGATGTGTGTTCGAGAAGCTTGATTGCATGTACATATATATATATACCTTTGATAAGGTGATGGGTACAATACCTAACTTCACAAAGAGATATCCTCCAAACCCTTTTTGTTTTGGATAATATATATATATATATAAATATCTCACTGTTTTGCACTGTATTTAACATGTTTTGACCATAGTATGTGTGAAGGCCAAAACGCCTATGACCATAGCTGATGTTTGTGTTGAATTGTTAAACATAAAACTATTCAATCTTATTTTTTTCTATTGAATGTTTATCCTAGCAAGTTAAATGAATATTATAAAGCTTCAAAACGGTTGGTCAAGCATGTTTGGTTGTCAGTGGGGCTTCCACATTATAAATTTTGAAAAAAGATTTTTCGGATTTTTTTGTCTTTTTGGGTCCAAAATGTGGATTAAAGTTGGTCAGTGAAGAAATCAACAGTTTGGACATGAAGTTCAAGGTATCCTGAAAAAAGGGACCCAACTTGGCCATTGTGAACAGTTTTTTCTTTGAAATATAAAGGCAACATCAAAGTCATGCAAATTTGGCCAAAATATGCTTAGGTGTTAAAGGGTTAACAAGTGAGCGTTTCACTGTACCGTCATTTAAATCTGTCTGAGCGGGGCATCTGCATTAATTGCGTCAAATATTTTATCGTGATTAATTTAAAAAAATAATTAATGCCTGTTAACGCGATAATTTTGACAGCCCTAATATATATATTATATATATATATATATATATATATATATATATATATATATATATATATATATATATATATATATATATATATATATATATATATACAGTATGTATATACTGTATATATAAAATACGACGACCTGACATGGCACAGAAAAACAGATCATATTTACATTCCATACCCATAAATTATTTTAAAACAGCTCTGAGACCTAACTTAACAAAAAGCGTGTTCCCCTGTGATTTTTATTATTACTACTATTTTTATGAACCCTTAGACTTATTACACTACTGTATTTTTAACGTGGGCGACGGGCGTAGGCGTATCTCGATGGGTTTACGACTTTATGCAAAAGCTTGCTGCCGGGGATCCCTTTTTGTGGCTCCCCCTTCAAGCAGATTTTAGCCCCAACTGAATAAATGAGTGGGACCAGTGCCTGTACTGGTATGCAAAAAAAGCGTTCGCCACGTATGGATCTCCACTTAAAACATGCATTTTATACATTACGATACAAGAAGCCATGGTTTGCGATTACGCACACATTCAAGCCATCAAAAACGAGCAAGAAGCTCTGCATCAGCACGACGGTCATAAAAATAAACAATCGAGTGCTAATCTGTTTATATTTCACCGACAACTACACGCCACATTAAATGTATTTGTTCAAACACGAACCCTTCCACAGAGCAGTGTGTACAGAACGCAAAAGGCAGCATAGAAGCTTGTTTTTATTATGTAGGGGAAAGGTCTCGGTGACAGCGCCAGCGCACAGACAGCACGTCCACTCTTGTTTACGTTTCCCGAGCGCGACACTCTCCCATGTTCAGGCGCAGCATTTGAGTCCACGACAACAACGAAAAGCGGAAACATTCTTACCCGCTCTGCATTGGCTCTGTGCCGGCTTGGCTCGGCCGGAGCAGCCTCTCATCATGGACCGTCTGTTTCAGATGGAGCCCCCAGCCAAGCGCCACACTGATGCTTATTGCGGAGAACACTCGCTTACAAACGCGCGCGCACACACATGCCGAGTGTGTGGGACGAGAAGCGAGTCTTCTTGCAAAACTGGACGGAAAAGGTAGCAATACCTGCCCCCCTCGCCTTTGCACCCTCCCACAACATACACCGGAGCGCGCGCAGACACACACATACACACCCTCCCATAGGCTCCAAGGAAGTGTCCACACGAGCTCTGACAGTTCCCATGACAGTCGTAGTTAAATATAGCTACGTATACTGCAGTTTAAGTGTACTCATAAGCGGAGTTTAAGGGGGGGAGGGCAGCCCCCCCCCCGGTGGCCAAAAGGGGCAATGCATGAAATTGATTTATCGATATATATAAGAGTTGTAAAGCAATAAAGAAAACAACAAAAATGAATGAAATGAACAAAAAAAGATATTTTTATAATGGGTCAAAATTATTTTTTGAACAGATCATGTGACTAGCACCTTACACGGTCATTTGCTTTGCATATTACCTATTAATTTTTTTTTTTTTTAAATTAGGGGAGGGCAATTTTATTTTTCAAATGATTTTTTTCTTTGTTTGAATTTTTCTTTTTTTTTTTGAATGAAGCAACTTTTTGGGGGATTGAATGATTTGGACACAAATGTCCTACCCATGATATGGCCCAAACACAAAAAGGATTGCTACAATCAAACAAAACCTTTTAAATTAAAAATGAAGTGTTCAAATGCAAATATTTGAGTCTTAATTTTTTGGGGGCGTTCAAAAACTTTTTCTATGATTGAAATTTTTCTTTTTTTGATTGAAGTGATTTTTCGTTTGAAAAAACATATTTTTTTGTCTGAAACAGCTAATTTTTTTTATTGAATAATAAATAAAGACACAAATGTCCTAGCCAAAATGTGGCCCAAACGCAAAATTGGTTGCTTCAATCAAAAAATAAAAAATTGACTTCAATCAAAAAAAAAATTCAAAGAAAAATAGTTTTCGAATGCATTTTTTTGAGTTTCAAATTTATTTTTGCATTCAAACACATTTTTTTTTGATCGAATAATGAAGAAACACATCTACCTCTATATGGTTCCGCCCCACAATTTTTTGACTGGGGTAACTACATTGGCACGACACCGGCGGGCATACCATATTCAATGGATGATGATCTTGGAGAAAAGTATAGCTGTCCTGAGCAGCCTGATTTAGAATTCCCCTCAAGAATGATGAGGGGGAAAAAAAGAAAAACACTCATTTTCAACTTATTATTATTATAAATATTCTTGTAAGGTAATTTTATTGCTGACACTGCGTTTTGGGGTCATCAACATGTTGTGCCCCCCCTGGTCGAAATGTCAAACTCTGCCTATGAGTGTACTGTACATGCAGACATACTGTATATATATTTTTTGTTGTTGTTTTATTTACAGGTCCTTCTAAAAAAAATTAGCATATCGTGATAAAGTTAATTATTTTCTGTAATGTACTGATAAACGTTAGACTTTCATATATTTTAGATTCATTACACACAACTGGAGTAGTTCAAGCCTTTTATTGTTTTAATATTGATGATTTTGGCAAAAAAGTCAAGAAAAAACAAAAATCCCCATCTCAAAAAATTAGCATATTTCATCCGACCAATACAAAAAAGTGTTTTTTAATACAAAAAACAGTCAACCTTCAATTCATTATATCAGCTATGCACTCAATACTTGGTCGGGAATCCTTTTGCAGAAATGCTTCAATGCGGCGTGGCGTGGAGGCAATCAGCCTGTGGCACTGCTGAGGTGTTATGGAGGCCCAGGATGCTTCGATAAGCTCATCCACAGTGTTAGGTCTGGTGTCTCTCAACTTCCTCTTCACAATATCCCACAGATTCTTTATGGGGTTCAGGTCAAGAGAGTTGGCAGGCCAATTGAGCACAGTAATGCCGTGGTCAGTGAACCATTTACCAGTGGTTTTGGCACTGTGAGCAGGTGACAGGTCGTGCTGAAAAATGAAATCGTCATCTCCATAAAGCTTTTCAGCAGATGGAAGCATGAAGTGCTCCAAAATCTCCTGATAGCTAGCTGCATTGACCCTGCCCTTGATAAAACACAGTAGAGCAACACCAGCAGCTGATATGGCACCCCAGACCACCACTGACTGCGGGTACTTGACACTGGACTTCAGGCATTTTGGCATTTCCTTCTCCCCAGTCTTCCTCCAAACTCTGGCACCTTGATTTCCGAATGACACGCAAAATTTGCTTTCATCTGAAAAAAGTACTTTGGACCACTGAGCAACAGTCCAGTGCTGCTTCTCTGTAGCCCAGGTCCAGTGCTTCTGCCGCTGTTTCAGGTTCAAAAGTGGCTTGACCTGGGGAATGTGCCACCATTTCCAGCACACGCCAGCACAAGCACGGTGGCTTTGGATGTTTCTACTCCAGACTCAGTCCACTGTTGCTGCAGGTCCCCCGTAGGTCTTTAATCGGCCCTTCTCCACAGTCTTTCTCAGGGTGCGGTCACCTCTTCTGATTGTGCAGCGTTTCCTGCCACACTTTTTCCCTTCCACAGACTTCCCACTGAGATGCCTTGATACAGCGCTCTGGGAACAGCCTATTCGCTCAGAAATATTTTTCTGTGTCTTAGCCTCTTGCTTCAGGGTGTCAATGATGGCCTTCTGGACAGAAGTCAGGTCGGCAGTCTTGCCCATGATTGCGGTTTTGAGTAATGAACCAGGCTGGGAGTTTTTAAAAGCCTCATGAATCTATCGCAGGGGTTTTGAGTTCATTAGTTGATTCAGGTTAGTAGCTTCTTTAGAGTACCTTTTCATGATATGCTAATTTTTCGAGATAGGGATTTTTGTTTTTTTCTTGACTTTTTGCCAAAACCATCAATAGTAAAACAATAAAAGGCTTGAACTACTTCAGTTGTGTATAATTAATCTAAAATATATGAAAGTCTAATGTTTATCAGTACATTAAAGAAAATAATGAACTTTATCACAATATGCTAATATTTTGAGAAGGACCTGTATATCCATCTTAATAACATCTCGGAATGCTGTCCATAAAAGTTAGGAACAGACTCACTGACAAAGAGCAGCCTTGGTGCAGTCCAACCCTTTACTGAAAACAAATCTGACTTACTGCAGACTATAGCCCCTTTCAGACTAATACCCCGCAAAATTCCCGTGTAAGGTGAAGCAGGATTTACCTGAGTCATGGCTTTCAGACATGGGCAATTGCACCGGGAATTACCTGGGTTGGACACTTTCAGACTTGCCCCGTGTTGGTGACTTAGTGCTCTTTATACGGGTTGGGCAGGTGCAGGATTTTATAACCCGAAAAATACGTAATTTTTGTTCGGCATCAGCAACAAAATAAACCACACATTTCCAAAGATGGACCATGGACTTTCTCCTCCTCGGCTCAAACATCCAGTCGCAAATTAACATTGTTCTGTTTCCAGTTTAATTTTGCTATCTTTCCAGTTAGCCATGTTGATAATTGCGATGCTTGTTTACTGCTTTTTGTCTTACTGCGAAGAAAGAGGAAATGACGACTGGCCCACTAAGATATTTACTTTGTCAGGCCTTTGTACTGTGACCTGGAATTAAATGGCTGCTTTCACACATGCCACGTCCCAGTCCATCTCGCTCTCCTCTCCGGGTCTCTCGGAATACGGTAGAACTTCAAGTTTCTCCGTCTATCTTCTCTGTTACTGCAACCAACCGCCACACACACCTTCACCATTTTGATTATTAATGTTAACGAGCAGAAAAACATGCCATAATAGGAGGAATTTACATAGCGGTAATGCGTAAACACGACGAGCTGACGGACAGTATGGCGCGGAGGCGTGGTTGTGACATCATGTGAGTGGGGTCTATTCACACATCGTATCATGGTACACACAAGAACATGGTCATATATACAAACAGTTCATCTGATGAGATGCATGAGAGGGACACTCCGAATAAGATATTTAAAGCATTTAGTAGGGACCCATAAATTGCTTTTCAGACATAAGCACTACCCGTTTCAATCTCGGGATTTAACCGGAGTTCAGCGTATGTCTGAAAGGGGCTTAAGTGGATCACACTGACGCCATTTGTACAGAGCCCGAGCAGCCCGTTCCAGTACCCCATACTCCCGAAGCACCCCCTACATAACTCCCACCACCTCAGTCTGCCAATCCAGGGCACTGTCCCCTGTGTCCTGGTAATATTGTAGGGACATGTAAACCAAGAAAACCCCACAACATAAAGAGCCTTTAGAAACTCAGAGCAGATCTCATCCACCTCTGGGGCCTTGCCACCGAGGAGCTTTTGAACCATCTATGTGACTTCAACCCCAGAGATAGGAGAGCCCGCAGGAGGCCGCAGGCTCTACTTCTTCATGTGAAGGTGTGTTGGTGGAGTTGAGGTGATCGTCGAAGTATATTATTTAGCCTATTGATGCACAACATTCCGAGTTGAGGTCAGTAGTTCCCAATCCCCACTGTACACAGTTTTAATGGTGCACTGCTTTCCCCTTAAATCCAGGTCCTCAGAACGGTGAGGCAGTTATTACAACCACAATGACCTTTCAAAGATTTCATCTCGATAGTGAGGTAAGGGCGTAGGTTTGCATAGGGACGGTAGGGACATTACACCACCAACTTTTAGGGATGCTCAAATTGTCCTCACCAACTTTTAAGCAACCTTATTTGCATTATATAATGAGTTGAGTTATATAGGTAATTTAGATTGACTTGTAATAGTTTGTAAGGATAGATTGTGATATAGGTAATTTGGATTGTCTTCTAATAAGTTGTAAGGATAGAATTGACCCTTGTTATGACCCTGTGGGTCAATGGTTCTTTTTTTACTGCTTTTTCCACTGTGTGTGTGTGTGTGCGTGAGTTGGGTGGCTGATTGGTGAATTAGGTGCAGGTGTTGGTGATTCAGCCACTCCTGATTGGTGCCCCCTGATTGGCCAGGGTGTGGACTCCCTGGCCTATTTAAGAAGCTTGCCACCAGCACTCGTCCTCCTTGCCGGCCAGACCAGCATCCAGAAACGCCAGTTGTGTGTTCGGTTTTCTGCTGCGATTCCTATTTCGTGTAAAATTTGTATACAGTATAGTGTAAATAATTGAGCAGTATTGTAGGAGGGAGATGCCTTTTTGTTTTACAGTTTTCTCCTGTTTTGTTGCTAGGAGTTAGGTAAAGGACGACTTTTTTTCTTTTTGTTAGGTAAGACAGGGTTTTCATAGATTGTTTTGTTTGTTATTTTGGCGATTGTCTCCCTCTGAGCCAAATAAAGAAACTGCTCTTGAGTGATCTTCTGTTTCCACTGGCCTTTCTGGGTGAGGGTCGACGGGAGGAGCACACCCCATGTTGCGTCCTGAAAACCCCTAGACCGGGACGTAACACCCTACCATTATTAAGTGAATTACTTTCATTATGTTCAGACTTACCCTTTTCACTTGCTGAATGTGCCTGTCCATTTTTTCCCCCTCAAACCAACGTTTGATCGGCTGATGACTAGAACCCCCACATTCACAATCCCGACAGAAAAGCATGTCTACATGCCGCCTCCTCTGCTCCTTTTGAAGAGGAGGGATATAAGAAGTTTTTTTTCCCGGCCAGCAGCAGCAGCCACTGTAAGTAATGTAAAAAGACGTCAATGTTGTGGAGGTGGGGAACACACCACTAATTTTGTGACTGAAAGTCCGACCCGCATCAGAGTTAGAGTAATATTAAACAGTGTGAACTTGCTAACCTGTACAACTTGAGTAGAAAGCTGCTTACATGTCTTCCTGTATGTTTTCTACTGTTAACGTTAATTCGACTGTGCGTTTTGTGCATTTATTCCCCAATTAAAATGTATATATTTTCTAGATCATTTAAAAAAAAAAAGTTTTTAAATTTTTATTTGCAGCCTGAGCACATATTTTAACCCCCCCCCCCAAAAAAAAAAAAACACAGTGAATTTCCTTTATATGAAGCAAACATTTTGAAAAATGACTTTCTCCCATGAAAATAAATTTAACTTTTTTCACTTTACGTATGAACCAGCTATTTTTGAGAAATGTACCCAATCTGTTCGGTCTTATTAATGTCCCGTCCCCAGCAAAAAGTGTACATGAAGGTTATGCTGTTATAGCGTCCCTACCGATGTTGAGACCAAACCTACGCCCTTCAACTAGGTAACTATTCAGTACAAGAAAAACAAAAAAATTAATTTAATGTTTAATGAAAACTTATTTGAACATACAGTGCCTTGCAAAAGTATTCGGCCCCCTTGAATCTTGCAACCTTTCGCCACATTTCAGGCTTCAAACATAAAGATATGAAATTTAATTTTTTTGTCAAGAATCAACAACAAGTGGGACACAATCGTGAAGTGGAACAACATTTATTGGATAATTTAAACTTTTTTAACAAATAAAAAACTGAAAAGTGGGGCGTGCAATATTATTCGGCCCCTTTACTTTCAGTGCAGCAAACTCACTCCAGAAGTTCAGTGAGGATCTCTGAATGATCCAATGTTGTCCTAAATGACCGATGATGATAAATAGAATCCACCGGTGTGTAATCAAGTCTCCGTATAAATGCACATGCTCTGTGATAGTCTCAGGGTTCTGTTTAAAGTGCAGAGAGCATTATGAAAACCAAGAAACACATCAGGCAGGTCCGAGATACTGTTGTGGAAAAGTTTAAAGCCGGATTTGGATACAAAAAGATTTCCCAAGCTTTAAACATCTCAAGGAGCACTGTATCATATTGAAATGGAAGGAGCATCAGACCACTGCAAATCTACCAAGACCCGGCCGTCCTTCCAAATTTTCTTCTCAAACAAGGAAAAAACTGATCAGAGATGCAGCCAAGAGGCCCATGATCACTCTGGACGAACTGCAAAGATCTACAGCTGAGGTGGGAGAGTCTGTCCATAGGACAACAATCAGTCGTACACTGCACAAATCTGGCCTTTATGGAAGAGTGGCAAGAAGAAAGCCATTTCTCAAAGATATCCATAAAAAGTCTCGTTTAAAGTTTGCCACAAGCCACCTGGGAGACACACCAAACATGTGGAAGAAGGTGCTCTGGTCAGATGAAACCAAAATTGGCCACAATGCAAAACGATATGTTTGGCGTAAAAGCAACACAGCTCATCACCCTGAACACACCATCCCCACTGTCAAACATGGTGGTGGCAGCATCATGGTTTGGGCCTGCTTTTCTTCAGCAGGGACAGGGAAGATGGTTAAAATTGACGGGAAGATGGATGCAGCCAAATACAGGAACATTCTGGAAGAAAACCTGTTGGTATCTGCACAAGACCTGAGACTGGGACGGAGATTTATCTTCCAACAGGACAATGATCCAAAACATAAAGCCAAATCTACAATGGAATGGTTCAAAAATAAACGTATCCAGGTGTTAGAATGGCCAAGTCAAAGTCCAGACCTGAATCCAATCGAGAATCTGTGGAAAGAGCTGAAGACTGCTGTTCACAAACACTCTCCATCCAACCTCACTGAGCTCGAGCTGTTTTGCAAGGAAGAATGGGCAAGAATGTCAGTCTCTCGATGTGCAAAACTGATAGAAACATACCCCAAGCGACTTGCAGCTGTAATTGGAGCAAAAGGTGGCGCTACAAAGTATTAACGCAAGGGGGCCGAATAATATTGCACGCCCCACTTTTCAGTTTTTTATTTGTTAAAAAAGTTTAAATTATCCAATAAATTTTGTTCCACTTCACGATTGTGTCCCACTTGTTGTTGATTCTTGACGAAAAATTAAAATTTTATATCTTTATGTTTGAAGCCTGAAATGTGGCGAAAGGTTGCAAGGTTCAAGGGGGCCGAATACTTTTGCAAGGCACTGTATCAGTCAAAATTATTTTTGGGGGGTAAAGAAAGGAATACATTTCAACTCAGGTAACAGTTAGCATATAGATAACAATGTGAACAGGCACTTGTTCACTTACAAGAATAGATATTTTCCAGGAAGAGACTTGGAGGACTTGTTTTTCTGCATTTTTGAACAAAATTTCAGAGTCCTTTTATTATTATTTTTAACAGACGATAACCTTTATGGAAAGGATTATATATGGATCTTAAACAACTATGTTATTCAGTATCTCAAATACATTTTTGCTGTTCAAGAAGTTAATACTGCATCAATCATTATATACGAGTGAATGTGCTTAAAAATGTTTTTAATGGTGAACAATTTAAAACAAAAAACTGAGTCATAAGAATATTTAAACATGGCATGGAAAAGCAGTAAATCATGCATAACAATGGAAAAATTTGTGACCTCTCGACGAGGACACGTCACTGGTGATAATGATCCTATGATTAAGAGGACACAAATAGTCAACCATTAGACTGTGAATCTGTGCGCATAATGAGACACACGTATTGAGGAGAGAGGAAAGCACAAATCAGAGCAGTGGAGAGAATAACTCCAGCGCCAAGCATATACGAATGACACAGATATGGGTCCACAGGCACTTGAGTTGACCTTAAACACATTCCTCCAGAAAGGCCAGCGTGTCCCACTCCCCTCCTCTCCACCATGCATTACATCCTTTACTCCCATTCGCGTCACACACCCATGCCGAAGGCAGTTCGCACACACACACTTACACCTTACCAGTCAGACCAGTCTCACTGTGCCTTATCACAGTCAAATAAAAGGCAATTTTTTGCAAGCTCTTTGGCCTCTCTCGCATTTACTTCATGTGAAACCAGAAAGCCAGCTGAAGAATAGATTTTTGTTGTACTTTGTATTTCAGATCACTCATCCATAAATCTGACAAGGTTATCTGAGCTGCCATACATAGCTCCAAACTCACGAGGACGCATGATTAGATCATTTTATTTTTTTCGGTTCGGAATTGTATAACACCTGACTATGTGATTCTCCAACTATATCTGCTTGTTACACTTCAAATAAGTGGGTTGGTATCAATTGTTGGACATGTGTACATGAAGAAAAGAAGCAATATCTTTGCCTTGCCATTTAATGCTGGAAAGGATTCATGGAGCACTTTGATGTGTACAGTGGTATGAAAAAGTATCTGAACCTTTTGGAATTTCTCACATTTCTACAGAAAATCACCATGACATTTGATCTGATCTTTGTCAAAATCACACAGATGTAAAAACAGTGTCTGCTTTAACTAAAACCACCCAAATATTTGTAGGTTTTCATATTTTAATGAAGATAGCATACAAAACAATGACAGAAGGGGGAAAAATAAGTAAGTGAATCCTCTGACTGAGGAGACTTAAAGAGAAATTGAATCCAGTTTTTTTTTTTTTTTTTTACCAAACAACAGTGTGCTCAATCACTAATGAGTGGTTTAAAGCTGCCCTGCCCACTATAAAACACAACCCTGGTAAGAATTGTCTTGATGAGAAGCATTTTCTGATGTGCATCATGGCTCGGTCAGAACAGCTGTCTCAAGACCTGCGATCAAGGATTGTTGATTTGTATAAAGCTGGGAAAGGATACAAAACCATCTCTAAAAGTCTGGATGTTCAGCAATCGACAGTCAGAGAAGTTGTCTACAAATGGAGAGAGTTTGGTACTTTTGCTTCCCTCCCAAGGAGTGGCCGTCCATCAAAGATGACGCCAAGAATTCAGCGCAGAATTCTCAGAGAGGTAAAAAAAAGAAAAAGAACCCTAGAGTGTCTGCTAAAGACTTACAGAAATCACTGGCACATGGTGTTCATGGGAGGACTCCACGGAGGAAGCCACTGCTGTCTAAATAAAAAACATTGTTGCTCGTTTCATGTTTGCAAAAAGGCACTTGGTTGGACACTCCACAGAGGTTTTGGCAAAATATTTTGTGGACTGATGAAACCAAAGTTGAATTGTTTGGGAGTAACACACAACGGCGTGTGTGCAGGAGAAACAGGACAGTTCACCAACATCAACACCTCATTACCACCGTGAAGCATGGTGGAGGGAGCATCATGATTTAGGGCTGTTTTGCTGCCTCAGATACTGGACAACTCACAATCATTAATCGAAGAATGAATTCAAAAGTTTATCAGGACGTTATGCAGGAAACCCTTGAGGCCGTCTGTCAGACAGTTGAAGCAAAAAGGGGAGGGATGGTGCAACAAGACAATGATCAAAAAACACAGAAGTAAATCGACTTCAGAATGGTTTCAGAAGAACAAAATACACGTTCTGGAGTGGCCAAGTCAAAGTCCAGACGTGAACCCCATTGAGATGCTGTGGCATGACCTGACAACAGCGATTCATGCCAGACATCCCAGGAATCTGACTGAACTACAGCAGTTTTGTAGAAAAGAATGGGCCAAGATAAGTCCTGATCGATGTGCCAGACTGATCTGCAGCTACAGGAAGCGTCTGGTGGAAGTTATTGCTGCCAAAGGGGGGGCCACAAAATATTAAATGTGATGGTTCACTCACTTGTTTTTCCCCCTTTTGTCTTTGTCATCATCCTCATTAAAATATGAAAACCTATAAGGTTTTGGTTAGTTTTAGTTAAAGGAGGCACTGTTTTTTCATCTGTGTGATTTTGACAAAGATCAGATCACCTTTGATGGCGATTTTATGCAGAAATGTGAGAAATTCCAAAAGGTTCAGATACTTTTTCATACCACTGTATGTTCCAAAACCCTGTTTAAATAAAGCCACTTAAATCAACCATCTCTGTGAACCTGATTACTCAGAGAAAACCATGGAACAAATTCAAAACCTCCAGAACTGTTGCAATTCCAACCACTAAAGGTCGGTATGCTAAATATCAGAAGTGACGAGTGTGACGGATGTGTTTTTCCTGTTGGTGTTACACATCAAGCATATGTTGTCATGACTTGCCAGATTTCCTAACATATTTGACTAATAGTGAGTGTTAAAAAAAACAAAAACAAAAAAAGCACACGCAATTATGCACTTCGCAAATTGCTGTAAAATTCCGAGTGAAAACAATGCTTCGCTTGTGTGTCCATCTTACCGTGCTTGTCTATGTGACAAAGAATGCAGAGTGGCAAACAACAGCTGAGAGGTCATGCTCTATTTGGGCCTCATCTAATCATGGCCGACATCCTGTATTTACACCATTGATGCCAAGGTAGTTTTCAAGATCAGCTTAGCCCCAACCCTTACCCTAAATACTACAGGGGGCCATGTGATGAAAATGGAGGAAAGGTACTTGGAGGACAATGTAAACATGATTGTTTTGACCTCTTCTTAAACAACTCCCAGTCACATGATTTCATTCCAAATATATTCTGCACAATACATAGAATTTCAAGAGAGCTGCCAACTACCGTGGGGCAAATAAGTATTTGGTCAAGCACTAATTGTGCAAGTTCTCCCACTTGAAATTTTTAGAGAGGCCTGTAATTGTCAACATGGGTAAACCTCAACCATGAGAGACAGAATGTGGAAAACATTGTTTGATTTTGAAAGAATTTATTTGCAAATCATGGTGGAAAATAAGTATTTAGTCAATACCAAAAGATCATCTCAATACTTTGTTATGTACCCTTTGTTGGCAGTATCGGAGGCCAAACATTTTCTGTAACTCTTCACAAGCTGTTCACACACTGTTGCTGGTATTTTGGCCCATTTCTCCATGCAGATCTCCTCTAGAGCAGTGATGTTTTGGGGCTGTCGTTGGGCAACACGGACTTTCAACTCCCTCCACAGATTTTCTATGGGGTTGAGATCTGGAGACTGGCTAGGCCACTCCAGGATTTTAAAATGCTTCTTACGAAGCCACTCCTTTGTTGCCCTGGCTGTGTGTTTGGGATCATTGTCATACTAAAAGACCCAGCCACGTCAATGCCCTTGCTGATGGAAGGAGATTTTCACTCAAAATCTCCCGATACATGGCCCCATTCATTCTTTCCTTTACACAGATCAGTCGTCCTGGTCTCTTTGCAGAAAAACAGCCCCAAAGCATGATGTTTCCACCCCTATGCTTCACAGTGGGTATGGTGTTCTTCAGATGCAATTCAGTATTCTTTCTCCTCCAACCACGAGAACCTGTGTTTCTACCAAAAAGTTCTATTTTGGTTTCATCTGACCATAACACATTCTCCCAGTCCTCTTCTGGATCATCCAATGCTCTCTAGCGAACCGCAGACGAGCCTGGACATATACTTTCTTCAGCAGGAGGACACGTCTGGCATTGCAGGATTTGGGTCCCTGGCGGCGCATTGTGTTACTGATAGTAGCCTTTGTTACTGTGGTCCCAGCTCTCTGTAGGTCATTCACTAGGTCCCCCCGTGTGGTTCTGGGATTTTTGCTCACCGTTCTTGTTATCATTTTGACGCCACGAGGTGAAATCTTGCATGGAGCCCCAGATCGAGGGAGATTATCAGTGGTCTTGTATGTCTTCCATTTTCTAATAATTGCTCCCATAGTTGATTTCTTTACACCAATTGTTTTACTTGTTGTAGATTCAGTCTTCCCAGCCTGGGGCAGGTCTACAATTTTGTCTCTGGTGTCCTTGGACAGCTCTTTGGTCTTGGCCATAGTGGAGTTTGGAGTGTGACTGACTGAGGTTGTGGACAGGTGTCTTTTATACCGATAATAAGTTAAAACAGGTGCCATTAATACAGGTAACGAGTGGAGCCTCGTTAGACCTCGTTAGAAGACGTTAGACCTCTTTTACAGCCAGAAATCTTGCTTGTTTGTAGGTGACCAAATACTTATTTTCCACTCTAATTTGTAAATAAATTATTTAAAAATCAAACAATGTGATTTTCTGTTTTTTTTCCCCCCACATTCGTCTCTCATGGTTGAGGTTTACCACTGTTGACAATTACACGCCTCTCTAATCTTTTCAAATAGGAGAACTTGCACAATTGGTGGTTGACTCAATAATTATTTGCCCCACTGTAAATGCCTCCTTTAGGCACAGCAGTGCATAACCATCACAGCGCAATGCCAAGCAATAATGACTGTAGGGCAAAAGGTGGAAAATCAGTGACCACCAACTCTTTGTGCATAATGGAGTAGTTTTACATAAAGCAATATTTTAACGGACCAGCAAGAATAAACTTTAAAATTTAAATTTATCAGTATTTCTTCTACCCTTATACTCATTAACACACACAAGCCCTTTCTCAACAAGGTGTCACAACTCACCCATGTCGCTCAAGCAAACCACATCCCACTATTGCAAAGTAGGCTGACGTCATACTGACAGTAAAACACAAAAATCTCCCAAAGCTCACGAACAGAACACATCTTTTGGCCATTTTATTGTTTTCGTGAAAAATACTCTCAGAGTTCAGGAGAGGGGCACACGAGTTAGACTTTGCTCTAAACTCTGGGACAAAGGCTTCTGAATGCAGGCAAAACTAAGACAACACAGCTCAAGAGTGCTCGAGTTTCACAGTTTGTCCACAGTAGGTTTGATAATATTATACAATGGAACCTCCAAAGTTAAACAAAGTTTGTTGCTGTATGTGAGGTTATAATTAAGAGGAAATTATGAACAGTGGTAAATGAATTTAACTTCAGAATAAAACTGCTGCCATCATATGGCTTGTAATATCAGTGCAAACAATGTTTTGAAAAATATTACGTTTAACATACAGTGAGGAGCAGAAGTAGTTGCACCCCTTGTGATTTTGCAAGTTCACCCACTTAGAAAATAGGTAGAGGTCTATAATTTCAATCACTGATGTATTTCCACTTATAGAGACATAATCTAAAAAAAATCCGTAACTCACATTGTATGGTTTTTCAATAATTTATTTGTAATTTACTGGGGTTCCCTGAGAAAATCAGTGCTAATATTTAGTGCAGAAGTCTTTGTTTGCGATTACTGTACAGAGGTCAGATGCTTTCTGTAGTTCAACACCAGGTTTTCACAAATGGAAATAGGGATTTTGGCCCATTCCTCCACACAAGTCTTCTCTAGACCTGTCAGGCTTTGGGACTGTCATTGAGAAATACGAAGTTTCAGCTCCATCCTAAAATTTTCAATTGGATTGAGGTCTGGAGACTGGCTAGGCCACTCCAGAACCTTGATATGCTTTTTACGCAGCCACTGCTTGGCCAGCTTGGCTGTGTGCTTTGGATCATTGTCATGTTGGAAGATCCAGCCACGAGTCATCTTCGAGTCTCCGACTGAGGGAAGGAGGTTGTGGCTCAAAATCTGACGATACATTTCACCATTCATCCTCTGCTTTTTATACCACAGTCGTCCTGTCCCCTTTGCCGAAAAGCAGCCCCAAAGCATGAGGTTTCCATCCTCGTACTTCACAGAGGGGATGGTGTTCCTGGGATTGTACCCATCCTTCTTTTACTAGACACGTGATGAGTAAAGTTTGCACCAAAAAGCTCTACTTTGGTCTCATGACTTTCTCTCATGACCCCTCTGCATCATTCCGATGGTCCCTGGCAAACTTCAGACGGGCCATCACATGTACTGGCTTCAACAGGGGAACCTTATGAGCAATGTATGATTTTAAACCATTGCACCGTAGTGTTTTATAGCCTTTGAAACTGTGCATCCAGCTCTCTTCAGGTCATTGAACAGCTCCTGCCGTGTAGTTCATGGCTGAGCCCTCACTTTTCTCATCATGTGTGATGCTCCATGAGGAGAGATTTTACATGGAGCCCCGGTCCGAGGTAGATTACCAGTCATGTTTAGCCTTTTCAATGTTATAACAATTGCTGCAACAGTTGATTTATTCTCACCAAGCTGCTTTTCAATTGTCCCATAGCCTTTTCCAGCTTTGTGGAGCTCAACAATTTTTTCCCTGGTGTCTTTCAAAAGCCCTCTGGTCTTGCCCATTGTAGCAGTTGGATTATGACTGACAGTGGGGTGCACAGGTAACAATATTGAGCTCAAACGGTGGACTTTTTTCAAGGTAGGGTGACAACTCTTTGTGTGTTATAATTCTTGCTGATTCTCAGGGATATAAATACTTATGAACCCCAGGAAATCACAAATAAATTATAAAGATGTCCCGATCGATCGGGATGCCGATCAATCGGGTCCGATCACATCATTTTCAAAGTATTGGAATCGGCAAAAAACATATCGGACATGCTTTTTTTTAAATATATATATTTTTTTTACTTAAATCGTTTTCTAGTTGTATTTAACGTTACAGACAAAATGTCTTACACTCATCCAGAGTAGTTTGGGCTATCAAATTTATTGCATTACGGCGGTAATTAAATTTTTTTAATCAATCACGTTAAATAATTAGCGCGTGCGCTGCACGACCCACTCACGCATTATCGCGTTCAATCTATAAAGACCCCGTTTTACCTATAGATAGCGCTAAAAGGCAGCGTATAATGAGTAGAGAGAATTTTGACAGCCTTTGGAACTATTTATATGTGGCTATTGCCTTACAATACCTCTCTCAGCAATTAAAAATAACGTGGGAGGCAATGTGGGGAAGAAAGGTAGTAGTTGATCATTTTCTTAGCACCCTATGTTCTTTCACAACGCAGAGAAGATATATCAATTGGTGCCCCTACGCACAGTCATGGTTGCACTTCCCATCATGCATTTGGGCATACGTTAAATGGCTGCAGTATCATTTACTGAAAGCTCAACAAATACACTAGATAGCAATATTTAGTCACAATATACAAAGTCACATTTATGCTTTAAGAATTACAAGTCTTTCTATCCGTGGATCCCTCTCACAGAAAAAATGTTAATAATGTAAATGCCATCTTGAGGAATGATTGTCATAATAAACAAATACAGTACTTATGTACTGTATGTTGAATGTATATATTCGTCCGAGTTTTATTGATTTTTTTTCTTAATGCATTGCCAAAATGTATATGATCGGGAAAAATTATCGGGAATGATTGGAATTGAATCGGGAGCAAAAAAAAAAAAAAAAGCAATCGGATCGGGAAATATCGGGATGGGCAGATACTCAAACTAAAACGATCGGGATCGGATCAGGAGCAAAAAAACATGATCGGAACAACCCTAATAAATTTTTTAAAAATCATACAACGTGATTTTGGGATATTTTTTTAAGATTATGTCTCTATGAGTGGAATGCATCTATGATTTAAATTTCAGACCTCTACCTATTTTCTAAGTGGGTGAACTTGCAAAATCACAAGGGGTGCAAATACTTCTGCTCCTCACTGTATCCATACAGAAAATGTTGGACGACCCCTCAACTGTACTACACCTTTTTGAGGTGTTTATCTTTGGATTAGTTGGATAGTGCATGGTTAAAAAAAAAAAGAGACCTCAAACATGAAACAGAGTAGTCATATTTTGAAATGACAATCAAACAAAGGCACAGATTCTTAAAATTTCATAAAACACTTAACAAACACTTTGGCAGAAAAAAGTTACAGTCAAGACTTTATGTCCTACTGTGTTCATAATCTCGTGTTGTCTTTTATCAAAATATCTTCATATACGTATATTAAAAGAGTGCCAAATCAGTCTTTGCCCTTCATTGTGAGAGTGAGCCTTCACTCTCACTGACTTTGGCAGACTGTGGAGTTTCCCTTGGCTCCTGCAGCAGCTTTCTTGCGTCTCTTGTTGAGGAGGGGGTTGCTGGACGTGTCCAGGTCCTTAATTTTCACCTGGTCATAGTCGACACGCATGGTTGCCAAAGCGCTGGTCATCTCCTCCTGTGAAACATCAGACTCTGTTCATATGAACCCATTAATGCATACTGTAAGTGGGACAAAAATTAAACTAGCATGATTTTTTTCCACTGCTTTTTAAAAATGTTATATTCCTATAATTTCATCGTCTTTTATAGGAGTCATTTTGGATTTGTAACAAAATGTTACACTTTTTAGGTTATTACATTTTTTTGTGTACGACAAAAGTTTGAAGTTGTACATGTAGATTCAAAGTAAAGTTTGAATACAAAACTAATCACAAATTAAGCTTAAATCCTGGACTTCACTATCAATTGACGGAACATGGAGCTTGGCTCAGGGCCGATCTGTAGCTGGCCTATTTTGAAAAATCTAAAATTCAAAAAATTTTTAAACCGAAGCCGCTAGCGACCTAAAACCAAAACAGGCACCTCCCTTAGGCATATAGGAGTCTCCATGAGCAGCGACATAAAAAAATTCATAGTTGTTCCCTAATAAAATCACGATTAATTATTTTTTATACAAGTATAACAAAACTTAAAATGGCTATAAAATTCTCAAATTTTATGCTAGCTGCACAAAAATCACCAGATGCAGAGAAAATCACCTATATTTTAAGGGGCAATAGCAATGTATAACATAACATATATACATTTTTGCCCAAATTAGCAACTTAATTTTTTTCTTTTAATTTAGTGGATGTTTTCAACATCTAATAAATCACTCATTTTTCCCATCAGAAACTTAATATTTGAGGAAAGCTTGCAGAATGATCGTAATTTTACTCAACAAAAGCAAAATTTGGCATTTTTCTAAATACAATCACAACTTATTTAGGTTGAACTCCGATGTTACTATTGCCTCAGCACGTCTTGCCGCCTATTTGGCCCTCGTCGTTTACAGATTGAAATGTTACATAAAATTAAAACACGCAAAAGGAGAATTTTATTTTGTATTGACGCAGAAATGTGGAAATTACTACTTTTTGGCCAAAAAATGGACAGGTGGCTCAAAATTACCTGATCAGTGGAATGTAAAGTTACTGCTGTGTATGGATACAACACGGCGGCCATCACAAAACAATGAGCTTTTTAAGTTGAAAATTTATGAAAATAAATGCGTACATCCAAAAATTTCTATAGATATGAACAGTCTAGATTCTTGGTTAAAAGCAAAAAACGGGCAGTTATCATTCATTTTATGTAAAAATTTCATGCTAAAATTATGCTATTGTGTAATCCAACGTGGCGGCTGTCATAAAACAGAGCTTCTTAAGTTGAAAGTTCTTGTAAATAAATGCGTAAATCCCCGCAATTTCAATATATATGAATGTAAGAAAGTCTAGATAACTGGAAATTAAAAAAAAAAAAAGAAAAGGGGCTGTTATCATTCATTTTACGTAGTAGTAAATATTTCAAGCTAAAGTTAGGCAATTTTTTCCCATACATTTTTTTCACAACTTTTAAAAGTGCATGCATGGGGCTCTTTCATATAAAAATTACCTTGAATCCTTGACCAAATCACTCTTGAGACACTCCTGCCTGCTTGTATACAGTTAAACAACGTAGTTTTCTACCTAAATCCGGCGTTTGAACGCAGCGTGTGTTTGAGTTTATCACAGTGAAAGCCAACACAGCTCTGCCTAGTTGGGCGCCCAACAGGAAGGCATGGCTCAATGTTTGTAAGAGCAGTCTTGTCAACTGATGGTGAAGTCTACGCTTAAATATATTTGAAAAATTTGATGTTATGTTGTAATGCCCCTGATTTGGGTCGGCCGTGTTGCAGTTGGTAGAACAGATCGATCAAATGATCAGCGGTTAATTTCATTGCTACGTCTGCCCATAAACTGCCCCTGGGCAGAACCCTGAGCCCTGAATTGCTCCCAGTGGCCATGGCCATGTCTTGCTGGCAGGAGCACCACCTACTGGTGTAGGTATGTGTGTGTGAATGTGAGCCTGTATAGCGCTTTGGGCACTGTAATGGTGGAGAAAGGGCTCTGCTATAGACCCCACTCACCAACGTCACACAATGACTTATCGCTGTACTGTGCCGCCATATTGTCAGTCATTGTGTGTCCTTATTCTCAATGGTCTCAATTTATCAAGCAATTTATAGTGCAATTCATGGAAGCCCCGGTGCTTTCAGACGCTGTAAACTCATTGGATGTGTTGCATAAAAGGCGTTATGTGGAAAAGCTTCGGTCGATCCATTCGCCAGATCCATATTTGATGCCTAAATTGATATTTTTTGACCCGCTGTCTTCGCCGTCTCTGCCTGACATCTGCTACCCTGATATCTACAACTATCTTGTCCACAGAAACTCAACCTATTCTCACGAAACTTTGAAAAACCTTAAAGAGCAGCACTCTAAGCAACATAACCCCGTGTGACCCTTTCCTTCCAATTTTCTAAAATGGCGACAATCAATCAATAAAAAAAAAATGAAAAAAGTCGACTACAATGGCCGATGCTTCAAGTAGGTGGATATTGGACTATTTCTTCAATAAAATACGCAACAACTGTGTCTGCCTTATTTGCAAAGAGACAGTCGCTGTTTTCAAAGAGATCGATGTGACGCGATATTACCAAACAAAACACGCTGACATGTATGACATTACAGGGAAGATACGCAGCGAGAAATGAAAGCAACTTGAAGCTAGTTTAATTTCACAGCGGCAGTATTTCGCAAGAGCCCGAGTGTCGAAAGAGAACGCCACAAAGGCGAGATTATTGAAATTATGAAATTTAAAAAAATAATAATAATAAAGCAAATGTGACACACAGAAGGGCTTGCTAAAATTTGTTTAAATATATTGTTCTACGTAAAGGACGTTAGCCAAGGTCGGCCCCCCACATTTTTACCACACCAAATCTGGCCCCCTTTGCAAAAAGTTTGGACGGTAGAACTTCAAGTCCAACCGCCACACACGCCTTCACCATTTTGATTATTAATGTTAACGAGCAGAAAAAACACGCCGCAATAGGAGGCATGTACGTAGCGGTAATGTGTAAACACGACGAGCTGACGGACCATATGGCGGCTCCAGTCAGTGGGGCGGAGTTGTGATGTCATGTGATTGGGGTCTATAGGAGGCATGTACGTAGCAGTAATGTGTAAAACGACGAGCTGACGGACAATAATGTGGCTCCAGTCAGGGGGGCGGAGTTGTGACGTCATGTGATTGGGGTCTACACGTATACAGGGCCTCTCCATTTTTCATTTTTACCATTACATGTGAATTCTTAAACTTTGGGATTTTTTTTTCAAAAAACAAGCATATCTTGATATTGACGACAGCTTGCGAATGAATGCAAAGAAATTTAGCTTACACGCTACACACTCCAGTAGTGTGCAGCGGAGTAAAGGGGACTACTACCATGGATTGCTGCAAGCACAAACATGGCCAGGCAGATGTGTAAACACAATACAAACAGAAAGTAGTATCCAACATATCAAAATTTCGTGGGTCAAAGACACACAATGACCCAGGGGTGGTTCATAAACTGATTGATCGTCACTCTCTCATTGGGGTCTGTCTTCAGCAACTGGTGAATCAAACTTTTGCCTTGGAGAGTAAAAACAACATGAATCTACCTAATGTTTTAGGGCAACTTTTAGCTCTGAGTTTTCCTACACAGGAAAATGTGCATATGCAGGCAACATGCAATAGATTGTAATGTAGTAACTCTAAATGACACAGTATAGGAACTTAGGACATATGGTATGCAATATACTTCCCCTCTCTCTGACAGACTTCCATGTTAGTACACTGTTTTACATATTCAGGTAGTTCTAAACATTTGTCTTTTTTTTCCAGTCAGGACATGAGCGGCGATGATACAAAAACAGTAAACATAGTCTTCTACAGTGAATATCAGATATTCACTATTAGTAAAAAAATGTCAGACACTAACTATCTACAATAATAAAGGTTACCTTTAAATATGGGACAAAAGATCACAAGCCATAAAAAGTAAACACTAAAAGACGTCAAAGCAATATTAGTAATACAATCCATGGATTTGTCAGAGGTGGGGAGTGCAGCCCAAAATTTTACTCAAGCAAAGGTAGTGTTACTTTAAAATAATATTACTCAAGTAAATGTAAAAGTAGTCATCCAAAAAATGTACTCAAGTACAAGTAAAAAAAGTATTCGGTGAAAAGAATTCTCAAGTGATGAGTAACATTGTGAGTAACTTATGATATGATATAAATATTTCTTTTACTATGGATTTTTTTTTTCACTCAGCACAAACTTATCTATATGAACTGTTATTATAATGTTATAATGATACAATAACCCATTGCATGACCACATTAACCTAAAGAAATTAAAAAAAAAAAAAAAAAAAAAGGGGGGGGGGGGGGGTCATTGACTTCCACTGAGAGAAAAAAAGACAACTGAAGCATTATTTGCCCAAAGAGCATGAGTGCCCTCTGGTGGAGAAAATAGTTTCTAGTTTAAATAGTGAATAGTTCCCTATAGTTACTATTACAAAAGTAAAAGGATCATATCTACGTTTTTTCGTGGCCAGTCGGTGCCAAGGAGAGAGGTTTAAATCTGCGCTTTCTGTCAAATACTTCATTTTTTCCCGGTGCTTTAAAGACGCCACGTAATTGAACAGGCTGGCGTGATTATTGAACGGCAAGCTTACGTCTGATTGGTGTAATGGAGTCATGTGATTATTGTTGTGATGTCTCATTGGTGAAATTAGTAGAGCTACTCTTGGCATCGCTGGCAATAAAAAAAAGATAAATCTAATATGTAAAACAGGCCGGCCCCCTGAACAATACCAGAGAGCATTTAAATTTTTTTTTTTTTTCTCAATAGTGTTATTTATTTCCTGGCCTTTTTCTGTGAAGAACTCAGAGAGGGTTATTTGGTTATTGTCTATTTAATTAATAGTGTTATTATATTATATTATATTATATTATATTATATTATATTATATTATTATTTTTTATTTTATTTACTTTTGTTGCGTGAAGCATCCAGAAAGGGTTATTTGTGGCTTTCTGGAAACAATCAATTTTTACATTTAGGCACTCCTGCAATCGTCACACTTTTTCTCATCAGAGAAGGGAAAAGTTATGTGGCCCTCACAGGAAAAAGTTTGGGGACCCCTGATGTAGAATAAAGAGGAAAAATGTAACGACTCTTGTGTAGGCCAAAGTAGCGGAGTAAGAGTAGCGTTTTCTCTTCACAAATCTACTCAAGTAAAAGTAAAAAGTATTGCTTAGTAAAACTACTCATAGAAGTACATTTTTCACAAAAAGTTACTCATGTAATGGAGTACATGTAATGCGCTACTACCCACTAGTCAATCATCAGTCATGCTTGAATGGAGGATGACAAAAGAGTTTAACCTGAGCATTTTTGAGAAGTTGGAAAGGGAAACGTTTACGCAATTTACACAGCTCCATTGCAGAATAATATTGCATTTTATGTCTAACATTTAAGCTAATTACAGTGCCTTGCAAAAGTATTCGGCCCCCTTGAATCTTGCAACCTTTCGCCACATTTCAGGCTTCAAACATAAAGATATGAAATTTAATTTTTTTGTCAAGAATCAACAACAAGTGGGACACAATCGTGAAGTGGAACAACATTTATTGGATAATTTAAACTTTTTTAACAAATAAAAAACTGAAAAGTGGGGCGTGCAATATTATTCGGCCCCTTTACTTTCAGTGCAGCAAACTCACTCCAGAAGTTCAGTGAGGATCTCTGAATGATCTAATGTTGTCCTAAATGACCGATGATGATAAATAGAATCCACCTGTGTGTAATCAAGTCTCCGTATAAATGCACCTGCTCTGTGATAGTCTCAGGGTTCTGTTTAAAGTGCAGAGAGCATTATGAAAACCAAGGAACACACCAGGCAGGTCCAAGATACTGTTGTGGAGAAGTTTAAAGCCGGATTTGGATACAAAAAGATTTCCCAAGCTTTAAGCATCTCAAGGAGCACTGTGCAAGCCATCATATTGAAATGGAAGGAGCATCAGACCACTGCAAATCTACCAAGACCCGGCCATCCTTCCAAACTTTCTTCTCAAACAAGGAGAAAACTGATCAGAGATGCAGCCAAGAGGCCCATGATCACTCTGGATGAACTGCAGAGATCTACAGCTGAGGTGGGAGAGTCTGTCCATAGGACAACAATCAGTCGTACACTGCACAAATCTGGCCTTTATGGAAGAGTGGCAAGAAGAAAGCCATTTCTCAAAGATATCCATAAAAAGTCTCGTTTAAAGTTTGCCACAAGCCACCTGGGAGACACACCAAACATGTGGAAGAAGGTGCTCTGGTCAGATGAAACCAAAATTGAACTTTTTGGCCACAATGCAAAACGATATGTTTGGCGTAAAAGCAACACAGCTCATCACCCTGAACACACCATCCCTACTGTCAAACATGGTGGTGGCAGCATCATGGTTTCGGCCTGCTTTTCTTCAGCAGGGACAGGGAAGATGGTTAAAATTGACGGGAAGATGGATGCAGCCAAATACAGGAACATTCTGAAAGAAAACCTGTTGGTATCTGCACAAGACCTGAGACTGGGACGGAGATGTATCTTCCAACAGGACAGTTATCCAAAACATAAAGCCAAATCTACAATGGAATGGTTCAAAAATAAACGTATCCAGGTGTTAGAATGGCCAAGTCAAAGTCCAGACCTGAATCCAATCGAGAATCTGTGGAAAGAGCTGAAGACTGCTGTTCACAAACACTCTCCATCCAACCTCACTGAGCTCGAGCTGTTTTGCAAGGAAGAATGGGCAAGAATGTCAGTCTCTCGATGTGCAAAACTGATAGAAACATACCCCAAGCGACTTGCAGCTGTAATTGGAGCAAAAGGTGGCGCTACAAAGTATTAACGCAAGGGGGCCGAATAATATTGCACGCCCCACTTTTCAGTTTTTTATTTGTTAAAAAAGTTTAAATTATCCAATAAATTTTGTTCCACTTCACGATTGTGTCCCACTTGTTGTTGATTCTTGACAAAAAATTAAAATTTTATATCTTTATGTTTGAAGCCTGAAATGTGGCGAAAGGTTGCAAGGTTCAAGGGGGCCGAATACTTTTGCAAGGCACTGTATGTTTTCTAGTCTGGGTTTTGGGAAGGATTATTGCTTGGGATTCATGATTGATTGACACAAAACTGAGCCTGTTGAAAGTGCTTGATAGGCTATTTCTTAACATTACGGTCTGGGGACTTTAAGTTACAGTGACAAATGTGTGTTTTTGTCTGTTATTTACGACACTATCAGAAGCACTGACCTAAATTCACAACCTGAATTCTATTTCTTCCCATGAATGTGTATTAATTTATTCCCAACAATATTCTCTGATTTCATGTTTGCTTTCAGCACAAGTATATTGATTTTTTTCCGTTTGTTGTTGTCGTCTAATAGACTTCAGACTATATGTCCTGCCAACGAATTTGGTTTATATCGAGAATTTGATTATTTCTACCTTACATAGGAACTCTGTCAGTTCTGCAAAAGGAATTACGATTTAGTAGTATACGTATGTTCTAACTTTATATTTGATTTTCCATGTAATGTCGCAAATTGACCAGAAGAGTTCAGTGTTGTTGTGCTTCACACCTTCACGTCTTCCCACATCTCCCTGTCCTCAGTCAACACTCGAGTAGTGTGTAGCGGAGTAGAGGGGACTACCATGGATTGCTGAAAGCACAAACATACCCAGGCAGATGTGTAAACACAATACAAACAGGAAGTACTATCCAACGTATTAAAAGTGCATGGGTCAAAAACGCACACTGATCCAGGGGTGGTTCATAAACTGACTGATCGTCATTCTTTCATTGGGGTCTGTCTTCAGCAACTGGTGAATCAAACTTTTCCCTGGGAGAGTAAAAACAACATGAAGGTCATTTACAAGGAGAAGTGCATACTTGTCCTCATACGTGTCTTTAATCTGCGTCCTGTACAATTCTACAATACTTCGTCATGCAGCACCACATTTTCTCTCGGGTACTCTGTAAAAGGCTTTATCTCAATCGAAGACACCGTGCAGCTTCTTGTGTAGGGTTGGGCATCGTTTGAAATTGAACGATTCCGATCCCGCGTTTCGATTCTGGTTCTGAACGATTCTCGATTCCGATTCTTTTAGGAGGCAGGGTCAAAAAAATTGCGCAGTTTTTATTAATGTCTTAACTTCTCGATGATTTTTTAAATTATATGAACTTCTCACCGGGCTATTTTTAACTTATATATAAATATCAGTCTTTGAACTTGAATGTGATAAGTTTCTTTCCAACGGAGTGCACTTTCACAAAGATGTTTATTTTTCAAAAGCTCATGGAGAAAACATCTCCACATATTTTTTTGCCATACATGTACCTTAGCTGGGAGCTTTGATGAAGCATTAGTATAAATTATTGTATTGATTATAATTTGATGATCTTTTCATACTGTTGATTTTAACGGAGGCGGCAACGTGCTATGTAAAGTACGTAGCTGCTTATATAGGCTATACAGATGGAGATGTCTACTGCTTTAAGACGGCGGCTGTTTACTAATGCTGGCGAGTGTCATTTCGCATCTAGTTCTCAATACATGTGATATCTACCATAGCCCGATGCAGTCATACGACTTCATCTTGTACTGTTCCTTCCTTCCGTCCGTCCGTCCATCCGTCCATCCATCCATCCATCCGTCCATCCATCCATCCATCCATCATCTAGTGCTTAATCCTGGTTCGGTTCGCGGGGACAACCAGAAGACAGATGTACTTGGTCTTCCTACTTTATACCACGAGTCTAAGCTGTTTAGCTACAGTACAATCTTCCCTACCACTATGAAACGGTCAACAACTTCTTTAAGGTTAATTTGTCCCTGCCCTTTCTGGAAGAAAGCGTTCGATATTGACGTCTCCATTCTTTTGCAAAGTCCACCAGTACCTGGCCTCCAAATTTACTGATCACTTTTTTCACCACCAGTCTGCACCAAACATGACTTCTGTCCCTGCTCTGAATGACTCGCTTTTTATTTAGTTCATATAATCCTACCACTCATGACATTAATGACCCTGCTGGGCTTTTCCTTCTAATAGGTTGCTACTAGCAGCACGCAGAGTTTTGCGCTGTATTATACACATTTTAATGAAGGACTGGTTAAGTAATTGGCATTTTCTGTGCATTAAATGACTAATTATACATTTTCAGGGGGTAGTGTTTTTTTAATGTAGTATAACATGATAGCAAATTTTAAATAACTCACCTTCCTGTGAAACATCAGCCCACTCTGGGTTGGGGAATTCATACTGACCCATCCTGATTCTCCTCTTCATCCCTGGTGAAATGGCTTGACCCGTGTTGGAATAAAAGGGAGGGAACCCGCACAACCTGGAGATGAATGACAAAATTGATTATCCTGACTTTTACTTCAAAGTTAGTTAAATTACATACTCACAGGATGTACATGATGACACCTAAGGACCACATGTCACATGACTTGTCATATTTCTCAGGACCTAAAACCTCCGGTGCTTATTCATGGTCACATAAAAGGACACGACACAGAAATGAGGGTGGGGGGTTTTGAAATGTAGGCATGTTATTCAAGTACATCTGTAAATACGCTTCCATTCTTGCTTCTAAATATGCATTTAAAACTATGACTGACTTTAGAGCAGTCAATACTGTATAAAGTAAAACAGATAGCAACTAACCCACATAGTATGGTGTGTAGCAGGGGGTCTGAAGTGGGTTGTGTTGTGTGGTCTCTTTTGCAAAGCCAAAGTCCGTTAGTTTCAGAACCCCATTACTGTGCTTTGAGGTGTACAGTAGATTCTCAGGCTTTTCCGGGAGACCAAAAAAAAAAAAAAAAGACCCAAGATGAGTACATTAACTCAAAACACGAATCTGTAAAAATGTTGATCTCACCTTGATATCTCTGTGTGCTATGTTAATACTATGCAGAAACTCAATGGCCGTTCCAATGTCCCTCATAATCCCAGACGCCTCTGGGGTAAAAGATGTCAAAAAACACAGTCTCAAACCAGAAGCCAAGCCAATGGAATGCCAATGTGGAGAAAACCACTGGAGTGGCAAAATTCCCAAACACAACAAATACATTTCTAGGGATTTCCGTTTGTATGCCTTTACTGTATACAGTATGCCATTTCCAGTTGCTCTGAATTTTCTGTTGCATGCTGCTGATGTTTCTTTTAGTACTCAATTCCACCTGAGAATATCATGTTTGAGATTTTGCAGTGGCGTGATTAAGTTCATCAACAGTTCAGTGTCATCTTTAACCCTTACATCACAGATCAAATTTAATCCACTATCAAAAATTTGGACAGATTTCGAACAGAACACAAGGTTTAATCCCATAATGTCTAAATGTAAATAGCATGATCAAAACATCTGCTGAAATACTGATGAATTCTGATTTTACCGCGAAATGTAATGGCGGACGTATTGTACACTTTTTTTTTTTTTTTAAATTTGCTTTTCATCATCTTGTCAAAAAGTACAGTAGTGCTCAGAAACAGCAAGCAACCAGTGAAATGTATTTGAGGCACAATATACAATTTATATACTAGATACGGTGAGGAAAATAAGTATTTGAACACCCAATAATGGGCGGCTTTGAAATTTTCATGATAGGTGCTTGTTCACTGTGAGAGACGATCTCAAAAAAAAAAAAAATCCAGAAATTACATTGCATGATTTTTGAACAATTTATTTGTATTATACTGCTGCAAATAAGTATTTGAATACCTGATCAAATTAATGCCAATATTTGGAACAGTAGTCTTTGTTTACAATTACAGAGGTCAAATGTTTCCTGTAACTTTTAGGTCTGAAGACTGGCGAGGCCTTGATATGCTTTTTACAAAGTCGCGCCTTAGTTATTCTGGCTTTCTATGTCGGGCCATTGTCATGTTGGAAGACCCAGTCACGACCCCTGTTTCAATGCGCTAACTGAGGGAAGGCGGTTATTCCCCAAAATCTCACAATACATGGCCCGGGTCATCCTCTCCTTAATAGTGCAGTCGTCCAGACCCTTGTGCAGAAAAACACCCCCAAAGCATGATGCTACCACCCTCATGCTTCACAGTAGATATGGTGTTCTTGGGATGGTACTCATCATTCTTATCCAAACACTATGAGTGGAATTAAGACCAAGAAGTTCCATTGTAATCTCATATGACCACATGAATTTCTAATAAGTATTTGGTCACCTACAAACAAGCAAGATTTCTGGCTGTCAAAGAGGTCTAACTTCTTCTAACGAGGTCTAACGAGGTCTAACGAGACTCCACTCGTTACCTGTATTAATGGCACCTGTTTTAACTCATTATCGGTGTAAAACACACCTGTCCACAATCTCAGTCAGTCAAACTCCACTATGGCCAAGACCAAAGAGCTGTTGAAGGAGACCAGAGAGAAAGTTGTAGACCTGCCCCAGGCTGGGAAAACTGAATCTGCAATACGTAAAACGCTTGGTGTAAAGAAATCAACGGTGGGAGCAATTATTAGAAAATGGAAGACATACAAGACCACTGATAATCTCCCTCGATCTGGGGCTCCATGCAAGATCTCACCCCGTGGCATCAAAATAATAACAAGAACGGTGAGCAAAAATTCCAGAACCACACGGGGGGACCTAGTGAATGACCTACAGAGAGCTGGGACCACAGTATAAAAGGCTACTATCAGTAACACAATGCTCCGCCAGGGACTAAAATCCTGCACTGCCAGACGTGTCCCCCTGCTGAAGAAAGCACATGTCCAGGTCCGTCTGCGGTTGACTAGAGAGCATTTGGATGATCCAGAAGAGGACTGGAAGAATGTGTTATGGTCAGATGAAACCAAAACAGAACATTTTGGTGGAAACACAGGTTCTTGTGTTTGGAGGAGAAAGAATACTGAATTGCATCCGAAGAACATCATACCCACTGTAAAGCATGGGGGTGGAAACATCATGCTTTGGGGCTGTTTTTCTGCAAAGAGACCTGGACGACTGATCTGTGTAAAGGAAAGAATGAATGGGGCCATGTATCGAGAGATTTTGAGTGAAAATCTCCTTCCATCAGCAAGGGCATTGAAGATGAGACGTGGCTGGCTCTTTCAGCATCACAGTGATCCCAAACATACAGCCAGGGCAACAAAGGAGTGGCTTTGTAAGAAGTATTTCAAGGTCCTGGAGTGGCCTAGCCAGTCTCCAGATCTCAACCCCATAGAAAATCTGTGGAGGGAGTTGAAAGTCCGTGTTGCCCAACGACAGCCCCAAAACATCACTGCTCTAGAGGATGATCTGCATGGAGGAATGGGCCAAAATACCAGCAACAGTGTGTGAAAAGCTTGTGAAGAGTTACAGAAAACGTTTGGCCTCCGTTATTGCCAACAAAGGGTACATAACAAAGGATTGAGATGAACTTTTGGTATTGACCAAATACTTATTTTCCACCATGATTTGCAAATAAATTCTTTAAAAATCAAAACAATGTGATTTTTTAGCTTTTTTTTCTCCACATTCTGTCTCTCATGGTTGAGGTTCACCCATGTTGACAATTACAGGCCTCTAATATTTTCAAGTGGGATAACGTGCACAATTAGCGGTTGACTAAATACTTTTTTGCCCCATTGTACTTATTTTCCTCACTGGAGCACTTGGAACATGCAAATGCTGAGCACAAAGGCCTGAGTCAAGATTTGAACTATGAACCCCAGCACTATGACACACAACTAGCCACAGAACACACATTTAAAAAAGAACAAGTCTATTTGTTCACAGTGGATGATGTACAACTCTTTATAGGTGCAGTATATGGCATTCTACAATTTCTGGTTCTAACAAAATTGATCGGTTCTCACCTTTCTCTGTAAAAGCCTGGTCTCCTCTGGCTTGGATGCGGCTGAACAGTTCTCCCCCCTCCATACTGCCCAGGCACACACAAGCACACACACAAATAAGGTTGGGAAGCACTGATATAGTGTAAGAATTTGACAACAAAATCTGCTTGGTGCTATCTGTGAATGTAATTGAAATTTGATTCAATGTATTTCTCATAAAATATTAATTTCCTCTCCGTAGTGAGCACAAAGCGGAAGAGAGAGGAATGAATGTGCTTTTGTGTTCGGCAGTACTAAAACTTGTCCTCTGTTGACCTTCGCTGTCACAGAAAGCAGCTTATAGAACACTTAGATCACTGCCTTTCGCACACACACACAAATGGTTACTACAAACAGTGCAACTCAAACACTGTTGCTGTGCCAGTACATTTAGTCAATATCAGTCGTGATAAAATAATGTGAAGAGATCAGTTTCAGTTCACATTAGTTTCCGTACTATTTGTAAGTAGACGAATGATTTATGAAAATAGCTGGATATATGTTTCAATACATTTATCCATTGCCCTTTGTACATTTAATTTATTTACAAACATTATAATTTTTTAGTATTTGTAACAATAATTGCAGTAATTGCAGGCTGTATGGCTCGGAAAACTGAAACCTGAGGATCTGGATGAAGTCAAATCCTCCATCCAGAAAATAGTGGCCTCTCTGGCCCCTCTGACCAACCTGGAGGCTTCTCTGACTAACCTGATTCAAAGTCAGAATCGGGAAGTCATGAAAGAATTACAGCTGATGCGCGCTGAAAACGAGAAGCTCAAGCAAGTGGTGAAGGAGAAGGAGGCTCGCATCAAAAGGCTGGAAATTCTGGCTGATGATCTCGACCAAGGAAGACGCGCAAATGATCTCATCATCTCTGGATTACAACTGACGCCCAGATCATATGCCGAGGCCGCTAGCCCACCTGTGGCTCAACAGGCAATTGCCAAGCTGCAAGAATTTGGAATAAAAGTGGACCCGCAGGGCATCCGTCACTGCTTTCTGCTCCCAACTTGGGTGGAGAGGACCGGCGACGGTGGTCGTGAAGTTGGCAGACCACAAGAGCAAGGTTGCCCTGCTTGACCAGCGCCACCGCCTGAAAGGAAAGAAGGTTTTTACTGAATGACAACTTGACTCGCCAAAATGCCCAAATAGCGAGAAAAGCACGTCAGCTCAAAAAAGAGGGGAAAATTGCCAGCACCTGGGTCTCTGATTGCAAAATCCTTGTCAAGTTGCAAGACATGAAGATAAGAGTCGTGAGAAGCCTGGAAGAGCTGACCTCATTCGAAAATTAATGATGACACCTGTTACCACCTTTCTGGATGATCAGATTGATGAGTACCATGATGTAAGCTGAAACAAATCCACTTTTGATGTTATTGCCGTCTCAGAAATCCTGGCTTAAGGAAAACAAAGGAACTGACTTTAATTTGCACGGATACAGCATTGCTGTGATATCACCGACCATCTGCCTATCTTCACAAACTACACTCCACGCAACCACTGCGTAAATCCGACAAAGACAGTGTACAAAAGAATCAGAACTGATCAAAACATTGAATACATGAAAAAAGATCTCTAAACTCAAGACTGGAATGATGTTTACAATGCAAACAATTTGAATGCAGCTTATGGGTGCTTTATGAATACACTTCAGCTATGATAAGCACTGCCTGGTCAAGTTGACTCCCACGAGACAAAGAATGGAAAACAAACCTTGGATGACCAAGACGCTTATCAACGCAGAAAGAAAACAGCTCTGTATAAGTATTTCATCCCAAAGGACAGGGCCTGCTTAGGAGAAGTTTAAGAAATATAGAAATAAGTTAAACTCCCTACACCAACTTGGACATCAACTGATACAATGAACCCACTCAAATGGACAATATGTGAAATTCCATGGCAATCAATGACTTTTGAATGATATGTGAAAAAAAAAAACAACAACAACAAAACTGATAATAACTGGACTGTAACACAAACATGCTTGACTGTGCGTCCCGGGCTGTTAGGGGACGGGTATCGATAAGCATTTGCTTTTTCCCGTCTTTCCTATGTCTGTCATCGTCTTTCTTTGGGCAAATTCCACACTCTGAAACTGTCAATGATTATGATGATGATGACAATGACAATACATTCATTCATTCATAAAACAATTTTGTTAGTTCAATGAAAACTTAACAAATAAAATAAATAGCATTTGCAATGGAATTTGAATAATTCAGATCAATATATAGCAAGAAAACTGGCGAGATAGTACCACTCCATGATGATAAGGAGGCACTTCTTCCCATGATACATGTTTTCATACAGGCTCAGGATTCCAACAATATGCGGTCCTCCAGACACTGTCCAATGAAGCTCCACCTCCCGCCTTGCCTTGGGGCTGTCATAGAGGATCTGAGAGACAAAGAGTGACATATGACAACTCAAAAATAAAATAATAATAAAAAAAAAAAACGAAATTATCTGGACAAACAAGCCACTAAATGTAAAGGATCAACTCAACAAATGTATCGTCACTTATGTTTTTTATTTAGGTTGCGAGACGCCAGAACAGAAAGGTAGAATTAATGGCAAATGTGACACAGGAAATCATCTTGCTGCTCTGCCTATA
Organism: Corythoichthys intestinalis; assembly: GCF_030265065.1. Taxonomy (NCBI): domain Eukaryota; kingdom Metazoa; phylum Chordata; class Actinopteri; order Syngnathiformes; family Syngnathidae; genus Corythoichthys; species Corythoichthys intestinalis. Next base: position 36,222,139 of record NC_080403.1, on the reverse strand, counting down.
TGAGCAATATTATTGATTACAGATGGCTAACGACTTCTATGAAAATGAAAAGAGAAGCACATTTTTACAAAGGTGGAAAAAGTTTGCTTTTTCTATTTGCTGTATTTTAGAGTACAGTGGTACTTCTACATTATATCACACAATTCGTTCCAGAACCTTGTTTGTAAATCGAAATGGTCATACGTAGAGCAGGATTTTCCCGTAAGAATACATAATAATTCCATTAACTTGTTCCACAGCCCAAAAACCTACACTAAAACCTTAATAAATAGTGATGGTATGTTTAAAAATGGCAATGACACACAGCAAAACAAATAAATTATAAATAAAAATCAGATAAATAATATAATAATAATTCCTCTATTAATGTAACGAATCAGGTTCTAGTGTGGCGGACGTCTTTTGCATGCTGTACCTGAACGCACCGCGTGGCTGACGTGACAGAGAGAGAATAGTGCGGTCGAGATTTTACTTTTCTTTTTCTTATGGACAGTAGGCGTGTTGCTGAAGTTGATGGAATATATGATTTGAAACCTGACAAAGCTGGCGATTTCTTTGGCGATGGTACCACAACAATAATTGTCACCTAAACTTATAAAGACTGGTCGGATGAGGACCATCGAGATCGTAGGCATTCTACGGCCGTATAGACCCCACTCGCATGACGTCACAACCACGCCTCCGTGCCATATTGTCCGTCAGCTCCTCGTGTTTACGCATTACCGCTACGTAAATTCCTCCTATTATGGCGTGTTTTTCTGCTCGTTAACATTAATTATCAAAATGGTGAAGGCGTGTGTGGCGGTTGGTTGCAGAACAAGAGAAGATAGACGGAGAGACTTGAAGTTCTACCGTATTCCGAGAGACCCGGAGAGCGAGATGGACTGCTGCAATTCGACGAGAAAACTGGGCACCAAACGATCACCACAGATTATGTAGTAGTCATTTTATATCTGGTAAGAGCCATTTAATATATACAGTGCCTTGCAAAAGTATTCGGCCCCCTTGAATCTTGCAACCTTTCGCCACATTTCAGGCTTCAAACATAAAAATATGGAATTTAATTTTTTTGTCAAGAATCAACAACAAGTGGGACACAATCGTGAAGTGGAACAACATTTATTGGATAATTTAAACTTTTTTAACAAATAAAAAACTGAAAAATGGGGCGTGCAATATTATTCGGCCTCTTTACTTTCAGTGCAGCAAACTCACTCCAGAAGTTCAGTGAGGCTCTCTGAATGATCCAATGTTGTCCTAAATGACCGATGATGATAAATAGAATCCACCTGTGTGTAATCAAGTCTCCGTATAAATGCACCTGCTCTGTGATAGTCTCACGGTTCTGTTTAAAGTGCAGAGAGCATTATGAAAACCAAGGAACACACCAGGCAGGTCCGAGATACTGTTGTGGAGAAGTTTAAAGCCGGATTTGGATACAAAAAGATTTCCCAAGCTTTAAACATCTCAAGGAGGACTGTGCAAGCCATCATATTGAAATGGAAGGAGCATCAGACCACTGCAAATCTACCAAGACCCGGCCGTCCTTCCAAACTTTCTTCTCAAACAAGGAGAAAACTGATCAAAGATGCAGCCAACAGGCCCATGATCACTCTGGATGAACTGCAGAGATCTACAGCTGAGGTGGGAGAGTCTGTCCATAGGACAACAATCAGTCGTACACTGCACAAATCTGGCCTTTATGGAAGAGTGGCAAGAAGAAAGCTATTCCTCAAAGATATCCATAAAAAGTCTCGTTTAAAGTTTGCCAGAAGCCACCTGGGAGACACACCAAACATGTGGAAGAAGGTGCTCTGGTCAGATGAAACCAAAATTGAACTTTTTGGCCACAATGCAAAACGATATGTTTGGCGTAAAAGCAACACAGCTCATCACCCTGAACAGACCATCCCCACTGTCAAACATGGTGGTGGCAGCATCATGGTTTCGGCCTGCTTTTCTTCAGCAGGGACAGGGAAGATGGTTAAAATTGACGGGAAGATGGATGCAGCCAAACACAGGAACATTCTGGAAGAAAACCTGTTGGTATCTGCACAAGACCTGAGACTGGGACGGAGATTTATCTTCCAACAGGACAATGATCCAAAACATAAAGCCAAATCTACAATGGAATGGTTCAAAAATAAACGTATCCAGGTGTTAGAATGGCCAAGTCAAAGTCCAGACCTGAATCCAATCGAGAATCTGTGGAAAGAACTGAAGACTGCTCTTCACAAACACTCTCCATCCAACCTCACTGAGCTCGAGCTGTTTTGCAAGGAAGAATGGGCAAGAATGTCAGTCTCTCGATGTGCAAAACTGATAGAAACATACCCCAAGCGACTAGCAGCTGTAATTGGAGCAAAAGGTGGTGCTACAAAGTATTAACGCACGGGGGCCGAATAATATTGCACGCCCCACTTTTCAGTTTTTTATTTGTTAAAAAAGTGTAAATTATCCAATAAATTTTGTTCCACTTCACGATTGTGTCCCACTTGTTGTTGATTCTTGACATAAAATTAAAATTTTATATCTTTATGTTTGAAGCCTGAAATGTGGCGAAAGGTTGCAAGGTTCAAGGGGGCCGAATACTTTTGCAAGGCACTGTATTTAGAGGGTTTTGGGCTGACAACCACAATTAAGATCATTGCGAGGCTAATCGCCGACAGTTTCAAATTCAAGATGCTTATTTCTTCCACCACCATTATTTTTTGAATAATATTTAGCTGGTAACAAGTGAAAGAAGCTGGCCTCGTCTGGCATGGATCATCAGTTAAACAGGGGTGTCCAAACTTTTTGCAAAGGGGGCCAGATTTGGTGTGGTAAAAATGCGGGGGGCTACCTTGGCTGATTTACGTAGAACAATATATTTAAACAAATTTTAGCAAGCCCTTCTGTGTGTCACATTTGCTTTATTATAATTTTTTTTTAAATTCATAATTTCAACAATCTCGCCTTTGTGACGTTCTCTTTCGACACTCGGGCTCTTGCGAAATACTGCTGCTGTAAAATTAAACTAGCTTCAAGTTGCTATAATTTCTCGCTGCGTATCTTCCCTGTAATGTTGTCGTACATGTCAGCGTGTCTTGTTCGGTAATATCATTATCGCGTCACATCGAACTCTTTGAAAACAGCGACTGTCTCTTTGCAAATGAGGCAGACACAGTTGTTGCGTGTTTTATTGAAGAAATAGTCCAATATCCACCTATCCTTGAAGCGTCGGCCATCGCAGTCAACTTTTTTTTTAATGATTGTCGCCATTTTAGAAAATTGGAAGTAAAGGGTCACACGGGGTAATGTTGCTTAGAGTGCTGCTCTTAAAGTGTTTCAAAGTTTCGTGAGAATAGGCTGAGTTTCTGTGGACAAGATAGTTGCAGATATCCGGGTAGCAGATGTCAGGCAGAGACGGCGAAGACAGCGGGTCGAAAAATATCGATTTAGGCATCAAATATGGATCTGGCGAATGGATCAACCGAAGCTTTTCCACATAACGCCTTTTATGCAACACATCCAATGAGTTTACAGCGTCTGAAAGCACCGGGGCTTCCATGAATTGCACTATAAATTGCACGATAAATTGAGACCATTGAGAATACGGACACACAATGACGGACAATATGGCGGCACAATACAGCGACACGTCATTGTGTGATGTTGGTGAGTGGGGTCTATTGTCAAGCCAGTTCACGGATGCACACGCCACGCTCATATTTTTCTATCATTTCCATCTTCATTTCAACGGTAAGCGTCACCTTTTTCCTTTTTTCACCACCTGCACTACCCTTTTTGGAACCCTTGTTGATTTCTTTCACATGAAAATCTGAGGTGTGTCCGTCTTGCGAAGAAACTGCGGCGCTGTCATAAATCATTGTATTTCGAGCATGTTGTCGGATGTAGAAACAAATGGCGAGTCAAATTTTACGTCGGACGTCGAAAAGATCGCGTGTCGAAGTGATCGCGTGTCAAGGTAGGAATGTATTCCATTTTACAATAAGATGTACTTGTATGGCAGTTAAAAATGTTTGTTATCATGACCAGTTTGAAACAGGAACCAATTACGTAATTTCACGTGGAATACAAAAAAAAAAAAAAAACTGTCATTAGCCTATTGGTTAGTTATACATTATGCACACATACAGTACATACACCACCTGATCCAAGAACCCATATTGTGGGTCGTACGTACAGTAAACAGACACACAGAAAGCAGGTGGATGCTAACATAGCATACATGTAGAGTCAGTGTGTATTTTTGGGTATGGAGTGATGTTCACAAGAAGCGTGCTTATTAGACTGGAAAGGACTGACTCATGGACATATGAGACCAGTGGTGTAACTTTGGTGTACAACTTAGAGGGGACAAATAATTCTGCTTAAAAAAGAAAAACTTTTTCATATATATTTTGTCAGTGCACAGTTACAAATAAAACATTACAATATATAGCAATTAGGCATGTGCCGGTATGATATTCTGACGGTATAATAATCTTAAACCAAAATATCACGGTTTCACGGTATCTTGGCATTGCAGTCACAGCTCTAAATGGTGTTACTTTGATCTGGGTTAAAAAAAACAAAACAAAACAAAAAATTTTTTTCCCGTTGAACAGGATTTTTATTTTTCAAAACATGTTAGCAAATTGGAACATAAGTATATTGTTAAGTTAAAATAAATTGAAAACAAAACAAAACAAAACAAAAAAACCCCCCAGATTTTTATTTTTCAAAACATATTAACAAATTGGAACATAAGTATATTGTTAAGTTAAAATAACTTGAAAAAAAACAACAAAATATTCAAAATAAAATTAATGCAGTCCTTTAGGTGAGCCTAAACCAGTACTTCTGAAGTAGTGGGGCGGGCCCCCCCCCCCCCCCCAGGAGGGCGCAGAGCGATGCCGGGGGTGGCGCATGTGACCTTGGGGAACATACTTTTTTGCCGTACTAGAATAAAATGTAATTGCACATCCACTCAGTGGGTGGCAGTGCCGCTCTCATTTTCAGCGTGTGCGCAATATTTTTGAACCAAACAAGAGCACACAGCAAAGCGCAGTGGAGATATGAAAAGCTAAGACAAGGAAATATGACGTAGCGTATGTAGCATTTGGCTTTGAATTTTATTACAGTGGGAGACGAGGAAAGACCTGTCTGTTTACTCTATATAAAAATGCTCGCAGCGGACAGCAGGAATTATTTTTTTCAGCAAAAACGTGCCGAATATTGCCAAAAATCCTCCTGCTTTGTCAGTATTACATCAGTATCAAACAATGAAAAAACCTTGAGTGTATTTTTACAGTATGGATGAGTATTTTTTTTTTTTTTTAACTTTATTGTAAGTTGATCTATATTACTTTTTTTCTTAAATAGTAAAAAGAACACAATGTTATGCAGAGGAGTATTTTGTATACAAATGATACTACAGTATATTTACGGCAGAGAGTTGGGGGGGGTGCAGAACGTTTATGTCTTTCTGGGGGGGCATAACAGAAAATAATTGAGAAGCACTGACCTAAACCAACAGCCACAGCTCAATAATATTACCGTCAGAACAAAAATAATTGAATTATTTTCCATAAAAAAGGCACGTGTGTATGACTTGTATCATGTTTACATTATACACACAGTCTCTCAACACAGACAGTTCCCAGAGAGAAAAAAACACACCACGTTTTACCACCGCTAGACACACTAAACACGCTAGAGTTAAGTCTCGTAGCTGGTGGGAAACGTTCATGACAGTGTTTGCTAATCTTTAATTATGTATAAATGCAAAATCATATTGGCGGTATTGCCTCCTCGGCAGCCACCCTCTGCAAACATGCTTTACATGTCAGTTGGCCCTCCTCTTCTAAGCGGCAGCCATCTGTGACTTTTCTGTAGCCCAAGTATACCCCAGTCTGAAATATCAACAAATCTTAGCTGCCGCTTACATTCCTAACCATGGAAGTCATACAAAATATTAAATTTGGATCTCACAGCACCACTACTTAATTTGCTTATGTTATGTAACATATTTTTGTATTTGAAGTACATTTTTGTTCAATTTTCACACTACTTTCTGTAGGCGACAAAACTTTTTGTCTTGCCAAAATTTGACCTTTATGTCTTTATTAAATGATAAATCTTTTTTTCAGTGAAACAAATATATTTTTTACATTCAACATCATTTGGGAGCATCTTAGCTTTCATATGAGCCATTTCTGAAACCATTTGAATAATTAAAAGGTTATTCGCAATTGTTCCTACAAAATGGATAAGCAACAAGACTTTTGTCAAGGACTGCACATTGATCTTAAACTTGAATTTTGGGAGAAAAAAAAAATGATAAGAGAACCAAAGCTCTTCCGTTGAAGATATTGAGACTTCGTTATTAATGACGCAATGGCCAACTATTAAAGTAATTGCCTGCACATCAGTCCATTTACTGCACATTTCTGTCATTGTGTAAAAAACAAACAAAACAAATAATCACAAGGTGTTTTACCATAAAATTACTTACTTTTTTACCATGTCAATTACAAATCTGACACAGCCCCTGTTAGATTTGTGATTGCATGAGAGTACCAGTGGTGTCTATGCGGAATAACCATTCGTTGGCTCAATTAAAGAAACAATACAATACAAAACATATGATACATACTAAAACTAAACATGCATAATTTTCGAATTTACTGCCAACGTAACCTGACCTGTGATTGCCAATTGTTTAACATGTGGTCTTAGTGATCATCATACCACCTTTTATTGAGTTCTAACATTAATTTTGAATAGTCAAAAACAACAGGGGACAAAAAGTACCTTCTAAAAAAGTGCAAGAGACATACATCTCCTGCAGTTCAAACCGAGCATCAGTATGGGGAAGAAAGGTGATTTGAGTGACTTTGAACATGGCATGGTTGTTGGCGCCAGAAGGGCTTGTCTAAGTATTTCAGAAACAGCTGATCTACTGGGATTTTCACGCACAACCATCTCCAGGGTTTACAAAGAATGGTCCGAAAAAGAAAAAATATCCAGTGAGCGGCAGTTCTGTGGGCGAAAATGCCTTGTTGATGCCAGAGGTCAGAGGAGAATGGCCAGACTGGTTCGAGCTGATAGAAAGGCAACCGTGACTCAAATAACCACCCGTTACAACCAAGGTAGGCAGAAGAGCATGTCTGAACGCACAGCACGTCGAACTTTGCTACATTTTGCACAAGCTCATCGAAATTGGACAATAGAAGATTGGAAAAACGTTGCCTGGTCTGATGAGTCTCGATTTCTGCTGCGACATTCGGATGGTAGGGTCAGAATTTGGCGTCAACAACATGAAACCATGGATCCATCCTGCCTTGTATTAACGGTTCAGGCTGGTGGTGGTGGTGGTGTAATGGTGTGGGGAATATTTTCTTGGCACTCTTTGGGCCCCTTGGTACCAATTGAGCATCGTTGGAACGCCACAGCCTGAGTATTGTTGCTGACCATGTCCATCCCTTTATGACCACAATGTACCCAACTTCTGATGGCTACTTTCAGCAGGATAATGCGCCATATCATAAAGCTGGAATCATCTCAGACTGGTTTCTTGAACATGACAATGAGTTCACTGTACTCAAATGGCCTCCACAGTCACCAGATCTCAATCCAATAGAGCATCTTTGGGATGTGGTGGAACGGGAGATTCGCATTATGGATGTGCAGCCGACAAATCTATACCAACTGTATGATGCCATCATGTCAATATGGACCAAACTCTCTGAGGAATGCTTCCAGCACCTTGTTGAATCTATGCCACGAAGAATTGAGTCAGTTCTGAAGGCAAAAGGGGGTCCAACCCGTTACTAGCATGGTGTACCTAATAAAGTGGTCGGTGAGTGTATACCTTGTGTGCCTCCCATTAATTAGGCCTATTTGAGTAAGGTGGAAACGGCGATTAAAACGAGTAGCTTGCTCTGTTTGCCGATTTAAGACGTTTAAAGTACAAAGGGTATTTGAAGGAAACTGCGTCTACACAGTGGATAACAGTAATCTCATCATTGTGGACGTGTTGATGAGGAAGTGATGGCTGGGAGAGCCTCAGTGCACAACAGACAGTTAAAAGTAGAAGTTGGCCATTTCCTTCTCTTGCTAAACTTTAATGAGCCCTTTTGCTGTTGCAGGCTAATTTATTGCTTTATAGCCCTCATTTCCCGCACTGCAGTGTACAGTTGTAATAAAAGTGAATGGATTAAAAATGACAAGACAGAGAGCTCATGGCAACTGTAAACACAACTCCTCATTGTGCTTTAAACAAACTAACAGCCCCCTCACACTTTTAGTGAATGCCTCACGTCTGCCTGGTTCACACCAAGGCTCTGTACTTTTGACCAAAACACAGCAGTCAATGTTCAAACTGTCTATAATGTTGAATGGCTTACAATTACGGTAATATATATTTTTTTAATAAATAAAATTGGTGTAATTTCTGATAAACACAGTGTAAGTCATGTGAATGGCTTAGTAATTTATACCATATGTTCAGTTAAAATGTATCCCAAAAAATGTCATGCTATACCTCTGTTACATATGTGGGAAAGAATGTGACCATAACCGGCTTTTGAGTCTGTAAATACCAGAAAAGATTGCAGTCCCATGACATTATATAATGTAGCTTCAGAGCTCCAGTTGAAGCTCTCTAAGCCAGAATTTGAGCTATAATGATGGGCAGTGGAAACTTATTAACTACTTTTACAGCAGTGGCATCTAAGAGGGAACCGCCTTGAGGAGCAAGGCTCATAGACAAAGTTGTTGTGCAGAGTTCCTGGCACATTTGCAAGAATTTCTTTGATGGAAATTTAGACTGTGCCTCATGACTGCCCTGATTGTGAATACAAACAAGGTCAAGGTTGCATTTACAGTAGGGAAAATAAGTATTTAGTCAACCACCAATTGTGCAAGTTCTCCTACTTGAAAAGATTAGAGAGGCCTGTAATTGTAAACATGGGTCAACCTCAACAATGAGAGACAGAATGTGTGTGTGTGTGTGTGGGGGGGGGGGGGGGGGGGGCAGAAAATCACATTGTTTGATTTTTAAAGAATTTAGTTTCAAATTACAGTGGAAAATAAGTATTTGGTCACCTACAAACAAGCAGGATTTCTGGCTGTCAAAGAGGTCTAACTTCTTCTCACGAGGTCTAACAAGGCTCCACTCGTTACCTGTATTAATGGCACCTGTTTTAACTCATTATCGGTATAAAAGACGCCTGTCCACAACTTCAGTCAGTCACATTCCCAGAACCACACGGGGGGACCTAGTGAATGACCTACAGAGAGCTGGGACCACAGTAACAAAGGCTACTATTAGTAACACAATGCGCTGCCAGGGACTCAAATCCTGCACTGCCAGACGTGTCCCCATGCTGAAGAAAGTACACGTCCAGGCCCATATGCGGTTTGCTAGAGAGCATTTAGATGATCCAGAAGAGGACTGGGAGAATGTGTTATGGTCAGATGAAACCAAAGTAGAACTTTTTGGTAGAAACACATGTTCTCATGTTTGGAGAAGAAAGACTACTGAATTGCATGCGAAGAACACCATACCCACTGTGAAGCATGGGGGTCGAAACATCATGCTTTGGGGCTGTTTTCCAGGACAACTGATGTGTGTAAAGGAAAGAATGAATGGGGCCATGTATCGAGAGATTTTGAGTGAAAATCTCCTTCCATCAGCAAGGGCATTGAAGGTGAGACGTGGCTGAGTCTTTCAGCATGACAGTGATCCCAAACACACAGCCAGGGCAACAAAGGAGTGGCTTCGTAAGAAGCATTTCAAGGTCCTGGAGTGGCCTAGTCAGTCGCCAGATCTCAACCCCATTGGAAATCTGTGGAGGGAGTTGAAAATCCGTGTTGCCCAACGACAGCCCCAAAACATCAGTGCTCTAGAGGAGATCTGCATGGAGGAATTAAACCATGATTTGCAAATAAATTCTTTAAAAATCAAACAATGTGATTTTCCGTTTTTTTTTTTTTTTTTCCACATTCTGTCTCTCATGGTTGAGGTTTACCCATGTTGACAATTACAGGCCTCTCTAATATTTTCAAGTGGGAGAACTTGCACAATTGGTTGTTGACTAAATACTTATTTGCCCCACTGTATATGACAACAACCTAAAGCAAATGATTCTTGGTGTAGTTTCATATTAGCATGACAACTTGTCAAAATGTTCGCATTTACGTGGCTCATTCAAAAAAAAAAGATTAACTGTTAAGCAGCGGTCTTAAAATATATTTCATTAGTGCATGCGTATCATACCTTTTAGAACTGCATATGCCTACGCTTACCGTAATTTTTTATGGGATGTATTATGGGATGTTTACACCAAAAGATATTAACCGGTAACAATTTATTTGTCAGCGGCATCATATGACTGTCATGAGACCAAATGAACCACCATGAAGCTTTGAACCAATTGGCTGCGAAGCTTCATTGCTTCAAGTAGCTTTAGTTGGCCATCACTTAACCAGTAACACTTTATTTGACAGCGGCATCATACGACTGTCATGAGACCAAATGAACCACCATGAAGCGTTGAACAAATTTGCTGCAAAGCTTCCTTACTTCAAGAAGCTTCATTTGACCATCGCTGCTCCCTTGTTAGTTTATGTATAAAAGATGTAACAAAATCATTATTATGGTGAGAGACTAGACCGGGCTTCAGCAACACGCGGCTCTTTAGCGCCACCCTAGTGGCTCCCTGGAGCCTTTTCAAAAATGTTAGAAAATGGCAAAATATGGGGTGCAAGGTATATTTTGAGTTTTAATATGGTTTATGTAGGAGGGCAAACATGACACAAACATTCCTCTAATTCGTTAATATTGTAATGAAGTTAAACTTGAGGCAGCAACGTCAAACAGCGTAGTCACATGGTGTGTCATTAGGATGTAGTAGGATGCACTGCAGAGAAAATAAACATACGGTAATTTAAGGGACACCTGACTATAAGCCGCCACCCACCAAATATGACACGAAAATGACATTTGTTCATAGATAAGCCGCACTAGACTATAAGCCGCAGCTGTCCTCATTGTATTATGGGATATTTAGATAAAGTGGTACCGGTTAATATATTTTTATCTGACAGTGGCATCAGAAGACTGTCATAAGACCAAATGAACCACCATGAAGCTTTGCAGCCAATTGGTTCAAATTTGGTTCATTGCTTCAATGAGCTACAGATGTAAATAACAATCAAAATTCAGGTTTTGTGCTATTTCTTCAGTTACTGTTCCAGTTGTTTCATCAATTGCTAGTTATGGTATTTGGTAACACTTTATTTGACAGTGGTGCCATGAGACTGTCATTAGACAATAATAATTATGACATGACACAATCATGAGCATTAGTGAATGTTTATAACAGATGTCATTTAGTGTTATCCGGCAAATTATCTCACTTTTGAATGGTTGTAAAAGATCCGAGCTGGACAGAAATGGAGTTAGTGACATAATTTGCCGGATGACAATTAATGACATCTGTCATAAGCATTCAGTAATGCCTATGATAGTGTCTTTTGGCAGTCTTATGATGCTGTCAAATAAAGTGTTACCTATTAACCCAAATAAATCAACAAATAAGCCACACGATTCAAAATGAAGAAAAAAGTAGTGGCTTATAGTCCAAAAATTACGGTAGGTTGAATTCTGATGTCACTAATGCCTCAGCATGTCTTGCCGGCTATCTGGCCCTCATTGTTTTTAGATATGTTGTTTTATTCTGTTTTATTTTATGAAATGTTTCATAAAATAAAACACGTAAAAGCAGATTTTTTTTAACAGAAATGTCTAAATTTTTAAAAGTTTTTTGCCCCCCCCCCCCAAAAAATGTAAATTGGCCGAAAATTACCTGATTATTTGAATGTAAAGTTAGGCATCAGAAGACTGTCATAAGACCAAATGAACCACCATGAAATATTCATTGTTTCAAAAGGCTTCATATGGCCAACACTGATCCCGTGAGAGAGACAGTCCAACCTCTGCTGCCACTTGCTCTCAACACTGTTGTCGTCCAACATGCCCCCTAGCATGCATTGCAGCGCTACAGATGTAAATGACAATCAAAATTCATGTTCTGTGCTAATTATTTCTTCAGTTACTATTCCAGTTGTTTCATTAATTGCTAGTTATGGTATTTGATAACACTTTATTTGACAGTGGCGTCATAAGACTGTCATTAGACAATCATAATTATAACATGACACTGTTATGAGCATTAATAAATGCTTATAACAGATGTCATTTAGTGTTATCCGGAAAATTATCTCTTTTGAATGGATGTAAAAGATCAGAGTTAAACATAAATTGAGTTGGTGACATAATTTCCCAGATAACACTTAATGACCTCTATTATAAGCATTCAGAAATGCCCACGATAGTGTCATGTCATAATTATGATGGTCTTATAACAGTCTTATGATGCCGTTGTCAAATAAAGTGTTACCTATTAACCCAAATAAATCAACAAATAAGCCGCACTGGAATATAAGCCGCAGGATTCGAAATGAAGGAAAAAAGTAGCGGCTTATTGTCCAAAATTCACGGTAGTTTTTTAAAAAAATGTGCATATAATGACAGCAGCGTCAACAGATGTTCTTTTACTGATTTTTTTTCCCGGAATGTGTACCAAGCCAGTGTTGCAGTGAGGCCATGCAGTGCATTCCATTCAGGAAATGTTTCAAATGATTAATTACTTTCATACTATTGACAAAAAGGTTATTGTGCTGTCAAGTGACCAAATTGTGGTTTCAAATCCTACAAATTTGAAAGGACGGTAAGTGGATCATTCAGAATAAGATGAAAGAGGAAGTCACAAAATAGGAAATGAAATTAACAGAAAACCAGCAGTGTGAAAAACCCAATGAACTCAGATGTCACCCACACCAAAGTGGACAATAGCAAATCTCTTTTGTAAAATTGCAGTTTTAAAGCAAGCAAACAGAAGTAAGAAGTCATAAGGAAACAGGGATCCTATAGTTAAAAACATTTGATGTGATATAGAGAAACTGAGATCAGTTTTGGATTCCGCACACAAATATTAGTTACGAAAAGCTGTCAGACAAAAAAACAACAGTGGTCTTTCCAGTATAATATGCAAGAACTGTTACCGGCCTTGGCCAGGCACACACTTTTAAGCAGTGTGGTTAATCTTACTTTAAGTTAATTTGTTACAGTTACTAATTATCTCCCCCAAAAAGTAATTGAGTTAGTAACTCAGTTACCTCAATGTAAGAGTAATTAGTTGTTCAGCAAAGTAACTGACGTTCCTTTTCATATTCTACATGTTATTACATGATCCATTCTATAACGTCTTTCACATCAAATATGTTTATATTAACTGATTGAATTGAACTGTCTTTTTTATTTGATTTGTGATTCAACCGTGCACCTTAATTTCGTCAGTAACCTCGTTGCAAAGATGGGAATGGTAGTTAATTAGATACAGTAACTGACAAAAATAATGCCGTTAGTAACGTCGTTATTAACAACACTGCTTTTAACGCAGTGCAGAAAAAGTTTTTTTTTTGTTTTTGTCTTTTACTTAATAAAGAACATAAATAATGTATTGCACTTTTATGACAAAAGTTCTAAAAGTTTAATGTTTCATAGGTGAAAAAAGTCTTGTGTCCTAACTTACGTCCTATCTTAGGACATAATATAATCAGGAAAAAATGGAAAAGTAATGTAGTCACATGGTAGAAGAACTAATTTTTGGAACAGTTAACTTCAAAATATTCCATCCATGAACTATGAACTGAACTAGCTCATTCTAAAATTTGTGAACTCAACTTTAAAATGGGGGCGGAGAGGCCACAAGTACTTCATATACACCTGAAAGGTTGTTTGAATATATACAGTATGCCAACACAGTCCTGTAATTGAAAGACAAGCTATTTTTTTCCCCTGATTTTGGTCATTTTAGTTAACTGTAGGCCTGAATGATATATCGTTAAAACATCGTCATCACGATGTGCGGATGTGCAAAATTCGCATCGCAAATTTAATTTTTTTTTTTTTTTTAACGCAAATTCGTCTTTTTCATGCTCGCAAAGTGCCAAAAACTCACGTGGCGGCATGGTGGCAAACTGGTTAGCATGTCGACCTCACAGTTATGGGATTGTGGGTTCAATCTCTAGTCTTCCTGTATTGAGTTTGCATGTTCTTGTCGTGCCAGCGTGGGTTTTCTCGGGGTTCATGCTGATTGAACACTCCAAATTGTCTGTAGTTGTGAGTGTGTGTTTGAATTATTGTGTGTCTATACCAGTACTTCTCAAATAGTGGGGCGCGCCCCCCCAGGGGGGCGCAGAGCGATACCAGGGGTGGCGCATGTGACCTCGGGGAACATGCTTTTTTTTCCCCGCCGTACTAGAATGAAGTGTACTTGCACATCCACTCAGTGGGTGGCAGTGGCGCTCTCATTTTCAAAGTGCGCGCAGTATTTTTGAAGTAAGCAAGAGCATACAGAAGAGAGATATGAAGAGCTGTGCGCCGTTTTCGAAAGCCGTTTTCCGGCCGAGAAGTGCCATTTTCGGCTTGGGATCGTCACGACGACCGCCCTCACCTACGGTTCTCCCTCGGCCTCAGAGTTTCTTTTCAGGTCGTTTGCCTTTTGGCTTTGACATTTAATACAGTGATAGATGAGGAAAGACCACTGTTTACTGTGTCTAAAAATGATTATAGCGGACAGCCGGAAGCCAAATCAATTAAGACGCCACTTAAAGACATTTGACCCCAATCTCATTGATAAGCCGATTGGTTGTTTTTCAGCGAAAACGTGCCGAATATTGCCAACAATCTTCCCACTTTGTCAGTGTTATATCAGTGAACCAGTGAGCACTGTTAGCATGCGCAGTGCAAAATAACCCCACAACATTGCAAACTGGAGGTGATACTGTGAGCAGCAAAAATAAAAACTGTCCTTCCGTCCAAAGACACTCTTTTTTTCTTCTATTCAGTTAGGTTTTTTCGGTCAAATGTTTTGGCATATAATATCCTTATGAGTTAATGTTTCTAATCAACTTGAATTAGTTATTATTTACTGATTTTATTACATTTTATTCTTCAGTATCAAATGGTCAAAAATGTACCTTGAGTGTATTTTTACAGTTTGGATGTGACTTTTTTTTTTTTTTTAATTCAGGCAAATTTATGCGTGTTAAGTTTTTTTCTGTTACAAACAAAACAATGTTAATAAAGTTATACTTTATAAGTTGATTTCTGTTATTTTCTCTAATAGAAAAAAAGGACACAATGTGAGGCAGAGGCGTACTTATAATAGTAATATTATAGACAAATTATACTATTTACAGTAGTGGCAGAGTTTGGGGGGGCGCGAAACATTTATGTCTTCCTCGGGGGGGGGGGGGCGTAACAGAAAATAATTGAGAAGCACTGGTCTATACAGTGTATCACAAAGTGAGTGCACCCCTCGCATTTCTGCAGATATTTAAGTATATCTTTTCTTTTCATGAGACAACTCTGACAAAATGACACTTTGACACAATGAAAAGTAGCCGGTGTGCAGCTTATATAATAGGGTTAAATTATTTCCCCCTCAAATTAACTCATAATACAGCCATTGATATCACAACCCCTGGCAACAAAAGTGAATACACCGCATGGGAACTACGTACATCTCTAAATGTCCAAAGTGAGTACTGCTCGTCATTTTCCCTCCAAATAGTCATTTGACTCGTTACAGGAGTGCTGTCAGCATGGCCGCAGAGATTGAAGAGGTGGGGGGGGTCAGCCTGTTAGTGCTTAGACCATACGCCGTACTGTACATCAAATTGGTGTGCATGGCTGTCACCCCAGGAGGAAGCCTCTTCTGAATACGGTACACCAGAAAGTCCGCAAACAGTTTGCTGAAGACATGTCAACAAAGCACATGGATTACTGGAACCATGTCCTATGGTCTGATGAGACAAAGATAGTGTGTCATGCTTACAGTCAAACATGGCGGTGGGAATGACCACCCCCCCCCCCCCCCCACCACCACCACCTCTTCAATCTCTGTAGCAATGCTGACAGCACTCCTGTAATGAGTCACATGACATTTTGGAGGGAAAATGACATGCAGTACTCAATTTAGACATTTAGGGATGTACGTACTTCACATGCGGTGTACTCACTTTTTTTTTTGCCAGGGCTTTAGATATAAATGGCTATATTTTGAGTTATTTTGATGGGGAAATAAATGAACTGTATTATATAAGATGCACACAGACTATATTTCATTGTGTCAAAGTGTCATTTTTATCAGTGTTGTCCCATGAAAAGATATACTTATATATCTGCAGAAATGCGAGGGGTGTACTCACTTTTGTGATACACTGTATGTGCCCTGCAACTGGCTGGCAACAAGTTCAGGGCGCCTTCTGCCTGGAGTTAGCGGTGATAAGCTCCAGCACCCTCGTGAGGAAGATGAATGAATTATAGAAATGTTTGGGGAGAATGATTAAAAGTATGGCGTTAAAGGTGATGGAATGAAAAATATGTGTACGCCTAAATTTTGAGCTGCTGCACCTTAAAGGGATCCACAGATAGAAAGATTTGTAGTTCTTAAAAGATAAATGTTATCATGAGTTGAAATAATTTGATATTAAAACCTCTCTTGATATTTTCGCTTTTACACAATTTGTAAAATTAGCTTAACTAGTAGGCCGCCATTGTTGTTGACGTCACAGAGTGGTGACGTCACTGGGTTACGCTGCCGAACTTCCAGAGTATGGCTCTAGTGACATAAACATGTCATCTGTTGAACCCTTTCAATTTGAACCCGAGAGGAACATTAATGCGCATCATAGCACTGTCGATATTTCACAAAAAGAGCAGCAAAAGCAAAATGAGCAGGAAAGACGAGACAAGAGTAGGAAAAAAAAATGGTGTTCTGCCAAAATGTGAGAAGAGGCGTCACAAGAGCCGAATTTGACACCCAAAGTACTACTGTACGCTTTCAGCTTGTTTTGTTTAGATACATACTGATATAACATACTAAAGATGCCTTAAGAAAATATCAAACGTAGTAATATCAAATCAGGGTGGTTAAATACACAAAGTGACTAATGTGGTCAACAAATCAACAATCTGCTTTAAAGTTACCACATGAAAACACAATGCTTAAGTATGAGAGGGAATCACATGTAAAAAGTATTTTGAGGCAATGAAAAGGTAATAAAAGACTCAATAAAAACACAAATAGTAAGTATTGGTTGCTTTTAACCGATGTGCGCATGTGTTGGACGTCTGGCTGTGTACAAGGAATTGCAGAACACCGGCAGGGTTCGTCTAGTGACAGTGACAAACTACGTTATCACCCCGAGTGTCCATTGCGCGCATAAAACATGGCACCCTCCGTAGGTCAAAACATCTTTTTTTCCCAAGCGAGTAATTGATCAACTGACACCAGGGGTGAAAGTGGGCCAGAACAGTCGGGAACGCAGTTCTGGTATAAGATTCAGGGCCAGAACGCAGTTCTGGTATAAGATTCAGGGCCGGAATACTGTTCCGGTATGCGGTGCTTTGATTCCGAAAAGATGACAGCAACCGTCAAAACGCTGTGTAAAAAAAAAAGTAAAAAAATGCTAAGCTGCCACACATGCATTTCAGCTCCAAGAAGAAAACAATCTACCAACATCAGATTTACATACACGAGTGTTAACAACAAGCATAATAAAGTGCTTGTGTTGCGTAATCCATTTCTACCAATATTTATTATTAATTTTATTCCACGGACGGCATGGAGGTTTCCCCAGCTGCTGCAGTTTTTATCCGAGTCTGACGATGATGAGTCACGTCAATGTGCGAATGCACGCAGCAAAGCAAAACGCCTGGACTCATTTATCCGTTCAATAGGCTGACATACTGACATGTGATCAGCAGAGATGGTTAGCTCTGATTGGTTCAAATTTGCATGTTTTCTGGAACAGCAAAAAAAAAAAAAAAAAGCTTGTTGAATTGATGCGATAAGAAAAGGGCACTCAACATAAAATGGATCAAATCTTAAAGAGCAACGAAAGAGTTGAGGAGGCTTATTTACCATATTTAGTTTTATTTGCTCTGATTGGGAGGTTCAGAACATCTTAGCTATCAATGTGAACTTTGGACTTATATTTGTTCATTTATGTTAGGCTACTTATTTCCTTATGATTTAAAAAAAGTCAATGTTTGCGCGATCTTCAAAATATATTCCATTTCACTCTACATAATATGTCATTTGCACTTATTTTTCTGAATGTATGTTACTTCTATCTTTATTATTAAAAAAAAAAAAAAAGTAAATGTTTACACGAACTTCAATTTTAATATATATCCTATGTTCTTAAGTGTTAAAATTGAGACTTGGCATTTAGTATGTGAGGAAATGAAGGACAATAAAAATTAGGAGATGGAGGTTGGGATTATTGCTGTTTTTGTTAACTTTTATTTTCCAAATCATTGAAAAAATACAATTTTGGATGAAAATCAGTTTTTGCATGTGTTATAGAAATAACTGTGCCAAAACAATTTCTTTGCATTTCAGTAGTTTAAGAGGTTTGACACCCCAGCCAAAAATGAAAGAAAAAATAAATAATTCAAACAAATTTCTGGGTCCGTGGCGACCTTCACGTCGAGGAGTTCCGGCAAGAAATTCTAGCCACTTTCAACCCTGACTGACACTATCTTTGAGATCTACGAGTTAACTTATTGAACCCACAACTGGTAAACAGCCATGCACATATGCTTCCAATATTCTTAAAGGTTGTGTAGCTCAACTGGACTGACGCCTTGCAATAAACAGAACCCTGATGACTGTAAGTGAATTAAATGGAATGAATGGCTTCTGTCCAGCACTGGTACCAAATGGATTAAACCTATACCCATCCATTATGTTAAGCACCTAGGGAAATCGGTAATGAAAAAGCTAATGAGAAGGAGAATTTCACTCACCCACTTCCACATTTAAAACTCCTAATCGTGTCTGTTGGCTTTTATTTGCCTCAGTTGTTAATAACATTGGTTGGAGTGATAAAAAGGTAATATAAAAAAAATCAATGGTGCGCATCGGAACCGTCGGTTTTAATTACAAGAAGAGATACAACCGTCAATTGACCTTAGAACATTCTGTGATTAGACATTTGTTTGCTCTTAACTTTAAACTATATGATGCTTTGTAAAGCCAATTTTTTTCTATCCACCATTCCTTCCCTTGGAATGAGATATGCAATGCAATTATTTCTTTATGTGTACATTACATACTTTATACTGTAAGTATAGAGTACATATTTGAACTATCAGAAACCATAGACTTCATAATGATATTGACGGGTCAGATTGCCCTTCTCTGCACCACGCCTTCAAGTAGGGGGCCATCCCACAATCAGCTTCATTTATTCGTAATTGGTCCCAGCGACAGCAACGTTCCAATGCCGGATTTGGGTTGAAAAAGTATGAAAGCTGTACCGCATACAAACAGGAAGGATTGTCTCAGGAGTGATTGTTTCGACGATTCAAGGTTATTATTATATTTTTTTGTTTTTTCACAAGAATTTTCAACGTAAAAAGCTCTTTGTTGTAAGGCTGCCGCCTCATTGTCTAACAGACTAGCATCATTCTTCGACATATTTACGTAAAATAAATGCTAACTGCCCGTTTTTTTGCTCTTTTAACAAATAATCGAGACCGTTTTACATTCATATTTATAAAGAATTTGGGGATTTAAGCATTTATTCACAAGAATTTTCAACGTAAAAAGCTCTGTTTACATATGGCGGCTGCCACATTGACTAACAGAATAGCATCATTCTTAGACATATTTACGTAAAATAAATGCTAACTGCACGTTTTTTGGCTTTTAACCAAGAATCGAGACTGTTTTACAGCCATACAGTGGGGCAAATAAGTATTCAGTCAACCACTAATTGTGCAAGTTCTCCCACTTGAAAATATTAGAAGCTTTTCACACAGTGTTGCTGGTATTTTGGCCCATTCCTCCATGCAGATCTCCTCTAGAGCACTGATGTTTTGGGGCTGTCGTTGGGCAACACGGACTTTCAACTCCCTCCACAGATTTTCTATGGGGTTGAGATCTGGAGACTGGCTAGGGCACTCCAGGACCTTGAAATGCTTCTTACGAAGCCACCCCTTTGTTGCCCTGGCTGTGTGTTTGGGATCATTGTCATGCTGAAAGACCCAGGCACGTCTCATCTTCAATGTCCTTGCTGGTGGAAGGAGATTTTCACTCAAAATCTCTCGATACATGGCCCCATTCATTCTTTCCTTTACACAGATCAGTCGTCCTGGTCCCTTTGCAGAAAAACAGCCCCAAAGCATGATGTTTCCACCCCCATGCTTCACAGTGGGTATGGTGTTCTTCGGATGCAATTCAGTATTCTTTCTCCTCCAAACACGAGAACCTGTGTTTCTACCAAAAAGTTCTTTTTTGTTTTCATCTGACCATAACACATTCTCCCAGTCCTCTTCTGGATCATCCATATGCTCTCTAGCGAACCGCAGATGGGCCTGGACGTGTACTTTCTTCAGCATGGGGACACGTCTGGCAGTGCAGGATTTGAGTCCCTGGCGGCGCATTGTGTTACTGATAGTAGCCTTTGTTCCTGTGGTCCCAGCTCTCTGTAGGTCATTCACTAGGTCCCCCCGTGTGGTTCTGGGATTTTTGCTCACCGTTATTGTTATCATTTTGACGCCACAGGGTGAGATCTTGCATGGAGCCCAGATCGAGGGAGATTATCAGTGGTCTTCCATTTTCTAATAATTGCTCCCACAGTTGATTTCTTTACACCAAGCGTTTTACCCATTGCAGATTCAGTCTCCCTAGCCTGGTGCAGGTCTACAATTTTGTCTCTGGTGTCCTTCGACAGCTCTTTGGTCTTGGCCATAGTAGAGTTTGGAGTGTGACTGACTGAGGTTGTGGACAGGTGTCTTTTATACCAATAATGAGTTAAAACAGGTGCCATTAATACAGGTAACGAGTGGAGCTTCGTTAGACCTCGTTAAAAGAAGTTAGACTCTTTGACAGCCAGAAATCTTGCTTTTTTGTAGGTGACCAAATACTTATTTTCCACTCTAATTTGGAAATACATTCTGTAAAAATCAATTATTGTGATTTTCTGTTTTTTTTCCCACATTCTGTCTCTCGTGGTTGAGGTTTACCCATGTTGACAATTACAGGCCTCTCTAATCTTTTCAAGTAGGAGAACTTGCACAATTGGTGGTTGACTAAATACTTATTTGCCCCACTGTAGATGGGCAGTGGGGACAGAAATGTGGAGGGTAGAAGAAGAGCAGTAGTCAAGGAGGATTGTTGAGATGTTGCATTGGAAGTGCTGTAGCAGGATCAATAGTGATGGAACTTTTGGATTCTGAGGTCCCTTAGATTGGGGAAAGCACACAAAGCTTTTAATACATGAGATTCCATTAAGGTTTTTGTTGTATGGGAATTAAAGACCATCAAACATGTAAAATGTATAGCTAGGGATCATATGATGGCAGCAGTTTAACTGTCGAAAGGACAAGCTCAATTTCTCTTATTTCTTACGTAGAGAACGAATTTGAAATTTGCACACATGAGAGGTTGGCCAGCGTCCCAGAACAGATTGTGTTTATTCTCTGAGGTTCTGCTGTCATATGATAGCTGTTTCTGTTCTGTTATTTGAAATTTGATAGTGTGACCCCCTTCAATTTGACATGTCTCTTAGAGACCGAACACAATTTCCTCTGAGGGATCAATAAAGTTTAGTAAAGAATATAAAGATAGGAGTGTTTACACTCATGCAGTTCATTAAGCAATAGACAACTGAACAAGATATCATGTGGCCTTTACCAAGAGAAAAAAACATGCGCATTTTTGATTGTCAGGGCATTATTGTTCACTTACAGTACTATATCTAAAGTTGTATGAGTATACTAGAAAATGTACTAGTACACTGTCCTAAAAACAAACAAACAAACAAACAGTTCAGCGTCCAAAAACACATAGGGTGCACTTGTAGAACAACACTGTGCAAGTTATAATGTCTTACCACTTTAGGCCCACTAGTTAAATCTTGCTAGTAAATTACTGTGCTGCATTAGTAACACTGCTTCGTCCAACTTGTGCACCATTTTTAGCCAACTCTGTGCTTCTGGTATTCTGGGTGACACAAAATCTAGTACTTAGATTTTAGTGATTAAATATTACTACTAGAAGCACACAGATGTCAACTTGACATATTATTACTAATGCTAGTTATTCTACTTGTGAGTACTTAGCACAAAAAAAGGCCTCTCATGAATATAAAATAAGTTCTCGAAATTCTTAACATACCGTATACTTCAATGTTTTTGTATTGCAGAAGGGGTGCAGCTATCGATTATTTAGGTAATCGATGAATCCATCAATTAGTTAGTTTGAATAATCGATTACCGTAATTTTCGCACTATAAGGCGCACCCACCAAATTTGACATGGAAACGGCTTTTGTTCATAGATCTGCCGCACTGGACTATAAGCCCCAGATGTCCTCACTGTATTATGGGATATTTACACCAAAAGGTATTAACCGGTAACACTTTGACAGCGGCATTATAAGACTGTCATACGACCAAATGAACCACCATGAAGCTTTGATCCAATTGGCTGCAAAGCTTCATTGCTTCAAAATGCTTCATTTAGCCATCACTGTTCTCTTGAGCGAGACAGTCAACCTCTGCTGCCACTGCTGTCAACACTGTTGTCATCCATAATAACTCCTAGCATGCATTGCATTGCTACAGATGTAAATAACAATAAAAATTCATGTTCTGTGCTCATTATTTCTTCAGTTACTATTCTAGTTGTTTCATTAATTGCTAGATATGGTATTTGGTAACACTTTATTTGACAGTGGCGCCATAAAACTGTCATTAGACAATCATAATTATGACATGAGACTGTCATGAGCATTAATGAATGCTTATAACAGATGCCATTTAGTGTTATCCGGCAAATTATCTCACTTTTGAATGGATGTAAAGAGCCAAGGTGGACATAAATGAAGTTGGTGACATAACTTGCCAGATGACACTTAATGACATCTGTCATAAGCATTCATTAATGCCCATCATAATGTCATGCAAGGGGGTAGGTTTGGTCTCAACATTGGTAGGGAGGCTATAACAGTATAACCTGCATGTACACTATTTGCTGGGGACGGGACATTAATAAGACCAAAGAGATTGGGTACATTTCTCAAAAATAGCTGGTTTTTACGTAAAAATGAAAAAAGTTGAAATCATTTTCATGGGAGAACTTCATTTTTCAAAATGCTTGCTTCAGATAAAGGAAATTTACAGTGGTTGTTTTTTGTGTTTTTTTTTTTGGAGGGGGGGGGGGTTAAAAAATGAGCATAGGCTGCAAATAAAAATATATATTTTGTTATGCTAACTTTGATGCGGGTCAGACTTTCAGTAGCAAAATTAGTGGCTTGTCCCCCACCTCCACAACATTGACATATTTTTACATTACTTAAAGTGGCTGCTGCTGCTGGCCGAAAAAAAACTTATATAATATCCCTTCTCTCCAAAGGGGGCCGAGAAGGAGGCATGTTGACATGTATTTCTGTGGGGATTGTGTGAATGTTGGGGGTTCTAGTCATCAGCCAATCAAATGAGGGGAAAAATTGACTTTTCATTCAGCAAGTGATAAGGGATAAAAGTAAGTCAGGACATAATGAAAGTAATTCACTTAATAATGGTAGGGTCAATGGGAAGACAATCTAAATTACCTGTATAAATGAACTTATTTTATAATGCAAAAAAGGTTGCTTAAAAGTTGGTGGGGACAAGTTGAGCATGAAAAGATGGTAGTGTTATGTCCCTACCGTCCCTATGCAAACCTACGCCTTGATGTCATGTCATAATTACGACGGTCTTATTGCAGTCTTATGACGCCGCTGTCAAATAAACTGTTACCTATTAACCCAAATAAATCCTCAAATAAGCTGCACTAGACTATAAGCCGCAGGATTCAAAATGAGGGAAAAAAATAGCGGCTTATTTTCCAAAAATTACAGTAATTGGATTACAAACATTTAATGCGTTGCATAATAAATTTTAGGATATGTAAAACATACAAGTGTTTATGCTTGCAATTACTGTATATTGAATTTGGCTTGCTAAGATTACACTGTCAAAAGAGCATTAAATGCAAATACACAATAAATTTCTTGAGTGTTTTTCAAACTTTGCAGAATTGCACTTTCATTTCACAAGAGCAATAAATGCATTCAAAAATAAAATACCTGAGCTTCGCATCAAACGATATTAAAAATAAATAAATAAATAAATGAGGATCTAAGTACAACAAAAGAACAATTGGCTAACTCGCGTACAAAAAGTCCGCCAGTTTAAATGCGATAAAATGCTCACATTTTTTTAAACAATGCTCATAACAAATCGTTCAAGCACATATTCCTACAAAAATGGTTAAATACACTTCTAAACTAAAAAATGAATAACGCCTAAACAAACATAATAGCTCAAACAAAAAACATAACTTATGTTGGTCTTAACATGAAGCAGCTGGATTCAATCATGTTAGATGAGTTATGGCACATTCATTGTTGCCAGTAGAGGGCCAAATCAATAAAAGTAAATGCAACACTTTCAAAACCAATCATTACCACTTCACTAAACGAATCCTTGAAGCAGCAAAATTTGATTCAAAGTTTTTTTCTACTTGAATTACTCGAGTTAATCGATTAATCGTTGCAGTACTATATTGCAGTGAAATAAATTGTGGAAGAACACACAGTGGTGGTTCTCATAAAGTAAATTAAGCCTTGAATTGCAAAACTGAACAAAAAGTGACATGGAACTTTTTTTTTTTCCTCTTATGGAACCTCCTCCACCCACTCCTACATAGTTCCTTGACTTCAGACTACCACAAGCTTGCGCCTTAATTAAATTAGATTTTTAAAAATTGATTAAAAAGGAATTACCGTAATTTTCAGACTATAAGCCGTTACTTTTTTCCTTCATTTTGAATCCTGCGGCTGATAGTCCAGTGCGGCTTATTTGTTGGTTTATTTGGGTTGATAGGTAACTTTATTTGACAGCGGCGTCATAAGACTGTCATAAGACCATCATAATTATGACATGACACTATCATGGGCATTACTGAATGCTTATAACAGACGTCATTAAGTGTCATTCGGCAAATTATGTCACGAACTCCATTTATGTTAAGCTCGGGTCTTTTACATCCATTCAAAAGTGAGATCATTTGCAGGATAACATTAAATGATAATCTGTTATCGGCACTCATTAATGCACATAACAGTGTCTTGTCATAATTATAACTCTCTAATGACAGTCTTATGGCACCTCTGTCAAATAAAGTGTTACCAAATACCATAACTAGCAATTAATGAAACGACTTGAAAAGTAACTGAAGAAATAATGAGCACAGAACATGAATTTTGATCGTTATTTAGATCTGCAGCTCTGCAATGCATGCAAGGAAGCATGTTGGATGACAACCGTGTTGACAGCAGGTGGCAGCAGAGGCTGACCGTCTCCCCCAAGCGAGCAGTGATGGCCAAATGAAGCTTCTTGAAGCAAATGAAGCTTCGCAGCCAATTGGTTCAAAGCTTGATGGTGGTTCATTTGGTCTCATGACAGTCGTATTATGTGGCTGTCAAATAAAGTGTTACCGGTTAATATCTTTTGGTGTAAATATCCCATAATACAGTGAGGGCAGCTGTGGCTTAAAGTCCAGTACAACTCATCTATGAACAAATGTCGTTTTCGTGTCAAATTTGGTGGGTAGTGGCTTCTAGTCAGGTGCGTTTTATAGTCTGAAAATTACGGTACCCTATTTCACGAATAAATATTTTATGAAGGAAACAAGGGCGTAGGGTTTGCGTAGGGACGGTAGGGACATAACACTACCAACTTTTCAGGATGCTCAAATTGTCCACACCAACTTTTGAGCAACCATATTTGGATTATATAAAGAGTTCAGTTAATTTAGATTGTCTTTCCATATGTTGTCATGATAGTATAGACGCGACCATTATTAAGTGAATCATTTTTATTATATTCAGACTTACATTTATCCATTTTCACTTGCTGAATGTGCCGGTAATCCCCCCCCCTTCAAATGAACATTTGGTTGGCAGATGAGTTCAATCCCCCCCACCCAGCCACAAAGACACACACACACATATTCACACAGCCCCAACAGATTCATGTTGACAGCATGCGGCCTCCCCCGCCCCCTTCGGAGAGGAGCGATATTAGAAGCTTATTTTTTGGCCATTAGCAGCCACTGTAAGTCATGTAAAAAGACATCAATGTTGTGGAAGTGGGGGAAACACCACTAATTTTGCTACTGAGTCCAACCTACATCACAGTGAGCAAAACATTAAATTTGCTAACCTGTAAAACTACTGTGGTCAGGCCAGCCTCCACAAGGAACAACAAAGTCAAGCTAGCCGTCACTTATTTGGATCAGTTTGTATTATGTGCATTACGGTAATATTGTCCCTACCAATGTTGAGACCAAACCTATACGCCCCACACTGTTAAATGTAACTTGAGTTTCAACTGAAAAATACAACAAGTTACATTTAATAGTTGGCGCCCTAAGGAAAAATAGCAAAAATTAAAACTTATAGCAGCGTCACGTGACAATTATAGAAAACTGGGAAATCTGATCTTCCAAACACCCACTCCCTCATTCTGATTCATACGTTTACTTATGAAATATTTGATAATGAAATAGAGTCATTATTTTTTAATCACCTTGTACTGACCACAAAAACAAAACAAAAAAAAGGCCGAAAAACTGCATTATGGGAAGAAAAAACTGTAGTTGCACAACCACAAATCTTGTTTTAAAGGCCTAAATTGCTGTCACAGCTTTTATATGAGTGTATGGCAGGTGAGTTATACCTTGAGCGCACACTTCTGTCCAGTCTTCTTGTTGAAACACTGTAGAACTTTGCCATTGATCCCCAAACCCAGTACCTGACTGGATATTTTATAATCTTGCGTCACTGCGTGTCTTTTGATGTCCAGTTTGGTATTTCCGGGCAAAGGAAAATGCGTCTGTTCGGTGGCCGAGGCAGCGGCTGCTTGAGGAGGCCGGGGCGGCGGTGGCTGTAGTGTAGCGTCCTCGGTCGGCGAGTGTTCGGCTTCGGCGATCGGCGCTCGTAGCGGGTTTTCCTTCCCATTGCAATCCTGCAGCATGATCGGGCTCGTTGTCCACCCGGGAAGCGGGAGTGATTCACCGGAAGACGCGCTGACACGACCGTTGTCCAGTAAATGCGTCAAGACGACGCGCACGGTTGATCTGGACACCGATCCAAAAACTTAGCTACTCACTCATTCCCCGAAAAAAAGCTCTTTTCAACCCCAAGGATAAAGAAACTGAACAGTTTCAGGACTAATTCGTTTGCTTCCTAAAAGAATCCAAACATTCCAGCAGGTGTGTTAAGACATCAAGGCAGTGACTCCAGCAAGAGCTTGACATGAATTCAGCTCGTGTTCGCATGAGTGTGTGGAAGTGGAAGCGCACATAAGCACCACCCTGACAGATCTCATTTCACAACTTGACCCCCGTGACTCCTTTAAAGGAGCAGGAGCCGCACATGTTTCTAATACTGATTTACTCCAAGTCTACCCCCCCCCCCCAAAAAAAAACAAAAAAAAACAACAAAAGTTGTAGATCACAGAATCACATGACAGTACAATGCACATTTGGCTATCACTATAGAGCAGACATGTCCAAAGTCTGGCCCGGGGGCCAAATGCGGCCCGTGGTCGAATTTCATCCAGTTCCCAGCCCAGTCATAAAATCAATAACGTCTGGCCAGCACACAGACTTAATAAATTGGTTAGCAGTACTGCAACCAGCATATGAAGTAGCTTACACACAAAATGCTGCTCCTCATTTACCCACTAAAAGTAGCTAATGTAGCTATTATACAGAACATATTAGTGCAGCCCAAGGTGACTCTAAAAAAACTTGGGCAGTTTTAAATAAAGTCATAAACAGAGGCCAGAAGTCACCAGTGCTACCGGATTCTTTGGATGGCAACATTTCCTTACTGGCTAACAACTTAAATGACCACTTCATTACCATAGGTGAGGAACTTGCAAATAAAATCAGACCCCCTATAGACCCTACTCACGTGACGTCACAGCCACGCCCCCGTGCCATGTTGTCCGGATACTAGTCATGTTAATGCATTAGCGCTTCGTAAATTCCTCCTACTATGGCGTGTTTTTCTGCTCGTTAACATTAATAATCAAAATGGTGAAGTCGTGTGTGGCGGTCGGTTGCAAAAACAGAGAAGATAGACGGAGAGACTTGAATTTTTACCGTATTCCGAGAGACCCGAAGAGGAGACCGCGATTGACTGCTGCAATTCGACGAGAAAACTGGGCTCCAAACGACTACCACAGATTATGTAGTAGTCATTTTATATCTGGTAAGATGCATTTAATATATATTTAGAGGGTTTTGGGCTGACAACCACAATTAAGCTCATTGCTAGGCTAATCGCCGACAACATACACGTATGTATGTAGTGAGTGATATCGCTAAACCATATAAACATTAAAAGCCCTAGCTCCATTGACAAATGACATGAAATACATTAGACTTGACAGTGGATGTTAGCAAGAACAAAAGATTTTGAATAGAAAATTTCGTAACTCACCTTCCGAGCACAAGATTCCTGCCGAATTTTCGTGTACGAGGACCTGTTTCACCCAACCAGCAACGTAGCATTTATAAGCCTCCAAGCTCTTAAAGTTTTTCAAACTTTCGTGAGAATAGGCTGATTTTGTGTGGACAAGATAGTTGTAAATATCAGGATATCAGATGACAGGCGAAGCCAGCGGGTCGAAAAACATCGATTTAGGCATCAAATACGGATCTGGCGAATGGATAAACTGAAGCTTTTCCACGTAACGCCTTTTATGCAACGGATCCAATGAGTTTACAGCGTCAGATAACACCGGGGCTTCCATGAATTGCTCTATAACTTGCTCGACTAATTGAAAACAATGAGAATAGGTCTGAAAAAGAGGTACAATATGGCGGCCGGAAACAGCGACACGCCCATTTTGTGACGTAGGTGAGTAGGGTCTATAGACCCTACTCACATGACGTCACAACCACGCCCCCGCGCCATATTGTCCGTCAACTCGTCACTGTTGATGCATTACCGCTACGTAAATTCCTCCTATTATGGCGTGTTTTTCTGCTCGTTAACATTAATAATCAAAATGGTGAAGGCGTGTGTGGCGGTTGGTTGCAATAACAGAGAAGATAGACGGAGAGACTTGAAGTTCTATCGGATTCCGAGAGACCCGGAGAGGAGAGCGAGATGGGCTGCTGCAATTCGACGAGAAAACTGGGCTCCAAACGATTACCACAGATTATGTAGTAGTCATTTTATATCTGGTAAAATGCATTTAATATATATTTAGAGGGTTATGGGCTGACAACCACAATTAAGATCATTGCTAGGCTAATCGCCGACAACATACACTCAGATGTTGTGAATGAACTACCTGAAAATATATAATTATAAGGGGATAATAAGAGAGTTGTCATACAATTAATTTACAATTTCACTATTGAGGTCAAAAGCCAAAAAACAAATTCAACTAGGGACAATCTGGAGTAGTGCTATCGCACTTCATATTTATTACATATTATAAATGTATGTAGTGAGAGTGCTATCGCTAAACCATATAAACATTAAAAGCCCTAGCTCCATTGACAAATGACATGAAATACATTAGACTTGACAGTGGGTGTTAGCAAGAACAAAAGATTTTGAGTTGAAAATTTCGTAACTCACCTTCCCGAGCACAAGATAGATTCCTGCCGAATTTTCGTGGATGAGGACCTGTTTAGCAACCAGCAACCAGCAACGAAGTATTTATAAGCCTCCAAGCTCTTAAAATTTTTCAAACTTTCGTGAGAATAGGCTGATTTTGTGTGGACAAGATAGTTGTAAATATCAGGGTAGCAGATGTCAGGCAGAGACGGCGGAGACAGCGGGTCGAAAAACATCGATTTAGGCATCAAATATGGATCTGGCGAATGGATAAACTGAAGCTTTTCCACACAACGCCTTTTATGCAACACATCCAATGAGTTTACAGCGTCAGATAACACCGGGGCTTCCATGAATTGCTCTATAAATTGCACGACTAATTGAAACCATTGAGAATAGGGCTAAAAAATGATGGACAATATGGCGGCCGGATACAGCGACACGTCATTTTGTGACGTAGGTGAGTAGGGTCTATAGGTTCATTTTACAAACACTATCTTTCAGGCAATTATTTAAACTAATTTTTCCTTAGACCTACAGACGTTACTGAAGTCTGTACAATTATCAAAAACCTGAGAAGTTCCCATTCAGCAGCAGCAGATGAAATAAGCAGTAGGATTCTCATTCCTATTGCCCATATAATTGCAAAACCAATTGCACACTGCATTAATTTATCCCTACTTCATGGCGTAGTGCCAAAACAGACCAAAATTGCCAGAATCATTCCAGTCTACAAATCCGGAGATAAAAATAACATGAATAATTATCGCCCAATTGCCGTTCTACCAACGCTTTCTAAGGTACAAGAAAGAGTTGTGCACAATAGACTAAGCGAATACCTCGACAAGTTTCATATCATAACCAGTTCGCAATATGGCTTCAGGAAGAAGAATTCAACATGCATGGCCATTCTAGATCTTGTTGAAAAAATTTAATGATGCCTTTGAGCAGGGCAAGTGCGGAGTGGGCATTTTTTTTGACTTATCTAAGGCTTTTGACACCATTGACCATAATATTTTACTGGAGAAAATGCATCACTATGGTATTAGAGGAGTAGCATACAACTGGTTCAGAAGTTACTTATTCAGGCGACAACAATATGTTGGTATTAAAAATCATGTTTCACAAAAAAAGGAAATAAAATATGGAGTCCCCCAGGGTTCAATTTTGGGCCCATTGCTTTTTCTTATCTACATTAATGACCTTGTTAATTCTTCTGACATACTACACATGATTTTGTTTGCTGATGACACCAATTTGTTTGTTTCACATAAAAACCCATTAGACCTACAGCACATTTTAAACGCAGAGTTAATTAAAACAGATAGCTGGCTCAGATGCAACAAACTATCCCTCAACATCAACAAAACCAATTACATAGTATTTAGATCAAATAAGAAAGCAACTGACACAAACAGGATTTGTCTGAAAGTAAACAACGACAATTTATCACAAGTCGATTCCACAAAGTTCCTGGGGGTCTTCATTGATAAGTCTCTCAATTTCAAATGCCATATAGAACATCTTATATCAACACTATCCAAATATGTTGGTTATTTCTTCAAAATAAGACACCATCTCCCTTTAACCGCACTTCTCACTTTGTACAAAACCTTATTTGAGCCCCATATCAACTACTGTAACATCATATGGTGCAACACGTTCTCCAGCCACCTAAAAAAATTGCAAACTCTGCAAAAGAAGATGGTACGGGCCATGTCCTGGGCTAGTTTAAAGCCCCCACCAACTCCTTGTTTTATAGTTTACGCCTTCTTCGACTCACTGAGTTGAACACATTTCATAACGCAGGTATATTGTTCCAAATTGTAAATAATATGAATAGCAAGCTCTCTGAGCTCATTCCAGTCGGGACTCCTCTCCATACTCATAACACCAGAAACAAAGACCTCATCAGTGGAAAAAAGAGAAGACTTGTTAGCACCAGCCTGAACATTGCAACTAGAGGTCCTCAGATTTGGAATGAGCTTGACGAAAATCTAAAAGTGTATATAATTTAAAATAGAAAGTGTTGAAATCCATCTCCACCTTTAAAATGATGCTAAAAAGCATTCTGATCAGTAAATACAACAACTCCAACATACGTAGGTTATAAATTCTTTTCTAGGGAAGTATTTCTTTTCATTTATTTTTATTTAAAAAAAAAAAAAAATTCTGTATGTGTGTGGGTGTGTGTGTGTACGGAGTTTGTTTTTGTCCAGTAGTATGTTTCTGAATGAGAACACTGAAAAATACGACAACTCACCCTTCTGCTCATCTGATCATTTTCTTTCTTGATTGCCTTGATGTACGCAGGCTCCTGACTATACGCTTTTAGTAGCTTCTTAAGGAGACCTGACTCACGCATAATCTTGGCTCAGCACTATGATATGATGTACAATTTGTAAATATGAATGTGTGTGAATAAATTGAAATTGAATTGAAAAGGCAGGAGCACTTTAATCCTTGATCGCGAAATGTATCACGTAGGCCTGTCGCGATAACAAATTTTAGTGTGCGATAATTATTCTCATAAATTATTGCGATATGCGATATTATTGTGCCCCCCCCCTCCAATTTTTTAAACCAATTTACAATAACACAGTGCGAATACAGTATATATTAATAGATGAACTACACCCATTTAAACGCGATATTTACTCTTAAATTCAAATATACTTTTTAAGAAATCACAACTAAAAACAATAGACCATACCTCTTAAGTAAAAAACAACAATATTGATACCGCACAGAAACACAGAATAAATAAAATGTGTTAAAAAAAAAAAAAAAAAAATTGCACTTAACAACTTCAGCATTTAGAAAAATGAAAACTTTTCCCGTCATAGCTTCTGCAATGGTGTTCCACAGGGATGCAATGATACAGTTAAGTCATGGTTCGGTACGAATTTCGATACGAGGGACACGATTTTCGATCCGATTCAATACATTTAATGCTCTGTAAAAAAAACAAAAAAAACAATTGTATTTTTAAAAAAATTATTATTTTTTTATGCTAACGAGCAAAAATTAAATTGCCATCATATAAACATGCATTTTAGTGCATATAATATTTATGTGCTTTACTTCTTACTGATATGAAAAAAAATTGTATAAAAGTGCTGAGAACAATCTTTACTGTTTGTAAAGTGAGGCAGGGCACACCGTTGATTGCTACAGCTCTCTTAGTAGCTAGGTTTACTACATGAGCAAGACATCCTATTTATGGTCCGAATCCATTTGTGTCACGTACTGAATTAACAATATTTGCAACATTATCTATAGTCACTGGTATGGATTGATTTGGCCTTCTTAATCTCATGTGACAAATGACAGTTTAGAATTCATCGATGTAGTATATGGACTACATGTCCCATAATCACTCTGGGCTCACGTAGCCAATGGCATGGGAAGTAGCACATCTAGTTTGCCATTTCATGATATCTAGTTTGCCATTTCATGATATCTAGTGTGTGCGCGCAACCACGCATTAAAAAAGCAAGCGCCGCTGAAGTCACGTCTGCTCATTACTACACAACACCAGCATATGAGGGCTTTCATATAGAGGACGAGTTTGAAGCACAGCGCTCTTAATTTCATTCAGCTGTTCGTTGTCAAAGTGAGGTTATTCGTAGCAGCCAAGTCCGTAACAATGTTTTGGCGGACTTCGTTGTAAATATCCAGCGTTGTGCCGAAAAATAGCCGCCCCGCGTGAAATGTCACTCCTGACGGGAGCGCCCACACGTCAACAACACCGGCGCGCCATAGATGGTCCACAGTCACTCCGGAGCACTGACGCGGCCGGTATACGTTGAACAATAGGATATAATGGGAACAATTGGCTCCGGGGCTAGTTTTTGGCGGACCTGGAACGAAGATGCATTTTGCGCAGTTGGTAACGAACTTTTAACAGCACGTCTGCCGCACGCGCACACACACGTGCACGCGAGGCGATAAATCGCAGCGGAAAAGTTACCGCCTTCATTTTTATTTATCGCGCGATAAATGGAATTATTGCATATTGCGACAGGCTTAGTATCACGTTTGATACACTTAAATTTTCGTGATTTTGAGACTAATTTAGAATTTTGACATTTCTTTTTGAAAAAAAAAAAAAAAAAAGATGGATGCAAGTCAACACATGCATCTGCAGGTTTCATGAGAAAAAAACATGATTTAGCATGGGTTATAGATATTAGAGCACTTATTACACATATTCATTTGGAATTTTTTCACAAATTTGAAAAAAAGGTTTAATTAGGACCTTATTTTTCAAAATTTGGGATTCTCTGATAATTGCTTCATGTTGCAGGTATTTAAGGGGTAAGCAACATTACTCCGTGTGACCCATTACTTCAATTTTCTAAAATGGCGACAATCAACAAAAAAAAATAAAATTGACTGTGATGGCCGACGCTTCAAGGATAGGTGGAAATTGGACTATTTCTTCACTAAAATACGCAACAACTGTGTCCGCCTCATTTGCAGAGACAGTCGCTGTTTTAAAAGATTTCAATGTGAGGCGATATTACCAAACAAGACACGTTGACATGTACGAGAGGATTACAGGGAAGATACGCAGCGAGAAATTGAAGCAACTTGAAGCTAGTTTAATTTCACAGCAATATTTCGCAAGAGCCCGAGAGTCGAAAGAGAACGCCGCAAAGGCTAGTTGCGAGATTGTTGAAATTATTCATTAAAAAAATTAATGAAGCAGATGTAACACACTGAATGGCTTGCTAAATTTTGCTTAAATATATTGTTCTACGTAAAGGACGTCAGCCAAGGTCGGCCCCCCTGCTATAGAGTAATGGTATCTCAACTTACAAGTTATTGTCATTCACATAGTGTATGGCATCAAGGGCGTAGGTTTGCATAGGGACAGTAGGGATCAGAGGTTGCGCTTGACTTTTTCGTTGTCTGTCATTTTGACTGACAGAGTCATAAAAATCCGGTCATAATCTATTTTTACCCGTCACTTAAATGTTTAAAATGATAATAATGACATATTCAATAGTATTTAGTTTTCATTCATTTTTAATTAATATT
Source organism: Corythoichthys intestinalis (assembly GCF_030265065.1). NCBI lineage: Eukaryota > Metazoa > Chordata > Actinopteri > Syngnathiformes > Syngnathidae > Corythoichthys > Corythoichthys intestinalis. Next base: position 36,187,268 of record NC_080403.1, on the reverse strand, counting down.
CTGTCCGAACAAGCTTAACAAGAGGCAGACAGACAGCGGAGTGCACCAATCAGCGACGGGCAGACGTGCCGTTAGCAAAGCGACGAGGGCAGGACGAGGGACTTGCGCGCGGAAGTAAACATACGAGGAGAATGGAGTTTATTCAACATGGCTGGCGCGAGACAGACTGTTGTCAATGTCTCGTGTCGATATGTTTTAGCTAATTTAAAACTGAATTTACCGCGGATTGGAACATATTCTCGGCTCTCCCGCCATCCGTGTTGTTGTAGAGACGACTTTCGGCGCGCAAGAGTGACGTTGCTCGTGAAGAACACGTCACGCAAATAAACAAATCTGATTTGTCGATTGATTTTGTACCTACTCGAGAGGCTGTGTCCCAGACTTTTCTCTCAGTGTTTGAAAAATACAGGGAGAACAGTCTGGCCATGCCAGGCAAACACTCAGTTGCCTTGACATTTTTCCGAGTAAGGCCAACGACGTCATGCATCAAGAGAGACAATAGCTAATTAATATGCTCACTCGCCACCCTGTGGTCTGGGGTGTGAATTGCAACCTGTCAAAATGACGGATGGACTTCAGTTTTTTCCGTCACCGTTTTAAAAAAACGGTCAACGACGGAAAATATTCGGTTAACGCGACCCCTGGTAGGGATATAACACTGCCAACTTTCAGGATGCTCAAATTGTCCCCACCAACTTTTAAGCAACCTTATTTGAATTATATAATGATTATAATTGATAATAAATATTAATGATAAAAATTTATAGTGTCTTCACTTATGTTGTAAGAATAGAATTGACCCTTCCATTGTTAAGTGAATTACCATTTTGGCCCGAATATAAGACGGCCCTGAATATAAGACAACCCCCTCTTTTTCAAGACTCAAGTTTGAAAACATTTTTTTGAACACCAAATTAATTTTTGTACAGAAAATAATTACAGTAAATCTCAAATGATTATAACAACATATTTGAGAGAAAAAGCATGTTATTTTGCCTCATTCAAATCTTAATATCTAAACATTTAAATATGTAAACTAAAGTGCAATCACATTCGTAAATGAATGGCTTCTGGTTTTTGAAATGTAAACGGGGTGAAAGTGGCAAGAATTTCTTGCAGGAACTCCCCGTCACTGAGCCAGAAATTTTGTTTACTTATTTATCTATTTTGGGCGGGGGGGCAAACCTCCTAAAACTACTGAAATGCAAAGAAAACTGTTTTGGCACAATTATTTCTATAACTCATACAAAAACTGATTTTCATTCAAAATTGTATTTTTTTCAATGATTTGCAAAATAAAAGTTAACAAAAACAGGAATAATCCCAACCAAATTTTTATTTTCCGTCTATTTAAATGCCAAATCTCAATTTTAACTACTTAAGAAGATAGGATGCACATTAAAATTGAAGTTAATGTAAACATTTACTTTTTTTTTTATATAATAAAGACATAAGAAATATACATTCAGAAAAATAAGTACAAATGACTCATATTTTGCAGAGTGAAATGGAATACAGTATATTTTGAAGATCGTGCAAGCATTGACTTTTTTAAATCATAAGGAAATGAATAAGCAGCCTAACATAAATGAACAAATATAAGTCCAAAGTGCACATTGACAGCTAAGATGTTCTGAACCTCCCCATCAGAGCAAATACAACTAAATATGATAAATAAGCCTCCTCAACTCTTTCCTTGCTCTTAAAGATTTGATCCATTTTCTGTTGCATCGCCCTTTTTTTGTCGCATCAATTCAAAAAACTTTTTGTTGTTGTTGCTGTTCCAGAAAACATGCACTAGCTAGCTAACTATCTCTGCTGATCACATGTCAATATGTCAGCCAATTGAACGGATAAATGAGTCCAGGCGTTTTGCTTTGCCACGTGCATTTGCACATTGACGTGACTCATCATCGTCAGACTCTTATAACTGCAGCAGCTAGGGAAATAAATATCGGTGGAAACGGATTACGCTACACAAGCACTTTATTATGCTTGTTATTAACACTTGTGCATTTAAATCTGATGTTGGTAGACTGTTTTTTTGGAGATGAAATGCATGTGAGGCAGCTCAGCATTTTATTTTTTTATTTTTTTTTTACATAACGTTTTGACAGTTGCGGTCATATTTTTGGAATCGAAGCACCGTGTACAGGAACACCATTCCGGCTCTGAATCTTATACCGGAACTGCGTTCCTGCCCTGAATCTTATACCGGAACTGCGTTCCTGATTGTTGTGGCCAACTTTCACCCCTGAATGTAAATAAACCAATCTATTATGATAAAACAACAAAATTGCAATAACTGCATTAACCATCAAAGTGAAGTCTAACTGTAATTGTAGTCTTGAAACAAATCTGAACAAGGAAAAACATTGCAATAAAATAATGCAAACTGGTTAAACTTGAGTAGCTCAGCTCTGTCATGACAGAACATTGCTTCAATGGTGAATCGTGAATGGGTATAATGTCTAGACCCCGAATATAGGACGACCCCCTCTTTTTCAGTCTTATTTCAATGCCAAAACACCATTTTATATTCGGGCCAATACGGTACTTTGCAGCCAAGTAGCATTAAGTTCTCTGCCACCGTGTGGGACTTTTTGAATTTAGCAACAAGTTCAGCAACAAGGTAACGGAATTTGATGACTTTCTCATTTACCTTTGTAGTTTTTCTCAAAAAAGTTGCCCGTTTCTCTGTTTTCACGAAGGCAAACAAAATAGTCCAGCGACTTGTTTTGAAGCGACGGATGTTTCGTTTGGAGATGACATGTAAGCTTGCTTGGCACCATGGTGCTGTTGGAGAGTTGCTTGTGTCGCATTCAAGAACTGCTCGGCTTTCTAGCCATCAGCCACCTTGCTGTCCTCGAGAATGTGTTGGAATAAAACACGGGGAGGATTGAGGGTCGTCACATATGGAAAGGGCACTTTCGTGTATATCGACACTTGACGAGTCTAATCCAATAATGTAAAGTAGACGTGCTGGGGTCCACATTGTCGCGGAGAGCAAGGTGGCTACAAATTCGAGCAGTTCTTGAATGCGACATGAGCAATACCTCTCTCATTTGCACACAACCAAAACCTTCTACCTAGTCCTTCCTTCCTTCCTTCTGCAACGACGACGTAAAAAAAAAAAAAAATGCAATATTGGATAATTTCTAGCGGCACACCTGACAATCTTTCATGGCACACTAGTGTGCCGTGGCACACTGGTTGAAAAACACTGCTATACAGTAGTGGTACCTCAACTCACAAGTTATTGTCATTCACATAGTGTATGGAATCTATGTTCACCATGAAATTAACTGAACAGCAATTTATCCATGACTGTCTATTGCAGGGGTCGGCAACCCAAAATATTGAAAGAGCTATATTGAAGCGGAAAAAACAAAAATGTCTGGAGCCACAAAAAATTGGAAGTCTTTTATAAGCCTTATAATGAAGGCAACATACTGTATGCTGTATGTACTGTTTGTATATTAGCTTACCATGATCAAAATGACTAAGTTGGCTACAAATACAAAATGAGTCTTCATGATTACTGTATTTTCCCCATAGGGCGCACCTAAAAGCCTTCAATTTTGCCAAAAGCCGACAGTGCGGCTGATAATCCGATGTTCTTTAGATATGGATCAAAATTGGTATATCATGGCATGACATTCCATTTAGCTCAGCTCCATCTTGTGGATGCATTACGCAATGCCAACCACTATTACTGCGCCTTATAATGCAGTGCGCCCTATACATGAAAGTGGTTTTAAAATAGGCCATTCATTGAAGGTGCGCCTTATACTTTAATGCGCCTTGTAGTGCGGAAAATACATACCCTAATTTTCAAACTATATGACACTACTATTTTCCATCATTTTGAATCCTGGAGCCTATAGTCCAGTGCGGCTTATTTGTTGATTTATTTGGGTTAATTAGTCAACATTTATTTGACAGTGGCGTCATAAGACCATCATAATTATGACATGACACTATCATTTGACTTACTGAATGCCTATGATAGATGTCATGAGGTGTCATCCGGCAAATTATGTCACTCACTCCATCTTTTATATCCATTCAAAAGTGAGATAATTTGCCGGATGACACTAAATGACATTTGTTATAAGCATTAATTAATGCTCATGACAGTGTCATGTCTTAATTATGATTGTCTTATGACAGTCTTATTGTGCCACTGTCAAATAAAGTCTTACCAAATACCATAACTAGCAATTAATGAAACCACTGGAACAGTAACTGAAGAAATAATTTGCACAGAACATGGATTTTGATTGTTATTTACATCTGTAGCGCTGCAACGCATGTTGGGAGGCATGTTGGACGACAACAGTGTTGACAGCAGATGGCAGCAGGAGTTTGACTGTCTCCCCCAAGGGATCAGTGTTGGCCATATGAAGCCTTTTGAAACAATGAAGCTCTGCAGCCAATTAGTTCAAAGCTTCATGGTGGTTCATTTGGTCTTATGACAGTCTTCTGAGGCCACTGTCAAATAAAGTGTTACCGGTTAATATATTTTGGTGTAAATATCCCATAATACAATGAGGACAGCTGCGGCTTATAGTCTAGTGCGGCTTACCTATGAACAAATGTCGTTTTTGTGTCAAATTTGGTGGGTGGTGGCTTATAGTCAGGTGTGCCTTATAGTCCGAAAATGAATATATGTTAATTTTCTCTGCAGTGCATCCTACAGAGAATGACACACCAAGTGACTATTCAGTTGGATGATGCCGCCTCAAGTTTAACTTCATTACAATATTAACGAATTAGAAGAATGTTTGTGTCATGTTTGCCCTCCTACATAAACCATATTAAAACTCAAAATATACCCCCGCCCACCCCATATTTTGCCATTTTCTAATATTTTTTAAAAAGCTCCAGGGAGCCACTAGGGCAGCGCTAAAGTGCCACGTGTTGCTGACCCCCGGTCTAGTGTCTCACCATAATAACGATTTTGTTACTTTTATACATAAAATAACAGTATTGCAACTTTTTTGCAATTCCAGTCCCTCCCACATTAAATGGAACGGAAGTCTCCTGCCGACAATCGCAGCAAATAACTTAGAATATGTGTTGTTCTGCCTTTTAGGGGCCTGGGGATTAAGTCAGAAGCTGCAGTAAGTAAGGTTGGGCTATTATCACTTTAATATCGTGTTAACATTTCCATGCACCTTTCATTTTGCATTTGTTTGTGACTGTCCCAATTCAAATAACTGAAAGTGCATTGACAGTTTCATTTCACTGAAGCAGCAGTTTGAGTTTAATTTGGGCTTTAAACAAGAAGCCATAAAGCAGTGGTTCTTAACCTTGCTAAAGGTACCGAACCCCACAAGTTTCACATGTGGATTCACCGAACCCTTCGGAATTAGATAATAAAGCTTTTTTTTAAATTTTAAATTTTTTTTTTAATATTCCACACCAACATATCTAAGCTAGCAAGCTAATAATTTGGCAAATTCCAGTTTAAGTTTGTTCTCATTTGACAGCATGTTTTATAAACAGGTCAAAATTTGAGACCATGCTGCCAATTGGTCTGGTGTATTCCCTCATACTAAGTGAGAATCAACCTTCCACTGAGCAAACCAGTTCCTCCTCCCATCGGATCGAGGACTAGCAGTTAAAAGAAATGGATTAAGCATGCAATTGGGAGCAAAACAGTACAAAACATGGTCTAAAAAGCCACTTTGGGCGGTCGTGGCAGAGTTGGTAGCCGGAGTTGTCCATGGACCGAATGGTCAGTGGTTCAATTCCCGGCTACGACTGCCCACTGTCGAAGTGCCCTTAGGCAAGGCACTGAACCCTAATTTGCCCCCAATCGGTTGGCAGCGCCTTGCATGGCAGCAGCACCATTTGTTGTGTGAATGTGTGCGTGAACGGGTAAATGTGTGCTAATGTAAAGCGCTTTGGGCATGGTAACCATTAGGGGTGCAACGGTTCAGTTAGCCCACGGTTCGGTTTGAACCTCGGTTTTAGGATCACGGTTTCGGTTTGCTTTTCGCATTTTTTTTTTTTTTTAAACTGCCTTTATTTTGCTTTTAAGAAAATGAAATAAACACTTGAAATGTAAACATGTTTGACTGTTAAAATGCCTCTTAGCTCTTTGGCTAGTTTAGTGACTGACTACTGAAATACACACACAGTAGTAACAAAGTTATTTGGCAAAGTAACTGGTGTTACCTTTCATGTTTGTTTGCCCCCCCCATAAAAAACAGTAACCTTTGCTATGTTTGAAGGTCATTTAATGTTCTGAATCAACCGTTAAAGTTGATAAAATTGCTCCCGTTTTTGCATTAGTTCCCTTCTGTCTACTTTTGACGTGTGAAAATTTTAAAACTGTTTCATCATTTAAAGATAGACTCAAGTCAAGATTTTGCCGATTTAGGAGTATTTTAAATAAAAGTTACTTCGGTTCACTAGGAAGGTTCACTACAACAGAGCCTTTCTGAGAAGTTTACTGCTCTAAAATGGCCGCTGTTTACTAACGCTACCGAGTCTGTCATTTCGCATGTTCTTCTATATGCATGAGTTATCTAGGCGTAGGTTGTAGGCTGTCGGCTACAGTTAGGACATATTGGAGCCACCTAGCCTAGCATCGCGTTTGCTACAGCGTCACAACAAACACTCTTCCCTCTCCGTGCCTCTGACTTTTCTCGCATCATTCAACCAATGTATTAACTAGAGGTGTGCGAAATTTCCGATTCTTAGATTATTCGCGATTCGGCCGTGCAAGATTCGAGAACAATTCACAAACATCCAAATTCCGATTATTGAAATATGTCAAGTAAAGCGAAAGTAAAACACACTCAGCGCGCCGCGCGGTCTTCGGAACGCAATGAGGAACGGAGCGAGAGTAGCTAAACATCATGCTTGTCATTACCCGGCCCCTCGGGTAATGCCAATGCTCAACTCACGGCTCTAGCTCAACTCATGCCGCGAGATAAAAAAACAATAACATACCTGACTGCTGCCGACAGCTGCTACAAAGTACGTCCACATACTGGCACGGTAGATATCATATTTATATAGGACTAGATGCAATGTACAGAAAGCTAGATGCGGGTGTTAGTAAACAGCCGCCATCTTAAAGCAGTAGACTTCCCTGCAAGGCCGTTGTAGCGAACCTTCCAAGCGAACCTAATTAACTTTTTATCTAAAATACTCCTAAATCGGTAAAATATTGACTTGAATCTTTAAAATAGTTTTAAAACTGTCATATGTCGAAAGTAGACAAAAGGGAAATTATAGAATAACGGGAGCAATTATAACAACTTTAACGGTTGATTCACAACATTAAATTAATTGAATCTAGTTTAAAGCTGCTGATACAGAATGGGGATTTGAGTATATGATTTATTGTTTTTAACTGTTAACTTGATACTGAAATAGTCGTTTATTTAAGCCTGCGAGGCTTTTTATTTATTATTATTATTATTTTTTTTACAGTTTTTGTAACTAATGTACAAAACATTAAAAGCAGCTAATAGCGGGGGATGGGGGTATCATCAATAATTGATTTATAATCTAATCGAATCGAATCGTTAGATGCCTAAAGATTCCCACCTCTAGTATTAACGGAGGAAAAAAAACGTAACGCACGAAAAACATACACATACACACACATACACATTTAAAAATCAGTGCTCACTTGTACAAATTACGCGCGTCAAGCGTTGCAAATAAATTAACGGAGCCCGCCATGTGTTTTCATTGGTGTCATCTCCAGGGTTGTCCTGCTCTGAGAAAGTGATATCTGTGGGTGATGCCGGCTGAGGTGCCGGAGTCATGTTATAAGTGTTGCCATTAGCATAGGGAACAAGCGCTGAGCAATGCTTGCAATTGTTTGTTTTTTTTTCAATATTTTCTCTTCCTCCTATTTTCTCTTCCACCGCATTGTAGTCCACGGGGAAACCGAAATGTTGCCACACCGCAGATTTGAAAGAAGCCAGTGCTTCCTCAAAATTCGGTCTCTCCACTCCTCCGCTCGCCATAGCTTTTTGTTTTCTTTCTTGTTTCACTTTCACTTCGCTCGTAAGCGAGAGAGGCCGTTACTCGGCTTCTATTACACAGGTGCTTGACAGCGATCGGACATTTACTTGCGGCGGGGCGGGAATTTCTCCACAGCTGTGCTTCACGTCGCACACAGAGCTCGACCAATTCATTCCACAAGCGTTCAGAATAAATTAATTGCAAAACCGAAAAGGCGTGGTTCATAAAGGCGTATTGAACCGTACGGTTCGGCTTTGAACCGCAAACCGTTGCACTCCTAGTAACCATGTAGATAAATGCGCTATATAAGTATTTACCATTTACTTTGCCTAGATTTAATCAGCGTATGAAAATAGGGCTGTGTGTTTCTTTACCTTCGCTAAACCCCTTAGACTTACTCCTGGGGTTCGAAAGTTAACCAGTTTTTTGTAACTCCAAAAAATTGTAAATTGGGGCACTTTTAAGTCAAGATACTACTGTTTACACGGAAAAATCCATTTAACAACTTCATAATGACCGTGTATGACATGTGTCTCTCAAAGGACAAAAAGAAAGGAAATGTCACTACAGTTCTCATAAATGCAGTTCCCTCGATACCAGTTACTCAAATCTGTACCATCTGCTATCCTAAAAAAAAGATACTTTTTAGTGTTGTGTAATACAGCATCTTATCTTTCTTTTTTGTATGTTTGATTGCTCTGAATAAGGTCAAAAAAGTAAGTGGTGACCCAAGATGTTCAGTACAGTACTAAACTGTAGGTTACATCTCGGATCGGGTTTAATAGTCCAAAGCACAAATGAGGGCCACTCCGCGTTTGATCCAGTGTCCTGGTGTGAGATCCGTAGGCAGCTCTACTGCAATCACATAGTTGGTAGAATGCCCAGTAGTAGACAGCGTCCCTGAAAAAGCACATGAACACATCAGTGTCCGCACAGTCCAGCGTACCAGAAAGGTGACAGCGGTGCGGTGTGGATGGAAAATACAGAGCTGTACTTTCTAGGTCATGAAACATGACACTGTCTGACGTCAGTCTATTTTTGGCTGAACCACACCACAAGGAGATAAAACCCAAGCTGTACTCACGCTTGTTTAACCCAAATTGAATACACAAAGAAGAACATGTTAATACTTTATACTAACCAGCTCGTGTGAGGGTCTTGTAAATGGGGCAGATGTAGATCCCAGAGGTCGGAGGTTTGCGGTTTTGTGTTGGGATGAACCAGATGGCTGCCATTTCTGTATAGAGCTCCTTCGGTCTGGACTCTATTAGCTGAGCGGTGTTATTATCCCAGCGAGCACCCTCGATGAATAACCCATTGATATAGCAGCCTGTGTCTGGCTTTTCATGTATGTCGCACACGGCTTTTAACACAACCTGAGGATAAACAGGGCCATGGCTAGACAGGATTTGTATACAGTCCAGTAAACGAACAAACAGCTAATGTCAAACCTGAAAGTCAAATCCAATGGTGTCGATGGAGATGCCAAAGCGACGGGCATAATTCTGCAGGGTGCCGGTGAGAAAAGCTTGAGGGAAGTAGAAGCCGCTAATCCAAAAGACAGGTGGAATACCATTGGAGATCCATTCTTGCAGGAAATGGATCCTCTGCAGCAGGTCAGATACCCAGGAGGCCAGAGGCTTCAGTGAGGGATAAGCCTATATGGGAAGAGAAGGTCATCAACATTCCCTGGTGGTCTAGTGGCTAGGATTCGGCGCTCTCACCGCCGCGGCCCGGGTTCGATTCCCGGTCAGGGAAATGTACCATTTTAAGATTTATGGGCTGGCTACAAGGCGAAAATGAATCTGGCTTAACATCAAACTGTAGATGTCAACTCGCACTGCTTCTTTCATAAATTAAATGCTGAGGGATTTGTAAAAATCTGTATCCACTGGCGTAACATAAACCTGTCGATGTCAACTAGCACTGCTTCTTTTATAGGTTAAATGCTAACATCATAGAAAACGGATTTATAAAAATTTGTATCCACCTATTTTTTTTTTCTTTGTGCTTTTCTTTTATAATATAATTCACAATTCAAATTATAAAAACAGCATTTAAAGATTTAAAATCCTAAAAAATATGTGATGTTTGGTTTTTGTGAGCTCGTATTTTATTGGCAATAAAATGAAAATGTTTGACACCTGAATTGACATTACAGTGACCCCTCGTCTTTCGAAGTTAATGGGGACCAGAACCGGCCGCGACAAGTGGAAAAACTGAGTAGCGCACCTCCCATTAAAAAAAATGTTTTTAAAAAATTTCCGCGATAAGTGAAAAATAGCGAAGTAGCGCACTCCCAATTAAAAAAAAAAAAAAAAAAAAAAAAAAAAAAGTGTGTTGGAAAGAGATACATATAAGACATGTTTTCACCCAAAGCATGATTTAAAAAACACTTTTATGTAATGGGTTTTCCCATTGGCAGTGTATCAAATACTTGTTCTCCCCACTGTACATATAGATTTTAATAAATGTTTTTTAAGCACTTCAAATGTAATAATTAGGATAAGTTTCAAACGTGTTATTGTCCCACTGAATTATTTTTAAACAAGAATAAAGTAGTAAAATGCTTGGCTTTACTAAATGCTTCATAGTGAGTCCACTCAAATCCGCTCAAGCTGGTCATTTACACACAATGAGTTGCCACAGCAACTGTTTAACAAGTTAAACGATGAGTGGCACATGCAACGCTTTTGAAGTCCGTGACTCTGGCAAGATCAAAAATCTGTCAACATTGTTAACTTTAATAAGCAACTCCAGTGATGTGCCTGACGAACAAAGAGCAGGGAGAGGGAGGGAGGGAGCGAGAGCGAGACTATGCGATCAGCTCGGGACAGCTCATCTGTATTATTATTATTTTTTTTTTTTTTTAAATTGAAGAAAAATCCGCGATGGACTGAGGGTGCAAAGTTTGAAGTGCGAAGTAGCGAAGGATCACTGTATATCTTACTTTAAGCATATTTGTGCATGAACATTTTTGCTACAGTAGACTACGGGCCTGTTCAAGCTCACCAGTGATTGGACATTGTGATTTCCAAGGAATATTGTACAGCTGATCATTTGAAAATAAAGACTGGCAAGGATTCATTGTAATAAAACGTCAAATCTTCAAACTTGATCAGTGTCTTCACATAGATTATCATTAATTATTAATTCAAACTTCAAAAAAGGTCATTTGACTAATGAATGAATTAATCTCAAATGTGAATATCAAACCGGTAGCCCTTCGCGAACAACAAACAAAAACCAAAAAAAGCAGAATTTTACTCTTATAAAAGATAACCGCCGGGAAAACCGTAAAAACACGTAAAAACGTTATAGTGCTTCAGTAACAGTAAATTTTACGTTAGATATTTTGGGATTAAAAAAAAAAATGAAAATCATGGTAATAAAACAATAACACTACTTTTCATTCTGCAAATATGGATTCTTAATGGGAGTGACATTATGTTGCATCATACCTCATTGTCATTCTCCATTCTGGATTTGGAGCCACGTTGCAACCTTGGCAGTCAAACGTGCTAACTACTGAGCTACAGCTACAGTGGAAGAAGCGTTGTGCATGTAGAGCAGTGGTTCTTAACCTGGGGTCGATCGAAACCCAGGGGTTCTGTGATTAAATCTAAGGGGTTTGGTGAAGATAAAGAAACGCAGAGCCCTATTTTCGTACGCTGAGTAAATCTAAGCAAAGTGGCTTTTTAGACCAGGTTTTGGACTGGTTTGCTCCCAGTTTATAGGGTTAATCTGATGGGAGGAGGAACTAGTTTGCTAGGTTGACTTGCACTTGGTATGAGGGAATACAACAGACCAATGGGCATCGTAGTCTCAAATTTTGACATGTTTTTAAAAACATGTTGTCAAAATGAGAAGAATTTTGAACGGGAATTTGCTAAATTAGCTTGCTAGCTTAGATACAGAAAAAATGCTTTATTTTGTAATTCCGAAGTGTTCGGTGAATCCAAATGTGAAACTTGAGGGGTTCGGTACCTTTAGCAAGGTTAAGAACCACTGATGTAGAGGTTTAATAGAAACATGACTCCCTGGATGCTTAAAAGAGTGCATGTGAAGCTAGAGTGTGCGATTGGCTCAGTAATCAGCACACCTGACTGCCAGAATGACAACATGAGTTCAAACTCCAGTTGGAGAAGTGAAAGGGAGCACTGTGACATCACCACCATCGAAATGGTTACGCAAAAGTCAAAAAGATGTCCCATTTGACATGTTGCAGTGAACACATGAAGAAATACACAGAAATACACGGAAAGAGGAAATGAGAGCAACCTGATGAATCATTTCCTGTACACTGCCAAGATGCCATTCAGCAAGGCACCAAACCAAGCTGCATGTAGTGTAACTTGAAGTTTTTGTTTGGAGACAATCAAGGTTTTGTGATTCATTTTTTGTTGTGGGAATTACTTGCGTTGTTTCAAAATTTACCATAAAGTTTGACATCCATTCTTGTAACGACTATAAGCAACAAACTTCAGTGTACTATGTGTGGCCCTTCTCCTCCTTTTCTTGCAAAATGGATTCCCCCAAAACAACACATATTTCATCACCAGTCTATCAAACAAGTTATGCAACAATCACAATGTGACCTCCGTAGCTCATATCGATGTTTGTGTGTTCGTATGTGTGCCTTGCCTTGGCCTTCCACATATCTGGCACACCATTGTTAAACAGGCTATTAGCCATTAGCTCCAATTCTGATGACATCACCACTAAACCTTTCAGAGCCTTCACAATATCAATGAGAGACTGTGCGATGACCTCCAGCAAACTGTTGTATCTGAAAGAGAGATAAAGCACAAGGACTGTTCATATCTGTCTATGACAAGGCTTTAACAGACTAGTGGAGTTATTGCTGTGCAGGTTATTACTTGAAAAATACTGTATTTTAAGAGCGAAAAGTTAAGTTCAGGAAAATAATTTCGATTTCAAAGGGGGTCCTCACAATACATGAATATAAAACTAGGGCTGCAGCTATCGAATATTTTAATAATCGAGTAATCGACTGAAAATTCTATCGATTATTCGAGTTATTGTATAAAACATATATTCTTAGGTGAAGAGCAATTATAAATATACATGAGAAAACAAGGCATTTCATCTCATATTGAACCATTTTCAGTCAATCAATGTCTATTTTCGATGTAAATTGTTGAAAACAGCCAACAATTGCATCTCAAATGTAAATAGAATAAAAAAAAAAAAAAAAAAAAGACATTCACTGCTTTCACTCAAAAAACTTGGATTTTATTAAAAAAAAAAAAAAAAAAAAAAAAAAATATATATATATATATATATATATATATATATATATATATATATTTCTTACCTAAAAATACCATTACGCTTGATAACACACATCACTTAAAAAGTTAGGTATTTTTCCCACGTGTTTCAATTGAATTTCCATTTGTGTCCAGCTATTTTTAAGTTCTAGTTAAGTTTTAAGTTAGTCTAAACTGTAAGTCCTGGTAGGATTTTGAGTTTTGCAGTGTTCAAAATAAATGTATGATACCTGCTGTATTGGAGCACATTAGGGACAAGTGCTACTTGGTGTTTTATCCAGCAATGACTACTGAGCTAAAATTGACAGTTAACATTATTAAGTTTTTATTTTACACCCTCATCACTCTACAGCGCTATGTTTTCACAGAGTAAATAAAGCCTGTATGTAAGACACGTTAGCCACGCATCGACAGTGGTCATAATTAATAGAAACCTAGCCCTTTGCAGGGCTAACGTTACGTGAGCGAGTGACAGTAACGTTAATCTTATTTATTAGTGCTTAGAGGTCTACTGCTTTAAGATGGCGGCTGTTTACTAACGCCGCTGACTCTGTCACTTCGTATCTAGTTCAACATACATGTGATCTCTATGAGACGCATCAGACCCTACCTGCTACCACCGTAGCATCATGCGGGCTAGTTTTTAGTAACGTCGGCATCGTTTGTAGTGGCTGTTGGCTGCAGTAAGTTTTTGTTGTTGTTTTTTTCTTAAATTGCTTCTTCCTCTATGCACGTGACATCAGCGCGTTGTCATTAAAAGTATGGCATTGAAAGTAGTCCGGGCAAAACGTGATGCTTAGAGCTGTCGAAATGAAACGATTACTCGAGATGAATAAAATTACTCGGATCAGTTTTTAAACTCGAGTTACTCGAGTTGCTCGAGTATTCGTTTCAGCTCTATATAAAACTATTAATTTAATACTAGTACCATATTTTCCACACAATAAGGCGCACCTAAAAGCTTCCAATTTTCTCAAAAGCCAACAGTGCGCCTTATAATCCGATGTGCTTTATATATGGATTAAAATTGGTTAATCATGACATGACATTCTCTTCAGTGCAGCTCCATCTAGTGGATGCATAACGCACTCCAACTATGACTACTACTACTACTACAAGAACTGCGCCTTATAATGCGGTGCGCCTCATTAACTGAAGCGCCGCCTTTACTCAGATGTGCCTTATATTGTGGAAAATATGGTACTTAATATGGCGCAATCGTCAGACAACTCGTCTCTTTTAAACGATTCAGACATTAAATCAGATGAAAATGTTTTCGTTTTCACGAAAGATGGTTCTTCCCGATAATATTATGAGCCAGAGGCAGATGACACTATCACTGACTTTGATGAGAGAAAAGTTGAAGAAATAACCATCAACATTCAGGAACATGTTGTTTTCGTCAACGATGATTAAATATTTCGTTGACGAACAATTTTTTCATGACAATGACGTGCTAAAACCGTACCTTGGGAAACTAAAACAGAATGAAACGAATGCGAGTCTTTGTCTGACGAGAACGAGATGAAAATTCACTACAGTTTCTGTCGTATGTTCACAATGTGTGACATTTTCTTATCATACGTGTAGTTAGCATGCATCGTAGCAGTGTTTGGTCCTGTCACTCATGTGACATGTTGCGCCCCCCCGCCCCACATACACACTTGCTCACCGGTGTCTCTCCAGGCTCCAGACTGGCCTTTTGTAAAACATTTCAGGTGCTGCTCGGTCAGTTTTTTTTTTACTTATCTTGGCTGAATATGCCATGTTGCTTTAGCCTTTAAAGGTCTGTGCTGAGTGATCATCACACACTAAATGTAACTTTTAGCATTAGCATTGTGTTCGCGTTAGCATTACAGTTTAACGTGGTCAGTGTCGTCTTAAACTCTTGGAAAACTTTTTACTTAGAGTTCGTGGCGTCTCGCGGAGTTTTTAATAATGGAAATAATGTACTGTCTTCCTGCTGAATGTGTATTATCATCACGAAGATGGTTATGTCCTTGTAGACTCTACAATTACATGCTCGTCTGTCAATGTTCATTCAAAATTGTTGGAAACTTTACAGTGAGGAGCAGAAATATTTGCACCCCTTGTGATTTTGCCTTTTCACCCTCTTAAAAAATAGGTAGAGGTCTGAAATATCAATGCATGATGCATTTTCACTTATAGAGACATAATTTTTTTTTTTAAATCCGGAACTCACATTGTATGATTTTTCAATAATTTATATGTAATTTACTGGAGTTTAAAAGTATTTGTACCCCTGAGAAAATCAGTGCTAATATTTAGTCCAGAAGCCTTTGTTTGCAATTACAGAGGTCAGACGCTTTATTTAGTTCTTCACCAGGTTTTCACATATGGAAACAAGGATTTTGGCCCATTCTTCCACACAAATCTGTCAGGTTTCGGGGCTGTTGTTGAGAAACACGAAGTTTCAGCTCCATCCAAAGATTTTCTATTCGATTGAGCACTGGGGACTGGCTAAGCCACTCCAGAACCCTTGATATGCTTATTACGCAGCCACTGCTTGGTCAGCTTGGCTGTGTGCTTCAGATCATTGTCATGTTGGAAGATCCAGCCACGACTTTATCTTCAAGTATCTGACTGAAGGAAGGAGGTTGTGGCTCAAAATCTTACGATACATTTCACCATTCATCCTCTGCTTTATACAGTACAGTCATCCTGTCTCCTTTGCCAAAAAGCAGCCCCAAAGCATGATGTTTCCACCCCATACATCACAGTGGGGATGGTGTTCTTGTGATTGTACTCTTCCTTCTTTTTCCTCCGCACACGACGAGTAAAGTTTGCCCCAAAAAGTTCTATTTTGGTCTCATCTGACCACATGACTTTCTCCCATGACCCCTCTGCATCATTCAGATGGTCCCTGGCAAACTTCGGATGGGCCTTCCCATGTACTGGCTTCAATAGGGGAACCTCCTGAACAATGTATGATTTTAAACCATTGCACCGTAGTGTTCTACTGATAGTAGCCTTTGAAACTGTGAATCCAGCGAGGTAGATTATCAGTCATGTTTAGCCTTTTACATTTTCTAGCAATTGCTGCAACTGTTGATTTATTCTCACCAAGCTCCTTTCAAATTGTCCCATAGTCTTTTCCAGCTTTGTGGGGCTCGACAATTTTTTCTCTGGTGTCTTTCTAAAGCTTTGTGGTCTTCCCCATGGTAGCAGTTGGATTATGACTGACTGTGGGGTGCACAGGTGACAATAAAGAGCTCAAATGGGTGGTGGGTGGGTGGTTACTTATGGGCTAAAGGTGGCCCTTTTTTTTTTAAGGTAGACTGAAAACTCTTTGAGTGTCATAATTATTGCTGATTTTCAGGGGTGCAAATACTTATGAACCCCAGTAAATTAAAAATAAATTATTGAAAAATCATACAATGTGATTCCCGGATTTTTTTTTTTTTTTTGATTATGTCCCAACAAGTGGAAATGCATCTATGATTGAAATTTCAAATCTCTACCTATTTTCTAAGTGGGTGAACTTGCAAAATCACAAGGGATGCAAATACTTCTGCTCCTTACTGTATATATTTATTCATGGACTAAAACTTTTAAAGTTTACAGAGGAAAACATTTTGAGTAATTGTTGACTAAAACTACAGTAGACGAAATTTTTCTGGGTTTTCGTTGACTAAAACTAGACGAAGACAAACAGAGTTTGAAACGACTAAAATATGACTAAGACTAATAAGTATTTTTGTCCAAAAGACAAAGACGAAAATTAAAAGGGCTGCCAAAACCAACACTGTTCTGGAAAACTGTTTAGTATCTCCTAAAAACTCTTAATATTCAAGATATGGTTATCAATAAGAAAAATGCTTTGTTCGCCTGCGTTCCTCCTCGTCTAGCTACACCACATCCACCGGTTCAGGTTCACGAAAATTGCTCCACGTCAACTGCACAAATATCACCCATTCTCATCTGAGTGCATCCTTTATTAGAAAAAAACAATACATTGATATCTCTAAATCCACCGACGACGCAATAGTTCGGCATTTTGTGGCGGACAGTTTCTACATTGATGCCTATGGTAAATTGCAGACTTTCAACTGTCGTCTCCCCTAGTTGACGTCATCTCCAAAATTTACCGAAAGTACCCGATCGGGCCATTTGAATTTTCATTTATCGCTGACGACCCGTGAGACTGATTAAAAAAAAAGTCTATCTAAAACTATCCTGCTGTATTATTTCAAAACAGGTTTAGATTATGGAAGATTTTATTGAATATTTTTCATATCTGGGTGTTAGTTTTGCTGTGAAATTTCCCCTTTAAGATCCTAAAGAGACAGTGGATACATATGTATACTGTACAGATGAAGCAAAGCAATGGTGATGTTACCTGATGACCTCCTGGATGAGCACTGTGTTCATGGATTCTTCATAGAGAACAGGGTACTTTTCCATCACCTCCTGAGTATCAAAAGGCTTTGGAATTTTTACTACAATGCCTGCGACTATCTCCTCCACTATCTGTAGTAAAAGGAAGAGGCTGGTCAACAATTACATGTCTTTTCCATTGAATAAAAGGCAGTAAACCCCACTGGGAGTTGACAGTGGCTGTTGTAACAGCAGTGATGCAGGTGACAGGAATGAATACCTCCTCCAGGGTCTTGCCTCCTGCAGATGCGGTTCGAGGCTGGAGGCGCAGCACAGCACCCAGCAGAGCGAATGTCTCATTCTGGGCAAAGCTTATGTTAGCGTTGTCATGAAGGCCAAAGATCTCAGGTGTATCATTGATGGGCAGACTTTGCACGTATGCCAAGTAACCCTAATGTCAGAAAGGACAGACAGGCATTAATTTGAATTGTAAGTTCCAAGTAGAGATTTAAAAAATAAACTAGAACACAGCTTTGGAAATGTAGACTAATATCTTGCACATTGACAGACACCGCAAACCTGGGGTAGCCAACTCCGGTCCTCGAGGGCTCAATCCAGCTTGTTTTCCATGTCTCCCTCATTTAAAACACCTGAATCAAATGATCAGCTCGTCAGTAAGCTCTGCAGGAGCCTGATAACGATCCTGATTATTTGAGTCAGGTGTGTTGGAGGAGGGAGACATGGAAAACAAGCTGGATAGGGGCCCTCGAGGACCGATGTTGGCTACCCCTGCAGCAAACCCAACTAACCTTGATATCCAGACTTGTCTCAACCTGCCGGTAAACTCCAGATTCAGAGTAAATATGGTCCTCTTGAAGAACAGCAGGACAATAGAAATCTTCCAGCACACTGAGGAGACAGCGTCTGTCCCACTCATCTGTCACACGGCCCCCATAATTGATCTCCCCTGCAGTGTATTTCAGCACCTGGACACAAGAAGCGCCAATGAAAGAAACTGTGAACATGTGTGAATAAGTTTAAGTAAAATGTTCTTGTTCAATTTATTCAAATCCAAATACATTTAATACAATCTATTGGCGCCAAATACAACTCCCTTTGGAACGCACATTTTGTACAGTACATAGTAGACATGTGCCGATTACCGATTTCAAGGTGTACCGTGGTATGAAAACGTCAAGGTTTCACAACCGCAATAAATTTCTGTCATACCGACTCTAATGTATTAGCTATTTTTTTATGTTCCAAAAATGCATGGAGAAATCCCTTGCTTGCAGCTGTAAAGCTCAACCACCGACTATCGATTGTTGCTCAGTATCAGTGAGTCAGCTGTGCTACACAATGGCTGGAAGAGGTAAAACTCCGGAAATTTTTCCCCCCATCGAAGAAAATGAAATCACTGGTATGGGAATACTTCGGCTATAGAAAAGTTGCAGACGGCCGCGGCTTAGAGAAGGAGGGCCAACCGACATGTAAAACATGTTTGTGGAGGGTGGATGCCGAGGAGGCAATACCTCCAATATGATTTCACATCTACACAAAATTAAAGGTTAGTAAACACTGTCATGACTGTTTCCGTCCCACCAGCTACGAGAGTTAACTAGAGCTGTCCCGACTAGTCGACATAGTCGACGTCATCGATAACGTAAATCCGTCGACGAGCACAACATCCCATCGACGATTAATGAAGGGTTAAAAAAATATATGCGTGGAAAGTTCAGAATGTCGGGCGTTCTGTATGCAAGTGGGGAAAGCGGCACAAAGCCAAAAAAAGCGCACCAGAGTGTCCAAAACATTGACTTATTTCAAAGAAACAAAGGAGGGTACACTCTTGTGTCCTGTCTCTTCAATGCCAAGCTTGGCTGGACGTCGGCCGTGAATAAACACCTCAAGCGCCGTCACCCAGTTTGTAAGTCCATTTAACTAACTAACAACAGGTTTTATTGATGTTGCTAAGCCTGTTGCAATATGCATTTATCACACGGCAAATAAAAATGAGGGCGGTAATTTTCATGGCTGCCTTTTATCGCTGCGCGCGTGCGTGCATACATTGGTGCGTGCGTGCTGATGGCATATGAGACTCCAGTTCCTTTCTCTTATCAACACGCTGTAGAATTAAAGTTCAGACATAAAAAATAAGAAAACACATCTATATTAAACACTAACTTTAGCACTGCTACACTGAGGTGAATGGGGGAAAACCTACTTTAGCCTGCTATAAAACATTGGCAGTCGTCTCGTGAAAGCAAACTTGCGGTTAAAAGGTGACACGTCAAACATGAAAAATCGCTGATTAACAGCATTTGCAAATGAAAAAAAAAATGACCAAAAAAATCTATTACTGACACTACATGCAATGACAAAACATGCTTTTTTTGCGGAGTGTAAAGCTGAAGTTAGCGGTTTAGCGAACGTACTTCCGGTGAACATTTCAAAATAAAAGAATGTCATGTTTGTCATATAAAATAGCGATTTTTGGAGTTAATCCCACAAACTTCAGAATTCAGATTCTACACTAAGAATACCTTTAAAATGACACCCTTCATGAAAAATCTGATTGGCAATGAATAATTATTATAATTATTATAAAACTATTATATACAGTATAGTACTATACTATAATATTAATGCAAGGCGTTTTTTTAAGAATTGTTTTGAATCATGTTGGAAAGGCGAAGTCAGTGTTCTGAATCTCTTTACATTCCATTCTTTTGCACTAGTTAATTCTATCAGCATTTGAACTCATTGTTTATTTGTGATTTATTATTGTTATTTACGTGTTTATTTGTACGTTAATAAATAATTTAAGTGTTCCAATATATTTTTGTGAATTGATAAGCGTCAACAAAAATTTAATTGCTAAATTAGCAAAAAAAAATATTTAAAAAAAAATAAAAAATTATTAGATTAGTCGACTAATCGTAAAAATACTCGGCTGACTAATCGGGAGAAAATTAGTCGTTTGGGACAGCCCTAGAGTTAACTCCAGAGTGTTTAGTGTCTCTAGCGATGGTAATACATGTGTTTTTTTTCACTCTGGCAACTGTGTGTTAAGAAAGAGGGTGTGTGTGTGTGTGTGTATAATGTAAACATGATACGAGTCATACACACATGCTTTTTATGGAAAATAATTGAATTATTTTTGTTCTGATGATAATGTTATGATCCAATTTGCTCATATGTTTTAAAAAATAAAAATCCTGTTTAATGGGATTTTTTTTTTTTCTTTAAAACCCAGATATCTCAAAGTAACACATTTTAGAGCTTTAATTGCAAGACCGTGATACCGTGAAACCTTGATTTTTTTTAGCTTAAGGTTATCAAACCGTCAGAATATCATACCGGCACATGCCTAGTACATAGAAAAAACTGCAGATGGGAAATTGTTAAAAAATAAATAAATAAATGAAGAGGGAAACTAATGACGATAAAAAATCTCTGTCACAAGAAAACAAGACAAATGTCACCTTGTAAGGAACGTTAGTGTACTCGTCCAGAAACATTTTGAGTTGGCTGATGCAAATGTTCAGATCACCATCGGTGAACTCGTAGGGAATATTGAAGCCCAGTGGGCCAAACTTCCTTCGCTCGAGAGCGATTCCATGGAACAAGCATAGAGACAAGAGCAACGACTTCAAGTGTGATACCTGGAGAAAGCAAAACAGACACTAAGTGTTTTTTAATCAAAATTAATAGTCTTATTCTTGAGGGAGGACTCAAAAAGCACCTTGTTGGAGGTATTAATAAAATCGTTTGTTAGCTTCAGGTAGTTTTTCTGTAGGTTAGCTTTGATGCCTTTGGGAAGCTCAATGGTCATCTTTGTCCCATTTTGAAGAATGGACACAGGGAACTTGTTGCTGGGAAGACTTGTTAGCCACAAACGAAAATCTTTGTGCACCTGTGACACAGCCAAATAAATTATCCTAAGAGACCAATTCAATCGGAAAAAAAAATCATCAGGAAGATACCTTTAGGTCAATGTTCTCAATAAGGCTCTCTAATGATGGCATCCAGCTGGGTGCCAAGTGACAATTCTGAAAGAAGACCCATTGACCTCTTTCCATGGCAGTTCGCATCAGGGCTTCAGCCAATGGACCCTGCATCCCGCAGAGAGCAGAGGAAGGCATTGCCATTTCACATTGTGTTCAAATTGAAGTGATAATGTGTTTGTTGCATGCAAGAAAGGTTTCAACCTGGCCTTGACCCAGAGAAATGGCTGTCATTTTCTTGGAGAAATGCATGGCATCAGCAAACTTGTAAAGGTCAGAAGCTGGGTCAGTACCCTGAGACAAAACAAATATGAGAGGAGAGGAGGGGGAGGACTCTTTGAAGACCACCGCTAAGTCCGATGTCTGGAAAAGAGATGTGGAAAAGTACTGTCACATAACAAAACACATCACTGTAGTCAAAGTACTGTGCTGTTTAAACATGACTTCTTTTTTTAAATGGATAATTATTTGCACTTGAAGGTTTCTAATAGTTATCGATTTTTTATTGTAATTTTGAATTTTTGTTGGGTTTGTTTTTTGTTTTGAAATTCTGTTAGGTTTTGTTTGTGTGAGATATGTAATTTTTCCAAAGCCTTTCGTTTTAATATTTTTTAAATTAGTTTTAGTCAGCCCTTGCATTTCTGCAGATATTTAAGTATATCTTTTCATGGGACAACACTGACAAAATGACACTTTGACACAATGAAAAGTAGTCTGTGTGCAGCTTGTATGATAGAGTTAATTTTTTTTTTTTAAATTTATTTCCCCTCAAAATATAGCCATTAATATCTAAACTCCTGGCAACAAAAGTGAGTACACCCCTTAGAAACTACGTACATCCCTAAATGTCCAAATGAGTACTGCTTGTCATTTTCCCTCCAAAATGTCATGTGACTCGTTACAGGAGTGCTGACAGCATTGCTGCAGAGATTGAAGAGGTGGCGGGTCAGCCTGTTAGTGCTCAGACCATACGCCGCACATCAAATTGGTGTGCATGGCTGTCACCCCAGGAGGAAGCCTGTTCTGAAGACGGTACACAAGAAAGCCCTCCCGTCTCATCAGACCATAGGACATGGTTCCAGTAATCCATGTGCTTTGTTGACATGTCTTCAGCAAACTGTTTGTGTCCCTTAACTAAGAAATTATAAATGCTTAAGTAAACCCCCCCACCTTTATTAACCATTACTGAATGCGTTTTCGACCCTTATTGTAAAGTGTAGCACATGTGTCACTTAACTAAGAAATTATAAATGCTTAAGTTAACAAACCCTAACCCTAAACCTACAATGCCTTGCAAAAGTATTCGGCCCCCTTGAACCTTGCAACCTTTCACCACATTTCAGGCTTCAAACATAAAGATATAAAATTTTTATTTTTTGTCAAGAATCAACAACAAGTGGGACACAATCGTGAAGTGGAACAAAATTTATTGGATAATTTAAACTTTTTTAACAAATAAAAAACTGAAAAGTGGGACGTGCAATAATATTCAGCCCCCTTGCGTTAATACTTTGTAGCGCCACCTTTTGCTCCAATTACAGCTGCAAGTCGCTTGGGGTATGTTTCTATCAGTTTTGCACATCGAGAGACTGACATTCTTGCCCATTCTTCCTTGCAAAACAGCTCGAGCTCAGTGAGGTTGGATGGAGAGTGTTTGTGAACAGCAGTCTTCAGCTCTTTCTGCAGATTCTTGATTGGATTCAGGTCTGGACTTTGACTTGGCCATTCTAACACCTCGATACGTTTATTTTTGAACCATTCTATTGTAGATTTGGCTTTATGTTTTGGATCATTGTCCTGTTGGAAGATAACTCTCCGTCCCAGTCTCAGGTCTTGTGCAGATACCAACAGGTTTTCTTCCAGAATGTTCCTGTATTCGGCTGCATCCATCTTCCCGTCAATTTTAACCATCTTCCCTGTCCCTGCTGAAGAAAAGCAGGCCCAAACCATGATGCTGCCACCACCATGTTTGACAGTGGGGATGGTGTGTTCAGGGTGATGAGCTGTGTTGCTTTTACGCCAAACATATCGTTTTGCATTGTGGCCAAAAAGTTCCAATTTTGGTTTCATCTGACCAGAGCACCTTCTTCCACATGTTTGGTGTGTCTCCCAGGTGGCTTGTGGCAAACTTTAAACGAGACTTTATATGGATATCTTTGAGAAATGGCTTTCTTCTTGCCATTCTTCCATAAAGGCCAGATATGTGCAGTGTACGACTGATTGTTGTCCTATGGACAGACTCTCCCACCTCAGCTGTAGATCTCTGCAGTTCATCCAGAGTGATCATGGGCCTCTTGGCTGCATCTCTGATCAGTTTTCTCCTTGTTTGAGAAGAAAGTTTGGAAGGACGGCCGGGTCTTGGTAGATTTGCAGTGGTCTGATGCTCCTTCCATTTCAATATGATGGCTTGCACAGTGCTCCTTGAGATGTTTAAAGCTTGGGAAATCTTTTTGTATCCAAATCCGGCTTTAAACTTCTCAACAACAGTATCTCGGACCTGCCTGGTGTGTTCCTTGGTTTTCATAATGCTCTCTGCACTTTAAACAGAACCCTGAGACTATCACAGAACAGGTGCATTTATACAGAGACTTGATTACACACATTTGGATTCTATTTATCATCATCGGTCATTTAGGACAACATTGGATCATTCAGAGATCCTCACTGAACTTCTGGAGTGAGTTTGCTGCACTGAAAGTAAAGGGGCCGAATAATATTGCACGCCCCACTTTTCAGTTTTTTATTTGTTAAAAAAGTTTAAATTATCCAATAAATGTTGTTCCACTTCACGATTGTGTCCCACTTGTTGTTGACTCTTGACAAAAAAATTAAATTTCATATCTTTATGTTTGAAGCCTGAAATGTGGTGAAAGGTTGCAAGATTCAAGGGGGCCGAATACTTTTGCAAGGCACTGTATATAGGCCTATATGTATTTTTAATTTTAACAAACTTTTAGTTACTGTCTAGTTACGCATTAACTAATGTTATTTAATATATTACTAAATGTTAAATAAGGGATTATATGAATTATTGTAATGTCACTTAAACATTAGTTATTGTCTTAAAATGCATTTATTAATGCATTAACTTAAAGGATTAACTCATGTTAATTGATATATTAATAAATGTTAGATAAGTGATTAAATGAATTATTGTCATGTTACTTAAACATGAGTTATTGTCAGTGTTGTCAGTAACGCGTTAGTAACGTGTTACTGTAATCTGATTACTTTTTTCAGTAACGAGTAATCTAACGCGTTCACTTTTCTACACCAGTAATCTGATTAAAGTTAGTTTCCTTAGTTTCTCTGCGTTACTATTTTTTCATTGCCTCATAACGTATGTCGAATGAAGAATATTGTAGTCATGTACGAAGAGCATTTTGAATAGAAAATGCTAAAATAAAAGGTTCCCGGTTTGTGTTTCCATGACAACCTCTTAGCTATTTCCTGTTTTGGTCTTGCGTCACGTGTTGTGGGACTGAGGCGGGTGGACATTCGCGCCGAGTATTGAGACGTTGCGAGGGAATGTTGATCTGTGGATATCCATGAATGAAGGTGAGTATTTTTCCTTCATTCTGGAGGGTATCAGCAAAAGGTTGGACCCCTACATGCGCGGCCATTTCGTAGCTTTGCCGTAGCAACGACGGGCAAGTTGGCAAGCTTTATTTACATCATATGCGTGTTGCACATTCATGCTGTGAGGTGATGTGTTTGTTTAGCATCTGTGGGATGTGTTGTAAGTCCAACTGAGTGTAAAGTGCTTAGTAGCCGCCACGTTTTGTGGCCAATTGACCGCGTGTGTGTTGAGAGGAGTACTTGAGAGGAGCACGCGCATTCGCGCCCGCCACCATCTTTGTGTTTATTGCACTGTACAATCCACTTGTGTGTTGTTGATTATTGTGCCGTCAGTTTGCATTGTTTTACATTGGCACTGATATGCTGTTAACCATAACCCAAAATTCAGAAGTTTTGACATAAGGCTTAATCTTAGAGTAAGCAGGGCTTAATTGGTCGGTAGAGTTGATTTCAACAAATTCCAAGCAGTTTGTCAGATATTTGTTAGTTTCAGGGCTCCAGAGTGGCTAAGCTCGCGCGAAATTCTGATATTCCCCTTTGAATTCAATCATCGGAAAGTCAATTACATGTGATGACATTTTTCTGTTGTCATTCTTATGTTGAGGCATCAAAGGGAGAAAAATGGGTAAAAAGTAACTGATAGATTACTTTTAAAGTTACTTAGTTACTTTGATAATGAAGTAATCAGTAAAATAACTACGGTAGATTTCTTTTTTTAGGCGTAATCAGTAATCAGTAATTAAATTACTTTTTCAAGTAATCTGTGACAACACTGGTTATTGTCTAAAAATGCATTAACTAATGTTATTTAAGGGACCCTTATTGTAAAATGTTACCAAACATTCAAGTCATTAAATTTCTTTTTTTTTGGGGGGGTCATTTTGTTCTAGTTATTTCAATCAATTTTGTTAACAATAATAAAGGTTACTTGAAGTCACAAGGGACAAAAAGAAGAATATTACCTGAGGTTCTATGAAGCGCTGCCCCAGCTTAACAGAGACAAAGTCCTGTATGCCCTGAACAAGACAGTCAGCCCTCAGACAGCGCAGGACTAACAGCTTTTGAAAGCGGTCCAGGTTTGTCTCCCACTCTCCGGGAAGAGCCTCTCTAAATGCAAAAAAATAAAAAAATAAATTGTTACACATTTACACCTTCTCCAAGTTCAACATGAGTGACATTGCATCATTGTCCTCTGTGCATGTTTGCCTGTGAGGAATGTTGCTGTCAAAAATGTTCTTGAAACCCGGCAAGTGTTGGTCAAAAGTCGATGCGAGGTCTTTGTAGGTCTCCAGACTGCTGAGGCCCAGGATGTCCTTCCAGGCACGGTCTGATAACCAGCTCATAGCCGGATTGGGAAGTTCCTGGCTGGGCATTCCTCCAGATAATAGGTTACGCCACTCAGCCTGATGGAACAACAAAAACCGAACGATTTCCCCCACTCCCAACGAGCAAGTGTTTAGTGTCTTATTTTCTCACCATGTTAATTTCGCCGTCGTTCATTAAGATGCGAGCACAAAGGAGAAAGGCAAACATAAGTTTGTGCTTCTCAAACAAGCTGCGACACACATTGCAGTACAGACTGAAGGTGAAATATTCATTGATGTTCTCAATCCGTTCTTCGACCGTGTCTGTAAGTATAAAGTAATAGTAACAGTCGATTCTGTTTTTAACAGTCCACTGCATTTACATTGCATGGTCTTTGTACCTGCTCTTTTAGCGTTTAAGATGCCAACCATGAAGATGCCAAGGAACCACTCGAGAGAGTATTGATACATAGGATCAACGTTGGACAAGTCTGATACACAAAAGAAAAGAATCTGTGTGCGCACCGCCACAGGTACATATGTCAGCCTGGTGGCGTCAATGTCCTTCTCTGTCTCCTCTGCCACAATTACTTTGGCCTGAAAAAAAAAAACAAAAGACATCCTCATGAGAAAATTTTTGAGAATGCTTCATTGATATGGTTTTTATAAAAATATGAAGTGTCTGACCTGGATCTCACCAGCCTTGACTTTTGAAGCTTCCAAGACTTGAATAAGCTCTTCATTGTCCACCGGGTTTCCTTCTGAGGAGCTCAGACGGAACAGGATCTCATCCTCTATATCTTTCAGTTCCTGCTTCATTTTAGCATTGCTGATGATCAACTGGTTCTTAGCCGTTTCAAGTTCTGGACGTTCTGCTGCCACCACCTGGGCTAGCAGCTGGTCTTCCAAACCACTGAATACACACAAAATATACACTTATTTATATCTACAGTGGTATGAAAAAGTATCTGAACCTTTTGGAATTCCTCACATATCTGCATAAAATCACCATCAAATGTGATCTGCTCTTTGTCAAAATCACACACAAGAAAAAACAGTGTCTGCTTTAACTAAAACCACCCAAACATTTATAGGTTTTCATATTTTAATGAGGACAGCATGCAAACGATGACAGATGGGGGAAAAGTACATAAGTAAGTGAATTATGGCTGCAGCTATTGATTATTTAAGTAGTGGATTAATCGATGAACTAGTTCGTTCGAATAATCGAGTAATCGGATGAGGAACACAAAAATTTAAATACCTGAGCTGAGCCTCAATGAACAACAAAAGAACAATCGGCTAAATTACATAGCAAACGTCCGCTAGCTTAAATGCTATAAAACGCTAACTTTTTTTTTTTTTTTTTTTTTTTTACAAATCTCTTATCAAATGGTTCAGACACATATTCCAACAAAAAAATGGCTGACTATACTTATACCTATAACTAAATTACAAATGCATGAAAAAAAAAACAACAAAAAAAACAGCGCAAACAAAAACTTGGCTTATGTTGGTCTTAACATGGAGCAGTTGGATTCAGCCATGTGAAATGAGGCAGACTAGAGGGCAGTGTATCCACCCAAATCAATAAAACTGAATGCAAACACTTTCAAAATAAACCATTACAACAGCACTTTAATTAAACGAATACTCGAAGCAGCAAAATTTAACTCGAATCTTTTTTTCTAATCGAATACTCGAGTTAATCGATTAATCGTTGCAGCACTAAAGTGAACCATCACATTTAATGTTTTGTGGCCCCCCCTTCGAAAGCAATAACTTCAACCAGATGCTTCCTGTAGCTGCATATCAATCTGGCACATCGATCAGGACTAATCTTGGCCCATTCTTCTCTACAAAACTGCTGTTGTTCAGTCAGATTCCTGGCATGCCTGGCATGAATCCCTGTCTTTAGGTCATGCCACAGCGTCTAAATGGGGTTCAAGTCTGGATTTTGACTTGGCCATTCCTGAACGTGTATTTTGTTTGTTCTGAAACCGTTTCAAAGTTGATTTACTTCTGTGTTTTGGATCAATGTTTTGTTGCAGGATCCATCCTCTTTTTAGCTTCAACTGTCTGATAGGCGGCCTCAGGTATTCCTGCAAAACATCCTGATAAACCTTTGAATTCATTCTTCCATTAATGATTGCAAGTTGTCCAGGCCATGAGGCAACGAAACAGCCCCAAATCATGATGCTCCCTCCACGATACTTCACGGTAAGGATGAGGTGTTGATGTTGGTGAGCTGTTCCATTTTTCCTCCACACATGACACTATGTGTTACTCCCAAACAATTCAACTTTGGTTTCATATATGGCCATAGTTTTACATTTAGTTGATGTGTGCACAGAGACTTTGGATTGTGCCAGTGATTTCTGTAAGTCTTTAGCAGACACTCTAGGGTTCTTTTTAACCTCTCTGTGTATTCTACGCTGATCTCTTTACTTCATCTTTGGTGGACAGCCACTCCTTGGGAGAGAAGCAAACGTTCCAAACTCTCCAAAATCTCTCCATTTGTGGACAACTTCTCTGACTGTCGATTGATGAACATCCAGACTTTTAGAGATGGTTTTGTATCCTTTCCCAGCTTTATACAAATCAACAATCCTTGATCGCAGGTCTTCAGACAACTCTTTTGACCGAGCCATGATGCACATCAGACAATGCTTCTCATCAGGACAATTCTTACCAGGTGTGTGTTTTATAGTGGGCAGGGGAGCTTTAAACCACCCATCAGTAATTGGGCCCACACCTGACTTAAATTGTTTGGTAAAAATTGGTTTCAATTGCTCTTTAAATCTTCTTAGACAGAGGGTTCACTTACTTATTGTCTTCCCACCCCGTGATTGTTTGCATGCTATCATTAAAATATGAAAACTTATAACTGTTTGGGTGGTTTTAGTTAAAGCAGACACTTTTTTCATCTGTGTGATTTTGACAAAGCTCAGATCACATTTGATGATTTTATGCAGAAATGTTAGAAATTCCAAAAGTTTCAGATACTTCTTCATACCACTGTATTTTAGTTATTTCATTCAGAAAATGTACAAAATGCATTTTGGATGCCATCGATGTTTTGTTCAAATGTGTTTTTAGCAATAGTTCATTATGCGTTCAGCAGGAAAGTTAGATCTGCATTATGAACAAAAACAGAATGTAACTAAATATAATGAGTGTTACCTCGGTGACAGTGTGAAGTTGATGAGCGTGACCTTTGTGGAAACCTCTGGAGAGTAGTGCGGGTTTGGCAACTTGGTGGTAATGTAAAACTTGAAACTCTCGTGGTATGGGATGGTAGAATCACCTAGCTTCAGTTTCAAGCTGCCTTGCTCCTTAAATGTCTATAAACCAAACAGGTGTGTTCAGTTGTGTAATGTTATGCAGCAGATATTAAGAACAACCAGAGGCTCTGGAAGTCACTCACAGCCCATCCAAAAACAGCTGTTTCGGTCCAAATTTTTCATGCTCGCGTATTTTCTCCATACAAGGCGTGCACAAGGGCAGTACACACGCATGCTGGATAGTTTACGTTGAACTAGTAGGCTACTACAAAGACAGCGTTCAATTTCACCTATAGTATGTGTTGGAGTTTTTGCACTGGAAATAAAAGCGCCCATGTTTTATAATGCAAATCCCCGCAACTAGACGGCACAATGACACACGAACACATTTGAAAACTAGAAGGGCCAATAAGCCTCGGTTTAACACCCCTTTTTTACAACACTAAAATAAATTGCACACCAATATCCAACAGCGCTCTGCACGGCAGCAGCTCAACAGCAACAACAAACAATAATGTCGCTTCAATGCAAGTACGTCTTACTTATTTGAAGACAACAAAGGACAATCCTCTTCATTTTCGACCTCAAATTGAATTTCAGAAAATGTCGCTGCTTTTGAAAAGAAAAAAATCGGCAATTCGTTTTTGTGTCATTTTAACGCCTCCTCTGTCAACAGTTTACTTTTCCGTTCCAATAGCGCCCTATAGACCCCACTCACATGACGTCACAACCACGCCTCCGCGCCATATTGTCCGTCAGCTCGTCGTGTTTACGCATTACCGCTACGTAAATTCCTCCTATTATGGCGTGTTTTCTGCTCGTTAACATTAATAATCAAAATGGTGAGGGCCTGTGCGGCAGTTGGTTGCAGTAACAGAGAAGATAGACGGAGAGACTTGAAGTTCTACCGTATTCCGAGAGACCCGGAGAGGAGAGCGAGATGGACTGCTGCAATTCGACGAGAAAACTGGGCTCCAAACGATCACCACAGATTATGTAGTAGTCATTTTATATCTGGTAAGATGCATTTAATATATATTTAGAGGGTTTTGGGCTGACAACCACAATTAAGATCATTGCGAGGCTAATCGCCGACAACATACAGTTTCAAATTCAAGATGCTTATTTCTTCCACCATCATTATTTTTTGAATAATATTTAGCTGGTAACAAGTGAAAGAAGATGGCCTCGTCTACGGATCATCAGTTAAACAGGGGTGTCCAAACTTTTTGCAAAGGGGGCCAGATTTGGTGTGGTAAAAATGTGGGGGGCTACCTTTGGCTGATTTACGTAGAACAATATATTCAAACAAATTTTAGCAAGCCCTTCTGTGTGTTACATTTGCTTTATGATTATTTTTTTAAATTCATAATTTCAACAATCTCGCCTTTGTGGCGTTCTCTTTCGACACTCGGGCTCTTGCGAAATACTGCTGCTGTGAAATTAAACTAGCTTCAAGTTGCTTTCATTTCTCGCTGCGTATCTTCCCTGTAATGTTGTCGTACGTGTCAGCGTGTCTTGCTTGGTTATATCGCGTCACATCGAACTCTTTGAAAACAGCGACTGTCTCTTTGCAAATGAGGCAGACACAGTTGTTGCGTATTTTATTGAAGAAATAGTCCAATATCCACCTATCCTTGAAGAGTCGGCCATCGCAGTCAGTTTTTTTTTTAATTGATTGTCGCCATTTTAGAAAATTGGAAGTAAAGGGTCACACGGGGAAATGTTGCTTAGAGTGCTGCTCTTAAAGTTTTTTAAAGTTTCGTGAGAATAGGCTGAGTTTCTGTGGACAAGATAGTTGTAGATATCAGGGTAGCAGATGTCAGGCAGAGACGGCGAAGACAGCGGGTCGAAAAATATCGATTTAGGCATCAAATATGGATCTGGCGAATGGGTCGACCGAAGCTTTTCCACATAACGCCTTTTATGCAACACATCCAATGAGTTTACAGCGTCTGAAAGCACCGGGGCTTCCATGAATTGCACTATAAATTGCACGATAAATTGAGACCATTGAGAATACGGACACACAATGACGGACAATATGGCGGCACAATACAGCGACACGTCATTGTATGACGTTGGTGAGTTGGGTCTATTCAAAGTGACCTGGTAGCAAGCAAGCTTTCAGGTAGTGTTATTAACACAAAAAAAAAAAAAAAAATTCAACATATATATTCAATCCCAAAGTTAAATATGCTTTTGTTTTAATATGTTTTATTAATTTATTTTTAACAACAACAAAAAAAAATTACCAAAACACTTTTTTCCTCAACACCAGAGGGTGCTGCAGCACCCTCAGCACCACACTTCCCACGCCAATGAGAACACCATAGACAGGGCACTTAAAGGGTATGTAGCCGCAAAGGGGGTGTGAGACATCAATAGAACCGTTATGTCCCAAGATAACATATATTGATAAAGTTAACAAAAAAATCAATCACATTAATGAGCAATTATCGAAAATAGATCGAAAATGACGAACATTCCCGAAAGTGTTCCGGAAACAGCCGAATGGGGCGGGGACGTCACGACAAGTGATTGACAGTCGAGGCGGAGCCAGGTGCCATTGTTTTTTAACGACGAGAGAGTAGCGTTGGGGTTTGTTTGACCAAAACATCACAAAAATGGTTCAAAACTGCTGTGCTATGTGGTGTACAAATAGTTATTTATCGGAATATAGTATCCATGAGTTCCCGAACGCGAAAAAAAAAAGCTGGACTACGCAGACAATGGGTAAAGTTCGTCCGTGCAAAGAGGGCTAATTTTCTAGACACAGCCTCCGGCACGCTTTTCTGTGGTGCGCATTTTCCACCTGAAAGCTTCTCGAACTATGGACAAGTGAAATCGGATTTTGCTAAAAGATTGCTGCTCAAAGGAGATGCGGTGCCGACCATACACGCGCACCCACCTAAATGTCCCGAGATATCAAGAAAGAGGACGATGACTAGCAAAGTAGGCTAAGGCTAAGCAAAGGAGGGGAGCAGCCAAGCCCGAAATGGCCAGAGTGAGTACTCTTTTATAATTAAAAAATGTCACGCATTGGATACAGGACTGGACACATGTATAAATTATCGTTCGTAAAATATATAGAACAAATCCTCCGATCCCATTCATATTTGTGTCTGTTGGCAGAGCGAAAAGCTATGATAGCACAATAAATGATAATTATTCTATGCATTCCTTTATTTTGCTGTCACGGTGTATCAGCTTCACAAAAAGAAATGCAAAACAAATCATTGGTGTTTCCCACACGATCTGCTGCCGATGTTTCATCAGTGTCATTGCTCCCCTCAATGACCGTTTCATTACGCTGCATTGGCGTTCGTTTGGGCTCAAATATGTAACCTAAAACACCGATTAAAGCTTCGTAACTCTCCTCGTCACCATTAGATGAACATTCGTTACGTCCTACTACGTCGGATTCGTCGCTGAAACTAGAAACCAAATTGTCTGCCATCATCGCCGCCATTCAGTATTAAAGCACTGAGCCTTTTTCTTGTTGAAGAAACACCCCTCACTGTCAATTCTGAATTCTCTTTTATTGACAGCGAGGGGTGTTTCTTCATGAGGGAACCTGTAATATGTGCAGGACGAACAATGCATCAGCATAAACAGCTCAAAACACCCCTAATTCTCCCCTCACCAGAAGGAATTATATTGATGCAGACAGGCGCTGCCCCCCTAGTGGCCGGTGGCACTCTCTTCACTTGTCGTGACATCACGCACACAATCTGCCAGATCTCGGGCGCCGGTCGTTTTAGCTTGACAATCGAGCCAAATTTCTCTCATTTTCTTGTGTGTAATTACACGAAGTGTCCTATGATTACAAAAGGCATGCGTTTATGGATAAATGATGGAATATTAAAATTTTCCCTGGGCATGACATACCCTTTACGGGAGGCTGAATGCATGTGTCAACCACTGACCTAAACTGAAACAATGGTACAAACTTGTTATGTTTGGACTTCAGCTGCCATATACACCCCAAAACCTCGTGACTCATACGCAATTTCTAAAAGGTCAGAATGGGAACCAAGCATATAACAGTCTGTCAAATACAATTTTGGTAACATGCTGATCTTTAGGCTGCAGCAAGCATAAACAAAGTTAGTGCATTTCCTTTACTGCTATATCCTGAATAATAAGACAGTCCATAGAAGATAATTTGAAGTCTATTTTGAATCAACAGTTAACATTAAATTGCAGCTCAAATAGCATCAGACACTTCAAACATTCGATCTCCAGTAAAAGAAAAAAACTTATAGTACCACCCCGGAAGAAGAAAATCACTCATTCAAGCCAATTAGCTTGTTTTCTAAATTGGTCAAATGATGTAAAATATTTCCAAGCAGTGGCATATGGAGAACACTTCAGTTTTTGCCAGCCTTAAGAACATGTACAGTAGTTATTGAGTTGTCTGATACAAGTAAGCTGATAGACAATAGTATGCATAGGGAGAGTTACCTGCTGCAGTAGTACAGGTTCAAGAGCAGGATCCAGGTCCTCTTCTATATTCTCAAGTAAGCAGGGTTTACCAAAGCGAATTGCGTTTTCAAGACTGCGAAGGAAATCCCGGTCACTGAGCTTTATGATTTCCAATCCACTGTCCCGCTCCTAGTTGACAAGTGAGGTTAAAAACTTGGAATTTGCCCCCCCCAAAAAAAATCAAAGTACATAATACACTTTTGGGGCAGAAACTATAAAAATAAATGTCCATATTCACTGTGTATGCCCAACATACCATAGTTTTTATCCACGTGTTGGCTTGACCTTGCGGATCAATGAAAAGAGTCCAGCGGAGAGAATATTGGGCAATCACAGAATTCTCCACTGAAAGGTTATCCTTGGGCAAACCTGAAAGCTGTTTACATCAAAAGATAACAATTGTGTCCCATATGTTGTTAAAAGGTCAGACAAATCCATAAAGTAATTTTTAACCTGCCAGGAGCGAATCTTCACAGGATCTCCGAGAGTGGCAATAAGATTGGGTGTATCAGTGTGTGGAATGTCTAGCTCTTTGAAACATCGCAGCCACTCTTCTCCCATGGCCGTCCTGTAAGATCCCTAGACAAGAAAAAAAACCCATTTGATTTGCATTACACTTTCATTTTTCTACTACAGAGGGAATAATATTAAAATCTATCCCAGAAGACTTGGGTTTGTCATTTTCTTCTGCGGTGAGACTTACAGTGAAGGGCCCCAGGTATGATACATATCCCGCAGACATCAGCACGTCACCTGCGACATTACTGACCATGTATTCCAGATGCTGTACAGTATCTTTCCAGCGTGTTTTCTCATCTGCCAGTCCGGCAATAAGCTGAAGGACAAGAGAGTACCGTCGGATAGGATATCTGATCGCATCAATAATTTTATGTACAAAAAAATAACGTAACTTATCCATTCTCTCACCTTGTCTGCACGAACAAGGCGTATCTCACAAAGTTGATAGTTGTTGTCCAGTTCATTTTTCTTGGCCAGGCAGGTTTGGTACTTGGCCTGCAATGCGGCAATACCGCTCTCCACAGCTGCTTGCATTTCTTTAGCAGCTGCCAGACTTCTCTGAGATTCCTCATACTCCGCCTGGGCTGCTTTAAGAGCTTGCTATTCAAATATATACCGTTTTACTGTTCAGATTATACTATTACAGCGTAATAACATAAAGTCTGTTACAATAGCAAGTAATTAAACAGTTTCCATGTTTTACCCTTTTTGGCTCCACACCCTTAGCCACAAAGTGATACAGGTGCATTGCTCGAACCCACTGACAAATTGAGGTACAGGCTTTGGAAACCTTGGCAATGGCAGCAGGTTGGAATTCTTCATTATCTATGTAGGGCTGCACCAAAGCAATCACTCTTTCCGGGATGTTGTCCTGCAATAATGTTAAGTGGGGAAAATAGTGCCGCTGTTTTCACAATATACTGAACAGTTAAAAGTGAATGGAAAAAATATAAATAGTCATCTTTTGAGTTGATAATTGGCAATTGGAATAAAGTTCAGTAGTTAGTGCTGTTACATAAATGAGCCCTTGAATAAACCAGATTTTAGGATAAAATATTAAGAAATGATGATAACTGACAAAAATGATGTGATGGGCTTAAAGCTATCCCAAAAGAGTAATTTGTTGTATTTTACTAGATTTGTATTAAAACTTCAATTTCAACTTTACTCAATGTACTTATTAATTTTTACAACAGAAAAAGGAGCCACGCTTTTGTAAACAACCTTTTAAAAAAAAAATTAAACCCTACAAGTAAAATAGCGTACAATAAAAATATAATCATTATTAAAGATCACTGAAGTGAAAATTGCTGTCCAAAACTTTAAATCAAATATGATAAATTTGAAGCTGAAAACCAATTCTGATTAAAAAATTATATACATATATATATATATATATATATATATATAAAACACACAATTAAGGCAATTATTATTCAGATTATTATTTTTAACATGTATTTCTTTTTAATTTTAAAAACATTCATTACAGTGATCCCTTGCTACTTCGCGCTTCAAACTTTGCTGCCCCAGTCCATCGTGGATTTTTTTTCCAGTCAAAAAAAAAAAAAAAAAAAAAAAAAAAAAAAAAAAAAAAAAGGCCTGTATACAGATTAGCTGTCCCATGCTGATTGCGTAGTCTCACTCTAGAATCCTATCTCCCTCCCTCTTCCTGCTCTTTGTTCGTCAACCCGTGCACTGGCGTTGCTTATTAAAGTTAAGGATGTTGACAAATGGGTTTGATATTGCCTGAGCCGCGGACTTCAAAGCGCTGCATGTGTCAATCATCGTTTAACTTGTTAAACAGCTGCTGTGGCAACACGTTGTGTGTAAAAGAGCAGTTTGAGTGCACTCACTCAATGAAGCATTTAATAAAGTCAAGCATTTTTGCACTCCAGTACTTTATTCTTGTTTAAAAATAACTCGGTGGGACAGGAACATTTTTAAAATTGATCATAATTATTACATTTGAAGTGCTTAAAAAACATTTATTAATATATATATATATATATATATATATATATATATATATATATTTTTTTTTTTTTTTTTTTTAAATTACATTTTTTTTAATTATACTTTGGGAAAAAAAGTGAAAAAACATGTCTTATATGTATCTAAAAACGAGGGATCACAGTACTAATGTTTTGAATAATCAAAATATTTTTTTATCATATCTATAGAGTAATGAAATTTCAAAAATGCATAAAAATAGAAAAAAGATTAACCAAAATTTAATGTTTAACTTCACCGACTGCAGAGCAAAAAGCATGTTCAAAATGCTAATAAAGATAACTGTTATTTGTTCACATACAAACATCCTGTTTGTACTTTATTTTCACTATTTTTATTCTATGTTGATGCTCTGTCGTTTTCATTTGTGTTTCCGGATGGTATTAACAGATCATCTCTTGAAGGCACTCTGTAGTTGTGCTTTGTACAGGTGCAAGCTGTAAGAAAAGAGCGCTTGGCTGCACATCGGAATGAGGGCAAAATAAAGGTTTCCAAAGCTGGAAAGGCAACCTTGTAGCCTCATTTTAGCTGTTCAAAGAGGGGAAGAAGAGAAAAGATCCAAATTTGCGAAGTGAACATTAGAGATGTCGCGATCCGATATTTGGATCAGATCGGACGCCGATATGGGCAAAAACATGCGCATCGGTATCGGATCGGAACACGGAAAAAATTCCGATCCAGACTTCCAATCCAGTTTTTTTTAATCCGGTCCGGGGTTTCCAGCGCACCGATTTACATAATCCATTCCAGTATTTGTTTCGGTGTCCCTAAAATCCGGTCCGCATTTTACGGCACACCTTCAACACACTACATTTACATTACCGTCTCCCAATTTACCGAGAGACTTTATCGGTAAAAATGTCAGCTGTGTGGGATCATTTCACCTTAAAGGACGACAAGGACGATGGCAACATGTGCCACAATAAAGTCAAGCATAGTTGTAAAGCTGTAAGAAGTTTTAATACAACCAACCTAATCAAGCATTTAGCGAAATACCACCACAAACAATATGAGGGGTATGTTAAGAAAACCGAAGACAAAAAGAAAGGTCCGACGCAACGAACACTGGCAGAAACTTTTGCTATGCGTGACAAACTGGCACTCCACAGTCCCAAAGCCCAGGGAATAACAAGAGTCATTGCCGAAGAATTCATTCTGGATGACGAGCCATTATCTCTCGTGAGTAAAGACGCACCATCCAACACTTAGAACCACGGTACAACATGCCCAGCCGTCATTACATCCTTGAGCCATTCGGTCGTGGAAGATTCGAGAATGATTCACAAACATCCAAATTCCGATTATTGAAATATGTCAAGTAAAGCGGAACTACTACACAGTGCGGTCTTGGGGATGCACTGAGAAACTGACTGCATTGCGTCCCGAAAGTAAACATAATGCTTGTCACAGACCCGGATAATTCCAATGCTCAACTCACGGCTTTAGCTCAACTCATGCCGCTGGATAAAAAACACAAGAATACCTGACTGCTGCTGACAGCCGCTACAAACTACGTCAACGTCGTTTTACTGGAGATAATAGATATCATATGCATATAGAACTAGATGCAAACGACAGACTCAACTGCGTTAGCAACATTGAAGTATTGAAAACCAGATGCGTTAGTAAACAGCCGCTATCTTAAAGCAGAAGACTTCCCGAGTAGGCTGTTGTGAACCTTCCAAGCGAACCTAATTAACTTTTTATCTAAAATACTCCGAAATCGGCAAAATCTTGACTTGAATCTATCTTCAAAACAGTTTTAAAACTTTCACATTTCGAAAGTAGACAGAAGGGAAATTATGGAATAAGGGGAGCAATTTTAACAACTTTAACAGTTGATTCGCAAAATTAAATGAATTGAATGTAGTTTAAAGCTGCTGATACAGAATGGGGACTTGAGTATTTTATTTACTGGTTTAAAATGTTAACTTGATACTGAAATAGTCGTTTATTTAAACCTGAGAGGCTTTTTATACAATTTTTGTAACTAATGCACGAAACATTAAAAGCATCTAATAGCTTGGGGGATTTGTGGGATTTCCCACTGAGGCTGTTTGTCAGGGAAAACGCAGGCAGGCAGGTGGTGTGTGGACCCAATTGCTGGGAAATGGAGGCGAGGCAGGTAGACGGTGCAAAATGATTCAATTAAGGCACACAAAAAAACAAAGTATCAACAAATAATGTGGAGATCCCAAAAAACACAGCAAACGAAACTCAGGTCACTAACGAAAGGGTGGGTATTAAAAACTTACTGAGGCGAACACGAGGGCTTGGAGAAACGCGAGACTGCTGACCAGACTGTGGACATGGACGTAGACAGACTTTGACAATGACGCAAAAGGAGTGAAAAGAAAATGGGAGCTTATATACACACACGCAGACAAGGGGTAATGAGACAACAAGGAATAGGTGAGCACAGGAGGATACACTAGGAGAAGGCACATCAGGTGAAATCAATGGGCAATCACAGGGACAAGTCACACTAGGAGAAAACAAACACAAAACCTAACACTGTTGGTGTGTTTTGCTTTTTTAAGACAGTTTACAATATTATTTGCACGTTTTACTGACTGACTATGCCATTTCTGTTTGTTATTTATAATGTTTTGTGTTTGTCACTGAATAAACAGGTCAGTTTCTTGTTACCAACCGTTGTGTGTATTTCAAACTAGGAGTGGGAACCTCAGGGCACCTCACGATACGATACGATTCGCGATACAAGGCTCACGATAACGATTATATCACAATACAGCGATTATCGATATATTGGTCAGATATTGGATACATGACATTCTACGATACAAGTGTTGAAACTAAAAAAATTTTTAAAAAAAAGATATTTAAAAATAGAAAAAATACTGTTTAAGTCATTTATTAAACAGTGACACCTTTTCTGTGCAACATTGCTGTAAAATATAAATCTACTGCAAATTGTGCCCCTGCACATATAGAGGAAACCAACCACGACCACTGATATCGCTTGGAGAGATTGTGATGAATGGCACCCTTAATTTCTTTAAAGTTTTAAATCTTTAAAAAAATAAATTAATTAAAAGTGCCGTAGGTGTCAGCAGTTGAGCTTGGAGTGGGGCAATGATAAAATTGGTGGGTCTTTTCTTCGTATATGACCTTTGTTGCTTGGTTTGAGCACTTCTGCTATCTGCTTCAGCCTTTAAGATGTCAGACTTGCTCAGTCACAGTCTTCCTCACCTTAAAAACAACAAAATAAAACAAAAAATATTAGCTACTTCATAGCGTTTGAGTTGAAATCCTGACTTTTTTTTGTGTTAGAAGTATTGAATTAAAAAAAATATGAATTGAATGTATAGAAATTAAAAATTCAATAATTACCTATTTTTAATATGTAGGCTACATTAATTATCATGCACATCACTTTATATATCTTGGAACCTATTCAAACCATTTTATAGCTTATTGTATCAAAATGACAGTAATAACAGTTTGTGTAGTAAACTAGATGGAAATTGGTTCTCAAATAATATCAAATAAATCGGTAAATTCATGTGGGCTTGTTCGATATTCATTTTCATCCAGTTTAGGGTCCTGGTTTATTTTATATCATTCAACACCAAATCAACCAAACCAACATCAAAATAATGCATGTAAATTAAAAAGTCAATTACATTGCAAAACTTTCTTACCTCAAGTGATGAAAGCGAAGCTCACAAACTCCGGTATCCACTACGTCACCAGCTCCCAGTGAAACTTATTTTTCTTAGACAATTCTTGCATACAGCAAAGTCCTTGTTCACCTTACTTCCTTTCTTGTTGGTGTAAAATCTAAAGTGTGTCCCCATGTGTGATTTGTAGCAATATTTTTCTCATTTTTTCCTCCACCGTTCTCACGGAGCTTTTTTATTTTTTCAACCCACTTGGAGCTTCCTCTCTTCTTCTCTAGACAACTTGTGCGCACTTTACCCTCACCGCCACTCCCGAGCGCCCCTAGTGGACCGCCAAGGAATTGCTCAACAAACATTGAGCAGTTTACAGCATCCATACTCCATTGTATGGCCAATATGTTAAAGAAAAGTATCGATTCTTGGCGGGAGCATATCGATAACCCATCGGGTTGCAAAATATCGCGATATATCGCTGTATCGAGATATTGTCACACTCTTATTTCAAACTCACCTAATTCAGCTGGCTGGTTGTCGTCAAGAGTACTAAAACCTTTTTCAGCATGAGTCTGACAACAAAGTAAGGAGGCTAAATAACTTTAAACTTTAACACATGCTCAGATAGGTCGGTATCGGTATTGGCCAGTATCGGTATCGGATCGGAAGTGCAAAACAATATCTGTATCGGATCGGAAGAGCAAAAACCTGGATCGGGACATCCCTAGTGAACATAGCGAGTGCTGTCCCACATTAAATATAGTTACACTTGTATAGTGCTGCTCCACCTTCAAGAAACTTAAGGCTAGGTTCATACCGTAGGTCTTAATTCATGAATCCGATTTTTTCGTGTTTTTCAAACTCGAGTGAGGCATTAACTTGATGGCCTGAACGGGAAAAGTCGCATAAAAGTGGACCATTTCAAATCCGATCTAGGTCACTTTCATATGTGGTTAAAATCCGATCTGGGCCACATTTTTACAGAATGCGGCTGCGGTCTGAACTATCAAGTACCCCAAATCGGAATTCATGCTGCAATTACATCAGCAAAGAGCGAGAGAGACGGGGCGCTACGGAGCGAACAAGCTTTAGTACCTAGTTTGAACGCGCCTTTTAGGGAAGAGGTAAAGAGGCTTGACAACAGTCATAAAAAAATAAAATTCTGGGTGCGGTGGGGGGGGGGGGGGGGGCTGAGAATGCTCGGTTTTCCCTCTGTGCTCCAAATGAGCAATACTTCAAGAATGCTTACATGGACGACAGTCGGGGCAGACTGTCCGTATGTGTGTGTGTCATGCACGCACAGTGCGTGCATGCTATCAATCCATATGAACTTTGAATACAAGACTAAAACGGAGACTATTAATGTCCGTTATTTGTGTCCTCTTTTTGGAAATCAAAAAATAATCACCCTTGAATGATGTTGAACCAGCATGTGTAGTCATTTGTTTTGATGATCTTGCGCATGAGGGTCAGCTTGCTCAGCGCATCTCGGACTGCAAAATAGTGCGCATGCGTGATACTTGAATGGGCTCAATGGACAAAAGCAGTCTGAACGGACACGCCGAAAAAAAAAAAACGGAATTATGCATTAAGACCTGCAGTATGAACCTGACCTAAGACGAGGTCACCGGGCCAGGAAATCGGACCCACAACCCGAGTTGGGGGACGACAACTCTACCACTGATCCACGACGCCTCTCTGTATGCACTACCAGCTACGTGTTGCCTCTAGTAGCAACAGAAGTCCACTCTACCGAGCTATTTGCCTGCATCATCACATTTTTATTTGGGTGAAAAAAGCGTTTTGGACAGAAACAACATTTTTAGTCATATTTTGGCCAAAAATCTCTAATAATTACATCTTAATAATTATAGTTCTAATTATTAGTTGTAGTATTTATAATTTAGAACACAGTGAGAGTTACTGTAATCTACTTCATATACTATACCTTATCATAGCTGAAAAGGCTATCAAGAAACTTGCCAGGATCCTGCAGCAATACTTTGCCAGGTTCCCAGTAGTCATCAACCTTAGATCCGGGTTTTTCTCCAGGCACTTTTTTAGGTTTGACATCCCTCATTATGCACACAGCCTCAATTACCAACTTCACACCTTGAGGAGGACGTTGCATAGCTCGCACCTGAGAATAGAATAGAATCCAATTAATTCTAATTGTACATCATACAACGGGACCGGAGAGTCAAATCTCTGACCTCAGTGACATCATTCTTATTAAGCGACTTAAGGCTGGTGGTTGCAGCATCGAGGGCTGGCAGGGCCTCATCTAGATCCCTCTGCGCATCGGCAGCAATTTCCCCTGCTACACGTGCTGATTCGGTAGCTTTGGCTTCTTCTTCTTGCACTGACTTTCGTGTCTCCTCGGCAATCACAGAGTCTTTCTGCCATTGTAAAACAGAATGTTCAGTTTGGTTTACCGCATATTTTATACAATAGATTAAACACTTCCTCACTTTGATGGTTTCCATTGTGACTTCAGTTTCCCTTGCAGCCTCCTCCAAAAGGGGCCTCATAACCTCCATCTCCTCTTGCATCTTACTCACGTCCTCTGCTGTGCTAAGGAGCTACAGAATCATAACACATATTCAATCCCAAAAGATTCCCAGTAAAGAGTATTAACGTTGAATAAAATTGGTGCTGCTATACGTCTTGCCTTGTCCAAACCAGTGCTCATTCGTTCACGAGCACGGCACAGCTCTTGCTTCTTACGTCCAATTAAATTTGAGAATATATTAAGCAATTCCAGGTAGCTCTTAGGTGTCACATAGTTTTGTCGCGAAAGTTCAGCCAGGAACTGTTCACACTTTCTGGCTACAATCTGGTGGATCTTCATGCACATCACTG
The DNA here is from genome assembly GCF_030265065.1 of Corythoichthys intestinalis. NCBI lineage: Eukaryota > Metazoa > Chordata > Actinopteri > Syngnathiformes > Syngnathidae > Corythoichthys > Corythoichthys intestinalis. The sequence goes on along the minus strand of NC_080403.1, from coordinate 36,143,947 downwards.
TCTGGAAAAATACACAGTAATTAGTTGTTAACAGCACACAAGGAAACCAAGCTATCGAATGTCCATCCGGTAATCTACGTACAGTGGGGCAAATAAGTATTTAGTCAACCACTAATTGTGCAAGTTCTCCCGCTTAAAAATATTAGAGAGGCCTGTAATTGTCAACATGGCTAAACCTCAACCATGAGAGACAGAATGTGAAAAAAAAAAACAGAAAATCACATTGTTCGATTGTTAAAGAATTTATTTGCAAATCATGGTGGAAAATAAGTATTTGGTCTATACCAAAAGTTCATCTCAATACTTTCTTATGTACCCTTTGTTGGCAATAATGGAGGCCAAACGTTTTCTGTAACTCTTCACAAGCTTTTCACACACTGTTGCTGGTATTTTGGCCCATTCCTCCATGCAGATCTCCTCTAGAGCAGTGATGTTTTGGGGCTGTTGTTGGGCAAAACAGACTTTCAACTGCCTCCTCAACACGTGGCGTCAAAATGATAACAAGAACAGGGAGCAAAAATCCCAGAACCACACGGGGGGACCTAGTGAATGACCTACAGAGAGCTGGGACCACAGTAACAAAGGCTACTATCAGTAACATAATGCGCCGCCAGGGACTCAAATCCTGCACTGCCAGACGTGTCACCCTGCTGAAGAAAGTACACATCCAGGCAGTCTGTGGTTCGCTAGAGAGCATTTGGATAATCCAGAAGAGGACTGGGAGAATATGTTATGGTCAGATGAAACCAAAATAGAACTTTTTGGTAGAAACACAGGTTCTCTTGTTTGGAGGAAAAAGAATACTGATTTGCACCATACCCACTGTGAAGCATGGGGGTGGAAACATCATGCTTTGGGGCTGTTTCTCTGCAAAGGGACCAGGATGACTGATCTGTGTAAAGGAAAGAGAGATTTTGAGTGAAAATCTCCTTCCATCAGCAAGGGCATTGAAGATGAGACGTGGCTGGGTCTTTCAGCATGACAATGATCCCAAACACACAGCCAGGGCAACATAGGAGTGGCTTCGTAAGAAGCATTTCAAGGTCCTGGAGTGGCCAAGCCAGTCTCCAGGTCTCAACCCCATAGAAAATCTGCGGAGGGAGTTGAAAGTCCGTGTTCCCAACGACAGCCCCAAAACATCACTGCTCTAGAGGGGATCTGCATGGAGGAATGGGCCAAAATACCAGCAACAGTGTGTGAAAAGCTTGTGAAGAGTTACAGAAAACGTTTGGCCTCTGTTATTGCCAACAAAGGGTACATAACAAAGTATTGAGATGAACTTTTGGTATTGACCAAATACTTAATTTTCCACCATTATTTGCAAATAAATTCTTTAAAAATCAAACAGTGTGATTTTGTTTTTTTTCCCACATTTTGTCTCTCATGGTTGAGGTTTAACCATGTTGACAATTACAGGCCTCTCTAATATTTTCAAGTGGGAGAACTTGCACAATTAGTGGTTGACTAAATACTTATTTGCCCCACAGTATATCTACGTATCTACACACACAGACCACCCTCACCAGTCCATCCATGACTTCGGGGTTGGCTTCTAGCTCTGGGAGCTCATTAAGAAATGAAGTGGCAACAGCTTGCAGAGCCTCGTCCGGCCATGCACTGAACCAGTCAATTGTGCAACATGTTACAAGTGAGGGAAACTGCCTCAGCCTTGCTCGGAACACTTCCCCAATCGGACTTTAAAGAATGATGGAAGGATGATATTCAATGAAATAGAAGAATACAAACAGTTCAGTTCAAAAAAAAAAATACTTTACCTCATGCAGAGTACAGTGTGAATGTTAGTCCGGACTCTTTTAAGGTAAGCAGCCATAAGGTTTGCCTTGGTCGGCTGTTGCGACATCTCTTGCACAACTGGCTTCATTGATGCAAGGATGCGCTCCTGCTCATCTGATGCATATAAATTTGGAACATCGCCAGAATTTAAAATGCTGTTGATGTCTTCCAGAAATGATTCACTTTTAATCTGGTAAAGGAAAACAAAAATTTTTTTTGCATTCAGACCAATTTAATAATAGTACTCAAATTAATATTTACAAGTACAGTGGTACCTCTACTTACGACTATCTCTACAAACAGAAATTTCAGGTTACGACACACTTCAACTGGAAAATATAGCCTCTTGTTACGAAACTAATTTCAAGATACTAAAGGCTAAAATACAGTATGGGCTGCTACTAGCAGCTCCCAGAGTTTACTGAATGAAACATAGCTGCTCTGCCATTGGCTATTCCCTTGCCCTAGCATCTTCCTGGCATTCAGTTGGCGAAGAGGCACCTCTACTGTATGTGTATGTGTCCCAGTGTCCTTTTCATTCGCTCCTCGTGTTCCGATACCTTTACATGAGGTATTAACTTTTATTCTTTACTCTATTCTTTGTCTTTTATACTCTCATCCATCCATCCATCCATGATCTACCCCTTACTCCGGGGTCGGGTCGCGGGAGTAGCAGCTTTAACAGGGAAGCCCAGACTTCTCTCTCCCCAGCCACTTCAACCAGCTCCTCCGGCGGGATCCCTAGGCGTTCCCAGGACAGCCGAGAGACATGTCTCTCGGTGTCCTGGGTCGTCCCCGGGGCCTCCCACCGGTGGGACATGCCCGGAACAACTCTCCAGGGAGGCATCCAGGAGGCATCTGAACAAGATGCCCGAGCCACATCAGCTGGTTCCTCTCAACACGGAGGAGTAGCGGCTCGACGCCAAGTTCCTCCCGGAGGACCGAACTTCTCACCCATTCCCTAGGGGAAGGCCTGGACACCCTGCAGAGGAAACTCATTTCAGCCGCTTGAATCCGGGATCTTGTTCTTTTGGTCACGACCCACAGCTCGTGACCATAGGTGAGGGTAGGAACGTAGACCGACTGGTAAATCGCGAGCTTCGACTTTCGGCTCAGCTCCTTCTTCACCACTATGGACCGGGGCAGAGTCTGCATTACTGCAGACGCTGCACCGATCAGCCTGTCGATCTCCTGCTCCCTCCTACCCTAGCTCGTGAACAAGACCCCAAGATACTTGAACTCTTCCACTTGGGGCAGGATCTCATTCCCGACCTGGAGAGGGCACTCCACCCTTTTCCGACTGAGGACCATGGTCTCCGATTTGGGGGTGCTGATCTTCATCCTAACCACTTCAAACTCAACTGCGAACCGCCCCAGTGAGAGTTGGAGGTCATGGCTTGATGAAGCCAACAGCACCACATCATCTGCAAAAAGCAGAGATGCAATGCTGAAGCCACCAAACCGGACCCCCTCAACGCTTCGGCTGCGCCTAGAAATTCTGTCCATAAAAATTATGAACAGAATCGGTGACAAAGGGAAACCTTGGCAGAGGCCAACCGTCACTGGGAATTAATTCGATTTACTGCCTGCAATGCGGACCAAATTCTGACACCGGTCGTACAAGGACCGAACAGCCCTTTCAGAGGGGCTCGGTACCCCGTACTCCCGGAGCACCCCCCACAGGACTCCCCGAAGCACACGGTCAAACGCCTTCTCCAGATCTGCAAAACCCATGTAGACTGGTTGGGCGAACTCCCATGCACCCTCGAGGACCCTGCCGAAGGTCTAGAGCTGGTCTACTGTTCCACGGCCAGTACTAAAACCACACTGCTCCTCCTGAATCCGAGATTCAACTTCCCAACGGACCCTTCTCTCCACTTTTACACTCTCATTTCATGTTTATTGTGCAATAATCTAATTGTAACATGTATTTGCTACATGTCTTGATGCATTTTTGTGCTTTATAAAAGATTTACAGTATGTCTATTTTCGAGGCCTTTGAACAGATTAGGGCATTTCCATGGGAAATGTTCTACTTACGGAATTTTCAGTTTACGAAACTACTTCCAGAAACAATTAATTTCGGAAGGAGAGGTACCACTGTATGTCATAGTTCAACTTATCAGCACATGCAAAGATGGTTAAAGAGACTGCTGAAAACCTGCGTGTCCACGAAGAGGAAGGTGATCTGCTGGTTATGAATACCAGCCTTCATCATAATGCTTTTAATGTCTTCCCGCCACTCCAACTGACCATAGTTCTTTGAAAGCTCGATCTGGAAACACTTGTATTCCGATCTAAATGTAAAAATGATGAGTGTAAAGCATTTTGAGACCGCAATGTAGATGTCCTATTAAATTCATGTTTTCTGCATGAATAATTGCCTGATTCTGACATTCTACACATTCAAATGGGTGAATGCTAGAAAATAACTACCGTATTTTTCGGACTATAAGTCGCACCTGAGTATAAGTCGCACCAGCCATAAAATGCCCAACAAAGAGGAAAAAAACATAAGTCGTACTGGAGTATAAATCGCATTTTTGGGGGGAAATTTATTTGTTAAATCCAACACATAGAACAGATATGTCATCTTGAAAGGCAATTTAAAATAAAAATACAATAGAGAACAACATGCTGAATAAGTGTACATTATGATAATGTTACATGATGCATGAACAACGAAATGCGAACGTGGCCGGTATGTTAACGTAACATAGCTATTAAGAGTTAAGGCCCAAGTACACCGCATGCGTGATCGTTGCGTTTCCGGTCCGACTCCGGTAAAAAATAGCGCCGGAGCCAATCCGTTCCCATTATATCCTATTGTTCAACATATACCGGCCGCGTCAGTGCTCCGGCTTGACTGCGAACCACCTCCGGCGTGCCGCATGCCCGCCGGATGGTATAGGCTATTTTCTATTTTTGCCGGACACGCATCCGGCAAAATGGGCGGAGCTGGGCCTGGACGTAACAGCCCAGGTGCCTAATCACGGTTTAAACACGAGCGAAGATGGATGATGAGCGCTTCATCGTGGAGGTGGAAACCCACAAAAGCATTTATGATGCAGCAGATCCTTTCTATAAGGACAATATAAAAAAGGAAGCTGCAAGGTGTCCTATTATGTTTTTCTGTCCCGATCTCATCATGATGCAGTCATGTCTGTCTCTTAATTCCAGATTAACTAAAATATCAATATGCAAAGAAAATATGTGCTCTCTCTCTGCTTCTCTGATGAGTATAGACTCCGTGTGTTTTTCGTTGTTTTAAATGGCACATTATCGCGCGCGATCACGCGAGAGCTCACGGGGGGGACGACGAGGTTGGCGGACCGCAGCCGTGCAGCAGCCGGTATGATTTGCCTGTTTTTGACGGACTGCGTGGCACGCAGGCAACACTGAACCGGACCGGAACCGCAACGATCACGCATGCATTGTACTTGGGCCTTTAGTCAGATAACTATAGCATAAACAACATGCTAACAAGTTTACCAAACCATCAGTGTCACTCCAAAACACCAAAATAACATGTGAAATGATAGAATAATGTGTTAATAATTTCACAAATAAGTCGCTCTGGTCTAGAGTATAAGTCGCACCCCCAGCCAAACTATGAAAAAAACTGCGACTTATATTCCGAAAAATACGGTAATTGCTTTAGGAAAGAACGATCTGAGTGAGGTTTCCTGAGGTTTGTAAAATGTAGGATTCTTACATATATGATGCAAGCTTAGTGAGGGACTGTCGTCCACTGCCACCAACTCCAAGAAGTAGTGCATTGCCGAGCGGCTGGCGCAGGACACGACTGATTCGACAAACGTGTTCAATAGCGTCCATAAACAGCACAAGCTTCATCTTGGGAGTGCAATTCTGGTTGTAGTCTTCCATGTACTCTAACATAACCTCTTCCAACTATAGAACATAATGGTGAAGTAGCAAACTATGAGAATAAAACACATATATTTTACAGTAGCAAATAAATTGGCTCTGGTCACCTTTCCTGGGTCGTCTATGAAAGTGTAGACTTTATGCAATGCCCCAGGAACCATGAAATCCCCATATAAAATAGGCTGGCATGGCACAACCACATCAAAGTCGCAACCAAACTCCTCAATAAATGTCTTCAGGAGGGAATTGAACCATTCCCTGTCTTCTGCACAAACCAAGCGGTCCTGGAAAACCCGGCAGTTTTCGTGGTACCAAAGCTGAAGTAGCATCTCTTTGGTCTAAAACAAAGAAAAATATTGTCATCTATTAACATCTGACACTTATCCATTCTTTTGAAACATCTTCATATGTGGTTAATGTAAATGTTAGTCACATAATTACTCAGAAATATTGTTCACAGAATTTTAGATTATATTGTACATTGTGATTTCAAACAGAGATTCTCAAACTGCTAGCTCAGACACAAAAGTGGGTTGCTGACACATTATTGGGTGACTGATTGTAATACCTCTATCATGCAAGTCTCAGCCATGAGGATACCCTGGAAGATTTTGGACAGGTCTCTAAGGTTGAACGTGTAGTGAGACTTTGTAGGGGTTGGGAGAAGCTGAGAGCAGATAGTGCTGTACACGCGGATGGTGACATTGACGATTGCATTGTTTAGTGGCACGATTTCTGGCACTGATCCTGATAAGAAAGGGAAGTACAGAAAAAGATGCAATTCAAGGTTTTATCTTTTAAACCGACAATCTTTTCAATTTTAGGCTTTACATGTGAAGAAATCATTAGTGACTTACTGCCTGGATTCTTCTTACTCATCTTTCCATCTGAAAAAATGCATTGAATTAGAAACTGCCAGATCATATCAACAAGTACAGAAGAACAAAAATGTAGAGTGGGAAGGTCTACTGTGACCTTTAGTGTTTTAATCTTTTTCACATAGGTTATAGTCATAAAGCAAAACTGTAAATAGTAGGACAGCACCAGTTAGTGGGTTAAAGTCAAAATTACACTGTAAAAAATGTCCGTAGAATTAACAGGGAAATACTGTGAATTCATGACATTAAAACAATGTAAATGGGAAAAATGTTTTTCATTGTCAAACTTTGTTATATTCTGCAAAATACAGAACCAGGCACAACTGTTAATTCAAGGGTATTTATATGTAAAAATAACTCCACTTGTTTGTATAATGTACAGTGGACTGTAAATTATACGCAAAATAAGCATGATAAAATAAGCAATACAATACAGTAAAATTTACAATGTAAAGGTGCTGAAAATGTTTTTTTGGCGTAGATTTTTCCAATAGGCTTTCCAAAAGAAAAAAAAAAACAATCAATGTATTAGATTTAATAAATTAATATGTTGCAATTTTCAGATGATATATATATATATGGCGGAAAACACAGACAAGACTGAAAAAGCAGTTTCTGCTCTTGCACTCCTCTTTAAAAGAAACTGCAGTATTTTAAGCCAAAACAAATGTTGTGTTTGATAGAACAATATGTCTATATGCTGCCATAGCAGATTCATGGCGTATGAAGCCCCCGAACTATTTTTAATTTGTCCGTTTTACCCTGAAAACCCCCATTTACAGACGTCACGCAACCGCTTTTGTTTCACCCTAGCCATAAAAAGAAGGTTAGTAATTATATTTATAATTCAAAATGTCAGTCATTTTTAGCTTAGAATCATTAATTGATGTCGAATATTTAGTTTAAAAAAAGAAAACGACTTTAAAAAATTATTCACTCGCATATTTTAAAATTTTAAACAAATTACTTTACAATGAAAAATTTGGCTTCTGTAAAAAGTCACGGATATCTACCTCATAACTATCGCTTAATTGTATTTTTTTTTTGTTACTGTCACATTTTCCCTGATATGTTAGATGATAAATAACGATCCAAACAAAAAATTGAAATTGAAAAATAACGTTTAAAAGGGTAACTATATGAAAAAGAAAATCTCAACCACTCCATGTTGTCTGCGATTTCTGCATCGCGACCCTTGTTATATCACCATGTTTCACCCATAAAATCCCCCAAAAAGCTGGCTGTGGCCATTCACAGCTGTGTCTTGACACTCTGTGATACATGCTACATGGAGTTTTTGGATCGAAACAAGGTAAGTACGCGATAATATCTTGTTAAAATCGTGGCGTCTTTAATTCTGCTCTCGCCTCCAGTTAGGGTTTTGCTGTTTAAAAGAATTTTTTTTTCAAAAATGCCCTCCTGTTCAAAATTTTTCTTCCCCCAGAAAATTGAGATTTTAAGCTTTCCAATGATGTATCACACATGCATATCGGACAATTTTGAAATTTGGCCAATTTGGCCAAATTGTATGTAGCATGTATCACTGAGTGTCAAGATACAGCTGTGAATGGCCACAGCTGGATTTTTGGGGATTTTATGGGTAAAACATGGTAATATAACAAGGGTCGTGATACAGAAATCGCAGACATCAAGGAGTGGTCGAGATTTTCTTTTTCATATAGCTAACTTTTTAAACGTTTTTTTCCAATTTTTCTTTGTTTGGATCGATTATTTATCATCTAACGTATCGGAAAAATGCAACAGAAACAAAAAAAAATACAATTAAGCGATAGTTATGAGGTAAATATCTGTGACTTTTTTACAGACACAATTTTTTTCATTGTGACGTCATTTGTTTAAAAGTTTAAAATATGTGAGTGAATAATTTTTTAAAGTTTTTTTTTTTAAATGAAATAGTAGACATCAATTAATGATTCTAAGCTAAAAATGACAGACATTTTGAGTAATAAATATAATTAATTACCTTCGTTTTATGGCGGGGTTCAAACAAAAGCGGTCGCGCGACGTCTGTAAACGGGGGTTTTCAGGGTAAAATGGGCAAATTAAAAACAACAGTTGTTTTGGCTTAAAATACAGCAGTTTCTTTTAAAGGCAAGGCAAGGCAAGGCAAATTTATTTATATAGCACAAAGAGGAGTGCAAGAGCGGAAACTGCTTTTTCAGTCTTGTCTGTGTTTTCCGCCATATATATATTATATATATATTTATTCTATCTATGTTAGACTGTTATATTAGACTGGTTTCGTTTGCTCTCGCGTAGTTATGACACACCCTTCATGATCCGGTAATGACAGAAATGCATGATGGGTAGGTAAGGCAACCACGACTGTGAGTGGTGGCTGTCCGTGTTATATGTACGGCTCATTCAACTGTGGATATCTTAGGGGTCGACCAATATTGAAGGCACAGTGTAGCATGAATGAAGTAAAAGCGAATTGTGTGATATTCTTCCACACATCGCTTGATACGCAAACTTGATAATGATAATGATAATTCAAAACTGAGCAAAAATCTTTTAGTTTTATAGTTTTATAAAGTTTTATAATGCTGGAATTACAGTAAATCATAATTTGTAATGAAATTAAATGAGATTTGATGTAAAAAAAAATATAAAATATATTCGAATTTTATTGAGCTTTTTTGTTTTAAAAGGAGCACATTCATGCTGATTTAGCAGCAAAAAGCTGTTGGATCTACTGGTTAAAAATGCTTTTTTTTTTTTTTTTTTTTACAGATTATAACTGTTAATTATACAGATTTTTCTGTAATGGTATTTACAGTTGAACTGCATTTTTTACTGAATTTCTCTGGCAACCACAGCTGCCAGTTTTTCTCCGTAAAATTTACGGGATTTCTTTTACAGTGTACAAAAAGAATTTTGTAGCAGAACAAATCACAAGCGAAGAAAAAAAACCAATGAATGCTTGTTATGATCTACCTTTTGTTCAGCCATTGAGAATTTATTTTCAAAAAACTACAAATCTAATAGCACTCCAGAATCCAGACGTGTGCATTGTACTATAGGCCACCCCATCAAACGCAACTCCACATCTGTAACTCTGTGACAACACTGACTCACCCATCCAGCTGCCTAAAATTGTAGAAAATATTTTTCTCATGCTGGCGTCTTCCAGTTCAGTGAAAGATAGAAAACTGAAGTGACGTGTGAAGCGCGGTGTGATAGGGTTCCGGCCTCCACCTGGAGGTCCCATGGCACAAGCAAAATTAATGTCCACTATTTGCCTGAAAGCCCCTACAGTGGAGACACAAAATGGAAGATGGAAAAGCATGAAAGTTATTGACATTTGACATAACTGCATGAAAACTGAACATTTCAGAATTGTGTAGCACTATAAAATTACAAAAAATGTATTAAAGAGTGATTTGTTTACATTAATTGTAGCTAAGAGATAACTTATCTAATGAGAATTTAAACTTTCAGCGCCAAGAGTGGGCTAGAATGTGAGTTACCGTAATTTTCAGAGTATATACAGCTACTTTTTTAGCAGTGAGTTAATCAAATAGCCTACCGTGAGGATTTTTTATTCTCCATTCAAACGCAGTGGCTTTTGTAACCAAGCGGCTTATTTGTGGAATTTTGGGTGGGACAAACGTGCTTCATTTTTTCTCATTAAATGTGTAAAAAATTACATTTTAATTTCACTCCACGGCTACAGTGGCTTCAACAAAGCTGCTGTGCTAGTGCTAGCATTGATAGCAGTGAGTTAATCAAATAGCCTACCGTGAGGATTTTTTATTCTCCATTCGAACACAGTGGCTTTAGTAACGAAGTGGCTTATTTGTGGAATTTTGGGTGGGACAAACAAGCTTCATGTTTTCCCATTAAAAATGTAAAAAATACATTATAATCACTCCTTGGCCCAGTGAATTATGATGACGTTGCCACTTGTCATCAGTGGTAGAATGCAACGACGTAAAAGTACTTTGTTACTGTACTTAACTACATTTTTGTGCATCTGTATTTTACACGAGTACAAATATGAAGTGGTACTTTTTACTTCACTACATTCTACAGCATGTATCTGTACTTTTCACTCAACTACTTTTCAAATTGTCACCTGCGTTACACGTCACGTTTGTTTGTTTTTTTCTCTCATTGTGAATTGATAGTTTCGTTTTCATGCCTCCGGCGCAATCGATAAGCCCCGTGCAAGTGTACTGTAATTGTGGACGAAAGGCAGCAACACGAGTAAAAGGAAGATTAGGCAGGTGAACAAGATATAATTAACCAATAAAAAACGACAGTGTAGGAGGGCGCCTTCAGATGTGTGCTGCACAGTCTTGTACAGTAGGTGGCGGTATGAACCTGATACTTGCCTGCAAGCCGCCATTAAGTTTAATTTTGAGCTTGTTAAGATTATGTTTACAGTGCAGTCAATTTTATTGCTTGTTTTTTTTCCCCCCATTTTGCACATTTTTAAATAAAACTGAACAGTCAATAAATTTTCTGGTTCTTTCTTTCAATATACTGACTCAAAGCTCTGTATTTATGTATGTATGTCAATTACTTTACTGTATATATATATAAATATATATATAAATATATATATATATATAAATATATATATATATATATATATATATATATATATATACACATATATATACATACGTATATTACATTTTTGCATTGGGAGAAAAAAAAAAAAATCCCAATTTTGAGCTTGTTAAGATTATGTTAACAGTGCAGTCAATTTTATTGCTTGTTTTTTTCCCCCATTTTGCACATTTTTAAATAAAACTGAACAGTCAATAAATTTTCTGGTTCTTTCTTTCAATATTGACTCAAAGCTCTGTATTTATGTATGTATGTCAATTACTTTACTGTATATATATATATATATATATATGCATACGTATATTACATTTTTGCATTGGGAGAAAATATTTTTACTTGTAAATTTAAAGCAAGTACTTTTGTGCTTTTACTTGAGTATTTTTCTTTCTTAGATACTCGTTTTGCACCAGTAAAAAAGTGAGGATTTCATCCACCACTGCTTGTTCATAGTGGCTAATAACTTTCTCAATTGTTACGGCAAAACCCTTGAGTTCTAATGTGGTCCAACGCAAATCCCCAAACTCTTTTTGTGAAAAAACAACTTAGTTCCATGTAAATGTCAAAAGAAGACCTTTGGTGCTATTACAGAAGAACCATTAAGTCAAACCATGGCAGTTTGACATCTCGGCAGCATGGATGGTTAGACATCTTTGCCGTTACTAGCGCCGACAAAGCTTGCCGGCCGCTTCATCAGGCTTCATCAAAAACTCTGGGGATTTTATAGATGAATAGAGCTCCCTCCGATGCTATGTGCCACTACGAAAGTATGATTTTAAAGTGATGGATATCCACTGTGCACAGCGATTGGCTGGCAAAATTTCATATGGGCAGGGTGTACCCTGCCTATTTCCCACAGTTAGCTTGGATAGGCATCTCCATCCCCGTGACTCTCATAAGGATCAACAGCACAGAATATGAATGAATGAATGAATAAGATATCCACTGTTTTGCTAAAATGAGAGGACGTTCTGCTTGGGCTGATTAGCCTTCAACCAGTCCCCTTCCAATGGTTGAGGCTAACACAAAAGACCAGTTTAAGGCTAGTCGTGGGTGTTTTGCCTAATTTAAAGCGGACAGATAGCCACAGTGGCTTCAACAAAGCTGCTGTGTTAGTGCTAGCGTTGATAGCCGTGAGTTAATCAAATACCCTACCGTGAGGATTTTTAAAAATACTTTGTGCACGGCAAGCATAAAGTGAAATGTATTTTTAATTTTCTTTAAATGTGGTGTCCTGTTTTGTAAAGTTTAGTATTGTATGGTTTGAGACTGCCTCAAAAAACATGAGCAGGACTTGTGGTGTCTGCCCTCCCCAACAGGGTAGGACACAACTCTGCATGTTGATTTTAATATGGTTAATAAATATATTTTTTATATTCAATCAAATGTTTCTGTATACCTATGAGAATATTCCATATTAAGACACATGAGGCTTAAAGTCAGGTGCTGTGTAAACATGGATTTTTTCCCTTAAATTTTGAAAAGTTTACAATTATATATTTTATAATAAAATATATATGATATAATAAAAGCTTATAATTAGGTGCATTCTTTAATGCAGAAATTATGGTACATTATGGAGGAGCTGCCAACGCGAATCCACAATGAATATCCACCATGGAAAAGTATTTTACTGATGGTCAACAGCCAGCAGATGGCAGTAATGCACCATTTCAGCAGCTTTAGTTTATATGCGGTTTCTTGGAAAAGGGGGGAAAAATCTGTATAAAACCAACCAATTCTTTTAGGAATTTGATTACTAAAAATGGAAAGGTAGACTCAAACTACTTTCCTGGTGAAAGAGCCTAATTCAGGTAGTATGTAATCAGAGGACAATATTCTATGAGTTTAGAAAAATCTGTAACAAAAGCCCTTGAAATTACTGGTAATCACTGCTCGGCTGTTCTGAAAAGAGCTGAAAGTGAAGAGTTGATCCAAACTAAGGGTCAACTCACCAATCTGCTTCCTGTCATACCAGCCAGCATGGTCCATCCACTGCCGCAGGAGTTCAATGGGTGGCTGGGCACCATAGGTTTCCAACAATGGCATGTTGAGGTCATCAATAAAGAAAATGAAGTACTTGCCTTTCGGAGGTGCAAATACACCTTTCCGCCTAACAGACAACCACAAGATTGTGAAAAAACAAAGGGTTGTCAAGTAAAAACAAAAAAACACTGTATGTGAACAAGTTATTAGCAAAAGCAAACCTTTTGTCCAATTTGCTGTCTATAAAATCTTGAGTTTGGTTGGCTGAGGTGCGGGCTGAGAACATGAGGAAGTGTGTGACATATTTTGCGTGCATGTTTTTTAGCAGCTTGTCAGACAAGGCAAGAGTTTTTCCTGTCCCAGTGGGCCCAATACATAGCAACTAGTTTCCAAATGTGAGACACACATTGAGGGATATCAGTAAAATGAAACATTGTAAATGTCAATGACAATTTGAGTAAATGTTGCAGGTTTTGTATTTGTGATTGAAGAGGATTTACTTACAGGCTTCATGTTGGACAAAAGCATATCCATGAGGAAAGTCATTCTCACTGTGTCAGCAGTGGGAACAATAATGTCAGAGTAACTTGTTTCTGGGGTGATCACAACATTCTTTGCATCATTCACCCAGTTGACCCAATGCACCTGTTGGATCATGAATGGTTGAACAGTAAGAAATGTCTCCAGTCTTTATATTCACGATAACATGTTACCGTTTTGTCCTTTTTGTCGTCCTCTTCTCCTGTCCAGCAAGTGATTCCTGCATCATCAAGCCTGTAGTCATAGACAAGGCCTTCTTCTGGGAAACACAAACTAATCTGAAAGGAAAATGCATTCAAATGAATTCCAAATAAAGTTCTTCACACTATCATTCTGCTAAATACAGGATAACTGATGCAAAAGCAGCTATATGATGTGACCTTTTCCTCTGCCATCTTGTCTTTGAGCCAGGCACTAAAGCGCTGGCCACTGGGTCCATCCCCTGTGGCACCAACACTCCACACCAGGGAGAAAATGAACCACGGCTCAATCAGCTCATTCACACGGTCTAATTTATTTCGTGGAGGTGGCTTTTCGTCCTCACTAAAGTGGAATGGACTAAAGAAGCAGTCCATAAGTTTTAGAAGACTACAGGTGAGATTGCTGTCCAGTGATGTGATGACCTCCTTTACTGATACGCGAATAAAATCGATAGAGTCCTGTGAAGACAAAAAAAAAAAGGTAGGCCTTGAGTGTACATAAGGCTATGCTGCCTCTTTGTGTCATTTTGTCTTTACTCTCACCTGGAGAAACCGTGAAAACAAGGAAGTAAGCTGTTCTGTAAACTGTCTCATGAATTTGGGGACTTGCCTAAGCCAACACTCTGTGAAGGGGACGAGCCCCAAAATACTGGGCTCTAAGTAGATCATACCACATCGAGACACCGTCGCTGGCGAAGCCACCGCTAGGTCCTGCACCTCGAACATCATCGTCATGCACTGAAAATGGTGAAACAGTTGTAATTTAACTGAATTGCATTTGATATCAATTCGAACGAAAACAGTACACTCAAACCTAATTTCACTCCACCGAAAGGTTTTATGATATACGTATTTAGCTGTAACAAAAACCAAAAAAATTAAAATTGGGACCCTGGTGAGGATACGTGGTGCTGATAAATGATGCAGTATAATCTACAGTGAGCTAGTGGTTATATTAATACAGTACACTGTAGGGCTGAACGATATTGGAAAAAACATTGCGACTTTTTGAGGGTTTGCGATATATCACGATAAATATTGCAATATTAAAACTGGAAGAATTTTCACCAGATGACTTGAATAGCTTTGTTTGGGAAGACTTCGGTTGACTCACCATGACCACTTTGTATTCATATAATACAGTTTACTCCAGGCTAAGGGTCTGTGAATTATGAGGGTTAATGTATATAAAGGGATCTAAAAGGCCATGTCTCCTCATACTTGCTAGCTTTATGAACAGTGTTGTTAATCGTACTTTAAAAAAGTAATTAATTATAGTTACAAATTACTTCTCCCAAAAAGTAATTGCGTTAGTAACTCAGTTACCTGAATGTGAGAGTAATTAGTTACATGGCAAAGTAACTGGTGATAATTTTCATGTTTTTTTTTTTCCCCCCTCCAAAAAAAAAACAACAAAAAACAAACAAAACAAAAAAACAAAACAAAAAAAAACTTAGGTCACACTATGTGAAGTGTAAAAGGTTTTTGGGACAATTGGCCCTAGCCCAATTCTTTACGCTAATTTACCCTTTACCCTGAATCAACCGTTAAAAATTGTTAAGTCTACTACTTTAAGATGCCGGCTATTTACTAACGCATCTAGTTCCTATACTGTACATGTTGCTAACGCCCCCGTGTCTGTCATTTCGCATCAAGTTCTTTATATATGTGATATCTACCATATCATGTGGGCGTAGTTTGTAGGCTATCGGCTACAGTCAGTTATTATTGGAGCCACCTAGCATCGCGTTAACTCGGCGTCACAACTTTTTTCCTCCTCCCCACTACTGGTCTGCTCTGTCGTCTCAGTGAGTCTGTCTCCCTCAGACTTTTATCGCGTCATTCAACCAATATAGCAACGCGTAGTAACGCACGCCTTTCCATCCTCAGTAACGGTAACGGCGCTGCCAAGATGAGAAAAGTAATTCATTAGATTACTCACTACTGGAAAAAAAATAACGCCGTTAGTAACGCCTTTATATTCTAACGCCGTTATTTACAACACTGTTTATGAAGCAAATCAGAATTTTACTTGTTAAAAAATATGTCCAAAAAAAACAAAAAAAAACAATTTGCACGTTCTGTGATACGACTATTGGGCATGCACATATCGCGATGGCGATGTTCAAAAGATATATTGTGCAGGCCTAGTACCCTGGTACTGCAAAGATACCATTGTTATTATGTGAAATGAAAACTCGAGACTTATTTTACCATTAGAGGTGGGAAACTCTTGTCACCTCACGATACGATACGCGATAACAATGATCTCACCATATGGCGATACAACGATTATCGATAGATTGGTCAGGAAATCATTCTAGGATATTATACAAAACAACTACCGTAATTTTCACACTATAAGGCACACCTGACTATAAGCCGCCACCCACCAAATTTGACACGAAAACGGCATTTGTTCATAGATAAGCCGCACTGGACTATAAGCCACAGATGTCCTCACCGTATTATGGAATATTTACACCAGAAGATATTAACCGGTAACACTTTATTTGACAGCAGCATCATGAGGCTGTCATAAGACCAAATGAACCACCGTGAAGCTTTGAACCAATTGGCTGCAAAGCTTCATTGCGTCAAGAAGCATCATTTGGCCATCACTGTTCTCTTGGGGAGACAGTCAACCTCTGCTGCTACCTGCTGTCAACACTGTTGCCATCCAACATGCCTCCTAGCATGCATTGCACCGCTACAGATGTAAATAATCAAAATGCATGTTCTGTGATAATTACTTCTTCAGTTACTGTTTCAGTTGTTTCATTAATTGCTAGTTATGTTATTTAGTAGCACTGTAATTGACAGTAGCGCCATAAGACTGTCATAAGAGCATCAAAATTATGACAGGACACTGCCATGAGCTCTGATACTTACGACAGATGTCACTTTGTGTCATCCAGCAAATAATTTCACTTTTGTATAGATGTAAAAGATTCGAGCTGGACATACAGTAAATGGTGTTAGTGACATAATTCGCCGGATGATACTAAATGACATCCGTCATACGCATTCATAAAAGCCCATGATACTGTCATGTCAAAATTATGACGGTCTTATGGCAGTCTTATGATGCTGCTGTCAAATAAAGTGTTACCCATTAACCGTAACAAATGAAGAAATAAGCCGCGCTTGACTATACGGTAGTAAACAGAAAAAAAGCTATCTTCGTCCATCTGCTGTAAGTTTATCACCAGTAGGCGTCCAGTCCATTTGAACTGGGAGGGTGGTAGCAAGTGAACCCCTCCCACTTCAAACGGGCCCCTCCCACTTCTATGGCCGCCAGTGGCAGCCAATGCCAGGAAACGAGGTAATTCTGGGCGATTTCAGGTCGTGTTGATTGTCAGCCACTCATTTCAGGTCCTGTTGATTTTCAGCCACTACCTGTTGATTTGGGGGCATTTCAGGGTCATTTCCTGTTGATATGGGGGCATTTTATGGCTCACTTCCTGTTGATTTTGGGTTAACAGGAAGTGACTCCCAGAATATCCCAAATGAATAGGCAGTGACTCAAACTCAGCAAGAAGTGACCTGTAAATGCCCTAAAATGAACAGAAAGTGACCTGTAAATGCTCCGAAAATCGGAAAGATATGAACGAACGTTCATTCGCCCTTACCAGTCTTAATCGTTTGGGCACTGAGCGCCATCAATGGCTGAGACACTATTATGGTGGAAGATTTTGGTAGCAAGTTGTTGTTTCTTTTTTTTCTTCTTCTTTTATTTTTAACCATTGACACCTTTTTAAAACGTTATCTCGATTATTGGCATGAGCGTATCGATAATCTTTTGGGATGCAAAGTACCACGATTTACAATATCACCATTTCAATATTTTGTCACAACCCTAATTACCATACCTCCGTGAGTTTAATGATTTCTCCAGAGCTCAGGCAAAGTTTTTTGTTGTCATCCAGCACAGTGTTCATGTTCTCGATCCAGACAGCATCTACCGGACCATCGAACATGTACCACTTTTTATCGTTGTCCATAACTGATGTACCCATTCGGATTAAAGAAGAGAGGATGCCGTCAGTCCTAAAAAAATTGGGTGAAGTATCATTTGTCAACTGTCTTGTTATTTGTAGATTAGGTTGTGCACGGTATCACTTACCACTCATGTGTAAGCAAATCATACTCCCCGTAGAGCTGCCCCATGGTGATCGACTTAGGGTTGAGGACATATGTCTGAACTGCCTCATACAAATCACCGCTGACAGACGGCTGACCTTTTAGAGCCGTTATGGCTGCACCAAGAACCTCATAACACTAAGACGTGCCATAATTATACTCAGAGTACATGTCACGACACAGAAACTTTGATAAAGGTTGAACAGTATCGTTCAAATGAAAACTTACCTTGGTTTTACCTGATCCCGACGGTCCTACTAACATGAGGCCGTGTCTCACCACAGTTGTCTCGTACAGTTGAATGCATTTTCCAATATATTCTGAAATCACGGATAATACCGATCAGCGCACTCCAGGACAGATGACAATATCTAAATAAGCCGCATACTAACCATCTACATCTTTGAGGAACATCTTATTGCAAATATTACGCATAGATTCCTCAAGCGTGCCATAGTCGATCGGTTCCTGTTTTGTCTTTGGGAAAAGGTCCGACACAATGCCATTGAAGAGCTTGAGGTCATCTCGTAAAAATTTGGGAACATTGACATCTCTGATGGCCCTCAAGCAGATCAACTCCTGTGAGATGGCAGGATTGTTGAAAAGTATTTCACATTGTTTCGTTATACAGGGATGGAAACTTCAAAGAACAAAAACAAACCTCATTCATATTAGGATTTTCTCGCTTTAGATTTCCAGCTGCTGAGATGACAGACTTCACAGATCTCATTCCAAAGTCATAATGATCCTGAAATTTGAGACACTGTTTATCATACCTAAAATAAATCCATTGTTAAACCTAGACAAAATCGCAAAAAGTCAGTCTAAATAAATCCAGGGCTTTTTCTCTTTTACCCTTACCTGAGAACTAAGCTGCTCCGAGGAGAGTGTGAAAGTGCTGGTGATTTTCTGAGAGAGGACTTTAGCATCGCTGAAGCCAAATGAGTAAAGTGAGATCTCTGCAATCATGGCAAAGTTGGGGACCATCATGGCCACTGGACGAAATAGGGCCTGCGAGAAGACAACATTACATTTGCTCAAAATAGTTTCTTTCTCCTAACATACATTACTGTAATCATAGAAAATTCACACCTTAAGATTGTCAGGTAACTCCGTGCGGCCAGCGTAACCAGGATTCATGGTGATGAATACGGCACATGAGGGGACAAGCGGGATCTCAGAACCCTCAAAAACAAATCTCTCTGCCTAAAAAATACAAATTAGTTAAATACACACAAGACTAACAATTACCAGTAATATCTTTCTGAACACTGTATAAGCACAAAACGTAAAATATAACAAAGGTTGGGAAACAGACAAGAATGAAGAGTAAAAGACGTGTTGAGGATGGAGGAAGGCCACTCAGGTAGGGAGGCTGTGCATCTGCAGTCAGAGAGAAAAAATTCAAAGAAGACATGGAAGTGTTGGAAAGATAATGTGCTTAAGGAAGTTCTTCGATGATTAAAAAAAAAAAAAAGAGGAAACCTAACCCAGCTCTTGGTGCAAAAAGGCATAGCTCAAGAAGACAAACTTGTTTTTTTTTCAAAGTCTTAATAAAAGCAAAATACATACTAATAAAAACATTGCAGCGGTCAGTGTACACATGCATTTGAAGTTGGTTTATTTAAAATGAAGCAGAACCTTACCCTTTGTTGTTGGGCCTTTTGTATAGTGGTGATCTGTTGTGCCACCACAGACAACACCTCCACATCAATACGATTAAACTCATCAAAACACGCCCAGGCACCAGAGCTGCAAATAACAATAATTAATATTTAAAGACAAGACATCTTTACATACGAAGCAAAATACAGTTAGTCCCCGGGTTATGACATCCCGGACTTACGTGATTTTGACTTTACGACGCCGGAGTGTCATCCGCTATTTTGTCTCCAGTTGTTTTTTTTTAAATAATGTTGACTTTTGTTTTGTGATGCATGCTTTTATTTTTGCGCAGTAAGCATAGAGCAGGTAGTACTTCCACACATGAGTAAGAGCGCATATGAAGAAGTAGTACCGTATTGGCCCGAAATATAAGACGGCCCTGATTATAAGCTGACCCCCTCTTTTTCAAGACTCAAGTTTGAAAAAAGAACACCAAATTAATTTTTATAAATATAATAATTACAATACATCTGAAACATGATTATAACAATATATGTGAGAGAAAAAGCATGTTATTTTGCCTCATTTAAATATGTAAACTAAAGAGAAATCACATTTGTAAACAAATGGCTTTTGGTTTTTGAAATGTAAATCAACCAATCTATTGTGATAAAACAACAAAATTGCAATAACTGCATTAACCATCAAAGTGAAGTCTAACTGTAACTGTAGTCTTGAAACAAATCTGAATAAGGAAAAACATTGCAATAAAATAATGCAAACTGGTTAAACCTGAGAGTAGCTGAGATCTGTCATGACAGAACATCGCTTCAATGATATCTGGCGCCATCTAGCATCGTGAATGGGTATAATGTCTAGACCGCGAATATAAGACGACCCCCACTTTTTCAGTATTATTTCAATGCAAAAAACACCGTCTTATAATACTGCCAATACGGTATTTGCACATACGAAGAAGTCACGTAGCCGAGTGAAAGAGAGAGGGAAAGAAAGCCTGCACGTACATTTGTTGCTTGTTGTGAAGCATCCACAGAGGTAACACCTGTATATTACACATTTTGTACTGTTTATTGTGCGGTTTCATTTGTGGTCGAATACTTGAGGTGACGCGAACTGATACATGCTAATCGTTTGTGTGGATTGTTATTGCTGTATCAGCAGCTAGTTATAAACACAAGTTTGAATTGCTGTTATTGAAGATGAAACTGATTTAATTTCATTTTTATTATAGTTTCATTCTGCAAGAGTTGATGTCATGAGCAGCTGAATAAAGTCAGTAAACCACACAGATGTCTGTCATCTTCATTTCAGATCTTAGCTACCTGTCTAGCAAGGACTTCGCTCCAAAGTGTTGGTGAGGACGGTACAATGACATATAATACATGTTTTGGATAGTTATTTTGAGATTCGTGGGGTAATTAGGGGTATTTAAGGGGTTAATTCTGATTTATGCAGAAATTCGGGTTACGTCGCCAGCATAGGAATAGAACTCGTTCGTAATCCAGGGACTACCTGTACAAGTTTTTACTCGTTTTCAAAAGAGATCGTACAGCAATTGTGTCATCCAAGTCATCAGCATTTGAAATATAGTTCTTTTGTGGACAGCCCTGGAATTTTTTTTGACACAAAGGGCACATGGAGACACTTACCTGGCCAAGCCCTTAAGGAACTTGCCCATTGCCATGAAATCAAGCTGGTCAGAGCAGTTGAAAACAACTGTCTGGATGGCAAGAGCCTTTCCCAGATCTTTGGTGGTTTCCGTCTTTCCTGTGCCTGCTGGACCTGCAGGAGCTCCTCCAAACTTGAGGTGGAGAGCACCTGTCAGTGTCAGGTAGCATCTGAGAGAAAAAAAATCATTAAACTTATTACAATGGGATTCGTCATGGTCTTTATGTGAAGAGCCAACCAAACAATAATTGTTGGGCTTTATCCCTGTAAAAATAAGAATAACTTACTTGTCTGTGAGTGGAGTGATGACCAGTCGTCCTGAATTTCCAAGGTACTCATATCCGTACAAAAACTCTGCATTCACTGCGCGGATGTACAAGTCCTCCCTGGCCCAGTAATACCTAAAAACAAAGTGTGAATTGTATTATTATGACAGAATATTGACAACAGAACGAGAGTTAATGAGCACAAGAAGTAAACAGCCAATTAAACCTGAGCTGACTAATCCACTCAAAGTCATTGACGCTTGACACCGACAGGTCCACCAGTTTGGCTGCTACATCTTTAGCATGCACCTCAATGACAATTAGAGCGGACAGCACAGCTCGTTGCATTTTTGATACACCTCCTCTCACCAAGGCCACCAGGTTACCCAGCTGTACAGAAAGATGAATGACAAAAATGTAAGCACATCCCTTTGGTGCTTGCGGTATCCTAAAATTGAAGAATCTTTCAGTTCTGTTCTGTACCTGTTTCTGTAGTTGTGGAAAGAGACGGTCAGCTAAGTCCCCTTGCTCCAAAGCTTCTGAAACCTCTGCAGTCCAATAAACCTGACAACCAGCTATCACCACTTGCCCAGGCCATGATAAAACCCACTCTTCACGAGGTTTCTGATATGCCAAAAGGGCACCATTAAAATGCTGAACAGGAATAGATTAAACCGCTTTAAATTTAAAGGTTACAGACCTCTGGGTAAACTTTGAGTGAGCGTTCGATGTAGTCCCTGACTGTGGCTGTCATAGACTTTTCCACCAACCTCAGCCAGTCCTCCACATTCCCAGTTGGCATAACGGTCTTGGCCAACTCCACTTCCTCACCCTCTCCAGAGTACATATGTGTGATAAGTAGATCCGGCTGGAATTTAAGCTGGAAGGTAACAATAACAGTTTCAACTGTGTTTGCAGTCAATAGAATAGATTTAAAACAATGATTGAAAAACCAACCCGTGCAATATTCTCAAAGCATTTGCGCAAGTGTGGCTGGACAGCAGTGGCATCTTTGGTCTGAGACAGAATCTCCAGAAGCTCATCATCCGACAGAAAGTAGAACCTACAAACAAATATTTTGTGGATGTTATGTTGAGCAGTATTCATGTGTGGAGAAATTCTCAGGAAAGCATTCAGTATTCATTACAGGCGGGTTTATTTTGTCTGTATTATAATTATTTTTTTAAGAATATTTTCTTAAATCACTCAAATCAGATGAAATGCCTAGTGTATTTTCATTGGTATTCTGGCACATTTTGAGAGGGTTTACCTGGGGAAGGCATTTCGCTTGATCTCCAAGTATTCGCTGAGACCTTTTTGCACCTGTTCTAGAAGAACGTTACACTTTTTTAGTTTGTCTAGCAGGTGAGGACCAGGGCAGAATTCAATTATCTGGAAATGAATAACAACAGAAATGTAGTGATGTTTCAGCTTTGAAATGAGGTATGGAATTATTCCTGTAACATTTTTATTTAAGACTAACCTTTGGGTTATCAAAAGCACCTTTCATGATTCTCTTCCATATTTCTTCCATTTGTTGGTACCTCATACCCTCCACGGGCAGTTGTTCGTTGATATCATCCGAGCTGAAGATGGGCTCCAAGTAGAGCCAAGAGCCCTGGCATAGCAGCCACTCCTCCAGCACATCCTACAAGCATCAGAGGAGGGCAGTAGCACAACATGAACATTCATATACGGTACTACAGAGCAAGCAACTTAACCTAACATGAATGTGTTTACTTGAGTTGTTCTGAGCTTGCCCTCCCACTTGTTAATGTCAGCTTCAAATGCCTTCTTATAAGGGGAGAACGACATGCTTTGTGTCATGACAATGTGGTCATCTAGCAGCTGTAACGCTTCATCTGGACTCTTTAGGATGTAAGTGCCGGTGTCCTTGTAGGGCATCAAATCAAAGAGAATCGTCGACCACTCTACCTTCATTTTGTTTAGGGCCTGAGTCGGGACAGATTGACAGTGGTTACTCTCGGAACATGTGAGTTTCAAAAGCATCCCAGCAGATAACCATGTTACCTGTTCAATGGTGTACTCTTTCCCTGCAGTCTCAGCCACCTTAGCTATTGCATCCATGTGGTTCTGTAGGCCAAGTTCCAAGCAACGGGACAATGTCAGTTTAGCTTGGGGCACAACTTTTATCTCGATGGTTTCTGAAAGAGACTCCCAGTGGTGCATTCTCATTCCAGGGTTCCTCAGGCCCTGAACCAGAGGAACGTAAGGACGGAATTCCTCAATCTTGGCACGGATATGGGAAGCCACACTTTTGCAATCTACGAAAAGGGTTAAAGAAGAGGAAACATGTTAAAAAAATGCATTTAAAAAAAAAAGTTAAGTAAGAGCTTAAAATAGTTATTAAGGTGACCCACCAGGGTTGTCTTTGAACTGTTTGATACATTTATTCATAGTATCCTGGGCTCCTGTAACATTGCGCTCAAGCAGCTCCGGGTCAATTGAGGTTAGTGGGTCATTGAGCCAGCTCTCATGCCGATTAATCCAATCATATGTGGTGGTCCAAAGGTCATAGAAGGGCTGAAATTGTTTCGCCATTTTGTGCAGACGGTCATACTGAGACAAACATGGTAAACTGAGTCAGAACAGATTTATTACAATGTATGAAGTTAAGTAAGTTCATTTTGAAATCCTTACTCACATTTGTGACAGGAGTACCAAACAACCGTTCTCTAGTGTTATAGGTTTGAGCCAGACCCTGGCACTCTTTGAGTTCCTTGCTTGCACGTCTAACCTCGTTTGCCAACTCAGTTGCACGATCAACATCTGCAAAACCTACGAACTTTTCAACCATTCTCTGTAAAAAACAGAAAAGGTCATTTGAACCTCAACATGACCTTACAAAAATGAAATTGACAATAACATCAGTGTTTCCATGTGAGGCAAAATATCAACCTAGAGATGAAAATCTACGTTTGAATTACAAAAATCATTAGACATAATGACAGGTGCCCTTCAAGATATTTCAGATAATCAAACAAATCAGACCACTTAGCAGACCTGGACAGTTTCAATGCGCTGCTCAAAGACGTCCTGGTCGATTATCTGGATCTTCTGGAAGCGGTCTTCTTCTGTAACAAGATGGACAGTAACTTCTTCGATTTGTCTAAGGATCCTTTGGGGCCACTCAATAGCTCGCCATCTGGGAAAAAAAGAATACACACTACAAATCACTGTAGGCACTACTGTATATAAAAAGCGCTTTTTCCACAAAGAAATGTCCTTATCTACACTGCTGGCCAAAAATATTGGCACACCTGCAATTCTGTCAGATAATGCCCAATTTATCCCATAAAATGATTGCAATTACAAATGCTTTTGTAGTAATATCTTCATTTATTTTGTTTTCAATGAAAAAACACAAAATTGATTAACAGCACCTGTTACTTACCTGTGCCACATAACAGTGATGGCAATAACTAAATCACACTTGCAGCCAGTTAAAATGGATTAAAATGGACTCGACCTTTGTCCTGTGTCCTTGTGTGTACCACATTGAGCATGGAGAAAAGAAAGAAGACCAAATAACTGTCTGAGGACTTGAGAAGCAAAATTGTGAGGAAGTATGGGCAATCTCAAGGCTACACATCCATCTCCAAAGACCTGAATGTTCCTGTGTCTACCGTGCGCAGTGTAATCAATAATTGTAAAGCCCATGGCACTGTGGCTAACCTCCCTAGATGTGAACGGAAAAGAAAAATTGACGAGAGATTTCAACGAAGTATTGTGCGGATGGTGGATAACGAACCTCGACTAACATCCAAACAAGTTCAAGCTGTCCTGCAGTCCGAGTGTACAACAGTGTCAACCCGTACTATACGTCGGCGTGTGGCGTTTGTAATTGCAATCATTTTCTGGGAGAAATTGAGCATTGTCCGACAGAATTGCAGGGGTGCCAATTAGTGATGCACGATAATGCATTTTTCAACCGATACCGATAACCGATAATTTCCTCCTCATTCCAACCGATAACCGATAATGTCAAGCCGATAATTCTATTAAAAGATTTATGTAAAATTTTAAAGTATACACAAAAGAAAATATTACTGTGCAAAAATATAATTTATTGCTCTTTTTTTCAACACAATGTATGAACAAGTCGTCAATTCAAACATCTAAATAATGACAGATTGTCTGACATTGTGTAATGGTAAACCTTTGGCAACAATTACTTACAGAGTAAATACCTAAGTTGCACAAAAATGCGTTTAAAAGTAAGCCATTCCTAACATATATAACATTAATCTGCTGCAAAACACACCTCCTTAAAACTAGTCAGTTTTAAGTGTAAATCTATTGGCAATAAGTGAAATTATCTGCGATCGCTTCAAGTGTATTTCTCTCAAATTTCTTGGAAGAAAAATAGCTAGCTGAAAATAATCTTAACAGCCTTGTTTTAAGCAATACATTATTATACTTAATCCTAAAAAAAAAAAAAAACTGGAAGAAGGAAAGATTTTGAATAATATTTGTGGCTACAGAATATTGATTTAAGAATTTGATTATCTACTGTGACTGTAATTGAGCAAAGAAATAAGTTAAATAATTTGAAAAGTGATTGCTAATGTTATATGCTTTGTTGCACACTGTGAAAATGATTACCTCAAAAGAGCGAGATGTCATGTACCCATTCTGCAGCGCTTTGTTTACATTTGCGGCTTTCACGACATTTGCGTTACAGCAGCTTAACTGCTACACGGCAGTACTATTTGGACGGAGTTGGCGCTCGCATCCGTGTGCGTGTTGTTTTGTGCCTGAGTTTTATTAAGCCGAAAATAAAGGCAGCGTTACAAAGTCATCTGACCGCTCGTCATTTCACATTCTGAATGCATTATTGACTGGCTGACTTCGTTTTCTCCATGTTTAAATTATCTTATAACCACTGTGCCGTCATGATAAGCTTGCTTACCGGACATCACTTTTTCATGAAGAATGGTGGTCGTATAAACTGCATTATTTCTTTTATCCAGGGCTTTGGTTCTCGTGTCATTAAGGTAAAAAAAAAAACCTGTGTCTCGTCTCGGCGGCAGCTACATTCGTACCGGATAATCCGCCCGCCCGCCCCGGCCGGTTCGCCGCGGCGTATTCGGGTCCTGGCTCTGCTCGCACGCCGTGGGGGAACGCTCGAGAAACCGGGGTGTTTGCCGGAGGTCCAGAGGCCGGGGAACCGGGCTCGGCCCGCCCCGCGGCGGCCTGCCGGACTGGCCAAAGCGGCGGGCTCCGTCGGAATTTACCACCCGCCTTGGGCTCCATTCCCAAACAGCCCGACTCTGTATCGTCACAAGCCCTGTAGTTTAGCTTAGTGTTTACAATAGCTTTAGCATTCCTGCTAGCAGCAGCCTCGTATATGTTCCAAAATTCTTTGTGATGCAGTTTTAAATGGCTGCAGGGTTAGTGGTTTTGAATGAGGACGCGTTCTTTCTGCCTCGTGGAACTTGTAGGGTACATGTTTCGCAGATGGCGAGAGCGTCGTTTTTTTAGTAACAGCCGCCATAATATTCAACTACTTCTTGTCTTGTAACTCCGCCTCCTCAACCCCTCCTCCCTCAGGGGCTTCAGAGAGGGGAGGGGTTGAGGAGGCGGCGTGCTGAATTCTTCGGTTGAGCACATTTGGAGGCAAAATCAAGTATATAATTATCGGATTGCATTATCTGTTGAATTTTTTTATTATCTGGATTATCTGTGTGACGTCATAATTGCCATTATTGGCCGATAATTATCGGTGACCGATATTATCGTGTATCTTCAGTGCCAATACTTTTGGCCAGCAGTGTATTGATATGGGTTTAGTATAATTACGATTGTTTCAAAAACACACAACAGCACAGTTGGAGTTTTTGTTTTAATAACCTATAATGATCATTCCTAGCAATATTTTGGCCACCAATTCTTTTATTTTGTTAATAAAACCACTTACTGGATGTAAATAGGTTGTGCATGTATGAAATATTGTGTCCTCTATTACTTGTGTAAAAGACATACATACTTGTTGATAAAGTCTTCATTTGATAATGAGAAGTGAAATTCGTCAAACATCTCATACTCCGCTATAATCTTT
Organism: Corythoichthys intestinalis; assembly: GCF_030265065.1. Lineage (NCBI taxonomy): Eukaryota > Metazoa > Chordata > Actinopteri > Syngnathiformes > Syngnathidae > Corythoichthys > Corythoichthys intestinalis. The sequence goes on along the minus strand of NC_080403.1, from coordinate 36,116,280 downwards.
GAAATGCGGTCCTGAGGATGAAAGGATTAGGATGAAGTAACACTTAAGTTGGATGACATACTGTTAATAGCCAACCTATCACGTTTAGTGAGCACCTTGATACTCTTGAGCTGGTCAGGAATTTGTTTCATCCAGTCCCTCTTCTCTGTCAGATCTTCAATGCAGTGGGGATTGTCGCTTAGCGCGTGACCGATTGTGCTGAACTCATTACATTCCTGGACAAATCAGAAAAAGATCATGTTGAAAAAGTTGATTAAACTATATAACATTTACTGTGTATGTATATATATATATATATATATATATATATATATATATATATATATATATATATATATATATATATATATATATATATATACATATATATATATATATTAGGGCTGTCAAACGATTAAAATTTTTAATCGAGTTAATTACAGCTTAAAAATTAATTAATCGGAATTAATCGCAATTAATCGCAATTAATCGCAATTCAAACCATCTATAAAATATGCCATATTTTTCTGTAAATTATTGTTGGAATGGAAAGATAAGACAAGATGGATATATACATTCAACATACGGTACATAAGTACTGTATTTCTTTATTATAACAATAAATCAACAAGATGGCATTAACATTATTAACATTCTGTTAAAGTGATCCATGGATAGAAAGACTTGTAGTTCTTAAAAGATTAATATTAGTACAAGTTATAGAAATGTTATATTAAAACGCCTCTTAATGTTTTCGTTTTAATAAAATTTGTAAAATTTCCAATCAAAAAATAAACTAGTAGCCCTATTCTGTCCTCAATGTGTGTGAGTACACAAATTGACAGATAGCGAACATAAGTTCCAAAAAGAAATCAGACGGTGTGGCAAAGTTGCATGGGCTTTACTGAAGTCATCTCTTTTTGACAGGAGCACGTTTCTTGTATTTTTGTAAAACTGAAAATAACAAAGCAATGTGTCAATAACTTGCATAAATCACAAAAGAACATAAAATGTACACACACGTGTCCATTTGAGCAGTAGCACTAGCCAATTAGCTCACAAGCATCTAACAATGTAACTGCATTTCACCATATATGTGAACAAATTCAAATACACATCATCAATAACTATCTCATGCTCATGAATATAAACAAAGGAGGAATATAACTCACAAGCGATGCACGTATTAGACACAAACAGTGTGATGGGGCTATGAGAACTGCCACTGAATACTGGATGCGGACGTTAGCTGGTCTGAATAGCACTGTCTATTAGTGTGAGTTCGCGTCGACATATAATCACATCAGAAAAGCGCGCCGAAACCCAAATAATCAGCTGCACTGAATCGCCAGCAGAGGGCGACATTACGCCACATAAAATATGCAAGTCACACCCACGCGCCAGCAGAGGGCGGAAAAACTCCATAAAACACAATTAACAAGTTGGCCTTTCACTGTACTGACATTTAAATCTGTCTGAGCGGGCCTAGTGCGTTAATTGCGTCAAATATTTTAACGTGATTAATTTTAAAAATTATTTAACGCCCGTTAACGCGATAATTTTGACAGCCCTAATATATATATATACATATATATATATATATATATATATATATATATATATATATATATATATATATATATATATATATATATATATATATATATATATATATATATATATATATATATATATACATATACAGTTGTGGTCAAAAGTTTACATACACTTGTGAAGAACATAATATCATGGCTCTCTTGAGTTTCCAGTTAATTCTACAACTCTGATTTTTCTCCGATAGAGTGATTGGAACAGATACTTCTTTGTCACAAAAAACATTCATGAAGTTTGGTTCTTTTATGACTTTATTATGGGTTAAAGAAAAAGTGGAGCCATTTCAAAGCAACTGCAGGTCCCAAGAGCAACAGTGCAAACAATTGTTTGTAAGTATAAAGTGCATGGCACTGTTTTGTCACTGCCACGATCAGAAAGAAAATGCAAGCTATCACCTGCTGCTGAGAGAAAATTGGTCAGGAGGGTGAAGATTCAACCGAGAATCACCAAAAAGCAGATCTGCCAAGAATTAGAAGCTGCTGGAACACAGGTGTCAGTGTCCACAGTCAAGCGTGTTTTGCATCTATCTCCATGGACTGAGAGGCTGCCGTGCAAGAAGGAAGCCCTTGCTCCAAAAGCGGCATCTTAAGGCTCGACTGAAGTTTGCTGCTGATTACATGGACAAAGATAAGACCTTTTGGAGGAAAGTTCTGTGGTCAGACAAAACAAAAATCGAGCTGTTTGGCCACAATGCCCAGCAATATGTTTGGAGGAGAAAAGGTGAGGCCTTTAACCCCAAGTACACCATGCCTACCGTCAAGCACGGTGGTGGTAGTATTATGCTGTGGGGCTATTTTACTGCCATTGGAACTGGTGCTTTACAGAGAGTAAATGGGATAATGAAGAAGGAGGATTACCTTCAAATTCTTCAAGATAACCTAACGTCATCAGCCCGAAGATTGGGTCTTGGGCGCAGGTGGGTGTTCCAACAGGACAATGACCCCAAACACACATCAAAAGTGGTAATGGAATGGCTAAATCAGGCTAGAATCAAGGTTTTCGAATGGCCTTCCCAAAGTCCTGACTTAAACCCCATTGAGAACTTGTGGACAATGCTGAAGAAACAAGTCCATGTCAGAAAGCCATCAAATTTAACTGAACTGCACCAATTCTGTCAAGAGGAGTGGTCAAAGATTCAACCAGAAGCTTGCCAGAAGCTTGTGGATGGCTTCCAAAAGCGCCTAATTGAAGTGAAAATGGCCAAGGGACATGTTACCAAATGTTAGTGCTGCTGTATGTATATTTTTGACCCAGCAGATTTTATCACTTTTTTCTGTTCACCCATAATAAAGTCATAAAAGAACCAAACTTCATGAATGTTTTTTGTGACAAAGAAGTATCTGTTCTAATCACGCTATCAGAGAAAAATCAGAGTTGTAGAAATAACTGGAAACTCAAGAGAGCCATGACATTATGTTCTTCACAAGTGTATGTAAACTTTTGACCACAACTGTATATGTGTGTATATATATATATATATATATATATATATATATATATATATATATATATATATATATATATATATAAACACACACACACACACGCTGTCAAAATTATCGCGTTAACGCGCGGTAATTAATTTTTTAAATTAATCACGTTAAAATATTTGACGCAATTAACACACATGTCCCGCTCAGACATGTATTCTGCCTTTTGGTAAGTTTTACAGCAAGGCTTTTTGTGCTGTTTAACAGCGAACTCTTGTGGTCGCTTTGCGACATGGTTTATTGTTTTCTTGCCAGTTCAATATGGCTGCACGACGTCTCGGGCTGACGCCTACGTTGTAATGTTGTGCTTATATGATCCTTGGACAAGATTTGTCCATTAGTATGGTTGTTGTAAAGAATGTACATATTACGTTAGTAAGCGAAATGTTATGTTTTTGGTATGAGACGCTTTTTGTTTATGTTTAGTGAACCTGTATAGCGTGCTAAGCTAACGTTGTTGCTAATGCAATGCTTGTGTACTTTTTTTTTGTAATTTTACGACGGTCTAAAGAGGACAATGGTTTGAGGCCATTTTATTAATAAATCACATGAAAAAGGAAGAAGTCTGATTATTAAGGCGTCGTTAACTAGCTGTCTAGCTTTGGAAAAAGTAGATGCTTCGGAGTGAGGACAGCATAGACAGATTTAAATGACAGTAGAGTGAAATGCCCACTACAGTCCTTATGTACCGTTTGTTGAATGTATATATCCATCTTGTGCCTTATCTTTCCATTCCAACAATCATTTACAGAAAAATGTGGCATATTTTATAGATGGTTTGAATTGCGATGAATTACGATTAATTTTTAAGCTGTGATTGACTCGATTAAAAATTTTAATCATTTGACAGCCCTAATGAATAAATATATATATATATATACACAAACATATATATATACACATATACAGTATATCTGTATATATTATTAGAGGACCCGAGTTTGAAAGGAGAGACTATCCCGCCCAGGTGGGCGAGGCGACGATTGTTATATATACATATCTAGGGCTGCAGCTATCGATTATATTAGTTGTTGATTAACTTATCAATTTGTTAGTTCGAATAATCGAGTAAATGGATTTGGAACATTTAATGTGTTGCAGGATGAATTTTAGGAGATGTAAAACAAAGGCTTGCTACCATTGCACTTTCAAAAGAGCATTAAATGTGAACATAAAATAAAACGTGTTTCTTCAAACTATGCAGAATTGCACTTTCATATTAAAATAAATTAGAATACCTGTTCTTAGTCGCTAGCATAAATGCTATAAAATGTTTTTTTTTTTTTTTTACAATGCTCTTAACAAATCGCTAAAACACATATTCCCACAAAAGACAGCTAAATACACCTATAAACTGAATTATGAAAGCTTAAAAAAACATATTAGCTCAAAGAAAAACTTACCTTATGTTGGTCTTAAGCATCTGGATTCAGCCATGTTAAATGAGTTGTTATATTCACTGTCACCACTAGAGGGCAGTGTGTCCACCCAAAACAATAAAACTAAATGTAAACACTTTCAAAACCGTTACAATGCCACTCTAATTAAACAAATACTCTAAGCAGCTAAATTTGATTCGAAGCTGTTTTCTAATCGAATTACTCGAGTTATTTGATTAATCATTGCAGCACTACATATAACATGTTAAAACACTTTAAGTGTCATACATTTCTGCAAAATGACCTACATCTTCCATATTCTTCCTCAGCTTTTCAGCATGGTGCTCCAGTGTTGCAATGGCTAATGTCGTTTTCTTGGTGACGAGATTCTTGCGTACTCCCTCGACATGTACAATAAAAGCACCAATAATAATGGAGGCTGGCAGGGAGCTTTTGAGCTCTTCCTTGTCTTTGAGATGCTGTTCCACTTCTGTCTTCACTACCTTGGATGTCTTCTCATCATCAGTAGCACACCTGTAGAGAGGGTGAACGTCTGGGTCTGATTAATAGCCTTGTGGGGATGCTGTTAAACTCTTCTACAGGAAAACACAATTACGTGAAGTGATTGTCTATGTCCAAGCTGTACAGCTCAATGAATTTTGTGTATTCTGCAGCGTAAGCCTTGAGGGGGATGATTGCTTTCTTGAGAGCTAAGCAGATTTTTTCTCTCAACTGCGTTACTTTTGGTTCACAAAGATGCACGGAATCCAGCACTGGATCATTACCAAATAATAGCTTCTTCATTAATAACTAGAAAAATAAATAGAGAAAGAGAGAAGTTGGTTACAGTATATTAAAAAATATATTTGCATGTTTCCAATACTGATACACAAGAATGTTACAAATGGAGTCAGATTCAAAATGCCAAGTGGCAAGAACTTTTCAGAGATCACAGCTCATACAGTAATACAAAACATACACCGTAAGTAAGGATAGCATATTGATGATGAGATTCTGAAAACTGAATCACAACATAGCTCTGGTTTTATGTAGGTGTAACGGATGTTGCATGGTGTCCACAACAATTTGGCACACAAAGTGCAGTTATTTCTCATGAACATTACCTTACAAATTAGTGTTGTGCTGATCTCCGAAAGCTGTCATGCAAATGTGTTGGATGACAGCTGAGTTGAATGCCCAGTGTTAGTGCTCACGGTTAGCCACTCGACGTAATAGACGTTGCGTAACGTAACAATTTAACAATTACAATAATACAATTATCGGCAGCGCAACGATGCGACACCAAACAGGATTTTACAGATCACACTAGTACAAAGCTCTGACCAAAGTCAACAGATGCCGAAAAGTAAGTTTAGCAAGTGTACATACCGATAGCATGTGAGCTCCTGTTGTGACGAAGGTTTGTTTGTGAATGAGATTTGACAGTTGACGCCATGTTAAAGCCTTTCTGTGACTGCGTACACATGCACAAATTTGTATCCAAAGTAGAAGAAAAGTAATTTTGTCTTAATTACTCTTTTGGCTACGTGAGCATTTGATTATATATGTATTGATCTTAATAAAAGTCTTAACAACTGGGCAGGCTCTCTAAGAAGAACTCACAGGCAGCACAGTACCGTAGTATTCTGTGCAAAGCGTCAGTCATTTCCAACACATGCTAATTGGTCCCGTGAAAAATAATGAAAACCGGACATTTTCATAAATTTATAAAACCCCGTCGGACGCCCCGGACAGGATGTGAAAAGTGGACATGTCCGGGCAAAAGAGGATGTTTGGTCACCCTATGAACTATAAATAAATGTTTTGTTTTAGACACCACGATAATGATTTTTTTTTTAATATACATAAATGATTTATTTCCATGAAATAAGCAGAAGTATGGAGCTTCAATCGTTCGTTGTACGAGCCTGATGACATCGATAAAAGAGTTAGCGACATTTGACACCAAGCATATCTACCCGTTATGGAATTTTAATGAAGCCAAACTTAGGACACAATTACTCTGTTTTTCTCATGAAAATGGTAAATATTTCCCCCAGTATACCGATAAACATACAGTATACAGTATATGTGGCTATGTTTAAGTTGACTCGTTCAAAAAATGATTTGTGGAAAAGATTACTTATGTCACATTTTTGGTGTCCTAACTAGCGGCTAAAAAGCAGAAATAGGTCTGGGTGTTATCTTATGTGTATCTGAAACTGATATACTGTCACAGGACAAAAAAACTTTTGCTCTGAGGAGTGTATTACTCTAAAAGCAAACAGAATAATAATTGCCATTAAAATCTCTCCACTATTAGAAATATACACATTTACCATAAGCAGTTTTTAAATTCATTCATTGACCTTTCAGTTAATTTGTAGTGTAACTTTACCTTATCAAGCATTGGTATATTGTGTGTAACCAGAATGCCCTCATTGAACAGGTTTGAAATAGTGGTCTCAAAATTCTCCAGAGGTGTACTGTAAGATACACCTGTCTCATTCAAAACCAAGTCCACCTGGAACAGAGGTTTGTTCTTTGGCCTGTGCAAAAATGTACAAAATAATCATACAATTTATAAAGATATTTACTGTACATGAATCTGCCTGTGCTGAACTCTCGTAAATAACACACTACGCCATTAAAAGCTGTCATTTCACACCTTAAAAATAAATAATATTGTCCTAAGGGACGAATGAAAACTATGATCTCCTATGATCTGATTCATATGCAAAGGTTTCAGTATTTCCAAATTAGGCAACATTATAAGGTTGTTAAAGACAAATACAGGTAGTCCCCACATTACGAACGAGTTCCAGTCCTAGGCTGGCAATATAACCCAAATTTCCGCTTCAGTCGGAATTAACCCTTTAAGTACCCAAGATAACTCCTGAATCTCAAAATAACTGTCCAAAAACATGTATTATAGCCCTCCAGACAGCAGGGACAGAGTATCTCTTTTGTTGTAAATATTAACAAGTTTATAATTAGGTTGGTGTAATTAAATAAGGACGGTCGGATCTCATACAACATTAGAGGAATTTTAGCACAATCCTACGTTAACTTGGATTTGTTAACTTCCTAGACATAGTTGGGGTACTCTATGGAAAGGCCTTTTGATACTGAGTAAAATAAAGGTGGTTTGGGATCCATGGGACCATCCTATCTTGAATTACAGGCAAAAATACTCTGATTGGCTGTAGTCGTCAGGTGCATTTCGGGAAGTAATTTGGAACATCCTCTTCCGTTAGTCGTAGCAACACAAAAATACCATCGGATGCGGAGGTACAGTATATACTTTTGTGTGAAATCAGTAGTCAGATTGGCCCGACAACCCACCAAATTCAAATTATTCCGAAAAAAAAAAAAAAAAAAAAAAAACTGGTGGACTACCGAGCGAAATGAGTATTAAAATGATTAATAACATCGTTTAGGATTTTTTTTAGATACATATATGTGATATTTTTCTTATAGAGTATTCGACGAGGAATACGATAGACCCATTAATAGACTTTTTGGGAAATATTACCATTTCTTTAAGTAGTTTCATGAATAATGAATTGGCCTGTGAAAATCAATGCAAACATCACTCGGCGACAGCGCTCCAGATTACACATGATGAAAAATAACTTTTTGATTAATCATGTACTCTTACTTGCTGAATCGAGTGTGTCTAACGTACGTAAATCACGTGATGTAATACGTGCTGGTTGGAATTTATAAGCGAATCGTCAGATAAACTGCCAAATGATTCCATGGAATTGAAACGCAGGGATCCGGTTCTCTAATGGAACTGATTCTCAATTCCCATCCCTACTTGTGAGTGAGTCACCTGGCTGAGCGAAAAGGGCGCTGTGGAAAGAATAGGGAGGTGAGAGAAGGGAGATAACATGGCCGCTCAGGTCAGCAGCATCTTCTCTCTTAACTTGAGACCACTATCCTAACTCAAAAAAACAGATCGGGACTCGAAAGAGGAGTCCGGGGTGGGAGGAAGCAGCAGCAGCAGCAGCATGAGAACAGGGAAGTGGGACCTGACTCCATCAGGAACTGCAGAACGGCGGCGACCCTTCTAGGGGAGGAGGGAATCCTGACATGACAAGGAGTAGGTACTGTTTACGCGACCGGTGACAGAGTGGCCGACAAGACTCCAGCGTCGTAAAGTTAGAATCACATAACTCGGGTGCGTCATGACCCGGGGACTACCTGTATGTCCATTCCTATTCCAGTTCAGATTACCAGGTGCAAGAACGCTCCCTTACTTGTAGGGACTAGTGATGTAGTCATTCCCCCACACCAGGTCATCAGAGCATGTTAGCACACTGCAGCAAGCATCCAAAATCAGCTTGCTCAGGCAGAGTAATGAGTCTTCAACAAGGTTGCGCAGAGTGTCTTGAAGGTTGTAGTGCACCACAGCCAACAGTTTGTTCAGCTTAGACACGTTGTGCATATCCCACTGAGTCTCATTCATGTTGTACGCGCCTTTGCCAATTGTTTGGAGGTTGTGTCGGAGGCTGTAAGTCACAGTGAGCAACCATGCCTCTCGAAGAAACAAGCTAATCTGAAGGATGGTTGAAACAATTACAAAATGCATTTGTTGCGCTGGTACGTTGACAGTTTACAATACCTGAGTTTGCATTTGGGTCTGGTTAGCTTCAAACTCATCCAGTCGCATCGGTTTAGTTAAAGAGACATTGAACAGTTTCATAGTTGCTAGTTTGTTGCACTCAAACCTTATTTCCGATAATGTACAGATCACTTTTGGCTCTGTCAGCATGGACTTAGTGAGGAATGCAGCTCTGTTCTTCCTGTAGTCAAAAGGAGGAAGTGTTACGCAACCTGCACAAGAAAAAGTTAGGTTAAATTCAAGTATGACCAGCAGCTAAAATCTGAATTAAAATGTACACAATCCTCTTGTACCTTTAAGGGGCACGTGCTCCTTTTCCTTCAGTGGCACCATGATATGTGAAAACTCCTGTGGGTGACTTATTACACTTTTGTCCAAGATGAAGCGATTCATAGTGCGATCATATTCCAACTTGACCTCCCTGGCCAGTCTCTCTGCACATTCTTTAACACTACAGAAAGAGAAAAAAATCTCTTTACCGATTAAATAAACTCAAGAAAGATTGAGAAACCAGTAAGGTTCACTTACATATATGATTTGAGGCCAGAGCCTGAGAGTGCACGGCTTTTTATACGGTGGAGACATTGCGGATCAATAGATGGTGTTTCATCCCAGATAGGCATACAGTCCACAGTCAAGTTATAGAGGATGAGGGCCTCTGAGTTCTGTCTTAGGCGCATAGCAAACTGGATCCGCTGGACAAAGACACGTGGGTCCTCGGCACTGAACAAGAGCCTGATTCTAGGAATCCAGTGTCTGTTGCCTGTTTGCAGGCACTTTGCATCTGAACAACAGTAAATAAAACATACAAACAGGTTTCTACGGTAAAACACAAGGCTAGTTGTGCAATGGATGTGTAAAAGCAAAGAAGATTACCAGGAGAATTCTTTTCTCCTTCTTTTAGATTGCTGTTTGGGAAAACCTTTTCTACCAGGTATTGACATTTCTCACTATTGTAGCCAAGAACTCCAACTAAATGCCAGCTATACTCCAATGTTGGAGGAGGTCGTCCACTTTCTGATGAGAGATTAAATTATTTGACAAAATAGTCCTTTTTATCCATCTGTATACAAATGTTTATTCTTTCACACCGAATGATACTTGGTCATCTGCAGGCAATAACGCTTTTGCTGGAATTGGTTTTCGGTCAGGTGATCCTTCAGTTGTACCCAGGACAAGCCAGTCTTCTGCAGTACGGCAGTCAAACTCCACATTGTCAAATATCTAATGAGGAAAATGTTTGAAAAGAAAACAAGGGAAACTCACAGTGTTGGAATACCAGACTCACCTCAAGCGGAAGATAGGGTGACACAATGGGTTGATAGTCATTATTGTCCGAACAACGTGGCATTATAAGGTTCGAGTCTATATTTTTCTCTCTCAGGAGCTTTTCAAAATCAATCTTCAAATATTCTCTTCGACACCTTTGAAGAAGATGCAATATTTTCACAAAAAGGTTGCAATTACAGTACAGTGATCCCTCACTACTTTGCGTTTCAAACTTTGCGCCCTCAGTCCATCACAGATTTTTTTTCAGTTAAAAAATAAATAAGTAAATGATCACATAGTCTCTCAGGCTACCTCTACACTAAGACACATAATTTTCTCCAGGGTATTTTGCTGACATTTTTTATACCTGTCCGCACTACGTTTGAGTTAGTGTAGTCGACATGCTGTATAGTCTAACTAATTATACGTTTAAGGCCATTATCCGTCCTAGTGTAGACATAGCCTCACTCTCGCTCCTGTCACTTCTCTTGGTCAGGCAGTGCACTGGAGTTGCCTATTAAAATTAACGATGATTGACAGACGTTAAGGTTTGATTATTGACAGAGATGCAAGTAATTTCAAATTTCAAAGCGCCGCATACGTCAATCATCGTTTAACTTGTTAAACAGTTGCAGTTGCAGCTCATTGTGTGTAAGTGAGCAGCTTGAGTGGATTTGAGTGGACTCACTCAATTAAGCATTTAATAAGAACAAGCATTTTTCTACTTTATTCTTGTTAAAAAAATGATTCCTTTTTTCACTTATTGCAGCGGGTTCTGGTCCCCATTAAACTAAAAAAAAAAAAGAGAGATCGCTGTAAATTCTCATTATAAACACTGGAGATATCCAAGGCGGAATATGTTCCATTCCTTAGTACTTTTTTCATGTGAATAGCTGCAATACTACCAAATGGGAGAGGAACAGTAATAAAAAGTTCTTGCTCACACAAAGCAAAACATAAAGTACCTCTCTTTGGTCAAATCACGGGGGCTTCTACCAGGAATGGTTTTGAAGGGCATCTGGACTTTGGGTGTATCCCCACCACGGTTGAAGTAAGAAGTAAGTAATTGCTTAGACAAAGGGCCATAATAGTCTTTGTCATCAAATTTGTAATGGGCAAATGGAGACTTTGAGCTTGACTCTAAGGAAACAAACGAGACATGCAAATCAAATCAAACAGCATATCATTGAACATTCAATACAGACCCATTTGATTATTTTAAAAAACAATTTTGATTCAAAAAGCAAAACATTTTTTCTGCTTATCTTATTCCTAACTTGTGCAGCTACTCTGATTTTTATGGGACACAGGAAATGCAAAGAACAATCACATGGATTGAAATTCTTACATGTGACACCACACGGTGAATCTATTTATTCTTAATTTGATTTTAAAAAAATAAATAAATAAATTTTAAGTTCTATCATGTGAAAAGTCAACATGAATTTTGTTAGAGGAGTACAAGTAGGCGATAACACACATATACAGTAAAAGGTAAAACTTATTATTGGCTAAAATATTTAGGACTAAAATATAATGCTCGGCTTTACATATTGCTTTTCTGGACCTTGGTATTAACTGTTAATTGACAAAAAAGCTTTCTTACCTTCTGAATCGTCATCATCATCACTTAAGTCAGATGTGAATATGCACTGCTGGGGGTCCTCTTCCTCTGCAGAGGTCTAATCAGCAATTAGGAATTAACATGTACACCACAAGAATATTACACAAAACAAGAAAAACGACACTTTCAATTGCATTTTGTCGGTATTTTTACCTTAAACCTTAAAGTAGTGAAAACATCAGAGTAGAGCCCCCTCTGTTTATTCTTGCGACCTTTCCTGACAGGAGGTAGCGTGCTTCTGTGACTTTGGACTGACTGCTTGCCTCTCGAAGATGGTTGGGATGAATGGGGGCCAAATGTCCCAAAACCAGGCAGCCGTTTTCCCTCCATCTCAATCTTAACTAAAGTAACTTACTGTATTAAAAAAAAAAAAAAAAAAAAAAAAAAAAAGGTATAACACCGAGCCACCAAAAGAAAGATAAGAAAAACACAACTAAGATTAGATCAGTTGATCACATATGATCACCAGCTTATTTACCGTAGTTTATTTATGTAAATCAAAAATATTTAAATGTAATTAGCTTGCAAACTTGTTTTATGTTGCTAAATAGGGGGTTTGTCATTTTTTCCCCCCTGTTGAAACCGCTGTTATAACCTTTCTTTAATGGCTATAATGTCGGTATAGCTTTGTTTAATTTGGGGGGGAAACAAGCCATTTGAATGTGCTTTTTTTCCCCTTCAATACATTTCTGAGGCATCAGATTGGGACTCTGTATCGGCAGATCCTTAAAATCAAGTGACTTGGACTCACTTGTATAAATATGTTATTGGGACAACCTAGTCTCATGAGGTACACAAAGGTTCCCACGCCTAATACAAGGTGGACTTAATTTTACTTTGTATAAACTTTTGAATAGGGATGTCCTGATCGCATATTTTTGCACCCGAATCCGAGTCTCAGTTACCAGAAAAAAAGGCTTTCTTTTGTTTTTTTAATGGTTTTTATTTGAACAAAAGTTCCAAACATGTTACAGTACTGCACTGTTTACAGTACCTTCTCTTCCGCTGTTTCCATGAGTGTTGCGGAGTATAAAACGTATATATTTTTGTATCTTTTGGCAATGCCATTGTATTTCTGGATTATTTTGTTACTTTTTAGCCCTTAAAAAGTAAAAAAACATATATTGGGCCTGAATGATATTGGAAAAATTAACATTGTGATTAGGGGTGCAGCTATCAATTATTTTAGTAGTCGATTAATCGATGAGCTAGTTAGTTCGAATAATCGAGTAATCGGATAAGGAACATGAAAACTTAAAATACCTGAGCTGAGCCTCAAACTGTATGAAAAACGGTAAATAAATGATCTAAATACAACAAAAGAACAATTGGCTAACTTAAATAGCAAAAGTCCACTAGCTTAAATGCTAAAAAATGCTAACGGTTTTTTCTGTTTTTTTTTTTTGCAATGCTCTTAACAAATGGTTCAGACACATATTCCCACACACCAGCTAAGTATACCTATAAAATAATTATGAATGCATTAAAAAACATCAGCTCAAACAAAAACTTAGTTCACGTTGGTCTTAACAGGGAGCAGTTGGATTCAGCCGTGTGAAATGAGGCAGACCAGAGGGCAGTGTATCCACACTAATCAATAAAACTAATGCAAACACTTTCAAAACAAACCATTACAATGCCATTTTAATTAAACGAATACTCGAAGCAAAAAAATTTAATTCGAATATTTTTTTCTAATCGAATACTCGATTTAAGCGATTAATCGTTGCAGCACTAATTGTGATATACAGTATATTGCCAAGGGTCCTCACTTACTTTGTGCATTGGTTGCACTGGTGCACCTAACTTTTTTCTTAAGGTGCACCAGCACAAAATGTAGGCGTACGCCGCGTACCCATTTTTCATTGCATCACCTTTAATGCCTTACTTTTAATCACTCTTCAAAACATTCATATAATTCATATGAGTGAGTCCACTCAAATTCACTCACACTTTGACGCTCACGCTGCCGAGAACAGCCTCTCGACGACGAAAATTGATTAAACGATGATTAACACATTTGTGCCTTTGATCGTAGCGCTACAGAGTCTTTACTCGCCAGATCAAAACTACAAACCTGTCAATCATCGTTAACTTTAAGTGGAAAAATTCCAGCTACACTGCTGACCAAAAAAAGCAGCAGGAGGGAGAGTGAGAGGATGTACAAGCATGAAGCAGAAAAACATGAATATTTTTTTAAATTAAAAACCCAATCCTTTTCACTCACTTCCGATCCTCTAAAAAATGGCGCGATTGGCTCGATTTCCAATCACGTGATCGGAATGGAACATCCCTACTTATGAATATCATACGCATATGTAACTATCAGTGTTTCAATAATATTCGCACAATAGTTAATAATACCAGAAGTCGATAGTAACCCGTTACATGTTCTCCGTTACATTTACTTGAGTAACTTTTAGAGAAAAATGTACTTCCAAGAGTAGTTTTACTAAGCCATAGTTTTTACTGTTACTTGAGTAGATTTGTGGAAAAAAAACTCTTGCTTCGGACTACAAAAGAGTCATTACATTTTTCCTCTTTATTCTTCATATTTGATTTTTTTTGCCGGCAATACCAAGAGGAGCTCTACCAGTTTCACCAATGAGACGTCCCAACAATAATCACATGGCTCCATTATACCTGTCAGACGCAAGCTTTCAGTTCTATGATGACTCCAGCCTGTTCAATCACGTGGCATCTTTAAAGCACCATAAAAAAATGAAGTATTTGACATAAAGCGCTGCCCCCAACCTGACTCGAACGCACAGATTTTAACCTCACCCCCAGTCTTTATTTTGCACCGATTGACAATGGAAAACCAGAGATCAGATCTGTGGTGGCTCCCACTACCACCACAATTTAGTCACAATTTAGTGGTTTCAAGATGTAGTTAATTATTTATGTGATATTTTTGGGGGGACAATTGGACAGGTATTTTCTAATGGGTACACACTTTAGTGAATATTTGTCTGAATGTTTACTGGATTTCATTTTCTAATTTGAGGTAACGACCACAGCTGTGTAAAATCTGGCACCTACCATTTTGGAGGGAGGGTGGGGTGGGGAGGTATTCAAGTTGATTTTATGACAGTTTGCGGTAAAGTTTTCACTGTTTGTTTAAATGCACATTAGTTAATTATTGTTTGAAGTTAATGTAATTTTTCCATCTGTTGTTTTTATTAAGTTGACCATGTTTGCTTAATTTGTCATACCTCCTTCAGGTGGTCATCAGCAGAGTCTGGCCTTATTTAAGCAGCCCCAGAGATGGGTCTGGAGGTCAGTTTGGTTGAAGCCTTTTGTTATGTTGACCTCTGTTATGTTGGACCCAAGATATTTTGTTATACTGTTTCTTTTGTGACTTTTATTAAATTGAATTTTCACCTCGGTTGAAACACCAGTGTCTTTGTGTATGTTTGGTCCACTACAACATCCTTTTAATTTCATAATAGTAACTATGAAGGAACTATTCACCATTCAGACTAGGAACTATTTTCTCCACTAGAGGGCACTCATGCTCTCCAGAATTCAATTATTATTATTTTTTTTTCCCTTTAGCTTAATGTGGTTATGTCATGGGTTTTTGTTAGAGATGTCCCGATCAATAGATTCGGTCCGATCACGTCATTTTCAAAGTATCGGAATTGGCAAAAAAATATCGGATGTGCCTTTTTTAAATATATATATATATATATATATATATATATATATATATATATATATATATATATATATTTTTTTTTTTTTTTTTTAATTAAAATTAAAATTTTCTAATTGTATTTAACGTTACAGACATAATGTGTTACACTCTTCCAGAGTCTTTAGTTTAAGCTTAAGGTAGGGTTATCAAATTTATCGCGTTAACGGCGAAAATTAATATTTTTTACATTTATCACGTTACAATATTTAACACAATTAACGCATGCGCTGTACAACCGACTCACGCATTGTCGCGTTCAATCTATAATAGCGCCATTTTACCCATACAGTATATAGAGCTAAAAGGCAGCGAAAAATGAGTAGAGTGAATTTTGGCAGCCTTTGAAGCCTTTTTTAAATGGCTTAAGCCTTACAAACCCTCTCCCAACGATTAGAATAATCGTGGGAAGCAATGTGGGGAAGAAAGGTAGTAGTTGATCTTTTTCTTACCACCCTATGTTATTTTCCAACGCAGAGAAGATATATCAATTGGTACCACGACGCACAGTCATGGTTTCACTTCCCATCATGCATTTGGGCAGAAGTTAAATGGCTACAGTATCATTTACTGAAAGCTCAACAAATACACTAGATGGCAATGTTTAGTCACAATATAAAAAGTCACATTTATCCTTTAAGAATTACAAGTCTTTCTATCTGTGGATCCCTCTCACAGAAAGAATGTTATTATGTAAATGCCATCTTGAGGATTTATTGTCATAATAAACAAATACAGTACTTATGTACTGTATGTTGAATGTATATATTCGTCCGAGTTTTATTCATTTTTTTCTTAATGCATTGCCAAAATGTATATGATCCGGAAAAAATATTGGGAATGATTGGAATTGAATCGGGAGCAAAAAAAAAAAGCAATCTGATCGGGAAATATCGGGATCGGCAGATACTCAAACTAAAACGATCGGGATCGGATCGGGAGCAAAAAAACATGATCGGAACAACCCTAGTTATTGTGCAGTATCTTTGTAACAACAGTTCATATAGAAAACTGTGCTGAGAAATAAATAAATACATTTGTAAGCAGTTAATCACAATGTTACTCATTACTTGAGTGTCCTTTTCACCAAATACTTTTTTTACTTGTACGTGAGTACATTTTTTGGATGACTACTTGAGAAATATTGTTTAGAAGTAACGCTACTCTTGAGTACAATGTTTGGCTACTCTCCCCACCTCTGGTTAATACACATGCACAGTGTGTTTGTATCTCATTGACCCTTTCATGCATGAATTATGCTAACCTAAATCAGGATTCTTTTCTCAAGTAATTTTATAACTAGGCATGAAATTAAAACCTAGCTGTCAGCTGCAGTGACCACTGTCCCTGAAACGTAAGAGATCAATTATTCACGCAATTTCCAAACGATTACGTGCATTATAAAATTGTCTATATATATATATATATATATATATATATAGGGCTATATTAAAATAGCATTAGAAGGGCAACGCAGCGCTCTAACATGAATGATTTCATTGTTTGTTACTTTGTCCAAGTGTAGAGTTGAGAGGTTTTGACATACCTTATGTTGGCGTTTTTCCAGAATAACACAGAACGTTTGCTGACGTTCACGACTTGTGTTGACGTAGGCAGCTCAGTGAGGTAATGGCTACAGTTAGCAAAACAAAAAAAGCAGATGACTATCTCAATATTTTTTAATTTGTTTTTGAACATTTTTTCTATATCCTATTGAGAGCGTCAGCTTTGTTTGGCCACTCAAACGGAGTTCCATTTTTTTTTATTTTTAATTTTATGTTTTAATTTAGCGGTTGGACAAGTCGACGTCATAGATGATTACGTAATGGTTTGCATTACGCGCTTTGTCATTGATAACGTTGCTCCTAAATACGTCATTTAGCCATAAATAAATTGAAAAATGTTCATCTTTGATGAACCCATTGATGTAATCTATGACTAGATAAAAGAGGACGCGAGATGCAGAAGTACACTACTCGGGTAATTGCAAATAATAGAATGGGGTGGGGGGGGGGGGGCATGTTATTGTGCTTGTCACTCGCAAATTCAGCCTCGCCAAATAGTGTATATAATAACTTTAAACTGCCAAAAGATGACAAATTTAATGTACGAGTATTTTAATGCAAATAATAAATTAATCACAATTATATCTATTGAAATATAGGGATCATTTAAAATTAACGCCATTATGTGGAGCCTACTACAACCAAACGTAAGATGATGTAATATTCGTCGTCAGTACGTTATGGCGCTGCATGGAATATGAAAATGGAAACATACCTGCAGAGATCAGGGATCCGTTCTCTCCAAAACCGGCAAAAAAAAAAAAAAGTTAGCCTGATGTCGCAATGCATCAACTTCAAAATGTCGTTATAATGCGACCTTTACAACTTTGAAGACAGCACGAGCCAACGTAGTGTAGATGAGACCAATTTCACCCTCGTCAATTCTCACTCAACCTCAGAAATCTCAGTTTACCAGTGTCAGGTAAATTTACACGCGACAACAGTTGTCATGGAGATGAAGTCACGTGACGCTCTGCACCTTGTGAACGCGCCGCACGAGGGGGGACGGAAAACCACAACACGCAAAACGCACATTTTTAGAATTGTTGTAGTTGGGACACAAACCAAAATAAATAGTTGTAGTCTATTATTTGCTTCTTCAGAGAAGAATGATTCTCAAACTCTTTACACCACCTGAATACATTTCTCTCCAACTACCACTATTACAGTGATATGAAAAAGTACATGACCTTTTTTGGAATTTCTCACATTTCAGCATTAAATCACTATCAAATGTGATCTGATCTATGTCAAAATCACACAGTTGATAAAAAAAAAACAGTGTCTGATTTAACTAAAACCACCCAAATATTTATAGGTTTTCATATTTTAATGAGTATAGCATGCAAACAATGACAGAAGGGGGAAAATAAGTAAGTGAACCCTCTGCCTAAGGAGACTTAAAGAGCAATTGAAACCAATTTTTACCAAATAATTTAAACCAGGTGTGTGCCCAATACCTGATGAGTGGTTTAAAGCTGCCCTGCCTACTATAAAACACACACCTGATAAGAATTGTCTTGATGAGAAGCATTGTCTGATATGCATCATGGCTCGGTCAAAAGAGCTGTCTGAAGACCTGCGATCAAGGATTGTTGATTTGTATAAAGCTGGGACATGATACAAAACTATCTGTAAATGTCTGAATGTTCATCAATCGACAGTCAGAGAATTTGTCTATACAATTGGAGACAGTTTTGCACTGTTGCTTCTCTCCCAAGGAGTGCCCGTCCACCAAAAATGACGCCGAGAGATCAGCGCAGAATACTCAGAGAGATTAAAAAGAACCCTAGAGTGGCTTCTAAAGACTTACAAAAATCACTGGCACAGTCCAATATCTATGTGCACACATCAACTATATTTAAAACTATGGCCAAGAATGGTGTTAATGGGAGGACTCCATGGAGGAAGCCACTGCTGTCTAAAAAATATATTGTTGCTCGTTTAGTGATTGCAAAAAGGCCCTTGGACACGCCACAGAAGTTTTTGGCAAAATATTTTGTGGACTGATGAAAGCAAAGTTGAGTTGTTTGGGAGTACCACACAACGTTATGTGTGGAGGAAAAATGGTACAGCTCACCAGCATCAACACCTCATCCCCACCGTGGAGCATGGTGGAGGGAGAATCATGATTTGGGGCTGTTTTGCTAACTCAGGGCCTGGACAACTTGCAATAATTAATGGAAGAATGAATGCAAAGGTTCATCAGGATGTTTTTCAGGAAAACCTGAGGCCGTCCGTCAGACAGTTGAAGCTAAAAAGAGGATTGATGCTGCAACAAGACAATGATCACAAACACAGAAGTAAATCAACTCCAGAATGGTTTCAGAAGAACAAAATACACGTTCTGAAGTGGCCAAGTCAACGTCCAGACTTCCACCACATTGAGATGCTGTGGCATGACCTAAAGACAGCGATTCATGCCAGACATCCCAGGAATCTGACTGAACTACAGCAGTTTTGTAGAGAAGAATGGGCCAAGATTAGTCCTGATCGATGTGCCAGACTGATCTGCAGCTCCAGGAAGCGTCTGGTTGAAGTTAATGCTGCCAAAGTGGATGGCCACAAAATATTAAATATGATGGTTCACTTACTTATTTTCCTCTTCTTCTGTCATTGTTTGCATATTATTCTCATTAAAACATGAAAACCTATAAATGTTTGGGGGGTTTTAGTTAAAGAAGACGCTGTTTTTCCATCCGTATTTTGACAAAGATCAGATCACATTTGATGGTGATTTTATGCAGAAATGTGAGAAATTCCTAAAAGTTCAGATACTTTTTCATACCACTGAATGAGCAACATTACTGTACAGGAGTGTTGTATGCCTAAATGTTTATCAAAAACAAAACAGTTTTTATTCCAATTGTTCTAAAAAACACTCACTTTTCAAAAAGGCCCAAAATCTCATCTGAACAACTCCAGATAAAAGTGTGTATTTCCTGTATACTATGTATTTCTCTCTAATTTCTGGCCTCATGGCCACCCAACTGCAACACACAAACAACAAGCCATTCACCCTCACGTTAACACCTCTGGACAACAACACTAACATAAGTAATACATTAGGTCTGAAACAATTCATCGAGCTGTATCGATACGTAGCAAAATCGAATACAAACCAATCATAACACAAAACATCCCTCAATATAGTCATCTAGATATGCCGTTTTGATGTGGAAATAATAGTTTTCATTGAAAATGAATGTTTCAGCAATAAAATCAAAATCATCTGAATAGTTTTGTATTATTATTGCGCTAAGTGAAATTTTATTGATTGTGTTAAATGTGTACTTATTATCATATGAAATTGATTGGAGGTCCTTGAATATAAGAGAAACAAATCGTGGCAGACTTTGAAATATTGGCAAGTATCGTATCATTGTCAAAAGAATTTATATTGTATCATAATGAAATTGGTTATTTACACTGCTATTATTAAGATGGAGTATCACGCACTACTGTATTTATAAACTTTAGAGGTGAACTTCATTTGACCTTAAACTCTGACCAGGAACTGAAAAGCAAAATTATCAACAAGTGTTATTTTTAAACTACGATATTGATTGAATATAATGTTTCAAAAGGCATAGACTTCTGTGCCTTTCTGTGTCTCTTCCAGTTTCTGTTTCTGTAACCACCTGCTCTTCAATGTGCTCCCTTCACACTCATGACAGTTTGAATGTGTCTGCAAAGGGTGAAACCCCCCAATGACTTGTACGCTTCCCACACTCATGGGTCACAGGGGCTTCACAACCTGGTCCGTTTCCCATGGTCGATCACAGGCATCATGCACGGCAGCCCCAGCTCCTGCCCCTGGCCTCTTCAGTTGAGATGCATCAGAGCAGCCTGAGATTGGGTAGCCAAGCACAAGTGAGCAGTCTCATGTGTTTGAATCCTCACGTGTCCTTTGTGAAGACATGCTTCTATGCATATAGGCAAAAGATGTGATGTGCAGAAATGATCTGAAGTGAAGATGCATGGGAAATTGTGGTAAAGTTTGTTTTAGAGGTGATCCAGAAACAAAGAATCTGAGATGACTTTGCACTCCATGAGAAGGTCATGAGCAAAATGAGGAGTTATGCAGAGTAGAGCCCAAAAGCAATGCCTAAATACAAAGAGTGACTTGATTCGAATGGAATGGATAGTGAAATTTTGTGTTGTAATTGGTCATTACTCAAGATTTGCTTGTTTGGATTGACTCTCAAAACAATGATGTAATCTCACAAGGGATTCCAGATCTTTCCTAAGGAGCTGAATAAACCAGATCTGATAGTGGCATTATCACATCCAAGTGGTGCTGGTTCAGTAAGCATCCTGACAAAGCAGTTTATTAATGATTATCACATGAGTAATTGCACGGTCGTTGATAAGACCGCCAGGCCATCCAAAGAGCACATGCTCTGACAAAAAAAAAAAAAAAAGTCATAACAACTCTACGTCTCAAATGAGGTGACTTTGAGCCTGAAACCACCACAATGACAGTACCTGATTGTGGCTTCCGGCCTTTTGTAGGTCGAACTATTTAAAAACCAAACAGTTTTATTACAGCTTTGATCAACCCAGTAGTCATTTTAACAAGTCAAGAGAGGAATTACAGATCTCGATCAACAGCAACCCTTTTATCCAAACGTCCCATTATTTCCAAATGTTAAACATCATCTTAAACAGACATCCACTTTTCAATTCTGTAATGTCGTGAAGGTGATTCTCTGAGAATTCAAATCCTGTTTTCCATTGTTGACATAAGAATGTACTGCCAAGTTTAGCTCCTTATGAGGACCAGATGTTGGCACACAGGATTAAAAAAACATTTCCCAGTTACTGTCAGGCTATTTGGAGAACTTTAGAACATATTTATACTTCGGTACACCTTCAAAGCATAATTAAGCTTATATGCACTGACGGTCAAATATTCTATCAGCACTGTAGCCTCAAACAAATCCACTTTTTTTTTTTTTTAAAACACACTAAGAGCATTTCTACGAATTTTAACATCCACTAATACATCTTTCTGCTTATGAAAAAAAAAACTTTCCGCACCAATTGAATCCACACATGCATATCCACCACTTAAATTCATCAGTGCGCCTTACAGCGCACAGTAGTTGCGGTGCCTTAAAAGGGCACGTTCTGAGCATGGTCAGTGTCAATAATGTCACTATATAGATGAAAGGGTCCACAAAACAGGTTGAAATACACAACACATCCTGCTTTCTCCATACAATTTATATTTTTGATGGTTTTAGCAGTGACCCTGTTCCATGGCTCTACATTAAAGTTGCCGTCATGGCTTGGCTGGATCACAGATGGACCCTTTGCAGTCCATTAAAGACACAGTTAATGAGTTCAAAGGGGCTTTAAATCAGTACCATGGCAAGATGAGGGGCACTTTTAACCTCAACAAGTGGTCCAGGATTTCAAACACCTGCATTTGATTTTCCTCTCATTTGCTCAAATTCTAGGAGGAACATTTACGCCAGAACAAAGTCTGACACGGAGGCTTGTAATAACATTTAGTAATATTGGAAGACACATAGTTTTGGCGAATTATAATCAACATAAAACAGTGTAACAGCTGATGCCGACAACTAAATTCAAATAGCAGTGTTACCCCACTTTATTCCTACTTTGCTAACCTAAGAATTATTACTAATTTTATGGTTGCATGATGATTTATCATAATACTTGTACACACAATAATACAGTGGGGTAAATAAGTATTAAGTCAACCACTAATTGTGCAAGTTCTCCCACTTGAAAATATTACAGAGGCCTGTAATTGTCAACATGGGTAAACATCAACCATGAGAGACAGAATGTGAAAAAAAAAAACAACAGAAAATCACATTGTATGATTTTTAAAGAATTTATTTGCAAATCATGGTGGAAAATAAGTATTTGGTCAATACCAAAAGTTCATCTCAATACTTTGTTGTGTACCCTTTGTTGGCAATAACGGAGGTCAAACGTTTTCTGTAACTCTTCACAAGCTTTTCACACACTGTTGCTGGTATTTTGGCCCATTCCTCCATGCAGATCTCCTCTAGAGCAGTGATGTTTTGGGGCTGTCGTCTCGTTGGGCAACACCGACTTTCAACTCCCTCCACAGATTTTCTATGGGGTTGAGATCTAGAGACTGGCTTGGCCACTCCAGGACCTTGAAATCCTTCTTACGAAGCCACTCCTTTGTTGCCCTGGCTGTGTGTTAGGGATCATTGTCATGCTGAAAGTCCCAGCTACGTCTCATCTTCAATGCCCTTGTTGATAGAAGGGGATTTTCACTCACAATCTCGCAATACATGGCCCCATTCATTCTTTCCTTTACACAGATCAGTCGTCCTGGTCCATTTGCAGAAAAACAGCCCCAAAGCATGATGTTTCCACCCCCATGCTTCACAGTGGGTATGGTGTTCTTCGGATGCAATTCAGTATTCTTTCTCCTCCAAACACGAGAACCTGTGTTTCTACCAAAATGTTCTATTTTGGTTTCATCTGACCATCACACATTCTCCCAGTCCTCTTCTGGCTCATCCAAATGCTCTCTAGCGAACCGCAGATGGGCCTGGATGTGTACTGGCTTCAACAGGGGGACAAGTCTGGCAAGTCAGTCAGTATTTGAGTCCCTGGCGGCGCATTGTGTTACTGATAGTAGCCTTTGTTACTGTGGTCCCAGCTCTCTGTAGGTCATTCACTAGGTCCCCCCGTGTGGTTCTGGGATTTTTGCTCACCATTCCTTTTATCATTTTGACGCCACGGGGTGAGATCTTGCATGGAGCCCCAGATCGAGGGAGATTATCAGTGGTCTTGTATTTCTTCCATTTTCTAATAATTGCTCCCACAGTTGATTCCTTTACACCAAGCGTTTTACTTATTGCAGATTCAGTCTTCCCAGTCTGGTGCAAGTCTACAATTTTGTCTCTGGTGTCCTGGTGGTGAGTGGGTCGTTCCGCGCATGCGTTAAATGCGTTAAACATTTTAACGTGAATAATTCAAAAAATTAATTACCGTCCGTCAACGCGATAATTTTGACAGCTCTAGTATATATTAAGCAAAAAGTGTGTATTTAACAAGAGCGGGGTGGCCAACAAATTTATAGCGGGGGCCGTGGCCATCCCTGGTGGCGCCACTGGCAGCCAATTCTGTCAGTAAAACTCAGAAAAGCCTGCAAATATTAGGATTTGCTCAGTTTTTCAACAAAGATACTTGTTAGAAATCCTCAAAATCACCTTCCATGAGCTGTGAATAGACGACATAAGCAGAAGCTACTGACTGAAACTTTCAAAGAAAAGTATATGAAGTTACTGTATCTGAACAGATTTTCAGAGCCCAGTGAGTGGCAAACAGAAAAAGGCACAGACCAAAGACGCCCTGGTGATTCAGTGGGATGGAAATCAATCCGCTCTGTATTCAGTACTTTATCTCTAGTTAAATGGACACTGATTTAAAAACAGGACAATAAACACAAAAACATTCCTTCTTAGTTTAACAGCAATTTATTTCCACGCAAATGTTGAGGTAATGGGAAATGTTGGTTTGAGTCTTCAAACAAACTGCTGTGTGAGCCATGTCGATATGTTTTATCTTGGTGGGCGAGCAACTCCACAAAAGAGAACAGTCACAACCACTTTGTTTATGTGGGCAATGAAATGAAAGTGCCAGGGTCTGTTTTTTGCGTGCCTCAGTGAGCTTGTTTCTTAAAACGCTCATAAACAAGTCAGACATGGACAGATTGAGAATTATAACAAACAGAATGTTTTTGTGAGCCGGTGCTTTCATGGAGGGCTCATCTTAAGGTGGTTATAATTAAAATCGCATCATCAAGTGAGTATGTCTTTAACATTCCTTGCATTTTCTGTTATTAAGACGGATCGCAATGACGTCTTTTGTACATATGAAATGGTTTATGGCTATAACAGAAGCCGCATATTCATGCATTAACTTTCAGATGCACTCATTATTGGTTTGGCAATGTACCGTTGCATCTCATCGAGACATTAGTCATCTGGCTTCTATCAATTCTTGGCTTTTATTTTAGCCCATCCACACGCACATGAATACAACTACAGTATCTTAGCGCACAGAAAATAGCGGATTTGTGTTCATTGGAGTTGTTTTACTTGTGATAAACATTTTTTTTTTTCACACACACAACAGATGTCACTGGGAAGAAAAGAGAAGCTATATTATCGTATTGGCCCGAATACAAGACGATGTTTTTTGCATTGAAATAAGAGAGGGTCGTCTTATATTCGCGTTCTAGACATTATACCCATTCACAACGCTAAATGGCGCCAGATATCATTGAAGCGATGTTCTGCCATGACAGATCTCAGCTACTCTCAAGTTTAACCAGTTTGCATTATTTTATTGCAATGTTTTTCCTTATTCAGATTTGTTTCAAGACTACAGTTACAGTTAGACTTCACTTTGATGATTAATGCAGTTATTGCAATTTTGTTGTTTTATCACAATAGATTGGTTTATTTACATTTCAAAAACCAGAAGCCATTCATTTATGAATGTGATTGCACTTTTGTTTACATATTTAAATGGTCAGATATTAAGATTTGAATGGGGCAAAATAACATGCTTTTTCTCTCAAATATAGTATTGTTATAATCATTTGTTTCGGTTGTACTGTAATTATTTTCTGTATAAAAATTGATTTGGTGTTCAAAAAGTCTTTTTTCAAACTTGAGTCTTGAAAAAGAGGGGGTCGTCCTATAATCAGGGCCGTCTTATTTTCGGGCCAATACGGTACTAGTATTGGTCAGAAAGTGAACACCTTTCCAAGAGATATGATTCAAGTGTATTAGCTTTAAGGAATGTCTTGCAAGAGTTTTGACATCTTAAAGGAGTGATTACCCAGCAGTCAAGTGTAAATTTGAAAAACCATGTAAATCTTTTATTTTCGGCTACATATTCATCAATGACAGTGATCTATTTGGTGTTTATAATACAGTATTTGGTATATTCACAGTAAAAGGGTTGCAAATCCGTACTGAGGTTAGCGTTTTCTCAGGCTTAGAGGCTAGCTATTTATCGGACTGTTACTGCTGACCAAGAGGACAAACAAGGGGGGAAAAAGCATTGTCTTATTATGATTATTTGCATAACAGGGTTGCACAATCTGGAGACCTTCCATCAAGGCTAACAATTTTACAAACATGAAATGCAGAAGAGAGGACATTATTATTTTGCTCTACATATTCCTTTGGAAAACAGATGATTTCAAGTCCAGCGTATCATGTGATTCACTGCCTTCTTTTTCTGCTAACATGATAAGATCATCGTAACAGGGTTGTGTGCATGTTGTGGTACACACGATCTGTGACTTGAAATATTATCTTTATTAAAATACAGTAATTACACAGTTGCAAGAAACAGCTATATAACACAATAATAATAATTCCTTAATTTTCAGACTATACAACGCACCAGACCATAAACGCCACCCACCAAATTTAACACGAAAACGACATTTGATCATAGATAAACTGCATCGGACTATAAGCCGCAGCTGTCCTCACTGTATTATGGGATATTTACCAAGGGCGTATGTTTAGTCAAAACATTAGTAGGGACAATATAATAGCATAACATGCATGTACACTTTTTGCTGGGGACGGGACATTAATAAGACCAAACATATTTGGTGAATGGGGGTCAGGGCTACATTTCTCAGCAATATGAACCTAATTAATTGATACGCTAAATGATTAATGCAAAATAAATCTGTATTGACCTATACGAACTTTCCCACTGCAAATTTATAACGTCTTAATCTAATTTTTTAAATTTTATTTTTTATTTTTTTTATTTTTTAAATCTAGTCAAATAATTCTCTCCATCTTTTTTGGAGTGTTAAAGGCTAGTTAACAGATTAATGTGTCAGATTCTTCCACTTACTTTAAGTAAATATTACAATTTGTTTGTATTGAGCCCATACATCTAAAAGTTGGTCATCTTTCACCTAAATCAAGAAAAAAAAAATGTTTGATTTTTAAATAATTTATTTGCAAATCATGGTGGAAAATAAGTATTTGGTCAATACCAATACCAAGAGTTCATCTCAATACTTTGTTATGTACCCTTTGTTGGCAATAACGGAGGCCAAATGTTTTCTGTAACTCTTCACAAGCTTTTCACACACTGTTGCTGGTACTTTGGCCCATTCCTCCATGCAGATCTCCTCTAGAGCAGTGATATTTTGGGGCTGTCGTTGGGCAACACGGACTTTCAACTCCCTCCACAGATTTTCTATGGGGTTGAGATCTGGAGACTGGCTAGGCCACTCCAGGACCTTGAAATCCTTCTTACGAAGCCACTCCTTTGTTGCCCTGGCTGTGTGTTTGGGATCATTGTCATGCTGAAAGACCCAGCCACGTCTCATCTTCAATGCCCTTGCTGATGGAAGGAGATTTTCACTCAAAATCTCTCGATACATGGCCCCATTCATTCTTTCCTTTACACAGATCAGTCGTCCTGGTCCCTTTGCAGAAAAACAGCCCCAAAGCATGATGTTTCCACCCCCATGCTTCACAGTGGGTATGGTGTTCTTCGGATGCAATTCAGTATCCTTTCTCCTCCAAACACGAGAACCTGTGTTTCTACCAAAAAGTTCTATTTTGGTTTCATCTGACCATAACACATTCTCCCAGTCCTCTTCTGGATCATCCAAATGCTCTCTAGCGAACCGCAGACGGGCCTGGACTAGGCCTGTCGCGATAACAAATTTTAGTGTGCGATAATTATTCTCATAAATTATTGCGATATGCGATATTATTGCGCCCCCCCCAATTTTTTTTAACCAATTTACAATAACACAGTGCGAATACAGTATATATTAATAGATCAAGTACACCCATTTAAACACGATAAATATTTACTCTTAAATTCAAATATACTTTTTAAGAAATCACAACTAAAAACAATAGACCCTGCCTCTTAAGTAAAAAACAACAATATTGATACCGCACAGAAACACAGAATAAATAAAATGTGTTTAATTAAAAAAAATTGCACTTAATAACTTAAGCATTTAGGAAAATGAAAACATTTCCCGTCATAGCTTCTGCAATAGTGTTCCATAGGAATGCAACGATACAGTTAAGTCATGGTTCGGTACGAATTTTGATAAGGGGAACACGATTTTTGAGCCGATTCAATACATTTAATGCTCTGTAAAAAAAAAAAAAAAAAAAATTGTATTTTTTGTTTCTTATTTTTTTTTAATTTTTTTTGCTAACGAGCAAAAATTAAATTGCCATCATATAAACATGCATTTTAGTGCATAATATTTACGTGCTTACTTCTTACTGATATGGGAAAAAATTGTATAAAAGTGCTGAGAACAATCTTTACTGTTTGTAAAGTGAGGCAGGGCACACCGTTGATTGCTACAGCTCTCTTAGCAGCTAGGTTTACTACATGAGCAAGACATCCTATTTATGGTCCGAATCCATCTGTGTCACGTACTGAATTAACAATATTTGCAACATTATCTATAGTCACTGGTATGGATTGATTTGGCCTTCTTAACCTCATGTGACAAATGACAGTTTAGAATTCATCGATGTAGTATATGGACTACATGTCCCATAATCACTCTGGGCTCACGTAGCCAATGACATGGACCGAAGCACATATAGTTTGCCATTTCATGATATCTAGTGTGTGCGCGCAAGCATATGACGGCTTTCATAAACAGGACGAGTTTGAAGCACAGCGCTCTTAATTTCATTCAGCTGTTCGTTGTCAAAGTGAGGTTATTCGTAGCAGCCAAGTCGGTTACAATGTTTTGGCGGACTTCGTTGTAAATATCCAGCGCTGTGCCGAAAAATAGCCGCCCCGCGTGAAATGTCACTCCTGACGGCAGCGCCCACACGTCAACAACACCGGCGCGCCATAGATGGTCCACAGTCACTCCGGAGCACTGACGCGGCCGGTATACGTTGAACAATAGGATATAATGGGAACGATTGGCTCTGGCGCTAGTTTTTGCCGGACCTGGAACGAAGATGCATTTTGCGCAGTTGGTAACGAACTTTTAACAGCACGTCTGCCGCACGTGCGCACACACGTGCACGTGAGGCGATAAATCGCAGCGGAAAAATTACCGCCTTCATTTTTATATATCGCGCGATAAATGGAATTATTGCATATTGCGACAGGCTTAGCCTGGACGTGTACTGGCTTCAGCAGGGGGACAAGTCTGGCAGTGCAGGATTTGAGTCCCTGGCGGCACATTGTGTTACTGATAGTAGCATTTGATACTGTGGTCCCAGCTCTCTGTAGGTCATTCACTATGCCCCCCCCCCCCCCCGTTTTGCTAACCGTTCTTGTTATTATTTTGACGCCACGGGGTGAGATCTTGCATGGAGCCCCAGTTCGAGGGAGATTATCAGTGGACTTGTATGTCTTCCATTTTCTAATACTTGCTCCCACAGTTGATTTCTTTACACCAAGCGTTTTACCTATTGCGGATTCAGTCTTCCCAGCCTGGTGCAAGTCTACAATTTTGTCTCTGGTGTACTTCGACAGCTCTTTAGTCTTGGCCATAGTGGAGTTTGGAGTGTGACTGACTGAGATTGTGGACAGATGTCTTTTATACCGATAATGAGTTAAAACAGGTGCCATTAATACAGGTTAGAAGTTAGATTCGTTAGACCTCTTTGACAGCCACAAATCTTGCTTGTTTGTAGGTGACCAAATACTTATTTTCCACTCTAATTTGGAAATAAATTCTTTAAAAATCAAACAATGTGATTTTCTGGGTATTTTTTCCACATTCTGTCTGTCATTGTTGAGGTTTACCCATGTTGACAATTACAGGCCTCTCTAATCTTTTCAAGTAGGAGAACTTGCACAATTGGTGGTTGACTAGACAAAAATAAATTCGGAAAATACATTTTAGGAGCTTTTCATTTGGATCAAATGTTTTTGCGTACTGAATCGAAGAGTGCGTATCAAAAGGTTCAATATAAAACAGAGTATTGTTGCATCCTTGGTTGGGACAAATGGAAAAAAATGCATTTTAAGGGGTAAACCAGCCTTTTGGTATCTACAAAAATGTATTTTAAGCTTTCTTGTCTTGTTTATTTATTTTTATTTTTTTCAGCCTTGGTTTTTCTTGACAACTACATTTTCTCAAAAACTGCAAGCTCTATTATGTTTCTGGATTACTTTAAATTTGAAGGGTGGTGTGTGAAATGTCTTCCAATTCTGGTACGACTTGTACTGTTCTGTACCAACTATCAAGTGACAGAAACACATTCACACCCATATCCCTTAAGGGTGAAACGCACCTTCTATCTATACAAAAAGTTAAGCAATTTTGGTATTTCTGTTAAAATGCATAGATTACGGAAAAAATGAAGATCAGATCCGTGTGCCCTATGAGGCCAACTTCCAGGCAACTAATCCTCTTTAACCACAGGAGAACACATGAGCATCAAGAGAAGACATGGATGGAGTTGAGATGTGTAAAGTGACATCATGTTCTTGATACACGCATGTATGAGCACTCTGAACAAACACTGAGGATTATAGGAAAAGTTGTGGGAGTCGCTGTTCATCTGACCTTAGATCACAAACCCCCGGCCCCCATAAAGCCGTGCAAATGAGAAGAAGAGGCGCAATTAGAGAGTCAGTCATGGGGCAGGTAGGAGATCCCCCTGACCTTTCCTGTCTGGTATTTGACCTCTCACAGCCGGGTGCTGTGTGATGAAGATAGGTCCTCAACATTGAGACAAAGTATTATGTAGAAAAGTAAATGGTGAGAATGCAACATGTGCTGTGTAAGTCATCCTGGTTTTATGACTTCATTGTTTTGGGGCATGGCTGCTATTCCCTACATCACACAAATTACCTTTAACGAGCCAATTAAAATTTTAATGTGAGTATTTTCGCATTTTGGTTGCTAAAATGAGAGACCACCTGCAGATGACTCACACGTGGCATTGCCACTTTTTAAAGTATTTTATGGCCCACATTTCCACCCTCTGCTGCAAGCCTTTACCTCAAACCTCAATGACTGTTGCACATTCTGTAATGTCAGTAAAGCATATATTATGTCTTCAAACGAAAAAAAGACTTTTTATCTCGAGAAATTTTTGCACATTGATGAAGGAGGGGACCCTTTGTGGCACAGTTTGCATAAATAACAAGTTGGTGGGGGAAACACGGCCCTTCCGTAGAATGGTAGTTCACCCGAACTGTACTGCATGCACAGTCTCTTGACTTAGGAAGAAATATCATTTGACGTATCGTGATACGTCACATTAATAATGTCACATTATGCATTGAGTTTGAAAAAAAAAATGGATAGCAATATAATAGCTAAATGCAATGCCAACTGATTTTACTAGTATAGTCCAGAAATATTTTGGTCAAATCACAGTATTAACCTTACAACCTTATAACTTGTAGCCTCCAGGCATTTTGTGGTGCTCATGAGGATGGCTCTGAAGAACAGGCTTTCACCCACTTCACAAGGATAGACAAGTAATAGGCATTTAAATCAAAGGTCATTCAAACTCATAGTTTCGAAACTAAAGTCAGAGGTGGGTAGAGTAGCCAAAAATCATACTCAAGTAAGAGTAGCGTTACTTCAAAATAATATTACTCAAGTAAAGGTTCTCATCCAAAAAATGTATTCAAGAACAAGTAAAAAAGTATATGGTGAAAAGAATATTCATGAATGAGTAACATTGCGAGTAACTGCTTCAGTGGCGCCTCCAGAAATTTTTCATAGGGGTGGCCAGATGGGGCCACTTAAAATCTTGGGGTGGCACACCAAAACTAAGGTGCCGTTTACATGGTGACTCTCCGAGAATACGAAAAATTTCAAATTTGCATTTGCGTCTCCATTTGAACAATGTCGCAACTTTGCATGAAAACGATGTAGTATTCATGCCAGACCCTAAGGGGCAGTGCAGATTTACAGGGCAACAGAGAATGATGCACTTTGACCCCACGAAGCTCCCTCAAAATATGCCCGCCCACTCGACGCAATGTCATTTTTCTTTTGTTCAAAAAGGCAAAAAATTTGAAACGTTCAACATATTTAATTTAAAGCAGTAAATCAAAGCCGACATTCCGCCATATTTGCTGTTTTTAATGTTTAGTAGCACCACTGCGCACGCCCAAGTGTACGAGTGCTGACGTTACGGTGCGGTGTCGCGCCGCAAGAGCCTTTGATATGCATGCCGAGGAAGCCCCCCCACAACCGGATTCTTCCACTTTGGAGGCAGGATTCAGAATTTTTGGTCTTCGCCGAAACCATATGCACGCGAGGCGAGTCCGCTACTCAGTCATTGCGTCTTTGTGTCGCAGAGTCGCCATGTAAACTGCCCCTAAAAGCCATAATTTCAGGTTTTCGTGATATTATTGCAGTAAAAAGGTCAGGGCAAAGCTATCAGAAAGACTTAAGGACATGGCTACTGATATACTTTGGTGTATTGTGTAATATTTGATGTTACTAATGATTTAATGTGCATTGTCCATTACTGTCCAGTCAACATTTTGAGTTCCACAACAATTCTGTTTTATTGTGTTATGTATATATTAGGCATAAGGTGTACATTTAACAAAATAATTACTGGGGAAAAGCAGGTGCTGGCAGATTTGCATTTGGGATGATGCATAACTGATGCTACAACAATCTAACGATATACTGGCAAGCGGGGTGGCCAGTGGGGTGGCCAAAAAATTTATAGGGGTGGCCGTGGCCACCCCTGGCCACCCCCTGGGGGCGCCACTGAACTGCTTATATTTTTTTAAACAATGGTATTTTTCTCTGAGCACAAAGTTATCTATATGGGCTGTTATAATGATACAGTACAATAACCCAATAAATAACCACATTAACCCAAAGAAATACAAAAAAAAAAAATAAATTAAAAAAATAATAATAATAATAAATCATTGAATTCCGACGAGAGTAAAAAAAATACATAACTGCAGCATTATTCTTCCAGAGAGCATGACTGCCCTCTGGTGGAGAAAATAGTTCCTAGGTTGAATAGTGAACAGTTCCTTCATAATTAATATTTTGAAATTAAAAGGATCATATCTCCCGGTTTTCCGTGGTCAATCGGTGCCAAATAAAAACTTTCGAGTCATGTTGAGAGCAGCGCTCTACATCAAAAACTTTCATTTTTTTAGGGTGCTTTAAAGACACCACGTGATTGAACAGGCTGGCGTGAAGCTAAAACAGCAAGCTTGCGTCTGATTGGTATAATGGAGTCATGTGATTATTGTTGCGACGTCTCATTGGTGAAATCGGTAGAGCTACCCCGGTAATACAGCAGGCCCGTCTCTACTCTTGGTATCGCTGGCAAAAAAAAAAAAAAAAAAAAATTTAGAATAAAGAGGGAAAATGTAACAGCTCTTGTGTAGCCCATAGTAGCAGAGTAAGAGTAGCATTTTTTCCTCACAAATCTACTCAAGTAAAAGTAAAAAGTATAGCTTAGTAAAACTTGTCTTAGAAGTACATTTTCCCTCAAAAAGTTACTGAAGTAAATGGTACTGAGTACATGTAACGCGTTACTACCCACGTCTGACTAAAGTTATGACATAAAAACAAACTAAATAATAATTAATGAAACAACTGGAACTGAAAAACATAATCAGTACTGAACATGAACTAGTTATTTTTATTCTTAGCACCGCATTGCGTACCGGGAGGCATGAGTTGCAATATTTTGGGACAACAACAGTGTTGACAGCAGGTGGCAGCAGAACTTGTCTGTCTCTTCCAAGGGAAGTGAGAGATTGAGCAGTGATGGGCAAATGAAGCTGCTTCATGGTGGTTCATTTGCGCTCAAGTGGTCTTGAAGCCCAAAAGGCCAACAGTGTTGAGAATGCTAATGCTATTTCTTTGAGAAATATGAATGTGCTTGTGTTACTATATGAACAAAATGCAACAAGTTCTATGAGGACATTCATTTTTATTTAGAAATAATAGCTTTCCTACAGTGTTTGGCTCTTAACAGTTTTTTTTTGTGTGTTTTTTTTGGGGGGGGGGGGGGGGGGGAGTATTTCACTAGCTCTAGATCAGGGGTGGGCAAACTGGTCCTCAAGGGCTGTAGTGGGTCCTGGTCTTAGTTCCAACAGATTCAGCACACAGTTCAACCAATGAGGTGTCTGCTTAAACAAGAAGCACCTGACTGTGATCAACTGATCGCGCTTGCAAGACACCAGATTGCTAAAAAGGTTTCCTCTTTAAAACCCCCACTCACTGTGACCCTTTGTGGAATACTCTGCCCACCCCCACTCTAGATAATAGTGTTTGGCAGTCTGAAATCCATATAATGTGAGATGACCGGTAAGCGCCACTGCGTTTTGCGACTGCTTTATACAGTAGCCTGTACTGCATTTGCATGTGCAACTGAAACAAAAATAAAGAAGTTTTGAATACATAGTTTTTTAAAATCATTTTTTTCTATATCGTATCGTGACCATGGCATATCGAGGTGCATCGGATCGTGAGTTTATGTGCATCGTCCCACCCCTGATGCTCTCCCCATGCTTGTGTTCATTGTGTTGTGAGTTCATTCCAGGGACATCAACTCCCTCCTATGTTCCAACAATAAGCATTTTAGGTACCTTCATAGACTTCATAATGTATTGACGGTGAGTGGGGCAGATTCATAGGGCGCCTATTTCCTTCAAAGCTGACTGAGTGGAAACACAGACAAAGAGCTTTTACCGTTGAAAATTCTTGTGAATAAATGCCTAAATCCCTTAATTATTTATGAATATGGACGTAAAACAGTCTCAATTTTTGGTTAAAAGCAAAAAAAAACAAAACAAAAAAAAAACGTGCAGGTAGCATTATTTTACGTAAATATTGCGAACTATGAGGCTAGTCAGTAAGGAAATTAGCGGCCACCATATATAAAGAGCTTTTTTCATAAAAAATTCATGTGAATAAATGCTTAAATCCCTGAATTCTTTATAGATATGGACGTAAAACAGTCTCGATTCTTGGTTAAAAGCAAAAAAACTGCAGGTAGCATTTATTTTACGTAAATATTGCCAACTATGAGGCTAGTCGGTATGGTAAACAAAGATCTTTTTCCGTTGCAAATTCTTGTGAATAAATGCTTAAATCCCTGAATTCCTAATAGATATGGACGTAAAAGATTCTCGATTCTTGGTTAAAAGCAAAAAAATGTGCAGTTAGCATTTATTTTACATTAATATTGCGAACTATGAGGCTAGTCAGTAAGATAAACAAAGAGCTTTTTCTGTTGAAAATTCTTGTGAATAAATGCTTAAATCCCTGAATTCTTTATAGATATGGGTTTAAAAGAGTCTCAGTTCTTGGTTGAAAGCAAAAAAAAAAAAATGTGCAGGTAGCATTTGTTTTACGTAAATACTGTATTGCGAAGTATAATGCTAATGCTGTAGCGGCTAATTTCTCCCATTGATTTTTTTTTCCCATTTAAAAATGCATGCATTGTACGAAAAATATAAAAATATACCTTGAATCCTCGACTGAGACAATCCTTCCTGTTTGCATGCAGTACAGCTTTCATACTTTTTCAACCTAAATCTGGCGTTAGATCGCTGCATGTGACTGACTGCTAATAAATGAAGCAGATTGTTGGATGGCCTCCTTCGGGAAGGCGTGACGCTGTGAATGGGGAATGTGTCATGTCATTTCATTGTGAAGTCTATTGTACAGTACATTGAAGACTAAATTGTGGATAGTGGATTTATAGACTGTGACTAGCGTTTGGCAACTATTACAGACTAGCTGTGAATGCTCATGTTGTTGTGCCAATAGGTTAAGAAGAGGCTCCATTGAATATTAAAGGATAATAAAGCACAAATTAGGGCAATTTAAAACAAATTACATGGCTTGCTTCATGTGAGATTTTCCTGGGATTGTGTTGAGACTGTTCTAGTTGAAACATTTTCAACAATGAGAAAACCTTCACATTCCACCTTGGCAAAGCTAATTCCTTAGGTTATATGTTAAAAATAGCCATTCAATTGTTGTCTTTGTGATTTTCTATAATTCATTCATTAGAAAAGGTTGTCTATAATTAACGAATAAGTATAGTTTGCACTTACATATTGCTTAAACACTTCAAGATGGATAATGATGTTTATATTAGAGTAGTTACATGCTGATGCAATAATTTGCCATTTACATTTGATTACTTACTGCAAAAATAATCAGTCAGTAATCAAAACAATAGTTTACTGCTGCCCCAGTTTCAATTGGGATGTAGTTTGACTACAAATAGTAAATCAAGAGGTTTTGTTTAGGGGCTACTAACTGTAGGAAGCCATTAGTCACAATGGCTTGTGAGCAAAAAAGTTCACGGTAAGCTTACCCCACCAAAAATTTTTGATTTAGTAATGCGCTTCTGGCATCACCTGTCACATATGATCAAAGCTGTGTATGCGGCTCCATCCTGCTTTCTTGGATACCTGCAGTTGAGGCTTAGCCATTAAAATGGAAAGACACATTGTTTATTTTGTAAAGAGGGTGAAATATGCCTGGCTGGCGCTTGCGCAGCATCTTGATGTGGTTAACAGAATTTATTTTTAATAGGACCATTACCAGCCTATAGCATTGTTTTTTTAAAAATCATTTTGTCATGATGAAGAGGGACAGGATGATTTTTATTAGTCAGCCAGCCAGTAGTGTTGAGGGGAAGACAATTTAATTGTCAAATCATTGATGTATCTCAGTGTGCAATTAAACTGCTCTGGGGGCTATTTTTATCCTGGTTTCAGGTTTCGAACTGTTTGGTTTCTAAAAGGCGTGTAATTTGAAATTAGGGCTGATGGAAAACAAGAGAAGCAGAAACAGAGCTTGTTTTGGGGAAAATAACTAGTCACAGTGGCATGAGTAGCAGTAATGTAGAGCAGAATAAAAACACATCAACATCTTTTGTCTTCCCACGGTGCGCGCATGTGTGGGGAGACTTTCTAGTGGGTGTGTTACATGGATAAATAGAGCGCACACACCACTCCAGTGCTGCTTTGAATGTGAGCTGAGGAGATAACTATTTTCTGCTTCTAAAATACTACACTTGCATTGTTTTTTTCCCCGTAGAAGGATCCATGACTTCTGCTGGACAACATGGAATTATTTTGTACTTAATTCTCACATGGAACATCAGGATTTTTACTGCAATCCTCATATTTTTATTGGTTCTGTAGGATTTGTCCGCATCTAACATCAGATTACAAACAGACGTTGGACCAATTCCACGTTGCCATGTTATTGTCTATTCATCATGATGCTAGTAGCCCTTTCTTCTCCCGGAGAGTCTTTGTCGCAGTGTGAAATTTGGAAACAAATTTAAAAGACGAGCGAGACAATTTAGAATGTTTGGGAAAGGGAGACATCAGATGCGGCTGCTGGCTCTCATTTGGGTGTTTGTGCTTTTGCCGAGGAGTGGAGCAGGTGAGCTGCTTTGTACAGTGTGCGTGTGTGTTGGGGGCTTTATCGGAACATATTGGTTTAAAACAGGGGTGAGTTGGCAGACTTCATTCTCTATGTTGCTACCATTGGGATTGTTTAACAAATTACAAATTCATCCCCACAAGGCCAGCATGCTGGCTCTTGATGACATCAGAATGTGCCTGTTCTGATTGGCCAGTTAACGCAAAACATTGGATAGCCAAGTCCCATGAACAAAACATACTTGTAGTGATCTGAACAAATCAATACATATGACTGTAAGCATACACTGCTGGCCAAAAGTATTGGCACCCCTGCAATTCTGTCAGATAATGCTCAATTTCTCCCAGAAAATGATTTCAATTACAAATGCTTTGGTAGTAATGTCTTCGTTTATTTTGCTTGCAATGAAAAAACACAAAAGATAATGAAATTTTTTAAAAAATCATTAACATATGGCACAAAACTCCCAAAATTGGCCGCAGAAATGTATTGGCACCCTCAGCCTTATACTTGGTTGCACAACCTTCAGACAAAATAACTGTGAACAACAGCTTCCGGTATCCATCACTAAGTTTCTTACAATGCTCTGCTGGAATTTTAGACAATTCTTCTTTGGGCAACTGCTCCAGGTCTCTGAGATTTGAAGGGTGACTTCTCCAAACTGCCATTTTCAGATTTCTCCACAGATGTTCAGTGGGATTCAGGTCTGGACTCATTGATGGCCACTTTAGAAGTCTCCAGTGCTTTCTCTCAAACCATTTTCTAGTGCTTTTTGAAGTGTGTTTTGGGTCATTGTCCTACTGGAAGACCCATGACCTCTGAGGGAGACCCATTTTTCTCACACTGGGCCCTACATTATGCTGGATAATTTGTTGGTATTCTTCAGACTTCATAATGCCATGCACACAGTCAAGCAGTCCAGTCCCAGAGGCAGCAAAGCAACCCCAAAACATCAGGAAACCTCCGCCATGTTTGACAGTGGGGACCGGGTTCTTTTCTCTGAAGACCTTGTTATTTTCCTGTAAAAACTGAAAACCTGCCTTTTCCCAAAAAGCTTTACTTTTGTCTCATCCATAGGCGGAGTTTGACTTTTGTGGCAGGGCGGGCACAACATGTTGATGACCCCGAAACGCAGTGTCAGCAATAAAATTTACTTACAAGAACATTTAAAATAATAAGTTGAAAATGAGCGTTTTTTTTTTTGTTTTGTTTCCCATCATTCTTGAGGGGAATTCTAAATCAGGCTGCTGGTAGGACAGCTATACTTTTCACCAAGATCATCATCCATTGAGTATGGTACGCCCGCCGGTGTCGTGCCAATGTAGTTACCTCAGTCAAAAATTGTATCCCTTGGGCGGAGCCATATGGAAGTAGATTTGTGTCTTTATGATTCGATCAAAAACAAAAAAAATAGTTGCTTCAATCAAAAAAAAAAAAAAAAAAAAAGTTGCTTCAATCAAAATATATATTTTCAATTAAAAAAAAAAGTCACTTCAATCAAAAAAATGTGTTTGGACGCAAAAATAAATTTGAAATTCAAAAACAAAGCATTTGAAAGCTATTTTTATTTGAACTTTTTTGATTGAAGTCAATTTTTTTGATTGAAGCAACTTTTTTGATTGAAGTAATGTTGTTTTGCGTTTGGGCCACATTTTGGCTACGACATTTGTGTCATTATTAATCAATCAAAAAATAAGTTGTTTCATACAAAAAAAAAAAAAAAAAAAAATATATATATATATATATATATATATATATATATATATATATATATTCAAAAGAAAAATCATTTCAATCCAAAAAAAAAAAACTTTTTTTTTTTGATCATAGAAAAAAGTTTTTGAATGCGAAAAAATATTTGAGACTCAAAAATTTGCATTTGGACACTTAATTTTTCATTAAAAATAAAGTTTTAATTGATTTTAGCAATTCTTTTTGTGTATGGGCCATATTACGGGTAGGGCATTTGTGTCTGAATCATTCAATCCCCCCAAAAAGGGGCTTCAATAATAAAAAAAATATATATTTTCAATCAAAGAAAAAAATCATTTATAAAAAATAAAATGCCCCCCACCCCATTTTTTTGTTTTGTTTTGAAAATGATATGCAAAGCAAATGACCGTCTAAGGTGCTAGTCACATGATCTGTTTGAAAAATAATTTAGACCCATTTTAAAAATATTTTTTTGTTCATTTCATTCATTTTTGTTGTTTGTTTTCTTGCTTTACAACTTTTAGATATATAGGAACGTCAATTACATGCAATGACACTTTTCGGCCACCAGGGAGGGCCTGGCCACCCTGGCCCCTCCCTTAAACTCTGCTTATGGTCTCATCTGACCAGAGAACATTATTCCAAAACGTTTTTGGCTTTCTTGGGTAAGTTTTGGCAAACTCCAGCCTGGCTTTTTTATTTCTCTAGGTCAGAAGTGGGGTCTCCCTGGGTAGCCTCCCACAGAGTCCCTTTTCATTCAGACGCCGATGGATAGTACGGTTTGACACTGTTGTACCCTCTGACTGCAGGACAGGTTAAACTTGTTTGGATGTTAGTCGTGGTTCTTTATCCCCTATCCGCACAATCTCTCGTCAATTTTCTTTTCCGTCCACATCTAGGGAGATTAGCCACAGTGCCATGGACTTTACATTTATTGATGACACTGCGCACGTTAGACACAGGAACATTCAGGTCTTTGGAGATGGACTTGTAGCCTTGAGATTCCCCATGCTTCCTCACAATTTTGCTTCTCAAGTCCTCAGACAGTTCTTTGGTTTTCTTTCTTTTTTCCATGCCCAGTATGGTACACACAAGGACACAGGACAGAGGTTGAGTCAACTTTAATCCATTTTACCTGGCTGCAATTGTGATTTAATTATTGCCACCACCTGGTATGTGCCACAGGTAAGTAACAGGTGTTGTTAATGACACAAATTAGAGAAGCATCACATGATTTTCAAAGGGTGCCAATACTTTTGTCGGGCCCATTTTTGGAGTTTTGTGTAAAATGATAATGACTTTTTTTTTTTTTTACATTCTCTTTTGTGTTTTTTCATTGGAATCAAAATCAATGAAGATATTGCTACCAAAACATTTGTAATTGCTATCATTTTCTGGGAGAAATTGAGCATTATCTGACAGAATTGCAGGGGTGCCAATACTTTTGGCCAGCATTATATCTTATGTCTATGATGTATTTTAATTATTTATTCATAACATGTTTAGTCAT
This sequence comes from Corythoichthys intestinalis, assembly GCF_030265065.1. NCBI lineage: Eukaryota > Metazoa > Chordata > Actinopteri > Syngnathiformes > Syngnathidae > Corythoichthys > Corythoichthys intestinalis. The sequence continues at coordinate 36,075,373 of NC_080403.1, read as the reverse complement.
GTGATTTGATGAATATTCATTCGGAACAACTCCACATGACATACATGAACCAGATTATTTTTTTATGCTACTCAGGGAAATGCTTGTCCAGTTAACTGTTTCAGTTGAAAATATCCACCGATCAGCTGATAAATGCCACATTTCTGAGGGGTTCTATATATGGATGGATCAAAGTTCACACAGCATTTCAAACAGAAATAATGTCTGAAATAACACAGATAGAACACTATTGACCATTGTGAGCAGGAGCGTTAACCGTGCACTTTAGTAATCAATTAGCTTTTCTGTTGAACTTATTTGTGCTGGGGAATTTAGCGACATATGAAGTGTTTATTGAATACAGTTATTTTATTATTATTCATAGAACAATTTACAAAGAATATTGCCATTTGTCATATTGTTAACTCCAGAATCATGTCCAGACAACATGCACAAATTACTGTCAAGTAAAGTCAAAGTAATTTTTTCAGTTGTTTTTTCCCCCTGACATTACTTTCTCAAAGAAAGGTTCTTAAGTTTAAGTGACATTTTGCTATAATACCCTACAAAGGAATAGATTTCTGCCTCGCCTCTTGCAATGAAAGGCAAGGATTGTAAGTAATATGAACTAAGTAGAACCAAATGAATTGTTTAAGAGTTACAGTAAATTTAGCCATTGTATCATAGGTGTGTCTTTCTGCTCTAAATGTTAATCATAAAGCATCACAAAACCACACTGACTTTATTTCTGCTTCAGTTTCCAGATGTGCAGATCATGCCTGCAGTCCACCCATTCAGAACCTGGCTACTGGCAGGACTCTCATCACCCTCTCAGGGAGTTGCGGGAACACCTCACACGAGCAAAGCACTTGTCACCACCCACTTAGTCACATGAATGATGATCCTTTCTTGTATCCAAACACCTGGTGGGAATCAAGCGCGAATCCCACTGTGCAGGGGATGCAGGATGAGATTCGTCTGGACCTGAAAACACACTTCTGTCTGTCCCACTTGGTTTTGTTGTTCCAGTCGCCGCGGCCCGCTGCGATGGCCGTTGAGCGATCAACAGACTTTGGGAAGTCCTGGGAGGTTCTAAAGGTCTTTGCACACAACTGTAGCATGGAGTTTAGTTTACCTGATGATTTTAATCAGCCTGGCTCTTTGTGTACATCCCGTTACAGCAGCGCAGCACCCTGCAGTGGTGGAGAGGTAAGCGATGTCATGATCTAGTATTTCACCATGTTGATAGTCAGATTCCGACTTGTGCACTGTCTCTTCCAAGGTGATATTACGGATACTTGACCCCAGCAATTCAAAACAGCTGGACCCCTACAGTCCAGAGGCTCTTGCACGCCTGACCCTCACTAACCTGCGTGTCAGACTGCTAAAAGCTCAGAAGTGTCCTCACCTTCAGCCGCCTTCAAAAGAACAAATAGGGCCTACATCTGCTTCACCGACAGGACCTTATGCTGTTTACAATTTACTGGCACAAGGCACTTGCCTGTGCCACGGACATGCTGAGTTTTGTCTAGCTCGCCACAGCAGCCAAGACACACAACTGGATGGTAACATGGTGAGGATTTTGCATTGGATTGCATAGAGTGTCTGTGTGTATGTTTCAAAACCTCATATGTTTGAAATGAGGTTATACTGAAAATGTGGCTTGCAGGTGTCTGGTCGATGTGTGTGTACTCACCACACAGCAGGCTTCCACTGTGAAAAGTGTGCGCCACTCTACAATGACCGTCCTTGGAGGCCTGCCAATGGCAGTAGTGGTGATGCAAACCCATGCCAGAGTGAGTGGCCAAACAAACAACGTAGATCAGTGATTCGCAGCGTGGTACAAGTACCACCACTAGTATGTGAGCTCTCTCTAGTAGTAGTATGCAGAAGAATGAAATGTTTAAGGAACCTTTTTTAATCCACTGCAGTGCATTACTCAAGTAAGGCTACAGTTCAATCCAAACTGCACAAGACTTAATACGGACATTAAATCTTTTCGAACGGTTTCTACATATATTTAGAAACAATTTCTAGGCATCATACAATTTAACACAATCCTAAAGTATATTACCATTTGATTTTTTCCCCTAAAATCAAAATGCTGTGTTAATGGTCAAGTTGTCACTTATATATATATATATATATATAAAAAATAGAAGTGCTGCCTTCTCTTTTGAACATTTAGCCTACTATACTTACAGTGCCTTGCGAAAGTAGTCGGTCCCCTTGAACTTTCCAACCTTTCACCACATTTCAGCCTTCAAACATATAAATACAGTGGGGCAAATAAGTATTTAGTCAACCACTAATTGTGCAAGTTCTCCCACTTGAAAATATTGGAGAGGCCTGTAATTGTCAACATGTGTTAACCTCAACCATGACAGACAGAATGTGGAGAAAAAAAAAACAGAAAATCACATTGTTTGATTTTTAAAGAATTTATTTGCAAATCATGGTGGAAAATAAGTATTTGCTCAATACCAAAAGTTAATCTCAATACTTTGTTATGTACCCTTTGTTGGCAATAATGGAGGCCAAACATTTTCTGTAACTCTTCACAAGCTTTTCACACACTGTTGCTGGTATTTTGGCCCATTCCTCCATGCAGATCTTCTCTAGAGCAGGGATGTTTTGGGCTGTCATTGGGCAACACAGACTTTCATCTCCCTCCACAGATTTTCTATGGGGTTAAGATCTGGAGACTGGCTAGGCCACTCCAGGACCTTGAAATGCTTCTTACGGAGTCACTCCTTTGTTGCCCTGGCTGTGTGTTTGGGATCATTGTCATGCTGAAAGACCCAGCCATGTCTCATCTTCAACGCCCTTGATGATGGAAGGAGATTTTCACTCCAAATCTCTCGATATATAGCCCTATTCATTCTTTCCTTTACAAAGATCAGTCGTCCTGGTCCCTTTGCAGAAAAACAGCCCCAAAGCATGATATTTCCACCCCCATGCTTCACAGTGGGTATGGCGTTCTTCGGATGCAATTCAGTATTCTTTCTCCTCCAAACACCAGCACCTGTGTTTCTACCAAAAAGTTCTATTTTGGTTTCATCTGACCATAACACATTCTCCCAGTCCTCTTCTGGATCATCCGAATGCTCTCTAGTGAACCGCAGACGGGCCTGGACGTGTACTGGCTTCAACAGGGGGACACGTCTGGCAGTGCAGAATTTGAGTCCCTGGCGGCGCATTGTGTTACTGATAGCCTTTGTTAGTGTGGTCCCAGCTCTCTGTAGGTCATTCATTAGGTCCCCCCGTGTGGTTCTGGGATTTTTGCTCACCGTTGTTGTTATCATTTTGACGCCACTGAGTGAGATCTTGCATGGAGCCCCAAATCAAGGGAGATTATCAGTGGTCTTGAATGTCTTCCATTTTCAAATAATTGCTCCCACAGTTGATTTCTTTACACCAAGCATTTTACCTATTGCAGATTCAGTGTTCCCAGCCTGGTGCAGGTCTACAATTTTGTCTCTGGTGTCCTTCGACATCTCTTTGGTCTTGGCCATAGTGGAGTTTGGAGTGTGACTGACTGACTGAGGTTGTGGACAGGTGTCTTTTATACCGATAATGAGTTAAAACAGGTGCCAATAATACAGGTAATGAGTGGAGCCTCGTTAGACCTCGTTAGAAGTTAGACCTCTTTGACAGCCAGAAATCTTGCTTGTTTTTAGGTGACCAAATACTTATTTTCCACTCTAATTTGGAAATAAATTCTTTAAAAATCAAACAATGTGATTTTCTGATTTTTTTTTCACATTCTGTCTGTCATGGTTGAGGTTTAAACATGTTGACAATTACAGGCCTCTCTAATCTTTTCAAGTAGGAGAACTTGCAAAATTGGTGGTTGACTAAATACTTATTTGCCCCACTGTATAAAATTTCAATTTTTGTCAAGAATCAACAACAATTGGGACACAATTGTGAATGGAATGAAATTTATTGGACATTTTCTACCTTTTCAACAAATAAAAACCTAAAATTTGGGGCGTGCAATATTATTCTTTGAGAAATGGCTTTCTTCTTGCCACTCTTCCATAAAGGCCAGATTTGGGCAGTGTACGACTGATTGTTGTTCTATGGACAGACTCTCCCACTTCGTCTGTAGATCTCTGCAGTTCATCCAGAGTAATCATAGGCAGTGTTGTTAATAACGGCGTTACAATATAACGGCGTTACTAACGGCGTTATTTTTTTCAGTAATGAGTAATCTAATTAATTACTTTTCTCATCTTGGCAACGCCGTTACCGTTACTGAGGCGGGAAAGGCGTGCGTTACTATGCGTTACTAAGTTGGTTGAATAAAAAAAAGTCTGAGAGAAACGGACTCACGGGGACGAGAGCAGAGCAGGAGTGGGGAAGACGCCGTTGCAACCGCGATGCTAGGTGGCTCCAATAATACCTGACTGCAGCCATAGCCGACAAACTACACCCACATGACACGGTAGATATCATATTATAGAACTAGATGCAATAGACAGACACTGCTGCATTGCCAACATGTTTTAAGGACTACATGCGTTTGTAAACAGCCGCCATCTTAAAGCAGTAGACCTCTCAGGAAGGCCCTGATGTAGAGATCCTTCCTAGCGAACCTAAGTAATTTTTTTTTAATCTAAAATGCTCCTAAATCGGCAAAATCTTAACTTAAATTTATCTTTAAATGATGAAACAGTTTTAAAACTTACACATGTTTAAAGTAGACAGAAGGGAACTAATGCAATAACGGGAGAAATTTTAACAACTTTAACGATTGATTCACAACTTTAAATGACTTCCACACATAGCAAAGTTTACTAGCTAGTTATCGCAATACCCTTTTGTCTAGTTAAGTTGAGGGTAAAGAATTGGGCTAGGGCCAGTTGTCCCCCAAACCCTTTAAGCTTCACATTGTGTGACCTGTGTTTTTTTTTTGTTTTTGTTTTGTTTTTGAGAAAAAAAATATATATCACTAGTTACTTTGCCAAGTAACTAATTACTCTTACATTCAGGTAACTGAGTTACTAACGCAATTACTTTTTGGGAGAAGTAATTTGTAACTGTAATTAATTACTTTTTAAAAGTAAAATTAACAACACTGCATGGCACTAAATGCGTTAGTAGACAGCCACCATCTTAAAGCAGTAGACTTTTTAGGACGGCTCTGTTGTAGAGAACCTTCCTAGCGAACCTAAGTAACTTTTTATCTAAAATACTTCTAAATCGGCAAAATCTTGACTTGAATCTATCTTTAAATGATGAAACAGTTTTAAAACTTTCATATGTCGAAAGTAGAGAGAAGGGAACAAATGCAATAATGGGAGCAATTTTAACAACTTTTAACAGTTGATTCAGGGTAAAGGGTAAATTAGGGTAAAGAATTGGGCTTGGGCCAATTGTACCAAAAACCTTCACAAAAAACTTCACATAGTGTGGCCAATTTTTTTTTTTTTTTTTTTTTTTTTTGAGGGGAAAAAAAAAGTAATTAGCACCAATTACTTTGCCAAGTAACTAATTACTCTTACATTCAGGTAATTGAGTTACTAACGCAATTACTTTTTGGGAGAAGTAATTTGTAACTATAATTAATTACTTTTTTTCAGTAAGATTAACAACACTGATCATAGGCCTCTTGGCTGCACCTCTGACTAGTCTTCTCCTTGTTCGAGGTGAAAGCTTAGAAGGTGGTCTGATATTCCTTCCATTTCAATGATTACTTGCACACTGCTCCTTCATATGTTTGAAGGGAAATCTTTTTGTATCCAAATCCGGCTTTAGACTTCTCCCCAACAGTATCTCGGACATGCCTGGTGTGTTCCTTGCTCTTCATAATGTTCGCCGCACTTTGAACAGAACCTAGAGACTATCACAAAGCAGGTGCATTTATACGGAGACTTGATTCTACTTATCATCAGTCGTTTAGGACAACATTGGATCATTCAGAGATCCTCACTGAACTTCTGGAGTGAGATGGCTAAACTGAAAGTAAAGGGGCTGAATAATATTGCACACCCCACTTTTCAGGATTTATTTGTTAAAAAAGTACCAAATATCCAATAAATTTAATTCCACTTCACAATTGTGTCCCAATTGTTGTTGATTCTTGACAAAGATTTTAATTTTAAATCTTCATGTTTGAAGCCTGAAATGTGGCGAAAGGTTGAAAAGTTCAAGGGGGCCGAATACTTCCACAAGGCACTGTACTTATTTTAACAAAAAGCCTTCTATTCACCTTGATAGACATTCAATCCATTTTGTCTGGGAGGGCTGACAGCGATCATTCGCTACCAGCCTCCTGTCAAAATCTATTTGACGTATAGCACCGTCAATGGGAGCCAATGAGTTCATCTTGGCCCCAACGGTGGTACTCAGAGAGCAGAGTTTTCTTTGCGGTAGCTTGCCGTTAAAGGTTTGAGAAACACTGAAATTATACTTCCAATTTCACTCAGAGTGTGAGTGCCATGACCATGCAGACAGCTGCCACTTCTCTCAGCGAGCGTGGTCATCCACTGGTGGCCTAAGCGGCGGGGTCTGCGATAGCTGCAGACACAACACCTTCGGGCGCAAATGCCAGCGCTGTCGACGAGGCTACTACCGTCAACCAACCCTGCCTGTCAACTCCCCCCACACTTGCCAGCGTAAGTGGGTCAAACGGAATTGTGTTCAGAGGTGGGTAGAGTAGCCAAAAATTGTACTCAAGTAAGAGTAGTGTTACTTCAAAATATTACTCAAGAAGTCTTCCAAAAAATGTACCCAAGTACAAGTAAAAAAGTATTTGGTGAAAAGAATACTCAAGTAATGAGTAACATTGTGAGTAATTGCTTACAAATTAGATTTTTTTTTTCTTTTTTTTTCCTCAGCACGAAGTTATCTATAGGACCAGATTAAACTGGGGCGGTCATGGCGCGGTTGATAGCTCGAGTTGTCCTGGGACTGAAGGGTCAGTCGTTCGATTCCCGGCTGCGACTGCCCACTGTCAAAGTGCCTTTGGGCAAGGTGGCACTGAACCCAAATTTGCCCCCAATGGGTTGGCAACGCCTGTATGTGAGTGTGTCCGTGAAAGGGTAAATGTGTGCTAATGTAAAGCGCTTTGGGCATTGTAACAATTTAGATAAATGTGCTATATAAGTACTCTTCATTTACCATTGAGCTAAAGAAATACAAAACAAAACAAAAAAATTATTGAATTCCAACAAGAGAAAAAAATGACAGAAATGAAGCATTTTTTGCCCAAAGAGCATGAGGGCCCTCTAGTGGAGAAAATACTTACTACTTTGAACAGTGAATAGCTCCTTCATGGTTGCTATTATGGAATTAAAAGGTTCCTATCGCCGCTTTTCCATGGTCAATCGGTGCCAAATAAAGACCGGGAGAGGGGTTAAAATCCACGCTTTCAACTCATGTTGAGCGCAGCAATCTACATCAAGTACTTCATTTTTTTACCATTTTTTTAAACGTGCTTTAATAACTCCACGTGATTGAACAGGCTGGTGTGATCATAGAACAGCAAGCTTGCGTCTGATTGGTATAATGGAGTTGTGATTACTGTTTAGACGTCTCATTGGTGAAATTAGTAGAGCTAGTCTAAGTTGACATCGCTAGCAAAAAAAAAATCTAATATTAAAAATAAAATAAAAAATGTAACGATTCTTGTGTAGCCTAAAGTAGCAAAGTTAGAGTAGCGTTTTTTCTTCACAAATCTACTTAAAGTATAAAGTATGGCTTAGTTAAACTACCATTCAGTACATTTTCTTAAAAAATTACTCAAGTAAATGTAATGGAGTACATCTAACATGTTACTACTCACCTCTGCTCAGAAGTACATTTTTCGCAAAGTTACTGAAGTAAATGTAATGGAGTAGGTCTACATGTAACGCATTACTCCCCACCTCTGCTTGTGTTGCATACCTTTCTAATGGCAATACGTATACTCAAAATGAGTGTCGTTTTCTTTCAGGATGCAGATGTGATTCCCAAGGCTCCTTGTCTCCACATCCTGGAGATGAAGAAACCTGGTGCCACCCGCGGACTGGGCAATGTAAGTGTAAAACTGGTGTTGGGGGCACAAGCTGCAGTCATTGTATACATGGCTATTGGGGCTTTGGAGCTGAGGGGTGCAAAGCCTGCACATGCCCCAACAGCTGTAATCCCATCAATGGGCAGTGCCTGGAAAGGTGAGCAGCTATTTGAAGTTGTTAACACGTGACCATGAAAATCAAATTCAAATTGATTGACTCCTAATTGGGCTCTTGCAGCGATGCAAAGAATCAGTTGTTCAATATACCCATCGGTGGAAAAATTCCTGCGTTGGATTCTCAGTTCACTGTGGATGAAGAGACACGGTGGCAGAAAGAACAAGCAGTCTCTTTGCTGCACACCTCAGGTTTGTTCCAAGTTACACAATACAAGTTTATCTTTGGGACATGCACTAAAGCTGTGAACAGCTTCAGTGAGCCTCCAAAACAAAACATATGACACAATAATGTCTTAAAAGTTTTCAAAATTCCTTTCACAGCTTCTTGTTTTTTGGAATGCAGATAGAGTAGAATGTGTTCAAAATGTGCTGGTCAAAATTTTCCTGTATTTGTGCATGTCGGCACAGGAAAGTGCATCTGTAAGGAGAGAAAGCTAAGAAGTGTGTCTGATCTCTGCAAGATTAAACATGACTATGGTAAGAAATAATACTGCATGCATTCCTTATTGTGGGTGTTTTGAGTCATCTAATTCAAGCACATTGGTTATTTACAACATTTGTGTCAACCCCAGTCATAAAGGCGAGCGTCATGTCCGCTCATGACAAGGGCAGTCATGCAGAAGTGCAGGTCAAAGTGCGCAAGGTCCTACGATCGGGTCTGGTAAAACTGAACTCTGGCACAGTCAGCATCTTTCCTCTATCCTGGACCAGTCGCGGATGCACCTGCCCCATTCTAAACCCAGGCAAATATGTGCACTTATGCTACAATATGGTTGTCATTAAAAAAAAAACAAACATAAAAAACATAATGAAGTGTGTTTTGTGCGCAGGTATGGATTACCTGCTCGCAGGCCCAGAAGAAATTGCCACAGGACGCTTGCTGGTCACAATGCAGAGTGCAGTGATCCCCTGGACCCCCAGATTGGGTCTACTCATTACAGAGGGCCTAAGAAGTGGATGTCCATAATGCAGAGACATGCTCCAAAACCGTCCAAAAACTCAGTTCAGTCACTCGAGACTGGAAATTGAGACAAGTTCAATCACCGGCACAAATGTTGTTGTCTGGTTAAACAAAGACATTCAATCTCAGTTTCTGTGGCAGTAAAAAGCACACATTGAAATTAATGTTTAAATGTTGGGAAATGTTTTTCAGCACTCATCTCTATCTTTGGACTACAATTGTAACCATCAATATTGAAACCAGACATCAGTGTCAAACAAGTCTTTACCAGAATTGCAAACATCACACTAAAGCACAAACTACAACGTGTTTTGTCCCCCCCCCCCCCCCCCCCCCCAGATGAAAAACAACAAAGAAATCTTCAATGCAAAGCATTTATTTTTCCCGCCGACAGATGAAAAAGAAAAAATCTTCTATGCATCTAGGCATGTAGACATGGTGAAGAAGATGGTCTGCATCTTTCCAAAGTGAGCATCAGAATGGGGAAGAAACTTGATTTAAGTGACTTGAGTTTGAACATGGCACTGCTGTTACTGCCAGACGGGCTGGTGAGAGTACAGTATTTCAGAAACTGCGGAGCTACAAGGATTCTCACACACAACAGTCTTTAGGGTTTAGAAATTGACTTGTTGATGCCAAGAATGACCAGACTGGTTTGGACAGGAGCATCTTTTCTCAAGGTTTGACATGTTTTTAAAGATGCTCTTCTGGTTACCTCAGTTGTAACGAGCAGTCTTTTGAGGTCCTGTTGCCTTTCTATCAGCTGGATCCTGTCTTGGGCATGGCATTTTTACCCAGAGAACTGCTGTTCACTGGATGTTTTCTATTTTTCGGACCATTCTCTGTAAACATTGTGTGCGAGAATCCCAGTTGCGGAGCAACTATTAAAATACTCATTACAATAGCAGTCTGTCTAGCACCAAAAATTATCTTACATCAACATAACCAAGTCTGATGCAGAGTTTTAAAAGCATGACCTTGAGCTGACCATGAAAATGTCTACATACCAAAATGCATCGAGTTTCTGCCATGGGATTGGCTGATTTGAAATTGTAATTAGTATAATTACTTATTGAGCAGGTGGATTGGTATTCCTAATAAAGTGGTCGCTGAGTGAAGTTTACCAGTTTCAATCTAACATTTCCTCTTGTGACATGCTAGCTACAAATCAACAAACTTTTGAACGCTCAAGTCCAACATTAACAAGTACGAATAACAAAGGTGGTTGGTAAGGAATATCAATTTAAAACATTTAGATCCAAGTTCTTCACATAGAAGGAACACACCAGCGTGTCAGACAGATACAATCAAACAGTGTTGAAAATGGGATGTAAGGCAGTACAATAGTTTTTCTTTAAGTTATGGTTATAATCGTTTGTAGTATAATGCACATGCTGGCATGAAAAGAACAGAACGTATTAATTTCAGTCATACAAATAAGGAAAACTTGGGTATAGAGATGCTCCGATCTTTTGTTGGGTCCATGGGAAGTTCCAGGAATGGTTGCGCATAACCACCAACATACAGTAATATCATGTATGTTTTTGCCTCAAGTCTTTGTCTGGTGCCGCCCATTAAAGCCACTACAGTACAGGGCTTCTCAATTAGTTTTACTGACGACAGCATATAAACCTATGCAGCGCAGGGCTTTACTCGTTCTCCGAGATTAAAGAGCCTGAGAATGACAGCTAATCTTAGCTGGCAGTCTGGCTGTCTGTCTGTGAGCTTACGTCTGTTTGCTGCAATAAGGCAGGGTCCTCGGTTGAGTCAGAAGCAGAGTTGGCCTGCGGCGGCGGATCAAGGCTTTCCTTATCTTCCTCCTGAGGATAGAGCTCAGGGTACTTCTGCATGCATTCCTGCATGTTACGGAAGTGGTCAATGCACTCTGAGCCCTTCACCTCCTCCTTACTGTAGTGAAAGCATGAGAAGGCCTCCTTGAACTGAGAGCCACAAGGTCCGCTAGCCATGCCGCCGAGGCACGGGCAGTTCCAGTTGATGTCACCATTAGGCAATATGAGGCCTACAGACAAAACCACACAGCAGCATCAATAAGATGGTTCAAGTGACATCAAAGTATCTTTAGGATGGTATTAGGGGTCGGAACCTCCTGGTACTAAGCCTGTCGCAATATGCAATAATTCCATTTATCGCACGATAAATAAAAATGAAGGCGGTAATTTTTACGCTGCGATTTATCGCCTCGCGTGCACGTGTGTGCGCGCGTGCGGCAGACGTCCTGTTAAAAGTTCAGATTCCTTGTTACCAACTACGCAAAATGCTTCTTCGTTCCAGGTCCGGCAAAAAAATAGCGGCGGAGCCAATCCGTTCCCATTATATCCTATTGTTCAACCTATACCGGCCGCGTCAGTGCTCCGGATTGACTGTGGACCATCTCCGGCGTGCCGGAGCCCGCTGAATGGTTTAGGCGATTCTCTATTATTGCTGGGGACGCATCCGTCAAAATGGACGGATCCAGGCCTGGAGTCAACAGCCCAGTGTCTTATTAACGGTTTAAAACCAGCGAACATGGACGAAGAACGTTTCATCATGGAGTTGGAAAGTCATGTGTGCACTTCCGGATATTTACAACAAAGTCCACCAAAACATTGTTACCGACTTGGCTGCTACGAACAACCTTGCTTTGACACCGGTCATGATGAACATTGAGTGACAAATTAAGAGCGCTGTGCTTCAAACTCGTCCTGTTTATGAAAGTCGAATGTCATATGCTGGTGTTGTGCAGTAACGAGCAGACATGACTAATGTGGCGTTTGCCAACTTTTTTAACGTGCGCAAATACTAGATATCATAAAATAGCATCTAGATGTGCTACGTGAGCCCAGAGTGATTATGGGACAGGTAGTCCATATACTACATCGATGAATTCTAAACTGTCATGACTGAATGGAAGTTAAGCAGGCCAAATCAATCCATGCCAGTGACTACAGATAATGCTGCAACTATTGTTAATTCAGTACGTGACACAGATGGATTCGGACCACAAATAGGATGTTTTGCTCATGTAGTAAACCTAGCTGCTAAGAGAGCTGTAGCAATCAACAGTGTGCCCCGCCTCACTTTACAAACAGTAAAGATTGTTCCCAGCACTTTTAGACAAAATTTCTTCAGATCAGTAAGAAGTAAGCACATAAATATTATGCACTAAAATGCATGTTTATATGATGGCAATTTAATTTTGCTCGTTAGCAAAAAACAAAAACAAAAAAAAAACACGGAACAAAAAATACAATTGTTATTTTTTTCCCCAGAGCATTAAATGTATTCAATCGAATCAAAAACTGTGTCCCTCGTATCGAAAATCGTACCGAACCGTGACTTAACTGTATCGTTGAATCCCTATGTAACACCATAGCAGAAGCTATGAGGGGAAAAGTTTTCATTTGCCTAAATGCTTAAGTTATTAAGTTGAATTTTATTTTTTTTTCTTGAAAAACACATTTTGTTTATTCTTTGGTATTAATATTGTTGTCTTTTACTTAAGAGCCATGGTCTCTTGTTTTTAGCTGTGGTTTTAGTTGTGGTTACTTGATCTATTAATATATACTGTATTCTCACTGTTATTGTAAATTGGTTTTTAAAAAATTGGCGGGGGCGCAATAATATCGCATATCGCAATAATTTATGAGATAAATGATCGCACACTAAAATTTGTTATCGCGACAGGCCTACTTGGTACCTCACAATACGATACGATTTGCGATACAACGCTCACTATAACGATGATCTGAGTTATGGTGATACAACAATTATCGATACATTCAGGAAATCATTCTAGGATATTCTACAAACTAATAAACAGAAGAACAAGCTTCTGCTGTGAATTGGAATGAGTTTATCACTAGTAGACGTCCAATCCATTTGAAGTGGGAGGGTGCCATCCCTCCCACTTCAAACGGATTGAACGTCTATGGCCGTCAGTGGCAAGCAATGCCAGGCATTGAGGGAATTTTGGGCCATTTCAGGTCATTACCCATTAATTTTCAGTTACTTTCTGTTGATTTTGGGGTATTTCATGGGTCACTTGGGCAGTGACTCAAACTCAACAGGAAATGACCTGTAAATGCCCTAAAATGAACAAAAAGTGACCTGGAAATGCCCTGAAAATCGGAAAGAATGATTGTGAATGCTCTGGCTCCGAATGAATGAACGTTCCCCGTCTAAATGGATTGGGCGTCGAGCACCGTCAACGGCAGCCACTCCGACTACTATGGTCATCAGTCACAGCCTATGCCAGGCAACAAGGTAATTTTGGGCCATTTCAGGTCATTACTTGTTATTTACAGTCTCTTCCGGTTGATTTTGGGACATTTTATGGGTCACTTTCTGTTGATTTTGGGTTACAGAACAGGAAGTGACCCGGGAATGAATAGGCAGTGACTCAAACTCAAGAGAAAATGACCTGAAAATGCTCTCAAATGAACAGAAAGCGACCTCTAAATGCCCCGAAAATCAGAAAGAATGGTTTTATTCCCCCTTCCCAGTTTTAACGGACTGGGCATCTAATGCTGTCAATGGAAGCCATATAGTTAACTAAGACACGATTATAGTGGAAGATTTTGGTAGCAACTTGTTGGTTCCTTTTATTTTTTGAATAATCACACCTTTTTAAAACGATATCTCGACTCTTGGCAGGAGCATATCGATAACCTTTTGGGATACAAAGTATCACAATATATCACCTTTTCAATATTTTTTCACACTCCTAGATGCTATTCACCTCTCCTAAATTTGATACATACTGCATATCTATAAATGCAGTGTAAACAAACAGTGATGAAACATGTCAAATAGAAAATTGTACACTTGGATTCCAGGATTAATGCAACATTTTTGGGATAAGCCACACATAACTGGCATTCATGAATCCTCTTTTTCAAAAGACATAAAAGATAATTGCATACATTTGAGAAGTACTTTTATATTCGTATTAAATGTCAAACCTTGTTCTTCATATGGATCATGCGGATCATCTGCAATCAGCTCGGCATTACTCGGGGCCTCATGGTCCTCCTTGGTCACAAAGATAATTCGATCTTTACCTGGAAAAAAACAAAGTAGAACACAATCAAACTACTAGTACTTCATTCACCTGGATTTCACACGGATAACTGTTATTAGAAGAGGTCATGACATGCTGATTGAAAGCGTTACACAAGATCCATTCATGTGACTGAAGCCAGTAGGGCTGTGTTAGAGTGTTAGCTTAGCATGGCAGCACGGTGACATTGCATAGATATTCCCTCAAATGAATGAAATGTCTGCGTTTTTACCTTCTTGCTTGCAGTAAGACATGTCTGCCACTCTTTACGTCCGTCCAACCTCACCGGTCGAGGTGAAAGATAACCTGCCTGAGAGAAAAGACTCAACAACGGGTAGGGTTTCATCTGACAATCGGATCTGAATGTCTGCGCTCAACTGTGTGACATGACCTCCTCAGACGGCGTCGCAGCGAAATGACGTCACGAGGGTTGTCTTGCGTAGTACTGTATATATATATATATATATATATATATATATATATAGAAATAATTATTTCGATTGCTAATGAACTCAATGTTTTGCTAGTTGCTTTATTTTTCTTACCATTTATATTACAGCTCTGTCACGTTTCTGCGTGTCATACTATTTGAATTGCCTGTTTTAGGTGGTTTCATAACTTTTAATCAAGTTCAAAGCTTTTTACATAGTAACGACAGAAAAGGATGTACGTGTTAAATTGCGTGATCATTTTAATGAAGACGCTTTATACATTTGAATAATATTTGATCAAAGCAATCTCATTAATGTAGATAATTCCATTCGATGGAGTGCAATACAAATACAACGTTATTAGAAAATATAGAATGTTGTAAATAGAATGTTATTTTCTGACTAAGTGTGCACATGCTGTACTCAAGACTACGACAGAGACCAGATCAACACTTACCCAAGCCAGAAATCAGTGGGATCGAGGCAAGATCAAGACTTCTGGGACTCAAGAAAATCAGGACCTTCAAAACATTTTCTCGGACGGTTTCCATCAACTCGAGACCTCAACAGAGACCTCTGGTGATCGGAACAATGCACAACTAGCTTGTAACATCACATCATAACCATAAAGACGTGGTTCTTAACCTTGCTAAATGTACCTAACCCCTCAAGTTTCACATTTGGATTCACCGAACCCGTCGGAATTAGAAAATAAAGCATTCTTTTTCAATATCTAAGCTATCAAGCTAATTTTGCTAATTCCCGTTCAAAATACTTCTCATTTTGACAGCATGTTTTATAAACAGGTCAAAATTTGAGACCACGCTGCCCATTGGTCTGTTGTATTCCCTCATACCAAGTGAGAGTCAACCTTCAACTGAGCAAATTAGTTCCTCCTCCCATTAGATTAACCCTGTAAATTGGGAACAAACCAGTCCAAAACCTGGTCTAAAAAGCCACTTTGCCTAGATTTACTCAGCGTACGAAAATAGGGCTCTGCGTTTCTTTACCTTCACCGAACCCCTTAGACTTACTCACAGAACCCCTAGGGTTCAATCGAACCCAGGTTTAGAACCACTGCCATAAAATAAATGCTGTAACTCTACAAACTCTGGACATTTAAAAACAAACTTTCAAAACCAACTTATGCTAAGAATAGAACTTTTACAATTCGGATATGACATGCCCTGAAAAGAAGTTTCATTAAAGACAATTGCCAATTGTTGGAAAAACATTTTTAATAACACAATTATGTCTGTTACATAAGAGTAAAAACCAAAATGAAACCCCCTTTGCGTTCATATCAAACCCACCCGCTTACTGTCCACCCGGGCAGTTTTGTGCAGCAATTCAGTCTGGGAATTATGAGTAAGACAGTGCAGACCATCACTTCACTTTACTAGCCGGAGATATAGGACAAACATACTGTGTCCTACTTAAGACCAGTGAGAATATGAACAGTCCGTCACTGAAAATATACACATAAAAGGTATGTAGACAATCTGCCAAGATAACAAAAAGTACACTTTGTTCATACTCTTCACATCCCGACATGGATTTCTTACACGTGTCTTAAGTTTGAAATACACGTTTTTTTCTTTTTTTTTCCATAGTGTTCTCAGTGAAAAATGCCTAAGGTGAGTCAGAGGACTGCACCACACACTTATGCGTGTTGAGGGATTCTTCAATTGAGGAAACAATAAGTGGCAAGCCCGGCAGCCCACCATGGATGACTAAGAGCGAAAGAAATGGCTGGAGACAATACTAAGCTCAAAGCAAGGAGAAAACAAAATAGCTCTCTTGACAATGACAGAGAGACCCCCAATGCAAAATGAACCGATTGTGCAAATTGCCACAAAAAAATGAAAACAGAAACATGACGGAACGCAAAAGAGTGACATGGTTGGAGGGTGTGTATGCTATATATTGTTGACTTGGCCTATTCTAGAAGAGCAGAGCTCCCATGCTTCCCACTTCACTCTGCTCTTTTACAAATATCTCAAAGTACTGGTAGATGATAGTCACGGCCAAAAGGATTCCTGTGCCAGAACCGATGGCCCCCAGGAAGTCAGCCATTACAGACAGGCCTCCTATACAAAGACCACCAAAGGCAGCAGCTGTGGGGATGTACCTGCAAACAGGAAATATTTCAAATATAACCATGTTTTGCGGTCCCTATTTAAATATATATGCGGAATAGCATATGGTAAAAAAAAAAAAAAAAAAAATAGAATAAATACCTGTTCAGCTCATGCACCATGGAAGTCTCTCTGTGTCCCCTCATCACCATCTGCTGCTCTTTCAGTTGCTTAGCCACCTGCCGTATACCAAGAAGACAGAAGAAATTTAAACCAAGTCCTAAAATGTCAATTCGCCCATATGCACATAAATCATACATCTTTGGCAGAGGATCCCGAAACTTCAATCCAGGTCTTGGAAAAGAAGGCACAAGAGCCAAGCATGAAGACAATGTAGATGACAGCGTGAACCGGGTCATCAAGAACAGAACCAAAGGATTCTGGGGGAGACAAGTAGTAGCAGAGACCGCCTACTGGGTAGGCTCGAGCTGGTCCACCAGTCGATGTGTCCTGTATAAAAGAGAAGATAAATCAAATTTGACAAGGAGCTGTCCAATTCCAACACATATATTTAAAGTTGTTTTTCCACTTACAGACCACGTGCCCAGGAGATTAACCAAGAAGTTTCCACTGAAACGTGTTGACAGCATTTGGGAGATGACGTAAAGATTGGAAACCAAGGCTGACTGGAGGATGATGGGGATGTTGGAGGTATAGAACAGTTTGATGGGGTACGTGTTGTATTGACCGCGATAGCGGGCTGACTTGATAGGTAGGTCCACCCTGAATCCCTGTTATGGTGAATGAGACAGAAAATGGCTCTTAGAAATACACAAGAAAATATAATTTCCGTGATAACTATTTCAATATCTTGCTTTACTTGACAATATCAGATTTTTTTAGCATTTTCTATGTTTCTGAAGGAATTGTAATAAAACCAAGAAAACTACAACCATCTACCTATCTGTACTCACCTGGAAGTATATGACCACTGCGAAAACAAAGACCGTGGCGATGAGGTTCATGAGGTTGGGCAGGTTTTGCCTGTAGAATGCTTCTCGCAGAGCGCGTACTTTGTCCGTGCGAGTGGCCAACAGGTGAAAGAGAGCAATAATGGCGCCCTCAAACTCGGTACCTGAAGAAACGAGACCCTGACTTGTGTTATGGTGCACGCATCTGATATCAGGTCAATGTTTGTGTGTGTGCCAACAGCAGCCATACCTCTGCCAGTGTTTACAGTGGTGGGACTGAAAGCCTTCCAGACAATGGTCTCGCAAATGTTGGTGGCAATGAAAAGAGAGATACCAGAGCCCAGACCGTAGCCTTTCTGGAGCAGCTCATCAAGCAGCAGAACAATCAAACCAGCAACAAAAAGCTGAACAAAGAAAGACCATCTCAGTCAAGGCAATGTCACGCACAGCCTTACCTAATGTGGATACAATATAAACTAAAGGTGTGTTAAATTTCCGATTCTTAGATTATTCGCGAGTCAGCTGCTGAAGATTCGAAAACGATTCACAAAAATCCATACTGTGAATATTTAAATATGCTAAATAAAGCGGAACTGAAACAAGCTCAGCGCGGTCTTCAGGACGCAATGAGGAACGGATAGAGTAAACATCCACATTCCACAACTCATGCCGCTAGATTAAAAAAAAAAACGCAGACAGCAGCTACAGACAACGCCCAGTTGCCACGAACTTCGTCCACGTTACTACAAACTACGCCCACATAATGCTACGGTAGATCCCACATGTATATAGAAGTAGATGCGAAATGACAGACTCGGCGCCGTTTTAAAGCAGTAGACTTCTCAGGAAGGCTCTGTTGCAGCGAAACTTCCGAGCGAACCTAATTAAATTTTTATCTAAATAAGGAAAATTATGGAATAACGGGAGAAATCGTAACAACTTTAACGGTTGATTCACAACATCAAATTAATTGTATTCAGTTTAAAGCTGCTGATACAGAATGGGGACTTGAGTATTTTTTTAACATTTTGAACTGTTAACTTGATACTGAAATAATAATTTAATTAAGGCTGAGAGGATTTTTGTACGAAACATTAAAAGCAGCTGATAGCTGGGGGGGGGGCTGTGCATCAATAATCGATTTATAATCGAATCGTAATCGAATCGTGAGGTGCCCCAAGATTCCTACCTCTAGTATAAACCCCGAAGGGTCCTTTTACGTGAAACCTATTTCAAGTATAAACTTTAACATCTATGGAAATTGTTGCCATGTCTTCACATAGACAAATGATCATTTATGATGTCTTCACGTAGACAATTATCATTTGTGATTAAAAAAAAAGTTACCGTAATTACTACCCAAGTATTATAAGTTGGCTGGTCTCAAATACTCCCATTGTTGCATATCAAATTTGACAGTAATACTACATATGCATTTACTGTAATTGTAAATATTGTTAAACCTTTATTCTGATATAAATCATGTTTCAGCTTAGGTAATGATAAATATTAATTTTTACCTGGATGATGATGAGCAAGCATATTCCAGCACCCATCTCTGAGGGGTCACCATACATGCCAGTCATGACATATACGATCGCCTGCCCGATGGTGATGATCATACCAAACACTGCAACAACACATCCCATTTATTCATAATTGTACGGTCTGATTCAATGCTTTAGTGGTTTAAAAAAAATTAAGTACATATAATTTTTTTTTTAATGAAAGAGACCCACATTTCTGGGCGCCATTGAAGAGCGCACGGTCCTTGGGCGTATCTCCGACCTCAATGATCTTGGCACCAGCAAGCAGCTGCATGATGAGGCCTGACGTGACGATGGGTGAGATACCCAGCTCCATCAGAGTACCTAAAGAAAGCTAGAGTCAGCTTATACTGCGCATGTATCTCTAACACCCACGCCCTTTGACCTACGTGATAACAAAATTGCGCCACAACTGATAAAAAGTCAAGACATTGTTAGTCTGAAACAGATGCCAAAGTATTAATTAATTGCCTATTTAAGTAGGCTACATATTTAGTGAAAGCACCTCTGTTGGAAGCCAGAATTACTCTCATCCAGTAGAAAGGATCGGCTGAATCTGATGACATGATGCCAAAGAGAGGGATCTAACAGGGTGGTTACAAATGTAAGTCTTACTGATAACATGAAGAGAAAATTGACATTAATTTAGACGTACAGAAAGTTGAAGCAACTCACCTGGCAGCACACCAGGAAAATGAAGAGCGTGATAGCTGTCCATAGTACTTTTTCTCTAAACTGAATCTGCGAAGTAAATGAGTAAAATCATTTTAGTGACAATTATAAATACTAATAACAGCAACTTATACATGTGATTTGCTTACCTTTCTTTCTGGTTTCTGAATTTCAGGTAAGACCGCACAGAACGGCTTGATGACCTCCAAAAACTTAACTGCAAAAAATATATATATAAATAAAATAATAATAAACTAAAAACAATCACACAGAGTCAATGGTTCATTTTTTTATCTATGCAGTATGACCTTCCATGAATGCAACGTCATCACTAAACCAGAGGCTGCCACACAAACCAAATATCTCAAATGCTACCTCCCCCACTTCTTTGCAGTCGGAATAAGGAACAAAAACAACTAAAACAACCTTTCTAAACAACCGAACAGCAGAAATGACACCTCGAAAATATATTCAACGCAGCATTGCTTCACTGCTTACGTGGTAATGTCCTGTCACAACAAAACCTCGAAATAAGACTCTTGCCATTTAATTAAATCATTTAATTAAGTCATTAACTGCCTTTCTGATAGCGTGCAGGCAAATTAACTTTAAAAAATGAGGACAAAAACGCCAGAACAGATATTAGTGAATACAATTTTGCGTGACATGCTAAGCTAACTAGCATTCAATCACAAACATGGGTTAATGCTCTCCAAACCAACGTAGGATAACAACGGAGATATTGGGGCTTGCTTCGGATCACGCCGGATTTTTATGTACTAAACACTTATGGCTAAATGTGATTAAAAACATGACAATATGTTGTGGGATAAGACAGCTCAACTTGCCACCTACAGATCCAAGGCTAGTCAATTAGCATGCCGACGTTCCTCTTTCCATTTTAGTACGGCTGAACAGAACAAAAGCGTCGAAAACACACCGAGACGCCGTCAATGTTTAAAAGAGATTTTAAAAATGTATACGTACTTCCCATGTTACCCTCGGGTCGACTCCGGTTGAGTTAACGGTAGTAGTTGTCGTGTTCCGTGGAGTCAGTGTGGCTCCATCCAGCAGCTCGATACGAAAAGAGCGAACACTAAAGACACGTCACCACACTAGCCGCTAAAACACACGTCACTTCTCCGGGCAGGACACACGCTACTCCTTGAAAAATGCAATATATACAACACTGTACCAAAAGAAAAAAATACAAAAATGTGAAATTGGTCGTTAAAATAAACAAACGCGCGATTTATTAGATTTTATGAATTTGAAATCGGATTTGTCGCCAGGTCCCATAGAGGGCGCTCTCCTCCACACTGGGCAGGAAACACTTCATTCATGTTTCACCCATTTAGATGTTGTATAGAGCTGAAAGTTAACAGTCGGTGGCGTTAGTAACCTGCGGCCATTTTAGAGCAGTAGACTTCTCTGGTGGGCTCTTTTGAAGCGACATGAGCGAACCTCCACTAAAATACTCTGAAAATGGCACTTGGTGATTTTTAAACGTTGTTATTTTTTATGAACCATAACATGACCATAATTCGGCTAGGTCTTTAAAATATATATTATTTATAAGTATAGATAAGAAGGAGAAGGTTGATGGATAAAGTTAATGTACTGCATCGCTGACGTTTATTAAAAAAAAAAAATTAAAAAAAATAAAAAATAAAAAAAAAATAAAAAAAAAAACATCCATTGGTCCATGGTTGCTATTTCAGAGTACACTTTTTTTTTTTTTTTTTTTTTTTTTTTTTTTTTACTAAAACAACCACACAAACATTACAACATAAGTGTCATGGTACATTGTTAAACAACTTTAAACAGACAAGCCCAATGAATTATCATTAATCCAACATCAGAAATTACAATCACAAATAACAAAGTAAAAAACAGAAAAATAAAGAGAGAGAAAAATAAATTGAAATAAATACATTTTATTTATTTATTTATTAAAATTAAAATAATAAAAAATAAATAATAACAGCAAAAGAAGAATTTTTGGGTCTATTTGCCTAGTCCAGCTCTTTCACAATCCTACACAGTTTCAAAGCATTCCCCCCTTCATACATTTCAAAGAAGAAAAGTACTGACATAATTCTTTGTGAAAAATATTAAAATTTGAAATAGATTTCAAATATTTGTTCTTATGTATGAAAAAATTTGCAAGAATTATACATGTGTTGATGGCTAGGTCGTGCGATGACTTTAATACAGAGACACCATATAAAACATTTTCTTTTGTGAAATTAGATAGATTAGCCAATTTAGGAAATAACCAGTCATACAAATATTCACAGAAAGAATTAACAAATTTACAATGAAAAAATAATTGGTCAGTCGTTTCAATGTCTTCATTACAAAAATACAGAATTGTTGTCCAAATTAAAACGGAGCCATAAAAATTCTGAAGAGGGCAAAATACACATAATATTGTTATGTTTAGCGAATGGTACTCACACAAATGGCCGACAAGTAATAATGACCGTCTCGATTGGATCACAGAGCACATTGCCCATCTCTGTATATTATATTTGATACCTATGGCTTGACCCCGGTTTCACTGTACGTGAGAGACTCGCGCTGCGATGATGTGGACTTGACGAAGAGCAATACAAAATAAAATCAGGGCTGTCAAACGATTAAAATATTTAGTCGAGTTAATTACAGCTTAAAAATTAATTAATCGTAATTAATCGCAATTAATCACAATTCAAACCATCTATAAAATATGCCATATTTTTCTGTAAATTATTGTTGGAATGGAAAGATAAGACACAAGATGGATATATACATTCAACATACGGTACGTAAGGACTGTATTTGTTTATTATAACAATAAATCAACAAGATGGCATTAACATTATTAACATTCTCTTAAAGCGATCCATGGTTAGAAAGACTTGTAGTTGGTAAAAGATAAATGTTAGTGCAAGTTATAGAAATTTTATATTAAAACCCCTCTTAATGTTTTCATTTTAATCAAATTTGTAAAATTTTCAATCAAAAAATAAACTAGTAGCCCGCCATTGTTGACGTCAATAATTACTTACACAATGCTCATGGGTGCTGAAGCCTATAAAATCAGTCGCACCCAAGCGCCAGCAGAGGGCGGCAAAACTCCATAAAACACAATTAACAAGTGGGCATTTCACTGTACTGTCATTTAAATCTGTCTGAGCGGGGCATGTGCGTTAATTGCGTCAAATATTTTAACGTGATTAATTTAAAAATTAATTACAGCCCGTTAACGTGATCATTTTGACAGCCCTAAATAAAATACATGCTGATTAGAATGCAACTGGATTCGAACATGTTTAAATAACTTTTATAGGATACTTGGAGGGGGGGGGGCGGGTAAATGACTGATGCACGTGATGTCCTGCATGAACATAAGAGCAAAACTTCCACATCATAGACGATAAGGCAGGACTCTGTCATCACTTATTCTGCTGTAAGTGATAGTAATAGGTGAAACAGATTTGCTCCAACAACATTTTTTTACATTAACCAGCAACACAGTAACTCGCCATCCAACGATCTTTGCAAGCCCCTCCCAGTCAAATTGGATTTGACGTCTATTGCTGTCAATGGCGTGAAGTTAAACTTTGAAATATAATCAGGGTATTACTATTCGTCCAACAAGTCCAACCACTAAGCATCTATCCATCTTCTTCACAGGTAGGCCTACCACTTTTTTCATAGGTTGTTTCAACGCTCTACGCATTTGGTATTTAAATACCTGCAGTCTCAAATATCATGCTGTTCAGAAGGTTTCAAGGTAGATGTTTTAGAGAGAAATAGGAACCTTATTCCATGTCATCCGCCGGTTTCAACAACAGAGACACCACAACAACGGAAGAGGCACAAAAAGCGAAGGACGTCATGTAGCGATCGGGAAGAGCTGCACAGATTTCCATTATCTCCTTTGCATGGGAATGTGTTCCGAAATAACTCAGTTGGGAGAGCGTTAGACTGAAGATCTAAAGGTCCCTGGTTCGATCCCGGGTTTCGGCAGTGGTTGTCAGGTTTTATTACAGATCCTTTAAATTGGTATAACAGACCCGATTAATCTGAGCCCTATTTCTCGAAGTTGTACTAGTAGCTACAGTCAATCGATGTCGTTTCACTTAACCAGCTCGTTAGAAATCCGCACGGTGGCGCCATTACCACGTCTTTCCCAAAGACAACTGCGACTGTCTTCTCTTTTCCTTTCCAGTGCATTGGAAGTTTGTGTGTTTAAAATGTTACCATGAGTCAAATTGATCTGTGTCGTTTAAACAACTTTGAGTCAAAGCCAAGGTCGGAAAGTAGCAGTTAAGCAGTCGTAGTAGTTAACATTACACTTTCTTCAAATAGCGGTTGCAACCAGCTACAAGTTTTAGTTCGTCTGGTATTGATGAAACAAATTCTATGGCTGCTACCGAGAGGGTAATAACATCATTTATTATTGTGATCAAATTGACGTTGCCATCATCTGTTATTCTGTTTGTTTTTCCCAACTTGTACAGCAGCTAAAAAAAAAGTAACTTTTTCTTTAAGAAAAAAAAAAAAAGCTTTTCATTGAGAACATTTTAAATGACCTACTTTTATTTTGAGTAGATTTTTACAACAATACTTTTAAATGATTAAATTTTCGCCAACGTGACAATACAGTACTTATGCTTGGGTAGATTTTGTGTGTTTGTGGTGGGGAGGGGGAGGCGGGTAATCTTTCCCAAACCTCAGGTAAAAGCCGCAGATAACAATCATCACGATGACAGCAGAGGGCACCATACTGTTGACCGGTTGGCTATGAAATTAACTGCACGCTGACTGAGTAGTTGGTCTGACTGCCTCACAGATCTGAGGTGAAGGGTTCAATCACGGGCCTTCCTGTATGGAGTGTGCATGTTCTCCTCCGATATCCTAAAACATGCATGGTACTTTGATTGACTGCTTCAAATTGTCCCTGTGTATGAGTGTGTGCGTGAATGGTTGTTTTTGCCATTGTGCCTGCGACTGGCTGGCAACCAATTTGGGGTGTACAACACCTGTCCATAGTTAGCTGGGATAGGCACCAGCAGAGGTTGCGCTACACTTTTTCGTTGTCTGTCATTTTGACTGACAGTGTCATTAAAATCCGGTCATAATCTATTTTTACCCGTCACTTGCATTTTTAAAATGATAATAATTACATTTTCAATAGTATTTAGTTTTCATTCATTTTTAATTAATATTCTGTCCGAACAAGCTTAACAGAGGCAAACAGACAGCGGAGTGCACCAATCAGCGACGGGCAGATTGGACGTTAGCAAAGCGACGAGGGCAGTAGGAGGGACTTGCGCGCGGAAGTAAACATACGAGGAGAGCAGAGTTTATTCAACATGGCTAGCGCGAGACAGACTGTTGTCAATGACTCGTGTCGATGTGTTTTAGCTCATTTAAAACTGAATTTACCGCGGATTGGAACATATTCTCGGCTCTCCCGTTCGCCATCCGTGTTGTTGTGGAGACGACTTTCGGCGCGCAAGAGTGACGTTGCTCGTGAATAACACGTCACGCAAATAAACAAATCTGATTTGTCGATTGATTTTGTACCTACTCGAGAGGCCGTTAATGGGCTGGGTCCCAGAGTGTTTGAAAAATACAGGGAGAACAGTCTGGCCGTGCCAGGCAAACACTCAGTTGCCTTGACATTTTTCCGAGTAAGGCCAAGGACGTTACGCATCAAGAGAGACAATAGTCAATAGCTAATTGATATGTTCACTCGCCACCCTGTGGTCTGAGGTGTGAATTGCAACCTGTCCAAATGACAGGTGGACTTCAGTTTTTTCCGAACCGTTTTATAAAACCGGTCAACGACGGAAAATATTCGGTTAACGCGATCCCTGGGCACCAGCACCGGCGCAACCCTTGTGATGATTACCCGAACTGAAAATGAATGAATGAACGAATAAACTGACTCCTGTTAACTCATTGACGCTTGGACTGGGATGTGTGGGACGGCTAGCATTGAATGATTACTGCCAGCCATTCCAGTCCAAATAGAATGGATGTCTATCACCATCAGTGGCTGCCAATGAGTTATTAACAAAACAGTTTTTTTTTTTTTTTTTTAAATTTAGTGAGCACCCTGCGTTTTGGTTTATCTTTAAATGTATTTAAAAAAGTATTATGGATGTCGATGCCATTTTTTCAACTAATAATTGATTGATACCGGTACAGGTAGTCCCTGGGTTACGTCATACCCGACTTACATGATTTCGACTTAATGATGCCAAAGTCTAGTTCATGTTTTTTTTTTAATTTAATTTTTTTAAATAATGTTGACTTTTGTTTTCTGATGCATGTTTTTATTTTGGTGCAGGAACCATAGAGTAGTTAGTACTTCTACACGTGAGTAAGAGCACATATGCATATGAAGAAGAACATTTTTCTGCACACGAAGAAGAGCACACGCGCACACATGAAGAAGTTGCGCAGCCGAGTGAGAGAGAGAGGAAAGCAAGCCTGCACACATTTGTTGCTTGTTGTGAAGCATTCACAGAGGCAACACCTATATATAACACCTTATGTACTGTTTATTGTGCATTTTCAATTGTGGTCGAATACTTGTGGCGAATTTATTTGATTGTTTTTGATGATGTGCGGACGCTAACTGATACATGCTAATCGTTTGTGTGGATTGTTATTGCTGTATTAGCAGCTAGTTAAAAACGCAAATTTGAATTGCTGTTATTGAAGATGAAACTGATTTACCGGTAATTTAATTTTTATCTTGCTTTCATTCTGCAAGTGTTGATGTTATGAGCAGCTGAAAAAAATGATCAAACCACACGGACGTCTGACATCATCATTTCGGAGCTTAGCTTGCTGTCTAGTGAGAATGGTACAATGATGTATAATACATGTTTTTGGATCGTTAGTTTGAGGTTTGTGGGGTAATAATGGGTATTCAAAGGTTTAATCCCGATTTACGTACAAAATCGGGTTACGTCGCCAGCGCAGGAACGGAACTAGTTCGTAACCCGGGGACTACCTGTATATGGTTTTTCTCCAATATAGGAGTCAACATGTGACAGATGCAACCGACTCATTGAATTTAGCATTGCAGTGAATAATACAATTCCCATTACGCCAAATATGAAAGCAACTATGGAATTTATGACTGAAATAGTCAGTGGCGCCCCCAGGGGGTGGCCAGGGGTGGCCACGGCCACCCCTATAAATTGGTTGGCCACCCCACTGGCCACCCTGCTTGCCAGTATATCGTTAGATTGTTGTAGCATCAGTTATTCATTTCATCCCAAATGAATGCATTTATTATGCTTAGTTAAATGTTGGGCTGTCAAATTTATCGCTTTAACGGGCAGTAATTAATTTTTAAAAATTAATCATGTGAAAATATGTATCGCAATTAACGCATTCGCGGTATGACTCATTCACGCATTGCCGCAAACAGCCTACAATGGCGCCGTTTTACTTGTATACAGAGATAAGAGGCAGTGTCAAGTGAGTGGAGTACATATAAGCATTCATTGAGACCGTGCTTTTAATTGGCAAAAGCGTCGTCATCTCTCCCACAGCAACTATAAATATTGTGGGAAGCGACGTGGGGAATAATGACAGGAGTTGATCTTTTTCTTAATACCCTGTTGTGTACCCAATGCAGAGAAGATATAGCATTTGCATCCACCACACACAGTCATGGTTGCACCACTTCCCATCATACATTTGGGCAGAACAGTTAAGTCGCTACAGTATTATTTACTGAAAGCTCAACAAATACACTAGATGGCAATATTTAGTCACAATATACAAACTCACATTATTATAAGTCTTTCTATCCGTGGATCCCTTTCACAGAAAGAAGGTTAATAATGTTAATGCCATCTTGTGGATTTATTGTTATAATAAACAAATACAGTACATATGTAGAGTATGTTGAATGTATATATCCGTCTTGTCTTATCTTTCCTTTCCAACAATAATTTACAGAAAAATATGGCATATTTTAGAGATGCCTTGAATTGCGATTAATTACGATTAATTTTTAAGCTGTGATTAACTTGATTAAAAATGTTAATCGTTTGACAGCCCAAGTTAAATGTACACCTTATGCTTAATATACTGTATACATAACACAATAAAACAATTGTTGTAGAACTCAAAATGTTGACTGGACAGTTATGGACTATTCACATTAAATCATTAGTAACATCAAATATTACACAATACACCAAAGTATATCAGTAGCCGTGTCCTTAAGTCTTTCTGATAGTTTTCCCCTAACCTTTTTACTGCAATAATATAAAGAAAACCCGAAATTATGGCTTTTAGTTTTGGCCACCCCAAGATTTTAAGTGGCCCCATCTGGCCACCCCTATGAAAAATTTCTGGAGGCGCCAGTGGAAATAGTGATTACTTTTTCGAGTACATGTTTGTGATTGACTTGGCGAAAAGTTCACAACAGCAGCTGGAATAGGCTGGATCCCATCTGCAGCCCGTATGAGGACAGGCAGAAAATGGACACAGGTTGCATGCAGCAGAGATATTTGATGCTGTTTTCAGGTTATCGCCTTGCATCTTGCCACTGCTCTACGTCCGTCACTAGAAAGTCTGTCCAATCAAAACAATAATGTCCACAGAGCCAGATGAGGGATGGCCAAGAGCATGCCCGTGTGCTTTCAGATAAAGAGACATTTGTTCATGTTGCATAAGGCCCGGGCTACAGTATGTGCTGACACGGAGGTGAGGACAGGCAGCACATCACTTTTCAATAGTTGCCACTCAACATAGAGCCTAATTTATCATCAGCTTCAAGGCATTGATTTGCCCAAGTTTCATCAACATAATCACATATTTAATATTAATGTTATATACACGTACAGTGGGGCAAATAAGTATTTAGTCAACCACTAATTGTGCAAGTTCTCCCACTTGAAAATATTAGAGAGGCCTGTAATTGTCAACATGGGTAAACCTCAACCATGAGCAACAGAATGATGACATTGTTTGATTTTTAAAGAATTTCTTTGCAAATCATGGTGGAAAATAAGTATTCGGTCAATACCAAAAGTTCATCTCAAAACTTAGTTTTGTACCCTTTGTTGGCAATAACGGAGGCCAAACATTTTCTGTAACTCTTCACAAGCTTTTCACACACTGTTGCTGGTATTTTGGCCCATTTCTCCATGCAGATCTCCTCTACAGCAGTGATGTTTTGGAGCTGTCGTTGGGCATTGAGATCTGGAGACTGGCTGGGCCACTCCAGGACCTTTAAATGCTTCTTAGGAAGCCACTTTTTTGTTGCCCTGGCTGTGTGTTTGAGATCATTGTAATGCTTAAAGACCAAGCCACGTCTCATCTTCAATGCCCTTGCTGATGGAAGGAGATTTTCACTCAAAATCTCTAGATACATGGCCCCATTCATTCTTTCCTTTACAAAGATCAGTCGTCCTGGTCCCTTTGCAGAAAAAGAGCCCCAAAGCATGATGTTTCCACCTCCATGCTTCACAGTGGGTATGGTGTTCTTCGGATGCAATTCAGTATTCTTTCTCCTCCAAACACGAGAACCTGTGTTTCTACCAAAAAATTCTATTTTGGTTTCATCTGACCATAACACATTCTCCCAGTCCTCTCCTGGAACATCCAAATGCTCTCTAGCGAACCGCAGACGGGCCTGGACGTGTACCGGCTTCAACAGGGGGACACGTCTGGCAGTGCAGGATTTGAGTCCCTGGCGGCGCATTGTGTTACTGATAGTAGCCTTTGTTAGTGTGGTCCCAGATCTCTGTAGGTCATTCACTAGGTCCCCCCGTGTGGTTCTGGGATTTTTGCTCACCGTTGTTGTTATCATTTTGACGCCACGGAGTGAGATCTTGCATGGAGCCCCAGATCGAAGGAGATTATCAGTGGTCTTGTATGTCTTCCATTTTCTTGTAATAGCTCCCACAGTTGATTTCGTTACACCAAGCGTTTTACCTATTGCAGATTCAGTATTCCCAGCCTGGTGCAGGTCTACAATTTTGTCTCTGGTGTCCTTCGACAGCACTTTGGTCTTGGCCATAGTGGAGTTTGGAGTGTAACTGACTGAGGTTGTGGACAGGTGTCTTTTATACCGATAATGAGTTAAAACAGGTGCCATTAATACAGGTAAAGAGTAGAGCCACGTTAGACCTCGTTAGAAGAAGTTAGACCTCTTTGACAGCCAGAAATCTTGCTTGTTTGTAAGTGACCAAATACTTATTTTCCACTCTAATTTGGAAATAAATTATTTAAAAATCAAACAATGTGATTTTCTGTTTTTTTTTCTTCCACATTCAGTCTCTCATTGTTGAGGTTTACCCATGTTAACAATTACAGGCCTCTCAATCTTTTCAAGTAGGAAAACTTGTCCAATTGGTGGTTGACTAAATACTTATTTGCCCCACTGTATATATGCACTCTATAAAAAATAACCATCTGGGGGAAAAACAGGAAAAACCTTGTGAAGGACCACATCAGGTCTACAAATGAACACCATGTAACCTCCAAGGCTCATACCTAAAATAGAATTACTAGATAATAAAAACAGTCAAATTGTTTTGATGCTAAACAAGTTTAAACATGCATTTTGCCAAGAGTAATTTGGTTGCACATCAGACTGATATTATGATTGTGTTCATGACCTAACACTAACTTTGCAGGTATTATTAACTCACTGACTTTTTGACTGAAGCGTAGGTGGAGATATTTTTACTTTGCCAGCCAAGTTACCTGTTGGTATGTTCATATTGCTCATTGATTATAATTGCATATTAAACACCAAGGTCATCTTGATTAAAAAGGAGGATGTTTTCAAATCAACCCCTCTCTTACAATAATTAAAACGATTAATGTCACACCATCTAACAAAAGCAAAAGGTTTTAGAGTAAGCGTAAACACAAATATAGCACATTTCCGTTATATTTTTCTGTTCAAGCTTACAATAATGATAAACATTGAATTGCATACGCTTTTTGATTCCTACTTCTGAAAATATATATGTTGTTTTAGTCCTTTCACTGTGATGCAATGATTGATGTTTTCTGTGTTATTTAGCAACACTATCCTTTTTATATACCATAAATACTGTACACACATTGCGTAATGCATCGTAAATTACCAAATGAAATGTTCCGACCATACTTTGAAAAGCCAGCAGCGAGATGCCTGATCTTCACATACAGTATGTGTAACTCGACACATGTGCAGCCTACGGAGTGACGCATTTATGACCTGAGGAGAGCCGAGGAGGCCATCTTAATATGCAATCACCCAGTAATTGGTGTTTACTTTCCTCTTCCTGTCACTTATTTTTAGAGGTGACTCAATGCAAAATGTTCATGTGGTGATTTGGGAGCACCTGTGTCCAAAAGTCATCAGACGATGGTCGCCAAGGAGGCAGTAAAGCTAAACCATTTATGGCCCATCTTGGCTTTGTTTGTTTAACTTAATATTGAAGGCTGGTGTACAGCTGAGTATTTTAGGAGACAGGGAAGTGCACATGGGTCGTTCTAGAATTGGAGGATTTTATTTCCTACCCTTCAATTTTTCAATAATCCATATTTAAAACAGTATGACACCCGATCTTGGAGTAAATTTACATAGATGTCCTCAGAAAAAAATCTAAATTAATAAATTTAAAAAAGAGCAAATAATGTTTTTGAAAATATTCTATAAAATAGCAAATAAGTCCAGAGTACACACTAAAATGCATTTTTTCTTACTGACTCATAGCAGTAACAGCTGTCTTAACAATTTGGTTCTACTGAGAAAAAGCCAACATATAAAGGGTTTGCATTTACAAACCTGCAAAACTTTTACTGTGATTATAGCATATAGATAAGTTTCAAAGGTACTTCCGCATTTCTGCTCGCAACTTCCGTTTTACACTTTCCCTAACCAAGACAACAGTGGAGCTGGAGTGGCATCACTCATCAAAATCCCTCAAAAAAGACCATTTGGAAATACCCCATCCATCTGCCATCATCACAACATGGGAGGACAACATGTTCATGAAGGCAGATGTGGAACAAAGCCCGTGCCACCACAAAGACCGGGTATTTATGTAGCCATGTTGCCGGTGTGTTATGGAAGGTATGTTCTTCGTATCCCTGCATTTTCATGTTTTCACGCTCAAAAAATACAAAAGCTAAAATCTTGCGCTTGAAACCACTTGTTGTCTTTGATATTGTTATTACGATGATGATTGTAATTATGATGTTTAACAATATTTACTACAACCACCGTACTCCTGTTGCTGCAACACAAAAATAAATAAATAAATAAATAAATAAAACATAAAAAAAAAATAAAGTCAATAACTGTTGTGTTAAATAGAACAATAGGTCTATATGCTGCAATAGCAGATTCATGGCGCATTAAACCCCCGATCTATTTTTAATCTGTCCGTTTTACCCCGAAAACCCCCGTTTACAGACGTCGCGCAATCGCTTTTGTTTTAACCCAGCCATAAAAGTAAGCTTAGTGATTATATTTCTCATTTGAAATGTCATTTTTAGCTTAGAATCATTGATTGATGTCTAATATTTCGGTTTTAAAAAAATAAAACGACTTTAAAATATTATAAAGTTTTAAACTTTTAAACAAATTATGTCACAATGAAAAAATGGTGTCTGTTAAAAGGTCACGGATATCTACCTCATAACTATCCCTTAATTGTATTTTTATTTTGTTACTGTTGCATTTTCGCTGATATGTTGGATGATAAATAATCGATCCAAACAAAGAAAAATTGAAACATAACGTTTAAAAGGGTAAATATATGAAAAAGAAAATCTCGACCACTCCTTGATGTCTGCGATTTCTGCATAGCGACCCTTGTTACATTACCATGTTTCACTCATAAAATTCCCCAAAAATCCAGCTGTGAACATTCACAGTGTCTTGAAACTTGGTGATACATGCTACATGGAGTTTTTGGACCAAAAAGAGGTAGGTACGCGATAATATCTTGTTAAAATCATGGTGTCTTTAATTATGCTCTTGCGTGCGCACACCTCCAGTTAGGATTTTGCTGTTTAAAATATATATATATATATATATATATATTTTAAATGCCCTCCTGTTCCAAAAAAATTCTTCCCCCTGAAAATTGAGATTTTTAAGCTTTCCAATGATGTATCACACATGCATATAGGACAATTTTGAAATTTGGCCAAATTGGGGGTCTCAGAGCGGAACCTCAAGTCACCTGAGTGTTTTCCGCCATATATATGTTCGAAAAGGTTTTATTGTTAATAGCATGGTCACCACCTGACACCTTGCTTACTACTGGGTCACGTTGTAAAGGCGCTAATGGAACTGAAAAGTAAACTGTTGACAGAGGATGCGTTAACATGGTGCAAAAACACATTAGCAATTTTTTCCTTTGCGAAATTTTCTAAAATTCAATTCGATACCGAAACTGAAGATGATTATGATGATAGTTCCATCTACCTTTGGTGTCTTCAAATAGGTAAGACATGTTTGCATTGTAGCCATATTATTGTTTGTTGTTTCTGACGCCGTGCAGAGAGCGTTTGGATATTCAAGTGCAATTTATTTTTGTGTTGTGAAAAGGGGGTGTGAAACTGAGGCCTATTTGACCTTTAAGTTTACAAATGTGTTCGTGTGTCATTGCGGCGTCTACCTGCACTGATTTGCGTTATAATACGTGAGCGCTTTACAGCAACACACACTGCAGGTGAAATAGAACGCTGTCATTGTTGTAGCCTAGTAGTAGTATGTAAAGTATCCAGCATGCGTGTGTACTGCCACTGTATGTAGAAAACGCATGAGCATGTCGAATTTGGCTGTTTTTGGATAGAAAACACTAAAAAAGATCCTCAGCACTCCATGCTGTGAGTGACTTTCAGCGCCCCTGTGTTTATTCATGCAATCATCTACACTGACCACAGGTTCAAAGCAGAGAGAATTCAGTACATTGAAACACTGTCAAACTACCTCTCTAGAATGATCGCATGTGTTCAAAGTATTTATCGATATTTTCCAGCCAGACCCCTGGCCACCATATTAATCCTCAACTAATCCAATTGAACTGTGGCAGTGGAACAAGAGCAACAGTAGCACCCAGCAACCAATTTCACATGCCAGAGTCTTTCGTCATTTGACCTTCAGGCTAAGCTGGAGCAGAGAGGGCATTTGGGGGTTAATCCAAGCCTCAGATGGTTCATTAGAGTAATTAGGATGTCAGTGTAAATGAGTTAGACGGAGGCAAGCGGAGCAGCATGTATGTGGGTACAACAGGAGCCTCAGGCTGTGCATGCAGACGCCTTGCCCATAGCGTCACTGACACCCTCTTATATAACGCTGCCTCTAATTATGACACGACTCCTTCCCTCTATATCTTTTGCTCTCTGAGCAAGGTAACACATCACAACAAATGTGTTCAGCTGTGTTTTGCAGAAGGAAAGAGAAGAAAAGTACCCCTTGGATACACTTTTAAAAGGTTAATTTAACCCCTTATAGGGCAAGTGACTAGTTTTAGTCATTTAGAAAAACACGTTTTTAGGTGGACATCATATTTTGGCTCATGCAGGCCGCAATAATAACATTTTCTGTACAAGTGTGGCCTACATGAGCCAACATGTCATATCAACATATCTGGATGTCAGGTCTCCATTTTATTTTACATACTGTATATAAATACGTATATATTTTATTATTAATTACAGTTGTCATTCAATTTTTTTAATGAATAGAAATTAATAAATTTTTGATCAAATCCAATTTTATTTTAAAAATTGAATAAGAACAGAAATACTGGTTATGGCCCTCAACAACACTCCAAAGTTGATTTATTAATTTGTATTTTTGTAATTTCATAGTTTAACTCATTGGCTGCCATTGAATGCGCTAGATGTCCAATCCATTTGAACTGGGAGAAGCTTGCAGCGAATGATCAGTGAGTGCCATATACTGTAAAGGGTTAAAATAAGTGTTCAAGAGCAAGGGTGTAGGTTTGGTCTCAACAGCTGTAGGGACGATATAACAGCATAACCTGGATGTACACTTTTTCCTGGGGACGGGACATTAATAACATCAAACAGATAGGGTGAATGGGGATGAGGGCTACATTTCTTACGAATATGAATCTAATTAATTGATAGGCTTAATGATCAATGCAAAATATATTTGTATTGACTTATATTAACTTTCATATGTATTGGTTCAGGTGATACACCGTTCGATTCAAACTACTAAAGAAACAGTTTGAATAAATGTCTGGATTTAGCAAATTTAAATTTTAATATTTGAACATAACTCAAATTATATTCAAATCCATAATAAATACAAACTTGTTAATAATCTCTTAACTATCCAGAATGTAAAAAAAAACAAAACATTTTTCTTAAGACCACTCAATATTTTTGAGGAATTAATATAGCATATATATGATATATAATTATATGAATAAAATACAACGGAAAAAAAACTCTTAGTCAGGGAATAACTTAGCACACTAAACACCACTGCTTTGTCCACAAGCAAAGCCTAACTCGACAAAAAATAAAAGCTCCACTGGGCTGATTTAAAACCACATGAATAAAATAAAAAAAAATGGGAGAAAGGGGCAAACCTCGGTTTACTACATTTCTCACAGTTTAATTAACATTAACAGTAGAAAACACATACAGGAGGACACTTCTCTCTAAGCAGCTTCCTACTCAAGTTTTGCAGTTTAGCAAATTCACCATTTGATGTTATGCAAACGCTGATACAGGTCGGACTCTCAGTAGCAAAATTAGTGGTGTGTTCCCCTCCGTCACTACATTGACGTCTTTTTACATTACTTATAGTGGCTGCAGTTGCTGCTGGCCAGAAGAAAAAAAAAAAACTTCTAATATCCTCCTTTTTGAAGGAGTTAACCTCGGTTAAATAGATTTCTGACAGTTTAATTAACATTAACAGTAGGAAACACATACAGGAGGACACTTCTCTCTAAACAGTTTCCGACTCAAGTTTTGCAGTTTAGCAAATTCATAGTTTGATGTTATGCTAACACTGATACAGTTTGGACTTTCAGTAGCAAAATTAGTGGTGTGTTCCTCACCTCCACAACATTGACCTCTTTTTACATTACTTATAGTGGCTGCAGCTGCTGCTGGCTGAAAAAAAAAAACTTCTAATATCCCTCCTCTTTGAAGGGGGAGGTGTGTGGAGTGTGTGTGTAGCGCGGGGGTGTCAAGTCATCAACCAATCAAACGTGCATTTGAGGGGAAAAAATAGACTGGCGCATTCAGCAAAGAAAAGGGGTAAAAGTAACACGATGACAATAATTCACTTAATAATGGTAGGGTCAATTCTATCCTTAAAACATATGTGGTGACAATCGAAATTACCTATATAGCTGAAGTCATTATATAATGCAAATAAGGTGTCCTAAAAGTTGGCGGGGACAATTTGAGCATCCTGAAATGTTGGTGGTCCCTACCGTCCCTATATTTGGGTTACAGCCCAAGCTTTTAGCCATTTATATTTACTACGCGTCATACATACCATTTCAATGTGGTTTGATAGTCGTGTCGAAACTTTTGGCTGTTTTTGTAGAAAACAACTATTTTTAGAGAAAAGCAAAACGAGGACCTCAAAACATATTTTCCTCTCTCTGTTTGCATTCTGTTTTTCAAAATGTGGTTTGAATCAATGCGTTACACTGAAGCATGACCAGTCAATGATATTGAATTAATGTCAATGCTCTTGAAATAAACGAATCCAGTAAATGTCAGCAAAAAATTTTTCCAATTAAATATCACAAGATGTGGATTCTGGTTTGTTTCGTATTGTGTTCAGATGAATGAAATAGCAGATGGCAAATCAAAGAGTATTATTAAAGGCCATTACATTGGGATCTGTTTTTCATTCTTCTTTCCAAATATGTATCTTGAAAACAGAACAATCTTGGCCTGCCACATTAAACAAAAAGCTGCAAATGCAACTGCACGAGTCGAGTAAGAGCCGATTCAATTTTGGTGACCATCTGAATGGTGCAAATACAAGATTATATAGATAATTATTAAGCTGACTTGTTTAGCTCTTTCTTGTTTATTTCGGACCAAAATTTTAATCACGCAGCATGCTGACTGATTCAACCCCCCACCCCCACACACAAACTCCCTCTTGTTGTCACAGTCAGCAACAGCAGAGCCACTGCATGCTTGCACGCTAAGCAGTGTACCAGACAATGGAAGAATTATCTGATCGCTACGAAAGAAAGATCACATGTTGGTCCACGTTGGCGGAGGAAGGATGCTCGTGACGTTGCATTATCAACGTCTATGTTTGTTTATGAAACAGTGATGATGTTGGTGTGGTAACACAAGTGGAATAATCTTAAATTAGCATGTGATGGGATTAGAAACATTTTCGAGGTTTGGGGGAATAAAATTGGATTTAAAAAACTTGTTTACTAGTGAACATCGTCGTCGTCGTCTGCCACATCAACTTAATATTTGGTTTAGTAAGAGGTAAATATTAGAGTTGTCCAATATTATCGGTAGACGATAATGTTGGCCGATACAAGTATTTTAAAATGATATCAGATAGCATCAACATCGCTATATCATTATGGGTTCTGACCCAATATGAATATTGCCTTCAAAGTGAATGTAGAAGCCTTGTGCCTTCCGCCTTTGTACATGGGCTGGTCACAGCTGAGCACAGCATTTATGCTCATTGACCATTAGATGTCTCCAAACTAAAATGCTTGGGATTTGTTATGTGAGTAGACCATTTGCATTCATGGTGCAAAAATGAAATTAACAGTAAATAATTGAAAAATAATGAAATAAAAACTCATTACATATAACGACTACATTACCAGAAAGAAATAGTCACTAAGAAAAGTAATAAAATACAAAAATCTGTGCAGATGGTGCGTTTCGCCTGCCTGTATTTGTAATGCTTTGTCGTGACTCAGTGGTGCTTGTGAATTACTCCTTTTATGTTTGGCTCATTTCTTTTTCAATCAATCAAATTTATTTATATAGCCCTTTACAAAACCCGAAAGGCCCTCAAAGTGCTTTACAACAAAACATGGCTCAAGATAAATAAAAGGCAGAAAAATATTATACAATGACATTTGAAAAAAAATAAAACAAGAAATAAAATAAAAAATAAAACAAAGACGGCGCATCACGATAAAAGTCCAACAAATAAAACAATAAAACCGATAAAATCCAAAGACATTAAAAACACCCTTAAGGAAATAAAACCAGGCTATCCTAATCTGTGTGAAAGGCGAGTCTAAAAAGGTGCGTTTCTAGCCGAGACTTAAAAAGACCCACATCCGTGGTGGTGCGGATTTCGGGGGAAGGCTATTCCACAGCCTGGGGGCAGCAACCGCAAAGGATCGGTCTCCCCAGTGTTTAAGTTTTGACCTCGGAACATCTAAAAGAAGCTGGCCGGTCGAGCGAAGGGTCCTGCCAGAGTTACGAAAAGTTAAAATTTCCGATAAATAAGATGGAGCCTGGCCATGAATAGAATTAAAAACAAACAGTAAAAGTTTAAAATCAATTCTAAAATGGACTGGACTAGAATTTTTTATTCATCTGGGACATTATTCATTTTACAATGCATTTATTTACAACCGTGGCGCAATATAGTCACTTTTTCCATAACTTTGGTTGAACTTGTTCTTTTATTTTTCACAGAATGTTAATTTGGAAAACTTTGAAGTTGTTACATTTATCTTTACTAAAGTATCCAGTGGGGCATCATAATACAATTAGCCGTTATATGTTAAGTCTACGACCGAATATATCCATATGGGTTTGATATCAGTATCGGATTTCAGAAGTTGGACAATATTGGTATATCAGTTATTCGGTTGTTAATATTGGAAAACTAGTAAATATATCAATTAAAATATACACGAAAAACATCTGTGAATATTTCCGGCACACTATTAAATGGCGTGTGCCAAGTTTACATAACCTTTATCCAAAATGGCAGTGTTGGGATAGACTCCATCAATTACTGCAGAACCGTGACATAAAAACAAAATGCTATTGTTTTTGTACCACTAGTTTGCTAGACAATTTACCGTAATGCAGCAGTAGAATGACAAAAACATGACAATGACAAAATAAATTAGTACTTGTATAGTACACGGGCCTGATTTTGGATATAAACTACATCGAATAAACACTCAAAGGGCTTTTGTCTTAAAATATGGATGAAAGATGGACATAACCGGTGGCCCGAAAATCTTTATTTCCTTCCTAACAGTTGCCATGGCGATATTTTTTACCCACTGTTACGCAACTGCCCTACTTGGAATGGCAGTAACCCTACAAAGCTACGGGTCATTGTAATCCACACGTACACACACGCACACTCTAGTCCACACAGAGAAGTGTTGGTATCAAGAAGGTGGATTTATGTGTAATATACATTTTCATGCCCACTGGCTCTCACACAGAACATATGATGACAGAATGGGATCATTTTGATGGGTGAAACCAGCCCAGTGACCCTGCGAGGTGGTTACATAACACCACGCAGTCACCGCCACCCCCATCCTAGCTTCCCACCTTCCCAGTAGGGAGTCGAGTGGATCTTATCTCATGCATTTCCCACCCATCTCCTCTGTTTTGCTCACTCTCCCACCTATACAAAAACATCCTTTGCGTGCCCCGCGATTGGTACTTGCAGGTCTTGTGGTGTCATCGACACAGTGACATTGTGCTTGTGAAAATGGGTCTTGAAAATACCAGTAAAACCCCTTCATCCACTGTCCTGACCCAGAATCCATGAGCTTAAAGTGTTTGTCAGATCATTTAAGCCCTTTGCTGCTTTACAGTGAAGTTCTTGCCCTTTATTGGCATGTACCATTTTAATAAAGTGAGAACAAATGGTGCAGTGGATGGAAGGACAGTTGTTCCTCTATGCCAGCCATTTTCAGTCGAAGCTTCTTTGTGGCTCTTGCTTGAAGTTTTGTCTTTACAAAATGAAAAGAATGTTCTATTAGGTTCAATTCAGGGCAAAATATACAGTAGAGTACATCTTCTCTGCCTTTAAAAAGTCTTCAGCATAGTGGGTGACAGAAGAATCCTTGGCACATAATATAGTCTTTCTTAACCCTTAATAGGGCAAGTGACTGTTTAAGGCAGGGGTGTCCAAGTCCGGTCCTCGAGAGCACCTATCCAGCTTGTTTTCCATGTCTCCCTTTTTTTAACACACCTGAATCAAATGATCAGCTTATCAGCAAGCTCTGCAGGAGCCTGATAACGATCCTGATTGTTTGATTCAGGTGTGTGGGAGTAGGGAGACAATGAAAACAAGCTGCATAGGGGCTATCGAGGACCGGACTTGGGCACCCCTAGTTTAAGGTAATTTAACAAAAAAACTAGCCTCATAATGAACTGGCATCTACACAGGTGGACATCCCATTTTGGGTCATGTAGGTGGTGGCCTACATGACTCAAAATGTGATGTCCACCCACCTACTGTAGGTGGACACTAAGTCTCAACTATAATTCTTCCCCCAATATAATTATATTATTATTTTTGTATTAATAAGCATGATTTTTTAAATTGTGTTTATGAATAAATCAATTAATACACTGTCAAAAAAACAAAACCAAAAATAAAATATAATTTAAAAAAAAAAAAAAAAAAAAAAAAAAGAATTACGTTGGTTATGGCCCACAATAACACTCTAAAGTTGATGAATATTATAAATAAAATAAAAATAAAAAACATTATTATACAAATCATTTTTTCCCCATTTTAAATATAAAGAATGTTGCTTTGTGATGTCATTTTCAACTTTAAAAAGTCCAGCTCCACATGTAGTAGTAATGCACTCTAGGGTTGACATTAACTTTGATCTTAGCATACTACTTAGCATAACCGAGGCCGGTGTTCTGACGAATGGGTATCCCGGTCGAATTGATATCCAAAGCGCTACTGAGCATGCGCACGACAACCACGCTCCTCCAGGGGTGATCACATGTTAAATGTCTATGCCTGCCTACAACTGGCCCTGAGCATATCTGAGGATTGATGCTGCTCTGTGTAAAACCTCATCTGCTTGTGTGTTTGTGTGCGTCTCAGACTGGTTAGAGGCGACCAGGACTGGCTGAAGATGATGCTCATCCTGCCGTCATTCTGTCTGACAGAACCTCTGTTTCACAGTGATTACATCACCCTTTTCTGAGCAGAAAAGAGGATTGTGCATCTTTAGCCACAGCTAAAAAGAATACACCTATTTACAGTAGTACCTAAAATGTTATATTTTTAATGATGTGTCAACTCTTCCACGAGTCATGATGAGTTTAATTTTAATGAGGAGCATGCAAAGTGATGCATAATTCTACATGCCCGTTCACCTCCAATTTTAATTTTATCCATGCAAGTAAAAAGAACACATTTTTTCATTTGAATGTAATGTTTTTGTCATAATTTAACTGGAAATAAATTAAAAACCTTTTACTTAAAAATGATTTGTGTGTATTGGAAAAAGTACATAAAACCCAAATATGATCCATTTTCTATTCTACACATTTAGTTTTCTTTAGTCACTGTTTAAAAATGTAAACGCTAGATACATTAAAAATATATAATGAAACCGATCCATACTTCCACCTCATCTTGAAAGGACGTGCGCTATCATGTGCCAGGTTGACCCGCTCACTGACTTGTATTAAATTGCAATGTCATATTTTCCATTTGCGGTGATATTAATGGTTCTTCCCTAATGCATTCACACTTTCTAACCTCATACATACCGCTGGCTTTAAACTCTGCATTGGGACCCAAACATGGAATACGATAGCATCAAAATTATATTTGACTCTGACCAAACAAGCATGAACAAATAAACGTTAGCACAAACCAAAGACTTTAATTCTTTCCCATCGACAAAACAAACAAACAGATATGCAACAATGATGTATCCAAACATGTCATGTAACAATACTAATGAATATCATTATTGTAATAACATGGAATGTAGTACTCTCCCTTTATACTTTTGAAGAAATTGCTTATTCAATGGGACTTGTCTAATAAATAAATAAGTCTCTCACTTCTTTCTCTGATATTTATCAATATAGTCTTTGTAGTCTTCTCTTTGCATACAAATACAGTAGAACTCATAAGCTTGTCTCGACACACACTCACCACAGCTGTTTGAGTGCATGTACAGTTTGTGTGCAAAAGTCTTTAGGCTCTCTTTGGAAATGGAAACAATTCTCTAGCATTCTTTTGCAAGTCCGCCTTTTTTGAGTCTTGTTAAAGCGCAAGGACAAATGCGACATCTGCTGTGTTACGCAAACCCAACAACGGACAACGGGACAAAACATAGCGAAGCACCAACAAACAAGAAGGGGACCTTGCTAGTGTAGTCCAGTTAGCATTGAACGTTCAGACATATGCTGTATTCGTAATCATTTCTACTAGGTGAGGGCACAACATACACGTATTTGTGTGTGCCATTTAAAATGATCCAATTTGCTCACTTGCCAGTGATGTATGATGACAGGCCGAAGAAATAAAATGGTCGCCACTAGATAGCGCAAGGTACATAAGCAACTTATGTATTGATGCCTTTTTTTGGTCTTAAAATATTACACAAAAAAGCAGTATTACTTAAGTAATTTTGAATTTACTTACACAATATATCAATTAAAAATTCCAATATAATTGCAAAAGAAATGTTATTTTCTATATGTGTTTGACGATTTACTGTCATCCAGATCATGATAATCTGCCAATGTTGGGTCGAGGCAACTGGATTCTTAGTTCATAAGAATGGTTGGTTCATACTGCTTACTTCTGCATACTGCATACTTCTTGGTTCATACTGCACAAATCCGATTTTTCGTGTTTTTCCGACTCAAGTCTTGATGGTCTAAATGTGCCAAGTCGCATAGAACTGGACAATCTCATATCCGATCTGGGTCACTTTCGTATGTGGTTTAGATCCGATGTGTGCCAAATTTCCCAGAATTTTGCGGCGATCTGAACTGTCAAGTCTCCCAAATTCATGCGGCAATTACGTCAGTAAAGAGCAAGAGTGGCAGGCAGGATGGCAGCGATGTAGCTGTGCATTAGTGTTAGCGCCTAACTTGATTTCGGCTATTACACAGGAGGCGGGCTTGACCACAGTCATAAAAATAAAATAAAATCAAGAAAAGGATAAGCCTGATAATGCTAGATTTTCTTTCTGTGCACCAAATGAGCAATATTTCAATATTGCTTACATGGCCGACTCAGGGCGTCATGCACGCACAGTGCGTGTATGCGTTCTATCAATCCATATAAACTTTGTATACAAGACTAAACGGGGATCATTATTTGTGTTATTTGTGTCCTCTTTTTGAAAATCGAAATATGATCACCCTGGAATGCCAGCATGTGTAGTTACTTGTTTTGATGTTTCTGCGCATGTGTCGGACTGCGAATGACTGCGCATGCATAATACTTGAATGAGCTCAATTGACAAAGGCAGTCTGAACAGGCATCCCAAAAAAACAGATATGATAAAATTTCGGAATTGTGAATTAAGACCTGCAGTATGAACATCGCCTTAGCGCCTGTTTAATACGTTTCTTTCCCCTTGTTTTCAGAAATGTTCCAAAAATGCTTAGATTGTTATGCTATCAGGCTAACATTATGTGCCCTAGCTCAGATTCAGAAACCCTTCATGAGTATACTCTCACTACATATTTGAATAGCACTGCGAAATAGTCATCTGGATAGAGAATGATTCTGAACACAGCATTGGTGACTGGCGAGCTTCTCCCAAAGCATTGAGCACCTAGCCCGAACTGTGGTTCTCCAGCTCGGAGATAATGTTGATCAGATTCTGCAGGCCAAAGATGTATCCCGTATCCTGGCCCTCATGGACCACGCTGTCCTCGCGGTAATGTCTGCAGGTGGTGTGGGCAAAGTCTATCATCCGCACATCCACTACTGGGCTGCGTGGAGCCATGCGGGACGGGCAGCCGCTGCCGCTACTGGTATAACTGATGCTGTCCTCGGCAGAAATGGAAGGACCATGGGGAAAACCGAGTGCACCCGCTACCCCTATGTCTTCCTCCTCATCCGCTTCTGCTTCCGCAACATCATCCTCTTCATCCTCTTCCTCTTCGTCTTCTTCAGAGAGCCCGCCCTCGGTGCGTCGGCGCGTGTGCTTTCGGTGGGGGGCTCCATCGTAGATGATGAGTAGAGAGCTGGAGTAGAAGCGGTATGATTCGCAGGCCTCGAGAGCGGCCTGCATGTCCCGGAGCCGGCGCAGCACCGGAGACAGCAGTTCGTGACGCAGGCGCCGTCCACTATGGAAGAACTGGACCAAAGCTTCCTTGAAGTCTGACAGGGTGAGTTTACGGCCGTGGTACTTGTTCATGAACATCAGTTGGTCCGTGTCAGACTGATACACCTGGTAGGATAAACAAAATCATGGTGCTTTTTGAAATTGTATGCAGCACAATCATCATGCATACATACTGTACAAATATGAATACCATGCAAAAGTTAAAACAACAGTCTCAACCAGGGCAAGCATTTGTGCTAAATGTATTAATACAAGAGTCTTCAGCATAATCTGAACAAAATGTTGTTTTTCTTCAGAGGGAGTTTCCCAAGCTTCCGCTGACTGTTGCTTGATTATGTGAGGTTCAGCTGGTAGGCCTTGTTTGTTAAGCGTATTGAATTTTAAAAAACAAAAGGAAAAAAACAGCAAATTGTCTCCATTTGAGCTATAAATTGAAATCTTCTGCTTTTGAGCTACAAC
Organism: Corythoichthys intestinalis; assembly: GCF_030265065.1. Classification (NCBI taxonomy): domain Eukaryota; kingdom Metazoa; phylum Chordata; class Actinopteri; order Syngnathiformes; family Syngnathidae; genus Corythoichthys; species Corythoichthys intestinalis. The sequence goes on along the minus strand of NC_080403.1, from coordinate 36,030,726 downwards.
GGACACCAGTCACCATAGTCAATCATTTGCATTACAATATTTTACCAATCACAATTTATATATCAATATCTTATATCTTATATATTAATAATAAATAAAGTACCGTAATTTTCGGCGCACCTGACTATAAGCCGCCAACCATCAAATTTGACACGAAAACGGCATTTGTTCATAGATAAGCTGCACAGGACTATAAGTCGCAGCTGTCCTCACTGCATTATGGGATATTTACACCAAAAGATATTAACTGGTAACACTTTATTTGACAGCGGCATCGTAAGACTAGGGTTTTTCATGACATCAAATGAACCACCATGAAGCTTTGAACCAATTGGCTGCAAAGTTTAATTGCTTCAAGGAGCTTCATTTGGCCATCACTGCTCCCTTAGGGTAGACAGTCAACCTCTGCTGCCACTTGCTCTCAACACTTTTGTCGTCCAACTTGCCTCCTAGCATGCATTGCAACGCTACAGTAAATAATGGAGGTCATTTTGTATCATCTGGCAAATTATCTCATTTTTGAATGGATGTAAAAGATCCGAGCTGGACATAAATGGGGTTACATAATTTGACACTTAATGACATCTGTCATAAGCATTCATTAAGGCCCACGATAATGTCATTTCATAATTATGACAGTTTTATGGCGGTGTTATGATGCCGCTATCAAATTAAGTGTTACCTATTATTCCAAATAAATCAATAAGCCACACTGGACTATAAGGCCCAAGATTCAAAGTGAAGGTAAAAAGTAGCGGTTTATCGTCTGAAAATTACAGTAATACAAATGATTACCATATCATTATTACAGTACACTATATGTCAAAAAGGAACTTTAATATATTTGCGATAATTGAGAGAGAACATAAGGTACTTTGTGGGGCTTTTGTGTTTTTATATGTAGGTACCTGCATGCCGCACAGTCGAACTCCTATCGACGCCGAAGTGCTCTGCTGGCACTTGCGGATCTGAACGGCCTTTTTCTCTTCTGAGGCGTCATCTCCGTGCTGGCGCGTGCCCATCTTTAAGTCCAACACGCATGGCACAGTGTGCTGCCACGTGAGGTTCTCCAACAGGATAAATTCTGGCACCATGAGTCAAGGAAAAGTGTGAAGAAACTGTGGTGTGAATTTCACACAATGATCAGTAAAACAAACAATATATTATTTTGTTTAGTTCCAGAGACTCAGATTTATTATTAATTGTTTGGCCGCCATTGATGGAAAATGAATTGGCCATCAATAGGCGTCAATGGCACTGAAACGTGATCATCTTTTTTTTTTTTTTTTTACTAACTACCACAACACATACTTCTTAAATACAATACATGTACCATAATTTTGGGACAAAAGTCGCTACATTTTTCCGTCATTTTGAATCCTGTGGCCTGTTGTTCAGTGGAGCTTATTTGTTGATTTATTTGGGTTCATAGGTAACACTTTATTTGACAGTGGCATCATACAGTAAGACTGCCATAAGACCATCATGACATGACACAATTAATGGGCATTAATTAATGCATATGAGAGATGTCATTAAGTGTCATCCGGCAAATTATGTCACTAACTCAATTTATGTCCAACTTTACATCTGTAACGCTGCAATGCATGCTAGGAGGCATGTTGGACGAAAACAGTGTTGACATCAGGTGGCAGCAGAGGTTGACTGTCTCCATCAAGGGAGTAGTGATGGCCAAATGGAGCTTCTTGAAGTAATGATGCTTTGCAGCCAATGGGTTCAAGGCTACATGGTGGTTCATTTGGTCTTATGACAGTCTTATGAGGTTGCTGTCAAATAACAAGTTACTAGATACCATAACTGGCATGAAACAACTGGAACAGTAACTGAAGAAATAATTAGCACAGAACATGAATTTTGATTGTTATTTACATCTGTAGTGCTGCAATGCATGCTAGGAGGCATGTTGGACGAAAACAGAGTTGAAAGCAGTTGGCAGCAGAGGTTGACTGTCTACCTTAGGGTATCAGGGATGACCAAATGAAGCTTTTTTAAAGCAATGAAGCTTTGCAGTCAATTGGTTCAAATGATAGTTCATTTGGTCTTGGACAGTTTTAAGATGCCGCTGTCAAATAAAGTGTTATCAATTAATATCTTTTGGTGTAAATATCCCATAATACAGTGAGGACAGCTGTGGCTTATAGTTCGGTGCGGCTTATCTATGACCAAATGCCATTTTCATGTAAAAAATTAGGTGGGTAGCGGCTTATAGTCAAATGCGCTTTATAGTCCGAAAATTACTGTACTACGTATATGGGTAATGAGTTATAAATTTAATGAAAAATCCAGTGGCACCACCAGTGGGTGGCCAGGGGTGGCCATGGCCACCCCCTATAAATTGGTTGGCCACCCTACTGGCCACCCTGCTTGCCAGTATATCGTTAGATTGTTGTAGCATCAGTTATGCATTTCATCCCGAATTAATGCATTTTCTTTGTTTTGTTAAATGTAGGGCTGTCAAATTTATCGCGTTAACGGGCGGTAATTATTTTTTTTAACTTAATCACGTGAAAATATTTATTGCAATTAACGCATTCGCTGTACGACTCATTCACGCATTGCTGCAAACAGCCTACAATGGCACCGTTTTACTTATATACAGAGATAAGAGGCAGTGTCAAGTGAGTGGAGTAGATACATGCATTCATTGGGGCCGTGCTTTTAATTGGCAAAAGCTTTGTCATCTCTCCCACAGCAACTATAAATATTGTGGGAAGCAACGTGGAGAAGAATGACAGGACTTGATCTTTTTCTTAACACCCTGTAGTGTACCCAACGCAGAGAAGATATAGCATTTGCAGCCACCACACACAGTCCTGGTTGCACCACTTCCCATCATGCATTTGGGCAGAACAGTTAAGTCGCTACAGTATCATTTACTGAAAGCTCAACAAATACACTAGATGGCAATATTTAGTCACAATATACAAACTCACATTTTTATAAGTCTTTCTATCCGTGGATCCCTTTAACAGAAAGAATGTTAATAATGTTAATGCCATCTTGTGGATTTATTGTTATAATAAACAAATACAGTGCTTATGTACAGTATGTTGAATGTATATATCCGTCTTGTGTCTTATCTTTCCATTCCAACAATAATTTACAGAAAAATATGGCATATTTTAGAGATAGTTTGAATTGCGATTAATTACGATTAATTAATTTTTAAGCTGTGATTAACTCGATTAAAAATTTTAATCGTTTGACAGCCCTAGTTAAATGTACACCTTATGCCTAATATATACATAACACAATAAAACAGAATTGTTGTGGAACTCAAAATGTTGACTGGACAGTTATGGACTATGCATATTAAATCATTAGTAACATCAAATATTACACAATACACCAAAGTATATCAGTAGCTGTGTCCTTAAGTCTTTCTGACAGTTTTCCCCTGACCTTTTTACTGCAATGATATAATGAAAACCTGAAATTATAGCTTTTAGTTTTGGCCAACCCAAGATTTTAAGTGGCCCCATCTGGCCACCCCTATGAAAAATTTCTGGAGGCACCACTGGAAAAATCACTTCACAAATGTAATGAAACAAACTTAGAAAGAATAGAAATGATAAATTTAGAGAATGCTGTCTTCAGTTTTATGTGTATGAATTTGGTCTTCTTGTATCTTACGGAGTCAATTTACTTGCTAAAAAAAAAACAATCTTTGATTTTTAGCTTCTTGAGACATGTGCACAGCCATGACTCTTTAATGTTGTGTCTCGTGTCAGTGACAAGGTCATAACAATCCATGAAGGGTGCAATTTAGTAAGGTGACACCAAGGGACGTAGACATTGCTTGATGGATATTGTGTTAGACAGCAGGCCTCAGGTCTTCACCAAGCCATTGTGTGTATGCTATAAAAAGCGGTCTGTCACGTGCCATTTCATTAACACATTTGTCATTTGTGACATTGTGCCGCTGGTATAAAAAGGATACTGTGTTGATTGCGGTGCTTGGCGTTGTCCTTCATCCTTTGCAGGTGCTGCTGGTGACACTTGAGGCTCCAAGGGTTGTGTTTGAGCTGCGGGACAGCATTACTGTGGCTGCGCTCCAGGCGGTAGTACAGAACCTCAGCCTGCTGAAGCCACTCCAATTCCATGTCTTCCTGTAGCTTGAGAACACTGGATAGAGGAGGAGAAATACTCTTCAGCATAATTTTAATCACTTCAAAAATATACAGTGATATTTCATGAAATACATGACACGCTAAAGAGTTCAAGAGTCTAAGTCTCTTTCACACACGGTTCCTGGGAATTCGCTGCATCAGCATTGTAAAATGAGACCTGGCATTTATCTGTTTTTGCCTTTTAAGCGGAACTCGAAGCAGCGGGCAGCTGTGTGCTCTCTCACATAGTGACATATGTCATCCTACAATCAGATGAGTCACTGCATCGTCTGGTGAGGCAGACTTGTCAGCAAGTGTTAATTGCTTTCAACACAATAAAACAAGTCATAGATGTACTTCACACACCAGTCCCTGCATGTCATTAGAACCTTACACATTGGTGGCATTCTATTATCTGTTACCAGTCAGAGTGAACCCCCACATATTTACGATCAGTATTCACAAATTCACCCATTTGTAGCTTTTTTTCTTTTCTTTTAAAGGCGCCCATACAGTATTATTTGTGGAATTCATCATTCATTCATTCATTCATATTCCATGCCGCTTTTCCTCACGAGGGTCGCGGAGGTGCTGGAGCCTATCCCAGCTAACTACGGGCAGTAGGCAGGGGGAATTCATCAAATGCATAATATTTTTTTTGTGCTACATCCCATTCTATAAAATTATTACTGTAGCACCATGCCGTGCTATCACTGTGCCTGTTAGGTTTTGTGTTGGTTTTCTCGTAGTGTGACTTGTCCCTGTGATTGCCCATTGATTTCACCTGTTGTGCCTCCTCCTAGTGTATCCTCCAACCTGCATCCTCCTGTGCTCACCTGTTCCTCGATGTGTCGTTACCCCTTGTCTGTGTGTGTATATAAGCTCCAAGTTTCTTTTCACTCCTTGTTGCGTCATTGTCAATGTCCATGTGCACGTCCGAACCTGTTCTCGTCAGTTTTCTCCAAGCCCTCGTGTTCGCCTCAGTAAGTTTTTAATACCCACCCTTTTGTTAGTGACCTGAATTTTGTTTGCTGCGTTTTTTGGGATCTCCACATTATTTGTTGATACTTTGTTTTTTGCTTGCCTTAATTAAATCATTTTTGCACCGTCTACCTGCCTCGCCTCCCTTTCCCTGCATTTGGGTCCACACACCACCTCCTGCCCGCGTTTTCCCTGACAGTGCCAAGGAACAATGTTAAAGTGATTTGACACTTTTCATGGAGCTAGTGTTCAGTTATGAAGCCTTTTTTGCTGTAGGCTCTACGTGTAAAGTGTTCATTTGGAGTGGTGAATGTATTATCTGCCACCTGAAAATAACAACAACAATAATAAATTCTTGCTTTTCACCTCTTGTCTTTGCGTGAGTGGCGGCTTCGTCCCTCTTTGCTGAGGTTTTCACTTTCCACAAGCGGCGAGGATGTCACGACATTGCCCCACTTTAGCATCTTGCTCTTTGGCTCGCTATCGGTCGAGGGGTCCTTGTTCTCCAAGTCAGCCGCCGGGTCGCTGTGGAGGGGGTATGCGATGAGGCAGAGGTTCCCTTCTTCATCCTCCTCAAAGCTTACAGACACTACACCTGAAAGAAGGTGAGTACAATGTCATGCCAGTCAGTGGTACTGTAAATACTAGGCATTTATATTAAGGCTGTCAAACGATTAAAATTTTTAATCGAGTTAATTACACCTTAAACATTAATTAATCGTAATTAATCACAATTCAAACCATCTATAAAATATGCCATATTTTTCTGTAAATTATTCTTGGAATGGAAAGATAAGACACAAGACGGCTATACATTCAACATACGGTACATAAGTACTGTATTTGTCTATTATAACATTAAATCAACCAGATGGCATTAACATTATTAACATTCAAAGACTTGTAGTTCTTAAAAGATAAATTTTAGTGCAAGTTATAGAAATTTTATATTAAAACCTCTCAATGTTTTCGTTTTATTAAAATTTGTAAAAATTTCAATCAAAAAATAATCTAGTAGCTCGCCATTGTTGATGTCAATAATTACACTATGCTCACTCATGGTACTAACCCATAAAATCAGTTGGACCCAAGCGCCAGCAGAGGGCGCCAAACACCATAAAACAAGTAACAAGCGGACATTACACTGTACTGTACATTTTAATCCGTTTGAGCGGGGCAAGTGCGTTAATTGCGTCAAATATTTTAACGTGATTAATTTAAAAAAATAATTACCGCCCGTCAACGCGATAATTTTGACAGCCCTAATTTATATTCAATAAATGTAATAACAATGTTGATACAAGAACAAATGGAAGACAGAAATCTTCTTGACATGTGCCGATTACCAGTTTCAAGGTATACCATGGTATGAAAATGTTAAGGTTTCAAAACCGCAAAAATTTTCCGTCACGCCATCCTTAAGGTATTAGCTATTTTTTATGTCCAGAAAATGCTGGGGAAAATCCCCTGCTTGAAGCTGCAAGGCTCAACCCTCCCGTCGGTTGTTGCTTAGTGACAGTGAGTTAGTTGTGCTACACGATGGCTGGAGGAGGTGAAACGCTTGAACTTTTTCCCCTATTGAAGAAAATAAAATCGCTGGTATGGGAATACTTCGGCTTCAGAAAAGTTACAGGCGGCAGCGGCTTGGAGGAGGAGGGCCAACCGACATGTAAAACATGTTTGCGGAGAGTGGCTGCCGAGGAGGCAATATCTCCAATATGATTTCGCATACATACAAAATTAAAGTTTGGTAAAAACTGTCATGAACGTTTCCCACCAGCTACGAGAGTTAGCTCCAGCGTGTTTAGTGTGTCTAGAGGTGGTAAAATAGGCAGTTTTTTTTTCTCTCTGGCAAGTGTCTGTGTTGAGAAAAAGTGTGTGTATAATGTATACATGATACGAATCATACGCACGTGCTTTTAATGGAAAATAATTCAATTATTTTTGTTCTGAGGGTAATAATGTTGAGCTGTGGCTGTGGGTTTAGGCTCACCTAGAGGACTCCATTTATTTTAATTCTATTTAGAATATTTGTTGGTTTTTTTTCATATATTTTAACTGACATTATGCTTATATTGCTATTTGCTAATATGTTTTTATAAATAAAAAATCCTTTTCATTGGGAAAAAGTTTTTTTAAAAACCCAGATATCTCAAAGTAACATTTTTTTTAGCTGTAATTGCAATACCGTGAAACTGTGATATTTTTGCCAAAGGTTATCATACCATCAGAATCTCATACCGTCACATGCCTACTCTAGACAATTGAAAAAGTTGAGTCCAAACACATAAGACAGCAAATTACAAAAGTGACATTAGAATACCATTTATTCCCACAGCACACACAGGCTTTCAATACGCAGAATAGACATAATGTGTACCAAACGGAAAACATTTTTACTGCAAAACAGTAAATACTGTAAAAGAAATTCTAAACTTTCCCAATATTCCCTCTTTGCAAAGATGCAAACATGGTAAATTTGAAGGGTAGAGAGCGACAGAGAAAGAACGTGAGAATGAAGATAAGGTGGCAAAGATGCTGACGGAGAACCAACCAATGCTGGCAGAGCAACAAAACAGACGAAAAAGATAAGTTGGATTTTTTCCCACCCTTTTTTTCTCGTGTAATTCCATTTTTTTTTTTTAACATAAAAATGAAAATACAGCTTATAGAGGGGACTTTGACATTATATACAGTGCTGGCCAAAAGTATTGGCACTCCTGAAATTCTGTCAAATAATGCTCAATTTCTCCCAGCAAATGATTGCAGTTACAAATGATTTGGTAGTAATATCTTCATTTATTTTGCTTGCAATGAAAAAACACAAAAGAGAATGAAAAAAAACAAAAACTAAATCATTATCATTTTACACAAAACTCCAAAAATGAGCCGGACAAAATTATTGGCACCCATAGCCTAATACTTGGTAGCACAACCTTTAGACAAAATAACTGCGAACAACCGCTTCCGGTATCCAATAATGAGTTTATTACAATGCTCTGCTGGAATTTTAGACCATTCTTCTTTGGCCAACTGCTCCAGGTCTCTGAGATTTGAAGGGTGCCTTCACCAAACTACCATTTTCAGATCTGTCCACAGGTGTTCTATGGGATTCAGGTCTGGACTCATTGCTGGCCACTTTAGAAGTCTCCAGTGCTTTCTCTCAAACCATTTTCTAGTGCTTTTGAGTGTGTTTTGGGTCATTGTCCTGCTGGAAGACCCATGACCTCTGAGGGAGACCCAGCTTTCTCACACTGGGCCCTACATTATGCAGCAAAATTTGTTAGTAGTCTTCAGACTTCATTATGCCATGCACACAGTCAAGCAGTCCAGTGCCAAAGGAAGCAAAGCAACCCCAAAACATCAGGCAACCTCCGCCATGTTTTCTTTGAAGGCCTCGTTTTTTCCCCCCTGTAAACTCTATGTTGATGCCTTTTCCCAAAAAGCTGTACTTTTGTCTCATCTGACCAGAGAACATTCTTCCAAAACGTTTTTGGCTTTATCAAGTAAGTTTTGGCAAACTCCAGCCTGACTTTTTTATGTCTCTGAGTCAGAAGTGGGGTCTTCCAGGGGTTCCAGTCCCTTTTCATTCAGACGCCGACAGATAGTACGGGTTGACACTGTTGTACCCTCGGACTACAGGACTTCTTAAACTTGTTTGGCTGTTAGTCGAGGTTCTTTACCCAACATCCACACAATCTTTCATTGATATCTCTCGTCAATTTTTCTTTTACGTCCACATCTAGGGAGGTTAGTCACAGTGCGTGGGCTTTACACTTATTGATGACACTGCGCATGGTAGACACTGGAACACTAAGGTCTTTGGACTTGTATCCTCGATATTGCCCATGCTTTCTCACCATTTTGCTTCTCAAGTCCTCAGACAGTTCTGTGGCCTTTTTTCTTTTCTCCATGCTCAATGTGGTACACACAAGGACACAGGATAGAGGTTGAGTCAACTTTAATCCATTTTAACTGGCTTCAAGTGTGATTTAGTTATTGCCACCACCTGTTATGTGCCACAGGTAAGTAACAGGTGCCGTTAATTACACAAATTAGAGAAGCATCAGATGATTTTTCAAAGGGTGCCAATACTTTTGTCCGGCCCATTTTTGGAGTTTTGTATAAAATGACAATGATTTAATTTTTTTTCCCGATTCCCTTTTGTGTTTTTTTCATTGCAAGCAAAATAAATGAAAATATTACTACCAAAGCATTTGTAATTGCAATCATTTTGTGGGAGAAATTGAGCAGTATCTGACAGAATTGCAGGTGTGCCAGTACTTTTGGCCTGCAGTGCATATAATTTCTCTTGATGGGGGTACAAACAATGACAGCTGTAGTGGCCCTGAGGCATGTAGAAGCGTATGACAAATAGGACACATAGAGAAGAAAGCTTAAAATAATTCTTATTAGCTGTCTGTTCAAACTGGCAAAGCTTGTTCAGGGTGCGGAACAAATTGTGGTTTCATGTAGGCTGATTTGCTCAACCAGTCCTACAGTATTCTGGATGCATGCAAATGTTACAGATCAGAAATCCAATCAGATGTTATGCGCTTACGCTCAGGTTTTGTGACTCCCCTAGTAACACAGAGGCATTTCGTATCCATTTCATGTGCAAGTTGACACATAGTAGCCTACCAGCCTCTGCTTGCTCATCTGACTTACCTGTGCATACCTCCAACTCAACACAAACGGGACATCATGTCCCATTTGTATGTGGCATGATTTCTTTGATTCAGCGCCCTCCTGTGGTCTTATGTCAAAATTCTTTCCGCTTTGCAGCAGTAAACAAAACGCACCACAAAACACATGCCAAGAAGCCGAGTGACAGGTTTACCTCTGTACTGGGGAGTGAACCTTCTCATCTCAGCAGGTAGACTCTTGTAGAACTGATGCTCGCGGGGGATGAGAGGCTTGCAGATGGTCTGCTCTCCAAAGCGTAGGACGCAGGAATGCCCCCCCACCTGGTGGATGAAGGGCTCAAGTATGACCCCTTTGTCCATGTAGCACTGCGGGTGCTGCTGTTGCTGCTGCATCTTCTGCTTCTGGATCTCTGCATCCTTGGCTCGCTGGGCCTGAGCCTCGATAGCCGGACTCATCCTCCTCGGGCCCTGACCACACTTCGGCGGGCATTAGCCTCCTCACGCACGCACAAACAATGCGGTGGGGGGCTGCGACGTGCACACGGTGCACTCACGCACTGCGGATGTGCACAGAAACGGCGCAGTCCTGTGGATGGTTATGCAGGCTAGGTAGCGTTATTGTCTCCTGAGGCCGTTGCCGTGCAGATGACCTGCTTCTCTTGAGCAGTCGAGAATGATGCTCATCAAAATAAAACGAGGAGGTGGAAGTAGATGAGAACAGGATAAAACTGCTCAGATTTTATTAACTATAAATTCTTGGTTGCTTCCTCTTCTTGTATGGCATGAAAGAGAGATTAATAAGCGGACTGATCACGTTTGAGACTCCGAGGAAGGATGAAGGCTCTCTGACAGCAAAGGCTGTGCTCACCACTTGAAAGCTGTCGCCAGTTTGACACAGGCCGCGCCCCTTCTAGAGAAAGCAGCCAATCAGGAGCGTCCAAAGCAAGTGGTTGTGTGGCAACCCCTGTGCGGAATGAGAGAGAGAGAGAGCAAGAGGAAGAAGGAAAGACTGTTATGAGGGGGAAGGGAGCAAGAGGAAGAATAACAAGAGTGGAGGAGTGAGGCCAAACTCAGCTGTGACAGGGTTTGAAGAGCCTGACAGGGGCCAAGCAACAGTTCCTAAATTAACCCTTTTAGGGACAGTGGTCATCACTAGGAGTGGCAACCTCTTGGTACCTCAAGAAAAGATTCGATTTGGGATACAAAGCTCACGATAACGATGATCTGACGATACGGCGATACAACAATTATCGATACTTTGGTCAGGAAATCATTCTAGGATATTCTACAAACAACTAATAAACAGAAAAACAAGCTTCTGCTGTGAATTGGAATGAGTTTATCACTCATTCACGTCCAATCCATTTGAACTGGGAGGGTGGCAGCCAGTGTTGTTAATCTTAGTTTTAAAAAGTAATTAATTACAGTTACAAATGACTTCTCCCAAAAAGTAATTACGTTAGTAACTCAGTTACCTGAATGTAAGAGTAATTAGTTACTTGGCAAAGTAACTGGTAATAATTTTCATGTTTTTTTCCTCAAAAAAAAAAAAAAAAAAAAAAAAAAAAAAAAAAAAAACAGGACACACAATGTAACGTTTAAAGGGTTTTTTGGGACAATTGGCCCTAGCCCAATTCTTTACCCAAAACTCAACTAGACTCAGGGCGCAGTGTTGTTAATACAGATGTCCCGATAGATCAGGTCCGATCACGTCATTTTCAAAGTATCGGAATCGGCAAAAAAAATATCGGACATTTTTTTTTTTTTTATTAAATCGTTTTCTAATTGTATTTAACGTTACAGGCATAATATGTTACACTTATCCAGAGTCTTTAGTTTAGGCTTATGGTAGGGTTATCAAATTTATCCCGATAATGGTGATAATGAATTTTTTAAAAAATGTATCATGTTAAAATATTTAACGCAATTAATGAATGCGCTGCATACCCACTCACGCATTATCGCACTCAATCTGTAATGGCGCCGTTTTATCTATATAGAGAACTAAAGGGCAGCGTAAAATGAGCAGAGTGAAATTTGGCAGCCTTTGGAGCCTTGTTTTAAATGGCTAAAACCTTTAAATCCCTCTCCCTACGATTAAAAACATCGTTAGAAGCAATGTGGGGAAGCAAGGTAGTGATTTATCTTTTTCTTAACACCCTATTTTATTTCCCAACACAGAGAACATAAATCAATTGGTAGCACTAAGCACAGTCATGGTTGCACTTCCCATCATGCATTTGGGCATGGCTGCAGTATCATTTACTGAAAGCTCAACAAATACACTAGATGGCAATATTTAGTCACAATGCACAAAGTCACAAGTCTTTCTATCCGTGGATCCTTCTCACAGAAAGAATGTTAATAATGTAAATGTTATCTTGAGGATTTATTGACCATCCATTTCCATCCTCAGTAACGGTAACGGCTTTGCCAAGATGGGAAAAGTAATTAATTAGATTACTAACTACTGAAAAAAAAATAATGCCGTTAGTAACGCCGTTATATTCTAACGCCGTTATTAACAACACTGGTGGCAGCGAATGAACGAATTTGCTGCCATCCCTCCCACTTCAAACAGATTGAACGTCTATGGCCGCTAGTGGCAGCCAGGCAATGAGGTCATTTTGGGCAATTTAAGGTCATTTTCCTGTTGATTTTCAGTTACTTCCTGTTGATTTGGGGTATTTTATGGGTCTCTTCCTGTTCAGTTTGAGTTACACAACAGGAAGTGACCTGGGAATCACCCAAAAGAATTGGCAGTGACTAAAACTCAACAGGAAATGACCTGTAAATGCCATAAAATGAACAGCAAGTGACCTTTAAATGCCCTGAAAATCGGACAGAATGACTGTGAATGCTCTGGTTTCGAATGAACGAACGTTCCCAGTCTAAATAGATTGGGCGTCGAGCACCGTCAATGCAGCCCTAGAGTTAATTGAGACACTATTATGGTGGAAGATTTTGGTAGCAACTTTTTATAGACATTGACACCTTTTTAAAACGATATCTCGATTATTGGCAGGAGCATATCGATAACCTTTTGGGATACAAAGTATCACGATATATCACCATTTTGTCACACCCCTAGTCACTACAGCGGACAGCTATTCAGAAGTCGGCAGTTAGGACATTTAAACTTTTTTATGGCAAGGGACTTTTTTGGTCATTAAAAAAAGAACTAAATATTAGCAATTATCATTATATCATTATTATAATATTTATAATATTTATTTTTAAAATATACAATATTAATTAAAAATATATAAAGTAATTAGTTATGGCCCCAATTAACTCACTTAAGTTGACCCCGGTCCCCCACCACCCAGTTTTTAACTAATTTCATGTCATGTCATTTCATTTAATAAAACACTTTTTCAGTTTTGGTCGATTTTAGTGACGCCGGTGGACAAAAGCGGTATTGTTTTGCCTTAAATAGTTCAGAATTTTTGGCTTGAGGTTTAATCTTTGAGTTAGCTGGGGTTTATTTGGTCGGTGGAGTTAATTTCAACAAATTCTGAGCAGTTTGTCAGTTATTTGTAAGTTTGAGGGCTCCGGGGTGGCTAAGGTAGCGCGAGTCAATGGTGCTTGCTTAGCATACCAATAAAAAACAACATATGAACGCATGAGAATCACCGATGACCAAAGTTCCCTCTAATTTTTCATGTGTCTGAGCAGACACACAAGCTCCCTCTGCACACTGAGAACCACTGTGAGCAACATCAGAGTGTACGCTGTGGCCACACACCAGTATCACGCCTGTTCAAAACCTTGGATCATAGCAAATTACATGGCTTATTCAAAGAATGAAATTACAGCAGCAATTTGTATTTGTTTACTTTTAATATAATTGATTTGGCCCACTTAAAATGAAAAATACAAAAATGTCGTTGTTCATAAGATTTGTACTATGTTATATTTGAGAGTCCTGCTATAACCATAGGAAGAGTCCTGCTTTGGCCTAGAAAAGGTCCAGTTGTAGCATAAGTCCATCCATCCATTATCTTCCGCTTAGTCCGGGGTCGGGTCACGGGGGCAGCAGCTTTAGCAGGGAAGCCCAGACTTCCCTCTCCCCAGCCACTTCAGCCAGCTCGTCCGGCGGGATTACAAGGCGTTCCCAGGCCAGTCGAGCAACATAGTCTCTCCAGCGTGTCCTGGGTCGACCCCAGGGCCTCACGCCGGTGGGACATGCCCGAAACACCTCTCCAGGGAGGCGTCCAGGAGGCATCCAAACCAGATGCCCGAGCCACCTCAACTGGCTCCTCTCAATGCGGAGGAGTAGCGTCTCGACACCAAGCCCCTCCCAGATGACCGGGCTTCTCACCCTATCTCTAATCTTGTATCCGGGATCTTGTTCTTTCGGTCACGACCCACAGCTCGTGACCATAGGTGAGGGTAGGAACGTAGATCGACCGGTAAATCGAGAGCTTTGCCTTTTGGCTCAGCTCCTTCTTCACCACAACGGACCGCTGCAGAGTCCGCATCACTGCAGACGCTGCACCGATCTGCCTGTCAATTTCCCGCTCCTTCCTGCCCTCACTCGTGAACAAGACCCCAAGATACTTGAACTCCTCCCCTTGGGGCAGGATCTCATCCCCGACCCGGAGAGGGCATGCCACCCTTAGCATAGGTGAGTTAATAAATAAAACATAATGAACAACCACAATAGGAGAATATCAAACTTCCACATTAAAACTGTTCAAACAAAAAGGACACTCAAGATTCATATTCTCCTTGTCTAAGCAGCTATACAGGACAGGTTAAAAAAAAAAATTCACTCAGTTTCACCACTTGTTCTTCTATTTGCACATACTGTACTCTGACAGCCATTCCATCTTAAAAGGACCGCATTTCTTTTTTACTTTGACTTGAAGTGTGTACATCGCTGTCCGTTCCTTTCACCATTATAAGGGGTTAGCATTTGTGTCTCGACTCCGTTGCACTGTTTTTGGCTAGCTAACCTGAAAGGCACGTATGGGCAGCGTAGCATAAGTGAAGTGAACTGTGTCACATTATTGGCTAGACACCTGTTGCTCATAGTTAGGTTACAAAATCGTACACAAAACAATTTTGTTGGTCTAATTAACTAGATTATATCAGTCCAAAAATTAGATATTAATTAACACTGTGGCGTTTACAAAAATTGGCAGCAGAATTTTGCTTCCGTAATTTAGCACAGGAGTCTAACTCACTTTTCACTCTTTTTTTTTTTTTTTCCGCACCCACCAAGGTCATGCACCTCAAAACTGTATACAATTGTGCTGTAGTAACCCACCAATGGGAGCGTCGCGTTGTCGTATCAAATGCACCAATAAGAGCGTCGCGTTGGGGTATGGAACACACCAATGGTAGCGTCGCGTTGCCGTATCAAACGCAGCTATAGGAGTGTCGTGCTGTGGCACCGACAGTAGTCCTAGTGATATTACATAATGTTTCTTTTGAATTTTATTTTGCGTGCTGCATCGATTTTCTTGTGCGCTGAGTTTGTGCAAACACGCGCAGCTTAGCGCAGTGAGGTGTGATATTGTTTTGGCCGCATGACTATTTCGAACAATGATTTGCATTTTTAATTTATTTAACTATGTTACATCTGACAATATTGTTTTTTATTGGCACGCTAAGCAGGCACCATTGACTCACGCTAGCTTAGTTACTCTGTAGCCCTGAAGCTAACAAATAACTGACAAACTGCACGGAATTTGTTGAAATCAACTCCACCATTTGGCCCGAAGACGGCCCTGATTTTAAGACGACCCCCTCTTTTTTTAAGGTGGTGTTTGAAAAAAAAGACTTTTTGAACACCAAATGGATTTATATACAGAAAATAATTACAGTACATCCGAAACAAATGATTATAACAATATACTTGAGAGAAAAAGCATGTTATTTTGCCTACTTCAATTCTTAATATCTGAACATTTAAATATGTAAACTAAAGTGCAATCACATTCGTAAATGAATGGTTTCTGGTTTTTGAAATGTAAATAAACCAATCTATTGTAATAAAACAACAAAATTGCAATAACTGCATTAACCATCAAAGTGAAGTCTAACTGTAACTGTAGTCTTGAAACAAATCTGAATAAGGAAAAACATTGCAATAAAAAATTGCAAACTGGTTAAACTTGAAAGAAGCTGAGATCTCTCATGACAGAACATTGCTTCAATGATATCCGGCGCCATTTAACGTCGTGAATGGGGAGAGTAGCTGAGATCTGTCATGACAGTCAATGATATCTGGCGCCATCTAGCATCGTGAAAGGGTTTAATGTCTAGACCGCGAATATAAGACGACCCCCTCTTTTTCAGTCTTATTTCAATGCAAAAAAACAACGTCTTATATTCGGGCCAATACGGTAATGAAACCCCCGCTAACTCGAAGATTAAGCCTAATGTCAAAAATTCTGAACTTCCCCTTCCCCAAAACTTTTTGTCTTTTGTTGCTCTACCATCTTTACAACATTCGCGCAAAAGCGTTCGCATCGACTTCCGTCTTTATAATGAATAGGGAAAAGGGGAAGTGACGTATGCCGTAAAGCAGTCAGCACGTTTGGAATTATTTTTGTACCTGCCACCCTCCTTAAAGTTAATTAGTGTCAGTGAAAGCGATACAGACCCCCTCAAGATGTAAAAAAGGTGTCATCCAACTAGTTTTCAGTCGACATATTATCACAAATGTAACGAAAATATTTTATAAAGGTTGAAAAGTTACCTATTGTCAGTGTTGTTAATAACGGCGTTACAATATAACGGCGTTACTAACGGCGTTACTTTTTTCAGTAGTGGGTAATCTAATTAATTACTTTTCTCATCTTGGCAACGCCGTTACCGTTACTGAGGACGGAAATGCATGCGTTACTATGCGTTATTATATTGGTCGAAAAGTCTGAGGGAGACGGACTCACCGAGACGACAGAGCAGAGCAGGAGTGGGGAGGAGGCAAGAAAGTTGTGACGCCTAGCAAATGCGATGCTAGGTAGCTCCAATAATACATGTTGTAGCCGATAGCCTACAAACTACGCCCGTATTTTATGGTAGATATGGTAGACATGGTAGATATCACAGATACTGTATATAGATATAACTAGATGCAAAATGACAGACACGGCACTAGATGCGTTCGTAAACAGCCGCCATCTTAAAGCAGTAGACTTTTTAGGACGCCTCTTCCTAGCAAACCTAAGTAACTTTTTATCTAAAATACTTCTAAATCGACAAAATCTTGACTTGAATCTATCTTTACATGATGAAACAGTTTTAAAACTTTCATATGTTGAAAGTAGAGAGAAGGGAACTAATGCAATAATGGGAGCAATTTTAACAACTTTTAACAGTTGATTCAGGGTAAAGGGTAAATTAGGGTAAAGAATTGGGCTCGGGCCAATTGTACCAAAAACCTTCACAAAAAACTTCACATAATGTGGCCAATGTTTTTTTTGTTGTTGTTGTTGTTTTTTTTTGTTTTTTTTTTTAGGGAAAAAAAAAAAGTAATTATCACCAATTACTTTGCCAAGTAACTAATTACTCTTACATTCAGGTAATTGAGTTACTAATGCAATTACTTTTTGGGAGAAGTAATTTGTAACTATAATTAATTACTTTTTTTCAGTAAGATTAACAACACTGCATATTGTTACTTTAAACCAGGAAGACTGGCTGTAAATGCTCATGATTCGGCGACATTGGTGGCGCTAGACATTTGATTGGAGTTCATTCGCCCCTCCCAGTAAAAATGAGTTGGATATCTAGCGCTTTCAATAGCAGCTAATGAATTTTATGAGTGCCCCGTAAAGGTGAAACATAAATAATTTGTGAATGAAGGAGTTAAAACAAGGAGCACAGGAGGTTGAAATCATAATGAGTGTCTGCAAGCGTGCAGTGATTACTGTGAAGCTACCGAAAAAAAGTGGCAACAACTTCTAACCTTAAAGTTCAAGGTCTAAGCCGTTGCTTTGTCAAAAAATTTCCCCTATGTAACACAAGCCAAAATTTGAGTTTTCAGAGAGCTCAAATTAAATGAATTCACCATTGTGTAGCCATCAATCAACAAAAGAGTTGGTTGTCTCTTTTAACTTAAAACTGTTAGCTCCTTTAAATCAGGGCTAAAAACGCTTTTGTTTAACACTGCATATCCATAACTGCCTATATATTTCAATCTATTTGCTTTCTATTCCTCTTGTGCTTATCTCCATTGCTGATTTCAATTATTAGCGGTAGTAGTAGTATTTGTTTTATTTTATATTTATTTATTTTTATTCCATTCGTGATCAAATGCGATTTTTATGTATAATTTTATTTCCTATTTCGATTGTCTTTGTTTTTACGATCTATTGATTTTAATGTGATTTTTATGATCTTCATGTGATGTAAAGCACTTTGAATTGCCTTGTGTTGGATTGTGCTATATACAGTAAGTAAATTTGCCTTGCCTTGCCTAAATGTCATTTTCTTTATATTCATCACAATGCAATGAAATTGAAGTGTGTTTTCAATTCATTATCTTGATAAACATGAAACTGTAATGAGACTACATTGTTACATTTTTATTGAATTGGAACAGGTTCATACATATTATTTTTAATTTAACATTTGTTTGACCAGGCAAAAAGTCTCATTGCACAAACCAGCACAGTTAAAAACATGAAAGAACATATTTGCATTTTTGCTTCAACGTAACAAAAATCCTTTGAACTGTTAATGGTGTGACTACAAACTCCAACTGTTTTAAAATTAGCTAAGCTAACAGGTAGCATTCAACTGGCTAGTTAGAGAATGTGAAAAACTGCAGCTTTGTCCTAATTCCTTTTCATGGTACCTCTAACCTGTTGTGTAAAACCCCATAAAAACAGTAGTGAAAACTATTTTTAAAAATGCCACTAAAAAGTAATTACTACTCACCTCAAGGTGATTTGTGACTTTTTTTTTTTTTTTTTTAAACAATGAAGATTTTTTTTTCAGGGCACAAGTATGATCATTTTAATATTGATATGGTGATAGCAAGTGTGACAACTAACTCATGGGACAACGAACTCTGCTCTCCCCTAATGCCCTTCCATGTGGGCAAGGACAACCACAATGAACAGTCGATGTTGCAAATTTAGCTACGAGACTGTGAAACACACAAATACAAAATGACAGCAGTCAAACTGCATACTAGGACTAAAAAAGCTTAGTTTATGCTTGTCACATGTGCTTTCCTTACGAAATGTCTCGACCACACTGCTAATATTTTCCCAGACTACTGGCGGGAGTATGCAGCATACAGTGGGACAAATAAGTATTTAGTCAACACCAATTGTGCAAGTTCTCCAACTTAAAAAGATTACAAAGGGCCTGTAATTGTCAACATGGGTAAACTTCAACCATGAAAGACAGAATGTGAAAAAAACAGAAAATCACATTGTTCAATTTTTAAAGAATTTATTTCCAAATTAGAGTGGAAAATAAGTATTTTGTCACCTACAAACAAGCAAAGATTTCTGGCTGTCAAAAAGGTCTAATTTCTTCTAACGAGGTCTAACGAGGCTCCACTCGTTACCTGTTTTAACTCATTATCGGTATAAGACACCTGTCCACAACCTCAGTCAGTCACACTCCAAACTCCACTATGCCCAAGACCAAAGAGCTGTCAAAAGACACCAGAGACAAAATTGTAGACCTGCACCAGGCTGGGAACTGAATCTGCAATAGGTAAATCGCTTGGTGTAAAGAAATCAACTGTGGGAGCAATTATTAGAAAATGGAAGATATACAAGACCACTGATAATCTCCCTCGATCTGGGGCACGATCTCACCACGTGGCGTCAAAATGATAACAAGAACAGTGAGCAAAAATCCCAGAACCACACACGGGGACCTAGTGAATGACCTACAAAGAGCTGGGACCACAATGACAAAGGCTACTATCAGTAACACAATGCGCTGCCAGCGACTCAAATCCTGCACTGCCAGACGTGTCCCCCTGCTGAAGAAATTACACGTCCAGGCCCGTCTGCGGTCCACTAGAGAGCATTTGGATGATCCAGAAGAGGACTGGGAGAATGTGTTATGGTCAGATGAAACCAAAATAGAACTTTTTGGTAGAAACACAGGTTCTCGTGTTTGGAGGAGAAAGAATACTGAATTGCATCCGAAGAACACCATACCCACTGTGAAGCATGGGGGTGGAAACATCATGCTTTGGGGCTGTTTTTCTGCAAAGGGACCAGGACGACTGATCTGTGTAAAGGAAAGAATGAATGGGGCCATGTATCGAGAGATCTTGAGTGAAAATCGCTTTCCATGAGCAAGGGCATTGAAAATGAGACGTGGCTGGGTCTTTCAGCATGACAATGATCCCAAACACACAGCCAGGGCAAAAAAGGAGTGGCTTTGTAAGAAGCATTTCAAGGTCCTGGAGTGGCCTAGCCAGTCTCCAGATCTTAACCACATAGAAAATCTGTGGAGGGAGTTGAAAGTCAGTGTTGCCCAACGACAGCTCCAAAACATCACTGCTCTAGAGAAGATCTGCATGGAGGAATGGGCCAAAATACCAGCAACAGTGTGTGAAAAGCTTGCGAAGAGTTACAGAAAATGTTTGGCCTCCTTTATTGAAAGTAGTATAAAGTGATGAAGTATTGAAATGAACTTTTGGTATTGACCAAATACTCATTTTCGACCATGAGTTACAAATAAATTCTTTAAAAATCAAACAATGTGATTTTCTGTTTTTTCCCCACATTCTGTCTCTCATGGTTGAGGTTTACCCATGTTGACAATTACAGGCCTCTCTAATATTTTCATGTGGGAGAACTTGCACAATTAGTGGTTGACTAAATACTTATTTGCCCGACTGTATATAGCAAACAAGCAAATGTACGCCATAACAGCAGTATAAATGACAAATATCATTGGCTATGACTGGCGCCACACGTTTTTCAACATGGTACCCATATAGAAATTATTGCACGTGCACGTTGTGAAAAATTTGGGTCATGCGGATGTCCTACAGAGATATTATTAGTATTTTTTTGGGGTGATTGGTTGCCGTCCAGACCACGCGGATCCGTCATATATTAACCAATCTTAACCAGCACAAATTTGTCACACAATAGCATACTGTATTACTCATACATTACAATTTTTAAAATAATTCTTCTTCATTCTTTGTTAAAAATGCTTTTTTATTATGTACATGTAGTACATTATAAATGAAACATACGCACACCAAAGGAAATCTTAGTGTTGTGGGGATATTGGAGTAGACTAAATTTTAGACTGACTATTTCAGTTTTTACAATTGGTAAAAATTCATTTGATATTTGAATAACTTGAGTTATGAGCTTGAACAGGATGCAGTATTAACTGAGAGAAGGAACAACTGCCAAGACCTTGTGCTGTGACAAGAGCGGAAATTTAAATCCTCATCTCAGACTCCTACGTCCTCTTGACACAGATTATTAGTTGGCAAAATAACATGGGATTAAACAGTGTCTCACTGCTGTCTTCATTCCAGTGCATCCCTTTCAAAGGCTTGAAACTGTGTGAATTTAGTGCACTGAAGTACCATGATGGAATATTGAAAAGTTGTTTACGGCTACCAAGAAATCCTAAGGCTTTTCCTGGGCGTGTGTGCATGTATGTGCACTGTACATTAAAGTTGGCCTGGCAGAGCAGAGAATAGAGCCAGAAAGATCGTCACTAATCTTTCTAATCCGTCCTCTTGGAACACAAGGGAAAAAAATAGCCCATGACAAACAAGGACAAAATAGCCTTGCTTTAAAGGGTTTTGATTGTGGAGAACAAGATGGGGTAGTCCATGTGACTCCTAGTCTTTGCTTTGCATTCTGTACTTGCTGCAATATCTTTCATCAGTGAGATCAGAACTATTACCCATTGCCTGAATTGCTTCTTGTCACAGACTACAATAAAAGCCTGTCAGTCAAAGTACAGACATGTCAACTGTCAACATGTCAAATGCCAAGTTTGGTGATACCCATAACCCTTCAAGGGAGAGTAGTCACTACAGTTGTCATCAAATCAAAAGTTGTCATAATCTTAACACAATCACTTAGGGTGCAGCTATGGAATATTTTAGTAATCAAAGTATTCTATCGAAAATTCCATCGATTTATCGAGCAATCGGATAAAACATTTTTTTAGGTAAAGAGCGATTTAGGTAAAGAGCGATTATAAATATATATGAGAAAACAAAACATTTCCTCTAACATTGAACAATTTTTAGACAATCGATGTTTTTATTTTAGATGTACGTTGTTGAAAACAGCCAACAATAGCATGTCAGATGTGACAAGAAAAAAAAAAATCACCACTTTCACTCAAAAAACTTCTTTAAAAAAAAATCCTTACGCTTGACAACACACATCTCTTAAAAGTAAAGTGTTTTTCCCACGTATTTCAATTGAATTTCCATTTGTGTAAAGCTGTTTTTACTTAAGTTTTAAGTTCAAGCCCAAATTGTAAATCCTGATAGGTTTTTGAGTTTTTGCAGTGTTCAAAATAAATGTATTATACCTGCTGTCTTGGAGCACATTAGGCACCAGTGCGACTTGGTGTTTTTGAAAGGTGGAAAAGCGCTATACAAGTATAACACAATTTACCATTTATCCATCAATGACTACTGAGCTAAAATTGACAGTTAGCTTTATTATGTTTTTTATTTTACACCCTCATCACTCTACAGCGCAGTTTTTTTACAGATTAAATAAAGCCTGTATAAAAGACACGTTACCCACTCATCGACAGTAGTCATAATTAATAGAAACCTAGCCCTCCGCAGGGCTAACATTTCGTTAGAAAAGTGCAGTTACAGTGGGGCAAATAAGTATTTAGTCAACCACTAAGTGTGCAAGTTACCCCACTTGAAAATATTAGAGAGGCTTATAATTGTCAACATGGGTAAACCTCAACCATGAGAGACAGAATGTGGAAAAAAAAAAAAAGAATATATTTGCAAATCATGGTGGAAAATAAGTATTTGGTCAATACCAAAAGTTCATCTCAATACTTTGTTGTGTACGCTTTGTTGGCAATAACGGAGGCCAAACGTTTTCTGTAACTCTTCACAAGCTTTTCACACACTGTTGCTGGTATTTTGGCCCATTCCTCCATGCAGATCTCCTCTCGAGCAGTGATGTTTTGGGGCTGTCGTTGGGCAACACGGACTTTCAACTCCCTCCACAGATCTTCTATGGGGTTGAGATCTGGAGACTGGCTAGGCCACTCCAGGACCTTGAAATGCTTCTTACGAAGCCACTCCTTTGTTGCCCTGGCTGTATGTTTGGGATCATTGTCATACTGAAAGACCCAGCCACGTCTCATCTTCAATGCCCTTGCTGATGGAAAGAGATTTTCACTCAAAATCTCTCGATACATGGCCCCATTCATTCTTTGCTTTACACAGATGAGTCGTCCTGATCCCTTTGCAGAAAAACAGCCCCAAAGCATGATGTTTCCACCCCAATGCTTCAAAGTGGGTATGGTGTTCTTTGGATGCAATTCAGTATTCTTTCTCCTCCAAAAACAAGAACCTGTATTTCTACCAAAAAGTTCTATTTTGGTTTCATCTGACCGTAACACATTCTCCCAGTCCTCTTCTGGATCATCCAAATGCTCTCTAGTGAACCGCAGACGGGCCTGGACGTGTACTTTCTTCAGCAGGGGGACACGTCTGGCAGTGCAGGATTTGAGTCCCTCGCTGATAGTAGCCTTTGTTACTGTGGTCCCTGTAGGTCAATCACTAGGTGCCCCCGTGTGGTTCTAGGATTTTTGCTCACCTTTCTTGTCATCATTTTGACGCCACGAGGTGAGATCTTGCATGGAGCCCCAGATCGAGGGAGATTATCAGTGGTTTTCTATGTCTTCCATTTTTAATAATTGCTCCCACAGTTGATTTCTTTACACCTACACCAAGTGTTTTATCTACTGCAGATTCAGTCTTCCCTGCCTGGTGCAGGTCTACAATTTTGTCTCTAGTGTCCTTCGACAGCTCTTTGGTCTTGGCCATAGTGGAGTTAGTGGAGCCTTGTTAGACCTCGTTAGACCTCGTTAGAAGAAGTTAGACTTCTTCGACAGCCAGAAATCTTGCTTGTTTGTAGGTGACCAAATACTTATTTTCCACTCTAATTTGGATATAAATTATTTTAAAAAATCAAACAATGTGATTTTCTATTTTTTTCCACATTCTGTCTCTCATGGTTGAGGTTTACCCATGTTGACAATTACAGGCCTCTCTAATCTTTTCAAGTAGGAGAACTTGCACAATTGGTGGATGACTAAATACTTATTTGCCCCACTGTATGTTAGTCTTACTTATTGTCGCTATGTGAACTTAAATTTACCCGAGTATCGCTCCTACGCTTTAGGAGTAAATGTGGTGCCTTCAGTGGAGCGGGGGCTAGGCGGGCGGATCGCCCGGCCTGGGTTTCAGGGGCAGTCATTGGTCTAGCGGGGTCTATCCAGGGCTGCGGAAGCGTTGGCGGGGCCGCAGGTAGCTGGGGCCGGGCAGGGGTAGTGTTACGCAAGAGCTGTCTTACAGTGAATACATGAAACAGTGTTGGCCTTGCTCTCCAGCTTGAAATGCTCCCACACTTTTGATATTTTCTTTTTCTTGGTGCCTTTCTTTTCACTTTCATCGGATTCTTCGTCGTTACTTCCATATTCATGCGTGGTTGAAATCAAATATATCCGCCACCTCTCCCTTCTTCCTCTACGCATGTCACGACAGCGCATTGTGCCAAATTAAAAGTAGTCCAGGAAAAATGTCATGCTTAGAGCTGGCAAAATTAAACGATTCCTCGAGGTAGAGAAATTCCTCAATCAATTTTAAAAATCAAGTTACTCAAATTATTTTGAGAAATCGTTTTAGCTCTACAATCACTGCCCCTCTGGTCAGAGTATGTGTTGTGGTAGTTAGTAAAAGAGGTAAAATGATATTGACAACAACTATTGACGACAACAGACATCCAACCCATTTTAACTGGGAGGTGACCTCCCAGTTAAAATGGATTGGGCGTCTATTGCCGACGATGGCAGCCAAAGAGTTAAGCTATGCGAGATCACCAAACAAAAAATAGAAAAAAATCCACTAGCAAAATACACATGGACCACAATTGTTTGAATTTATATCTCTATTCTTCTTATTTTTGGAAGTTGTAAGTTTTTTAAATAATATTAGAATTATTTATATATATATATATATATATATATTTTTTTTAATATATTTTTCATGGCTTTTTTCTTTTTTTTCTTCTTTTTTTAATATTACTTTTTTATTTATTATCATTTAAAGACAGGATTATTCCCCAAAACTGATCCTTCAATTAAATAATTCAATTTATTGAATTTTTTATACTACCTATTGCAAAATACATGCAGCAGTTTCACATGTGGATTCACCGAACCCTTTGGTATTAGATAATAAAGCATTTTTTTTCTAATTCAAAACCGATATATTTAAGCTAGCAAGCTAATAATTTAGCAAATACCCGTTCAAAATTCTTCTCATTTTGACAGCATTTTTTATAAACAGGTCAAAATTTGAGACAGCGATGCCCATTGGTCTGTTGTATTCCCTCATACCAAGTGCAAGTCAAACTTCCACTGAGCAAACCAGTTCCTCCTCCCATCAGATCGAGAACTTGCAGTTAACTCATTCACTCCCAGCCATTTTCGCCAGAGCATGGCCCTTCGCTCCGTTTTACTGGATTTTGACTGATTTTGCAAGGCCCACAGAAAATTCTGTTCTTTTGCTATATAAACATGGAACCCACCAAAAGAAAGATTACTCTTTTCTTTCAGCCTGAAAAAAAAGTAAGTTCATATCTTTTTCCATTCTTTAGAAATCAGCATTAGAAAATAGCTCAGTTTGAGCAATTATCCAATTTCTGATGGAAAAACAGAGAAATTGAGCTTTTTATGAAAGCATACATTTCAAACATAACTTTGACTTCAAGACAGCTATTTTTTGCTTTAGTTACATCCCAAAAATCTGAATAATGCTTTCCTTTTACAAAATATCATAAAGAACAAGACAAATAGAGCTTTTGATAGCAAAGTAACAATTTATTTACACATAACTAACTGAGAGATGACGCTGTTGTCGCCGAGATGACACTACTGTCGCCACGCAGCACGGGTAAACTTTTCCCTCATCGCTGCCTGTCTCATTAAGATGGATTTTTTTGAGTCTCTGCGAGGTCTGCTCGGCGAGCAGCACGGACTCAACAGCATCTTCCACTGCACTGGTGGTCACGGTCGTTCTGCTCGGTCGTCCAGCGCCTGGCATCCCGGGCGTCCTCTCGGTTGTTCTGCTCGGTCGTCCGCCGCCTGGCATCATTCCGCCAGCGCTCCGACCGTGCGGCCTGGCCGTTCGTTGCCGTTGAATCGGGTTGCAGGTCTTACCAAATGCGCTACTGCTCTCCAGTGGCCAGTTTTATTGCTTTAAAATGGATTTTCTGCTTTGTGCTTTGGAGCTCAGTTGAATCAGGACCCAGAGATGTATTTGATGAAAAAAAAAAGAAAAGAAAGAAAAGACGTAAAAATACGTCTTTGGGACACTGAAACAATTAAAAATAGAACATATTCATATGTTTTTGGGAGCAAATGAGTCAAAAGAAATGGATTAAGCCTGTAAATTGGGAGCAAACCAGTCCAAAACCTGGTCAAAAAGAACACTGCCTGGATTTATTCAGCGCACAATAATAGGGCTCTGCGTTTCTTTACCTTCGCTGAATCCTTAGACTTACTCACTGAACCCCTGAGGTTCAATCGAACTCAGGTTTAGAACCACTGCTACAATTGGATCTCAAATGGTGGTCACATAATATTGTCCTGTTGGCCACAAGTTTGAGCCCCGGTACTATATGAATGCAATAAAAAGAATTAAGAAAAAAAGTATTTTTTTTTTTTTTTTTTTGCATACTGTAATATGGTTAATATGATAGATTTGGGAGTGAAAATAAAAGACTTTGTTGAAGGTGACTTTTTAAGTCAGCACACAGGTTGCTCTTAGTGTTTAAGTGAGTGCAACTCAAAAACTCCTGTGCTAATTCCTACAAAACATTGTGAAAGGGTGTGGCATGAACCAAGGCCAAGAATAACTATAAGAAAAAGGGAGAGGCATCTGATGCAATAAAGTATTTAAACAGCCAGACTGTTATGAAGCAACAGCAGTTACAAACACAGAAGTATTCAGTACGCAGTAACTTTTAAAGCAGGTGCAGCATGATGGTAGCAAACAAGGCTCACAAGAAAATATTGAGAAGTGGAATGTTCCTCATATTTTGCTCATCTCAAGTTATACAAACATGTATTGTGCTCTTGAAGCACATCAGGTCAAAGGAAAATTTCGGTCTTGGAGTTGGTTGAAGGTCAGCTGGCGCTTGTCACAATGTGGCCATTTGTGTTGGTGTGTGCACAGGATGCACATAGACAGGAGTGGAGGCCAAGAGGAAGTTGGGCTCTTGTCCACAACTTCCACACAGCATGCAATTCAAAGAAACCCCCCGTGACAACATTGTAGCTTTTCTAACCTTCAAAGAATGTGAAGAACAGATTTTAATGTAATATTATTTACAACAACAAAAAAAGATAGTTCTGCTTTCTAGAGGCAGTTTAAATTCATCATCTTCTTTTGGTGGAACTCAGTTCACATTCTTGGAATGGGCCGAGACATGTGCAGCATTAATTTCTCAAGAACAAAATTGCTTTCAATAATTTTATGATATTGTTGCTATCAGCAAAGCTAGAGAAAGCTTAGAAAATAAAGATGCAATTTTAAAATAATAACAAAAAAATAAAACATTAATTTTATTCTCAAACTGAAAAATAGTGTTTTTGTTGAGGCAAGAACTGACTTAAATGTTATTGTTTTTTGTACCCTAGTAGGCTGGATTTACACTGCAGGAACTAATACCGAAATGAGATGCATTGCCTTTACTATAATTCATATATTATATTTACATGTACTTTCAAGTGACACAATGACAAAATAATTGTGCTTACATTTACTGAAAACATTCAACAAAAGGCATTCAAACAACTACTCACTTGAAAACAAAAACTGTACAGTAAATACTGTACGGTATATACAGTAGTAACAAATGTAGCAAGGCATATGACTATCATATCTCATAGACTTCATAATGATATGGACGGGTCAGGTTCGACCTTCACTGCGCTACGCCTTCAAGTAGGGGGGCATCCCACAATCCGCTTCGGTTATTCGCAGTCGGTCGCAGCGACACATGCAGCGATCCAACGCCGGATTTATGTTGAAAAAGTATGAAAACTGTAAATACAAACAGGAAGGGTTGTCTCAGAAGTGATTTGTTCGAGGATTCACGGTAATTATTATATTTTTCATTTTTTCACAAGAATTTTCTATGTAAAATGCTCCTTGTTGTAAGGCTACTGCCACAGTGGCTAACAGACTAGCATCATTCTTCGACATATTTTTGTAAAATAAATGATAACTGCACCTTTTTTTTTTTTTTTTTTTTTTTTTGCTTTTAACCAAGAATCGAGACTGTTTTACGTCAATATCTATAAAGAATTCAGGGATTTAGGAATTTATTCACAAGAATTTTTACCGGAAAACCTCTGTTTACATATGGCGGCCGCCGCATTAACTGACAGACTAGCATCGTACTTCAACATATTTACGTAAAATAAATGCTAACTGCGCGGTTTTTTTTTTTTTTTTGCTTTTCACCAAGACTCGAGACTGTTTTACGTCCATATCTATAAAGAATTCAGGGATTCAAGCATATATTCACATGAATTTACACTGGAAAATCTCTGTTTACATATGGCGGCCACCACATTAACTGACAGACTAGCATCGTACTTCGACATATTTACGTAAAATAAATGCTAACTGAACGTTTTTTTTGCTTTTTACCAAGAATCGAGACTGTTTCACGTCCATATCTATAAAGAATTCAGGGATTTAAGCATTTATTCACAAGAATTTTTAACAAAAAAGTTCTTTGTCGGTTATTCCACTCGGTCAGCTTTGAAGGCCACGCCAACAATGCAGGCCCCCTATTAATCGGCCCCGCAAGAATTGAGACCGTTTTACGTCCATATCTATAAAGAATTCAGGGATTTAAGCATTTATTCACAAGAATTTTCAACAAAAAAGTTATTTGTCGGTTATTCCACTCGGTCAGCTTTGACGTCCACGCCAACAATGCAGGCCCCCTATTAATCGGCCCCACGCCCTGTGTCCCGTCAATATCATTATAAAGTCTATGCAAATCTATAATATTTAGATCGTCTTTATTGACAGTTCCAGTATCTCTGTAGCAATGGGATATGAATGAAATAAAAATAACAAAATACATTCTAGAGATTTAAACAACTGCAATCTTGTGAGATGCAGTTTGTGTACAAAGCTGTTTAGCCCTTTTTAGGGCACTCATTTAACCTATTGGCTGCAAATGATCGCTGCCAACCCTCCCAGTTGAAATGTATTGGTCGTTTAGCTTCGTCAATGGCAGGCAAAACAGAATTTTATAATTATAATTTAACACCTGATGGTCACAATTGTGAACCTCAAATTTTGAGTAATGTAGCCCACACTTACAGTATGTACCAAATCCTATTGTGGCCTCTAGGATCCAAAATGCCTTTATTAGATGATCTTTTATAAATGACCAAAAACAGTCACTTGCCTTATAAAGGGTGAAAATATATTCAAACTACTTTAGCCATGATCACCACATACAATGTGATGAAATCATGAAACATTTTATAACTGAATCTGTGCTGGTCCATCTTCTAAATAGAACCAGAGCAGCTATAAGTGGGACAGAGTGGAAGGGAATATAAGTGAGATGAAGTGGGTTGATGCTTTACTGAATCAGGACTTCAACAGCTCCAGGGCTTTACAGCTTGTTAGGGCGTCCCAGAAATTTGATTGGCATACCTGAGAGGTCACAGCATGAATGGAACAGTTGCAATGTGGATTTCTTTTGCTCTAGTGTTTTCTCCATTATTGAATGAGCAAGTAATTATAGTCATGATATTCCAAGTAATAGAGAGAAAACTTTGTACATAATGGCAACGATACAAATTGGACTTGTCGCTAGTCATTACAAGGCACATATGGAAAAAAAATATATTTGAAAAACCATATTCACATTAACGAGCAATTTGGAGTTCTCAATTAACCAAACATTTTAACACAAAACCATTGACCATGAAGTTCATTTTTGTTGCCCACATCACCTCTCACTCACTCTCAGTTATTAAATAACCAAGTTAATGTGCCATTGTTTGAAGTCACAAAGGATTCACTTACTGTGGTAACACTCCTTGTTAAACAATGGTGTCGTTTCTGGTTTGACGAACTAGTTTACTGTGCCTCTTTGTATTGTTGACCTTATGTCCCGAAAGAGACTTAAAGGGTTTAAGGATGGTGAGACGAATAATCTGGATTTACCTGGAATGATTTATGCACTAGCGAAGTGGAAAGATGCATAGCTCCACTGACCTGAGCAGTATATGTGTACTGTATATAGAATTCCATACAGACAATGGAGAAATGCATATAGAACACTGACCTACCAGGTCCACAAACACGTGCCTGAACCCCTGGCACCTGACTCACATATAGTGGAAAAGGTCTTACCTCCATTGTGATCTAAAGGGTCATTTTCCAGACTGATCCTCTCACATCATACAAGATAAATCCGATAAGTAAATCCTTCTGGGTCACCAAACGCATAGGTCCCCACTAAAAATACGACAAGCAATTGACAATTCGAGCGGCTGGGTGTCTATTAATACTTAAGTCTGCTTCAGACACAAAGGACAACAAAGGGTCCACACACAGTGAACTATTTGCTGGCTGGCATCCACATAGAAGATGTAAAGCTCACGTTTGTGAGTATTGTCGACAGAGCCTTGGCTCAAAGAGGAGATGCCGATAGTATGTTTGATACATATAAAAAGGCTTTAAGTATGACGTGTAACTACAAACTTAGCTAGCCTGCACGATCGTAACGACAGGCTTTTGTTCAGGGGGGCATGAAATTCACTCAACTGTCAAACACAGCATCTTGAAACTGCTTCTCATCTCACATGTCATTGACAATTCAAGTTAATTTTATTTATAAAGTGCTTTCACAGCAGCTGCAGCTATACCAGAGCACATGACATGACATGAAAAAAAGGCTACAGGTCTACAATTTTGTCGCTGGTGTCCTTCGACAGCTCTTTGGTCTTGGCCATAGTGGAGTTTGGAGTGTGACTGAATGAGGTTGTGGACAAGTGTCTTTTATACCGATAATGAGTTAAAACAGGTGCCATTAATACAGATAACGAGTGGAGCCTCGTTAGAAGAAGTTAGACCTCTTTGACAGCCAGAGATGTTGCTTGTTTTTAGGTGACAAAATACTTATTTTCCACTCCAATCTGGAAATAAATTCTTTAAAAATCAAACAATGTGATTTTCTGTTTTTTTTTTCCACATTCTGTCTCTCATGGTTGAGGTTTACCGATGTTGACAATTACAGGCCTCTCTAATTTTTTCAAGTAGGAGAAGGTGCACAATTGGTGGTTGACTAAATTCTTATTTGCCCCACTGTATAATATATACAGTATATGGCGGAAAACACTCAGTGTAAGATGTGCTTTAATGCTTTTGCACCCTAATAGTATTTACAATAATTAAACCAATTATGTGTGTTTAAAACTAGGTGTTATGATTATGTTTTCTCATGTAACAGTCTATTCACTTATGCTTTAGTGTTTACACAATGAAAAGAGTAAAGTTTCTGTTTTCAGTAAACATCACCATAATGTTTCATTCTGGTTTCTGTTCTCAGTAAATGATACAATCTCGATAAAACAAAACTTACGCATGTGCAATGAATGCTCTCCCACTTTTCAATAAAAGGCTGCGCTCCTCAGGGGGAGGGCAGGTAAGCTTGTTGTGAGCCACTCGCTCCGCATCAACCTTTCTCCTGACGGCCGTCAGCGTAAAAACCTTATCTCTGTCTCCGTTCTGATTCTCTCTCCGCCCTCCCTCAGGTCCTTTATTATTTTCTTAGTACAATAGTAAGTTTAGACCCAACACTCAGGTGACTTGAAGTTCCGCTCTGAGACCCTCAATTTGGCTAACTTTCAAAATTGTCCGAAATGTATGTGTGATACATCATTGGAAAGCTTAAAATCTCAATTTTCTGAGGGAACAAAAATTTTGAACAGGAAGGCATTTAAAAAAAATAATTTTTTTAAACAGCAAAACACTAATTGGACGCGAGAACACACGAGAGCAGAATTAAAGACACCACGATTTTAACGAGATATTATCGCGTACTTACCTTGTTTCGATCCAAAAACTCCATGTAGCATGTGTCACTGAGTGTCAAGACACAGCTGTGAATGACCACAGCCGGATTTTTTTTTTTTTATTATTTTATGGGTGAAACATGGTGATATAACAAGGGTCCCAATGCAGAAATCGCAGACAACAAGTAGTGGTAGAGATTTTCTTTTTCATATTGTTACCCTTTTAAATGTTATTTTTCAATGTTTTTTTGTTTGGATCGATTATTTATCATATAACATATCAGGGAAAATGTGACAGTAACAAAAAATATATAATTAAGCGATAATTATGAGGTAGATATCCATGACTTTACAGACGCCAAATTTTTCATTATGACATAATTCGTTAAAAAACATTTTTTGAAGTTTTTTTTTTTTTTTTTTAAACTAAAATTGAGAAATCAAT
This sequence comes from Corythoichthys intestinalis, assembly GCF_030265065.1. Taxonomy (NCBI): domain Eukaryota; kingdom Metazoa; phylum Chordata; class Actinopteri; order Syngnathiformes; family Syngnathidae; genus Corythoichthys; species Corythoichthys intestinalis. The sequence goes on along the minus strand of NC_080403.1, from coordinate 35,998,225 downwards.
GAATGATTCTAACCTAAAAATGACAGACATTTTGAATAATAAATATAATTACTTACATTCTTTTTATGGCTATGTTGAAACAAAAGCGGTTGTGCGACGTCTGTAAACCGGGGTTTTCAGGGTAAAACTTACAAATTAAAAATAGTTCGGAGGCTTAGTGCGCCATGAATTTGCTATGGCAGTATATAAACATATTGTTCTATCAAGCACAACAGTTCTTTTGGCTTAAAATACAGCAGTTTATTTTAAAGAGGGGTGCAATCTGGTGTGTTATAAGTCCAATCAGGTGATTGCAGTCAGGTGCTTCTTGCTTCCATTGAAACCTCATTGGTTAAAAGCTCTGTGCTGGATCAGTTGGAACAAAGACCAGGACCCACTGCGGCCCTTGAGGACCGGTTTGCCCAACCCTGATATATTTATATATATATATATACAGTGCCTTGCAAAAGTATTCGGCCCCCTTGAATCTTGCAACCTTTCGCCACATTTCAGGCTTCAAACATAAAGATAAGAAATTTAATTTTTTTGTCATGAATCAACAACAAGTGGGACACAATCGTGAAGTGGAACAACATTTATTGGATAATTTAAACTTTTTTAACAAATAAAAAACTGAAAAGTGGGGCGTGCAATATTATTCGGCCTCTTTACTTTCAGTGCAGCAAACTCACTCCAGAAGTTCAGTGAGGATCTCTGAATGATCCAATGTTGTCCTAAATGACCGATGATGATAAATAGAATCCACCTGTGTGTAATCAAGTCTCCGTATAAATGCACCTGCTCTGTGATAGTCTCAGGGTTCTGTTTAAAGTGCAGAGAGCATTATGAAAACCTAGGAACACACCAGGCAGGTCCGAGATACTGTTGTGGAGAAGTTTAAAGCCGGATTTGGATACAAAAAGATTTCCCAAGCTTTAAACATCTCAAGGAGCACTGTGCAAGCCATCATATTGAAATGGAAGGAGCATCAGACCACTGCAAATCTACCAAGACCCGGCCGTCCTTCCAAACTTTCTTCTCAAACAAGGAGAAAACTGATCAGAGATGCAGCCAAGAGGCCCATGATCACTCTGGATGAACTGCAGAGATCTACAGCTGAGGTGGGAGAGTCTGTCCATAGGACAACAATCAGTCGTACACTGCACAAATCTGGCCTTTATGGAAGAGTGGCAAGAAGAAAGCCATTTCTCAAAGATATCCATAAAAAGTCTCGTTTAAAGTTTGCCACAAGCCACCTGGGAGACACACCAAACATGTGGAAGAAGGTGCTCTGGTCAGATGAAACCAAAATTGAACTTTTTGGCCACAATGCAAAACGATATGTTTGGCATAAAAGCAACACAGCTCATCACCCTGAACACACCATCCCCACTGTCAAACATGGTGGTGGCAGCATCATGGTTTGGGCCTGCTTTTCTTCAGCAGGGACAGGGAAGATGGTTAAAATTGACGGGAAGATGGATGCAGCCAAATACAGGAACATTCTGGAAGAAAACCTGTTGGTATCTGCACAAGACCTGAGACTGGGACGGAGATTTATCTTCCAACAGGACAATGATCCAAAACATAAAGCCAAATCTACAATGGAATGGTTCAAAAATAAACGTATCCAGGTGTTAGAATGGCCAAGTCAAAGTCCAGACCTGAATCCAATCGAGAATCTGTGGAAAGAGCTGAAGACTGCTTCACAAACACTCTCCATCCAACTTCACTGAGCTCGAGCTGTTTTGCAAGGAAGAATGGGCAAGAATGTCAGTCTCTCGATGTGTAAAACTGATAGAAACATACCCCAAGCGACTTGCAGCTGTAATTGGAGCAAAAGGTGGCGCTACAAAGTATTAACGCAAGGAGGCCGATTAATATTGCACGCCCCACTTTTCAGTTTTTTATTTGTGAAAAAAGTTTAAATTATCCAATAAATTTTGTTCTACTTCACGATTGTGTCCCACTTGTTGTTGATTCTTGACAAAAAATTAAAATTTTATATCTTTATGTTTGAAGCCTGAAATGTGGCGAAAGGTTGCAAGGTTCAAGGGGGCCGAATACTTTTGCAAGGCACTGTATATATATATATATATATATATATATATATATATATATATATATATATATATATATATATATATATATATATATATATATTAGAGCTGTCAAAATTATCGCGTTAACGCGCGGTAATTAATTTTTTAAATTAATCACGTTAAAATATTTGACGCAATTAAGTGTCACACGAGGAAGACGATTGGTAGATACACAAGGACCCGGCCACAACAGGTGAAATCAATGGGTAGGCACAGGGCACACTAGGGCACAAACTTGACAGAACCTCAGAACTCAAACCATGACAATCAGAATGAATTTAAAATTGTGTCATTGGTTTTAATGTGTGAAAAAATGACTCTGCACACTTCTAAGACTTGGTGTGAAAAATGTAGAATGTCGGGAGTTTCCTGCTTGAGCTCTTGAATTATTTCTGTTTAAAATCTTTACAACATAAAAGTTAATATGCTACTCTCTGTATCATCATGTCATGCAGTAAATTGTTAATTGTCAAGGGTTATCTTCAAAAAGCCTCAGAGGTTTTATTTTGTTGGTCATTTGCAGCCTTGTTCTTCCTATGAGGAAAGCCACAATATTCTTCAGTTACTTTTACACTGAATTTCAATTAAACCGAAAGTTTATTTACAATACTTCTGTCGCATCAACTGAGCTTTTGTTGAGGATGCAACGTTCCAATGCAGCCCTCTGGACAGACTTAACCTTAATTTTCATGAAGGCCTGTTCTTGTTAGATGTCCAGTTCCGTCTAATTCAATTATGTTGAACGGCAGCTTCATATGCTCACTGGTCACAGAATCCGTTCCCTACTTTGACTTCAGAAGTTACACAGTATTACAAAAAAAACCAACAACAAAAAAACATACACCAGGCCTGCAAGCAGGACTGAACGAGCCCTCGCAGTTTGGAGCAACTTGGACGTCACGCAAACTCGGACGGCATGCAGGTCAGGGTGGTGACAGATCGTCCGCCTCTAATCTCATGAAAACCTAATATGCTTGAAACTTGCCTCTTTTTTGAGATTAGAAATATAGTCACACAACTAGGAGAGAAAAAACAAACTGGAGACAGTACTACAAAAAAGGGGCGCTACTGAGCTGTGCAGCCACGGCATTATTCAAAGCCAAAATGAATCTTCGAATTGGGCCAATTTGACCAAGTGTGCCAAATTTCGTGGCTCTATAAACTGCCTAAGTCCCTGAAAAAAATTGGCGAACAAAGGGTCGTCACGGCAGCAGACAGAGACATGTGGACATGGGGCTTAAAATGTAGTATTACAAAAGGTCTTGAAACTACAATGACCAACCTGAAAAGAACTGGACATGTAAAAGTAAAATGAGTGACTTTGTGTTGCCACTAGTTGGCGCTGTTGGGTTGATGCAAATGACCCCTACAGGAACCTTCAGGGTACAACTCTCACCAAGCACGGGAAGTTTGGTGCAGATATGATATATGTCTGCCAAGTTATGACTTTTCAAAATTTGTGGCGAGACAAAAGGCGACGGTCTTTTTCACTTTAATGTTTGGAACCCTGTGCTTCAACGAAACCTTAATATTTTTTCATCAGGCACCTTAAAGCTCCCCTGATGCAGGTTAGAAGTCAATTGTTTTTTCCCCTCCTATTCCCACTAGGGGGCGCCAGGCCTAATTGCTAATATGTCAATGCGTTCAGGCTGGGTTACCTCTCATACATGCCAGATATGAAAATGACCGCACCTTGTATCTTTGTACCTTGAGTTCTTAGTCATTTACTCTATTTGGCGTGTTGCCAAAAAAATGGCCGACTTTGGCAACCCGCACAAGTCAGGCCTGTGAATGAAAACTAACAAACTAAGATCTCATATGTCTCATGAACAGTCTCACTAATTTTGAGGAGTATCCAACTAACTCCCTAGGCACCAAGGTCTCAAATGTGCACACTGTAAATTGGAAAAAAGTTCACATTCAATCCAAAACACCCAATTTCTGCAAATGCAGGCAGGCTATCTTCATGAAGGTGAACAATCCTCGACAGCAACGACCTGGTGTTTTGCATTTGAAACAGCATTTGTCTAGATGCATCCGTGACATTTCAACACCTTTAAGTGTGTCAGGCATTATCATCCTCAAACACACATCACATGGACATAAAGGAGAATGAGAGCAGGTTGCCAACAACCCTCACTCCAGATAGAAATACATTAATCTCACCCACCACAAATGACATCGCTTACACACCTTATCGCACGCTATTAAAAGGAAACACTGGCCTAAGTACAATGGAATGCCTTCCTCACACCACTCTCACACCACAGTGCACAACCAAACTGAATTTGTATGCAACTCAGTCTTACCCAAAAAGGAAAAGGCAAAGCAGCCATGACAATGTGTTTACGTCTCCATCTAAAATTCCATTATGTAATAACTATTGAAAATAGGTGCTTTTGCGACACAACACAATGCAGCACTGAAAGTTAAACAGGGAAAGTAAAAAGTTTGCTTCGTGAATCCATACTGATGGAAATTTGAGGCCATGATGAAGCAAGCTGATATCATTTTAGTAATGCAATAAGTGAAATAGGAGGACAGCTACAGGACATTCAATATTGTAAAACAACACTGCACACAGAGCCTGCCAGATGAATATTACTCATTGGAACAAGCACAAAAACATGCAGTGCAGCCACATAAAAAGATTTATATTATCTTCTTAAAGAGGTATGGAAAAGTTTCTGAAACTTTTGGAATTTCTCACATCTCTGCATAAAATCACCATCAATCATCATGTGATTTGATCTTTGTCAAAATCAAACAGATGTTAAAACAGTGTCCGCTTTAACTAAAACCACCCAAACATTTATAGGTTTTTATATCTTAATGAGGATAGCATGCAAACAATGACAAAAGGAAAAATAAGAAAGTGACTGGATGTTCATCAATCGACAATCAGAGAAGTTGTCTACAAATGGAGAGAGTTTGGCACTGTTGCTTCTCTCCCAAGGAGTGGCCGTCCACCAAAGATGATGCCAAGAGTACAGCGCAGAATAATCAGAGAGGTAAAAAAAAAAAGGAAACCCTAGAGTATCTGTTAAAGACTTACAGAAATCACTGGCACAGTCCAATATCTGTGTGCACTCATCAACTATATGTAAAACAATGGCCAAGAATAGTGTTCATGGGAGGACACCACAGAGGAAGCCACTGCTGTCTAAAAAAAAACAACATTGTTGTTCGTTTAATGTTCGCAAAAAGGCACTTGGACACTCCGCAGAATTTTTGGCAAAATAGTTTGTGCAATGATGAAACCAAAGTTTCAACAAAATCTGACCAGCAGCAGAACGTGACGATTACAAATCAGAAAAATTTGAATTCCTTGTTTTTCAATAGATTAAACAAAAATCAGTCTGCTGCAATGCACATCATAAAGGTGTAGGGGTGTAACGGTACACAAAAATCTCGGTTCGGTACGTACCTCGGTTTCGAGGTCACGGTTCGGTTCATTTTCGGTACAGTAAGAAAACAAAATGCAAAATATAAATGTGCTAGTTGTTTATTACACACTTTTGTGCTTTAAACAATAGGAACATTAGCCTATACAAAGCAAGAATTCTGCTCAAAAAGTAGCGGTTATTTAAAGAAAATAATCCAACAACAATTTGCCTTTCAGACCTCAGCTTTGTTTCTGAAAGAAAGAAGGAAAAAAAAGTCCTGTGCTAAAGAGAAAAGCAATCCCAATGACAAAAATTTTAACATGTATTTTCCAAATGAAATGCCTCAATGAATCATTTTTTTTTCTTAAGAACGGTTTTCAAAAGCTTTATTGGTGGATTTTCTCAAGTTAAAGCGCCACACAGAAATTAATAAATTTAATTGTGTAAGCAGTAGGGTGTAACGGTACACAAAAATCTCAGTTCGGTACGTACCTCAGTTTTGAGATCACGGTTCGGTTCATTTTGGGTACAGTAAGATAACAAAATGCAAAATATAAATGTGCCAGTTGTTTATCACACACTTTTGTGCTTTCAACAATAGGAACATTAGCCTATACAAAGCTAGAATTCTGCTCAAAAATAGAAAATACAATATTCTGAAATGTAGATATTTTGAAAAACAAAATAAAAATAACTTCATAATAACTTTTTCTTTAAAATAAATATCTGATGTGCAAAATTGAACAGTTGCAACACTGAAGTGAAGAGTTGTCCATATATATTCTTTTTTAATTTGAATTCTCCACCCAGAGGGCCAACCATCTTCCATGTTAACTAACATTTAACCGTTACCCACGCTGTGGGTAAATGTGTGCGATCGTTTTTGTTCACCACTGTAAATAAGAGCACCGAAGCAGTAGAGGTAAACTGCCGTTTTCGTTCAACCCGTTTTGTTTAGTGTAGAAGCCAGGGCAGTGGCTGTATTGTTTTTTCTTTTTTACGATTAGGGTTTACTTAGCGGGTGGGGTTCAAGTGTAGTTTCATTTTGTTTGTTGTTTTGGCCTGGGCTTACGCTAAAGCCAGCTTCTTCCGCATTTTGTATATTTTGTTCATTGCGAGTTCGACTTGTGTGAATAAACTTGTATCCACTTGCAACTTGTGTGCGTGGCTCGATTTATTTTACGCCCTTAGCAGCCTTCCGTGGGACGTAACAGTGGGATTATGGGAAGCGTGAGCGGGCATTCCGCGCTTGCGTTAAATGCGTCAAATATTTTAACGTGATTAATTCAAAAAATTAATTACCGCCCGTTAACGCGCTAAATTTGACAGGACTTTACATTACGTCAGAAACTCGTTCGGTACGCCCCCGTACCGAACCGAGGACCACGTACCTAAACGGTTCAATACAAATACATGTACCGTTACACCCTTATTAAGGTGTTGTCTTTCCCTCTAAGTATTTGGGGTCGCACAGATACACTCACGTTGATTCACACACAAATCTATTTGACATACTGTATTTGTGATAAGACCTTGGAACTATGAGACAAAACTTGCGTGTTTTGACTGCTTGGAAATGGCAAATGCTTGTCACTGTTAAAGAGAAGGATTATTTACTGTATGTATTCCCTCCTTCCTTAGCTATTTGGCAACAGTTCTAATATGTTCTATAGACTGTTGCAGTTACATGTCAACTCAACTATGCACCTAAACACCAACGATATAAATAATGTCTAGCCAAAGCTCATTTTAATATGTTCCCTCCCCTGTGTGATTTATGTAGCACAGCAGGGAGTGTTTGCGAGGCCTGTAAACTGCATGTTTATACGCGACGTTGCCTATTGACACAAAGCCGCATGGGCAGCACTGGCAGAGAGATTGTCTGTTTCTATGCCACACACCACTCGGCAGTGCAGCACACGTGAGGAAGGGCGCACATGTCAAAAAGATTAACAAAGAGCCCCGTCTGATGGCCCTCCCACCCAACAAAATCTTCACCCTATTCGACTATATCGTGTCACTCAGTAATTTTCATCATTCGCCAAGGAACATCTAGTCCTCAATTTTGCAAAGCCATTTTCTCATCTTTTCAAAAACCTCAAACCAGCAGTCCGACTTCACTGTTTCATCTACTCCAGGTGGGGGGATCCATTTGAATTTATCATTTTTAAGCACAATAGACTTCAGTTCTGATTTTAACACAAAGGCTAACCTTTACTGATAAAAATGAGCAAGTAGTGGCTTTCAAACGAGTTGGTAACCTTGCTCAAGGGCTGCCCTAAACTCTCATTACATCTCCACTAGAGACGTTCCGATCGATCGGCTCGATCGGGTCCGATCACGTCATTTTCAAAGTAGCGGAATCGGCAAAAAAATAACGGCCATGCCTTTTTTAATATATATATATATTTTTTTCAATTAAATCGTTTTCTAATTGTTTTTAACGCTACAGACATAATATGTTACACTCATCCAGAGTCTTTAGTTTAGGCTTAAGGTAGGGTTATCAAATTTATCCCAATAACGGCGGTGATTATTTTTTTTTTTTTAAATGTATCACGTTAAAATATTTAACGCAATTAATGCATGCGCTGCACGACCCACTCAAGCATTGTCGCGCTCAATCTGTAATGGCGCCGTTTTACCTATATAGAGAGATAAAAGGCAGCGTAAAATGAATAGAGCGAATTTTGGCAGCCTTTGGAGATGTTTTTTAATTGGCTAAAGCCTTACAATCCCTCTCCCTATTATTAGAAATATCATGGGGAGCAATGTGGGGAAGGAAGGTAGCAATTGATCTTTTTCTTAACACCTTATGTTATTTCCCAACGCAGAGAAGATATATCAATTGGTAGCACGACGCACAGTCATGGTTCCACTTCCCATCATGCATTTGGGCATGGCTGCAGTATCATTTACTGAAAGCTCAACAAATACACTAGATGGCAATATTTAGTCACAATGTACAAAGTCACAAGTCTTTCTATCCGTGGATCCCTCTCACAGAAAGAATGTTAATAATGTAAATGCCATCTTGAGGATTTATTGTCATGATAAACAAATACAGTACTTATGTACTGTATGTTGAATGTATATATTCGTCTGAGTTTTATTCATTTTTTTCTTAATGCATTGCCAAAATGTATATGATTGGGAAAAATTATCGGGAATGATTGGAATTGAATCGGGAGCAAAAAAAAAGCAATCGGATCGGGAAATATCGGGATCGGCAGATACTCAAACTAAAACGATCGGGATCCGATCGGGAGCAAAAAAACATGATCGGAACAACCCTAGTTCCAATACTTTCTGCTGAGGTCGATGCGAGCTCATTGCGAATAGAGAAAGCTAAATGGATGAGCTAACGTCTGAAGTCAGTGTACCATAGCAGTTCTTGCCATCTTACCATGTTGTTTGTGCCTTATACAAGCATCACTCGTAAGTTATATTCTTTTATTGTTTTATATTCATGAGCGTTGTGTAGTAGGTTGGAGTTGTGTATATTGCGTTCTGTTTGCTTCTGTAGCTGGAGGTCAGACCCCCAAGGCCTTTGGCTGTCGCCCAACTCCCAAATACACCCGACACCTTGGGCCCCTCCCACAGGTGGTGAGCCCATGGAAAGGGGGACCCCGTTTCCTTTTTGGGCTGTGCCCGGATGGGCCCCATGGAAACAGGCCCGGCCACCAGAGACTCGCCTTTCAGACCCACCTCCAGGCCTGGCTCCAGAGGGGGGGCCCGGTAACCTGCGTCCGGGCAAGGGAAAACTGACCCCATTTGGGTTCATCATCATAAGGGGTCTTTAGAGTTATGCTTTGTCTGGTCCCTCACCTAGGACTTGTTTGCCATGTGTGACCCTGCCAGGGGCATAAAGCCCCAGAGAACATAGCGCCTAGGAACATTGGGAGACGCAAACCCCTCCACCATGATAAGGAGGGGTGAGAAAGGTAAGAAGCTCGGTCATCCGGGAGGGACTCGGTATCCAGCCGCTACTAATTTGTGTTGGGAGGAGCCAGTTGAGGTGGCTCGGGCATCTGGTTCAGATGCCTCCTGGACGCCTCCCTGGAGAGGTGTTCCATGCATGTCCCACCGGTGGGAGGCCCTGGGAACGACCCAGGACATGCTAGAAAGACTGTCTCTCGACTGGCTTGGGAACGCCTTAGGATCCTGCCGGAGGAGCTGGTTTAAGTGGCTGGGGAGAGGGAAGTCTGGGTTTCCCTGCTAAAGCTGCTGCCTCTGCGACCCGACCCCGTACTAAGCAGTAGATGATGGATAAATGGATGGATGGATGGTGTTTTGTTTTTATTTGTGGTAAAATGTGGTTACATTATCTTTGCTTGCAAGCTGTACCACCAGTTCCTATTCAAATTGACACATGGTGTATACTTTGCTTTATTTGTGACTTTATTTCATATTTGTTGACGCAATGTTTTGTTGTTTTTAGTTTTACAAAAAAATATCAGTGCTCGTGTCAAGAGAAAGCTGACCTCAGTGCTGCAGCACCCTACAACACCCAACACTCCCGCGCCACTGGCTGAATGTGGTTGAAGAAAAATTACATTTGGTGACTCATATCCACACGCTAAGCAACTGGGCACAGGACAGCTACTGATGCCTTGTTACAGAAGAACTGTCGGCCTGCATAAGGTGTTGGAGCTAGTCTACATATACCAGTACACTGTCTCGTATTGAAGAACAAAAACATGCTGTTACAGTATTTCGAGGAAGTCTAAATTGATTTTCTCTGCAGGAGTTCATTGATTTCATGAATACAATACGTTATTGTTTGTTTACCTGCTAAAGAATATTTAGCTTTAAGGCAAGAAAAGCTTACAAGTGTAAAGTATAAAGCACTTCATAAGTGAAAAAGGCTGCCGACCCATGATCTAAAGCCAGTCTACAACACCCTCTGTAGTCAAAACTGGTTACAAAGTGGTAAGAAAGGACAGCAAAGTCTATGTTCTGGGGTGGGCGTGAAAAAAATTCCATATCTCAACCCATTTAAAAATATATGTAAACCTGAAAAGGCAGGGAAATGGGACAAAATTCATCTTACGTTTGTGAACAGCTTGTGGAGGTACAGCTTGTGAAATGATCCAAGTCATTCAGTGTAAAGACAATCGTACTAAATACCGACCCTGACAGCAAGTCCTTGATTAAAATTTAACTCAGCTACCAAGCAGAACTAAGACCCAAATGAGATTACCACATGCTGTCTGCAGATTAAAACTGGTCACACTTTCCATGACAGACACAGTGACTAATTTGTAAGTCCCAGCCACTAAGGTGAGACACAGATCCCGATGGTCCATCACTTGGAGAGGATTGAAGTCAAAGAGGCACTGTAAGCCTTCGTCCTGCTATGACACCCGTCTACAAATAACATGTTACGGTCTTTCCCCGCTACGTCCATTATATGCTTTTATTGTCATTTCAACATTAATTGTCAATTAACTACAAAAATATTGTAAATACTGTACCTATTTTACGCATTCTCAGGACACTGAATGTCCCACTTTTATCTCTGTATGTATCCTGTGATTTACAAGCATCTAGTGCAGGGTGTTGTCTGCCAAGCCAATTTGGATAAGTTTGAGCACTCAGAAACAGTGAAGAAAATGGACGACAGAGTGGACTTGAGGTGTTTATGACCACGCAAATGTGGCTGCAACTTAAAACTGGAAGTGTCAGTGAAATATGTTGCACCAAGATTGAACTTCAGTTTATAGACAGAAGACATTAGGTCATTAAACAAGCGTCCGCCTGTCTACTGTTTCCTGTGACAGTCAATCACTGAGTGGTAGACGTCAGCCCCGCCAGCATTCTGGATTGGGAGGGAATCCTCGTTGCATTCTGTCTTATGTAACAGCCACAGAACTGCCCTCTCTGGTAGATGATGGCTATTCTAATGAACTGCTAGGAAGATCTTTTTTCAATTCTGAAGGAATAAATATATTGGTAATTAGATACAGATACTGAAAATGTGCTGAAACTTGTGGACTGAATCATGTCCACCGGTCACAACAAAATAAACTCTCAAGGCTGTTCAGAAATAATCACAGATTTATGGAAATAACCTCCTTTAAGGGTAGCTAAAAACACATAAACATGCATACCACCACTTGTTTTAACTATGACCTCATTTGTTCTCGCTGTACAATATCTCCTTAAGAGGAGGATGCATCCAAATGAACCAGGGACATTTTGTTTTCGTCTATTTTTGTTTGAACTGTGCTTGAATTATTGCATCATTTATTACTATTGTAAAGCTTAGGGGAATGACGGAGTGTGAACCTTCACAAAGCTTGTAGGCTAATTGGAAAATATAACATTACAATGGTATGGAAAAATATCTGAACCTTTTGGAATTTCTCATATTTCTGCATAAAATCACCATCAAATGTGATCTGATCGTTGTCAAAATCACACAGATGAAAAAAAAATGTCCGCTTTAACTAAAACCACCCAAACATTCATAGGTTTTCATATGTTAATGAGGATAGTATGCAAACAATGACAAAGGGGGAAAAAATAAGTAAGTGAACCATCACATTTAATATTTTGTGCCCCCCTCCCTTTGGCAGCAATAACTGCAACCAGAAGCTTCCTGTAGCTGCAGATCAAGCTGGCTCATCGATCAGGACTAATATTCTTCTTCTCTACAAAACCGCTGTATTTCAGTCAGATTCCTAGTATGTCTGGCATGAATGTCATCCCACAGCATCTCAATGGGGTTCAAGTCTGTACTTTGACTCGACCACACCAGAACGTGTATTTTGTTCTTCTGAAGTTGATTTACCTCTGTGTTTTGGATCATTGTCTTTTTGCAGTATCCATCCTCTTTTAGCTTTAACTGTATGACAGACGGCCTCAGGTTTTCCTCCTGCTTGTTTTCCTGGTTTTCATTCTTCTATTAATGATTGCAAGTTGTCCAGGCCCTAGCACAGCAAAACAACCCAAATCGTGATGCTTCCTCCACCATGCTTCACGGCGGGGATGAGGTGTTGATGTTGGTGAGCTGTTCCATTTTTCCTGCACACATGACGTTTTGTGTTACTCCCAAACAATTAAACTTTGGTTTCATCAGTCCACAAAATATTTTTCTAAAACTTTTTGCGAACATTAGACGTGCAACAATGTTTTTTTTTTTCTCAATGTGCCAGTGATTTTTATGAGTCTTTAGCAGACACTCTAGGGTTCTTTTTTTTACCTCTCTGAGTATTCTGCGCTGAACTCTTGATGTCATCTTTGGTGGACCGCCACTCCTTGGGAGAGGAGCAACAGTGCCAAACTCTCTCCATTTGTAGACAACTTCTCTGACTGTCAATTCATGAACATCCAGACATTTAGAGATGGTTTTTTATCCTTTCCCAGCCTTATGCAAATCAATAACCCTTGATCGAAGGTCTTCAGACAGCTTGTAGCTGCCATTAAGGCAGAATAAAGAAATCAATAATTGGTTCTTTGATCTGGGTGTGTAATGTTAAGCATTTAATTTCTTTGATATGGGGTGGAAACTAAAGTTCACTGTCGCGAGTTGACAAGGGTCACTATTAAGCGTAATATCGGGTTATTATCTAATGAACATTACTAGAATACAGACAACTTTTCTGTACCTCTGATTAAGATCAACAAGGAAACATCTCAAGTGCATAACGCATCGAAGAATTGAAGCTGAACTAATTTCCTCTGGAGTAAAGCGGCCAATGAGGTGATTCAGTTTGTGTTATTTGTTAGTTTGCGTTAATTGACTTACTTTCCGTTAGGTAGTGTAGTTATGTATTCATGTTGTGTTTTATGTTTCTGTGTGAATATAATTTGACTTCATGCATATATTTACCTGTGTGGAGTGAAAATGATCTGAGTTAATGTATATATTTATCTGATCTGACTTTATGTATATTTTTTATCTGTATTGTTCAATTGTCACGGCATTGTCAAGGCAAATCAAGACATTGTCAAGGCAAATCAAGTTCTGTGATTAAAGCCCGTAATCGAGAAACAGATTGGTTCGTGATTTTGACTCTAAAGTGGCTTACACAGCTCTTTTGACCAAGCCATGATGCACATCAGACAATTAGGGCTGTCAAAATTATCGCGTTAACGGGCGGTAATTAATTTTTTAAATTAATCACATTAAAATATTTGACGCAATTAACGCAAATGTCCCGCTCAAACAGATTAAAATGACAGAACAGTGTAATGTCCGCTTGTTACTCTTTTTTCGGTGTTTGGCGCCCTCTGCTGGCGCTTGGGTCCAACTGATTTTATGGGTTAGTACCATGAGTGAGAATGGTGTAATTATTGACATCAACAATGGCGAGCTACTAGTTTATTTTTTGATTGAAAATTTTACAAATTTTAATAAAACAAAAACAATAAGAGGGGTTTTAATATAAAATTTCTATAACTTGTACTAACATTTATCTTTTAAGAACTATAAGTCTTTCTATCCATGGATCACTTTAAGAGAATGTTAATAATGTTCATACCATCTTGTTGATTTATTGTCATAATGAACAAATACAGTACTTATGTACTGTATGTTGAATGTATATATCCGTCTTGTGTCTCATCTTTCCATTCCAACAATAATTTACATAAAATATGGCATATTTTACAGATGGTTTGAATTCCAATTAATTACGATCAATTTTAAGTTAATTTTTTTATGATTAATTCATTTTTAAGCTGTAATTAACTCGATTAAAAATTTTAATTGTTTGACAGCCCTACAGACAATGCTTCTTATCAAGACATCTCTTACCCTTTGTGTGTTTTATGGTGGGCAAGGCAGCATTAAACCACTCATCAGTGATTCGGCACACATCTGACTTAAAATGTTTGGAAAATATTGGTTGCAATTGCTGTTTGAGTCTCCTTATAGGCAGTGTTCACTTACTTATTTTTCCCCCTTATGTCACTGTTTGCATGCTATCCTCATTAAAATATGAAAACCTATAAATGTTTGGGTGGTGTCAGTTAAAGCAGACACTGTATTTTTATCTGTGTGATTTTGACAAGGATTAGATCACATTTGATGGTGATTTTATGCAGAAATGTGAGGAATCCCAAAAGGTTCAGATACTCTTATATACCATTGTGTATTTTCTGATACTACTGTATACTGTATCTGTACATGAACTTTAAATCTTAGTATTTTTGCAAGCCAGTTAATTATGAATGCATATTAATTATAGAATCAAATTATTATGAAATTTCCTATCATTACTACAAATTTTATAATTTGGGTACAATTATACCTAGTGCAGATGGATAAAATTGGTAGTTTCAATTAAGTAAATAATTAAATACCATAATTAATTTAAAGTGGTTTTGTGGATGGTTGGCACACCGCCATACTGTTTGGCTGAGTGGGAACCATACATCATGCACCATCATCTTTGACAGTATTTGAAGAACACTGTTACGTAAGAGACGAGGTATTGTTTGGTCTGTGGAAAAAGACAAGAGGGCCTGCTCCAGACTGATATCAACTAACAAAAGTGCTTAGGAGGGATAGTCAATCCTGACAACAGGATTTATAGTGTGTGTGTGGGGAGGAGGGTGGTGCTTGTGTGTGTGTATCTTGGAAAAGGAAACCCTTTTATATCACCTTTACTTTCTGGAGCCGTCCCAAAAGATGAGTTTCCATCTTGGCCTGTGGCCGTGGTGTATGCATGCAGTCTAGTATATCTATTTTGAACTCCCTCATTTATAAAGCCATAAAACAGATGGTGTGAACAGCACTGATGCGCCAACACCGATGACAGAAATGGAAGCCTGGCTACAGATGAGAAACAACCTGCAATGCCACTGCGGTACTTGGAAAGCTCCGTTGCTGACACATGTTGCCGCGATGTATTGAGTAACAGCCATAACCCCTTATCATTGATCCGTACCTCTGCGGGGTCACTTGAGCTTGTGGTGCATATACATTGTCAGACTGAACGGGTTCAAGACAAGACCACAAAACTGGCGACAACCTTCTTAGGTCTTTATCATGTATTTGATGTTTGTAATGCTCTGCTTTCCGAACTGGCAATTTGTAAAAACTGAAGAATTTTTCCACTGTTACTAAGTCATCACATTTCCCAGATTTTTCTTCCTATTTTAAGGGATTTTCTGTTCATTTGCATTAAAACATGAATTCATTGTAATTAAATAAACCTTTCCCAAAATATTTTCAAACGGACAGTATGACAAATGCCACAAGAAATGTCACGAAATCTGTTATGTAAATATGTTGAAACAAGGCACATATGCCATTTGCCTTCTGGGATGAACAAATCGGGCATATGGTATAATTACTTCATGCATTTTCATTAGGGTTTCTGGTGAATTAGAGCCTATATCAGTAATTTTTGATCCACTTTAAATTGATAGCCATTCACACCGCATATCAAGGCAATAAGACCATACAAAAAAAAATTAAAAATACTACATTCAACCAGGGGCGCTGGAAGTTACTCACAGCAGGGGGGTGCTGAGGACTTTAGTTTTAGTTTTGCCAGACCAAAAACAGCCATTTCGGGCCAAATTTGTCATGCTCCTGCGTTTTCTCCAAGCACAATGCTGGATAGTTTGTGTACTACTACTAGGCTACAACAAAGACAGCATTCTATTTCACCCACAGTGTGTGTTGGAGTTGCTGTTTTGTAAATAAAAGCGCCCCTCTATTATAATGCAATTCTCCGCAGCTACACGGCGCAATGACACACAAAAACATTTGAAAATAAAAAGGTCCAATAAGCCTCAGTTTAACACCCTCTTGTCACAAATAGTGCCTTATTCAACATGACCCGGTAGCATGCAAGGTCTAAGGTGGTGACCATGTTATCTAAGAAAAAAAAAAAAAAAATCCACATATATATTTAATCCCCAAAGTTAAGTACTAGGGCTGTCAAAATTATCGCGTTAACGGGCGGTAATGAATTTATAAAATTAATCACATTAAAATATTTGACGCACATGCCCCGCTCAAACAGATTAAAATGACAGCACAGTGTCATGTCCATTTGTTACTTGTGTTTTTTGGTATTTTGTTATTATTCTGATTTTATGGGTTTCAGCACCATGAGAATTGTTTAATTATTGACATTATCAATGGCGAGCTACTAGTTTATTTTTTGCTTGAAAATGTGATTAAAACGAAAACATTAACAGGGGTTCTAATATAAAAATTTCTATAACTTGTACTAATATTTATCTTTTAAGAACTACAAGTCTTTCTATCCATGGATCGCTTTAACAGAATGTTAATAATGTTAATGCCATCTTGTTGATTTATCGTTATAATAATCAAATACAGTACTTATGTACAGTATGTTGAATGTATATATCTGTCTTGTGTCTATCTTTCCATTCCAACAATAATTTACAGAAAAATATGGCATATTTATAGATGGTTTGAATTGCGATTAATTACCATTAATTAATTTTTAAGCTGTGATTAACACGATTAAAAATTTTAATTGTTTGACAGCCCTGTTAAGTACGCTATTTATTTATTTATTTATTTATTTTTACCCCCGCCCGCCAAAACCCACCAAAACACTTTTTTTTCTCCCCAACACCAGGGGATGCTTCATCACCCTCAGCACCCCATTTCCCACAACACTGCATTGAACACACATACATTCGCAGGAATCATTTACAATGAACCTAAAACCACGCAAAGACAGAAAAAACAAGTAACATCTACTTGTGTGGGTCTGACACTGATGTAGATCAGCACACAAGCAATTCCAAGTCATTTGCTTTGCAAAACAGCAGAAAATTCAGAGAAAAAGCATTTTCCCCTGTTCTTGGAGTTAGTTCAAGAATTAGTGGGTGGGTTCATTAGTTTCTACTCAGTCAGTGTGCCAGGACAATGTCTCTGTTTTGTCTCAAAGGACACCAGTCACACACACTTGGGCTGTAGCATAATGGTGTGTTATGTCACAATATGTAGTAGAAAAACAGCTTAGTAATTCATTTCTCTGTTCTTGTTCAAAACTGCAACTATGCAAGTTGTACAAAACTACTAGTTCTTCTAAAAAAAATTGCATATTGTGATAAATTTCACTATTTTCTGTAATTTACTGATAAACATGAGACTTTTATATATTTTAGATTCATTACACACAACTGAAGTAGTTCAAGCCTTTTATTGTTTTAATATTGATGATTTTGGCAAAAAAGTCCAGAAAAGCCAAAAATCCCTATCTTAAAAAATTAGCATATGATGAAAAGGTACTCTAAAGAAGCTACTAACCTAATCATCTGAATCAATGAATTAACTCAAAACCCCTGCGAAAGATTCTCGAGGCTTTTAAAAACTCCCAGCCTGGTTCATTACTCAGAACCGCAATCATGGGGAATACTGCCAACCTGACTGCTGTCCAGAAGGCCATCATTGACACACTCAAGCAAGAGGCTAAGACACAGAAAGTAATTTCTGAGCGAATAGGCTGTTCCCAGAGTGCTGTATCAATGCACCTCAGTGGGAAGTCTGTGGGAAGGAAAAAGTGTGGCAGGAAATGTTGCACAACTACAAAAGGTGAGAAAGATTGTCATTCGGAAATCAAGGTGCCAGAGTTTGGAGGAAGACTGGGGAGAAGGAAATGCCAAAATGCCTGAAGTTCAGTGTCAAGTACCCACAGTCAGTGATGGTCTGGGGTGCCATGTCAGCTCCTGGTGTTGGTCTACTGTGTTTTATCAAGGGCAGGGTCAATGCAGCTAGCTGTCAGGAGATTTTGGAGCACTTCATGTTTCCATCTGCTGAAAAGCTTTATGGAGATGAAGATTTCATTTTTCAGCACGGCCTGGCATTTGCTCACAGTGCCAAAACCACTGGTAAATGGTTTACTGACTTACATTACTGTGCTCAATTGGCCTGCCAACTCTCCTGACCTGAACCCCATAGAGAATCTGTGGGATATTGTGAAGAGGAAGTTGAGAGACACCAGACCTAACACTGTGGATGAGCTTATCGAAGCATCCTGGGCCTCCATAACACTTCAGCAGTGCCACAGGCTGATTGCCTCCATGCCACGCCGCATTGAAGCAGTCATTTCTGCGAAAGGATTCCCGACCAAGAATTGCGTGCATAGCTGATATAATTAGTTGAAGGTTGACTTTTTTTGTATTAAAAAACACTTTTTTGTATTGGTCGGATGAAATATGCTAATTTTTTGAGATAGGGATTTTTTTTTTCACTTCTTTGCCAAAATCATCAATATTAAAACAATAAAAGGCTTGTACTACTTCAGTTGTGTGTAATGAATCTAAAATATATGAAAGTTTGCTTGACAGGAGCCTGGTGTGACATCTTCTTTTGAGCTGTGTAGTCAAGCTTAACTCATCCGTCGTTGCCTGGAAAGTTTGTCATCAAGATGGTGACTCAAGGTATCCCGAGAATGAAACCTTTGAAGCATGCTTGGTCTTCAAGCAAGTATAGAGTGTACAAATGCCTCAGGAAAGAATACCCAAGTTATGTAATTAGAAATGTAGGAATCAAAATAGTAAAAATAAATAAATGAATGGGAACAAACTGAACTCATGTAACATAGTTACTAGAATTTTGTTTACTATTCTGTTTGTCAGCTGAAATATTTAATTGCACACTCGACTTTAATCTGATTTTCAAAGCATAATGTAATAAGCACTTGAATAGTCTAGCATTTGGCAGTCATAGAGACTAAAGATGTTCGATCGGGTCCAATCACGTCATTTTCAAAGTATCGGAATCGGCAAAAAAATATCGTCCATGCCTATTTTTAATATATACTGTATATATTTTAATTAAATCGTTTTCTAATTGTATTTAACAGTACAGACATAATATGTTACACTCATCCAGAGTGTTTAATTTAGGCTTAAGGTAGGGTTATCAAATATATCCCGATAACAGCGGCAATTATTTTATTAGAAAATGTGTCACATTTAAATATTTAACACTATTAATATATGCGCTGCACGACCCTTTCATTCATTGTCGCGCTCAATCTGTAATGACGCCGTTCTACCTATATAAAGAGATAAAAGGCAATGCAAAATGAGGAGAGTGAATTTTGACAGCCTTTGGAGCCTTTCTTCAATTGGCTAAAACCTTGCAATCCCTCTCCCTATGGTTAGAAATATCATGAGAAGTAATGTGGGGAAGCAAGGTGGCAATTGATCTTTGTCTTAACACCTTTAGTTATTTCCCAAAGCAGAGAAGATATATCCATTGGAAGCACGTCGCACAGTCATGGTTTTACTTCCCATCATGGTTCCACTTCCCATCATGCATTGGGGCATGGCTGCAGTATCATTTACTAAAAGCTCAACAAATACACTAGATGGCAATATTTAGTCACAATATACAGTCACAAGTCTTTCTATCCGTGGATCACTCTCACAGAAAGAATGTTAATAATGTAAATGCCATCTTGAGGATTTATTGTCATAATAAACAAATACAGTACTTATGTACTGTATGTTGGATGTATATATTCATCCGAGTTTTATTCATTTTTTTCTTAATGCATTGCCAAAATGTATATGATCGGGAAAAATTATCGGGAATGATTGGAATTGAATCGGGAGCAAAAAAAAAAAGCAATCGGAATCGGCAGATACTCAAACTAAAACGATCGGGATCGGATCGGGAGCAAAAAAACATGATCGGAACAACCCTAATAGAGACACATCGATTTGAGAGCTGGTATGAGCAAACAGGGCGTATATTAGGTCTACATCACGCTATTAAAAAATATGTTAGCATCAATCAACCTTGGAATAGGCTCAAGCTTCTCCGAGATTCAAAATTGGATAAAGGGTAAAAAATGAATGAAAGTATGATCGGTGTGTTCACAACACCGATTAACAAGCCACCCTTTGTCAAAATACATGGCATGATCCAGATCTAGTCATAGCTTACAAAAGCAGAGTTTGTTCGAAGGCAAACAGACAATGGTAAAAGTCATGCTGCTCCAGTTATGTAAGCCCTGAACCAAAGCCCGATTGTCCAGGACGTGTGTGAGATTGGCCTCAGAAGTGGATGAATCAGGAAAAGAGCCTGGATTAATTGGAGCCAAAACATTCCTCCACCTGCAATCTTAATTCGCTGAATGGAGACCTTGGTTGGCAATGTCAGGCGTCCTTTGTGGCCCTGAAAAGACTGGCAAAGTAGAAAGCCACCAGGAAACCAAATTACAGCAATGGAAAAATGCAGCGACCACTACAATGACAAGCGCGAGACCTTGCATAACCCAGTACCCCGGATTTTCCTTTACTCCAAATTACATTGCAATATATTAGATTAGAAGGTGGAACATGCATCAATGAAAATGCAAATAATTTGGAATCTCGGCCCCATTTCCTTATAACACAATTATTAAATAACGCTGACTTTGCAATGATCGTTATTAATCAAAAGCTGTTTCCAATACCTGACGTAACACATCTGGCTTGAAATGTTCGTACCACCCAACAAGTCTAAAACGTTCATACACACACATAGAGAATACCTTTTGATTCTTCTGTCACTCACCTCACAATGTGTGTTCTCTGGACCACTTTCTGCTTGTTTGTTATCAATGGACTGTTGATTGGTACATCAGCACACAGCCAACTGGCTATTCATCCAGATTTCAATGGGAATGACGCAAATCCTCGGTCCGTTGTCTTGCTTGTGGCTTGCTGTTGGACTGCGGCCCTCTACAACATGGGCTATAACAACCTAGAAAGTACCCAGAACCTGGCAAAAAGGACCTGAGGACGTTCTTTAGATCATCAATATCAAATAATTTGCAAATACTGCAACTGGTGAGAATAAAACAAAAATGTCTTGCAGACTGCTCTTCAGACGTAATAAAAACTGCTGTTAAGACACATTTTCTTGGGAAAGCAACTGCCTACTTTGTTTTTTCCTTGTCACATCAAAGGACCAACACATGGATGGAAGGACATGCAACATATGCCGGGCAAAACTTAATAAAACTGGCAACTTACTGTAAATATGAGATTTATATTTATATTTATATTTAATATCAATTTTAACAATCTTGAGAAATTCAAGTAATAGAACTAAACTAGGGCTGCAGATATCGATTATTTTAGTAGTCGATTAATCGATGAACTATTAAGTTCGAATAATCGATTAATTGGATAAGGAACATAAAAAATTAAAATACCTGAGCTGAGCCTCAAACGGTATTTAAAAAATAAATTAATATGAGGATCTATGTAAAACAAAAGAACAGTTGGCTAACTTACATAGCAAAAGTCTGCTAGCTTAAATGCTATAACATGCCAATGTTTTTTTTTTTTTTTTTTTTTTTTTTTTTACAGTGCTCTTAACAAATGGTTCAGGCACATATTCCCACAAAAATGGCAAAATATACCGATAAACTAAATTACAAATGCATTGAAAAAGAACATTAGCTTGTTTTGGCCTAGCTTATGTTGGTCTTAACAGGGAGCAGATGGATTCAGCCATGTGAAATGAGGTAGGTAGTTCGAATAATCAATTAATTGGATAAGGACCATAAAAATTAAAATACCTGAGCTGAGCCTCAAACGGTATTTAAAAAACTAAATAAATATGACGATTTATGTACAACAAAAGAACAGTTGGCTAACTTACATAGCAAAAGTCTGCTAGCTTTAATGCTATAACATGCTAAGGTTGTTGTTTTTTTACAATGCTCTTAACAAATGGTTCAGGCACATATTCCCACAAAAAATGGCTAAATATACCT
Source organism: Corythoichthys intestinalis (assembly GCF_030265065.1). Classification (NCBI taxonomy): domain Eukaryota; kingdom Metazoa; phylum Chordata; class Actinopteri; order Syngnathiformes; family Syngnathidae; genus Corythoichthys; species Corythoichthys intestinalis. Next base: position 35,976,034 of record NC_080403.1, on the reverse strand, counting down.
ATAAACTAAATTACAAATGCATTGAAAAAGAACATTAGCTGAAACAAAAACCTAGCTTATGTTGGTCTTAACAGGGAGCAGAAGGATTCAGCCATGTGAAATGAGGTAGACTAGAGGGCCGTGTATCCACCCAAATCAATAAAACTAAATGCAAACACTTTCAAAACATACCATTACAACGCCACTTTAATTAAACGAATACTCGAAGCAGCAAAATTTAATCCGAATCTTTTTTTCTAATCGAATACTCGAGTTAATCGATTAATCGTTGCGGCACTAAACTAAACAATGAAAACTTTCTGTAAAATATAATTTTAAATTAATGCAATTTCTGTTGAGGAATAAATTAGGACACCCCACATTCAATCCCACTTAAAATGGCTAAAATTACACAAAAGGGTATCACATAAGGTGCACAGGATTAGAACATCATTACCCAGTGTTTTGAAGGAGGCTTGCCTTATTTAAACCTCACATTTAGTTTGGTGTGCCCCTGACTGTTGAAGTGAGAGAAAACACCACGGTGAGATCAAAGAAGCTGTATGAGGCCTACAGAAAAAAGATTGTAAACGCTTATGAGTCTGGTAAGGGATTTCAAAAGATCTCAAAAGAATATAAAATCAGCCATTACACTGTCCGGAAAATAGTCTACAAGTGGAGGACATTCAAAACAACTGCCAACATGCCCAGGTCTGGCCGTCCAAGCAAGTTCACCCCGAGAGCAGACCGCATGATGCTAAAAGAAGTCTCCAAAAACCCTAAAATGTATCATGGGACTTACAGCAGGCTCTTGCTACCGTTGATGAGAAAGTGCATGCCTCTATAATCAGAAAGAGACTTCACAAGTTTAACCTTCATGGGAGGTATGCAAGGTGGAAATCTTTGCTCTCAGAGAAGAACATGAATGCCAGACTGAAGTTGGTCAGAGTGAATGTAGACAAAGACCAGGAATTCTGGAATTATGTTCTTTGAACGGATGAATCTAAAATTGAATTATTTGGACACAAGAACAGGGGTAAACCCAACACGGCATTCCAGGAAAAGAACCTCATACCAACTGTGAAGCATGCAGGCTGAAGTGTCATAGTTTGGGGATGCTTTGCTGCAGCAGGACCTGGCCAGCTCATCATCATAGAATCCAGCATTAATTCTATGGTGTATGAGAGGGTTCTTGAGGAACATGTGAAAAAATCTTCTGTGAGAAAATTAAAGCTGAAGCGAAAATGGACCCTGCAACATGACAATGACCCAAAACATACCAGTAAATCCACCAAGGACTGGCTGAAAAGGGAGAAATGGAGAGTCCGGAAGGGCCGGGTCAAATCCCAGATCTTAATCCCATTGAGATGCTGTTGGGTGACATGAAACGGGCTGTACATGCAAGAAAACCTTAAAACATCTCACAGCTCAAAGTATTCTGCGTTGAGTGGGGCAAACTTTCGTCAGACTGATGTCAAAGACTGGTAGATGGCTACAGAAAGCGTCTCAATGAAGTTATTTCAGCCAAAGGGTGTAACACTAGCTATTAGGTGGTAGGGTGTCCTAACTTTTTCCTCAGTTAGAATATGCATTTTTGTTGGTATATTTGGTTTAACTCATTTGTACCCAAAAACGTATAAATACGTTCTATTTTTAAGTGTTTCAGTGTTCCAAAGACATACTTATACATCTTTTACGTTTTTTTTTTTTGTTTTGTTTTTTTACAAGAGACATCTCTGGGTTCTGATTCAATTTAGCTCCAAAGCACAAAGCTGAAAATCCATTTTAAAGCATTAAAACTGGCCACTGGAGGGCAATAGCACATTTGGTAAGACCTGCAACCCGATTCAACGGCAAAGACCGGCCGGGCCGCACGACCGGGGGGCCTGCGGAAGACGACCGAATGGAGAACAATCTAGAGGACGCCCGGGATGCCAGGCAGGGTGGTGCAAAGATATACTCAAGTATCTCTGAGGTTAACATTGAACAGCATGCACATTTATTAAATACATCCACACTGTTTTAAAATATTTTTCCCCATGTAATTTTTTATGAAACAAACCAAAAATATTGTTCTATAATAAGTGCCTAGTTAAAAAGTATGTAAATGAAAGATATAAATTACACTTAAATGATTAAATGTAAATACATTGATACTTACTCTAAAATCTGGTATTGGATTTGTCCAGTATAAGGGAATTAAGTGTAGGTTTGACTCGTAATTCTTACACAATGTTGCCATCTACTGGGCATTTTAGTACATGCTGGAGCATAAATAAATACTGTAGGCTGTCACTCGACCCTGGACCCTCTGGACCAGAGGTGCTCAAGTCCAGTCCTCGAGAGCCCCTATCCAGCTTGTTTTCCATTTCTCCCTCCTCCAACACACCTGACTCAAATAATCAGGATCATTATCAGGCTCCTGCAGAGCTTGCTGATCAGCTAATCATTTAATTCAGGTTTGTTCAAGGAAGGAGACATGGAAAACAAGCTGGATAGGGGCTCTCGAGGACCGGACTTGGGCACCCCTGCTCTGGACCATAAGGTATAGAATAGGGAGTATCTTTCATGTGGTAAAAATGTAATCTGTGCAAGGGCGTAGGTTTGGTCTCAACATCGGTAGCGACGATTTAACAGCATAACACTTTTTGCTGGGGGACGGGACATTAATAAGACCAAACAGATTGGGTGAATGGGGGTCAGGGATACATTTCTCACAAATATGAACCTAATTAATTGATAGGCTAAATCAGAGTTTACTAAATCCGGACCTTGGAGCCACTTTTCCTGTCGTGTTTTCCATGTCTCCCTCCTCCAACACACCTGAAACAAATAATCAGGATCATTATCAGGCTTCTGGAGAGGTTGCTGATGACACAATCATTTGATTCAGGTGTGTTAGGGGAGAGAGACGTAGAAAACACGACAGGATAGATGGCATCGAGGTCCAGATTTGGTGAACCCTGGGCTAAATGATCAATGCAAAATAGATCTGCATTGATTTATACTAACTTTCATATGTATTAGTTCAAGTGATACATCGTTCAATTCAAACCTTTGTTTTCAAAAACTACTAAAGAAAAATTTTGAAAACTCCCAGAATAAATGCCTGGATTTTTTTTCCTTCTTTGTTTAGCAAGTTTAAATTGCAATATTTGAACAGAATTTAAATTATATGAACGTACAAAATAATGTCCTAACTGTCCACGAATGCAAAAAAAAAAAATAAACAATTGTCTTAAAACCACTTAATATCTTAGTTAGGGAATACTAAAAATAAATAAAAATGGAACCTTCCTTCAGGTAAAACACTACTGCTTTTGTCCACAAACAACCAAACCCAACAAAAAATGAAAGCTCCTTTGAGCTGCTTTAAGACCACATAATTAAAATAAAAATGAAAACTGGGGAGAAATTTCATACAATAAACGTTAACATGAGAAAACATACCGAAGGACACTTCTCTCTAAGCAGCTTCCTTCTCGAGTTATGCAGGTTAGCATATTCATAGAGGTTAATGTTATGCTAACTATGCTAAATGTTATGCTGATCGGACTTTCAGTAGCAAAATTAGTAGTGTGTTCCCCACCTCAACAACACTGTTGTCTTTTTACATTACTTACAATGGTTGCTAGCCGAAATAAAATTCTAATATCCATCATCTTCGAAGGGTGCGGAGGAGGTGGCATGTTGTCGACATGTTGTATTTCTGTCTGGGCTGTGAGTGTGTGTGTGTGTGTGTGGGGGGGGGGGGGGGTATATCATCAGCCAATCAAACGTGTGTTTGAAGGGGGGGAAAAAATTGACTACCATATTAAGCAAGTGAAAATGGGTAAATGTCAGCCTGAACATAATGAAAGTAATCCACTTAATAATGGTAATTTTAGCCATACAACATATGGAAAAACAATCTAAATTATCTACATAACTGAACTCATGATATAATGCCAATAAGGTTGCTTAAACATTGGTGGGGACAATTTGAGCATCCTAATAAATTGGTAGTGTCATGTCCCTACGTCCCTATGCAAATCTATGACTTTGAATCGATGAATTTGTCAATTCTAATCTATTCTCCATCCCTCCCTTGATTCTGAGAAGCAGATTCATAAGCTAGCCAGTGTATGTTGGCTTTCTTAAAAGACTACTTAATATCCCCAACATATCGCAAAAACAATAATAATTAAAAAAATACCCACATTGTTGAAATATTGAATTCGTGTATTTGAGTATGTTATGAATCCCACTACTGTTAAAGTAATGGTACTGACTAAGTCCGAACCGCTACACCACAAAGCAGCGTTGACAGCCAACATTTATCTAAAGCAGTGGTTCTTAACCTTGCTAAGGGTACTGAAACCCAAGTTTCACATGTGCAGACACCAAACCCGAACCGCTACACCACAAAGCAGCGTTGACAGCCAACATTTATCTAAAGCAGTGGTTCTTAACCTTGCTAAGGGTACTGAAACCCAAGTTTCACATGTGCAGACACCGAACTCTTCGGAATTGAAGTAAAGCAAATTTTTTTTTTCAAATTCAAAACCAATATAGCTAAGCTATAGTAAGCTAATATCTGAGTGAATCCCCATTCAAATTACTTCAAATTTCAAATATACTACAAATAATTGTGCCTTTTCCTCTTGATTTTCACGTTGCAAAAATTTCTTTTTTTTCTTTTCATGTCTACGTTCTCATTTTAGTGTTGCATCCTTGCATCACATACTATTTTTATAGTGTAAAATATGACGCAAATATTTATATTTTGTTATACTTACTCGTACCAAATACAAGTCAACCTTCCATTGAGCAAACCCGTTTCTCCTCCCGTTAGACAGAGGACTAGCAGTTGAAAGAAATGGAATTACGGCAAGCTTGTAAAGTCAGGGTAACCTTAGTCTAAAACGACTTTGCCTTTATGCAGTCTACAAAAATTGGGCATTGAGTGATTTATTTAATCTTCACCGACGTCCTTAGACTTACTCAACGAAACAAGGGTAAAAACCACTGATCTAAAGACACGCTCCGCATTGTTTAAGTGAGTGATGACGAGTGTTTGAACGAGGCTTCTTGCAATTTCCAGTTCAGTTACAGAAAAGAAGTCACATTGCCTCTGCCGAAACCCGGGATCGAACCAGGGACCTTTAGATCTTCAGTCTAACGCTCTCCCAACTGAGCTATTTCGGCCGACGACGTCGCTCTGTCCACATTGTGCCGCCAACAGAGGGCAGTGGTGGTGTATTTTACTGATTCATCCACAGGATAAGAACCAAACTCCGGGAAAACAGGCGGAAGAGCAATGTTCATATTTACAGCTGGTCTTGAAAGTAATAAAAAAAAAATATATATATATATATATATATATATATATATATATATATATATATATATATATATATATATATATATATATATAATTATTATTATTATCTTTAAGGCAACAAGTCAGAATATTTAGCCTTGGCTCCTATTTGTCCCTAAACATATAAGTGTGTCATAATAATCTATCAATATGTTCTCAAAGACATTTGTCCCAGTTTAGGATGTTTGGGGATATGAGCACAGAAGGACCCTTCTGCACAGAACACTCCTGCAAAAGATGTAACTTTTGTTCACATAAAATCAAGTGTCTCATCTATTTCATGTCAAAATGATTTGTTCGTTTTACACAATTATGTATAAAGTTATGATGGCCCTGGAAATAAAAGATGGATTGATATCCTTATTGAAAACAAAGTCTCTGCACCCCTGTCCAAAGGCAAAGTTTTTGGAATGTAAAAAATGAGAAGCAGACTTCTGCCAAAGCAGCCTAATTCAAAGCATCAAGTCAAGTCAAAGGGACACTCCAGTTATTTCGATGATTTCTGAACACGTATATTAAGTATGTTTGGAGGTAAGCGCTGATAATATGTGCACAGTCTGGGAACAATGGAGTGCTGAATCTCAGAGTTATAGCAAGACACTCTTTTTCTTTGCCAAAGCTGCTAGATTTTTTGGGCAAGACTTAAAGGGGGTAAAGTGACGTATCCTACAACTCTTGCTTTCTGGTACACCCCTACCAAAATATAAGAAGTCTGAGACTTTCTGCGCAACACGATTGCAGTTTTCTTATTTACTTCACCATCAAGTTCTGCGTTAATCTACAGCCACCAATCTTCCAAATCTTACACACGTATATGTTTCATGCTATTTGGGCTTTGTCAATGTGACACAAATGGGTAGTCGCAAGCCACGACGCAGTGTGGCTGGCAGACAGTGTCTCGTGCAGCAGCGGCCAACATGGTGCATTGCGGTCTGCTCATGTTCAGCCCGGGCTCCTCTAAATTTCAACTGTTACTCCCGGTGAAGCAGCAGAAAAATTACCTCTGACACCAAAATACACCTTCTGTCAGGTTCATGTGTTTTATGTGATGTGGGCTTTGCATAATAACCCATGACGTAGCAGACGGCAGGTCACAAGTGTAATGTGTGCAAGTAAGTGCTGGGGAAGCCTCGCTCCCAATGCCTTCAAGAGCACACTCTGGTGGCTAGAGCTGCTGAAAACAAGTTGACAATTTATTCAGGTCGACAGCGATCAAAACGGCAAGGCGAAACAGAAACACTCAGGCGGGGAGGCAAGGTCACCCTATAACACATCAACAAAAGGTTCCTGAGAAAAATGACAACGATTGGTTAAACATTCAGTCTTTGAAAGCTCTCGCAGGGTGGGCCATAGGCCGGAAGAAGGGTGAGTTTGTGATTATTGTCTGTTTGTGGATTGGACAGGAGGATTCGGGAGTTACTGTTGTCCGGGCAACGAGAGTTGTGGATTTTGCCACATCATCGTCAAAGGGGCTCTTGGAGTCTTGTCAGTCGTGTTATCAGTTGGATATCGGCCGTTCTCCAGTGTTCCTTGTGTTGGGACAGAGCGTCCCGCAATTTGTTCTGGACTGTCTGGGAGAACTGATTGCGAGACTTGGTGGTGCAGACGTGGGCTTCTCAGCGTCAATCTTGCTCAGTTAGTTGTATGACGCACACGCTGGGCTTCCGTGTTAAGAAGGCGTTATCTCTTATGCCCTATATTCTGCTTGTTTTCCTTAAACTATGGTATAAGTTCTATTTATTCAATGGGTGTGTTAGAGTAATACAAACAATCAAACAGTAAATACGAGAAACAACACTATTCCCTGATTGGTTATATTAAGTGTGTTAGAGTAATGCAAACAGACGGTGCCTACAAGAAAAGGTACTATCTCCTTCATTGCTAACCTCTAATCACCGTGCCACCCTACCTTCAACCATATTTTATGTACCAGTATATAGGAAGAAATCATCACAATGACTGCAGTCCCTTTATTAGTTTTTTTCTCAGGGATGTACAGTTTACAGATCATATCAAGGGGATTTTGAAATGATTAATATTTCTACTTGACAAATACTGGTATTTTAACTGGGATATATATACATTTTCAGGTACATCATACTTACCAGAATGTTATATATGTCTCTCGATTTAATCTATAATGTTTCTTGACTGATACAAACCACATCCGACTGTTGCACTGTCAGTGGCCCCAATGTTCAACTTCTTTAAAGGATATAGCATGGATCCTACATACTGTTGATGACTTTTTTTCTCTCGACTCCACAGTTCATCCCACACAGTAGAAAACCCCACACATATTCTAACCCTGTGTCTGTATCTTTTGAACAAAAGTGCACTGAACGCCTCAATACACTGTAAATGGCATAACTAATAGCACCATGCTGCCATAAGAATATTTCAGGAAAGAATGATTCTTGTACTGCAGCTTCGTTTTGCATGCCTGGTACCAAATCATGTGAGCTCCAGACACGAGTTGCTGTTCTCTTCACCGCTGCTCATACTCTAAGAAAAGATTTCTATGTTGAGTTTAATGTGCTGGATTATTTAAGGAAGTAATCTTGTTTATGGACAACTCATTCATGTTACTAGTGTCAAAACATACCGTATATAACCATCAACTGCACAATTGATTGTGCGTTGAAATTGTTGTATTTACACATTCCTTTAATCTACAGTAGTTTTTATACACGCAAGCATATTTGACAAACAAGTATCAAAGTAGTGTTTTGGCATGCTTCTCATATGACTTTACAGTACATATATGTCGTGAACCTTGTGGGTTTCTAAGACAAATTTGTTTTATACAGTCACAATTCTGTCAGATAATGCTCAATTTCTACCAGAACATTATTGCAATTACAAATGCTTTGGTAGTAATATCTCCATTGATTTTGCTTGCAATGAAAAAACACAAAAGGGAATGGAAAAAACATTTTTGAAATCATTTTACATAAAACACACTACTCAAAACTCAAACTACACAAAATGGGCCAGACAAAAGTATTGGCATCCTTTGAAATATCATGTGATGCTTCTCTAATTTGTGTAATTAACAGCATCGTTACTTCCCTGTGGCACATAACAGGTGTTGGCCATAACTAAATCAACTTGCAGCCAGTTAAAATGAATTAAAGTTGACTCAACCTCTGTCCTGTGTCCTTGCGTGTACCACATTGAGCATAGAGAAAAGAAAGACGACCAAAGAACTGTCTGAGGACGTGCGAAGCAAAATTGTGAGGAAGCATGGGCAATCTCAAGGATACAAGTCCATCTCCAAAGACCTGAATGTTCCTGTGCTCAGTGTCATCAATAGGTGTAAAGCCCATTGCACTGCGGCTAACCTCCCAAGATGTGGCCGTAAAAGAAAAACATTTCCGAGAGATTTCAATGAAAGATTGTGCGGATAGTGGATAAAGAACCTCGACTAATATCCAAACAAGTTCAAGCTGTTTTGCACTCCGAGGGTACAACAGCGTCAACCCGTACTATCCGTCGCTGTCTGAATGAAAAGGGACTCTATGGTAGGATACCTAGGAAGACCCCACTTCTAACCCAGGCATAAAAAAGCCAGCCTAAAGTTGGCCAAAACTTAACTGAGAAAGCCAAAAACGTTTCGGATGAATGTTCTCTGGTCAGATGAGACAAACGTAGAGCTTTTTGGGAAAAGCCATCAACATAGAGTTAACAGGAAAAAACGAGGCCTTCAAAGAAAAGAACACGGTCCCCACAGTGAAATATGGCGGAGGTTCCCTGATGCTTTGGGGTTGCTTTGCTTCCTCTGGCACTGGACTGCTTGACCGTGTGCATGGCATTATGAAGTCTGAAGACTACCAACAAATTTTGCAGCATAATGTTGGGCCCAGCGTGAGAAAGCTGTGTCTCTCTCAGAGGTCATGGGTCTTCCAGCAGGACAATGACCAAAACACACTTCAAAAAGCACTAGAAAATGGTTTCAGAGAAAGCGCTGAAGATTTCTAAAGTGGCCAGAAATGAGTCCAGACCTAAATCCCATAGAACACCTGTGGAGAGATCTGAAAATGGCAGTTTGGAGAAGGCACCCTTCAAATCTCAGAGACCTGGAGCAGTTGGCCAAAGAAGAATGGTCAAAAATTCCAGCAGAGCATTACAGGAAATTCCTTGATGGATACTGAAAGCAGTTTTTCACAGTTATTTAGTCTAAAGGTTGTGATACCAAGTATTAGGCTGAGGGTGCCATATTTGGAGTTTTGTGTAAAATGACAATGATTTAATTTTTTTCCTCATCTCTTTTGTGTTTTTTTCATTGCAAGCAAAATAAATGAAGCTATGACTACCAAAGCATTTGTAATCAAAATTATTTTCTGGGAGCAATTGAGCATTATCTTACAGAATTTCAGGGTTGCCAATACTTTTGGCCAGCAGTGTGCAAAACCTGATCATTTACACATATTTGTACCCGTTTTTAACCATTTATTGTACAATAAAAGTCATCCGAATGAACTGAATGAATTAACGTTAGTTAAAAAAAACACTGTCATTTATTCACAGCCTCAATTCAAAGTATAATACAGTACATTCACAAAGCACATCATAGACAAAGGAGAGGAAATACACGTCCATAAAGTATCAACATACATTTTTCTGGTTGTTTACATTCAGCAGAGCATTAATAGCCAGCGTGAGACATCTCATGGCCTCTGCAACGAGCTACGACTTGCGCTAAGCGTGAGAGCGTTGAACACACAAGCACGTGCATCTAAAATCAAGAGCCAACACAGGTCCTATTAAGTAACCACTTCATCCACAGTGACTCCCTTTGGTCGCCGCAAGTCGTGGGACCAGATGTCTGGGCCGTGTCTGACATGAGCCAGCTGTAACCCTAACAAAACAAAATATCTGTCTAAGCTCACATTGGAATAAAGACTGGTACTGTACATTTCGATTATATGCTTTGTAAATACAGCATGCATATTTGTCATTTTGAAGGAAACAAAAAAAAAAAAAAGATTTTCAGCATTAGGTTTGACCTATCCAATAAGAAAAAAAAAAGTAATACATTAAAAAATATATATATACAATTTTGAGAATGTATACAGTAAGAATTGTGACTGTTTATTTTACAGTGTCCTTGTCAGTGCCCCAAAATACTGTACCTGTACCAACAGTATAAGACAAGTTTTAACAAAAAAAAAAAAAAAAAAAAAAGTTTTACATTTTAATTGTGGTTTTATTACTTGTGGAGTCTCTGATTCTCTTATTGCCTTTGCACTTCATCATTAAGCCACCAAATTACACTTACCAATTAGAGTAACGGATCGATTCATGTCTCTGTCACATGTCGTAGATCCATGCAAACCCCTCTTGTTATATAACAGTGGGGCAGAAATTTAGAACAGCTTGTTCAGAAACACATTATTAGAAAAAAGCAGTAAACACTCTCATCAACATCCCTAATTACACTCTTTTGAATGATACAAGGTAAAATAGTTTTTCAAATGTATTTTTCCTGGCCGTACTCCATTTTAATTCAATTTTAAACTGCATTAAATCAAAGTATGCCTATTCGTCTATAACACGTTGTTTTGATTTTTGCAGAATTTTAGAGTAGTCCTCTCACACAAGCAACTCCCTGAAGGGCCAACATCCGCTTTACTATTAGATACAAACATATTACTGACACGCATGTGTACCTCTAATAACACTAACATCTGACCGTACAATAACAACTTAATATTAGATAAATGCATTTTAGTATTTCACAGTTGGTCATAATGACCCCCTCTCTATGAATATAAACCTCCTACACACAGATATAATTAAACCACAGTACTAGATTTAATCTGGTTCACTGTGCACTTGGTGTGCTTGTTAAATACCCAACGGGGTTCCTTTGTTTTCGTGACAAACGACACGGCTGAGAACATAATTAAGGCAGAGGTCATATGAAACAGACTTTAAATATTTATACAGTCATTTGGGTGCATCGACATTCTTCTCAAGGCGTTTTGGAGCTCCCGAGTGGGTGGCAAACGTGATCATCTGTTGGCTTAGCATATTTTTGGGAGCAGTTACATAAGTGCTGCTGTGAGAAGCTCAAACAGAGTGCACGTGTAAATAGATAATATACAATCAGACGTGGGTAAAGTAGCCAGAAATTTGCTCAAGTAAGAGTTGCGTTACTTCTACATACAGTGGGGCAAATAAGTATTTAGTCAACCACTAATTGTGCAAGTTCTCCCACTTGAAAATTTTAGAGAGGCCTGTAATTGTCAACATGGTAAACCTCAACCATGAAAGACAGAATGTGGAGAAAAAAAACAGAAAATCGCTTTGTTTGATTTTTAAAGAATGTATTTGCAAATCATGGTGGAAAATAAGTATTTGGTCAATACCAAAAGTTCATCTCAATACTTTGTTATGTACCCTTTGTTGGCAATAATGGAGGCCAAACGTTTTCTGTAACTCTTCACAAGCTTTTCACACACTATTGCTGGTATTTTGGCCCATTCCTCTATGCAAATCTCCTCTAGAGCATTAATGTTTTGGGGCTGTCGTTGGGCAACACGGACTTTCAACCCCCTCCACAGATTTTCTTTGAGTTTGAGATCTGGAGACTGGCTAGGCCACTTCAGGACCTTGAAATGCTTCTTACGAAGCCACTCCTTTGTTGCCCTGGCAGTGTGTTTGGGATCATTGTCATGCTGAAAGACCCAGCCACGTCTGATCTTCAATGCCCTTGCTGATGGAAGGAGGTTTTCACTCAAAATCTCTCGATACATGGCCCCATTAATTCTTTCCTTTACACAGATCAGTCGTCCTGGTCCCGTTGCAGAAAAAGCATGATGTTTACACCCCCATGCTTCACAGTGGGTATGGTGCAATTCAGTATTCTTTCTCCTCCAAACACAAGAACCTGTGTTTCTACCAAAAAGTTCTATTTTGGTTTCATCTGACCATAACACATTCTCCCAGTCCTCTTCTGAATCATCCAAATGCTCTCTAGCGAACCGCAGACGGGCCTGGACGTGTACTTTCTTCAGCAGGGGGACACGCCTGGCAGTGCAGGATTTGAGTCCCTGGCGGAGCATTATTTTATTGATAGTAGCCCTTGTTACTGTGGTCCCAGCTCTCTGTAGGTCATTCACTAGGTCCCCCCGTGTGGTTCTGGGATTTTTGCTCACCATTCTTGTTATCATTTCAACGCCACGGGGTGAGATCTTGCATGGAGCCCCAGATAGAGGGAGATTATCAGTGGTCTTGTATGTCTTCCATTTTCTAATAATTGCTCCCACGGTTAATTTCTTTACACCAAGCGTTTTACCTATTGCAGATTCAGTCTTGCCAGCTTGGTGCAGGTCTAGAATTTTGTCTCTGGTGTCCTTCGACAGCTCTTGGGTCTTGGCCATAGTGAAGTTTGGAGTGTGACTGACTGAGCTTGTGGACAGGTGTCTTTTGTACCGATAATGAGTTAACACAGGTGCCATTAATACAGGTAACGAGTGGAGCCTCGTTAGACCTCGTTAGAAGAAGACCTCTTTGACAGCCAGAAATCTTGCTTGTTTGTAGGTGACCAAATACTTATTTTCCACTCTAATTTGGAAATAAATTCTTTAAAATTCAAACAATGTGATTTTCTGTTTTTTTCCACATTCTGTCTCTCATGATTGAGGTTTACCCATGTTGACAATTACAGGCCTCTCTAATCTTTTCAAGTAGGAGAACTTGCACAATTGGTGGTTGACTAAATACTTATTTGCCCCACTGTAATATTACTCAAGTGAAAGTAAAAGTAGTCATCAAAAATTTACTCAAGTACAAGTAAAAAAGTATTAGTTGAAAAGAATATTCAAGTAATGAGAAACATTGTAACTGATTACAGTGTTTGATTTTTTTTTTTTTTTTTAATCATGTATATATTTTTTTCTCAGCACAACTTCATCGATATAAATTGTTATTATTATATTACCTATTACATGACCATATTAGGCCAAAATGGTGACACAAAAATCATGGAATTAAGATCAGAACAACAATATGAAACCACCTGTCCAAAGAGAATAAGTGCCCTCTAATGGAGAAAAAACATATTAACTCTGATCGGTATAATGGAGTCATCTGGTTATTGTTTCGATGTCTCATTGGTGAAACTGAGACGGCCACTGTCAGCATCTCTGGCAATAATAAAGTCAATATGTAGAATAAAGACGAAAAATGTAGACTCAGCCCAAAGTAGTGGAGTAAGAGTAGTGTTTTTTCACAAATCTGCTTGAGTAAAAGTAAAAAGTACTGCGTGGCAAAACTACTCTAAGAAGTATATTTTTCTTAAAAAGTACTCAAGTAAATGTAACGCGTTACTACCCACCTCTATATGCAATAGTGCGAATTTTCAAGCAATCAACAACATACAGGGAAGTTGGATTTTAGAGTTGTGTCCTGCCACTATTAAAAGAGAGCAGTGTCATTTTGGAGCAATATAAAGGACGCTGAGGCGCACAGTAGTACACGACCATTATTGCCGTCTTAACCCCTGCCTGTAACTATTGTAGTACCGTATTGGCCCAAATATAAAACGGTGTTTTTTTGCATTGAAATAAGGCTGAAAAAGTGTGGGTCGTGTTTTATTCGCGGTCTAGACATTATACCCATTCATAAATGGTGCCAGACATAATTGAAGCGATGTTCTGTCATGACAGATCTCAGCTACTCTCAAGTTCAACCAGTTTGCATTATTTTATTGCAATGTTTTTCCTTAATCAGATTTGTTTCAAGACTACAGTTACAATTAAACTTTACTTTGATGGTTAATGCAGTTATTGCAGTTTTGTTGTTTTATCCCAATAGATTGGTTTATTTACATTTCAAAAACCAGAAGCCATTCATTTGCGAATGTGGTTGCACATTAGTTTACATATTTAAATGTTCAGATATTTAGATTTGAATGATGCAAAATAACATGCTTTTTCTCTCAAATATTTTGTTATAACCGTTTGTTTCAGATGTACTGTAATTATTTTCTGTATAAAAATTAATTTGGTGTTCAAAACTCTTTTTTCAAACTTGAGTCTTGAAAAAGAGTGGGTCGTCTTATAATCAGGGCCGATACAGTATGTTCGTTTCTATCTGTTGCTGTGCGTGTTAAAGTAACTCTGGAGTGACATGCAGTCACAGACTTCACCTGTTAACTTACTTTTGCAAGCGTGTTTGGTTTGTTTTAAAACGTGCAGTCATCATTAAACAAGATTCTTTTTCACCCAATATAAACGAAATTCAATGGATCACATATATTTATAGACTGTTTAGACCTTCAATCTGGCGTTACCCCATTGCGATAAGTCATCTCTTTTAGTGGGGTGTTACAAATTAATTGTGTTTGGCTGCAGAGGATGCAAAGCACACGGTAACAAGATCCCGCCCAAGATGACTGCTCACCCCATTTCCTGCTTATCATTGAAATGTATTTCCCAGAGGTGCACATGTTTGTCACCAGCTAGTATTGCACTAGCTTCACTCTCTAGTGAGGGTGAACACATCTGTGATTCTCCTCTTATTAATTATCAGCATCCCAGCGTGTGCCCACGTGCTTTACAGTGCTTCTGCTAGGCAACGGTCCGAGCCTTCGCTTGCTTCCAATCGCACTTGCCGGTTGGTTTTTCGGTTTTCCACCCATGTGTTGTGGATGATAGTGGCCCCTGGTGAAGGGTCTACTTGAAGCAAGGACACCACTCGCTTTTTAACCTTAGCTCGAAGTGCACGTCGCAGCTTCTGCCGCGTGAAGGCATAAAGCAGAGGGTGGGAAACTGTGGTACCATATGCTAGGGCTAGGAACCAAAGCCGTATGCTAACCAGTGGTTCCAGTGGGCCTACGGCAAGGATTAGCATGTTGACTACTGACAGGGGAGCCCAGCAACCAAGGAAAGTGGTGATGATGAGGAGGGACATCCTGAATACCCGGCGTTGGCGCTCTCGTCGATCTCTGTGTCGCCGTACTGCACGCCGCAGAGCGATGATAGCTGACACGGAGGCCTGGACGCCCATCGTGGCCGGCATTTGGGTAACGGCACCTGCGCCGGATGTGACGAGTGGTGGGGAAGAGGAAAGGGCAGGGTGGGAAGTTATTGTGGTGGTGGGCGATGAAAAAGGAATGAGGGGAGGGTGGCTTAGTATTTTCGTGGCATCTGTGTTGCATTGCTCCCCCTCTAATTTGCCACTGCTTATCATTTTGAGTTTGGTCTTGTTTTGAGGCGCTTTCTTGTGGAGGCCCGTTAAAGAAGGTCCTATTAAACGTTGGGTTTTCTTTATGTGAGTGCCAATCCGGAAGTTTAACGCCCTCAGGATTCTGGAGTAGGTGAACAACATTGCTATGACAGTGGTGAAGAATATGGGGACCTGTAGCATCAGGTGGTAATACTTCCCCACACGTAGGTGATCACCCTTACCACCAATGCACAACAGGGTATGGTTACGCCATGTTGGCACCACTGTAGCACTGATGCCATTGCT
Source organism: Corythoichthys intestinalis (assembly GCF_030265065.1). Lineage (NCBI taxonomy): Eukaryota > Metazoa > Chordata > Actinopteri > Syngnathiformes > Syngnathidae > Corythoichthys > Corythoichthys intestinalis. The sequence continues at coordinate 35,960,211 of NC_080403.1, read as the reverse complement.
GGGTAGAGACGTAGGTGCCTCCTCCCCTCTCTTTATTCTCCCCTCATCGATGTACCATTGATCCTCCAGGAATGGGATAAAAAATACAGCAACTGATGCGAACCACACGGCTGCCAGGAATAGCGCTGCCCTACGCGTCGTCAGCAACCTGTTGGCCGGTCGCACGGAGATGTCGTATCTGTCCAGGCTGATGACCAGGATGTTTATGGCCGTGGCGACGCTGGCAAAGGTGGCACAAGCCTCGTGAAAGCAGCACACTAAAGCCAGGTTGGGTCCCGGGGACAGTAGCACCACCACCAGAGTGAGAGGTAAACACAGCAGGCACACCACCACATCCAGCACGTGCAGACTGACAGTCACCATGTTGCTGACCGAGTCCACTAAATTTGACTGAGAGCAGTAAAGCACCAGCACGGTCAGGTTGCTGCTGAAACCCAACACCAGCTCCAGCATGAGGAAGGCGGTCAGAGACACCTGGAACCCGAAGGAGTGCGGCATGTACCATGACTCTGGACTGCTGGACCATACTTCACCTCCCTGTTCCCCCGCCAGGCCAGATGGACTTGAGCTATAGCCGTCACTCTCCATGGCTTCCTCTCAGTCCTCACATTGTACACCTGCTACCCATTTTGAGAGAGTCCCATGATACACCAGGCTGGGTATTCATTGTGCAGTGATGAGATGAGAGAGCTGGGGAGACACAACGTAGACACATGAGAAATGAACTTTGCAGGAGAGAATGAAAACACATTAGTCTCTCTCAGCATCTATATTGTACATGTAACACATGCATATTTTTACCCATCCACACCTCCATCCACCAATCTAATCCCTTCTTGTTAGTTTCACTGATTACCATTCAGGCTCAGTCACAGCACGAATCGGGGGCATGTTGCTTTCCGAACAGTAGGGCGCCACAATAAGCCATCACTAATGTGTATTTCAGTTCGAGGCAATGAACAAATTGAATGAAACCAGGTAATCAGACCCACAGGCAATCAAATGCTCCCTCAGTAGATCAATAAAAACAACAACGAGTCAGCAATTTGGGCCAAATTGACTTGATATCTACTCTAACTCCACTAGAGTGTGCAAAATTTCACTCTTATCAATACAGCATATATACCCTACCCACCGACGTCACAAAACCACGTGCTCGCTGTGTGGTTCCGCCCACTTGTCCGTCATTTTGTCTCTGTATTAGCATTGTTTTCAATTGATCGAGGAATTTAAAATGCATTTCATGGAAGACCCAATGCTTTCTGATGCCGTAAACTCACTGGATGTGTTGCATAAAAGGCGTTATGTGGAAAAGCTTCGTTCTATACAGTCGCCAGATCCATATTTGATGCCCAAATCGATGTTTTTCGACCCGCTGTCTCCGCCGTATTTGCCTGACATCTGCTAGCTACCCTGAACTGTACAACTATCTTGTCCACACAAAATCAGCCTATTCTCACGAAAGTTTGAAAAACTTTAAGAGCTTGGAGGCTTATAAATACTTCGTTGCTGGTTGGGTGAAACAGGTCCTCGTTCGGCAGGAATCTATCTTGTGCTTGGAAAGGTGAGTTACGAAATTTTCAATTCAAAATCTTTTGTTATTGCTAACATCCACTGTCAAGTCTAATGTATTTCATGTCGTTTGTCAATGGAGTTAAGGCTTTTAATGTTTATATGGTTTAGCGATAGCACTCTCACTACATACATACGTGTATGTTGTCGGCGATTAGCCTAGCAATGATCTTAATTGTGGTTATTTGTCAGCCCCGTAGACGAGGCCAGTTTCTTTCACTTGGTACCAGCTAAATATTATTCAAAAAATAACGATGGTGGAAGAAAGGGAAGTCACAAACATCTTGAATTTGAAACTATGTCGTACTATGTCGTATGTTGTCGGCAATTAGCCTCGCAAGGATCTTAATTGTGGTTATTTGTCAGCCCCGTAGACGAAGCCAGTTTCTTTCACTTGGTACCAGCTAAATATTATTCAGAAAATAACGATGGTGGAAGAAAGGGAAGTCACAAACATCTTGAATTTGAAACTATGTCGTACTACGTCGTATGTTGTCGGCGATTAGCCTCGCAATGATCTTAATTGTGGTTATTTGTCAGCCCCGTAGACGAGGCCAGTTTCTTTCACTTGGTACCAGCTAAATATTATTCAAAAAATAACGATGGTGGAAGAAAGGGAAGTCACAAACATCTTGAATTTGAAACTATGTCGTACTACGTCGTATGTTGTCGGCGATTAGCCTCGCAATGATCTTAATTGTGGTTATTTGTCAGCCCAAAACCCTCTAAGTATATCTTAAATGTATCTTACCGGATATAAAATGACTACTACATAGTCTGTGGTGATTTTTTGGTGCCCAGTTTTCACGTCGAATTGCAGCCGTCCATTTCGCTCTCCTCTTTGGATCCCTCGGAATACGGTAAAACTTCAAGTCTCTCCTTCCATTATTAATGTTAAGGAGCAGAAAAACACGCCGTAAATAGGAGAAATGTACGTAGCCGTAACAGGTTAACACTATGTTTTGACGGACAAGTGGGCGGTACCATTCAGGAGAGCGGAGTTGTGACGTCACGTGGGTAGGGTCTATAGATCATTGGTTCTTAACCTTGCTAAAGGTGCCAAACACCACGGGTTTCACAGGTGCATTCATCGAACCCTTCGGAATTTCATAACAAAGCCGTTTTTTAACGACTTCAAAACGTAGCAAGCTAACATCTAAGTAAAATCCTGTTCAAATTTCTTCCAGATTTCTAATTTACTACAAATAATTTTCCAATTTGCTGTTGATTTCCACATTGGTAAATGCACTGTTCCTTTTGTTTTCATGCTTACATTCCCATTTTATTGTCGCATCCTTGCATCGCATAATATTTTCATGACGTAAAATTACGCCAATTTTTGTTTTTTTCTTTTTAAGTTATTTACGCAATTCATGCTGCCTGTAGGTCTGTTATACTTCCTAATACCGAGTGCGAGTCAACCTTTCAGTGAGCAAACAGATTTCTCTCCTCATTAGATAGTGGGCTAGCAGTTAAAATTAATGGAATAAAGCCTGTAAATTGAGGGCAAACCTGTCCAAAACCTGGTCCAAAACGCCACTTCGCCTAGATTTAGTCAGCGTACAAAATAGAGCTCTGCATTTCTTTACCTTTACCGAACCTGAGGCTTACTCACCGAACCCTGGTTAAGAACCATTGATATAGATTTTAATAATTGTCATAAAATTGTCCATTCCTCTTTTTTTCCACAGCGCTTGTCCTTAATAGGTTGTTATAGGCTGTATTGGGACCATGGAAACAGTGTTTAGAAAATGGATTTTGTTCCACTCAAATGGATCTACATGAATTCTGCTTTATAATATACATACGTTGCTAATTAGCATAAAAAAAAGTTCTACTCACGATTTCCAGTCATTTTTAGTAATTAGTGGGGGTTTTTGTCGGTCTTTTTTTCCCCGTGGCACAGTGATATTGATACTGTGAGTAGTATCGTCAGTGTGTGACGCTGTTTTAGGTCACGTGCACCAATAGGAGATGAGGATTGTTAACATGGTTTCGAAAACAAACAACATGGCTTCGACTGTGTTCAGCTATTACACGAGCGAAGATGAACAAAAGATAAGAAAACCGCATTCGAAATTTAGTCAAAAGGCATCGAAACGATGCTATATGCATCTCTCATCTGTCCTAGGGTGAAAAAGTGCAGGAATTTGGCCGAAACGGTGGGAAACTTGCAGAGCCTGCGTGGCTGCGTCAGACAATGGCCTTAACTCCAGGCTCCGTCGAAAGATCTTGCTGAAAATGCGTCGACTGGGACTCTTGACGACATTGACTACAGGTAAGCCACAAGCCCACCTTCTGTTGTGAATAATAATGGGGGTTGGGGGGCTTCTGACCAGATCACATATGAAGTTAAGACTTACAATGTGAATGCTTTGCGGTATCAATATTACTGCGCCACAAGGGAAGAAAAAAAAGACCGACACAAAAACGCTAATTATTAAAAAATGACTGGAAACCGTGAGTAGTACTTTTTTTATGGTACTAATTAGCAACGTATGTATATTATAAAGCAGAGTTCATGTAGATCCATTTGAGTGGAACGAACCAACACAATTTTGCTCAGCCAATACAGCCTATTAGTAGAGCTCTCACTTTCAAATATTTTTATGCTCAATTATTCTATCATTAATTCTATCGAATAATAACACACACTTCTGAATATGCTTCTGGTTTAAGGACAATACATGTTAATTTGTTATTTACATGGTAATTGATTCATTTGTACAATGTTAAGATAGCCAATGGCTCCAAATGATTAAGTAATGATCAAAATAGTTGTTGATGAAATGTTTGGTGAATTAGTTGTAAATTAATTTTTATATCCCTGTGAAGTTGTGAGTTGGCACCCAGTTTAGCTATTTATGGGCAAGAGGGAGATAATGCCAAGGACTGGTCATCAGTCAATCACAGAGCACATGTACAGTACAGACAGATAACCATTCATAACTATAATCATTTCTGAATCTTCAATGAACCTTTAGAATTTGAGAGAAAAACGAGGAGTAGAGAAAGTCCGCGCAATCAAAGCAAACCCCACAAAGGCCTGAGCTGAGATTTGAAAAGAGATTTGTGAGGCTGAATTGCTAACCGATGTTTCATTTATACAGTATGCAACAAATTCGCAAAATATATCATTGTTTGTTTTTGAACATTTTATGAATCAGTGAGCTGCTTGGAGATACTTGGCTTCCTGCCCAGAGTGATATAACAGGTAAATTACAAGACCATGAACCAGTATAAATCCAAAGGTATGCTCTTTAGCTCAATACTTGATATGTACACAGCTCTCATGCTGGATGTCATTAGGTTTTAAAGAAGTTTTATCATATTGCAATTCACCTCTAGGAAAAATTGGTTGTCAATATCAAAATTGTATTTTAAATGTGGTTATATTTTTTCATGTAGTTCCTCCCTTCAAAAACAAAAGATCATATGCACCAAACAGGGAAGAACATAAGAGCCAGGTAATGAGTGAAAGGTGTATGAACTATCATGTTCATCTTATTAAACATGTTATTTGATGTTGAAGTGTGGAATATGTTATTTGTAGGGCTGTCAAACGATTAAAATTTTTAATCGAGTTAATTACAGCTTAAAAATTAATTAATCATAATTAATCGCAATTAATCGCAATTCAAACCATCTATAAAATATGCCATATTTTTCTGTAAATTATATATATAGTCTGTAAAATAATTTGTTGGAATGGAAAGATAAGACACAAGATGGATATATACATTCAACATACGGTACATAAGGACTGTAGTGGGCATTTCACTCTACTGTCATTTAAATCTGTCTATGCTGTCCTCACTCCGAAGCGTCTACTTTTTCCAAAGCTAGACAGCTAATGAACGACGCCTTAATAATCAGACTTCTTCCTTTTTCATCTGATTTATTAATAAAATGGTCTCAAACCACTGTCCTCTTTAGACCGTAGTGAAACTACAAAAAAAAGTACACAAGCATTGCATTAGCAACAACGTTAGCTTAGCACGCGATACAGGTTCACTAAACATAAAGAAAAAGCGTCTCATACAAGAAATATAACATTTCGCTTACTAACATAATATGTACATTTTTTACAACAACCATACTTACGGACAAATCTTGTCCAAGGATCATATAAGCCCAACATTACAACGTAGGCGTCAGCCCGAGACGTCGTGCAGCCATATTGAACTGGCAAGAAAGCAATAAACCATGTCGCAAAGCGACCACAAGAGTTCGCTGTTAGACAGCACAAAAAACCTTGCTGTAAAACTTACCAAAAGGCAGAATACTGTCTGAGCGGGACATGTGCGTTAATTGCGTCAAATATTTTAACGTGATTAATTTAAAAAATTAATTACCGCGCGTTAACGCGATAATTTTGACAGCCCTAGTTATTTGATAACATTTGTGCTGATGTATTTAAATTTAAACTAATTGAAGTACAACAAATAAAATGGTCTCCAGTATAAGATAAAAACCTTTTGATTTCAAGAAAAGACATCCAAAAGATTTTCCCCAAGCTCTGTTGCTAATGGTAAACTCTAGAGATTAAACAAGTTTAAACATACTAATCGACCACCCAACAGAGCGCATTTGAGCTTACGTTTCATTATCTGTGCAATATTTGGTCTACCAAGTCCACAATTAATCAATCAGCTCTAAGACCAAAAAAAAAAAAAAACTGGGTTTAGAGAAGCGATGCATATACAAGCCCTACCAAATTTCATTCTGATTCGTCAATGAATAGCAAATTAGCAGCAATTTTAGTAGTTATGATTTTAGTGTCCATAATAACAAGATTAGAAACCTTTTGAGACTGCCCATTAAAAACAGCTGAACACAGCTTTTTACAACTTTCGTAATGCAAACTTTAATTACAAGCACAATAAAGAACCTTCAGAACTGATTGTGCTTTCATCGAAGCCTTTAATGAAGAATACCATTAAAACATGGGCACTCTTAGTTTTTACATCTTTCATTACACGTTAGCAATTCTAGATCACGAATCACAAAGTTTCTGTCAGATGCGATCTGGCTTGCTGAATGGAAGGTGCTACTTTGCATCCTTCTAATGTTGACATCACAGCAGTTTCAGATGGCGTTGCTATGACGACTAGGGTGGCTGCAAGAGCACTATGTGGGAAATGGAAAATCCTGAAACCAAAAGAGGCCAAAGAAGTCAATTAGACTACTATTAGAGTACAAGAAGTCAATTACAGTGATGAATGTACTATATTGCACTACACTCTATTTTGAATGGCCTCCTTACAGAGGCTATCTAGTTTCTTGTTTTGTATTGACAGGAGCAATGATAAGGAGAAGAAAAGCCAAGCGCATTTGCCCATTACTGATTAGAAAAGGGGCTTAAGATGGGGCCTAAAGGAAATCAATAAAACATGTTTAAAAGAGAAATCCCAGTTCTCCTCAACTTCATCTGGTGCTCAACATTTCAGTGTTGAAGTAATAAATAAGGATGTTGCAAATAACGAGTGCCGACACCAAAAACCAAAACAACTCTCAACTATTCACCTCTGTGTTGCTCAGCTACCCTCCATCAAACTAGTTAGGTTGCCACGGCAGCTGCTCCACAAGGTGTCTGTGTAAGATGCCAGTTAAAGCATATTTCAACCACAGTAAGATTCGAGAATATACACTGCTGGCCGAAGGTATTGCCACCCCTGCAATCTGTCAGATAAGGCTCAATTTCTCCCAGAAAATGATTGCAATTACAAATGCTTTGGTAGTAAAATCTTCATTTATTTTGCTTGCAATGAAAAAACACAAAAGAGAATGAAAAAAAAAACATTTAAATCATTATCATTTTACACAAAACTCCAAATATAGGCCGGACAAAATTATTGCCAACCTCAGCCTAATACTTGGTAGCACAACCTTTAGACAAAATAACTGCAAACAACCGCTTCTGGTATCCATCAGTGAGTTTCTTACAGTGCTCTGCTGAAATTTTAGACCAGTCTTCTTTGGCCAACTGCTCCAGGTCTGTGAGATTTGAAGGGTGCCTTCACCAAACTGCCATTTTCAGATCTCTCCACAGATGTTCTATGGGATTCAGGTTTGGACTTATTGCTGGCCATTTTAGAAGTCTCCAGTGCTTTCTCTCAAACCATTTTCTAGTGCTTTTGAAGAGTGTTTTGGGTCACTGTCCTGCTGGAACACTCATGACCTCTGAGGGAGACCCAGCTTTCTCACACTGGGCCGTACATTATGCTGCAAAATTTGTTGGACTTCATAATGCCATGCACACAGTCAAGCAGTCCAGTGCCAGAGGAGGCAAAGCAACCCCAAAACATCAGGCAACCTCCGCCATGTTTGACTGTGGGAACCGTGTTCTGTTCTTTGAAGGCCTCGTTTTTTTTCACTGTAAACTCTATGTTGATCCCTTTTCCCAAAAGCTCTACTTTTGTCCAATCTGACCAGAGAACATTTTTCCAAAACATTTTTGGCTTTCTCAGGTAAGTTTTGGCAAACTCCAGCCTGGCTTTTTTTATGTCTCTGGATCAGAAGTGGGGTCCTCCTGGGTATCCTACCATAGAGTCCCTTTTCATTCAGACGCCGACGGATAGTACGGGTTGACACTGTTGTATCATTGGACTGCAGGACAGCTTGAACTTGTTTGGATGTTAGTCGAGTTCCTTTATCCACCATCTGCACAATCTTTCGTAGAAATCTCTCGTCATTTTTTCCCCCCGTCCACATCTGGGGACGTTAGCCACAGTGCCATGGGCTTTACACTTATTGATGACACTGTGCACGGTAGACACAGGAACATTCAGGTCTTTGGAGATGGACTTGTAGCCTGTAGATTGTCCATGCTTCCTCACAATTTTGCTTCTCAGGTCCTCAGTTTTTTGGACTTCTTTCTTTTCTCCATGTTCAATGGACAAGCATACAGGACAGATGTTGAGTCAACTTTAATCCATCTTAACTGGCTGCAAGTGTGATTTAGTTATTGCCATCACCTGTTATGTGCCACAGGTAAGTAACAGCTGCTGTTAATTACACAAATTAGAGAAGCATCATGTGATTTTTCAAAGCGTGCCAATACTTTTGTCTGGCCCATATTCGAAATTTCGTGTAAAATGGTAATGATTTAATTTTTTACCCATTCTCTTTTGTGTTTTTTCATTGCAAGCAAAATAAATGAAGATGTTACTACCAAAGCATTTGTAATTGCAATCATTTCCCGGGAGAAATTGAGCATTATCTAACAGAATTGCAGGGGTGCCAATACTTGTGGCCAGCAGTGTAGACAGTAGTGTGGATAAAGACTCAGTTTGTCAACAGGAAACTGCAGTGGTCTTTGTCTAATGTGAGCCATTGAATTCCACTCAAAATGACTGTTGTGTTGACGTTTGTTCTGTTCTCCCTGGATAGTGCAAAGAGAAGTTGTGGAAGGAAATGGAAGTCCCTGAAGCTCAACACTTGTCCTGCTTATTTTTAATCATGTAAGCAAACTATAGACTTCTTGACAGGCAAGCAGTGATAACACAAATGAAAAAGCAGACGTTGAACCCTTAAGTGCCCTGTTTCTTAGGTTATGCACAAAAAGCAGCAGGTCCCAAAAATCTGCAAATGAGGAATTACAATTACAATTTAAAAGCTCCCCACCAAAGAAAAAAAAAACAGCAGGACCACACATTTGTTTGTTGGCCCGTCTCACCTGGGATCTGAACGTGAATTCTAAAATGCCACGCAGTCAACCAACAGCTGCCATTCATTTCAGAAAATGAACAGCTGATGGAAGAAAAGTAGGAGCTTGTAAACAAGGTCTCCTGGGGAACAGAGGTGGTAAGGTTTTTTTTCTGCTCTGAAATCTTACATCAGGCTTACCCGCAGAGCTTCTGGTTTCATATTCCCCACCAATCTCTAACAGAGAGACTGAAACTGCTTTTCAAAAGATTCCTAATAGCATAGGTGTGCTGCAGAGTTATTTTTGGCAGGACTTTTAATTTTTGTCTTAGTCTTTTCGATAACATTTGTCTTGGCCATATTATAGTAATTTCTCAATGTTTTAGTCTAGTTTTCATCGACAAATACTCAAAATGTCTTCATATGTAAAAGTTCAAGGTTTTAGCCAAAGAAATAATTAATTAAAAAAAAAAAAAAAAAAAGTTTTCCAACAATTTTGAATGAACATTTAAAGACGAGCACATATTGTCGTGTCTACAAGGACAGCGCCAACTTCGTGACTGTTTTCTCATGGTTTTGTTTGCAACCTTTAGCACGGAGCACTACTACTGTAAGCTGCAACAGACGCCAAACTATAGACTTCACGATATATTGACGTGAGACATTCCCCATTCACTGCATCATGCCTTCCCGAAGGGGGCCGTCCCACACTCCGCTTCATTTATTAGCAGTCGGTCACGTGCAGTGATCGAACTCCGGATTTAGGTTGAAAAAGTAAGGAAACAGGAGAGATTGTCTCAGGAGGGATTTGTTCGAGGAGTCAAGGTAATTATTGTATTTTTTGTACCATGCGTGCATTTTGAAACGTGAAAAAAATCAATGGGAGGAATTAGCCGCTACAGCGTTGGCATTATACTTGGCAATATTTACGTAAAATAAGTGCTAACTGCACGTTTTTTTGCTCTTAACCAAGAATCGAGGCTGTTTTACGTCCATATCTATAAAGCAGAGGTTGCGCTAGACATTTTCGTTGTCTGTCATTTTGACTGACAGGGTCATAAAAATCCGGTCATAATCTATTTTTACCCGTCACTTAAAATTTTAAAATGATAATGATGACATATTCAATAGTATTTAGTTTTCATTCATTTTTAATTAATATTGTAACGCTTGCTTGGCGACGAAAAATTAGACACGGAAGTTGTATTTTTCTCCCTCTTTTTACTCTGCTTACCGCCAACAACACCAACAAAACAACAACTCCACCCCCAAAGAAAAAGAGGCAACTATGTAGACCCCAGTCACCAACGTCACACAATGATCTTAATTGTGGTTGTCAGCCGAAAATCTTCTAAATATATATTAAATGCATCTTACGAGATATAAAATGACTACCACATAGTCTGTGGTTATCGTTTGGTGCCCAGATTTCTTGTCGAATTACTGCAGTCCATCTCGCTCTCCTCTTCGGGTCTCTCAGAATACGGTAGAACTTCAAGTCTCTCCGTCTATCTTCTCTGTTACTGCAACCAACCGCCACACACGCCTTCACCATTTTGATTATTAATGTTAACGAGCAGAAAAGCACGCCGTAATAGGAGGCATGTACGTAGCGGTAATGTGTTAACACGACGAGCTGACACACAATATGGCGACTCCAGTCAGGGGGGCGGAGTTGTGACGTCATATGATTGGGGTCTATACACAGGCGGCAATCTAGTCCACCAATTGGATGACGCGCTGGCACACCGGGTGCACCAATAAGAACCTCGCGTTGATGTGTCAATCACGGTGCCGCCGCCAGACCCCGGTGACGCTACAATATTCTGACAGAATAGCCAACGATGTCATGCATTAAGAGAGACAATAGCTAATTAATATGCTCACTCGCCACGCTGTGGTCTGGGGTGTGAATTGCAACCTGTCAAAATGACGGACGGACTTCAGTTTTTTCCGTCACCATTTTAAAAAAACGGTCAACGACGGAAAATATTCGGTTAACGCGACCCCTGCTATAAAGAATTCAGGGATTTAAGCATTTATTCACAAAAATTTTCAACGCAAAAAGCTCTGTGTTTACATATGGCGCCCGCTAATTTGCTTACTGATTAGCATCATAGTTCGCATCATTTACTTAAAATAACTGCACGGTTGTTTTGCTTTTAACCAAGAATCGAGACTGTTTAACGTCCATATCTATAAATATTTCAGGGATTTAAGCATTTATTCACAAGAATTTTCAATGCAAAAAGCTCTTAGTCTGCATTTCCACTCTGTCAGCTTTGACGGAGATAGGCCCCCAATGAATCGGGCTCGCGCCCAGTGTCCCATCCATACATTATGAAGTCTATGCAGCAACAAAACAAAAAACCCCAAGTTTGCATGTTTGCTGTAGGCGACTACCTGTCGCTGTTGACAGAACTACGCAATCACATCAAATATTTTAAAGGAAATTTCAGCAGCCAATTGAAGACTTTTCCGATTTGCAATGTAACAGACTTCACAGAAAGCTGTAAAAAAATATTATCCTGAGATCATTGTAGCAATTCCATTTTGTTTCCTCTAAGAGAGGTGACATCGCGTTCAGTACATTTCTACAGAACGAGCGTGACGAGGTGAAAATCGCCCACCCTCTTGCGGCACGTTCTTGCAGGTGAAATTTCGCGCTCGTACACATACACATGCATATGCACAGCAGCGACGTGATATAAGAAAATAGAAAATGGTTCTATTTCTGTTCTGCTGTTGCCTGGCACAACCAATTAGCAACAGATTTATTGATTGAAAAATCACTGGCGAGGACACTGGCCAATAATGCCAGACTTTGTCAACATGGGAAAAAAAAAACTGTCAACATGAATATCTAATTTTTCTCTCGTATCTCTTGTACGTTTGCTGTTCTTTACAAGTTTCAATGACTGTATAACATACCCTAACCTTAAAAAAAATGAAATAAAATAAAACATGAAGAAGGGCTCACCACCTGTGGGAGGGGCCAAAGGGGTCGGGTGCGTAGAGAGTTGGGCGGCAGCCAAAGGCGGGGGCCTTGGCGGTCCAACCCCCAGCTGCAGAAGCTAACTCTTGGGACATGGAATGTCACCTCTCTGGCAGGGAAGGAGCCTGAGCTGGTGGGTGAGGCATACTTATTGCCCCCCGGCTTGGTGCCTGTACGTTGGGGTTTACCCCCGTGGACGAGAGGGTAGCCTCCCTCCGCCTTCGGGTGGGGGGACGGGTTCTGACTGTTGTTTGCGCTTATGCACCGAACAGCAGCTCAGAATACCCACCCTTTTTGGAGTCCTTGGAGGGTGTGCTGGAGAGCGCCCCATCTGGGGACTCCCTCGTTCTACTGGGGGACTTCAACGCTCACGATGGCAATGACAGTGAGACCTGGAGGGGCGTGATTGGGAGGAACGGCCCCCCCGATCAGAACCCGAGTGGTGTTCTGTTATTGGACTTCTGTGCTCGTCACGGTTTGTCCATAACGAACACCATGTTCAAACATAGGGGTGTCCACATGTGCACTTGGCACCAGGACACCCTAGGCCGCAGTTCAATGATCGACTTTGTAATCGTGTCATCGGACTTGTGGCCACATGTTTTGGACACTCGGGTGAAGAGAGGGGCGGAGCTGTCAACTGATCACCACCTGGTGGTGTGTTGGCTCCGATGGTGGGGGAAGTTGCTGGCCAGACCTGGCAGGCCCAAACGTATTGTGAGGGTCTGCTGGGAACGTCTGGCAGAATCCCCTGTCAGAAAGAGTTTCAACACCCACCTCCGGCAGAACTTCTCCCTTGTCCCGGGGGAGGTGAGGGACATTGAGTCCGAGTGGGCCATGTTCCGCACCTCCATTGTTGAGGCGGCCGATCGGAGCTGTGGCCGTAAGGTGGTTGGTGCCTGTCGTGGCGGCAATCCCCGAACCCGCTGGTGGACACCAGCGGTAAGGGATGCCGTCAAGCTGAAGAAGGAGGCCTATCAGGCCTTTTTGGCCTGTGGGACTCCGGAGGCAGCTGACAGGTACCGGCTGGCCAAGCGGACTGCGGCTTCGGCGGTCGCCGAGGCAAAAACTCGGACATGGGAGGAGATCGGCGAGGCCATGGAAAACGACTTCCGGACAGCTTCGAGGAAATTCTGGTCCACCATCCGGCGTCTGAGGAGAGGAAAGCAGTGCACCATTAACACTGTGTATAGTGAAGATGGTGTACTGCTGACCTCGACTCGGGACGTCGTGAGTAGGTGGGGAGAATACTTCGAAGCCCTCCTCAATTCCACCGACACGCCTTCCTTTGAGGGAGCAGAGTCTGGGGACTCTGAGGTGGGCTCTTCGATCTCTGGGGTTGAAGTCACTGAGGCGGTTGGTAAGCTCCTCGGTGGCAAGGCCCCAGGGGTAGATGAGATCCGCCCGGAGTTCCTAAAGGCTCTGGATGTTGTGGGGCTGTCATGGCTGACACGCCTCTACAACATTGCATGGACATCGGGGACAGTGCCTCTGGATTGGCAGACCGGGGTGGTGGTCCCCCTTTTTAAAAAGGGGGACCGGAGGGTGTGTTCCAATTATAGAGGGATCACACTCCTCAGCCTCCCCGGTAAAGTCTATTCAGGGGTGCTGGAGAGGAGGGTCCGTCGGGAAGTCGAATCTCGGATTCAGGAGGAGCAGTGTGGTTTTCGTCCCGGCCGTGGAACAGTGGACCAGCTCTACACCCTCGGCAGGGTCCTCGAGGGTGCATGGGAGTTCGCCCAACCAGTCCACATGTGTTTTGTGGATTTGGAGAAGGCTTTCGACCGTGTGCCTAGGGGAGTCCTGTGGAGGGTGCTCCGGGAGGATGGGGTACCGAGCCCCCTGGTAAGGGCTGTTCGGTCCCTGTACGACCGGTGTCAGAGTCTGGTCCGCATTGCCGGCAGTAAGTCGAATTCGTTCCCAGTGAGGATTGGACTCCGCCAAGGCTGCCCTTTGTCACCGATTCTGTTCATAATTTTTATGGACAGAATTTCTAGGCGCAGCCGAAGCGTTGAGGGTGTCCGGTTTGGTGGCCTCAGCATTGCATCTCTGCTTTTTGCAGATGATGTGGTGCTGTTGGCTTCATCAAGCCGTGACCTCCAACTCTCACTGGGGCGGTTCACGGCCGAGTGTGAAGCGGTTGGGATGAAGATCAGCACCTCCAAATCCGAGACCATGGTCCTAAGCCGGAAAAGGGTGGAGTGCCCTCTCCGGGTCGGGGATGAGATCCTGCCCAAGTGGAGGAGTTCAAGTATCTTGGGGTCTTGTTCACGAGTGAGGGTAGGAGGGAGCGGGAGATTGACAGGTGGATCGGTGCAGCGTCTGCAGTGATGCGGACTCTGCACCGGTCCGTTGTGGTGAGGAAGGAGCTGAGCCAAAAGGCGAAGCTCTCGATTTACCGGTCGATCTACGTTCCTACCCTCACCTATGGTCACGAGCTGTGGGTCGTGACCGAAAGAACAAGATCCCGGATACAAGCGGCCGAAATGAGTTTCCTCCGCAGGGTGTCCGGGCTCTCCCTTAGAGATAGGGTGAGAAGCTCGGTCATCCGGGAGGGGCTTGGTGTCGAGCCGCTACTCCTCCGCGTTGAGAGGAGCCAGTTGAGGTGGCTCGGGCATTTGGTTCGGATGCCTCCTGGACGCCTCCCTGGAGAGGTGTTCCGGGCATGTCCCACCGGCAGGAGGCCCCGGGGTCGACCCAGGACACGCTGGAGAGACTATGTCGCTCGGCTGGCCTGGGAACGCCTTGGAATCCCGCCGGAGGAGCTGGCTGAAGTGGCTGGGGAGAGGGAAGTCTGGGCTTCCCTGCTAAAGCTGCTGCCCCCGCGACCCGACCCCGGACTAAGCGGAAGATCATGGATGGATGGATGGATGGAAGTGTGTCATTTTAGCAGTGTACGTGCGATCAGCACAGACGTCTCAGCATGATTTCCAGGACATAGCAGCAAGCAGCAGTATGCAAAGTCGTTGGTGCTCAGAAAAGACCGGAAATTTTGAAATGCCCTCCAAATTTTTAGCCAATCAGAGCCGAGCGATGATGCACAGGCAGAGGGTGACACGTGTCGCTGTTGCTTGCCGCCACAGCCCCGTGTGTTGGCTTTCAGCTTAACGGCGATGACTTTCACATATTGCCTCCCGTGTGTTTTGCCCCTAAAAATGTGAATGAATATATTTTCAAACACATATTAGTTGAAACAGTTTGGGATGACTGAAGGAACTGAGAATGCAGTGCATCTTTCATGGAAGATCCCCCTCGACAACCAACTAAGATTAATGAAGCCATAGATCTAATCAACATCGACACACCTGCAAAATGGGAAATTACTGAAGCCGTTAATAGCTGAACCTTTAAAGCAGCGGTGGCCAAAACGGTCTTCAAGGGCCGCTGTGGATCTTGTTTTTTGTTCCTACCGATCGAGCACAGACCGTTTAACCAGTGAGGTTTCTGCTAAAACAGGCAGCACTTGACTACAATCAACTGGCGTATCACTTGTAAGACTTGTTGCAAAGAAATCCAGCAGCCACTGCGACCCGATGTGGACTAGTTTGGGGACCCAAGCCTTAAAGGTAGAACTCATTTAATTTCTTTCCCTCACTCAGAATTCAAAGTTGATCCAGAATTGGCTGCCAATCTTCTCCTGCTCATTCACATCTGAATAGACAAAAAGACACAATCAGGCAGAACAAAGGACTGATAGTTAAATTTTCCAAATAAAGGCATTGCTGTACAATACTGTCAGAGAAAGCAAAGTGTGATGCTTCTTTTTTGATGTTGGACGTGCCATCCAGCACAATGGGAAAGACTGACTGACTGATAATTAGAGCTCAGTGGAAAAATATAATTCTTTTTAAGAGGGAGAAGATGGGATGGGAAAAATAACCATGACTGCAAGTTTGGACACCATCTTGTAACTAGGCACATAGGCTGTCATCGGAATTTACTAATCACTTTTAAATTCATGTTTTCCTAAATGCAGTATTTTTTCCCCTTTTACTTTCATGCATATGTTTGTAGCTTTTGACTGGTATGTGGAACTGGTCGTAGTTCCCTACACATTGACTAAATCCCAAATTACATCTGAGGAAAAACATCAAATATTGCTATCCTACCTCATTGTCAAGACTGTAAATTGTGGATGTACAGTGAGGCAAATAAGTATTTAGTCAACCACCAATTGTGCAAGTTCTCCTACTTGAAAAGATTAGAGAGGCCTGTAATTGTCAACATGGGTAAACCTCAACCATGAGAGACAGAATGTGGGGGAAAAAACAGAAAATCACATTGTTTGATTTTTAAAGAATTTTTTTCCAAATTAAGAGTGGAAAATAAGTATTTGGTCACCTACAAACAAGCAAGATTTCTGGCTGTCAAAGAGGTCTAACTTCTTCTAACGAGGTCTAACGAGGCTCCACTCGTTACCTGTAATAATGGCACCTGTTTTAACTCATTATCGGTATAAAAGACACCTGTCCACAGCATCAGTCAGTCACACTCCAAACTCCATTATGGCCAAGACCAAAGAGCTGTCAAAGGACACCAGAGACAAACTTTTAGACCTGCACCAGGCTAGGAAGACTGAATCTGCAATAGGTAAAACACTTGGTGTAAAGAAATCAACTGTGGGAGCAATTATTAGAAAATGGAAGACATACAAGACCACTTACAATCTCCCTCGATCTGGGGCTCCATGCAAGATCTCACCCCGTGGCGTCAAAATGATGACTAGAACGGTGAGCAAAAATCCCAGAACCACACGGGGGGACCTAGTGAATGACCTACAGAGAGCTGGGACCACAGTAACAAAGAATACTATCAGTAACACAATGCGCCACCAGGGACTCCTGCACTGCCAGACGTGTCCCCCTGCTGAAGCCAGTACACGTCCAGGCCCGTCTGCGGTTTGCTAGAGAGCATTTGGATGATCCAGAAGAGGACTGGGAGAATGTGTTATGGTCAGATGAAACCAAGGCTCTTGTGTTTGGAGGAAAAAGAATACTGAATTGCATCCAAAGAATACCATACCCACTGTGAAGCATGGGGGTGGAAACATCATACTGCTGTTTTTCTGCAAAGGGACCATGTATCGAGAGATTTTGAGTGAAAATCTCCTTCCATCAGCGAGGGCAATGAAGATGAGACGTGGCTGGGTCTTTCATCATGACAATGATCCCAAAGACACGGCCAGGACAACAAAGGAGTGGCTTTGTAAGAAGCATTTCAAGGTCCTGGTGTGGCCTAGCCAGTCTCCAGATCTCAACCCCATAGAAAATCTGTGGAGGGAGTTGAAAGTCCGTGTTGCCCAACAACAGCCCCAAAACATCACTGCTATAGAGGAGACTGCATGGAGAAATGGGCCAAAATACCAGCAACAGTGTGTGAAAAGCTTGTTAATAGTTACAAAAAACGTTTGGCCTCCGTTATTGCCAACAAAGGGTACATAACCAGTGTTGGGAGTAACGCCGTTATAAATAACGCCGTTACGTAACGGCGTAATTTTTTTCAGTAACGGGGTAATCTAACTAATTACTTTTTCCTCCGTTACAACGCCGTTACCGTTACTGACGGTAAAAAGCAGTGCGTTACTTACTCTGAATAAATTGAAGAAACTACCAGCCGTGTCGAGTCGACTCTCTGCTCTGTTGATTTGTCATCCAAGACTTGGGGTGCGTTCAGGTTCGAGAATAGCGCAAGTACTTCTGACTCCAAGCTGTTTGTCCCTGCTCATTCAATTAGACAATGCTTTCCAAAGTTTGGTAACCTTTCTGTGTTTGCTACACCTGATGCTAGCCTCGTTCCCATCTCCCACTGTCAGCCAGCAATAATTCTGCTTCCATCTTGAGGACGGCAGACGCTTTGAAGGTGACGTGAATTGTCGGGAAACGAGCCTACCTGAATGTAGCCCCACGAGAGAAGCGATGGAAGTGATTGTGATTGGCTGAGGGTTATAGTCATGTGTCGTTGTAAGCCAATCAGAGCCGGTGATTTCACAAGCAAACCGGAACAGCGCGTGCGGCAAACACACACACGCAAAACAGATGCACAGGGTCGGGATGGCAGATCATTCAGAAGAAAAATTGTCCTTTAAGAGGTGGAGATATAGACACTACTTCAAGTTTGTCGAAATTAAAGGAAAGAACCTGCATGTAATGTGTAATTTATGTCCCGGGGCAAAGCTTTTGTCGACATCTGGGGTAAGCAATTCAAATCTGCTGAAGCACCTAACAAGGTAACTACCTGTCTGTTCTTCTCTATTCCACTGACTCGAATACTGCTCAGAAAATTTCAAATTCTTTGACATACAACAAGTTCTTTTTAAAGTAACGGAAATAGTTACTTTCCCTGGTAACTAGTTACTTTTACTATAGAGTAATTCAGTTACTAACTCAGTTACTTTTTGGAAGAAGTAGTGAGTAATGTAACTAATTACTTTTTTAAAGTAACGTGCCCAACACTGTACATAACAAAGTATTGAGATGAACTTTTGGTTTTGACCAAATACTTATTTTCTACCATGATTTGCAAATTAATTCTTTAAAAATCAAACAATGTGATTTTCTGTTTTTTTTTTTTTTTTTTTTTTTCAGTCTCTCATGGTTAAGGTTTACCCATGATGACAATTACAGGCCTCTCTAATATTTTCAAGTGGGAGAACTTGCACAATTAGTGGAATTAGTGGTTGACTAAATACTTATTTGCCCCACTGTACCAAACAATCGATACTTGCCAGAAATTTAAAGTTGCCGTTGGCCTCTTTGCATCTTCCGTGATCAATCTTCTCTCATCTTTTGAAACATGTTAGAAGTACTGTAATTTTGAGTAGCTTTTGTTACGTATGTTGTTTACTTGTTGATCATCAATTTCACTGTAATCCAAGACATTAAGTTTGCATCGGAATTTCTTTAAGTTCCCCCTTTCCTGACTGATACCGCTGAATAATGAAATATCTGTGATGCTGTGGAAGCTCTCTGCGAATATTGGCTTATGCTGTAAATTGTGACAAGACGTAGTATGCAGTATGCCAGGAAAAGCTGACTAGTATATCTTAATTTTATTTGGGGGTTTAATAAGACATTTAAATTGGCAAGCGTGCGCTGCACATGTTCTCTTTTATTTTTACTTCTTCCACAATTCATGTACGTATTGCAATTTTATTGCAATGCATGTTCTTTAGATTGCAGGTGCAACTTGAGATGTTAATCTATTTGGGATAATTAGCACTAGCACTATCTATACTTGTATTGTTCAGAAAATGTCATATGTTTTCAGATCCTTGCCATCCTGTTGTTTCGGCACACTGTTAAATATGTCTTTTTTCACAAGTGCAGGAAGATTATTATCCCTGCTGTTTCACTTCATTGCTGTTTCAATTTGACCTATCATGCAGCACCTTGTCATCAACAGATTGCAGTGTCCAAAATGGAAACAATTGGGGGTTGCAGAGTAGTTATTTGGTCTCCGACAGTAGCACTGTGGGAGTTTTAATTCCTGCTGAGTTTCTGCTTCTTGAGTTCTAGACAAAATGTATCTATCATTTGCCCAGGTTAGCCTGTAATGTTCATGTTGTTTTCCTATTTGAATGAAAATACGTCATTACCCTGAAAAGGAGAATTCATTTAGAGCTTACACAATGTGACGGTTAAGTGAGCTCTGACGACAAATGATGGTATTCTTGTTATTTTTAAGTACTGTAGCTTTGACATGAAATGATAAAAAAAAAATCAATGCAGATTTGAGGAATAAATGCAAAAGCTACGGTGACACTCACCGTAACATTTACACCGTATCCAGAAACCTCTGAAATCAAGCTTGTTCTACATTTTGGAATGTTTGCCTGTTGTTGAATCAACCCATGTTTTACTGGTGATCACTTAAAGGGAACCTCGGACTTAAAGACTTATAAGCTCGAATAAGCCACAATTGTTCTCTTTTATTAAAATATGTTAATAAAAAATATATATAAACTAGGCCTGCAAGCAGGACTGAACGGGCCCTCGCAATCTAGCGCAACTCGGACGTCACGCAACTCGGACTGTGTGCAGGTCAGGGTGGTGGCAGATCCTCCTCTCTAATCATCTCATTAGAACCTAACATGCTCGAAAGTCGCCTAATTACATTCCCACACCCAAGAGATAAAAACCCCTATTGGAGAGAGTACTACAAAAAAGGAGCCACTACTGAGCTGTGCAGCCAAGCCCTTATTCAAAACCAAAATTAATCTTCTAACTTGGCCAATTCGACCAAGTGTGCCAAATATTGTGGCTCTATAAGCTGCCTGAGTCTCTGAAAAAAAATATTTCCTTTAAATGGCGAACAAAGGGTCGTCATGGCAACAGACAGAGACACGTGGACATGGGCCGTAAAAAAGTATTTTAATAGGTCTTGAAACTACAATGACCAACATGAAAAGAACTGGACATGTTTTGGAAAAACGAGTGACTTCCTATCGCCACTAGTTGGCGCTGTAGGGTTGATGCAAATGACCCCTACAAGTTCCTTCAGGGTATGACTCTCAACAAGCACGGGAAGTTTGGCGCAGATATGTTCTATATCTGCCGAGTTATGATTGTTCAAAGTTTTTGGAGAGAAAAATTGTTGACAGTCATTTTCACTTTCCTGTTTGGACCCCTCCGCTTCAACGAAACTTCAATATTTTTCATCAGGCACCTGAAGACAGGTCTTAAGGCTTCCCTTATGCAGGTTTGAGGTAGATTGGTTTTTTCCCTTTAGAGGAGGAGTGTGTCCCGTAAAAAAGGGCATTTCCTGTTTCCACTAGGAGGCGCCAGGCACAAATGGTAAATTTTCAATCCAGTCCTGCTCAGGCTGGTATACCTCACACACATGCCAGATTTAAAATAGATTTAACATTGTATGAGGGTGTTATCAGTCATTTTCCGAATTTGGTGTTTTGGCGAAAAAATGGAAGAATTTGGCGCCCCGCCCAGGTCAGGCCCGTGAATGAAAACACACCATTTTTATAACTTAAGATTTCATATGCCTCATGAACAGTCTCGCCAATTTTGAGAATGATCAAACTAATTCCCTAGGTGCCAAGGTGTAAAATGTGCACACTGTAAATCGATAAAAAGTTCACATTCAATCCAAAATACCCGATTTCCTGTAGGATTTGGAATGTGTGTGCAAGACACTTTTTGGAGCAGTTTTGCACAAAGTTTTGACTCTCCAAATTTCATCACTCTATGTTAGAAAAACCTAAATGGAGAGGCCTTTTTGAAAATTTCAAGGGGGCGCCACTGAGCCATTTTCTTAAATTGTTTCGTAACGTTGCAAGATTATCGAACGTTATCCAAAGCCGCATGTATGTGCAAATTTTGGTGAGTTTTTATGCATATTCAAGCCTCCAAATGTAAACTCTTACTGTGAACCCATGAAAATTTCACATTCGATCCAAAATACCCGATTTCCTGTTGGATTTGGAATATGGGTGCAAGAGACTTTTTGGAGCAGTTTTGCATAAGGTATCTACTCCCCAAATTTCCTTGCTCTATGTTGAAAAAACCCAATAGGAAAGGCCTTCTTTAAAACTTCTTTCTGTCGCCACTAGTTGGCACTGTAGAGTTGATGCAAATGACCCCTACAAGAACCTTCAGGGTATGACTCTCAACAAACACGGAAAGTTTGGCGCAGATATGTTGCATATCTGCCGAGTTATGACTGTTCAAAATTTTTGGCGAGACAAATTGTTGACGGTCATTTTCACTTCCAGTTTGGACCTCTCCGCTTCAACGAAACCTCAATATTTTTCATCAGGGACCTGAACACATGTCTTGAGGCTCCCCTGAAACAGGTTTGAGGTCAATAGATTTTTTTCCCTTGGAGGAGGAGCCTGTCTCGTAAAGAAGGCCATTTCCTGTTCCCACTAGGGGGCGCCAGGCCTAATGGGTAATATTTCAATGCAGTCGTGTTCAGGCTGGGATATCTCATATACATGCTAGAAATGAAAAAGATTGAACGTTGTATCACGGAGTTTTTAATCATTTTCTGAATTTGGTATTTTGCCCAAAAATGGCCGACTTTGGGACCACGCCCAGGTCAGACCCTTGAGTGAAAACTCCCCATTTTGAAAACTTAAGATCTCATATGTCTCCTGAATAGTCTGACCAATTTTGAAGACTATCCAACTATTTTCTTCAGCGACAAGGTCTCAAATGTAAATCGATAAAATTTCACATTTGATCCAAAATTTCCGGCTTCCTGTTGGGTTTGGAATATGGGTGCAAGAGACTTTTTGGAGCAGTTTTGCACAATGTATCGACTTGCCAAATTTCATCGTTCTACGTTGAAAAAACCTAATAGGAAAGGCCTTTTTGAAAATTTCAAGGGGGCGCCACTGAGCCATTTTGTTAAATTTTTTTGTAGATTATCAAAATTTACGCAAAGTTGCATGTATGTGCAAATTTTGGTGAGTTTTCGTGCATGTTCAGGCCTCCAAATGTAAACTCAAACTGTGAACCGATAAAAATTTCACATTTGATCCAAAATATCCGATTTCCTGTTGGATTTGGAATATGGGTGCAAGAGGCTTTTTTGAACAGTTAGGCATAAGGTATCTACTCCCCAAATTTCATTGCTCTACGTTGAAAACCTGAGAGGAGAGGCCTTTTTGAAAATTTTAAGGGTCAAGGGGGCGCCACTGAGCCATTTTTTGACATTTTTTCAAAACGACACAAGATTATCGAAATTTACGCAAAGCCGCACGTTTGTGCAAATTTTGGTGACTTTTCGTGCATGTTCAGGCCTCCAAATTGGCCATTTTCATTTGCCCTGAAAAAAGAATAATAATAACTAGGCCTGCAAGCAGGACTGAACGGGCCCTCGCAATCTAGCGCAACTCGGACGTCACGCAACTCGGACTGTGTGCAGGTCAGGGTGGTGGCAGATCCTCCTCTCTAATCATCTCATTAGAACCTAAGATGCTCGAAAGTAGCAAAAACCCCTATTGGAGAGAGTACTACAAAAAAGGAGCCACTACTGAGCTGTGTAGCCAAGCCCTTATTCAAAACCCAAAACTAATCTTCTAAGTGGGCCAATTCGACCAAGTGTGCCAAATATTGTGGCTCTATAAGCTGCCTGAGTCTCTGAAAAAAAATATTTCCTTTAAATGGCGAACAAAGGGTCGTCACGGCAACAGACAGAGACACGTGGACATGGGCCGTAAATAAGTATTTTAATAGGTCTTGAAACTACAATGACCAACCTGAAAAGAACTGAACATGTATTGGAAAAACGAGTGACTTTCTATCGCCACTAGTTGGCGCTGTAGGTTTGATGCAAATGACCCCTACAAGGCCCTTCAGGGTATGACTCTCAACAAGCACGGGAAGTTTGGCGCAGATATGTTGTATATCTGCCGAGTTATGACTGTTCAAAGTTTTTGGAGAGAAAAATTGTTGACAGTCATTTTCACTTTCCTGTTTGGACCCCTCCGCTTCAACGAAACTTCAATATTTTTCATCAGGCACCTGAAGACAGGTCTTAAGGCTTCCCTTATGCAGCTTTGAGGTAGATTGATTTTTTCCCTTTAGAGGAGGAGTGTGTCCCGTAAAAAAAGGGCATTTCCTGTTCCCACTAGGAGGCGCCAAGCACAAATGGTAAATTTTCAATCCAGTCCTGCTCAGGCTGGTATACCTCACACACATGCCAGATTTAAAATAGATTGAACGTTGTATGAGGGAGTTATCAGTCATTTTCCGAATTCGGTGTTTTGGCGAAAAAATGGCCGACTTTGGCACCCCGCCCAGGTCAGGCCCGTGAATGAAAACACACCATTTTGATAACTTAAGATTTCATATGCCTCATGAACAGTCTCGCCAATTTTGAGAATGATCAAACTAATTCCCTAGGTGCCAAGGTGTAAAATGTGCACACTGTAAATCGATAAAAATTTCACATTCAATCCAAAATACCCGATTTCCTGTTGGGTTTGGAATATGCATGCAAGAGACTTTTTGGAGCAGTTTTGTACAAGGTATCGACTCTCCGAATTTCATCCCTCTACGTTGAAAAAACCTAAATGGAGAGGCCTTTTTGAAAATTTCAAGGGGGCGCCACTGAGCCATTTTGTTACATGTTTTCGTAACGTTGCAAGATTATTGAACGTTATGCAAAGCCACATGTATGTCCAAATTTTTGTGAGTTTTCGTGCATGTTCAAGCCTCCAAATGTAAACTCCTACTGTGAACCGATAAAAATTTCACATTCGATCCAAAATACCCGATTTCCTGTTGGATTTGGAATACGGGTGCAAGAGACTTTTTGGAGCAGTTTTGCACAAGGTATCGACTCCCCAAATTTCATCACTCTCTGTCAAAAAAACCTAATAGGAAACGCCTTTTTGAAAAATTCAAGGGGGCGCCACTGAGGCATTTTGCTACATTTTTTCGTAACATTGCAAGATTATCGAACGTTATCTAAAGCCGCATGTATGTGCAAATTTTTACGAGTTTTTGTGCATATTCAAGCCTCCAAATGTAAACTCCTACTGTGAACCCATGAAAATTTCACATTCGATCCAAAATACCCGATTTCCTGTTGGATTTGGAAAATGGGTGCAAGAGACTTTTTGGAGCAGTTTTGCATAAGGTATCTACTCCCCAAATTTCCTTGCTCTATGTTGAAAAAACCCAATAGGAAAGGCCTTTTTTAAAACTTCTTTCTGTCGCCACTAGTTGGCACTGTAGAGTTGATGCAAATGACCCCTACAAGAACCTTCAGGGTATGACTCTCAACAAACACGGGAAGTTTGGCGCAGATATGTTGTATATCTGCCGAGTTATGACTGTTCAAAGTTTTTTGCGTGACAAATTGTTGACGTTCATTTTCACTTTCCTGTTTGGACCCCTCCGCCTCAACAAAACCTCAATATTTTTCATCAGGCACCTGAACACAGGTCTTAAGGCTCCCCTGATGCAGGTTTGAGGTCAACAGATTTTTTTCCCTTGGAGGAGGAACCTGTCTCGTAAAAAAAGGCATTTCCTGTTCTCACTAGGGGGCGCTAGACCTAATGGGTAATATTTCAATGCACTCGTGTTAAGGGTGGGATACCACACATACATGCCAAATATGAAAAAGATTGAACGTTGTGTCAAGGAACTATAAGTCATTTACTGAATTTGTCATTTTGCCGAAAAAATGGTCGACTTTGGCACCACGCCCAGGTCAGACCCGTGAATGAAAACGCACCATTTTCAAAACTTAAGATTTCATATGTCTCCTGAACAGTCTCACCAATTTTGAAGATGATCCAACTAACTCCCTCGGCGAAAAGGTCTCAAATGTGCACCCTGTAAATCGATAAAAATTTCATATTTGATCCAAAATAACCGATTTCCTGTTGGGTTTGGAATATGCGTGTAAATGCTTTTTTGGAGCGGTTTTGGACAAGGTATAGACCCCCCAAATTTCATTGCTCTACGCTGACAGACCCTAATGTTATAGGCCAATTTTAAAATTTCAAGGGGGCGCCACTGAGCCATTTTGTTATATTTTTTTGCAACGTTGCAAAATTATCGAAATTTACAATTTTCCGGACGTATGTGCAAATTTTGGTGACTTTTCGTGCATGTTCAGGCCTCCAAATTGGCCGTTTTCATTTGCCCTGAAAAAAAAAAAAAAAAAAAAAAATAAAAAAAAAAATAATCCTTTGCAAAACAATAGGGCCTTCGCACGCTTAGTGCTCGGGCCCTAATAACTAGGCCTGC
This sequence comes from Corythoichthys intestinalis, assembly GCF_030265065.1. Taxonomy (NCBI): domain Eukaryota; kingdom Metazoa; phylum Chordata; class Actinopteri; order Syngnathiformes; family Syngnathidae; genus Corythoichthys; species Corythoichthys intestinalis. Next base: position 35,934,279 of record NC_080403.1, on the reverse strand, counting down.
AAGCAGGACTAAACGGGCCCTCGCAATCTAGCGCAACTCGGACGTCACGCAACTCGGACTGTGTGCGGGTCAGGCTGGTGGCAGATCCTCCTCTCTAATTATCTCATTAGAACCTAACATGCTCGAAAGTCGCCTATTTACATTCCCACACCCAAGAGATAAAAACCCCTATTGGAGAGAGTACTACAAAAAAGGAGCCACTACTGAGCTGTGCAGCCAAGCCCTTATTCAAAACCCAAAATTAATCTTCTAACTCGGCCAATTCGACCAAGTGTGCCAAATACTGTGGCTCTATAAGCTGCCTGAGTCTCTGAAAAAAAATATTTCCTTTAAATGGCGAACAAAGGGTCGTCACGGCAACAGACAGAGACACGTGGACATGGGCCGTAAATAAGTATTTTAATAGGTCTTGAAACTACAATGACCAACCTGAAAAGAACTGAACATGTATTGGAAAAACGAGTGACTTTCTATTGCCACTAGTTGGCGCTGTAGGTTTGATGCAAATGACCCCTACAAGGCCCTTCAGGGTATGACTCTCAACAAGCACGGGAAGTTTGCCGCAGATATGTTGTATATCTGCCGAGTTATGACTGTTCAAAATTTTTGGAGAGAAAAATTATTGACAGTCATTTTCACTTTCCTGTTTGGACCCCTCCGCTTCAACGAAACTTCAATATTTTTCATCAGGCACCTGAAGACAGGTCTTAAGGCTTCCCTTATGCAGGTTTGAGGTCGATTAATTTTTTCCCTTGGAGGAGGAGTGTGTCACCGTAAAAAAGGGCATTTCCTGTTCCCACTAGGAGGCGCCAGGCACAAATGGTAAATTTTCAATCCAGTCGTGCTCAGGCTGGTATACCTCACACACATGGCAGATTTAAAATAGATTGAACGTTGTATGAGGGAGTTATCAGTCATTTTCCGAATTCGGTGTTTTGGCGAAAAAATGGCCGACTTTGGCACCCCGCCCAGGTCAGGCCCGTGAATGAAAACACACCATTTTGATAACTTAAGATTTCATATGCCTCATGAACAGTCTCGCCAATTTTGAGAATGATCAAACTAATTCCCTAGGTGCCAAGGTGTAAAATGTGCACACTGTAAATCGATAAAAAATTCACATTCAATCCAAAATACCCGATTTCCTGTTGGGTTTGGAATACGCATGCAAGAGACTTTTTGGAGCAGTTTTGTACAAGGTATTGACTCTCCGAATTTCATCCATCTACGTTGAAAAAACCTAAATGGAGAGGCCTTTTTGAAAATTTCAAGGGGGCGCCACTGAGCCATTTTGTTACATTTTTTCGTAACGTTGCAAGATTATTGAACGTTATGCAAAGCCGCATGTATGTCGAAATTTTTGTGAGTTTTCGTGCATGTTCAAGCCTCCAAATGTAAACTCCTACTGTTAACCGATAAAAATTTCACATTTGATCCAAAATACCCGATTTCCTGTTGGATTTGGAAAATGGGTGCAAGAGACTTTTTGGAGCAGTTTTGCACAAGGTATCAACTCCCCAAATTTCCTCACTCTATGTTGGAAAAACCCAATAGGAAAGGCCTTTTTTAAAACTTCTTTCTGTCGCCACTAGTTGGCACTGTAGAGTTGATGCAAATGACCCCTACACGAACCTTCAGGGTATGACTCTCAACAAACACGGGAAGTTTGGCGCAGATATGTTGTATATCTGCCGAGTTATGACTGTTCAAAGTTTTTGGCGAGACAAATTGTTGACGGTCATTTTCACTTCCAGTTTGTACCTCTCCGCTTCTACAAAACCTCAATATTTTTCATTAGGCACCTGAACACATGTCTTGAGGCTCCCCTGAAACAGGTTTGAGGTCAATAGATTTTTTTCCCTTGGAGGAGGAGCCTGTCTCGTAAAGAAGGCCATTTCCTGTTCCCACTAGGGGGCGCCAAGCCTAATGGGTAAAATTTAAATGCAGTCGTGTTCAGGCTGGGATATCTCATATACTTGCTAGAAATGAAAAAGATTGAACGTTGTATCACGGAGTTTTTAATCATTTTCTGAATTTGGTGTTTTGCCCAAAAATGGCCAACTTTGGGACTACGCCCAGGCCAGACCCTTGGATGAAAACTCACCATTTTGAAAACTTAAGATCTCATATGTCTCCTGTATAGTCTGACCAATTTTGAAGACGATCCAACTATTTTCTTCAGCGACAAGGTCTCAAATGTAAATCGATAAAATTTCGCATTTGATCCAAAATTTCCGACTTCCTGTTGGATTTGGAATATAGGTGCAAGAGACTTTTTGGAGCAGTTTTACGCAATGTATCGACTCACCAAATTTCATCATTCTACGTTGAAAAAACCTAATAGGAAAGGCCTTTTTGAAAATTTCAAGGGGGCGCCACTGAACGATTTTGTTAAATTTTTTTGTAGATTATCAAAATTTACGCAAAGTTGCATGTATGTGCAAATTTTGGTGAGTTTTCGTGCATGTTCAGGCCTCCAAACGTAAACTCCAACTGTGAACCGAAAAAATTTCACATTTGATCCAAAATATCCGATTTCCTGTCGGATTTGGAATATGGGTGCAAGAGGCTTTTTTGAACAGTTAGGCATAAGGTATCTACTCCCCAAATTTCATCGCTCTACGTTGAAAACCTGAGAGGAGAGGCCTTTTTGAAAATTTTAAGGGTCAAGGGGGCGCCACTGAGCCATTTTTAAAAATTTTTTCAAAACGACGCAAGATTATCAAATTTTACGCGAATCTGCACGTATGTGCAAATTTTGGTGACTTTTCGTGCATGTTCAGGCCTCCAAATTGGCCATTTTCATTTGCCATGAAGAAAGAAGAATAATAATAATAATAATAATAATAATAATCCTTTGCATTACAATAGGGCCTTCGCACGCCTAGTGCTCGGGCCCTAATAATAATAATAACTAGGCCTGCAAGCAGGACTGAACGGGCCCTCGCAATCTAGCGCAACTCGGACGTCACGCAACTCGGACTGTGTGCAGGTCAGGGTGGTGGCAGATCCTCCTCTCTAATCATCTCATTAGAACCTAACATGCTCGAAAGTCGCCTCTTACATTACCACACCCAAGAGATAAAAACCCCTATTGGAGAGATTACTACAAAAAAGGAGCCACTACTGAGCTGTGCAGCCAAGCCCTTATTCAAAACCAAAATTAATCTTCTAACTGGGCCAATTTGACCAAGTGTGCCAAATATTGTGGCTCTATAAGCTGCCTGACTCTCTGGAAAAAAATATTTCCTTTAAATGGCGAACAAAGGGTCGTCATGGCAACAGACAGACACGTGGACATGGGCCGTAAATAAGTATTTTAATAGGTCTTGAAACTACAATGACCAAACTGAAAAGAACTGGATATGTATTGGAAAAACGAGTGACTTTCTATTGCCACTAGTTGGCGCTGTAGGGTTGATGCAAATGACCCCTACAAGGCACTTCAGGGTATGACTCTCAACAAGCACGGGAAGTTTGTCGCAGATATGTTGTATATCTGCCGAGTTATGACTGTTCAAAGTTTTTAGCGAGACAAATTGTTGACGGTCATTTTCACTTTCCTGTTTGGACCCCTCCGCTTCAACGAAACCTCAATATTTTTCATCAGGCACCTGAACACAGGTCTTAAGGCTTCCCTTATACAGGTTTGAGGTAGATTGTTTTTTTCCCTTTAGAGGAGGTGTGTGTCCCGTAAAAAAAGGGCTTTTCCTGTTCCCACTAGGAGGCGCCAGGCACAAATGGTAAATTCTCAATCCAGTCCTGCTCAGGCAGGTATACCTCACACACATGCCAGATTTAAAATAGATTGAACGTTGTATGAGGGAGTTATCAGTCATTTTCTGAATTTGGTGTTTTGGCGAAAAAATGGCCGACTTTGGCACCCCGCCCAGCTCAGGCCCGTGAATGAAAACACACCATTTTGATAACTTAAGATTTCATATGCCTCATGAACAGTCTCGCCAATTTTGAGAATGATCAAACTAATTCCCTAGGTGCCAAGGTGTAAAATGTGCACACTGTAAATCGATAAAAATTTCACATTCAATCCAAAATACCCGATTTCCTGTTGGGTTTGGAATACGCATGCAAGAGACTTTTTGGAGCAGTTTTGTACAAGGTATCGACTCTCCGAATTTCATCCCTCTACGTTGAAAAAACCTAAATGGAGAGGCCTTTTTGAAAATTTCAAGGGGGCGCCACTGAGCCATTTTGCTACATTTTTTCGTAACATTGCAAGATTATCGAACGTTATCTAAAGCCGCATGTATGTGCAAATTTGTACAAGTTTTTGTGCATATTCAAGCCTCCAAATGTAAACTCCTACTGTGAACCCATGAAAATTTCACATTCGATCCAAAATACCCGATTTCCTGTTGGATTTGGAATATGGGTGCAAGAGACTTTTTGGAGCAGTTTTGCATAAGGTATCTACTCCCCAAATTTCCTTGCTCTATGTTGAAAAAACCCAATAGGAAAGGCCTTTTTTAAAACTTCTTTCTGTCGCCACTAGTTGGCACTGTAGAGTTGATGCAAATGACCCCTACAAGAACCTTCAGGGTATGACTCTCAACAAACACGGGAAGTTTGGCGCAGATATGTTGTATATCTGCCGAGTTATGACTGTTCAAATTTTTTTGCGTGACAAATTGTTGACGTTCATTTTCACTTTCCTGTTTGGACCCCTCCGCCTCAACGAAACCTCAATATTTTTCATCAGGCACCTGAACACAGGTCTTAAGGCTCCCCTGATGCAGGTTTGAGGTCAACAGATTTTTTTCCCTTGGAGGAGGAACCTGTCTCGTAAAAAAAGGCATTTCCTGTTCTCACTAGGGGGCGCTAGACCTAATGGGTAATATTTCAATGCACTCGTGTTAAGGGTGGGATACCACACATACATGCCAAATATGAAAAAGATTGAACGTTGTGTCAAGGAACTATAAGTCATTTACTGAATTTGTCATTTTGCCGAAAAAATGGTCGACTTTGGCACCACGCCCAGGTCAGACCCGTGAATGAAAACGCACCATTTTCAAAACTTAAGATTTCATATGTCTCCTGAACAGTCTCACCAATTTTGAAGATGATCCAACTAACTCCCTCGGCGAAAAGGTCTCAAATGTGCACCCTGTAAATCGATAAAAATTTCATATTTGATCCAAAATAACCGATTTCCTGTTGGGTTTGGAATATGCGTGTAAATGCTTTTTTGGAGCGGTTTTGGACAAGGTATAGACCCCCCAAATTTCATTGCTCTACGCTGACAGACCCTAATGTTATAGGCCAATTTTAAAATTTCAAGGGGGCGCCACTGAGCCATTTTGTTATATTTTTTTGCAACGTTGCAAAATTATCGAAATTTACAATTTTCCGGACGTATGTGCAAATTTTGGTGACTTTTCGTGCATGTTCAGGCCTCCAAATTGGCCGTTTTCATTTGCCCTGAAAAAAAAAAAAAATAAAAAAAATAAAAAAAAAAATAATCCTTTGCAAAACAATAGGGCCTTCGCACGCTTAGTGCTCGGGCCCTAATAATAATAATAATAATAATAATAATAATCCTTTGCAAAACAATAGGGCCTTCGCACGCTTAGTGCTCGGGCCCTAAATATTGCTGTTGACTTAAACATCTATAATATGTAATACATGTTTTGACCTACAGAGGGCGCCATGTTTTATTCCAGCAATGGGGGCTCAGGGTTACGTATGACGTAGATCAGGGGTCCCCAACCTTTTTTGCACCACGGACCGGTGTTATTTGGGTCTTTTTTTTCCCGGACCGGTGTTCTGACAAATTTTGCAACCCATCAAAAATTGCAACAATGCGTTTCTGCGCACGCGCGTAACGTTAAACATAGCCGCAAAATGCGCAAATGCAGCGATTCCAAAGTAAACACTACAAACTTTCTTGAAATAAAGGAATATTAACTTACTTTTGATCATGGAAGGACTTGTTGAAAAGTTCTCCTCAGATTCATCCTGCCATGTAAGCTTCAAACAACAGCTGCACACCGCGCTCACCATTAACGACTTCGCCTTGTCATTCAACATTAATTAAGAAGCCCGCTTCACAAAGATACGATGTTGGAAATTGTAGCAAGGTTTTCAACGCTCTTGTCGCGATGTCAGGATATTCCAGAATGACTTTAATCCAGAACCTTGGTAAAGTTGTTGTCTCAAATGTACGTTTAATAAGGTCGCCGTCATTTGCGATCTCTCTTTTTATTCACAAACGGGTCACGAATCCACTCCTTCGCAGTTCGTGGGTCTTCGAGGTTGTAGGCTCGTCAGGTGCCCTTTTCGCCGTAAAAATATTTCCAAAGACGTCTGTCTTCCTGTTATCTTTGCTCGTGTGGGGGCTAATTATTTCCGGGAAGAAATGTGCTGCGCCGCGGCCTAGTAATACGCTATTATCGAGGACAAGCGCACATAGATATATTATATACACAAACAAGATGTACTGCTAGCAGTCCAATCAATGGACTTCTATGACAACATTGTAATCTATCTATACTCTATATCTAGAGTAGACAGAGATATTGGTGTGTTAAGCAGGGGCAAAGGGTTAATTCGGCCAGAATGCGGTCGTTATTAAATTATTTTTTCTCTGCGGCCCGGTCGCAAATGCGCCACGGACCGGTACCGGTCCGCGGCCCGGCAGATGGGGACCCCTGATTGTCACTGTCACTAGACGAACAGTCCCGGGTTATTCCAATTCCTTCTACGCGGCGAGACGTCCAACACATGCGCACATCGGTTAAAAGGGGCGAGTACTTACTATTTGTGTTTTATTGAGTCTTTCATTACCTTTTCATTGCCTCAAAATACTTTTTGCATGTGTTTCCCTCTCATACTTTTAAGCATGGTGTTTTCTTGTGGTAGCTTTGAAGCAGATTGTTGATCTGTTGACCACATTATTCACGTAGCTTATTTAAACCACCCTTATTTGATATTACTACGTTTAAGTATTTTCTTAAGGCATTTTTAGTTAGTTCTGTCTGTATGCATCTAAAAAAAAACAAGCTGAAAGCACACGGAAGTACTTTGGGTGTCAAATTCGCCTCTTGTAGAACGTTTCGGCGGTGTAGCACATTTTGGCAGAACACCATTTTTTCCCCCTACTCTCGTCTCATCCCATCTTTCCTGTTCATTTTGCTTTTGCTGCTCGTTTTGTGAAATATCGACAGTGCTGTCATGCTCATTAATGTTCTTCTCGGGTTGAAATTGAAAGGGTTGAACAGATGACATGTCACTAGAGTCAGACTCTGGAAGCCCGGCAGCGTAACCATGTGACGTCAACGCCCTGCAATGTCAACAACAATGGCGAACTACAAGTTAAACTAATTTTACAATTTGTATAAAAACGAAAACATCAAGACGGGTTTCAATATCAAATTATTTTAACTAATACTAACGTTTATCTTTGAAGAACTACAAGCTTTTTTTTTATCCGTGGATCCCTTTAAGAACAGAAAAAAAAGTACAAATATTTTTTCTGCTGAAAAAAAGTGAGTCTACTTTTAGGGGGTAGGATCAGTGCATCCTGAAAAATCAAAATTCATTTACACACAGTACACATTCACCTGCACCTAACTATCTTTTGATCATGCTCACACGGCAAGATATTCTGTTTATATCATGCTCTGAGCAGTTTGTGAAGTAAGTCTCTGTATAATGCACTGAGGTTGGAGCATCACTGAAAAAAACTTAATAAGTACAGTGGTACCTCTACGTACGAACATCTCTACAAATGGAATTTTCAGGTTACGACATGCCTCAAAGGGTAAATATTGCCTCTTGTTCCAAAAGAAATTTCAGGATACAAGAGGCAAAAATACAGTATGGGCTGCTACTCACAGCTCCCAGAGTTTACTGAATGTAACATAGTTATAGCTGCAATACCATTGGCTATTGCCTAGCGTCTTCTTGGCATCCAACTGGCTAAGAGGGACATCTACTGAATGTGTATGTGTGTGTCCTCTTCATCTGTCTCTCCGGTCATGAGGTGTTCCGACAGCTTTACGTGAGTGTATTAACTTTCTCGACTCAATTCTTTGCACAACTCTCATTTTATGTTTATTGTGAAATAATCTGATAGTAACATGTTTTGGTGCATTTTTATGCTTTATAAAAGATTTAGGTCTGCATTTTGGGGGGCTTGGCACGGATTAGGATATGTTGCGTCCCGGCTCGAAGGACCAAGAAAATGTTAGAGTTGAAGCTAGGTTTATGTACACCTAGCTTGGCTAAAAAGAACACGCAGGAAGTCAATGTAGCTTTTGTGGAGGTTGGTGGTTGCTCCCCCAGGCTGGTGTGAAGCAACCTTATTTATTCAGGGGAAAACAATAGGATGGGAGGGGTCAGGAAGGCATCATGGGACATTGAGTAGATCACATGAAGGCCACATGGCCCAGAACAAAGGAAAGGCTAACTAGACAGAGGTTATCCTATCTGGTACCTAACTATAAGGAAAGCATAAATGTTAACTGTATGCACAACAATTCCAACAGGCATTTACATGGAAAATGCATCTCCGCTACAGAATTTCCAGTTCACGAAACTACTTCCAGAACCAATTTTGTAAGTAAAGGTACCACTGTATAGTAACACAATAATAAAAAAAATTATTATGTGCTGTTCTGACAGAAATTCTACCGTACCAGCAAGGTAGGCCTCTAAGAGAGGTGTTGACTATGTAAGGAAGCAACATTTTAAGAATATTAAGAGGGAGGAAAATGATACGTTAATTTCATTTGAAAACTTCCAGAATCCAGAAAAATAGGTTTGTATTCAAAGGCAAATATTAAATTATTAATAGTAATCCAACCATTTCATAAACGTCACCAAAGTAGGCTTATTTTTGCTTTAAAGTCAAATTACATTCTGAAAGCAGCCCACAATTAATGTTTGAGGTGTTCTTTAAAAAATTTTTGGTAACCTTTAGGGTCTCAATAGTGCCAATAATGATAACTCATTGAGGGGTTGTGGAGAAAATGTATTTATTCATTTCACTTAACATATTTATTACTCTTAACATGGTGCAATTGTGCTAAGAAAGCAAGCTTCAGTCACTTCACTCTATCAAAGCACTAATTCCAAGAATGCTCGTCACTCGGGATGAAACAATGTACGTGAATAGAAACGGCAGCATTCAAAAGACTGCAATATGAGGGGGCGATTGACAACAGAAGAGAACCGGCAGCAGCAGATACAAGTACGCACATCATGCACTTTGCTTCTCAATATAAGTGCATGTGTGTGTGTGTGTGTGTGTGTGTGTGTGTGTGTGTGTGTGTGTGTGTGTGTGTGTGTGTGTGTGTGTGTGTGTGTGTGAAGGGGGGGGGGGGGGTGTAAATAGGCTCCCTATTGAGAGATCAAGCTGTTATTAAAGCACTCTCCCTCCAGTCAGCTCACCATGATGGAGACAATTGTCATGTCGGAGCATCACATTTGCTCACCACTGCCTGGAGTCAAGCAGCGCACGAAAGACTCAGAAAAAAGCTAGCTGTACCATTGGACACCCACTGAGAGCAATCGCAGCTACAGTATAGTTGACTAGAGTGGATATGATAGTTTGTAGAAAGCTAAGGCTAGTGGCTGAAACGTAAAACAAATGTAAATTGAATACATAATCCCCCACTGAGGGTGACTCTCAACTGGATGTCTACTTTTAAGATTACCACTCACTCTTTAAAACACTCCATGTGGAAGTGGAGGATAACGACTTTCACCTTCAAATCTAAGTAAACCTAGTATTTCATGTTCCACTTAATTCAGTTTGGGGTTTGTTTGTTTTTCTAGCTTTGAATGCAAATTTGCCAAAAATGGAGAAGAATGAACGATCCAAACACTCACAAGTGCCTACATAACAGCACAGATTTGCACGCCTTTTAAAGGCAAAGTGAAGGATGGATGAAATGGATCAGGGAAAGCTTAGTAGCCAAAGCATCTCAAAACACATCTTAATGCATCTGCTGACATGTGCCACCAAATAAAAGACACAGATCAATATGCCTCCTCCTCACAGGTGGAAACAATGTGCAAATGTATAAATTTTTATGTGACCCAAAAATATTCTCGTGTTTTACTGCAGATTGATGAACATTAAGGCTTTTAAAGATACTTTTGTGACCATTTTCAGACTCATCCATGTCAACAATTATTAGTTGATGTTCCGAGAGAACTATATCTTGAAAAAAGCATGTTAAAAACAATCCAAACACCACACATTAAAAATATTACAAATTCAATGAATTATTACTGTCTGAACTGATGGTACTGTAGGTCAACGAATCATTATGCCAAATAGAAGGGGGGAAAAAAAAGAAAAAACATGGTGCTTTTCAATGCCACAGAACGGCACTTCCAATATTTGTTTGTCTCAATTTTACAATAGATGCCGTTCCTAACACAACTTACTCATTTCTATTAGGGCTTGGGACTGAAAATGGGTGAGAAAAGAACCCGTGTCGTCTGAATAAAAAGCAGCAGCTGTACTACAACTGCTTCATCACACCATCTGCAATAGAAACCTGAGAACCTATAATTGTTTAAGTGCGTAGTACTGTACAGCAGTCTATTGTTGTGACTTTAATGAATTGCAGACCACATTTTATGACCAGCTAAAACAGACATCCAGCTAATTATTATTGGTGTATCACAATATGACTTTTCTAGAGAAGAAACTCAGTCGTTAACTCCATTGGAAAAATATCATCAGCTGAAGTGGAGACTGTGTATACACACAGTTGCAGCGTCTTTAATCAATCTTTATTAAAACATCAAATTCATGTTCCAAGCTATCCAACCAGGACACTCTGATATTGACTGTTCTGCTATAAAAATGAAAAATTCTTAGTTTGGCTTACAGAATATTACCCCAAAAGTCTGTCATTACAAAGATAAGGCTAAGGTTTGATTGACAGTCAAGGTTGAGGTATGTCAATACACATATACATACAGCACAAATATATGCTTATATATATATATATATATATATATATATATATGTGTGTGTGTGTATATGTATATACTGTATATAACTTCACTTTACCAGCTAGTATGTAACACAGTCCTTATTACAATAGGAAAAAATTGGATAACCAACAGCCTGAACAGGCTATATAGTGCAACAAGTAAAAAAAAATATCACACGAACATTGCCTGGGCTTAAATATGTAAAGTAAAACAAGGCAAAGCATGCTACATTCAAATAAACTATTCAATAAATCCCTAATAGAAAATGCATAGTAACTTTTAGGCCTGAACGATATTGGAAAAAACTATTGCTGCGATTTTTTGGGGGTTTTCGATATATTGCGATATTATATTGCGATATTAAAAAAAATATATATTTTTTTTTTTCAAGAAATTTTCACAAGATGACTTAAATAGCTGTTTGGAAAGACTTTAGATGACTCACCATCACCACAGTGTACAGTCATCCCTTGTTTTTCGCAGTTAATGGGGACCAGAACCCGCCGCGATAAGTGAAAAACCGCGAAGTAGCGCATCCCCCCATTTTTTTTTTTTTTGTGTGTGTGTGTGTGTGTGTTTTTTTTGTGCCCAATGTATTTATTCAGATTTAGCATTGGAAAGAGATACATATAAGACATGTTTTTTTCTCACTTTTACCCCCAAAGTGATTTAAAAAATGTATATAAATAAATGGTTTTCAAGCACTTCAAATGTCATAATTATGCTAAGTTTTAAACATAACTGTCCAACCAAATCATTTTTGAACAAGAATAAAGTACTGTAGCAGATAAATGCTTGGCTTTATTAAATGCTTCTGTTTATCTACTTTAGCTGTGACTGTTGAAGTGACATGTAGAAATTTCACACTCCTCATGATCACTTCTGGCATTTAAATGTCTCCAACGTCCCCACAGTACACACATTCATTCCAGCGCGGCTTTTCTTGCAACTGTTTAACAAGTTAAACGATGATTGACAGATGCCCGTGTGAAGTCTGCTTCTTTGGCCAGATCAACGCCATCGTTGTGCCGCAGTGACTGAGAGGATCAAAAGGCTGGGAGAGGGAGGGTAGGAGGCTGTGCGCAGACCAGAAAGTGAGGCGTATGTGGATCAAAAAAACAGAAAAACTATCGCACGTGCTTGCGATGGGACTATCGCGCACACGCACATCGCGATGGCGATGTTTAAACAATATATCGTTCAGGCTTAGTAACTTTGGCTATTGCTTGCACATGGACAATCTGTCTGTGCATTGTAAATGACAAAACAACTCATTAGGTCTTTTCTATTCTAACCTACATATCATTTATAAAAATGAATATAATTTATGTTACAAAACCATATCTGACTCATTTCTTTACAAATAATAATTTCAGTTTGGTCCTGCATACCAAGAAATGGATAAAGGAAGATCGGGATATGGACATCGTGGCACAAGCTGTAAAAAGGAGCAGGCTTATTTACTCCAAGTTATTTATTAAGCTTCTGTGGGGACTTTTATATCACTTGTGACTTTTTAAAGTTACGTCAATAATTCTGCAGCTATATACAGTTGTGGTCAAAAGTTTACATACACTTGCAAAGAACATAATGTCATGGCTCTCTTGAGTTTCCAGTTATTTCTACAACTCTGATTTTTCTCCGATAGAGTGATTGGAACAGATACTTCTTTGTCACAAAAAACATTCATGAAGTTTGATTCTTTTATGACTTTATTATGGGTGAACAGAAAAAGTGATCAAATCTGCTGGGTCAAAAATATACATACATGGATCTGAAAAAGCGAATCATTGACTTGAACAAGTCAGGAAAGTCACTTGGAGCCATTTCAAAGCAGCTGCAGGTCCCAAGAGCAACAGTGCAAACAATTGTTTGTAAGTATAAAGTGCATGGCACGGTTTTGTCACTGCCACGATCAGGAAGAAAATGCAAGCTATCACCTGCTGCTGAGAGAAAATTGGTCAGGAGGGTGAAGATTCAACCGAGAATCACCAAAAAGCAGATCTGCAAAGAATTAGAAGCTGCTGGAACACAGGTGTCAGTGTCCACAGTCAAGCTTGTTTTGCATCTCCATGGACTGAGAGGCTGCCGTGCAAGAAGGAAGCCCTTGCTCCAAAAGCAGCAACTTAAGGCTCGACTGAAGTTTGCTGCTGATCACATGGACAAAGATAAGGCCTTCTGGAGGAAAGTTCTGTGGTCAGACGAAACAAAAATCCAGCTGTTTGGCCACAATGCTCAGTAATATGTTTGGAGGAGAAAAGGTGAGGCCTTTAACCCCAAGCACACCATGCCTACCTTCAAGCACGGTGGTGGTAGTATTATGCTGTGGGGCTGTTTTGCTGCCAAGGGAACTGGTGCTTTACAGAGAGTAAATGAGATAATGAAGAAGGAGGATTACCTTCAAATTCTGCAAGATAACCTAACGTCATCAGCCCGAAGATTGGGTCTTGAACGCAGTTGGGTGTTTCAACAGGACAATGACCCCAAACACACATCAAAAGTGGTAATGCAATGGCTAAATCAGGCTAGAATTAAGGTTTTCGAATGGCCTTCCCAAAGTCCTGGCTTAAACCCCATTGAGAACTTGTGGACAATGCTGAAGAAACAAGTCCATGTCAGAAAGCCATCAAATTTAACTGAAATGCACCAATTCTGTCAAGAGGAGTGGTCAAAGATTCAACTAGAAGCTTGCCAAAAGCTTGTGGATGGCTACCAAAAGCGCCTAATTGAAGTGAAAATGGCCAAGGGACATGTTACCAAATATTAGCGCTGCTGTATGTATATTTTTGACCCAGCAGATTTGATCACTTTTTTCTGTTCACCCATAATAAAGTCATAAAAGAACCAAACTTCATGAATGTTTTTTGTGACAAAGAAGTATCTGTTCCAATCACTCCATCAGAGAAAAATCAGAGTTGTAGAAATAACTGGAAACTCAAGAGAGCCATGACATTATGTTCTTCACAAGTGTATGTAAACTTTTGACCACAACTGTATTCTGTCAAATTCTGAATCGATTAGAGAAATTTAAACACTGAAGCACAGAAGCTGACAAGTGGAATGATGCTGGCATGAAATATGGAGTAAAACAGAGAAGAGGATGTAAGGAAAGGTCGGTCTTATTTTTGCTTAAGAGAATTATCTTTAATGTATACCTCTAGGAGATGAAATGACTAAGTGCATTTGTTGCGGCCATTGCAGAATTTGTTTGTATTAGGGAAAAGATCCATTAGTCAGGTAGACTTTCAAATTATGGAATGGTGCAGGTGTGATCAAAGCATAGAGACTTGCCACTGGGGAATTTTGTTTTGTCCTGTTACCTAAATTATTTCTTAGCTGAAATAGCATTCGATTGAAAACTATCAGCGGGCAAAATAATAATAAGATGAAAATGACTAAGAAAGAGATGCACATTTTGGGAGTCACTAACTCAGCTAACAGGAGCAAACTATAGTGAATTAATACATTTGATTAGATAGCATTATTATTAAAAATCCAACTCTTATGATATTTGATAGGATTATCAGGAATTGAGGGGAAAAAACAGCCTGATTGTCTTCATGTGCGGAAAGAGCATTATACACGATAAAGGTCAGGGCAGACGCCACAGTGTAACAATCCTTCTTTTTCTTCACTACTGATGCCGCCTTCCATCTAACTGCTGTATTTTTCTGCCCTCAGGTGATTCACCGGAAGAAACTGAAGAAGCAAAACTAAATTTTACATACATGAGCGTGAAAGCCAGATAGCGCAATGAATTTATTAATTACAATCAAGTGATAAGACCACTGGATACACTCCAAAAAATATTGTAAATACGTTCATGTAAATGGTTCAAAGATACTACATACATACTGTTGTAGTTACCATTTTAACGTGTAGTTCTTGTGCAGGTTGAAGGAGATGGACCATGAATTTTGTGTGTAACTTGCATATACAGTTATGTGTGAAAAAACAAATCTATAAAACTATTAATTTATTCACTAAGACATAACAATGTTGTTTATGTTTAAATGTTTTTAACTAAAGAACTAAAAAGAGTGGAAACAAACTTTTTATGATGAAAAATAGAAATATTTTTGTAAATTCTGTGTTCATGATGCCATAGAGCCAGTGTTGTCACAGATTACTTGAAAAAGTAATTTCATTACCGATTACTGATTACACCTCCAAAAAGTAATCTAGTTACTTTACTGATTACTTCATTATCAAAGTAACTAAGTTACTTTAAAAGTAATCTATCAGTTACTTTTTACCCATTTTTCTCCCTTTGCCGCCTCAACATAAGAATGAACAGAAAAATGTCATCACATGTAATTGACTTTCCGATGATTGAATTTAAAGGGGAATATCAGAATTTCGCGCCAGCTTAGCCACTCCGGAGCCCTGAAACTAACAAATATCTGACAAACTGCTTGGAATTTGTTGAAATCAACTCCACACACCAACTAAACCCCACTAACTCTAAGATCAAGCCTCATGTCAAAACTTCTGAATTTCGGGTTATGATTAACAGCATGCCAGTGCTAATGTAAAACAATGCAAACTAATGGCACAATAATCAACAACACACAAGTGGATTGTACAGTGCAATAAACACAAAGGTGGTGGCGGGCGCGGAAGCGCGTGCAGCCGTGCACATTAACAACCCGGAAGTACTCCTCTCAACACACACGTGGTCAATTTGGCCACAAAACGTGGCAGCAACTAAGCACTTTACACTCAATCGGACTTACAACACATCCCACAGATGCTAAACGAACACATCACCTCACGGCATGAATGTGCAACACGCATATGATGTAAACAAAACTTGCCAACTTGGAGCGATGACTGCCCGTCGTTGCAACGGCAAAGCTACGAAACGGTCGTGCATGTAGGGCAGGCATGTCCAAAGTACGGCCCGGGGGCCAAATGTGGCCCGTGGTCAAATTTCTTCCGGCCCCCACCCTCTGTCATAAAATCAGTAACATCTGGCCCACACACAGACTTAATAAATTGGTCAGCAGTACTGCAACCAGCATATGAAGTAGCTTACACACGAAATGCTGCTCCTCGTTTACCCACTAAAAGGCAGCAGCACTTTAACCCTTTAATGCCAAATGTATCACATTTGATACACCTAAAATTTCATGATTTTCAGACTAATTTAGAATTTTGACATTTCTTTTTGAAAAAAAAAATATATATATGGATGCAAGTCAACACATGCATCTGCAGGTTCCATGAGAAAAAAAAAACATGATTTAGCATGGGTTATAGACATTAGAGCGCTTATTAAACATATTCATTTTGACTTTTCTTTCCATAAATTTCAAAAAAAGGTTTCATTAGGACCTATTTTTCAAATTTTGGGCTTCTCTGATAATTGCTTCATGTTGCAGGTATTTAAGGGCTAAGCAACATTACTCCGTGTGACCCTCTACTTCCAAATTTTCTAAAATGGTGACAAAAAAAAAAAGCCGACGCTTCAAGGATGGATGGAAATTGGACTATTTCTTCAGTAAAATACGCATCAACTGTGCCTTGCCTTATTTGCAAAGAGACAGTCGTTGTTTTTAAAGATTTCAATGAGGCGATATTGCCAAACAAGACACACTCACATGTATGACAAGATTACAGGGAAGATACGCAGCGAGAAATTGAAGCAACTTGAAGCTAGTTTAATTTTACAGCAGTAGTATTTCGCAAGAGCCCGAGAGTCGAAAGAGAATGCCGCAACGGCTAGTTGCGAGATTATTGAAATTATTCATTAAAAAAATAATAAAGCAAATGTGACACACTGAATGGCTTGCTAATTTTTCCTTAAATATATTGTTCTACGTAAAGGACGTCAGCCAAGGTCGGCCCCCCACATTTTTACCACGCCAAATCTGGCCCCCTTTGCAAAAAGTTTGGACACCCCTTATGTAGGGGGTCCAACCTTTTGCTGATACTCTCCAGAATGAAGGAAAAATTCTCACCTTCATTCATGGATATCCACAGATCAACATTCACTCGTAACGTCTCAACATTCGGCGCAAATGCCCACCCGCCTCAGTCCCACAACACGTGACGCGAGACCAAAACAGGAAATCGCTATGAGGTTGTCATGGAAACACGTACCGGAAACCTTTTATTTTAGCATTTTCTATTCAAAATGCTCTTCGTACATGACTACAATATTCTTCATTCTACATACGTTATGAGGCAATGAAAAAATAGTAACGCAGAGACACTAAGAAAACTAACTTTAATCAGATTACTGGTGTAGAAAAATGAACGCGTTAGATTACCCGTTACTGAAAAAAGTAATCAGAGTACAGTAACGTGTTACTGACAACACTGCATAGAGCACAATATTCTATGGCGCTTGACAGAAGGGCGTGTCTTGTAACATTTTGGTCGTGGATTAGTTTAGTGGTTGTTTAAAATAAACTGTGAACTACTGCTGCCATAAGAAACAGTGCCTCATCACCAATTTGCAATTCTACAAGTTTTTTTTGCGTTACATAACATGTTAGCTAAAACTACTACTTAGGCTGGTGTTTACTTGTACTGTGGGTATGAGTGGTGTATTTTGTCATCACACCATGAAAAGATGCAAAAATTAAAAACAAGGACAAGTAATCAGATGCAGAAGGTGTGACCAACTCTGTGTCAGTGGTGGACTGTTCACCCGCATACGGCATAATAGTGGTCACTAGCACACCACGATCGTCAAGTTAGGCAAGATTCAAATTTTGCTAGGAGTTTTACAATTGCACATACCTTATTATACACAATTACAGATGATGAGTCTCATGTGGCTAATGTGCAAATTTTGACAAAAATCACCAAAATACTGTGCAGATTTTTACTCATTCCCACTTCAAAATCTGAAAATAACTAGGCTGGTACTTTCCAGCAGGGCCAAGAAGTAGTATGCAAATTTGTGTTTTCCTCCCGCTGGATACAGAGCTGACGCAGCAGCAGGTCCCCACTTTCACATTTCTTAATTTTCTTATCGTGAGATTTATTGAGAGTTATTTTCCGAGTTTGAAGTGGGTATAAGTAGAGATATACACATGTATAATGTACATAGACATGTATAATGTACATTTTGATTACGATCGTTTGGTTACAGCAAGTGTTGTTTTCGTCAATGATCACGATAATGAAATATTTCGTCAACGAATACTTTTTTTCATGATGATGAGACGATAACGAGCTAAAAACATGTTTTGGGAGACTAAAACATACAGACCTAATGCCAGTTTCTGTCTGACGAGACGAGAACGACACGAAAATGTGCAATAGTTTCCGTCACATGCTCACAATGTGTGATATTCTATGTGTAGTTAAACTGCATCGTAGCAGTGCGCCCCCCGCCCTCATTCACCAGAGCAGTGTCCTCTAATCTTGAGGCTTTCACACACGGTAGGATTTGTTTTCTCATCTTGGTCAGAAAGAAAAAGCAATGTTGCTTTAGCCTTAGAAGGTCTGTGCTGAGTCATCATTACCCAATAAATATAACTCGTAGCGTTAGCGTTCGCGTTAGGCTACTGCTAACGGGGAGCATCCTCAAACTTTTTTTTTTTTTTTTTTTTTTTTTTACATACAGTTCGTGGCATCCAGGTGGGCATAATTTATTGTAAATAATGTACTGTTTTCATGCGGAGTGTGTATTATCACCAAGTTGCCGTTGTCCTGGTAGACACTACAATACGTGCTCGTCTATCACTGTTCATATGAAACAGTTGGAAACCTTTATTTTTTTGTTTTTGGAGGGTATTTTTTAATTTTATTTTACAGACGAAAACATTTTTAGTTAAACGTCGACTAAAACTAGACGAAATTAGTCTTGAGTTTTCGTCAAATACTAGATAAAAGGCAAACACATTTTGAGATTACTGAAGTATGACTAAGACTAATACGTATTATCGTCCAAAAGACTAACACGAAAATTAAAAGGGCTCCCAAAAACAACACTGGTTACAACCAACATAAGTTACACAAGTTTCTATGTAACAATTAGCTCCAACTGACGGCTGTCATGCCATTGGCCCACAAAAGCAATGTCAGTTTTACTGATGAAAAATAGCTGTATTGAGGCTAAGCCATTAATTTACGGATTATAATGATGTCATGAATGCCAATTTTATTTTCCTTTTAACATTTATTTGTTTTTGAGTAAAAATAAAATGACTGAACGAGTGAAAATAAAATTGACCGATGCTTTTTTTTTTTTTTGACTAGTGTGACTTTCTCCAGACCTACCTAACCTACCAACCTAGAATCCGGAAAATACAGTAATTAGCCTGGCACAGCCTCCACATTACCAGCAGTTACAACACTAACGGGTGGGCATCCATTATTTGCAGATTTTTGGAATTTCATGATCCCAGTGAGGTTTAAAATATAGTGGAAACTTTTTTTGAGGGGGGGGGGGGGGGGGGGGTGAAAATGATTAGGCCCACCATAATATATACTATCTCACCACTCGAATTTTCCTGTAAGCATGACTTGAGAGTCTCAAATTCATTTACCGTAATGTTTGGACTATAAGCCGCTACTTTTTTACCTGATCTTGAATCCTGTGACTTATAGTCCAGTGCGGCTTTTTTGTTGATTTATTTGGGTTAGTAAGTAACACTTTATTTGTCAGCAGCATCATAAGACTGTCACAAGACCATCATAACTATGACATGACACTATCAGGGCCATTACTGAATGCTTATGACAGATGTCATTAGATGTCATCTAGAAAATTATGTCACTCCATTTATGTCCAGCATGGATTTTTAAAAATTTGCCGGATAACACGCAATGACAATTGTTATAAGCATTCATTAATGCTCATGACAGTGTCATATCACTTTTTTTTTTTTCTTTTTTTTTTTTTTAAACCTGTCCTGTTCAGCTGTTTGACACGGAGAATGGAAGTCTAAGTGTCCGGTTGGTCTGAACAGTTTTAATGTTTCACATTGAAGTATAACATACTCCCATTGTGATCATTTAACATACTTCATTTATTATGACAAAGCAGCGAACAGGAAGAGGTTATGGGGGAACAGAAGAAACAAAAGAAAGAAAAGAAACAGTGTCATATCACAATAATGATTGTCTAATGACAGTCTTATTGCGCTACTGTCAAATGCTGTGTTACCAAATATCATAACTAGCATTTAATGAAACAGCTGGAATAGTAACTGCAGAAATGATTAGCTGAGAGCATGAATTTTGATTGTTATTTACATCTGTAGCGCTGCAATGCATGCTAGGAGGCATAGTGGACAACAACAGTGTTGACAGCAGTTGGCAGCACCGGTTGACTGTCTCCCCCAAGGGAGCAGTGATGGCCAAATGACGCCTCTTGAAACAATGAAGCTTTGCAGCCAATTGGTTCAAATCGTCATGGTGGTTCATTTGGTATTATGACAGTCGAATGATGCTGATGTCAAATAGAGTTACTGGTTAATATATTTGGTGTAAATATCCCATAATACAGTGAGGATGGCTGCGGCTTATAGTCCAGTGCGACCTATCCGCAAACAAATGTTGTTTTCATGCCAAAATTTAGCGGGTAGCGGCTTATAGTCAGGCGCGCATTATAGTGCGAACATTACGATAAATAAGTGAACGTACCATTTTCTGTGTTCTGTCCAGCAGCAGTTTGTCATGAGTGACCACAAGTGGCCCATGGGAGCCAGCTAACAAAAGATAAATAACACACAGCGTGTCACGTGTATTTACACAATTTTTTAAATCTTGTGTTTTGTTTAGGGCTGTCAAACGATTAAAATTTTTAATCGAGTTAATTACAGCTTAAAAATTAATTAATCGTAATTAATCGCAATTAATCGCAATTCAAACCATCTAGAAAATATGCCATATTTTTCTGTAAATTATATATATAGTCTGTAAAATAAATTGTTGGAATGGAAAGATAAGACACAAGATGGATATATACATTCAACATACGGTACATAAGGACTGTAGTGGGCATATCACTCTACTGTCATTTAAATCTGTCTATGCTGCCCTCACTCCGAAGCGTCTACTTTTTCTAAAGCTAGACAGCTAGTGAACGACGCCTTAATAATCAGACTTCCTTTTTCATCTGATTTATTAGTAAAATAGCCTCAAACCATTGTCCTCTTTAGACCGTCGTAAAACTACCAAAAAAAAGTACACAAGCATTGCATTAGCAACAACGTTAGCTTAGCACGCTATACAGGTTCACTAAACATAAACAAAAAGCGTCTCATACAAAAAATATAACATTTCACTTACCAACATAATATGTACATTCTTTACATCAACCATACTTAACGGACAAATCTTGTCCAAGGATCATATAAGCACAACATTACAGCGTAGGCGTCAGCCCGAGACGTCGTGCAGCCATATTGAACTGGCAAGAAAACAATAAACCATATCGCAAAGCGACCATAAGAGTTCGCTGTTAGACAGCAGAAAAAGCCTTGCTGTAAAACTTACCAAAAGGCGGAATACTGTCTGAGCGGGACATGTTCGTTAATTGCGTCAAATATTTTAACGTGATTAATTTAAAAAATAATAATTACCGCGCGTTAACGCGATAATTTTGACAGCCCTAGTTTTTTTTTTTTTTTTTCTATAATCATGCCTGGACCTCTCCATTGAGAACGTGGGAGAAATCCACAAGCTCAAGCTCAAAGCCAGTGACTTTGCCAAAACCCACTCCCACGTAAAAAGCCCCCGCAGACGCGAATAAAGAAGCATACAGAAAATCGATATTCTGTATCTCAGCGCAAGCAGTGAGTGAGGCTGTGCGCGATGGACTGTGCAAAAGGGAAAAAAATCCACACAAAAAACGAACCATGAAAACTTACCAGCACAGCTTTATATGTGCCGTAGTCGTCCTTAATTATTTTTACTTATTTGTTCCAAGCTATATACATTTGCCATTTCTAAGTTTACATAATTATCAGAAAGTGCAAACCTTTCTCAACGGTCACACCTGCACGTTGAGTGCCAAAAGTCACCCACCTGTAACTTGGTCTTTGTTAAAGTACATACTGTACAATGCAGACAAGTGCACTCCTACCTTGATGCCGCGCGCTCAGCAACTATCCATGTCCGCAAGCCAAGGTTGAATGGGAAGTCTCAGGTCCCTCCAAGCACATGTTGAGCTACGCTAGCTTCACTTGCAGCCACGGGGGTCCAGGCGCAGCTCACCCACGCAGGATGGACGTGTGTAACGACTGCAGACTTGAGTCTCCTGACAGATGCACATTCACATTGCACAGAAAGAAGACAAGGAGTTGGAAGGGGAGGGGCCTTTCGGCAACATCATCATCAATGGATCTCGGTGCACGCTCCGAACGTCTCATTGTTTGAGGCAAGCTATTAAGACTTGATTTTCATACACTTGACATTTTGGTTTCCTCCACACAACATAAAAATCCATTTCAGTGCAACTCTAAGTGAAAAATAAAATGGGGCAGCCCCCCCCCCCCAAAAAAAACATGTTGATGACCCCAAAACTCGGTGTCAGCAGCAAAAAAAAAAAAAAAAAACAACTTACAAGAATATTTCTAATAAGTTAAAAATAAGTGTTTTTTGTTTCCCATCATTCTTGCAGGGAATTCTAAATCAGGCTGCTTAGGACAGCTATACTTTTCGCCAAGATCGTTATCCATTGAATATGGTACGCCCGCCGGTGTCGTGCCAATGTAGTTACCCCATTCAAAAATTGGATCCCCTGCGCGGAGCCATTTGGAGGTAGATTTGGATCTTTATTATTCGATCAAAAAAAAAAATTGTTTTCAATAAAAGTTACTTCAATAAAAAAATTGTTTGAATGCAAAAATAAATTCAAAAAATGCATTTGAAAGCTTTTTTTTTTTTTTTTTGATTGATTGAGGTAATGTTAATTATTCAATCAAAAATTAAGTTGCTTCAAACAAAAAAGATATTTTCAAAAGAAAAATCACTTCCATCAAAATAAGAGAAATTTCATAGAAAAAAAAAGTTTTTGAATGCCAAAAAAATATTTGACAAATATTTGCATTTGAACACTTGAACAATTTTTCATTCAAAAGTTTGATTTGAGCAATCATTTTTGTGTTTGGGCCCTATTATGGGTAGGACATTTGTGTCTAAATCATTCAATCCCCAAAAAAGTTGATTCAATCCCCCCCCCCAAAAAAAAAAAAAAAAATTCAAAGAAAAAAATCTTTTGAAAAATAAAATTGCCCTATTTTTTTTTTTTTTTTTAATGCAAAGCAAATAACCGTCTAAGGTGCTAATCACGATCTGTTCGAAAAATAATTTTTGACCCATTAAGAAAATGTCTTTTGTTCATTTCATTCATTCATTTTTATTGTTTTAGTGCTTTACAACTTTTATATATAGGAAAGTCCATTACATGCAATGACACTTTACGACCGGCCCCCTGGGCCCCTCTTAAACTCCGCTAGTGGTATTATTGTCCAATTGCGGTTTCAGGGATTGCATAATTTTTATTAGTATGCTTGTTGTCTTTTTACAGTTTACCACAGTTGTAAAATACAAATCTTAAATACAGTGCTGTATTGGATCACACAGAAAATATGATTTCCACTCAGTTTCCCTTTAAGGAAATTTTTCAAAGATCCAGCTTTAGTAGTCTTTGAGAAAACCCAAATGGTACTTGGCTAGCCTAATGCAGTAGGCTTGCATTCAATACTAGTTTCTGCAAACCTTGGCTGTCTTTCCCATCTCACTACAGCCGGCTGCCTCTGACAGGACAGGAGCACCCAGGGGACGATTAGCGGAGCAGAGGACGGACAGTTGGACTTGTTGCCAGTTACACTGACTTGACCAGACGCTATTTTGCCAAAAATAGGTTTTCAAGACATGGGGGCGTGGTAAAAGTACTTGGTTTTATTTGTTCGTCTCCAACGGATTAAATATGACATCCAAGAAGAATACGTATCAAGCAGCTTGTTCATGCAGTAAATGTAACAAAGTGTCAGATTCCATCATCAGTAGGTGGCTCGACCCAACAAAAAGCTCTGCAGCTGACTGATTCGGCTCTCATGATGCAGCATCCGGCTCTCATGATGCAGCATCAGGCCATTCTCTGCTCGCTCCTCATCCAGAAGCTGCTCCATGTACCAGGATGAGCCCAGCAGGATGTGGCCAGTAGCCTGCATGGAGAAGGCAGTCCATCGCAAAGCCTCCCTTAACACACAAACATTTTGATCAGTAGAGACAGTTAATAATACACAGAACTGTGCATTACAAATATGCATGGTGTATCGAAGGATACCATGCCATCTTTTGATAATAGTGAGCAAAAAAAAAAAACAAAAAAAAATGGCACCACAGTGGGATTTTTTTTTTAAGCAATCTCAGATGCCAGGTACAAGTGTGATATACAGTTAACATGCTTTCCAGAGTTGATCCACGAAAAAATACCTAAATGTAATCCTCTCTCTCCAAGTCTGTACCAGATTTGAACACCCAGCACATCTTGGTGATGACATAACACAAAATTAATCTTTGAAAAATCCAGTCCATCTCAACTCTGCCACCCACACACCTTTGACAATACATTCAGTATGGTTGGATATCCTCCCAGTACTAAGAGTAGTGCAAATTCTATTGTGAAGCAAGTTTGGCAGTAATTGCAATAAATGTCACACTAGCGTTATTGCTACTGGGGGTGTTTAGTAATACGGACATGCCTTCTAAACAAACATCAAATAAAGGCTATTCACTCACTTCAACATTTTTTTCGCCTCATAACAGCGCACTTCATAGGACAAGGAATAAACACCATAAAGTGTTGCCTTGACATTCAAGCAGCCAATAAAATCATTGGGGTTGTTCTTGTAGAGGTCAAACGTCAGCTTGGCCACATCTGTCCGGTGGTGCGGCCTATGATTGCTGAGCTCGTCTCTCCAGTGGCTGTTCTGGAGAAACACATTCAGGACAAAGGGCCATCAATTTTGCTTTTTGCATGAAAAGAACCCAGGTCAGATCAACAAAACATTTTGAAGCACCACACTGCAATGGATTAAACTGTAGCATCTTGTTTTATGGTGAATGGCACCTGTGGTTTATCCATGAAATCTCCATAGTATCACAATTAAGAATTTTTTGTTAAGTGAGACTGAACATCCCGTTTTTACTCTGTAGCTCTTTGAATTTTTTCATTTATTTTTTTATAATTCTACAGATTAAAATCCCTCCAGGGGAAGCCACCTTACATTCAGCTTCTGCTTTTGCCTTGCACATCATTTTATGTATGTTGGAATGAATGTGCACAGAAACGGCTGAGAACCTCTGGTAAACTTGGCAAAATCCTTCCAGATAATCTGCTGCGGTGCCACGTTTTTGGTCACCAAAATCAAGTGTTGGCACCAGCTGATCTGCAGTGCCCCCTAGTGTGGAATGCTTAACTATACCTGAGATGGAGTCCACTTCTGCCCTTTCTCCAGTACCATGAGGACGGTGTTTTCGGGCAGCGTTGTGAAGAACTCTTCAGTATCCACACCTGTGCCATCTTCATCCAGCACAAGGCTGCTGGCACACAGTACATTTAATGAGTCGCTCACCTATGAAAGACAAAGAGGAGCAATTCATTTAGAATTGTGGCTGGCCACCATTTGGACAAATGGCATCACTGACATAAGCGAAGTTTAAGGGGGTGCCTCTTTTTTTTGTGTGTGACTGAAGTGATTTTTCGTTTGAAAATAATTATTCTCTGTTTGAAGCAACTTATTTTTTGATTGTAAAATAAAGACAGAAATGTCCTAGCCAAAATGTGGCCCAAACGCAAAACAACATTACTTCAATCAAAAAAGTTGCTTCAATCAAAAAAAAATTATTTTTTTTTAAGAAAAATGGCTTTCAAATGGATTTTTTTGAGTTTCAGATTTATTTTTTGCATTCAAACATTTTTTGGATCGAATAATGAAGACACAAAACTACCTCCATATGGCTCCGCCCAGGGGATACAATTTTTGACTGGGGTAACGACATTGGCACGGCACCGACAGGCGTACCATATTCAATGGATGACGATCTTGGCGAGAAGTATAGCTGTCCTATAAGCAGCCTGATTTACAATTCCCCTCAAGAATGATGGGAAACAAAAACGCCCATTTTCAACTTATCATTATTATTATTATTATTACTTAATATTCTTGTAAGTTAATATTATTGCTGACACAGCGTTTTTGGGTCATCAACATGTTGTGCCCCCCTGGCCCAAAAGTTAAACTCCGCCTATGACCACTGATGCTATATTAAGTGGGTGAAAGGTCAGTCAATTTGTCATCTTTTTTCCCCATTACATCCCTTTCCATACCTTGCTGATAAGGTCTTCTAACGCATCTGCCATGATGCCCTTCTTCAAACTGCGGTCAGCATTAGTCACTCGGTAAGGCTTTGGTCGAGGTGGTCGTCTTGACAGAAGCTGCTGGGTTACTGAGGCACTGGCTGACATGCTGGCAGTCATACACCTGGTGAAGGATGACAGAGTATGGGTTAAACACATTTTAACAGATAAGAATGAATCCAAATGCCCTTTTGTTACATTTGATGTTAAGAAGTGTCATCTTACTTTGAGAAGGAAGACAGATTCAGGAGGTTGAGTGACTTTTTAGCATATTCCATCACTGGAGAGCGAGCCCCACAATCTGAGAGGGAAAAAAAAGCAGTTAAATAGAACAATGCTTCAGAGTTGGGCCACATTTGGGCAAAACAAACACGCAACAATTAAAATGTGTTAAAGAAAACGCTTACAAGTAAAAAAGTTAGCACGACTTTTCCGCAAATTACTTCTCCAAACCGATCCTATAAGTGGTCCTGGTTATCTTCAATGGTCAAATTAAACCTAACAGACCAACACCCTTCCTTCTCCGTGAATAAAGGCAGCAGCTGGATAGTGAACTTTGTACTTATATTAAGCAAACCGCGTGTCATCAATGTCATTGTGCAACGTTGCATGGCCGTTCCCCTCAACTCTCCTGGATGGAAACCAATTTCCAAGTGTATTAAGTTCATAAAAATTGCCTCTCTTGCATTGCATGGTTATATTCTGAAAAGTTTAGATATTTTCGTGCTTGATTATTAAGAAAATAAGATACTGGCTGATTTCCCTTATTGACAATTAAGTCTTTTGTTCCCAGACATGCTTGGAAAAGTGTTTAGGCTAGGGGGGAAATGATACGTGGTAAACATGTTTCATAAATTAAAAAATTAAAAAACTATCATTTGAGGTCAACGTCACACACAAAAATATTCCTTTTGCCTTTCAAAGAGATTCAATATTTCTACCTTTAATTAAAAAATAAATAAATAAATAAAATGGCGAAACGTTCTCTGAGACAATTAACCAGAAAAGTCCCCAAACCTCCGTAAACATAACGTTATACAACGCATGTTAAGCAATATATTTACCGTTAAGTTATCGAACTTACGTGTCAATTGAGTATTGCTTCGGTTGCCCACATACGCGGCTCTTGATTCCGCACACCTGCCTCACGTTTTGGACTGATTTGTCAGGTGACTTCCGGTCCTAAACAGAATTTAATGTTTCTTTATTTTATTATTATTTACTTTACTTTATTATTAAGTGTTGATAGAAGCCACTTTGTAAATAGCGAAGAAGTATTTGATCATTAAATGAAAAATAAAAAATAAGACGGAGGAGAGTTTGGGGGGAATGATAGCTTCCTGAAAAAAGTCTGCACGCCTATCTATCTATCTATCTATCTATCTATCTATCTATCTATCTATCTATCTATCTATCTATCTATCTATCTATCTATCTATCTATCTATCTATCTATCTATCTATCTATCTATCTATCTATCTATCTATCTATCTATCTATCTATCTATCTATCTATCTATCTATCTATCTATCTATCTATCTACAGTGGTATGAAAAAGTATCTAAACCTTTTGGAAATTCTCACATTTCTGCATAAAATCGCAATCAAATGTGAGCTGATCGCTGTCAAAATCACACAGATGAAAAAAACAGTGTCTCCTTTAACTAAAACCACCCAAACATTTACAGGTTTTCATATTTAAATGAGGATAGTATGCAAACAATGACAGAAGGGGGGGGGGGGTAAGTAGGTGAACCATCATATTTAATATTTTGTGGCCCCCCTTTGGCAGCAATTAGTCCAACCAGATGCTTCCTGTAGCAGCAGATCAGTCTGGCACATCGATCAGGACTAATCTACAAAACTGCTGTAGTTCAGTCAGATTCCTGGGATGTCTGGCATGGAATGCTGTCTTTAGGTCATGCCCCAACATCTGAATGGGGCTCAAGTCTGGACTTTGACGTGGCCACTCCAGAACGTGTATTTTGTTCTTCTAAAACCATTCTGAACTTGATTTTCTTCTGTGTTTTGGATCATTGTCTTGTTGCAGCATCTACCCTCTTTTTAGCTTCAAATGTCCGACAGTAATTGGGACACACCTGACTTAAACTGTTTGGTTAAAAATTTGTTTTTACTTTACTTTTTTAGTCTCCTTAGGGAGAGGGTTCACATACTTAACTGCCCCCCTTCTGTCATTGTTTGCATGCTATCCTCATTAAAATATGAAAACCTATAAATGTTTGGGTGGTTTTTGTTAAAGCAGACACTATTTTTTCATCTGTGTGATTTTGACCAAGATCAGATCACATTTGGTGTTGATTTTGTGCAGAAATGTGAGGAATTCCAAAAGGTTCAGATACTTTTTCATATCACTGTATCCCTGTGATGATGATGATGATGATGATGATGATGATGATGATGATGATGATGATGATGATGATGATGATGATGATGATGATGATGAGGATGGTGATCTATCAGTGGTGGATGAAGTAGTCACTTTTTTACTTACAGTGCCCTCCATAATTATTGGCACCCCTAAAAAAGATGTGTTTTATAGCTTCTGATAATTGTAATGGAAAAAAAGAGAAAAATCCAAACTTCAAGACAAGTGTATTCATTCAGTGGGGAAAAAATCCCACATAAAGAAAAAAATATTTGACATCAAATAAAATGTGTCACAATTATTAGCACCCCTGGTGTTAATACTTTGTAAAAACCCCTTTTGCCAACAAAACAAGGTCTGGGGACTGAGATGGCCATGGGAGGAGCTTGATTTTGTGTCTGGTGAACCATTTCTGTGTAGATTTGGCCATATGTTTAGGGTAATTGTCTTGCTGAAAGACCCAGTGACGACACATCTTCAGCTTTCGGGCAGAGGGCAAAAGATTTTGATTTAAAATGTCGTGGTATTTCAAAGCATTCATGATGCCATGCACCCTAACAAGGTTCCCAGGGCCTTTGGAAGCGAAACAGCCCCACAGCATCACTAACCCACCCCCATACTTCACAGTGGGTATGAGGTGCTTTTCAGCATGCGCATCTTTCGTGGCACGCCAGACCCACTTAGAGTGTTTGTTGTGTTTGTGTTTGTTGTGTGTATATATATATTATTTTAAACGTATTACATATATTATATACAGTCTATATAATATATATTGTACTATATATTATATATAATGTATAACCATGCAGGATGGAAAAAAGTAGTGAAATTGACTGACTAAAATTACTGCTGTAGAAGTGTAGGTATAAAATCTGTGCCATTGAGCAACTTTGTTGTGACTGCTACTGTGTACTGGTACATGAAGTGGTACGGCCTACCAATGAGTGTCCAGTGAGTGTAAATTTAAACTTTTAACAGGATGTGAACTGTGGAGACACTTTCCACAAGACATATTCAACAAATAATAACGTAATTTTAATTGTAAGTAAATATTGATCTTAATTACATCAAGAGGCCCTTGTGCATATGGCGTTTTCTGCTTGTTCATTTGTCTGCTGGCTTTATAAGGTTTAAATCCTAGTCTCAAGGTCTTGCCTGGCGCAGAAGGGAGTAAACTCCAATGTGAATTAGATCAACAGTTTATTTCACTCTGTTGAATCACATTTGCATTGCACATTTGCTCAGTGCAGGAGCCCATTTGAATCATGCCGCTGGATAGTCTTCCACAGCAAAGCAGATAAAGCACAAAGACTTAAAACATAAGCTTCCCAGAAGTGTCAAACACAACAACCATTGTGAACAAAGGCTTCAATGAAACCTCTGCGCTTTCATTTTTTTCTGAGGGCAATATCCTGCCTGTGTCTTTGTCGTGTTTTATCGGCCATCCCCAGTGCTGGGGTTAACACATTCATTTGAGCTCCCTGATGCTTGTCGATGCAGAGTAAAATGAATACGACATGAGCAAAAAATAAATATTCTTATCATATTTAATTCAGCAATCTTGTTTAAATTAATGACATGCAAAAACACAAGGAACAGATTTCTGAGATGAATGTAACCTATAGATGAATGAGACAGTGGTGCAGCATTTTTCTGTTCTACAAGTGACGTCAAAGTGCATTTATTTACTATGGATACAAGTAGAAAAAAGCTCTATTTGTATCTGAGCTACCATTGTCAGTGATGATATTAATATCCAAAGCCCCCTTTCTCTAACCCTTGCCGGCATGCTATTTCCGCTTGCCAATCCGCGCCATAAGTTCTGCATTGGCTGCTGCCTTGGTCTTCATGTCCTGGTTCTTGGCCAGGTCTATGAGGACACTGAGAATGCTGGTAGGGACGTCAAGGGACAAAGCAAAGCGGGACCCTGGCTGGGCTCTCTTGGGCACCTGGACCACCAGACGAGGGGCTCGCACCGGACGGGGAAGCATGTACTCAGATTGTAGTAACGAGTTCAACACACTGCCTCGGTTCACTGTGTCGATGGCCATCGTGCCCTTGCTTGTGTCTTTGTTGACTTCAGCAAAAGCAGGGCTGCTCCTTTGACCGTGGACCCCGCAAGGCAGCAGCAGAGCCAGGCACAAGCACAACCGAACCGTCCTCATGCTTGGAGGTCTGTTGGCAAGGCACACAAGATTTTGCCAATTGTTTAAAAACACTTGCAAGCTGCCAACAAAAGAATTCATTCAAGGATGAAGTCGTCTGACAAATTACAAAAACACTTAACTTGACATTCTGAATTAGGAATCACAGTTGTATCTAATAATACAACAGAATATAATCAACTACCAAGTCCTAAGGAGTCACTCATGAAACGTACTTACTCAGTATCACTACAGTGGATTGTTGGTGACTTGGGGGAAAAGGCACTTCAACTCTCAGCCCTGGAAATAATCAGAATATCTGAATAATTGACTCAAAATGTCTTCTGTATCTTCCTTAGCAACGATAAGTGCGACCAGCGTGTCTTGCAGTGGGACGTTCAAGTGGCTGAGAGTCCTGCAAGACCCCGTCTTCACTACTGTCCGTCTTCGCCGTTCCCTCTGTCCCCCTCCCTTTTTAATCTCATTTCCTCCACATTCATTGCTTTCTCCCATCTAAAAATAACACAATCATAATCATTTGCCTATAATGCCATGAAATGTCAACACAGTAAAAAGTGAAGCTATCCAAATATACTAATAAATCTTTGATGCCAAAAAAAATGTGTTAAAGTCATATTATCCCAGACACACTTATGGATTCATTTGATTCATCATCCAGAAAACCAACACATTAAATGCTATTACAGTGATAAAACTTACCAAATTATCATACATCAACATAATATCCGAAATTCATAGTGTTCATACGTATTTTCATATATGTCAAGTAGTACAAAGTCAACTAAATGACTTTTGTTAAACCAGCGATAGTGTCAATTGACATGTGTACTTAAACCATTAACAGATTGAAAAAAAGGAGAAAAGAAGCTTTGCTTGATTCAGCGATACTGCATTTTGGTTACTCACCTGATTTCAGTGCAGGCTCAGTTCCCCATATAGTGATAAAAATGAATGTAATAAATGGTGGGCTATCTGCCCTGTGACTGCCAACCAGTCCACAGTGTAGACTACTGTAATTTTCAGACTATAAGCCGCTATTTTTTCCCCTCATTTTGAATCCTGCAGCTCATAGTCAAGTGCGGCTTATTTATTAATTTATTTGTCAGCGGCGTCATAAGACTGCCATAAGACCGTCGTATGAAATGACACTATCCTGGGCATTGATGAATGCCCATGACATGTCATTAAGTGTCATCCGGCAAATTATGTCGCCGACTCCGTTTATGTCCAGCTAGGATCTTTTACATCCATTCAAAAGTGAAATAGTTTGCCAGATGACACAAACTGATATCTGTTGTAAGCATTCAACAAGGCTCATAACAGTGTCATGTCACAATTATGGTCTTATGACAGTCTTATGGCGCCACTGTCAAATACAGTGTTACCAAATACCATAACTAGCAATTAATCAAACTGGAACAGTAACTGAAGAAATAATTAGCACAGAACATGAATTTTGATTTTTATTTACATCTGTAATGATGTGATGCATGCTAAGAGGCATGTTGGACAACAACAGTGTTGACAGCAGGTGACAGCAGAGGTTGACTGTCTCCCCCAAGGGAACACTGATGGCCAAATGAAGCTTCTTGACGCAATTAAGCTTTGCAGCCAATTGGTTCAAAGCTTTACGGTGGTTCATTTTTTCTTATGACAGTATTATGATGCCGCTGTCAAAGTGTTCCTGGTAAATATCTTTTGGTGTAAAATATCACCACAT
Source organism: Corythoichthys intestinalis (assembly GCF_030265065.1). Taxonomy (NCBI): domain Eukaryota; kingdom Metazoa; phylum Chordata; class Actinopteri; order Syngnathiformes; family Syngnathidae; genus Corythoichthys; species Corythoichthys intestinalis. The sequence continues at coordinate 35,901,697 of NC_080403.1, read as the reverse complement.
ACAGTGAGGACAGCTGCGGCCTCTCTATGAACAAATACCATTTTTGTGTCAAATTTGGTGGGTGCCGGCTTATAGTCAGGCGCGCCTTATAGTCCGAAAATTACGGTACATAGTTTGCATATCAACTGAGTTGCTCCAGCTCCTTCAGCTCCTGAACAATATTTGTTGGAATAAATTGATGTACTCGGTAGTACTAGAAATATATTTTATACCTATAACTTTGATTTGCAGGTCATTTGATACGTCGAAGATACAATGAACAAACTACACTGAAATTACCAACCAAAAACAAAACCGAAAAAAAAAAAAACTAACACAAAATGCACAAGGTTGCTCACAACAAACTCATAGTGGTTATGAAATAAAAGGTAAACATGAATTATTTTAAAATACGGAAAGTGTGTGCCTCTTTGTTTTGGTTTTGCACTTAAACTCAATGTTTAAACATCTCTTTTCACCTGCCACGCTCCAGTAACATCTCCAGAACGGGAGCGATTACGTCAATGGCTCTAAAAGAAGCAGTTCTACATGACGGAGCAATCCCAAATACTGTGAGAATTTTACAGGCTTCATTAGGTTGATGGAAACAGCTGCTGAACCATGCGGTTGCGACGTAAAAGAGGCATGTGCATTTTTTTGTTGTTGTTGACTTGAGTGATGCAAATGTAGCAACTCATCTGTGAGGTGACTTTTATGGGCTACTCTGAACTTCTATTAACACATTTCCGTGTGTCCTATCGTGTTGCAACATCCAACTGACCGATGACATAGATCCTGCGTTTAAGGATGAGACAAAAACGGATAAGTGACAAGAACAAAAAGCCCCCTGGAAAATAATGAGGAAGATGTCAGGCCAAGAAGTACCTCGTTTCCTGAAGCACCTCCAGTGCATCCCATCACTGGACCAATCCTCATCTTACTAATGACTTAAAAGTTAAACATGATTATGGTGACTGGGCCCTTAGGGCGCCTGGAGCAAGACGAGTCATCACGTATGGCCACAGATAAACGAACAAGGGTTGCACAGATGTCACCCCTCTTCTTAATAAAGGCTGATGAGTTGTACCAGTCAGCCGCATTGCTGTCACAGATCCACAATGACTCCATATCAATATGAGGTCATGATTCAAAGCAGATCCTGCTTATTATCAATGCCGTTTATGCACAAACTGTAAATCTTACTGTAGAGGTTCTACATCAGTGCTTACTAGTAGCCATGCATCATAGATCTGATTAAAGCGGTGTACATTTGAATTCATCTTGTGGTACTACAACCGCTCATATAGAACACCAGGGTGCCTTGGACCATAAGTGTGTCATGAGAGACCTTCAGAGTTGCCGTGAAAAATTGGGGTTTAAATTTATTTGTCCAAAAACACTTTGTATAGGGCCGGATTTTCATTTTACTACACGACATCAGATTAATCATTGTGTGACGATCCACAATGTTTATATAGTATTTCAAAAAGGCATTTCATTTAGGCAACGTTCAGTACATCAGTCTTGCAGAGACTTGTGCTTTTGATTAACTCTATCAATTTAATGGCAGAAAGTTAGTCACCCATTTTCTATACCTCTTAGGGTGACCATATTTTGATTTCCAAAAAAGAGGACATTCGGCCTGGCCTCGAGATACTTGAATTTTACTCGACGTTCACTCAAAGACATAAGCGGATTTTAAGGGGGAGGCAGCCCCCCTGGTGGCCGAAAAGTGTCATTAGATGTATTGACTTTCCTATATATGTATAAAAGTTGTAAAGCAATAAAACTGCTTAAAAAAATATATATATATATATATAATGGGTCGAAATTATTCTTCGAGCACCTTAGTCATTTGCTTTGCATATAATTTAAATAGTATATATATATATATATTTAAATAGTATATATATATTAGAGAAAAAAATATTTTAAAAAATGTTTTCTTTGATTGAAAATATATTTTTTTGATTCAAGCAACTTTTGGGGGGGATTGAATGATTTAGACACAAATGTCCTAAACATAATATGGCCCAAACACAAAAAACAATTGCTCCAATCAAAGAAAACTTTTTCAATGAAAAATTAAGTCTTCAAATACAAATTGAAATTTTTCTTTTTTTTTTTGATTGAAGTGATTTTTTCTTTTTGAAAATCTATTTTTTTTGAAGCAACTAATTTTTTGATTGAATAAGAGAAAAATGTCCTAGCCAAAATCTGACCCAAGCACAAATCAACATTACTTCAATCAAAAAGTTGCTTCAATAAAAAAAAAAAAACGACTTCAAACCCCCCCAAAAATTAAAAAATAATTTAAAAATTCAAAGAAAAGAAAGCTTTCACATGCATTTTTTTAGTTTCATATTTATTTTTGCATTCAAACACATTTTTTGATTGAATAATAAAGACACAAATCTACATCCATATGGCTCCGCCCAGGAAGTTTTAACTGGGGTAACTACATTGGCACGACACCGGCAGGCGTACCAAATTCAATGGATGACAATCTTGGCGAAAAGCATTGCCTAAGCAGCCTGATTTAGAATCCCCCTCAAGAATGATGGGAAACAAAAAACGCTCATTGTCAACTTACTATTATAAATATTCTTGTAAGTTAATTTTTTTGCTGACCCTGCGTTTTTGGGTCATCAACACGTTGTGCCCTCCCTGCCCCAAAAGTCAAAACTCCACCTACGCTCAAAGATGCCTATATCACTTTAAAATATTTAAAGTGTGTATCCTCTGTTTGGATAGAATAATTCAGTTTTATTAAAACAAATATATAAATAGCCATATAGTATATAATAAAAGACACAAATTCTAATTTTCAGAGGTTACTCAACAGGCTTTATTATTACTAAAAAAAAAACAATCGAATAAAACGCAAAACAAAAAAAAGTTAAAATACTAGTATTGATAAAAAAAATAATGCAGACCCATGGAAATGTAGTCTAGTCAATACACACACACACACACACACACACACACACACACACACACACACACACACACACACACACACAGTAGGCAATGTGCCAACTAAACATTTTAATAAATCACTATCACGACGATTGTTGTTGACAAATTGTTATTCCCACTCAATTGTTTTCGATGTTGTAGACTGCACGCAAACAATAACCGAAATAAACTGACAAACTATTCAACCAGCACGTTTTTCAAACGTAGCAGTTCAAAATGACATTTCCCATAATGCCTTGCGCAGCTTAGCTCACTGATAGCTACCCAATTAGCGAGTACCGGGAGCAGAGGCAAAATCAAACTTTGCTACCAAAGTTTACAATCATCGGCAGCATAATGATGCGACACCAAACTGGATCTTACAGAGCACGCCAGTACAAAGCTCAGACAGAAGACGACAGTTGCCGGAAAAGTAACTCTAGCAACTCTAGATACAGATAGCATTTGAGCTCCTGTCGTGACAAAGGGATGTGAATGAGAATTGACAGTTGAATACATGATAGAGCCAGCCTGTGACTGCGCATGCATGCGCAAATTTGTATCCAAAGTAGAATAAAGGTATTTTCGTCTTACTCTTTTGGGTATATGAGCATATGATTATATACGTATTGATTTAATAAAAGTCTTAACTGGGCAGGCTCTCTGGGAACAAGTCACAGGCAGCACAGTACCGTAGTATTCTGTGCAAAGCGTCAGTCAATTTCAACACACGCTAATTTGTCCCGTGAAAAAAAAAAAAGAAAACCGGACATTTTCATGAATTTATAAAACCCCGCCGGACGCCCCAAACAAGATGTGAAAAGTGGACGCCTGGGTAAAAGAGGACATTTGGTCACCCTAATACCACTTGATTTCATTTGGGTTTAACGCTGGACTGGCCAGCAGCCAATTGCAGGGTAAACTCCAGAAGTGAGGAAGACCTACTAGTTTAACACCATGTAAATGGGAATGAAACTAAATAATCCCCTACCCTCCAAAAGTGTTTGTTTGGTGGACAAAGATACTACAGTGTTTACTACAATATAACATTTATTACCTTCATTACAGATGCTGCAGTAGAGCCACTCTAACTGGGCTAAATACAACACACAAAAGATGCAGTGTTTTACAGTTGTTTTTTATTTTAGCCAGAATGAGACCTTCTATTATGTACAATAGGAGACAAATTAATCTTACAGAAATTATAAATATACGCTTGCTCCAGACTGGTTGTATTTGGGATGTACTGCGTCCTGATTATACTTGAAGTCCATTCTCCCAAACATCTGTGACGACTGCGTAGGTCATGTGCAGATTAAACAAGGTTACCAATTCAGATCTCTACTCAGACAACATAGCTGCCACTTTCAGTGGGCATGACAAGAAGAGGTAGAGGGGAAGGAGAGAGAATAGATCAATGGCTTTCTGCGTGGACAATTTTCTTGCAACTCAGTGTGAGGATGAGGAGCAGACATTAAGAAACACCACAATGCAATTTAAAACCTCAGCCAGTACATGCCACTGCGCATTCTGTTGTAGTCAGGCAGCTGCTCTATGGGGCCTAATGGAGAGATGTGAGGAAAATGGGCAGGTTCAGAAAAAAGATTATGTACTCATGATTGCTGAAACGCAACTGAAAGCCAATCAAAAACAATTCCAACATGAGAACTTACCGACACCTGCCACAGCTGGACACTTATCATAGATGTATTTAGAGCAAATGTCACGCACCATCCTGGGGGTCACAGCCTAAAAAATGAAGCCAAAGTGTGGTCAACACAGCAGGACTGCATACTTCCAATTGCTGACTTATCAAAGAGCCTCACGTCGATGCGAGCATCCCACTCGGCCAGAGGAATGCGACGTCCGTAGTACAGCATGTGTCTGCCGATTTCGTCACAAATTGGTGTTGTTCCTTAAAATAAAAAAAAACTGAAGTGTGATTGCTCTGTCTTTGTGTATTTGAAGTGAAGTAAGCTACATGAGTGAGGATAGGGCCAAGTTCACACAACCTAAAATTAAAAGTAAAATCACAACTTAACATTTCAAGAAAGTCTAACTTCACTTTCAGGAAATCACTACCTACTATTTCAAGTTCTGCTTGCTTATAAATAAAGTTTTGCCACAAAACCTGATCATTTAAGTTAGCGCAACTCATTTTGTCAAGTTCGTGTTGTTAACTTGAGTTACAAATACTCAAAATAACAAATTACTGACAAAGACTTGAAAATTCTGTTGTGCTTTCCTAATATCTTAAGTTAGCACAACTTATTGAAAGTTTTGTTAAGGTGTGTTAAATACAATGACAGCAGCATTACTGTTCATACCGTTGAGCTGTCCCACCATTCCAGCTTTCAGAGCATTCTTGCCTCGGGCTACATCACTCTCGGTGACTGTGGTGCACAAGTTCATCCTGCATGAAGCACAACATTACTCAGATTTGAAGAGTTTAAATCAATCGTGCAATTGATGTTCTCTTTTCTCACCAGGCATTCTGGGACCAGTGCATCATGTCGTCAATGTGATGCTTATCAGTCACAAAGTGAATGCCCAGCAGGCCGGTGTCACTGTAAGGTGAGTAAAACGCCTGGAAACTGTGACACAGGTTTTCCTCTGCCGCCAGGCGGGCCAGACGGCTGCTCATGTTCTTCATGTAACAAGAAAAGAAGATTTTTGCCTGACAAAAGCAGTAGTTGAACAACGAATGATATCTGTCCATTCCTCCTTGCTAAAAACAGTTGGCATCGGTGCCCACATAACTACAAATGTAATTAAATGCATTAAACCACAACTGCTGTTTAAACAAATACAGGATAAATAAAAGCCGGTTCGAAGGTAATGCCTGTTATTAGCCAATCTAGAGGGAAGAGAGTATGAAAAGTGCTTATTTAGTATATTTGATTTGACTGCTTTTTTGTAATGTGATTAGTATTATATTGTTTTAAGAATATTCCTATTTACTATCAAGTGTAATTTGGAACACATGAGTACAGACGCACCATCCATACAAATGCTCCCTCCAGAACACTATTGTAGAGCTGTCCCGACTAGTCGACGTTGTCGACGTCATCGATGACGTAAATGCGTCGACGGGCAAAACATACCGTCGACGGGTAAGGACGGGTTAAAAAAACAAAAAAACGTGGATAAAGTTTAGAATGGCGGGCGCTCGCAATGCAAGCGGTTGTTACTAACAACCCCAAGGGGGCCGCTGTTATTTCAATGTGACCGGCATTGTCAGATTGAGCAAAAAGGAAGAAAGTGGGCGAGCGAGAGAGAGGGAGCGAATCAGAGGGAGTGAGATCGGTGAGTTTGGAAAAGTGCGCGGGTAGCGCGGAGTTCAGTGGCTGCAGCCCCTGCGTTTTTGTTTTGGACAATAAAAGTATCCATAAAGAGCGATCCGACGCCTTTCGGTGTTTTTATGCACGCCGCCGCCTTCCTGAGGAGGACATGGGCCGAACCGACGACAACGAGCCAAGTGAATCGCCGGTTCACTCCTCACTATGGCGAGGAGTTGAAAACACGGCCAATTACCAAAAAGGGCAGAATTGGTGACACGTGAAAGTGGCATAAAGCCAAAAAAGCGGACCAGAATAGCCAGAGCCTGGAATTATATCAAGGAAAATATGGAAGGTGCCACTGTGTGTACTCTTTGCTAAGTTGAGCTCGCATACCACGGTAGCACGTCGGCTATGAACGAACACTTGTAGCGCCGTCACCCAAGTATAATTTTCGAAGACAACAAGAAACAACAAGCTAGCGGATTGTAAGTCCATACAACTTTCTAACGATGTTTTTTAAAATGGAAGTTTCCTTTATGTGCGTCGTATCAACGTGCATTTTTATTTAATAAAATAATTAATGTATATATATATATATATATATAGTTATATATATAGTTATATAATTAAAAAAAAAAAAATTATTAAATTTATTAGGATAATGGACGCTCCCACTTGGGGAAAATATATACATACATCCTGTATATACATAATATAATGAAAATATATATGGAAACAGCACTGGCCTGCTTACTGTAATCCATGACTGCACTAATGTTAGTCACTTTAAATTATAAAGTATCATTGTGTATATACATATTGTAGTATACTATAAAATTAAAACTATATATTTACATTTTGTTACTGTGATTATGTGTGCCTCTCATTCAAAATGGTTGTGTTAATATTTCAGTGTGCCCTCTACTTTATCTATTTTCAGGACACAAAACAAAAAAAAAGTTGAACAGTTATTCCCCTCCCCCCAAAATGCGGAATGCACACCAGAAAAATCATCTCAACTCACACAAAGTATTCTGAAAATGGTTGTCCGGGACATTGCAATTCATTTTAACATTTACAACAATATAGACAATGACATACCACAAAAAAAGTAAGAATTGTTTTGACTCCTGTTAAAGAGGTGAAGTCTCAGTTTTTCCGTTTTTTTTTTTTTTTTTTTTTGCACTAGTTAATGCCAGCATCATTTGACCACATTGTTTGTGATTTGTTATTGATTTATTATTATTATTTATTATATTGATTTATGTTATTTATTTATACGCTAATAAAGAATGTAGGTGTTTCAAAATGTTTTTTGTGAATTAATAAGCTTCAACAAAAATTTCATTATTTAAGTAGTTAAAAAAAAAAAAAAAAATTAGATTAGCCGACTAATCGTAAAAATAGTCGGCTGACTAATGGGGAGGAAATTAGTCGTTTGGGACAGCCCTACACTATTGCGTAGTTTACTTTCAAAACATAGGATATCTATTGTTGTCTTGTCATCGTGTACACACCAGCCTAAAAAAATCATGAAGCATTTCTAATACTTAAATACAGTGGTATGAAAAGTATCTCAACCTTTTGGAATTTCTCACATTTCTGCGTAAAATCACCATCAAATGTGATATGATATTTATCAGAAGCACACAGATGAGAAAACTGTCTGCTTAAACTAAAATCACCCAAACATTGATACTGTAGGTTTTCATATTTTAAAACAATGACAGAAGGTGGAAAAATAAGTAAGTGAACCATCACATTTAATATTTTGTGCCCCCTCCCCCTTTGGCAGCAATAACTTCGACTAGACGCTTCCTGTAGGTGCAAATCAGTCTGGCAAATCGATCAGGACTGATCTTGGCCCATTCTTCTCTACAAAATTGCTGTAGTTAAGTCAGATTCCTGGGATGTCTGGCGTTAATTGCTGTCTTTAGGTCATGCCACAGCATCGCAATGGGGTTCAAATCTAGACTTTCACTTGGCCACTCCAGAACGTGTATTTTGTTCTTCTGAAACCATTCTGAAGTTGGTTTACTTCCGTCTTTTGGATCATTGTCTTGTTGCGGCATCCATCCTCTATTTAGCTTCAAGTGTCTGACAGAACGCCTCAAAATCCTGATAAACTTTTGAATTCATTCTTCCATTAATGATTGCAAGTTGTCCAGGCCCTGAGGCAGCAAAAACAGCACCAAATCATGATGCTCCCTCCACCATGCTTCCAGGTGGGAATAAGGTTTTGATGTTGGTGAGCTTTTCCAGTTTTCCTCCACACATGACGTTGTGTGTTACTACCAGAAAATTCAACTTTGGTTTCATTAGTCCACGAAATATTTTGCCAAAACTTCTGCTGAGTCTCCAAGTGCCTTTTTGCGAACATTAAATGAGCAACAATGTTTTTTTAGACAGCAGTGGCTTCCTCCATTGAGTCCTCCCATGAACACCATTCTTTGCCATAGTTTTAAATATAGTTTATGTGTGCACAGAGATATTGGACTGTGCCAGTGATTTCTGTAAGTCTTTAGCAGACACTCTAGAGTTCTTTTTTTTTTTTTTTACCTCTCTGAGTATTCTGCGCTGAACTCTTGGCACCATCTTTGGTGGACGGCCACTCCTTGTGAGAGAAGCGACAGTGCCAAACTCTCTCCATTTGTAGACATCTTCTCTGACTATCGATTGATGAACATTCAGACTTTTAGAGATGGCTTGGTATGCTTTCCCACCTTTATACAAATCAACAATCCTTGATTGCAGGTCTTCAGACAGCTCTTTTGACTGAGCCATGAGTCACATCAGACAATGCTTATAATCAAGACATTTCTTACCAGGTGTGTGTTTTATAGTGGGCAGTAGGCCTGAACGATATTGGAAAAAACTATTGCTGTGATTTTTTGGGGGGTTTGCGATATTATATTGCGATATTAAAAAAAAAAAAAAAAAAAAAAAAAAAAACATATATATATATATATATATATTTTTTTTTTTTTTAAAGAAATTTTCACTAGATGACTTGAATAGCTGTTTGGAAAGACTTTAGATGACTCACAATGACCAGTGTACAGTGATCCCTCGTTTTTCACGGTTAATGAGGACCAGAACCCGCCGCGATAAGTGAAAAACTGCTAAGCTGCGCCCCCCGCCTCCAAATTTTTATTTTTTTTGTGTGTGTGCTCAATGTTTTTATTCAGATTTAGCATTGGAAAGAGATACATGTCAGGCATGTTTTTTTCTCACTTTTTCCCCAAAGTATGATTTTTTAAAATGTATATACATATTAATAAATGGTTTTAAGCACTTCAAATGTAATAATTATGATCAGTTTTAAACATAACTGTCCAACCAAAATAATTTTTGAACAAGAATGAAGTACTGTAGTAGAAAAATGCTTGGCTTTATTAAATGCTTCTGTTTACCTAACATGGCTGTGACTCTTGGTGGACATGTAGAAATTACAAACTCCTCATGATCACTTCTGGCATTTATGTCTCAAACGTCTCCACACGCACACACATTCATTCCAAAGCAGCTTCCTTGCAGAAACTGTTTAACAATGATTGACAGCTGCTGTGCTTTTATGTCCGCTTCTTTGGCAAGATCAAAGATACCAGCATCGTTAACTTTAATAAGCAAGTGCTGCAGTGACTGTGAGGTTCAAAGAGTGTGAGGCTCTGCGCAGAGCAGAAAGCAGGGCGTATGTGGATAAAAAAAAATAAAAACTATACCTCCGCGACCCTCGTGAGGAAAAGCGGCATGGAAAATGAATGAATGAATGAAAAACTATGGCACGTCTTCGCGATGGGACTATCGCGCACGCACACATCGCGATGGCGATGTTTAAACGATATATCGTTCAGGCTTAGTGGGCAAGGCAGCTTTAAACGACTTGTCAGTGATTGGGCACACAATTGACTTAAATTTTTTGGTAAAAACGGTTTCAATTGCCCTTTAAGTCTCTTTAGGCAGAGGGTTCACTTACTTATTTCCCCCTTCTGTCATTGTTTGCATGCTATATTCATTAAAATATGAAAACCCATAAATGTTTGGATGATTTTAGTTAAAGCAGACACTATTTTCATCTGTGTGATTTTGACAAAGTTCAGATCACATTTGATGTTGCTTTTATGCAGAAATGTGAGAAATTTTAAAAGGTTCAGATACTTTTTCATATCACTGTAGATGTGTTGCTTATTATCAGAGGGGAGGATTAGGCAATAAGTTCAGTACATAGTGAACTTTTAGGACACTCAGTGAACAAGCTGATTTTAAGAAAAATAATATTTTGAAATTACAGAAAGCGTATTCAATGGACATTATGTTAATTTGGGCAGATTTACCCTTCAGATTAATCAGTAACGAAAGTTGAAGCGCTCAGTTTCAAAAGGCCTGGTGTTGGTGGTGTTCCTCCTGACAGGTCCAGAGACAGGAAGGAGACCCCTGACCCAGGTTTTGAGAGAGGAATACTATTTACCCCTTCATGATGGCCACTCAAAACACATAGTCTCAAGTGGGCAAAGCTTCAAGGGGACAAAAAGACACTGTTTTCAAACGACATCCCAAAAGATAATACAGGCATCTAACCTTTCCCCCACCGCAAGTGAGGTCATAGCTTCCGATGACAGCATTAGCCACCATGAGAGGCACAATGTCCGGGCTAGCAGCAGCAGCACACTCCACTGCGATGGCAACGTGTGCTAGTGGCAGACCATCATCACGCATGCGAATCTGCAGAGAAAAATTGGACGAACACAATCACATGCTTTTCAAAAAGTGCCAAAAGTATATAAAGTATTTGTGCAAAACTATTTCCATAGCTCACCTCACTTCCAGTAAACCTGCAGGGCGACAACACAGGAACAGCATCTCCCTCGTATTCAAAGGACATTCCGCTGAAATGTGACTGGGCCAAACTAACCAGCTCTTCATGGTTCACACCTGCATATTTAGCATATCAAATAAAGAGCCAATCTTTCCACGAGTAGTGTATATGGTGGCAAGAAGAGTACAAACCTCCAGCTGCAGCCAGAACCATGCGAGGAGCCTTATAATGGCTGTTGATGTATTCCACTAGATCCTGGCGGGTGATGGTTCTTTAAAAAACAAAACAAAAAAAAAAAATTAAATCAATGTCTTATGACGAATGACTAAGTGATGAATTTTAACAATTTATGGTGCTAATGTGTTTTCAGGCCCCCCTCCTTCCTTTACCTAGCATTGTTGGATGGTCCCAGCACACTGTGGCCAAGTGCAGTGCCCTGGTAGGCAGTTGCATGCAGCAGGTCAAGACAAACCTCCTGCAGGTTGCCTCCGACTTCTTCCAGTTCGCGTAGCACTACACCCCGCTGCTGCTCAATCTCCGCCTCACTCAGTGAACAGTTCTGCACCACCTCCGATAGAAGCTCTACAGCTGAGGACGCAAAAGTACAGTAGTACCTTATTTTTCCATTGAAATCCAAATAAGAGGTCCACCTGCTTTAAGTAACGGATTGTGCTCTACTTTGGACGTTCCACCAAATTGCAATGCTGCAGGATTGTTTGCAAGTCATATTACCTTTAGGCAGATCTTTAGCCAAAGTCTTCATGTAGTATGCGGTGTGTTCGCGGGATGTGTAGGAACTCAAATGAGCACCCATAGCTTCCACCTGCTGCTCTAATGCTGACTGAGGGTGCTTCTTGGTTCCCTACAGAGCAAGGACAAAAAGTGCTACAACAGACTGACTTGACACACTGAAGCAGATCATGTTTACAAAAGGAGTTCCATTTCACGGCAGACCCTCTGTAAAAAAAAACAAAATGGTCTAAGTACATCACCCTATAATTATACCTTGAAGGCCAAGTGCTCCAGGAAAAAGCCTGTTCCATTGTTCTTTTCACTCTCATAACGACTACCAGCACTGATCCATAGTCCAACCTATGATTGATATGAATAGTAAAGATGTGAATAAAGACAGTGTTGATAATGAGCACAATATCATCTTCTATCACAGTAACAATAATAAGCCCTTACCGTGCATGTAGCATGTCCCGTCTCTTCTGATGCGACCCTCAATCCATTATCTAAGGAAGTGACACGGGTTTCAGGGGCTCCCAGCAGGCTTTGGGCATAGCTAACTGAAGCCTGTCCCCGCCTTAGAGACAGCAAGAGGGGCTAGAAGAGCAAGACAGTTACTTATAAAAGATACACCGTATTGGGCCCAATATAAGACAGTGATTTTTTGCATTGAAATAACACTGAAAAAGAGGGGGTCGTCTTATATTCGCGGTCTAGACATTATACCCATTTACGACGCTAGATGGCACCAGATATCATTGAAGCAATGTTCTGTCATGACAGATCTCAGCTATTCTCCCCATTCACGTTATAGATGGCGCCAGATATCATTGAAGCGATGTTCTGTCATGACAGATCTCAGCTACTCTTAAGTTTAACCAGCTTGCATTATTTTATTGCAATGTTTTTCCTTATTCAGATTTGTTTCAAGACTACAGTTGGACTTCACTTTGATGGTTAATGCAGTTATTGCAATTTTGTTGTTTTATCACAATAGATTGGTTTATTCGCATTTCAAAAACCAGAAGCCATTCATTTACGAATGTGATTGCACTTAAGTTTACATATATAAATGTTCAGATATTAAGATTTGAATGAGGCAAAATAACATGCTTTTTCTCTCAAATACATTGTTATAATAATTTGTTTCGGATGTACTGTAATTATTTTCTGTATAAAAATTAATTTAGTGTTCAAAAAGTTTTTTCAAACTTGAGTCTTGAAAAAGAGGGGGTCGTCTTATAATCAGGGCCGTCTTATATTCGGGCCAATACCGTAATCATTCATCCTCAAAAAAAAAAAACAACAACATTATAATGGACTCCAAAAGATGATTTTAGGAACTCGTTTTAATCCAACAAACATTTGGATTACCTTCAAACAAATGTCAATAATTTACCTAGTTTCCAGATATGTGTCGTGTCACTTTTAAATTACAACAGTCACAACAAAAGTTGTTGAAGAACGAGTAATCCTTCAGGAGTCATTTAGAATCAAATAATACAGCTGCCACAGTGCCACTGCAAAACTTAACCCATAGCACACTCCATATGACCAACAATGTTTTTCACATTATATACATATATATGTTTAAAGTGTTGCATATTGCCATCCACAACTTTGTGCAGAAAAAATAATAATTGCGAATAGAGTGAAGAAATGCAACGGAAATGTTGGTGGCCTAGAAGCACAATAACACAGATAATTCAAGGTCACAACATAGATGTTCGGTCATTGTGGCAAAGGGCAAAAAAATATTCATAATAGACAGTTTGACAAGCAATGGATGCATGTGATTACATTCTTTAGCCAAAGTCATACACAAGAACTTGCCGGGAAAGCTAAACATAAGCTACATTTGATAGGGCGAACGCAACGAGGACAAACAATTTAAGACAAGACAAGACAAGATAGAGGAAAAACGCAAATAAAAGAAGACAACCAGTCCACACGTCAAATGTAACCTCCAAAAAGCAGATAAATTAGCGATGGCAAAATTAGTATTAATAGTCAGTTGACCTTGCATGCACTCAAGTTAGCTGATGCTAAAATGAAGTACCATTTGCGTAAAGCTAACCGAGGGTTCCTCGATTTTTGTTGGGTTTGCTTCGACATTGACGAAGTACTTTTTAGCAGATTGTATGATTTGAAGTGTCACTTACACTGCGGGTTTTGGCAAGTACACGACCCACGGTGCTCCCGACTCGGCACACAGACGCCGCCATTTCTCATTCCAGGAGGTTGGGGAAGAAGACGCTAGTTTCCGCTGCCCAGAGAGCGCATTCTCTTCTTCGTTAACAACCAAGTTGACTCAACCGCCTCAGAATTGTTTATCGCCATCACGCGTTCATGAAGGTAAAATAGCAAAATGGGTGGAAAAGGTGGGGACTAGCTACCCTTTCCCTCCCAAAACAAGGTTTTTTCAGTACCTTTCATATGATTAATAGCGTGCTTTAAAAGGCGCTTTAAGTACTAGGCTGTAGGAATAAGTAGTCTTTTACATTTTAACTCAATGTCTACCCATAGACTTCACTTATATTATACAGTGCTGGCCAAAAGTATTGCCACCGCTGCAATTCTGTCAGATAATGCTCAAGTTCTCCCAGAAAATGATTGCAATTACAAATGCTTTGGTAGTAATATCTTCATTTATTTTGCTTGCAACGAAAAGCACAAAAGAGAATGAAAATATAAATTAAATCATTGTCATTTTACACAAAACTCCCAAAAATGGCCAGACAAAAGTATTGACACACTCAGCCTAATACTTGGTAGCACAACCTTTAGAAAAAATAACTGCGCACAACCGCTTCCGGTATCCATCAATAAGATTCTTACAATGCTCTTCTCTGAGATTTGAAGCGTGCACTCCAAACTGCCATTTTAAGATCTCTCCACAGGTGTTCTATGTAGTTCAGGTCTAGACTCATTTTTGGCCACTTTAGAAGTCTCCAGTGCTTTCTTTCTAACCATTTTCTAGTGCTTTTTGAAGTGTGTTTTGGGTCATTGTCCTGCTGGAAGACCCATGACCTCTGAGGGAGACCCAGCTTTCTCACACTGGGCCCTACGTTATGCTGCAACATTTGTTGGTAGTCTTCAGACTTCATAATGCCATGCGCACGGTCAAGCAGTCCAGTGCCAGAGGTAGCAAAGCAACCCCAAAACATCAAGGAACCTCCGCCATGTTTGACTGTGGGGATCTGGTTCTTTTCTCTGAAGGCCTCGTTTTTTTTCCCTTTAAACTCTATGTTGATGCCTTTTCCCAAAAAGCTCTACTTTTGTCTCATCTGACCAGAGAACATTCTTTCAAAATGTTTTTGGCTTTCTCAGGTAAGTTTTAGCAAACTCCAGCCTGGCTTTATTATGACTCTGGGTCAGAAGTGGGGTCTTCCTGGGTATCCTACCATAGTCCTTTTTCATTCAGACGCTGACGGATAGTACGGGTTGACAATGTTGTACCCTCGGTCTGCAGGACAGCTTGAACTTGTTCAGATGTTAGTCAAAGTTCTTTATTCACCATCCGCACAATCTTTCGTTGAAATATCTCGTCAATTTTTCTTTTCTGTCCACATCTAGGGAGGTTAGCCACAGTGCCATGGACGCTTATTAATGACACTGCGCACGGGACACACAGGAACATTCAGGTCTTTGTAGATGGACTTGTAGTTTTAAGATTGCCTACGCCTTTTTCTCCATGCTCAATGTGGTACACACAAGGACACGGGACAGATGTTGAGTCAACTTTAATCCATTTTAACTTGCTGCAAGTGTGATTTAGATCTTGCCACCACTTGTTAAGTAGCAGGTGCTGTTAATTACACAAATTAGAGAAGCATCACATGATTTTTCAAAGGGTGCCAATACTTTTGTCGGGCCCATTTTTGGAGTTTTGTGTAAAATGATAATGATTTAATTTTTTTTCCCATTCTCTTTTGTGTTTTTTGATTGCAAGCAAAATAAATGAAGATATTACTACCAAACCATTTGTAATTGCAATCATTTTCTGGGAGAAATTGAGCATGATCTGACAGAGTTGCAGGGGTGCCAATGCTTTTGGCCAGCACTGTATTATGAAGTCTATGGTCTACGACTGACAGTGATAAAGCCCCAAAGGCTCCAGTCGATTTGTAGTGTGAGGTTTGGCAGCAAATGAACGAATCCTCATTCGCTGCCTCCTTCCCAGTTCAAATGGCTTGGACGTCACCTAGTGATGAACTGATTAGAAGGATGAATACTGTATAGCCACATGATTGGATACCTATCATCGTAAAGGCCCTGAAAGAGTTAAGAGAATGAAAACCCAGCAAAATCAAAAAGTGGAATCCTGGTCATCAAAAAATGCTCCAAAAAAGAAAAAAATCCTATCTGATAGTCAGAGGGGTAATTCAAAAGCCGACCCTTCAGTCACTAGATGACACACTCCACCAGGTGAGCCACAGCTGCTCTACAATTATGTATGCAAGTTATTAAGAATTTGTGAACAATTTTTGTTTTGTCCCCAGGTTTAATGACAACCAAAGCAGTAATGAACTGAAAATCACAAGCTATTGAATTCTGACTTTATTGTGAGGAAACAATTTTAAGTGCATTCAAAGTTGTTTGGTCAGTTAGACTCCAGCAGACCAACAAATATTGTATTATGTTTTAATTTACATTTTAGAAAATCCTTATGGGAGAGATGCTTGCAGGTTCCTTACCGCCAACTAAAGTGGTTTGAAGCTGCTGCCTTACTAGATTGTTTTGGAACTATAACCTAATAGCTTCTTGTACTTCTTCCATTATGGCCTTTGGTTAGTATTTTACTGAGGATGTGTTTTCTATAAGCCCCTTCGCCACAAAAGTACAGAATGTGAGTGAGGATCAAGAGGGAGATGGATGGACCTGTGTCCTGTCTTTGGCAGGTGAAGGGTGAACGTTTCAATTGGAACGTGCCTTGATGGCTGAGTAGGAACTTTTTCTGAGATGTTTTTGATGGGTGAAATGGCACTCTTGACCACTTTTGGCAGAGGTTTTACTTTTTCTTGAGCCATCTCCTTTTTGGTGCCACGATACTTTGAGGCTGAGCGATTCAGTGGCCTCAAGGGCGGAAGCAGACAGGTGTCTTTGAGTCTTAATCCCTCAATAAATAGTTTGACTCCCACATATTGCGGGACATCTACTGTTGCCTAGAAACCAAGAGAGACAACTTAAGTAAAACATTAAAAGGAAATTAATTCTACACTTGTCTACCTGTTGATATATAAGCTCAAAATCCCCTGTGTCTGCTGATCGGTCTGCTTTGCGGTCTAGGACGACACGCAGCATGTCCTCTTGCACAGCTGCACAAAGACGAGCTGTAACGGGCGTAGAGGGGGCCATGGTGGGACTAGCATTAATTTCAATCAGCCATGGATGTAAATCAGGGCCTGGGAAAAAAAGTACTGTAATTAGTACTATCAATTCAAAATACCACATAGTTGATTATTTTAGACCTCGCACTTTGTGAATCAATCAAAAGCACCTGTAACATTTTGTGATAATCGGACTATGGTAAAAGTAAGGCTACCAGGTGGCATCACTTGGAATTCTACTGGAGGAAGTTTTTTAAGTGGACTATTGGTAACATAACATTTCCTACAAAGGAGGTCATAATTTGCAAACATACAAAATCATTCCCCATGGTCACACCTAACATGAAGTCGGCCCCATAAAGCTCAAAAGTGTTTTTCCGTGAATCCACAAGATCTTGTGCAGTCTGCAATGCATGTATAACAGCCTTCTTCATCCCAGGCACAACCACATTTTCCCATTGTTCCTTTTGACCTCGACTGGACAGAAAGGTCATAAACTGGTCATCAGACCACATATTGTCTTCCGGAATGACGGGATGGCGTTGATGGGAAGGCCTCAGATGCTTCTGGATGGAATTATTGCACAAATGTACAGAGCTGAAAGGAAAGCATGAATATTGGAAATAGTTGACATATACTTATGTTATGGGATTTAAGTGTTGGCCTACAAGCATTTAGTCATAATCAAATCACAATGCACTGAATTTGTAAACAAGAGTTTAAGAGTTTAAGATTGGCATGTGATGGTGGAAGAGATTTAACCACAAATGAGCTTCCAATAATACTTACTTCTCATAGTTATTTTTGCTAAGTCCTACAAACTAATGCAACCTACATGGGTAAGCCTAGCCACTGCGTTTAGTCGCTGGAAATATGAAATAATTTTGGGGGAAAGTCAATTCGGGGGGGGAAAAACATCTGCAGAACCTTCGTGGGACTACAGGAAATACAGAAATGCTCAACGAATTAGTGTTCATTACTTACACAACAAACACAAATTAATATTTTTTTCAGGGATTAAACAAAACAAAATCAACGTTTTACTTCAATGTCTGTTAATAAGGCACTACTGTCTTTGAAATACTGGTGCTTTCGAGCAGAGCATTGAAAAACCTATTATTGAATTTAGTGGTGCATTGACTAGGCAGTTAGATTTTTGGGGGTGTGGCTTAGCGAATGGTTAATTGTTAGCAACAACATGCAGTTTCCTCTTAAACCACTTTTACACATACTTGTCTAGTATGTCCAATGAGTAAGGTTGTGTAGAGAAACGTAAGTAGCACTTTTTATAAAACCACACGGTGAGAGGGTTCCAGTCGGTGACCAGAAACCACTGGCGCACATCAAACTTGGTTCCTTCCACCAAGAAGGGGCGCTCCAGGTACTTCTGCACCACCCACTTGCTTTCCTTGATCAAAGCTGGATCCCTGTCCACAAGCCTGAGGATCTGATCTAAACGTTTGGCACATTTAATACCTGGAAGAACAAAACAATTAATTCATATTCTAAATCTTATCTGTCTGAGAGGATCTGATTTCTGACCTCTGCCTCTGGACTTGGCTCCAGGCTTGATGATCCATATGTTGTGTATGCCATCTGTCTCCAGCTGTGGACTGACCTCAGCCAGCCTCTGCAGCATGGCCTTACAGCAGGTTACTAATGAATTACTGATTTCCATTTGTGCTCTGTCACTAGGATAAAAAGAGTGAGGAACAGAACCATTAGCACAGGGTTTAGGAACCTTTATGACAAAAAAAAAAATCTCCACATTTTTATATTATATTTTAAAATGTGATTCATATGTCTGTGTGGGGGAGGGTGTGGGTGTGTGTGCGTGTGTACATACTGTATATATTTAAGTATACTATACAGTATATATCATCATCATCATCATCATCATCACGGCTCTTGCATTGGGACTGGTTTCCCGTCCCATTGCGTAGAGCTGACCAGGTAAGCTAGGCCCCTCCAGTACTGGAGGTCTTGTGCCAGCAGATTTGCATCCTTCAGGGTAACTCTGTGTTGTTGGAGGTTGTCTGCGATGGTGTCAAGCCATCGAGTGTGTGACTTTCCTAGTAGTTGTCTCCAGCCTGCAGCCTTTGGGTCAAACGTCAGGATGTCTGTTGTCGTGTGGTCAGGAGGAAGACGAAGAACATGGCCGAGCCAGTGGATGAGGCGCTGTGCAGCGAGGAGGGAGGCTCTGGGCTGATTTGTCCGGGCTCGCAGGGTTTCGTTGGAGATTTGCTGGGGCAACCTGATGTTCACGACGGTTCAGAGAGCCCTGCTGTCAAAGCCGTCTATTCTTGCGGCCAGTGTCTTGTTTAAGGGTTATGTTTCAGAGCCAGAGAGGATAAAAGAGAGTACGGCGGTGTTGTAGATTCGGAGCTTCGTCTTCTGTGAGATGGCTTAGTGTCGCCAGAGTTGTTTCCAGAGAGACTGCAGGGCAGAAGCTGCCAGGGCTCTCCTGCGCAGAACCTCTGATTTAAGATCCCCGTTATTGGTTACTGTGGACCCCAGATAAACAAAGCTCTTCACAGGCTCTATGGTGTCATCACCAAGCAGGCTGGGGGGTGGATCAGGTCCCTCACCGAAATGCCTGAACTTGGTCTTAGTCCAGCTCAGGTGGAGACCAAGCTTTTCTGCCTTTTCGCTGTATATACTCAGAGCGTCCCTCAGCTTGTTGTAGGAGGTGCCGAGCAAGATGGTGTCGTCAGCGTACTCCAGGTCAGTACTCGCTCACAGACCCTGCACATCAAGTGGTCGATTATGCAATTAAACAGGTCTGGAGCAGCTACGCAGCCTTGGCGGACACCACTGGAGATGGGAAACCAGTCAGAGTCTCGGCCGTTGACACGGACACAACTGTGTGTGTTGCTGTAAAGCAGCCTGAAGACGGTGGTGATTTTCGGGAGTGCGGCAATGGCTTGTAGGATACTCCACAGTGATGAGTGGTGGACTATGGTGGTATACTATACCGTATATATACATACAGAATATATTGTATATGGTGTATTATTCTTTGTTCTGTTGTTAGCTTGTCTGATTTTTTTTTTTTGTGAGCACTGTTATTTTCCTGTTCTTCTTGAAGCTTTACTCGCTACACCTGAGTGATAGTGTGCTCGGCTTTTTGCTTTTGCGAGTAGTTGCTTTGTTGTGATTCAAATAACCCAGCCCTACACCAATTGTTTTGTGTTAGAAATCTGCCCACATTTTTGCAAGTGGATCAAATTTTATCCGTGATTATACTCAGCCTGAAACACTAAATATTTGCAGTATGTTGTTTTCAGGTCAAGATTGGGTATTTGGGTTTGTAAAAAGCGCCACTCATTTTTGCATACCCAAACTTGAAAACTGGTCATTTTTGACCTGAACACAATACAAAGGTTAAAAAGAAGGACGGGAAATCTCTGAGTTAGTAGTATTTTAATAAGTGTCTTGTTAGAATAGGACTTTTTAGCACATCTTTAGTTAGGATGACTTGAGCTGAATTAAATTATTGCTGCCCTGACCTTTTGTCTTTGTCTACATTACTACTACTTTGAACCTTGTCTCATGTTCTGGTATCCTGTGTATCTCATTGAGTTTAGTCAGAGACCAGATAATGACCAACTGGTCAACACAAAGTAACAAAAGATAGGGATGGTCACACCCACTGTATTGTTGCAGTATTTTAAAATACTCCAATTTGCTAGTCATTGACTTAGGAGGGGCCAGACCAGTCTGAACGGAACAACCTCTCTCGCCAAACAGCTCCAAGTCTCAGAAGGTTAGCTCTCAAGCCCGTCTCCACGCAATGCACAATGGGGGACCAGGAATAGGGGCTTAGTTGAATCAAGTGTCCAAACTCAATGTGTCAGTGCACGAGCTGCTTGTCACAGCTTGTTCATGCCAGACGAGCCAGCCAGTTCCACGCTCAGGATTTCGTCAGAAACCCATATGCACTCATCAAAAGAGCCATATATGACTCGCGAGCCACATGTTCCCAACCCTGCGCTAGCATGTACAGTATTCAAGCAAACACACAGACTCACGCAAACACACACACCCTACAGTACTCACTGAACAAACAAATAGTAGTTGTCAATGAATTCCCCCCACTCTTCCTTTACAAGGGATGAAGTTGTTTCCAAACTAGCATCAATGTCTGCGTGCTCCAAACTCTCGAGAAAATCCTGGCACACTTTGAGAGCTCTGCTGATCAGTTTGGAAACAATCACAGGTTCACACGCTTCTGAAAATAGAGGAATGAAATCAAACTGAGCCCTAGTGATACAAATCGTACTTTATTAAAAGGATTATACCTTGAATGTGCTCATTTTTTCCTTCTTCTTCAACATTCTGTGCTTTCTCCACAATGTACTTCAAAAAACTTGTGCAGGCTGTTCTCCTGTAGTCTTCTTCAGGAGGGAAATACAGAATACCTTAGTTATCTTTGGGTTTAACATGTTTCTTTTCAAGAAAGTTTTTAAAAATATCTAACCAATGAAAGCATGCTTCTCATCCCGTGCTCCTAGCCTGTAACAGCGAGGAAAGAATGTGTCCGGGTCTGCTGAGTCAAACCAGTGCAGACTTCTTAGATTCATACACAAGCCCACCTGTAATAAATATTACAGAGCATGTGCTTGTTTCACAAAGTTGTACCTGCACTTAATTTGCAAGGCAATACCTAGTATAAATGACAGTCATATAAAAGACAGTTGGCCAAAGTATTTAAGTAAGCTTATTTCAAATTTCTTAGACCTCTGATAATGGATTTCTTATTATTATCAATAGCAAAGGACGCGACTGGTTTGCACAGTCACCTCAAATTTGAACCATCGTGTTTTTGCTTCTAGACTATGACCTTCCTTTGTGGAGTTTGCATGCTCTTCCCATTCTTGCACAGGTTTTTCCAGGTACTTCGTTATACTGCTACATTACAAAATCATGCATTTTGGATTATTAGAAGACTAAATTGTTCTTAGGTGTGCATTTAACTGTGATTTCCCGTGAACTGAGCAAGGATAACATTTGTGAGAGTTTTCATTACAAATGGAAAAACGTAGGGTTGTTCCGATCTTGTTTTTTTGCTCCCGATCCGATCATTTTAGTTTGAGTATCTGCCGATCCCGATATTGCGATCTGATTGCTTTTTTTTTTTGCTCCCGATTCAATTCAAATCATTCCCGATAATTTTTCCCAATCATATACATTCTGGCAATGCATTAAGAAAAAAATGAATAAAACTCGGACGAATACATACATTCAACAACATACAGTACATAAGTACTGTATTTGTTTATCATGACAATAAATACTCAAGATGGCATTTACATTATTAACATTCTTCCTGTGAGAGGGATCCACGGATAGAAAGACTTTTGACTTTGTATATTGTGACTAAATATTGCCATCTAGTGTATTTGTTGAGCTATCAGTAAATGATACTGTAGCCATGCCCAAAGGCAAGGCCGATATTTTTTTGCCGATTCCGATACTTTGAAAATGACGTGATCAGACCGAATCGATCGGGATGCCGATCGATCGGGACATCTCCAGAAAAAAAGTCAAGGATCACTGTACAGGAAAAAGTTAATACTAATTTACCTTGGTGGTGAAGCTGCCTGCTTTGGCAAAATGATTAATCATCTGTTCTTTTTGCAAAATATTGGTGTTTATGGCATCTCTTCTGTTTGTCCAGTAGAAATAAACCATTTCATTCCGCAGCAGGCGAGACTGAGGAATGAGAAAAGTGAGATCTAACTTTGTCTTCTAACAACATCAGATGTCATTATTCTCTGCGGCAATACCATAAGTTCATACAGTCCATTCGGATCCTGGTCGTGGTTTTTGTCATCTGAGAAAGGACTCAATGTTAATGAGGAAATGAAATAAAACAAGACGTTTTAGCAATTTTAACAACACATCATCAGCTGACCATATTCAACTTTGATGTCACCAGCATCATTACAGCAGGCCTCTTTGACATGCCGCTTGTACACAGGGTGGCCAGAGCGACACATGCGCTTTTCTACCCAGCCTCTTGCCCTCAGGGAGGCCCTAATGGCTGGGTAGGGACCCTGAACGGAGAATACCTTATGCAACTAAGGTAAAAGAAAGACAGAGGTGAAGATGAAATTAAGGTAAATCTAAAAATTGAATGCTGAAATCAATACATGGATGCTATCTTTCAAAATATTTCTGACCTACCTTAACAGTTTTGTCCACAATGGCCTTGGCTGTTTTTAGTCTCTCTGGGTTGAGAGCAGGTAAATGGACACTGTACCGAGATGAAGGCGAAGCTGTCACACACACATATTACATTTACATTTGTTTTCCATCTTTATTAAGAACATGCTATGCATGGTGACAAACAATCACAATAATCCAAAGAAATGGATGTATGCTAGTGAGTTATCTGTTTGGGCGTGGGGCTGTCAACAGACTTGCAGGTTCTGAGGCCTGGGACAACACCCCCCCCCCCCCCCGTCGACGGGCTTGTTTGGGCGTATTGTAAGATGACTTACTAGTTTGCAGGGTTTTGATTTCAACTTGACTTTGGAATTGTTGCACCATTTCTATTAGCTTCTGGCCCTTAAAAAGGCCCACAGATTGTCCTTTCTGCAAATATAAGAGTTATCTTTCACAGATCTTATCTTGAGAAGCATGATATAGTATATGTAGGTAAAGAACAAACTGCTGTGAATGTAAGTAAAGATATTTGATGACACTTAAAGGCCAAAAGGAGTAACCTAATGAAACTTTAATAGTGGATTCAAACATTTGTGTCTAGTGCACAACCTTATAATTTATTCAGAACCCGTGATCTATAAGCTGACTAACTGTCCAAGGGTCAAGTTTAGAGTGAAAAAAAGAAACCTTTTCTATGCCTATTGAAGAATATGTCAATGTGGGAAAAAAAATAAACAAATAAAATAGGACACATGACAAGTTAAAGGTATGGATAATGCATAGTATAGGTACTGCATATTTATTCTTGATAAGTATAGGAATCAAAGCTTTACCAGAGGAAAATCCTTAACACTTAATCATCACCAGGACTATTTCCCCATTTATTTTATATATTTATTTTTCTATTATGTTTCATGATTTTGACAGCAATCATGTTCATAAAAATATATAAATAACAATAATTTATATGCATGTTTTACATACTATACAAATGTATAAATGCAAAATATTGACAATGAATAGTAAGATGGCAACAGTAAGTTTACTTTGTCAATGCAAGTACATCAGATTGCTTGGCTACAATGGTTGCATCCTTGACATGATGGGATTAAGCGTTTTCACACAGCTGGAAAGACATTCCGTCATTTCCAGATACTTATACTTTTCCATTATTGGAAACAAATCTAATTTTGACAATTACTTCAACAAAAATCACAAAGTAAAGTGTACTTCCAATCCAAATAACAAGAAAAAAAAAATAATAAAAATTTAAGTGTACCTACAATCCAAATAACAAGAAAAACAAATTTGTATTTCTGTTTATCCCTCATTACAACGCCGAGTTAGTGAAAAAAAGTACCATTTTGAGTACAGCAGTTTTTGTTGTTCTTACCTGTTGAGCTCCAAAGATGTCGTGAGTTTGTTGTTGAGTTTCACCGGAGAGACGCACGCTCCGTCCCAACACGGTTTACGGTTGCCATGGCAACACCTGGAGCGCCAATGCAACATACATGCACGCATGTTTTTTTGTTTTGTTTAATATTAAATACCATTTCATCAAATGTCACTTTTGATTTTAAACACGCAATTAATGTATTAATGTATGATTATAAATTCGTGTTTTAGTTTTAAACTAACGGAACTAAGTATTTCATTGTAATTTTGCACCGCAAATATAATGCGCGAGTGAAAGGACAAGCCTGTACTCCAAACGACTAGTAAACATCCAAAATTAGGGTAATATTGTAGTAGGTCCATTCATTTAGCGTTCCATTCCAAAACAGTAAACATGTTGTTCAGAAAAGTTCATTAAAAGTAGATGTGCTGCCAGACACATACGTTATGACCACTTTTTTTTTTTTTTTTTTTTTTTTTTTTTTAATGACTACATAGTATTTTGCCGCCGACGCCGCCATCTTGGCTCAAAGTTGATTGGGTCGTAGATATCACATAAATAAGGCTAGATGTCCAAATGGAAGGCGTGGACGTAAAGTAGCGTGATAGCTGATTTCTTGACGGATTTGCAAAAGGTTTGGTTCATAACAAACCGTAATAACGTGGCTATGATTCAGGCTGAATGTTGAAAATAATAAAAACAACACTTTAAGTATGCAGTTAATTTACTGCAGTTTCTTAGGGAACGTTGTTACAGTTATCCATCGAAAAAGTTAATATTACTGCATCTCTGAAATTTATGACAAACCAAGCCGTTTGAAATTTGGGTGAAAGCCCCGACGTAAAATGGCCAACAAGTGACGGTGCTTGTCCCTATTGGATCACAATGAGCAATAACGTCTAGGTTTAAATATATTACATCTATAGTATGGGTGGACACGATACGTCATTGTGATGTTACCGATAGGTTGGCTGGGCAAGGCACTTTGTCTGGGCAAATCTCCTCCTCTCCTCCTCTGTCGAAACACGCTAGCCACAACAATCTCGCAGTCGAACGTATGAGATAATAACGTAGGTCAAACAATACTCAAGAAAACAGGTAAGCTTTATCTTTTACTTCGAGGAATTGGCGGTACGGTTTAGCTGGTAATATTTCTCTCTCGATAACTAAACCTGTTAGCTAGGTGAGAAGGCTGCTTCCCGGTAAAATGTGTGGAAGGACTGCTTGCACTCTGGCTCCAGACGAGGTTAGCCGAGCCTGCTCGTACAGAAACCGGCGCGGGCAAAGGAGACAGCCTGGCTGGAGGGATGGAGACGCGGACAAATACCGACCCTCTTACAACAAGAGCCCAACGTCCATGAGCCCTGTGCTGCTATCCCAAAGGCACTTTGACAAGGTAACTAGATCGATAACGGTATTAAAGTTCCCTACGAAGCTCTTGGCACAATACAATCTAGTAGACTGTCGTGCTAAATTTGAGTCTACTCATAAAAAAGTTTCTTAACTCACTCACGGTCTGCCAATTGACAACTATAGACGTCCAATTCATTTAAACTGGGATTACTGGCTGTGAATGCTCATCTGTCAGGCGTCTGGCGCCGTCAATGGCAACCACTGAGTTAAGTACAAAAAAGTTTGCCTCATGAAGTCCATTTGTGCGCAGAATGCTCCTGTGGATGAGTGTGTCCTGGCTTCCATGCGTTGGGGACTTGTTCCTTCCTGGTTTAAGGAGAATGACCCAAGCAAGATGCAGTACAGCACCAACAACTGTCGGAGTGAGAACATCCTGCAGAAAAAGTCTTACAAGGTACTTTGTGGCAATCACTCAGAGTACATTCGGTTTGAGAGAATATCACCACGATCACCTATGTACTTCAGTCAATGTTGGATACATGTTTTTAGAATGTGAGAAGAAACCAGGGTAACAGGAGAGAACATGCAGCTTCGGACAGGAAAGCCTGAACTGAGAGGCTAAGCAGAATCTTTGAACTGTAGTAGAAATGTAGCAATTATCCACCATGCTGTTTAAAAGACATGCATTTCATTCACAAATTCAAACATTTCCCACCACCGCAGTACATGTACTGTATACTTTTAAATAATGTGTTATATATTGCATTATTCATAAACTGTAACTCGATTAAGAAATTAGAAGTGGACAACTCCAGACGGCTTTTCACAGCGCTGCTGCCTCTGATATTAGTGAGCGTAGAGGAAAAATGTGTGACATCACACCGTGACCAATTTAAAAACTTAACGTTTGCAGAACGAATTCACTAGCAAAAGCGATTGCAATCAAAAAATACACAGGTAATATATTTCAACCAGGGCTAGGTCCCATTTTGACCGTATGCATGAAACCGTTCAAAATATTGGCAAAAAGCGTAAGTGCCTCTTTAACACACCATAGACTTAAAAACTATTGACCTGACACTTCGTCATTCTTTGTGTCATGCCTTACCATAGGGGCTGAGCTTCATTTAGTATGTCATTTGAAGAAAGCACAGGCGGCCGCTGGCCTCATTCGCTAACAGAGTAGCATTGTACTTCGACATATTTACGAAAAAATAAACGCTAACTGCAGGGTTTCTTTGCTTTTAGCCAAGAATCAAGAATGTTTTACGTCCATATCTATGAAGAATTCAGGGATTTAAGCAGTTATTCACAAGAATTTTCACCAGAAAAGGTCTGCTTACGTCAGGCGACCGCTAGCCTCATTCACTACAACTATATAACTAATTATACAACTATATAATGACAATAAAGGGCTATCCTATTCTATAATAAGTTGTGATTGCTTATAGAATTTATTAATAATCTATTTATAAATTATTTATTATTGATTCTGCATGTTTTCCTCAAGTATTAAGTTTCTGATGAGAAAATTAAGTGATTTATTAGCTGTTGAAAAATAAGTAATATATGTTGAATATTGCTATTGATCATGAAAATATAGGTGATTATCTCTGCATTTGGTGATTTTTGTGTATCTAGTGTAAAATCTGAGAATTTTATAGCAATTTTAAGTTTTGTTATACCTATATAGAAAATAATTAATCGGGATTTTATAAGGGAACAACTTAGAATTTTTTGATGCCGCTACTCATGGAGACTCATATATGGCTAAGGTAGGTGCCTGTTTTGGTTTTAGGTCGGTAGCAGCTTTGGTTTTGAAAATATTTGAACTTGAAGTTTTTGAAAATAGGCCCCCTACGGATCGGCCCTGCGCCCCTTGTCATGTCAATATATTATGAAGTCTATTAACACGCATTAAATTTTCATTTTTGTGATTTCATCTTTTGCTCCTGATACGACTTAGGTGGCTTCGACAGTGCGGCAAAGTTTAAATGATGACGAAAGGATTGCTTGTTTAAGTCACATAACTTCTTATGGTACCCTAAAGACCAACCTCTAGAGCAGGGGTGGGCAAACTATTCCACAAAGGGCCACAGTGGGTGCGGGTTTTTGTTCATACCCATCATGAGGACAGCCTTTCACCAATCTGGTTTCTTACAAGTGCAATCATTTGATAGCAGTCAGGTGCTTCTTGTTTCCACTGAAACCTCATTGGTTAAACTGTATGTGCTGAATCAGTTGGAACAAAGACCAGGACCCACTGTGGCCCTCGAGGACCGGTTTGCCCACCCCTGCTCTAGAGACAAGCAATAGACCCCACTCACCAACGTCACACAATGACGTGTCGCTGTATTGTGCCGCCATATTGTCCATCATTGTGTGTCCGTGTTCTCAATGGTTTCAATTTATCCTGCAATTTATAGTGCAATTCATGGAAGCCCCGGTGCTTTCAGACGCTGTAAACTCATTGGATGTGTTGCATAAAAGGCGTTATGTGGAAAAGCTTCGGTCGATCCATTCGCCAGATCCATATTTGATGCCTAAATCGATATTTTTCGACCCGCTGTCTTCGCCGTCTCTGTCTGACATCTGCTACCCTGATATCTACAACTATCTTGTCCACAGAAACTCAGCCTATTCTCACGAAACTTTGAAAAACTTTAAGAGCAGCACTATAAGCAACATTACCCCGTGTGACCCTTTACTTCCAATTTTCTAAAATGGCGACAATCAATAAAAACAATCAATAAAAAAAAAAAGTTGACTGCGATGGCCGACGCTTCAAGGATAGGTGGATATTAGACTATTTCTTCAATAAAATTCGCAACAACTGTGTCTGCCTCATTTGCAAAGAGACAGTCGGTTTTCAAAGAGTTCGATGTGACGCGATATTACCAAAGAAGACACGCTGACATGTACGACAACATCACAGGGAAGATGCGCAGCGAGAAATGAAAGCAACTTGAAGCTAGTTTAATTTCACAGCAGCAGTATTTCGCAAGAGCCCGAGTGTCGAAAGAGAACGCCACGAAGGCGAGATTGTTGAAATTATGAATTGAAAAAAAAATAATAAAGCAAATGTGACACACAGAAGGGCTTGCCAAAATTTGTTTTAATATATTGTTCTACGTAAATCAGCCAAGGTAGCCCCCCAAATTTTTACCACACCAAATCTGGCCCCCTTTGCAAAAAGTTTGGACACCCCTGTTTAACTGATGATCCGTAGACGAGGCCAGCGTCTTTCACTTGTTACCAGCTAAATATTATTTAAAAAATAATGATGGTGGAAGAAATAAGAATTCTTGAATTTGAAACTGTATGTTGTCGGCGATTAGCCTCGCAGTGATCTTAATTGTGGTTGTCAGCCCAAAACCCTCTAAATATATATTAAATGCATCTTACCAGAATTAAAATGACTACTACATAATCTGTGGTGATCGTTTGGTGCCCAGTTTTCTCATCGAATTGCAGCAGTCCATCTTGCTCTCCTCTCCAGGTCTCTCGGAATACGGTAGAACTTCAAGTCTCTCCGTCTATCTTCTCTGTTACTGCAACCAACCGCCACACACGCCTTCACCATTTTGATTATTAATGTTAACGAGCAGAAAAACACGCCTAATAGGAGGAATTTACGTAGCAGTAATGCATAAACACGACGAGCTGACAGACAATATGGCGCGGAGGCGTGGTTGTGACGTCCTGTGAGTGGGGTCTATTGAACAATCGATGAAATGTTCATATGTCCTCTTTGACATCAAATGGCTTCGTTTTACCCACCAGGACCCCCTAATGAAAGGACAGCGCTGCGTCATCCTGGCTGATGGCTTCTATGAGTGGAGGAGGCAAGACAAAGAGAAACAGCCCTTTTTCATCTATTTCCCTCAGACTACGGCGTCTTGTGAGGAGAAACAAGATCCTGTAAGGGACCTGACTCAGCTATCCTTCACGATAAACAATGGTTTACGACATCAATCCTGGGTTGTCTAACAGGTAGAAGAATCACTAGATGAGTGGACAGGGTGGAGGTTGCTGACCATGGCAGGAGTATTTGACTGTTGGACACCTCCATCTGGTGGAGAACCACTGTACACCTATACGGTCATCACTGTGAATGCTTCCCCCAATCTCCAAGACATCCATGACAGGTGAGGTTAGGTAATGCAATACACCTTTTAAGCCTTTGCTTCAGAACTGAAATGGTCTGTTTCAGGATGCCGGCCGTCTTGGCCGGAGAGGAGCAAGTGAGGAGATGGCTTGATTTCGGCGAGGTCAAATCTTTAGATGCTTTAAATCTGCTCCAGTCAGAAGACATACTGACCTATCACCCCGTCTCAACACTTGTCAATAGTTCTCGTAACAACTCTCCTGAGTGCCTTCAACCTGTCGACCTTAATCAGAAAAAGGTAGTTGATTTATTGTGTTACCAAGTCCATGTTAACGACATGGGTTAAGTTTAAGAAACAAACAAAACCCAGTAGCCGGGTGGCTGTAACCATACATAATGCAGGCTGATAAGTGGGTGGCTGTACCTCCATATTTAACCGTGTGATTTCCTGTAAATTCACTGACCACAATGACCATGTATTCCCCCAAGGAGCCGAAGCCAACAGCAAGCAGCAAGATGATGATGAGCTGGCTGGCAAGCGGCTCTTCAAAGAAGAGGAAGGAGTCTGATGCATGCAACAGTCAGGAGGAGACAGACAAGAAAGACACTGCCAGTAAGTCTACAGGAGCACTTCAGCAGTGGCTGCAGGGAGCCAGCAAAAAACAGAAACAGTAAATAACTATTGCATTTTATATTTCAGCTCACCAGTTAGTGAGATTCTTGCAGTTATGCTACACAGACATATACTGAAGTCAGTGTTAATATACTGTTCAATGTTTATATGTTCAAATAGAATTTTAGAAACAAACAGGTTGCTGGATTGTTTTATTACCCTTATTTTTGAAAGGCAAAGACATTTTGAAACATTGCTATGCATTTATCATATTTAGAATATAATGACGAATGCCACTAGTTCCCCCATTTCACTTTTTCTGTTAGTTTGTTAGTGATCTTCTAATCTAGAATGCATTTCCATTTTAACATAATTCAAACAGACAGTTCTGATTGGTTAAAAGAAATGTCAAGCACTTAAAGCAACTGGCAGTTGGATATGGAGCTGTACATGTTTGTTGTCCCCACAAAATGATTGCAATTGAACAAAGTCTTTGAAACAGTTATCAATAAAAAGAAACACATTGGCTATGAGTACAGAGTTATGACTTCTAATCCAGGGCTGACGCAAAATGCTGTCGATTTGTTTCATCAAGAAGTGATTACTGTACAAAAAATTCAAAAGCAGAACAAAACTAACCTCGTGCCAGTTTCAAGTAGCTCCACAATTAAGTTATTTCTAATGACAACAAGAACAACCTGCACACTTTAGTGATCTTCTCATTTCTCTTCATGTTCACTGTGTACCAATTAGCACATCAACAGGCAAGATATCACTGGAATTGTCACATTCTAATCATCCGAATTTGAGTCTTGATCCCCAACATGTATTATAATTTAAGGTTGTGTGAGGCAGTACGTGACACAAAGCAACAAGACAAATAACTAAAAGGAGGGGAGCAGTGTTTCCTCTATTCTTCATGCAGTAGTGTCGCCCTGTGAATATAAGAAAATACCACCAGAGCTCCAGAAAAAGAACAACTTTGAAACACAAGTCGAATAGGAAGTTAAGCTCAATGTAAAACAAGTGATTGTGAAAGCAGCAATATTCAAAGAACTGAAAATGTCTTGTTGCCATTTAAACATGAAAAAACACTGGACAAGAATAATAAGCATACGATTTTTAAGGTGTTCTTTGGGCTAGGAGACCGATACTTGATAGAAAATGTGTGTTTCTCATACATAAGGAAGAGGGTGCAGCATGTTGATCGTGTCGTGCTCTTTTGAGCAGGATGCTGCTTGTACAATGGGCATGAGAGGGCAACGTGGTGGGTCATAGGAAGGGAGAATATTTAGACAAGGCATGACGGGGTGATGAGGGCCATGACGCAGATCTCTGTGGTCCTCAGCAGCTGCAGGTCTCCGCTGAAGGCTTAGCTCGCTCGTTCCTGTCTAGCTTTATCGGCTCTGGAAATTCGTTGTACAACTCCACCTCGGTCTCCTGGTTAAGAAGACAAACGAAGGAGGAGTTGCATATCTGCGCCAAAAGCTGCCAAGTTACTGTAAATGCGTTACCTGTTTGAGAGCGTTGCGTGCAATAGTCTGGAAGGCCTGCTCTACATTGATGGCCTCCTTGGCGCTGGTTTCAAAATAGGGGATGTTGTTCTTGCTCTGACACCAAGCCTGTGCCCGCTTGGTTGTGACCTAAATGTACAAGAAATATTTTAGGGCCTGGTAATAACTCTTCAAACAAAAAGAAAAGAGGAAGTCTGACAGGACACCTGTCTGTTCTCTAAGTCGATCTTGTTGCCGAGCACCACAAAGGGGAAGTTCTCTGGGTCTCTGGGGCTGGCCTGGATCAGAAACTCGTCCCTCCAGCTGTCTAGAGTCTTGAAGGTGTTGGGTGCCGTCACGTCAAACACGAGAACGCAGCAGTCTGCGCCGCGATAGAACGCCACTCCTAAAGACTGGAACCTCTCCTGACCTGCTGTGTCCCAAATCTGAAACGCAATCGGAAGGAGATAACAATGAGTGATTGGGACTGAGTGGCAACATGATTTAGGATTTTATATTGTTTCCTCACGAATTTATAACTCAATTAGTTTTTTTCTATTTAAAATGTAAAACAACTTGGAAAAAAAAGACGTAATGTACTTTGGGGTTTATGCGAGTTTTAATCCTCCGAATCTCAAAGAGTTTGATACGACTCCAGTGCCACTAGTTATACGCCTACTCCCTCTTGTGGTGTGAATTGGAATCACTGAATTATATAATCAACCTGGAAAAGCAACTGGCTGATTTTTTGAAAATCTAGTTATACGTTTAATACCTGCATTGTGACAAGTCTGTCATCCACCATGACTTCTTTCGTCAAGAAGTCTGCACCTATCGTAGCTTTGTACTGGTTACTGAACTTCTTATTCACATACTGGTTCATCAACGAGGTCTTCCCCACTCTATGGGAGCAAGCACAAGAACACAAAACGGAGTGGAAGGTCAGGGACAGAAATACTTAATTTGTGTGTTTGCATGCCTGTGTTGTGGAGAGTTCGAAGCAGAACAAGTGGTGTTTTTTGCAGCACGCATCCAGAGGTAGAGTGCAAACCACTTGAGTTTAAGGAGCAGGACTGCTCACCCAGAGTCTCCGAGGATGATGACTTTCAGGAGGACTTTCTTCCTTGAAGTCATTGTGCCTCGACTGGAACGAGAAAGCAAAACATGAAGACAAAAAACACAAACGTGGGAACTCCCCCACCATGTGGACACAGCCTTCTTGTCCAAAGAAGAACAATTGTTCTAGATATATACAACTGCAACATCACAGGAAAATTACATATTGACAAAAATGTGTAACAAGGACTGGGTAATAATAGCCTCAATGTGCAATTCATTCACACCATTGTGTATTGTTTACAACGCTATCTACTCAAACTGTACAGTGACCGTATAGTAGAACCTCCAATGTCCCAAATGGAGTTAAATAAGAATGTATCTCAACCACATGGAATTCAGATATGTGAGAAAGTGGCAATTCATTTCATGTATGCTTTTGATTTTTCTGAATCCACTCTAACACATGGAATGCATGATGGCAAAGAGTGTGAGACAAAGTTAACTTCGCAGTGAATTGGTGACCGTTTTATTTTACAATGGAGGATGAATTCAAAAAATTAAATCAGTGAATGTGAATACGTAAGTCACAAAAAAACCTCGTACATGCCATATTTTTACAGATTGCAGTTAGTTTCATATTCGTCATACCCATCTTCCTCATTTAAGAACAGCGCTATTTAAAAAAAAATATATATTTTTTTTACATTTGCATTGTCATACACAGCCCAGCCACTCAACATTATCAAAGGTTATATCCACACTATTCTGCTTATAACTATGCAGCTCTTCAAATATAGCAAAAAATGCAATGTGTGCTGTCGGCTTCCATTCTGCAACAAACTCCGCTTTTTGTTGTTGTTGTTGTCAATGCCTCCTAAACGTTAACTAGTGGTTTAGTCTTTTTTTTTTTTTTTAATTTTAGTTTTATACACCAGACTTATTCTAGTACTTGCATGTCAGCCAATAATGAAAAACTTATTGCAATGCCTGTGCATGTGTTAAAGGTTTTTGAGGAAAAAACAAAGAATAAAGATGCTAAAAAACAAAAACAAAAAAACGTCAGGAAGCTGCAGCTCGTACAGAATGCTGCAGCCAGAGTCCTCACAAATGCAAGGAAACTGGACCACATTACACCAGTTTTGAAACCGTTACACTGGCTTCCAGTGAGTCAAAGGATAGACTATAAAATAAATACTACCACTCGTCTACAAAACACTTAATGTCCTTTGACCAAAATACATGCTTGATTTGTTAGATTCCGATGAAACTTCTAGACCCCTAAAGTCGTCTGGAACCGGTCTCCTATATGTTCCAAGAACAAGAACCAAGCCTGGTGAGGCAGCATTTAGTTATTATGCTCCTCACCTCTGGAACAAGTTACCTGAAGGTCTGAAGTATGCTCAAACTGTTAGCTCCTTTAAATCAGGACTAAAAATGCTTTTATTTAGCACAGCATATCCATAACTGTCTATATATTTCAAGCTATTTGCTTTCTATTCCTCTTGTGCTTTATCGCCATTGCTAATTTCAATTATTATTAGTAGTAGTAGTGGTATTTTTTTTTTCATTCTATTCGTGATTAAATGTGTTTCTTATGTATAATTTAATTTCCTGTTTCGATTGTCTTTGTTTTTACGTTCTATTGACTCAATGTGATTTTTATGATCTTCATGTGATGGAAAGCACTTTGAATTGCCTTGTGTTGAATTGTGCTATATAAATAAATTTGCCTTGCCAAAGATTACCGATAATTAATCAGCAAGTATCAAATAAATAAACTATTTTGAATATCAATAAATCATTTAAAGACCTTGGTTGACTCAATTCTTTCAATCCTCAGAATTTCAACATCTCAGTAGGAAATATTCTCAGATTTATGTCAGCCTACGAAAGCAAACATTTTTGTTAAATTAAAACACAGAATTTGATGTGTAATATAATTTTCTGACCTGTCACAGACCATAACCACTTCAATTACAATTAATTTTATTCGACAATTGGACTGACCTTTAAATACGGCTCTATTTTATAATAAAGGGGGATTATTTGTTTCTACTTATTTCATCGAGAAAAAAAAATAATCGACAAATTATCAATTTACAAAATTATTGTTCATAGAAGCACAGATTTCATTATGACATAAAATACAAATTAAAAACCGTCACAAGAACGAAACCATGGTGTTACACATTACCTGATCTTCTTTTACAAGAGAACATACTTCTGATTACATCACTGTTCATTCCATCCAAATTGATTATTTTACTATTGTATTTAAACGAGTCACGTGAAGGGCGGCATTGCAGTGCTAGCATTAATAAGCAAAGTGAGAAAACTAGTGATATATAGATGTAATGACTGTACTAACATAATCAGTACTAATCATCAAAATTGACCAGTTTAGAAATAATCTTTTAGCATTCCTTACTTCAGTTGAATGTACCAAATGTGCCATTTGAGCAGTCCATCCAGCAGAACCGACCAAAAATCCAACCTCGGTTACGTGATTTTATTTAAGTTTAGCGTTAGAGAACAGTCTGGTGGTCAAAAGGCGTACTTCTACATATCGTTTTGCTTATTTCGTGTAAAATAACCCACGAAAAGAGACCACAGCGCTTGTAAAGGAGGCCAAAGTGCTAGGACAGCGGCGCTCCTAATCTACACCCCATGACACATTGTCAGGAACGGATCACATGCTTGGACAACACACGGCTAACGGAACCATGACTTTGCATAGCAACATTTAGCTCGACAAATGGGAATTAAATAACGACCATTCGTACAAAAATGTAAACGCGAAACAAGTAAATCCAGGTAATCAATCACACAGACCGCACCGTCATCATTTTACTGACGTGAAAACACTCGAAGGTGACATCGCGAAAACAAAACGCGAAGCAACATAGTTATGGCATCATTAAAGTAATATATATTGTAAGGTGGTAACACGAAGTTCTTTTTGTTGTTTTTTGCGTCATCATGAGCGGCGGTGTGTTGTTTTAGTCGCATTTTTGCCAACACCTATCGATTCTGTTAACGTTTAGCTGAGCAACGCGAAATATTACGAGATTCGCACAGCCTTGTCGTACAAATATTGACATAGAAGATGGTAAAAATAAAATAAACCATACCTGTGAGACGATATTGTGGTCAAAATATCAAGGACTTTTCTTCCGCCGCGTTCCTAGTGTTAGCTACCGCGCAGATTAGCAAAAAAAAAAAGGGGGCAGCAGTTCCTTTTAAATGTTTGTCGTCGCAAAACTGTGCGTTCGACGTGTCGATGCTTAACTAATATATAATAGCTATGCGACGCAACTGACGCTCCAAATTGAAACGAGCGCTGTCGGTGGCAGCGTATATCTTACTTAGCGATTTGCTACAGTGGTGTCTTGTTGACGTTGGCTTTTCCTGTCTGTCAAGCTAATGTACTAGCCTAGCATTTAGCCTCGCTCGCTGCTCGCGATACACTTCCTCCAAAACAAGCTCCGTCGGAGCCGGTGACGTACACGCTGGCAACGCCTTGCTCAATCACAACCCAAAAAACCTAAAACTCAGTGCCCTTGGTTGGCCTGAGTCCAAAGATCGTACCTTCCCTCCTCACGTAAGTTTTGTAGCCTAATACCCAGAAGACTTTCTGCTCCTCTGACTATAATCTGTGTTCTTTTTGTTTTCGAAGGTGTTCCCGACCCACGGTGGCTAAATACAATCAACATGACCAGTCTGTTTGCATCCACCAACATCCTTCCATCCCATAATTTTTCATGTACCTTTATTCAAGGGCGTGTTTGCATAAGGACGGTAGGGACATAACACGACCAACCTTTCCGGAGCCTCAAATTGTCCCCACCAATTTTCAGGCAACCTTATTTGTATTGTTTAATGAGTTCAGTTATGTAGGTAATTTAGACTGTCTTTTTTGAGTATTAAGGATAGAATTGACCCTACTTTTATTAAGTGATATATTTACATTATATTCAGACTTACATTTACCCCTTATCACTTGCTGAATGTGCCGGACCATTGTTATTTTATTTAACCTCATATACATGTTTGATTGGCTGATGACATGCCCCCCCACACCCCCCACACACGCACACCCACACAGCCCCGACAAAAATACAACATGTCGACAACATGGCGCCTCCTCCGACCTCTTTGAAGAGGAGGGATATTAGAAGTTTTTTTCGGCCAGCAGCAGCTACCCGGATAGCAGACCGACGTTGAAAAGATGTTGGGTCAACATTCCGCTGTCGATCTTATATTGTTGAATCAACGTCACTTTTGCACCCTCAATTAATGTTGTTTCAATGTTGAAATCCTTACAAAACCTAAACGTTATTTCGATTATTAATAATATTGGAACAACGCTGAATCAATGTTACGTTTTCGATGAAAACGCCCGCTAATCCATAATTCAATGACTTTTCAATCATATTTCCCGGTCAATCATAAATCAACTATTTGTCAACATTAGTTCATCAACTATAAAACAATGTCAACACAACCATTGCCTGACATACCATAGAACAAGGATGTTTCAACGTTAATTGACATAGAAAATTTCGATGTCAACCCTACTCATGATTTTGATGGAAAATCAATGTTTATTCAATGTCGGTCTGCTATCTGGGTACTGCAAGGAATGTAAAAGACGTCAGTGTTGTGGAGATGGGAAACACATCACTCATTTTGCTACTGAAAGTCCGACCTGCATCTGAGTTAGCATAACATTAAACTGTGTGAACATGCTAACCTGCAAAACTTGAGTGGGAAGCTACTTAAAGAGAAATGTCCTGTATGTGTTTTCTGCTGTTAATGTTGTGAGTTTTCTCAATTATATTTATGAATTTAGACAGACAATGTTGAGTTGTCTAAAGACAAATGTTTATTTTTTTTGCATTCCTGGACGAAGAAGTACAATAGAGGCTGGACATTTATACTGTTGAAAGGGCGGTGCCGAAGGCCACCGTGAAACGAAACTAAGAAAAGAAACTCATCTCACAAACCTGGGTATTTTTCCATACAAAAACATCTTTGAGCTGAGACCTTGAACACCGGTCCCAGCTAGAACGAAGATAAGCTTAGTCTGATACACCAAGGTCGCTCATTGTATTCATTCAGAGCATATTGGAAAACAGGAACATAACAGTTCATATTTGGATCGTTGCGTATACCTCTCTAAAACATACCTACCAAATTTAATTCTGAAAGCAGAGGAGTAGCCATTTTAGTTTGTTTCCTCACCTAAAAGATGAACAACAAAGTGTGTGAGGTCTGGAGCTTTCCTTCCATCATCATCATCATGGCTCTTGCGTTGGGGCCAGTTTCCCGTCCCACTGCGTTGAGCTGACCAGGTGAGCCAGGCCCCTTCAGTACTGGCGATCTTGTGCCAGCAGATTTCCATCCTTCAAGGTAACTCTGTGTTGTTGGAGGTTGTCCGCGATGGTGTCAAGCCATTGAGTGTGGGGCTTTCCTCATGGTTGTCTCCAGCCTGCAGCCTTTGGGTCAAACTTCAGGGTGGCTCTTCGGGTGGTCAGGAGGAAGACGGAGGCCAGGGCCAAGCCAGCGGGTGTGGCACTGTGCAACCAGGTGGGAGGCTCTGGACTGATTTCTCCGGGCTCGCAGGGTTTTGTTGGAGATTTTCTGGGGCCACCTGGTGTTCTCGATGGTTCAGAGAGCCCTGCTGTCAAAGCCATCTATTCTTGCGGCCAGTGTATTGTTTAAGGGCCATGTTTCGGAGTCATAGAGGAGAATGGAGAGCACGGCAGTGTTGTAAATTCGGAGCTTCGTCTTCCGTGAGATGTCTTGGTGCCACCAGAGTGGTTTCCAGAGAGACTGGAGGGCAGAGGCTGCTAGGGCTCTTCGGTGGAGAATCTCTGATTTAAGATCCCCGTTATCGGTCACCGTGGACCCCAGATAAACAAAGCTCTTCACAGGCTCTACAGTGTCATCACCAAGTAGGATGGGGGGTGGATCAGGTCCCTCACCGACATGCATGAATTTGGTCTTGATCCAGCTCACGTGGAGACCAAGCTTTTCTGCCTCTTCGCTGTATATACTCAGAGCATCCCTCAGCTCGTTGTCGAAGGTGCTGAGCAAGATGGTGTCGTCAGCGTACTCAAGGTCGGGCAGTTGGTAGTTGCCAAGGGACACTCCGGGTAATCGCTCACAGACCCTAGGTGGTCGATTACACAATTAAACAGGTCTAGAGCAGCTATGCAGCCTTGGCGGACACCACTGGAGATGGAAAACCAGTCAGAGTCACAGCCTATGACACAGACACAACTCTGTGCATTGCTGTAGAGCAGCCTAAAGAGGGTGGTGATTTTCGGAGGTGCGCCAAGGGGGTTGTAGGATACTCCACAGTGATGAGTGGTGGACTGTATCAAATGCGGCCTTGAGGTCTAGGAATCCAATGTAAAGATGCTGGTCTTTCTGTAATTCATCAACTTTCTCAATGAGCAGATGAATGGCGGAGATATTATCTGATGTGGAGCCGTTTGGCATGAAGCCATCCTGCTGGGGGCGGCGGCCGCTTCTAATCGCTGGGAGAGCACGGGTCAGCAAGATCTTTGTGAAGAGCCTTCCAGGAATGGAGAGCAGAGTGATGCCTTGGTGGTTCCCGCAGACAAGCCTGTCGCCTTTGCGCTTCCAGAAGGGCAGGATGACCCCTGTGGTCCAGTCGCTGGGGAGCAGCTCCGTTTCCCACACCTTGTTAAAGATGTGCGCCAGCCATCCCCGCCTGACTTTATCATCTCAGCAGTTATGGAGCAAACGCCAGGGGCTTTCCTGTTGTTATGTTTTTGTAGAGCGGCTCTGACCTCCTCTGGTGTTTTGAGGTCCGTGTTACTGGCATGGTTGGGGGTTGTGGCTGCAACTGCTTTCCTTCCAGGCAGCCTAAATATGGTTCAACTGCTCATTCATACAAGTTCATACAATGAAGAAACCTTGTTTAATGTAGTTTTTTTTCTCTTGTGATGTTATTAAAAAAGCATTTTAAATATTAGTTTGGGAAAATAGTACCAGTGACCACTTTTTATAAACGTAATGGTTCTCCCACTCACAGAGGCAAGTCATGAATAGCTCTTAAGCCCGAAATGCCGCGTGTTCCAACCAGAGCGTAAAAATATATAAAAGCTTATGTTGCTCAAATATTAATTAATTGAAGGTTTGAAGTGACAAAAGTGGTTCCATAGATTAACATGTGAGAAGTTTTGATGCAATCATTTGATCATAAGTCTGAAGCATTGTTGATTTTAAGATGTATGGTTACCGTTCTTGCTTTTTTTTGTGCGGATAGACTACTTCTGGAACATGTTGTACTTGTATATTGTTGCAAAACTCTGCCCTCCATTGCCGAAACCCGGGATCGAACCAGGGACCTTTAGATCTTCAGTCTAACGCTCTCCCAACTGAGCTATTTCGGCTAAGTGATCAGGATTGGATGGTCGTAACAGTGTAATAAACAATATAGTCCTACAGAAAAACAGGATACAAAAGCCAGACATGTGAGTGACGACAAGTGAATAACGTTTTCACTCAGTGAGATACTTTATGAAAGCTGAAAATTTTAAAGTTGCTGTAAGAAATTAAAGGGTACTGAAATACTATTGGATTTCAAAGTGCTTCAGTAGCTTCCGGAATCCATTGCCGACTTTGTGACGTCACAAAACTGACTTGAATGAATGAAGCGTCATTGTAGCTGCGCGGCCACGGCCTGTCTACTTTCTCCTTTTGACAGAACCGAACGCATTTTCCCTAGTACTCGTCGCTTGAACCTCTACACCATGACGAGAAGGCTTCTGCCCGGCGCTTTTCTGCTGCTTCTGGCCGCCGCACACTGTTCGGCTACTTTGGTAAACGACGAAGTCAAGAGGACGGTGGACCTGAGCACTCATTTGGCTAAGATCACCGCTGACATTACACTGTCCAACCATGCTCGCTACGACGTCCAAAGCTTCATCTTAACTGTGGATCCCGAGCTTTACCCACACATGGCATACATTGGAGCCTCGGTGAGTTGGAAATAACCGAATGGAATATCATGGTGCAACAACAGGCTCTTGCTTGGTGGCTAGCTTGTTAGCTAAGTCAAAACGGAAGGAACGCGACAATTGTTGCCCAAGCAATTTTCTGCTAAATCTTTGTCACACTTATGTACGTGCATGTCACGCTCCAGAATTATGGCATGATTTATCAAGTGCATTTGAATTTACGCTTATGCATGGTGCGACGCTTTTAACATGTTATAGCCACATGTCTCGAATTGTTTGCTAATGGCTAGACTCAAATGATCGTATACGTGGTCAGACGGCTTTGAATCAGATTTATTTGTATTGGCGCATTTATCGGGAATGTTCATTTGCGAACCAATAATTTCATTAGTTTTGCACGTTTGTTCTAGTGAGTGAATGACACGTAAGCGATGTGCAGAATACTTCCGGTTACGAAGCCTAGAGGTTCCGCCCATTACCATAGGCTGTAAATATGCTTTGTACGCTTAACCTGCACCTCATGGGCAAAAGTAGTGAGGTGCACTGTCTGTACTTTATAAACGATTAATATACTGTACCACAATTTTGTTTAGCAGACATTTTTATGTTTAAAAAAAATCTTAGGTAAAGGTCCTTTGTATTTTGTCACGTTTTCATTGTCGTCATTATTAACCATGTGTGTAAAGTTAAAGGCTGCCAAATATGCCTTGCCCGTAAATGTCCAATTTTAATCAATTGTTTAGGAATCTTTCTGTAAATAGCAAATAAAATAAAAATGAAAAAAAAAAAAAAAAAGGAAAACAATGTTCACTTAATATTAACAAAAGTGCTTCCTCTTTGGGGGATTTTTTTTTTAACGCATTGACAATTGGTAAAAAGTAGAGCTACTTCAAAATGCCATGTAGAATATAAATGTGATCACAGTGACACTGTCAAATGTTTACTTTGGAGGGGCCAGGCTCTGATTCTAATGTTCTTCCTCATTGCTGATCAACAAAAACGTCACCATTCATGTTTTCGGTCCATTCACCACCGGTCTTTTAAATAGCATTTTCCTCTTTTTTTGGTGGATCCATGACCCAACTTTATGTGAGGCGATGGTGTTTCAGCATTTTTCTGTAGATGCATTACTTGTAATAAAAATAATGCAGTGTTTATGGGACACCTTTTAAAACAGGAATAGACATAATAGATTTTGTGTAGATATTGGTCTGTTTCTGTTCACAGTAGACATGTGTCGATTACCGGTTTCAAGGTATACCGTGGTATGAAAACGTCAAGGTTTCAAAACCGCCCAAATTTTCTGTCATACCATCCCTAAGGTATTAGCTATTTTTTTATGTCCCAAAAATGCATGGAGAAATTCCTCGCTTGTGACTGCAAGGCTCAACCTTACCCCACCGGTTGTTGCTTAGTGTCGGTGAGTCAGCTGTGCTACACGATTGCTGCAGGAGGTGAAACTCCTGAACCCCCCCATCGAAGAAAACAAATCGCTGGTATGGGAATACTTCGGCTACAGAAAAGTTACAGACGGCCACAGCTTAAAGGAGGAAGGCCAATCGACAAGTAAAACATGTTTGCGGAGGGTGGCTGCCGGGGAGGCAAGTCATGTCATGAAAGTTTCCCACCAGCTATGAGAGTTAACTCCAGCATGTTTAGTGTGTCTAGCTGTGGTAAAACATGTTTTTTTTCTCTCTGGTAACTGTTTGTGTTGAGAAAGAGTGTGTGTGTGTGTGTGTGTAAAATGTAAACATGATACGAGTCATACACATGTGCTTTTTATGGAAAATAATTCAATTATTTTTGTAATAATGTTGAACTGTGGGTTTGGTCTCACCTAAAGGACTGCATTTATTTAAATTAGTTTTTTTTAGTTTTTTATTTTTATTTTAACAGTATACCTATGTTGTAGTTTAGTAATATGTTTTGAAAAATAAAAATCCTGTTCAATGGAAATATATATATATATTTTTTTAAATCAAGATTTCCCAATGTAACACATTTTAGAGCTGTAACTGCAATACCGTGATACCGTGGTATTTTGGCTTAAGGTTATCATGCCGTCAGAATATCATACCGGCACATGCCTAGTGGGGACACACTTTGCACTATGAAAAGCACGTAATAAAATGTGATGTGATAACTGATTAATTGCTTCTGTATTACAACACAGCCCTTCCTTGAAATAATTGTATTCTCTGTTAAAACATGTTTATAGGTGCCAGGTGATGAAGAGGATGATGGCCAACTTGACATTTCGGAAACCAAAATTACCGGCTTAAGGTAAAGCACTATTCTCATCCATTTGTAGCAGAAAAATGTCGGATCCCTATTGATGTACAGTAAGTAATTTGTTCATCACTCTTTTACAGCGGAGTCTTCTTCAAAGTAACTCTACCGTACACCTTGGTTGTTGGCAGAAAGATTAAAGTAAAGGTGGAAATGACTTTCAGTCACGTCCTCCAGCCCTTCCCCTCAGACATCACTCAGGCTGAGCGGCAACTGGTAGTTTTTCAAGGCAACCACTATTTCTACTCTCCATACCCCACCCAAATTCAGACAACACGTGTTCGCCTGGCATC
Organism: Corythoichthys intestinalis; assembly: GCF_030265065.1. Lineage (NCBI taxonomy): Eukaryota > Metazoa > Chordata > Actinopteri > Syngnathiformes > Syngnathidae > Corythoichthys > Corythoichthys intestinalis. The sequence goes on along the minus strand of NC_080403.1, from coordinate 35,857,832 downwards.
CAAAACGGTGGAGAGCTACACCAAGCTGGGCAATCCCACCAAGACGGACGAGATCATTGAATACGGCCCATACCATGATATGCCCCAGTTTAGCCAGGTTCTGTTCATCACACAGTGATAATCTTGTTTGAAACTGGAGCGAGGCTCTAACTGTGCATGTCTTCTCATGTCCAGGATACAATGAGGATTCACTTTGAGAACAACACACCCTTTCTCGCCATCAGTAGCATTACTCGCACCATCGAGGTGTCTCATTGGGGCAATATTGCAGTGGAGGAGACCATTGATGTGAGGCACACTGGAGCTGTCCTGAAGGGCCCATTTTCACGCTACGATTACCAGCGTCAGTCAGACAGTGGCATCTCATCTGTTAAGTCCTTTAAGGTATGCACTCTTGCATTTATTTACTAATTCCTGATTGTGAAATGACAATGATCTCCCCTATTCTTGACAGACTATACTTCCAGCTTCTGCGCAAGATGTCTACTACAGGGATGAGATTGGGAACATCTCAACATCCCACCTGCAGGTGCTGGATGACTCTGTGGAGGTGGAGATTAGGCCTCGCTTCCCTTTGTTTGGAGGCTGGAAGACCCATTACATTATTGGGTACAACCTGCCCAGCTATGAGTATCTCTACACGCTGGGTGAGCGAAATGGAAATGAATTCATTTAACATTTTGTGGACAGCATTAAAATAGCTTTTTGCCAGCTGTTGCACTCCTAACAGCAAACTGCTCACAAGTTTTTAGGGCAGCGCATGGCTCTATAATATAGTCATCATGCTCATTAGTTAGCATTGTGGTATTAGATTTTTTTCATCTGGGATCTGCAAATCCATTTTTAAGTGTATGTTAAATTCAAAGACATAGCAGGCTGTTAAGAGCTAATTGCTATTAGGAATGGGAACCTTACGATACAATTTCCGATACAAGGGTCAGGATAACGATGATCTTGGGATATGGCGATACGACGATTATCGTTACATTGGTCAGCAATCATTCGAGGATATTCTACAAAACAACTAATAAACAGAAAAACAACCTATTTTCATCCTTCTGTTTTCAATGGAATGAGTTTATCGCTAGAAGACTTCCAGTCCATTTGAACTGGAAGGGTGGCAGTGAATGAACCATCCCTTCCACTTCAAACTGGACGTCTGTGGCCGTCAGTGGCAGCCCATGCCACCCAACGAGTTAATATAGGGGCATTTCATGTCATTTCCTGTTGATTTTCAGGCACTTTCCTTTCGGGGCACTTATGGGTTGATTGATTTTGGGTTACTGAAAAGGAAGTGACTCAACCTTTAATGAACAGGAAGCGGCTCAAAATCAACAGGAAGTAACCTGTAAATGCCCTAAAATGAACAGGAAGCGACCTATAAATGCCCACAAGACTGTCTTTGAATCCTCTGATTTCAGTGCCAATGACTTCGCTAGAAGTCCACAATCTAGTCAAAATGAATTGGATTTTTACCGCCGTCAATGGCAGCCAGTGAGCTAACATAGACACTATTCTAGTGGAGAATTTTGTTAGCAATCTGTTTTTTTTTTTTTCCCCAAACAATGACACCGTTTTAAAACGATATATCGATTCTTGGTGGGAGCATATCGATAACCTTTTGGGATACAAAGTATTGCAATATATTACCTTTACGATATGTTGTCACACCCCTAATTAATATACTGTATCTTTTAGGAGACGAGTATGCACTGAAGATGAGACTGATTGACCACATTTATGACGACCAAGTCATTGACTCAATGACTGTGAAAATCATTCTGCCAGAGGGAGCCAAGTAAGATTCAACGAACAATGTGCTGGATTGAAAAGAGAAAAAAAAAACGTCTAATTTCTCTTATTTTTACTGCCTTCTTAATTTAGAAACATCCAAATGGAGACACCGTATAAAATCAATCGCATGCCAAATGAATTGCACTACACGTATCTTGATACCTTTGGCAGACCTGTGCTGGTCGCTACCAAGGACAACCTGGTGGAACAGCATATTCAGGATGTTGTGGTAAGATAGCCTTATGAACAGGGATTTGCGTGTTGACTCTTCTTTAATCATATGTTCCATAATCCCAAAATGTAACATCTTTTGTGTCAGTCATCCAAATCAGTGTAATTTGCAACAGTTTAATTGAGTCATCCAATGTTGTTTATACACTGCAGTGTAGTGAGTCGTTTTTTTGAGGCATTTATCGGAAAGACCAATAGTTTGCAAAGATTAGCTCCAGAGGTCTTCCCTGGCCATAGAAGGAAGTTTGCATTCTCACTAGAGCTGGGAATCTTTGGGCACTTAACGATTCGATTACGATTACGATTCAGAGGCTCCGATTCGATTATAAAACGATTATTGATGCACCCCCCTCCTTTTTTTTTTCTCTTTTTTTAAAAAAAAATGTTTTGTACATGAGTTTCAAAATTGTTCAAAAATACTCTCAGGCTAAACCACACTACTATTTCTGTATCAAGTTAACATATAGCAGTAAGCAAATATACAAAAATAACATTAAATAAGTAAATAAGTCCCCATTCTGTATCAGCAGCTTTAAACTACATTCAATTAATTTAATGTTGTGAATCAACCGTTAAATTTGTTAAAATTGCTCCCGTTATTCCATAATTTCCCTCTTGTCTACTTTCGACATGTGAAAGTTTTAAAACTATTTTAAAGATAGATTCAAGTCAATATTTTACCGATTTAGGAGTATTTTAGATAAAAAGTTAATTAGGTTTGCTTGGAAGGTTCGCTACAACAGCCTTGTAGGGAAGTGTACTGCTTTAAGATGGCGGCCGTTTATAACGCTCGCATCTAGCTTTTTGTAGATGTGCTGCTAACACTACCAAATCTATATTGCATCTAGTCCTATATAAATGATATCCACTGTAACGTTGTAATGGATGTACTTTGTACAGCTTTTCGGCAGCAGTCAGGTATGTTGTTGTGTTTTTTTGTCTCGTTGCATGAGTTGAGCTAGAGTCGTGAGTTGAGCATTGGCATTACCCGAGGGGCCGGGTAATGGGAAGCATGATGTTTAGCTACTCTCGCTCCGTTCCGTCCCGAAGACAGTGCGGCGCGCTGAGTGTTGTGTACTTCCGCTTTACTTCGCATATTTCAATAATCGGAATTTGGATGTTTGTGAATCGTTCTCGAATCTTCCACGGCCGAATCGCGAATAATCTAAGAATCGGAAATTTTGCACACCTCTAATTCTCACCATTGTCCGCTTGTAGCAATGTCTTGATATCGCTTCTGAAGTTTTAGTCATTGCAGGGAATGTTTTGCCACATAAAAAAAATGGCTTTGCTATCAAAGAGGTAAAGGTGGTTCACTTGCCATATTGATTAATAATGGTAACAATTCTAATGCGACGACTCCCAGGGGACACACCTTCCAGATGTATATACTGTTTAGGGATTCTAAAATTTAAAAGCGAAGAAGGCTTTTGGATTAAAAGGTTAAATGTCAACAAACAATTCACCCATTGTTCTTTTAATTCAATTTTATTTTCAATTTGCAAATATGTATTTCATCTAACAATCAGGTACTGAAGACTGCCACTGAATAAGCACATAATAGTAGTGTTATTAATATTTTTTTGTCATACATAGGTTCGCTACAACTTCAATAAGATTCTAATGCTGCAAGAGCCTCTATTGGTTGTTGCGGCCTTCTACATCCTCCTCTTCACTGTCATCATCTATGTTCGCATGGACTTCGCCATAACAAAGGTTTGTTTTTAGCCACGTTCATCAATCCTCCAATTGGACAAATTCCATTTTTGGAGCAGTTAACTAGAAATAAGCAAAATCTGAGTATCCACAAATGGGTTAGTACATTTATGCAACTTGAGGCAATAGGAGCAGCAGTGTAGGTTTCAATTGCACACGAATAATAAAAACTATCACTTTAAATTGCCTGTGCTTCCTGCTTTTCATAGATATTTTCTGTCATCATGACTTAAGTTATGTTTTAGTTTATATTAGTCATAATAATAGTTATATTTCTTCCATAGTCACTAGGAGTGGACATTGATAAAGATTCATGATTCCCAGCCCATTATTGATTCTCATCCGGTGAGGGAATAACGAACACAAATACTTATTTAACCTTTTTTCCAGAAAAGATTATTTTGTGGAGTATAAAAAAGAGGCTTTGCAGAAGAGCTGAAATCTCTACATTCACACACTCAATACTCACTGTGTTGTCAGCATGAACATATGACGTCACTAGAAGTACAGTATATACGACCGATTGGCCATCTGAACCAAATACGGGATCCATAAGAATAGGGTTTTTTTTGCCTGTCACTATACTGTATGTTAATAATTTAATATACTGTGTGATGACTGATTAATAATGTTTGTTCTCTTTTAGGACCCAGCGGCTGAGGTGCGCATGAAGGTGGCTTCCATCACTGAGCAGGTTCTGACCCTGGTCAACAAGCGCCTGGGCCTGTACCGACACATGGACGAGGTGGTGAACCGCTACAAGCAATCTCGTGATACGGGCGCACTCAACGGTGGCCGTAAGACCCTCGAGGCGGACCACCGTGCGCTCACCAACGAGATCAGCTCACTGCAGGCTCGTCTCAGGACCGAAGGCTCGGATTTGGCTGAAAAGGTGCGTGCGAGCATGTTTGCCAGGGCCCAATGAAATAAAGTGGATACTGAGTGACTGTCGTCCTCTTGCTGCCAGGTCGGAGAGGTGCAGAAGCTGGACGGCCAGGTAAAAGAGCTAGTGAGCCGTGCGAGCCAGGAGGCAGAGCGACTGGTTGCCGGCAAAGTGAAGAAAGAGGCTTATATCGAGAATGACAAGTCTCTGGCCAGCAAGAGACAGGAGTTAATTGGCCGTATCGACAGTCTACTGGATGCTCTGTAAACAAGATATCAACACTCGTCCGGCAGCCAACCCTGTGTATGTATGGCAACCCCGATAAATGTGACAAACATGCTTTTCACATCATATAAAGCCAGTGCATGTCATCTTGGGGCTTTATCTAAACACTTGTGCCTTGTGTTAAACTGGATCACAGGTTGTTGAGCTCTCCCCCTTTGTCACATATGCTCAGACTTTACAGTCCCTCTTGTTTAAATCTCCACCTTTAGTTTGTTTTACTGATTTTGGTTACATTTTTTGCAAGACGTAATAACTAAATGGCCTAAATGTTCTCTCTCATTTTGTTGCTCTCATACACCAATTCTAAATTGACATTATCTCAAGCGGTAAGGTGTGATGGTTACTTATGTTTGCCAATTTTCTCCGTTTTGCACTTGCTGTACTATTTTTCTACTTTTCCCTGATGTTGAAGCTCTGATTTTTTGACATGTCACTTTTTTCTGTAAATTAGCCACATTTTCTACATTAAGTGGTTTTGTAAGAGGTGTATCCCTTGGGATTAATACATGAGATTTTTTTTCAAGACAAGGAGATGAGGCAAAAAAAGCAAAACTTAAATTTGAAACAAAAATAAAAGTTTGAGCCGCAACCTTTTCAGTTTGAATTAATGAGCTTACCCATGTCATTTGTTTTCTTTGCTACAAAAATCACAACATGGATATATGTAGGAGAGCCGGATATGTCACTGAATTTCAAGCTTGGAAACAATTTTAATGTGACACAACTTCCAGTAGAGAGCAGTGATGCACCATTTAAAGGACCTGGATTATCCCAAAATATACTCATGTTATAATGCTGATTATTAATGAATGCGAAAAGGTAGGAGCATTTTTCCCGCTCTGGGAATGCTTTCATTTGGTAGATTTATAATACAGTATATAAAATTAATGCAGTATTCATTGGGTCTTGAAAAATGAGACATAATGCTCAAATAGCTTGCAATAGGGGCTCGGCAGGTAAATGAATCATTTACAATTAGGTTTGTCTTTTCTAATGTAGAATTAGGCTACTGGAGAAAAGCCACTCACTCCAGGAAGAATATAGAAAAAGTTTCTGAGGTACTTCCGCATGTCTGCAAGTAACTTCAGTTTAAGAATTTCTCCATCCAAAACAACAGAGGAGCTGGAGTAACATTACTCATCAAAATCCCTTAAAAAAGACAAATTGGAAATACCGCATCCATCTGCCATCATCACGACAGGGGAGAACAACATTTTCATGAAGGCAGATGTGGAACCAAGCTCGTGCCACCCAAAGACTGGGTGTTCTTGTAGCCATGTCGACGCTTGTGTTATGGAAGGTATGTTCTTCCTATCCCTGCATTTACATGTGTCCGATGCCGAATTTTTTTTTAGCTAAAATCTTGCGCATGAAACGACTTGTTGTCTTTTGATATTGTTATTACTATGATGATGTGTAATATTTACGAAAACTGCTGTACTGCTGTGGCTTCAACACATGCTATCTGCTGCTAGCCTGTTGCTAATTAGTACGCGTAGGATAGCACATGTAAACGCATAAATGCAAGTGTTACAAGTTTTTTTTAGTTTGTTTACAGGTGGAAGACGCTGTTAGGCAAGGGAAGATAATTTGATGTGCCTCACAGCAACACACTGTATGTTGATGGGCATATATCGAGACTAAGTCGTTCTACTCGGGGGCGGCCAAGAGTATGGGGCTAGGAGAGATGGTGGCTCGCCTCGCAGCGGACCTTCAGCTCGATCCCGAGATCCAACTATGAGCTTTTTAACTGCAGCAACTTTACGTTATTGGAGCTGAAGTTACCGAGGACAGCGGGAGAAATTCCGTCAGGTGGCTACCGACGGTCTCCGTAATGTCGGGTGAAGGTTTGGCGACGCTCAGGAGCTGTGCTGGCTGATATCACAGTCTCGTACGCTATATTTTTCATAATTTTATAAATTGTGATTTTTTTTTTTTTTTTAAACCTTATTTTGAGCATGCACCAATCGTTTTAAATAAAACAAGAGATGGAATCATGTCCAAATGTTTTATTGCAATCAATATCAATTAAACAACATACTGTTTTTGGTTATATGTACATACATTGTAGTATTTCCTTTTAACAACAAAATCCGTGTCAGCCCTTCTGCATTCGCCAAATGTATTCTAATTTGTAGTTTCGCCTCATTTTGGTCACTCAAGTGGCCGGCGTATCAATCTATACCTCACGTCAACACAGGCTGAGAGGTTGTTCTAATTTTGTCCATGAATGATCGACGAAGTGATAAGAACAATCATACAATCTCATCTATGTCGTGCTGAATCCATTTTTGGAGATTCAGTGGGTTCCTCTGGCTTGATTTTTCAGTTTTAACTTCGTTGTTTTAGGATAGCAGTAGTTCACGGGCAGAACGTCTTGGACTCTTGCTGAATCCATATTTGGAGATTATGTGGGTTCCTCTGGTTTGATTTTGCAGTTTTAACTTTGTCAACACACACTGTTAACTGCAACTCATGAGGTATTTTTCTAAACCGGAAGTTAGAAGCAGAAAGTTTCCAAGATGGCGTCACCCATGTTTCACTCAGGCACTGTGAGAAATAGGTGCTCTTAAACCTGTATAGGGGAAGTGGCTATTTATGGTCATTAAAAATAAAAGCATATGTGGACACCCAATATTGTGTCATTTAGGCAACAAAATTACCATTTGTTATAAAAAGTTGGCCTACACTGCAAAAGGTTTTTTCAATTAATAAAAATATAAATTAATGTTAAAGCAAAATGAAGGAAAAAAAAATCTTCTAATGGCCCCCATCAACATTCTAAAGTTGATTTTTGTTTTTTTGACTGGGAGGGCCAGCAGCGATCATTCGCTAGTGCCACCGCTCCCAGTCCTAATGGATTGGACGTCCAGCGCTGTCAATGACAGCCAATGAGTTCAATGAGCACCTCATTAAAGTCTTAACCAGGAGTCCCCAAACTACGGCCCGCCTCCACATTTGGTCCGGCCCCCTGAACAATACCAGAGAGCATTTTGAAATTTTTTTTTTCCTCAATATTGTTATTTATTTCCTAGCCTTTTTCTGTGAAGAACTCAGAGAGGGTTATTTAGTTATTATCTGTTTAATTAATAGTATTATTATTATTATTATTATTATTATATCATCATTATTATTATTTTATTTACTTTTGTTCCGTGAAGAATCCAGAAAGGGTTATTTGATTGTGGCTTTCTGAAAAACAATACATTTTTACATTTAGGCACTCCTGCAATCGTCACACTTTTTCTGTTACAAACTGACCCCTCGTCAGAGAAGGGAAAAGTTATGTGGCCCTCGCAGGGAAAAGTTTAGGGACCCCTGGTCTTAACTATTGTGTCCTCCATGCTAGTTCGGCTTGGAAGTTCGTTCAACAGAAAATACTTGCCAAAGGATGTAATGACCACATGGGGGCGCGCTTGTATTAGGGAGGCTTAAACGGCAATCTTTGTGTACCCCTGAACAGAATTATTTTGCACTTCCTTTTACCATACTAATCAAAGCACTGATTTAATGGATTAAAATAACCATGCTTTGGAAAAAAAAAAACATTACGATAAACAAGGAATGTTAACAACAAAAACGGGGGATTTCCATTGCATTGTTGTAGTGTAGCATAGGACAGGTCCGATCAAGTTTGCAGAGGTCAGTCTGAGGTCACTACTTTCCCTCTGAGGTCATCATGGGTGCCGGCAGGTCATTTCCTGCTCCATAATAACAGGCCCCCTTCTCCTCACAATACTAATGTTAACATATTGTATGCCCTTACAATAATCATTCTGAAAGTACACGGCAGGGGAAAGCAAAGACAATGTCAGTTCGCGCCGATGCTCTGTGCCGCCGAAAGGCAACACAATGGCAGTTTTGTTTGCACTCCAGTAGATTTTTGCAGCAGTGGGAGATGGGGCACACTCATACTCACAGCAGGCGGGCCGCTCGAACGCGCGCGAGGCGACGGCCGGGAATGTCCGACAGACCATTGAGCTCATGTCTGCTTGCTGCAATGCGCTGATCCTATCAGGCCGCTCTGACTTCACTGCTGGCCCCACACTTATGAGGTGTTGCCAGCAGTGATTAAAAGGAGTTCACAAAAACTAATCATTAGGATCGCTATGAGAAATGATCCGTGTCACTGAAAATACATGTTTGCATAATAGATGAATGGAATTTATCAGCAGCCTTCAATGTCATTATTATTATAGAAACAAAGGCATCCATCAAAGACAAGCTGCAAAATGTGCAAAACTGAGTGCCAAATTGAACCAAGATTAAAGCTCAAAATTAAAGGGTTTCTGAAAACAAATCTTTTTGTATGAAAAGTGTTGAACTTTGAAATCTATTTGTTGACTTAAAAAAAAAAAAAAAAAAAAATTCTTTTAGGACTCAAAAGCACTCCTCATATGCATTCACCTAAATATTTCAACTGAAGTTTGATTTTCTGTTCCCCCCCAAATGTATGAAAAAGTATTGCGATGACATTAAACCAAGTCTGTAATTAAAAAAAAAAAAAAGATTACTGTTTCAATTTATTAAAGCATTTATAGATGTGTTAAAATGCATTAGAATATCGGGATCCTTTATGGACAACTTCATCTTCATATGCAGACTTTCGGGAAAACAGCAGCAAAATAATGCTGTTTTACCTGAGAAAGTGAGGAAAATTAAGTTTTATTAAATCTACAAAGCTTTTATACCTTTTAATTATTATGCATAACTGAAATCAGCAAAAGTATTGCTGAGTTGCTATTACAGTACCATCAGTGTCAGCCTAAGAGGATGTGATGCTTTTCATCCCAAAGATAAACCGTAATAGTATTAAAGGAGTTGAAATGGTTAACCCTATTGAGGTTTTACGTTCTTATCAATTAGACCAAATGTGTCAACATGAATCCGTTCGATAATGATTCTCAATAAGGTTTTTAAGAACTTTATTTCAGACTTTTCTGAAATTAGTTTTTAGCCACAGTGATATTAAGAAGTAAGATCATTTGAACAAATTACAAAAGCAGCACAAATTGGCCTATAATTCATTCATTTGGTCCAAAAATTGAACGAATGTGCAAACTTCGATGAAAGGCGTTCATTTGCGAATTTCAATGCACCTATGCCTGGGTTTACTTGTCGGCCCGCAAATGTCGTGGCATTCTAACAGGGTGTGTAGACTTTTCGCATCCCCTGTGTATATGCATGTTATTTAGTTTATAATACAGTAATCCCTCGCTGCTTCAGACTTCGCACCCTCAGTCCATTACTAATTTATTTTCAATAAATAAATAAATACAGATGAACTGTCCCGATCTGATCACGTAGTCTCACTCTCCCTCCTGCTGCTTTTCTTGGTCAGGCAGTGCACTGGAGTTGCTCATTAAAGTTAACGATGATTGACAGACGTTAAGGTTTGATTCTGCCGGAGATGCTTAGAAGCCGAAACTTTAAAGCGCCGCATGCATCAATCATCGTTTAGCTTGTTAAACAGTTTCTGTGGCAGCTAATTTTGTGTAAGTGAGCAGCTTGAGCGGATTTGAGTGGACTCAATGAAGCATTTAATAAAGACGAGCATTTTTCTTCTTTATTATTGTTTTAAAATCTGTGGGACAGTAACATGTTTAAAACTTACAATTACTACATTTTAACTGCTTAAAAACATTTATTTAAATATATACAGTATAAACATAAGTTTTTTTTTTCATTTAATTATACTTTGGGGGGAAAAAATGCCTTATATGTACGTATCTCTTTCCAATGCTAAATCTTAATAAGTACATTGAACACACACAGACACACCCCACACACACAAAGAGGCTTATTGAAGCGGGTTCTGGTCTCCATTAACAGCAAATAACAAGGGATCACTGTATAGTAGCATGAAAAGTCCAGGGTGCTCAAACATTTGCATGCCACTGTATCAATTCATGTTAAGAAATGAAATTAAATGCTATATATGGCGGAAAACACTCAGGTGACTTGAAGTTCCGTTCTGGACAATATGGCAAAATTTAAAAATGGTCTTATATGCATGTGTGATTAAAGACGCCATGATTTTAACGAGATATTATCGCGTACTTACCTCTTTTCGATCCAAAAACTCCATGTAGCATGTATCACCGAGTGTCAAGACACAGCTGTGAATGGCCACAGCCGGATTTTTGGCTAATTTTATAGATGAAACTTGGTAATATAACAAGGGTCGTGATGCAGAAATTGAGGAGGAGTGGTCGAGTTCATTTTTATATATTTACTCTTTTAAATGTTTTTTTTATTTTTTTTTTTTTTCTTTGTATCGATTATTTATCATCTAACATATCGGAGAAAATACGACAGTAACAAAAAAAATACAATTAAGCAATAATTATGAGGTAGATATCCGTGACTTTTACAGACACCATTTTTTTTCATTGTGACATAATTTGTTTAAAAATTTTGTCTTTTTTTTTTTTATTGTTTTAAACTAAATATTAGACATTAATGATTCAAAGCTAAAGATGACAGATATTTCGAATAATAAATACAATTACTTTCTTTTTATGGCTAGGTTGAAACAAAAGCTGTTGCGCGACATTTGTAAATGGGGGTTTCCTGGGTAAAACGGACAAATTAAAAATAGTTCGGGGACTTAATGCGCCATTAATCTGCTATGGCAGCATATAGACATACAGTGCCCTCCATAATTATTGGCACCCCTGAAAAAGATGTGTTTTTTAGCTTCTAATAATTTTTTTTTTTTAATTCAAATATTATGGGACCTTAATCGAAAAAAAAAAAAAAAAAAATCCAACCTTCAATACAAGTGCATTCATTCAGTGGGGAAAAAATCCCACATAAAGAAAAAATTATTTGACATCAGATAATGTGTGTCACAATTATTAGCACCCCTGGTGTTAATACTTTGTACAACCCCCTTTTGCCAACAAACCAAGGTCTGGGGACTGAGATGGCCATGGGAGGAGCTTGATTTTGTGTCTGGTGAACCATTTCTGTGTAGATTTGGCCATATGTTTAGGGTCATTGTCTTGCTGAAAGACCCAGTGACGACCCATCTTCATCTTTCGGGCAGAGGGCAACAGATTTTGATTTAAATTTTCAATCTTGGTCTCACAATAAAATACACAGGCTTCAACTGTGACTGTATGCTTTGGTCAGATGAGACCAAAATTGAGCTTTTTGGCAACAAACACTCTAAGTGGGTCTGGCGTGCCACGAAAGATGCGCATGCTGAAAAGCACCTCATACCCACTGTGAAGTATGGGGGTGGGTCAGTGATCCTGTGGGGCTGTTTCGCTTCCAAAGGCCTTGGGAGCCTTGTTAGGGTGCATGGCATCATGAATGATTTGAAATACCAGGATATTTTAAATGCACTTGTATTGAAGGTTGGATTTTTCTCTTTTTTTTCCATTAAGGTCCCATATTATTTGAATTAAAAAAAAAAAAAAAAAAAATTCACACGTGCCAATAATTATGGAGGGCACTGTGTTGTTCTATCAAACACAACAGTTTTTTTTGGCTTAAAATACAGCAGTTTATTTTAAAGAGGGTTGCAAGAGCAGAAACGGCTTTTTCAGCCTTGTCGGTGTTTTCTGCCATATACATATATAAATATATATACCGGTATATACACAAACATATTCAAACCATATGGTTAATTAAATTGGGGGGCGGGGTTCAAAGTGTGTACGGTAAACTAAACACCTTCACTTTATCTTCAATATCAAATGTAAGCTGCTAGGTATTCTTTTTGAAATGTTTTAAATAATAAAAGGTATAGGGGATTTGCAAAGCAACACTACTTAGTGGTAGTTAAAGGTCAACAAACTTTTTTCAAGATTTTAGCTAAGTACTAGATTTCAAGATTCTGCAAATTAAAGCCTTCAAACTCATAAGAAGCCCTCCACTTTAATGCCACAGTTGACACTTGGAGCATGACTCCCTGCTAGACGGCTGCCTAGAGGCTTATGTCATCCGAAAGTTCTAATGGTGTGTCCTTTGCGTCCATGCTCAGCTTCGTCTTGACGACTTTAGGCCTTTTTTCACTTCCAGTCATGTCCTCTGGTCCAGGATGTGATTACTGGTCGCAGAAGAAGTGCGGTTTATCTGTTGGCGTCAGTCAAGCAAAATACTGTTTAAACCGGAATTCATGTGCAGCACTGTATCCTGATGTGGTGTGATGTGTTTGAGGTGGATGAGGGGGTTAGTGCAAGGTGTGGGACTACTTGGCCCATGTGGTTGAGCTGTAAGGTACCCACATGCATGAAACTGATTATTATCTTCCTTTCCTGAAGGGGAGTAATGGTGCAGAGTGTGCTCTTTATCTGCCAGAAATAATGAATATGCAAAAAACAAAAAGCAAATATGGAGCCAAACTATGTTGCAGCTAAAAGGGTAATTCACCAGGTTTGGGCCGTGGTGAAGTGGTCGTGATTGATTACACGGGGGGCTCACCTGCAGCTACTTCCTTCTTAATCTTTTCGCGCTGAGAAAATGCCCACGTACACACCGAGACGCATGAAAAAGCGAGCGGCAGAAGTCACCAGTCAGGGAACAATATCCTGCTCAGAAGACCCCTCGCGGCACGCACTCATAAATCACCGAGACAGAGCCACCACCCTTACTGTCACCGTGTTATTATGTGCACACACGTTTGCTATGACATGCACTCATTCAATCTTTCTGGCCCCCTGCATAAAAGGAATGTCAACGAAAAGGGGAAATGTGAATGTGAACCGAAAACCTTTCTTTCTAGCACACCTAGGCTGTGTTGAGTCCGCCTGGCTCTGCTTAAAACGAAGCCCATTCCTCACAACAGCGCCTCTGTGAGCCACCATTCCTCAGTGACAGGCTGCTGGGATGAGAGGTTAGCAGTGGATGAAAAGCTCTGCCCCTCAGGTATCGGCCTCTGTCGCAGGTGGCAGGTGTGATCCGCCCGCGTGCAGACGCGTGGTGGCCAACGCTGGGGGAGGACAATGAGACCGTCTGTGGCCCTCTTTGCAGCTGCAGGAGCGAGCCGGCCGGCAATGGGGCTGACAGACGCCTCTGACAGATGCGAGGAAGCAGTGCAGAGATGGAGATGGGACTTTCATGCTGAGGATTGGAGAAAAGCATTCTTGTCTAGTGTGCAGGAGGCGGAGAACGAAGGCAAGGAAGACAAGCATCGAAAGCCTGCTGCCATCTTGCTCCCAAATGTGGATGTTTAAACACTTTTACCCCGAAACGGCCTATCTGCACGAGCGCCCATGTCAACCTCCCTCTCGGTGTGGATTTGTATCGATGAGACAGTAATCCTCTTCCCTTGTCGCCCTTGTTTGCAACTGTCCACAACTCCCACTAAGACCCACTGATCTCTGCCACATGGCGCTCCATCAAAGCAGCGATGGTCATGCCTCTCAGGGCAAGTTTGGCCAAAATAACAAGGCTACGCTGCACATAGAAGTCCCTCGGTGCAGAGGATAAGCGGCAGATGAAGCTGTACTTTAGATGTTGTATCATCTTGGATCGCATGACAGTCGCAGAGCCTGTCAGACCGCTCTCTGTTCAGAAGCACGCACACACACAAGCACACACATTTCCTACTTTCTCTATCAGACCTGAGAATAGTGACAGGGGCACTTCCCATTAGCTGTGAGAGTGGCCCTCTCCTTCCCAGGGCAGCCAATTTCCCCTACTCCACAGCTGATAGGAAACTTTGATTGTCTACCAAGCTCACCAGAGACAAAGACATTTTTCCTCTCGCAATCCACATATCTCTCCATCACATCTCCGCTTTGAATCTGGCCTTCTCCTATAAATCCCTTTCTCTTGATTTTTCTTGCACAAGGCAACATTCACTCATCTATGTGTACGGCCTGCGGATCGGGAGTCCATCAAACTGACACTAACTGCTTTGATGGTTGCATTTCATGTGCCCACATCTGCATCCTGTGACTCAACCCTTCTCAGTGTGTATTAATAAAACTCCAGCACATGCCAAATGCCTCAGAGGTTGCACTAAAACTCAGCAGTCAAACCATGATGTGACACGACCAGTCAAAATGTGCCTTACAGACCTTAAGTGATGACAAATACTTTATGCCTTCTGAATTTTATACACCACAGAAAAGTGTTGTAAACTAATCTGCCAGATTTGTTGTCAGATTTTTTTTTTTCCATCTTACTTTTGTACCTTCTCTCTGTCACAGACAGACACTCATGGCTGACAACAAACACTCAAAAGCTGGACGATATTCAGTCATGTGAAAAAATTAGGACACCCCATGAAATATTCAGTTCTTTATTAAGAAATGTTCACATATCAATGTCTGATTTTGTTTTTCTTTATATGTGGAAAAGAAAGTGATTTAATTGCAGGTAAACAACAAAAATGAACATTGTTTTACTCATTAAGCCAAACATATCAACAAAAATGCATATTCTAACTGAGGAAAAAGTTAGGAGACCCTACCACTTAATAGCAGGTGTTGCACCCTTTGGCTGAAATAACTTCATTGAGACACTTTCTGTAGCCATCTACCATTCTTTGACATCAGTCTGAAGAAAGTTTGCCCCACTCTACGCAGAATACTTTCAGCTTTGAGGTGTTTGAGGGGTTTCTTGCATAAACAGCCTGTTTCAAGTAACCTAACCCCACAGCACCTCAACGGGATTAAGATCTGGGCTTTGACTCGGCCCTTCCAGGACTCTCCATTCCTTCCTTTTCAGCCAGTCCTCAGTGGATTTACCAGTATGTTTTGAGTCATTGTCATGTTGCAGGGTCCAGTTTCGCTTCAGCTTTAATTTTTTCACAGATGATGTCACATGTTTCTCAAGCACCCTCTGATACGCGATAGAATTCATGGTGGATTCAATGATGGTGAGCTGCCCAGGTCCTGCTGCAGCAAAGCATCCCCAAACCATGACCTCCATGCTTCACAGTTAGTATGAGTTTCTTTACCTGGAATGCTGTATTGGGTTTTGCGCCAAAGATGTCCTCTGTTCTGGCGTCCAAATAATTGAATTTTAGATTCATCTGTCGAAAGAAGATTATTCTAGAAGTCCTAGTCTTTGTCTACATACACTCCAGCAAACTTCCATCCGGCCTTCATGTTCTTCTTAGATAGTAACGGTTTCTTCCTTCCACACCTCCCATGAAGGTTAAACTTGTGAAGTCACTTTTAGAATGTAGGGCCATGCACTTTCACATCAACAGTAGCAAGAGCCTGTTGAAGTTCCCGTGATGACATTTTAGGGTTTTTGGAGACTTCTTTTAGCATCTTGCGGTCTGCTCTCAGGGTGAACTTTCTTGGACGGCCAGACCTGGGGATGTTGGCAGTTATTTCGAATGTCCTCCACTTGTAGACTATTTTCCGGACAGTGGAATGGCTGATTTTATATTCTTTTGAAATGATGTTTTAATCATGTGCACCTGATGTCATACACCTATGTGTGATTTTAGCCATTTTAAGGGGGATTGAATGTGAGGGTGTCCTAATTTATTCCTGAACAAAAAATGCAGTTATTTAAAAAATACATTTTACAGAAAGTTATAAAAAATCTTTTTTCAGTTTTAATTGTTTAGTTCTATTACTTTAATCCCTTGAGACTGTTAAAATTGATATTAAATATCCATATGACCAAATATTTTAGAAAACATATTTTTAGACCATGATGTCGTCATCGTAACGCGGAAGTGGGTAATTATAGACACACCCTCGCGTACAATCAATGTTATTTCTGCTTGTTTTTTCCGGTAATCTTTCAAAAAAGAACATGCCAATCAAACACTGCTGCTATGGAACTTGTAGAAACGACTCTAGACATCACAACATATGAGGGATGTTTTCATACGTTTCCCGAAACCAACAACTCGGAGGAAAAAATGTGAACAATGGATCCACTTGTGCGGACGTCCAAAAGAACAGTTTAATGCCAGCAAGGTGAAGCCATTCACATTTCATATGCAGTAAGCATTTTGTTGGGGGCCATGGTCCTACAGAGGACGAAGAGGTAAGGCATTTTTATATTTTTATTTATTTATTAGCTTGGCGTTTTGCCGTGCTGCTGCTGTCTGACAATGAATGACCTGAAAAAAATTAAAATGGTATCTGACTGAAACTATTACCTTTTCTGTTGTAAAAAAACAACTTTAGTAAGGGGGAAGTGTAAATAAGGTAACAATTTAGATTAGTTATTAATGAATTTTTTTTCAGTGTTCTTTGGCTGTCACTGAGTAGCATTTGCGATCACTACACAAAAATAGCAATGTAAATTGCCCCCAAGAACGGTCAGAGACGTAAGACAAACATAGGATATAATATATAAGAAAGACAGGGCATATGGAGGATAGATTGTTGTGTGTTCTTCCACATATTTTCCAGTGAATTTGGCACCAGGGACATCATTTTTGGACAGAATTGGTAGGTTTAGCTCGGTAAACATGTTGTTCGTACACTATTTCCATGCATTTACTATTAGGGAAAAACGGGAAGTTGACCCGCCTAGCAACAATGGCTAACGTCATAAATATTAATGAACAGAAGTGACATGTTGCTTGCGGTACGCCATAGCACCAAGAGCTAATGTGCGTGATGGCGGTCAAGTTCTTATATGATGTCAGGAGTCCATCATGCATTAATGTCTGAACTGTGGCAAACAGGTGAATGCTCTTTCTCAGTGGCCAGTCTTGGCACATTTTAAACATTTTTTATTTAGTTATTTTATTATTATTTAAACAAAGAAAGTAGTTTTATCCTCACAGATGTATCATGTATTTAGAAACAAGTCTCAGAATTTATTTTTCGGGGTCTCTAAACAGGGAACAGGGAACTCTTGTAAAATGTCGAGGGATAAGGACATTTCGAAAGGAGGTATACTAATAAATTTTCACTGTTTATATTTTCCCATGTAAAGTGTCAGCAAAAGTCTGTGATATGTACTGCAATATAAATGTGCAAAACAAGCCATGGATTCTTTTATTACCTTTATTGATGACAATATAAGTTATCCATGTTAACCAGCCTTGCGTTTGCCTGCTGACCAAAAGATGTCACTGCATCTTACTTCAAACTTTGATTGATTATTTATTTTTTATGGCAATTAAGGTTGCGAATTGTGTGTTTTGCTGTTTTTTGGGGAGTGATTTTTGTTGCAAACGTTAAGACGAGATCTTACAATGATGCACTCACATTTCGAACAGTGAATTTGTCACAATTAAGAGTCAGAAGCTGACCACAAGTGGCCACAATTATGTAGCGCTTGAGTGGATATCTTTACCATATGCATTGTTGATTATTATGTATTTGTTCTTGGTGATGACATTCCGTGGTCCATTATGAATGAATCACATCGGTCAATTTAATGTTACCGGTCTTTTCTTAATGGAACAGACCAAACCTTTATAATGTGCATGCTAGCAGAGAGAATCTTGTTTAATAAATTGGGGTAAAAATCAAAACATCATTTCATTTTTCTGACATGTAATAATGGAGAAAAAACAAAATCCAACATGTGCGGGTAGAACTGACGTCACAGTCGTCACAAAATGGCTGCGCTCATAAGCGGTGTCATTTTTTGTGTTGAAACATTTTTTTCTCCATTATCAGAGGTCTAAGAAATTTGCAATTTGCATATTAATTACTTAGAGCAACTGTCTTTCATAGGAACGTCCTATATATGATGTGATGTCTGTCTCTTTAACTTTTCAGATGAGCCATGTGTCAGTGTTTCCCTTTAATCATTTTTTGCCCTCACATGTTTTCAGACAGATTTAAGTAATGAAAGTCGTGAGTTTGAGGGTGCAGGACTTCCTCACGAGTGAGCGACACCACGCGTCAGAAAACTTTCGAAACTTGTTTGTTCTTATATATTGAGTGCGACTACTCAATAAACAACCACGGGGCCAAAGAAAGTTCCAAGCTGGCCCGTTGATAAAGAAAACCCAATAAAATTAAAAAAAGAGCTTGTCGCAAAATATGAAAATGAACAGATTACCCTTCGAAACTATAGCCTTTCCCCCTTCTGACAGTTTTCCATGTGGCTTCAAGAGTCTTCTGTAAAGGTAAAAGTGATGTTTAATGTTCATGTATCCATTTCATAAGTCATTTCTGTTTATTTCAAAATTTTCTCTCTACATTTCACTGTAGTTAAAACCTTGTTAACATTTTGGAGTTTCTGGTGTGAATTGAATTGATTTACAGTATTTGGATAGAAAATGTTGTTTTGCTTTCAGACAGATGTTCTGAAGTTTCCACAGTACAGGGATATGGTGTGAGCACTACAGTGAATAGGGTTTTTTTTTTTTTTTGGGGGGGGGGGGGGGGGGGGGGGGTTCGGAAGTTGGGTTTGCAAATAGGTAGATATACAAGTAGTAATTGTGAAAACGTAAGGCAAAGTGATAAAAAAAATTATGTCAGTGGTCATTCGGACTGTTAAAGCAACACTAGAGACAGATTTCTGAGGTACTTCCGCTTTACTTCCGCATTTCTGCAAGTGACTTCAGTTTTCAAGTTTTTTTTACCATTGACTTCATTGGCGCTGGAGTGGCATCACTCACTAAAAACCCTGAAAAAACACGATTTGGAAATATCGCATCCTTCTGCCATCACATTAAGAAATGGCCGAGGGAGACCACAAGTAAAATATTATCGTATTTTATTGACTCTATGGCAGTGGATGGAAACGCCATCAGGAACCTGAAAAGCTCCGAGGCATTCCAATACCTGCACAGCCACAAAGTTGGATGTGTCCTCAAACACAAACACATGAATTTTGTCTTCATGAAGGCGGATGTAGAACCAAGCCTCAATGCTCTGTACCACCAAGCATGGGTGCTGGTAACAAAGGAGGGAGACGTCGAAACTGCAGGCTGTACATGTATCGCAGGTCCCGGGCGTTCATGTGATGCTGCCGCTGATATGGAAGGTATGTGCTCCAAAAATACGAAACTTAAAATCTGGCGCATGAAATGACTTGTTGCCTTTGCTATTGATATTACGACCATGATTTTAATTATGAAGTTTGATATTTTTTTTTACTACAACTACTGCTGCCAGCCTGTTGCTAATCAGTACATGTTTGATGGCACCGCATAAATGCAAGTGTTACAAGTTTTTTTGTTCATTTGTTTGCAGGTGGAAAACGCTGTTAGGCAAGGGAAGAGAAGTTGGTGTGCGTCGCAACAACACTTAATGTACGTTGATGGACATATATCGAGACTACGTGCATTCTACCCAGGGGCTGCCGAGAGGCTGGGGGTGGAAACGGTGGCTCGCCTCGCGGCGGACCGTCAACTCGATCCTGAGCTCAAACTACGAGCTTTTTAACTGCAGCAATTTTAAGATATGCTATTGGAGCTTGAATTGCCGAGGACAGTGGGAGAAAGCACGTCTGGATGCCGCCGAGGGTCTCCGTGATGTCAGGTGAAAGTTTGGAGAAGCTCCCTTAAGCTCTGCTGTCTGATAACATTCCTCGTATGCTCAACCTTCATTAATATTTTTCTAATAATTTCATAAACCGTGATTTATTGACCTGTTTTGCACATGCACCAATCATTTTATACAAAACAAGAAATGGAATCATGTAGTCCAAATGTTTTATTGCGATCAATATCTGCAATAAAAAAGAATGCCATACTATTTTTGTTTATATGTACATACCGTGTAGTATTTTCTTGTAAAAACAAAATCGGTATCAGGCCTTTTGCATTCAGCAAATGTAATATACAGTAATGTGTAATTTCACCTCATTTTAGTCCCTCACGTGGCCGGCGTATCAATCTATACCTCACATCAACACAGGCTGACAGGTTGTTATAATTTTGTCCACGAATGATCAACGAAGTGATAAGAACAATCATACAATCTCATCTACGTCGTGCTGAATAATCCGCCACTAGTGACTAGAACTCAGATGAAAAGGACATTAGGTGATCACTCTGTTTCAGAGTATAAACAGATAATTCAGCCTATATTTGCCTCCATGTCATCTAATTATGAAGGAATGATGCCCGGCCTTGCTGTTAATGACGAGTTTGTTGATCGTGTTCTGTTTACGTTTCGTACCACCCTCGATGTCGTCGCTCCCTCCAAATTAAAGTTTGTCAAGCCGAGACGAGCCTCTCCCTGGTATAATGCTGAAACACGCTCTCTTAAACAATGGACACGTAAATTAGAAAGACTTTGGCGCCGTTCCAACACAGAGCACACCCTCTCTGCCTGGAAACACAGCTTAGTGACATATAAGCAGGCCTTGCGTACGGCTAAAACCAGATATTACTCATCCTTAATAGAGGAAAACAAAAATAATCCTAGGTTTCTGTTCAGCACTGTAGCAAAGCTGACAAACAGTCACACCTCAATAGAACCTTATATCCCAACCACCCTTAGCTGTGATGACTTCCTAAAATTTTTTAACAATAAAATCGCAACTATTAGAAATAAAATAAATGAATCACTTCCAGTTATTAGGTCTGATAAAGTGCAGACAAAGAATTCGGAATCTCCTATAAAACCCTCTAAAATATTAAATAACTTTACCACTGTAGACCAAATTGATGTAATTTCAATTATAATGTCCTCCAAACCATCAACGTGTCTCCTCGACCCAATCCCAACCAAACTTTTTAAAGAGACCCTGCCTCTAACTATTGACACTATCTTAAATATAATAAATACCTCATTAGTTACTTGCTACGTGCCGCAGTCCTTTAAATATGCAGTTATTAAACCGCTCTTGAAAAAACCTACTCTTGATCCTGATATTTTGGCCAATTATAGACCTATTTCTAACTTACCATTTCTCTCCAAAGTCCTTGAAAGAGTGGTAATTAAACAGCTCTGTCAGCACCTTCAGGACAATAGTTTATTTGAACAGTTCCAGTCTGGCTTTCGAGCTCATCATAGCACTGAAACCGCATTAGTTAAAGTAACTAATGACTTGTTACTTGCCGCTGACGTTGGATTAGTCTCAATCCTGGTTCTGCTGGACCTGAGCGCAGCCTTTGACACAATCGACCATAATATCTTATTGCAGAGATTAGAATGTGACATAGGCATTAGAGGAGCAGCCCTATGCTGGTTTAAATCATATTTATCTAATAGGTACCAGTTTGTCAATGTAAACCAGCAATCATCATCGTACTCTAGAGTTAGTTATGGTGTGCCGCAAGGATCTGTCCTCGGGCCCATCTTGTTTACGCTGTATATGCTTCCTCTAGGTAATATCATCAGAAAACATAGCATTAACTTTCACTGTTACGCTGACGACACACAACTGTATTTATCAATTAAACCTGAGCAGGTCAGGCAAGTAGAAAAACTAAGCGCCTGCGTCCGAGATATAAATACCTGGATGAGCACTAACTATCTTCTACTTAACCCTGAAAAGACAGAAGTCCTTATAATAGGCCCGAAAAGTGCTAGAGACTCTTTATCTGCCCAGATAGTCACTCTGGACAATGTAAGTGTAGCCTCCAGCGCAACAGTTAAAAACCTAGGAGTTTTATTTGACCTTGACTTATCGTTTAAAGCACACATTAAACAAACCTGTAGAACGGCTTTCTTTCACCTGCGCAACATTGCCAAAATTAGAAATATTTTATCTAAAAGCGATGCAGAAAAATTAATTCACGCGTTCGTTACATCGAGATTGGATTACTGTAACTCCCGACTTGCAGCTTGTCCTAAAAACTCTCTAAAAGGTCTTCAGCTGGTCCAAAACGCAGCAGCAAGACTTTTAACAGGAACCAATAGAAGAGAGCACATCACCCCTGTGCTCCAGGCACTTCACTGGCTTCCAGTCGAGTTTAGAATTAAATTTAAAATACTCCTTCTTACATTTAAGACCATTAATGGGTTGGGGCCATCTTATCTCACCGATGCTCTCGTTCCATACCGCCCCAACAGAACACTCCGATCTCAGAATGCAGGTCTACTGGTAGTTCCCAGGGTTTATAAAAGTACTGTCGGAGCGAGAGCCTTTAGCCACCAAGCCCGTTTTATGGAATCAGCTTCCAGCTAGTATTAAAGAAGCCGAGACAGTCTGCACATTTAAGATTAGATTAAAAACGTTCTTATTCGACAAAGCTTATGGTTAGGCTAGTTGAAGTCGGAGTAGACTCACAGTTTAGTTTAAGCTGCACTAGAAGCTATAATGCTGGGGGCAGTACAGCCGCTGAGTTCTATCTCCTTTTCTTACTCTACCTACCACTTGTCTTACTTTATTTCTATTTTCCAATGTTAATATCTAGTTGTCTAGTCTCTTCATCACTAGTCACCCGGTGTCCCCTTTCCCCCCTCCCCTCTGGGGAGGGGCTATTTTTCAGCTGCAGCCTCCTGACTGTCCGGACCCCTGGCTGGATTGACGTCCTCGCTGCTACCCCCGTCTCATCTGACCAGAGGGACCTCTTCTTGCTCCTTTACTCCACTGTATTTTTACGGACTACAATTTCGCTGGCTAATTCCCATCAGCCGTTCTGGGGTTCCTGTCTATCCGTCCTGGGAGTGGATCTCTCCTGACTGTGGTACTCCCCAAGGTTTCTCATTTTTCTCCCAATTGACTCTGGAGTTTTTCCTTGCCGGCATGGAGGGTCTTAAGGATAGGGGATACCCAGGACTTGAACTGTATCTATTCATCTTTGTTGCTTCATTTCTAATTGTGTATCATATTGCCTCTGTAAAGCCCTTTGAGACCTCTGTTGTGATTGAGGGCTATACAAATTGAATTGAATTGAATTGAAGCCATTTTTGGAGATTCAGTGGGTTCCTCTGGCTTGATTTTTCAGTTTTAACTTTATTGTGTTTTAGGATAGCAGTAGTTTCACAATAACACCTAGATACTTATTTTATGCATCCATTTCCTACTTTGCATTTCCTAGTTAACTTTGAGTGCGCTGGAAAGCTCTCCCTGGACTGGTTGCCTGCCATAGATAAACAAGGATTCACTCTCACAATTATGGGTACTTTTGACTCTTCAATAAATCTAACATGGATGATATGCGGATTGTGTGCAGGAGCAAAATAATCTCAAATAAGCATGGATAGAAGCGTTAACTGCAGGGGTGAAAGTGGGCCAGAACGGTCAGGAACGCAGTTCCGGTATAAGATTCAGGTCAGGAACGCAGTTCCGGTATAAGATTCAGTGCCGGAACGCTTTTCCGGTATACGGTGCTTTGATTCCGAAAATATGACGGCAACTGTCAAAACGCTATGTAAAATAAATAAATACAAAGCTGCCAGACATGCATTTTATCTTCAAGAAGAAAACAATCTACCAACATCCGATTGACATACACATGTGTTGACAACAAGCATAATAAAGGGCTTATGTAGCGTAATCCGTTTCTTCCGATATTTATTATTTATTTTATTCCACGCACGGACAGCATGGAGGTTTCCCCAGCTGCTGCAGTTATCTGAGTCTGACGATGACGAGTCACATCAATGTGGAAATGCACGCAGCAAAGCAAAACGCCTGGACTCATTTATCCGTTCAATTGGCTGACATACTGAAATGTGATCACCAGAGATAGTTAGCTCTGATTGGTTCAAATGTGCATGTTTTCTGAAACAGCAAAAAAAAAAAGTGTTGAATTGATGCAACAAAAAAGGGCAATAAGAACAAGGCAAGAGTTAAGGAGGCTTATTTATCATATTTAGTTTTATTTGCTCTGATGGGGAGGTTGAGAACATCTTAGCTGTCAATGTGCTTTGGACTTATATTTGTTCATTTACGTTAGGCTACTTATTCATTTCCTTATGATTTAAAAAAGTCAATGTTTGAGCGATCTTCAAAATATATTCCATATTACTCTGCATAATATAAGTCATTTGTACTTATTTTTCTGAATTTATGTTACTTATATCTTTATTATTAAAAAACACAACAAAAAGTAAATGTTTACATTAACTTTAATTTTAATATACATCGTATGTTCTTAAGTAGGTAAAATTTGGCCTTTAGTAAGTGAGGAAATGAGGGAAAATAAAAATTAGGAGATGGAGGTTGGGGTTATTGCTGTTTTTGTTAACTTTTATTTTGCAATCATTGAAAAACAACAAACAATTTGGAATGAAAATCAGTTTTTGTATGTGTTATAGAAATAACTGAGCAAAACAGTTTTCTTTGCATTTCAGTAATTTTGAATTTTTGAACCCCCGCCCACCAAAATAAACAAACAAATAAAGAAAGAAAGAAAGAAAGAAAGAAAGAAAGAAAGAAAGAAAGAAAGAAAGAAAGAAAGAAAGAAAGAAAGAAAGAAAGAAAGAAAGAAAGAAAGAAAGAAAGAAAGAAAGAAAGAAAGAAAGAAAGAAAGAAAGAAAGAAAGAAAGAAAGAAAGAAAGAAAGTCTGGTTCCGTGGCGACCTTCATGTCAGGGAGTCCGGCAAGAAATTCTAACCACTTTCACCCCTGGTTAACTGCATGTGACATGACCAGGATTCGCACACAAACCTCAAACGGGCAAGCCATTTTTCTCCCATGCTGTCTAACTAAATAAAATTGTGGAGTACATCAGAAGTGGGCCCCTTTAGCACTGTATTTGAATACCACTTCTCCATTCTCATACTGTGCAGGCTCACCACAAAGCATGTAAAAGGTTGTCAGGTTGAGCTATTGAGTGACCTGAAAAAGCAAAAGGGCCATCAGACTTCAAGCAAGGCGTCTAAACATGTGGCAAGCGCCAACAGGAAACATCTCTCTGCCCTCTCGACGCCCAAATGCTGACCCTCCATGAGAGCACACTTCCTGTCAGAGCTCCTTTAACTTCCTGTGCAGCCACCGGGAATCCCAGCTGGAACATTCCGGCTGTGTAACAGTCTCACTCCTGCTTTGGGGCTCGTTTCATTGTTACAAGTCCTAAATGGTTCAATCCTTCATGCATAAACTGCATTGGAATCAATCTCACACATGGCTGCTCCTCAAAGATGCTATTGAATCTTTTCTACACCAGGGGTCGCTACATAACAATCCATTCACTAATGCAGGATCCTGGGGCCTTGAGCTGCAAATGTATCCGGGTTCGTCTTTCTGCTCTGTCAACTTTCAAGTACACGGCCACGAGCAACATTCTTAGTCTAATTTCATCAAATAAAATGGCACATGTAATGTTTATGAATGCAAGTTCGTGCAGAGGCCATGCAGGGAGAAAGGGGCAAAAAAAGCAGGTTTGGTGACTTTGCGTCTGACCTTTTCGGAAAAGCTAATCCTGTGCTATAATAGACTCCAGGGCCGATATGGAAAACTGCTGCACCGTTATCTTGGTTGTCTAGGAGACCATCAGAGCACCACCGGGGCTGCTGGAGATGCCACGGTATTAAAAGGTGCGTGTTGGTGTGCGTATGTGGGTGTGTGTTTGCGCACGTGCGTGTGTGTGGGTTGAAGAAAAAAAAAATCCTAAGTGTCACCCATAAATAGTGCACGACATCTAATGCTCTATTATAAACGCATGCACAGTGGTTTTGCCCGAAGGCAACATTTACAATTTCAAAGATACTGGTGAGAAAAGGTCACATTTGAGTAAGGTGAATGGAAGTGTCCTATACTCTCAGCTCACTGAACAACTGACAGCAATTAAATGTTTTAGTATCGTTCTAATTTGAAAGATATAGATGATGATGACACACCAAATAGGAAATAAACAATCCAAACCATATATTTTAAGAGATATTAAAAAAATCTATAACAAAATCTTTTCATTACGGAATAATTAAAATATAGCCCATGAATGAATCTCATTTTGAAAGGATTGTTGTGCCACCAAACTATATCAGCGAGAAGGTGAACCGAAATTCAAAAACCGAGATGAGACTAATCAGAAAGATAGGCATCATATCACCGTGATGTATATTTAATATAGCTTGTATTGATATGTTAAGTGTGTGTGTACAGATGACCCGGCCAATAAACGCCAAATGCAGCTTATATTGGCTGCACAGCTCGCATCCGTGTAAATATTTCTCATTCTCTGCGCCTATCTGTCTCTATCGACCTACACGATCTCCCACCGCACACAAATGATGCATTAGATGCATTCAATGTATTTGTTGTGCAAGTTTGAAAAGGCGGCGATAATCTGGGAGCGAGAGATAAGGAACACCAATTTATTCAGCGGCACTTTGGACCCCCGCTTCCAGCCTCGGTCGGTGCTGACACCCCCAGCAGTTTGCTGATAACGATTAGGCCATTTATTATCTTCACGGGGAACAAAGATTGCGTGGTGCCCATGAAATATTACCCGTGGTAATAATCAGAAGGAGGAGAAGAAGAACAACAAGAAGAAGGGCCCTGGCATCTGACGCAGTACTATGTAGTATATTAGTACATTTCAAGAGAAAAAAGGCGCGCGCACTCAAAACATTTTTATTCATTACTATGATTAATTATTATTATTAGTTGTTGTCTATATAGTAGTAGCAGCAATGCTTGCATATAAATTGTAATTTAAAATAGATTCAGAAGGATACAATTAAGTTTTGCGGGGGATATACACTCATTATGACCAACTCTGTTAATTATTCCATTGAAAATTAAACATCAGAATAACCTAAGGAAAAACTCCAGCCTTTTGTCTGCTTTATCTGAGTCTGATTCTGAACAGATTCATTGGCTGGACCGCGTGTCTCAATACTGAGCAGAACCCAGCATCAGTTTGGAGTCCGTTCCCTAATAGTGGTGGTCTTAACATGCAGGCACACACATGGGCTTGCCTCCTTTGCACAGAAGTATTTAACCAACATAATGTCCTTATGAAAAGTCATTTGGTGTTATTGTAGCGCTGCTTAATTATGCCTATGAAAATGTATAATATCTTGTGTCTTAGCAACTGGCATTTGCAGAGTCATAAAACATATCTTTTGATGTTGACCAAGTTTTTAAATTTTATTTAAAAAAAAAAAAATTCTATTTGTTTTTGTTCTTTTGTTTCTGAGATAACGTCAATGTATACAGTAATCTTTTTTGGGGGGGAGGCTGGGTGAAAAAACAAGTTAGCAACAATGCCATGCGTGACAATAAATATTAGTTTGCATTACCACTCATAAGCTGCGTGTATTTAAAGTTGATATTTATATTGAATATTTCATTTGAGAGCTATTGTCCAAAAAAAATAATATCAAAAGTGTTTCCCCAAATATTACTCTTTCATTCATGGCAGTACATTTACAATGAAGGCGTGGTACATTCTCCTATTGAATTGAGAATAACAAGACAGTTAATTTTAATGATGGCCTATATACTTCATTTATTTATGTATTCATCTAATATTATTATTTAAACGGATTTAATTCTAAAAACGTGCGGGTTGTAAATTTAAACAAATGCAACAATTTTGGTCCCATGTTATGGCCATGCCACATATATTGCTGAACACCCTGAGCTTTTGGATTATTGCTCTGCTGAGTTTAAACACAGAAACAAAAGCATTTAATTCAATCGAAACTCGCAATTCTTTTTATTCTTTTTGCTGTCTGAGCCTTTCAGCCTTTCTTTCTGCTCTGTTGTGAGCGTGTGCACTCTTGGGAGCACAAGCCGGGGTTGAAGGGCTCGCGAGCCTTGCAGGGCTTCTGGCTTCTCTTTTTGCACCTGCCCTGCACCAGCGACGCGCACGAGCGCAGGTCGCGTGCAGGAGATTTGAGGAGCTTTGCATTTTTTACAAAAGTTGGGAGATGCTCTGCATGGCATATAGAGCACACATATAGACACACAAGGAGGGAGGAGTAAATGTCTTTTTTTCCCCCCCGTCCAATACCAATCGGGCGGATCTTTACAAACAAAACAAACAAAAAACGGCACACATCATTTAAGATTTATTATTATGAATTGACAGTTGAAATAATTATATACTGTATATATATACTGTATGTATGTATGTATATACTGTATATATATATATACTGTATGTATGTATGTATATACTGTATATATATATATATATATATATATATATATATATATAGCCTATATATACGTGTGTGTATATATATACTGTATATATGGCGGAAAACACAGACAAGGCTGAAAAAGCAGTTTCTGCTCTTGCACCCCTCTAAAATAAACTGCTGTATTTTAAGCCAATACAACTGTTATGTTTAAGAGAACTATATGTCTATATGCTGCCATAGCAGAGTCATGGCGAATTGAGCCCCCGAACTATTTTTAATTTACCCGTTTTACCCTGGAAACCCCCGTTTACAAAAGTTGCGTAACCATTTTTGTTTCAACCCGGGCATAAAAACAAGGTAAATAATTCTTTTTATTATTCAAAATGGTTGTCATTTTTAGCTTAAAATCATTAATTGATGTCTAATATTTTGTTTAAAAAAAAAAAAAAAATATTATTCACTCGCATATTATAAACTTTAAAACAAATTACGTCACAATGAAAAAAATGGCGTCTGTAAAAAAAGTCACGGATATCTACCTCATAACTATCACTAAATTGTTTTTTTTTTTTTTTGTTACTGTCGCATTTTCCCCGAAATGTTAGATGATAAATTATCAATCCAAACAAAGAAAAATTGAAGAAAAAAAAAAGTTTAAAAGGGTAAATACATGAAAAAGAAAATCTCTACCACTCCTTGATGTCTGCTATTTCTGCATCGCGACCGCTGTTATATTACCATGTTTCACCCCTAAAATCCCCCAAGTCCGGCTGTGGTCAGTCATAGATGTGTCTTGACACTCGGTGATACATGCTACATGGAGTTTTTGGATCGAAACAAGATAAGTACGCGATAATATCTCGTTAAAGTCATGGCGTCTGTAATTCTGCTCTCGCGTGCTCTCACCTCAAGATAAGGTTTTGCCGTTTAAATGTTTTTTTTTTTTTTTTTAAATGTCCTCCTGTTCAAAATTTTTCTTACCCCAGAAAATTGAGATTTTAAGCTTTCCAATGATGTATCACACATGCATATCGGACAATTTTGAAATTTGGCCAAATTTGGGGTCTCAGAGCGGAACTTCAAGTCACCTAAGTGTTTTCCGCTATACATACATATACATGTATATATGTATGTATGTGTATATATATGTATGTATGTGTGTATATATACATATATACATACATATATATATATACACATACATATATATATATAAAAATATATATATACAGTATACATATACAGTATATATATATACAGTATATAGATACAGTATATATATATATAGATACAGTATATATACAGTATATATATATATATATATATATATACAGTATATATATACAGTATATATATATATAGATACAGTATATATACAGTATATATATACTGTATATATATATATATATATATATATTAGGGCTGTCAAACGATTAAAATTTTTAATCGAGTTAATTACTGCTTAAAAATTAATTAATCGTAATTAATTGCAATTCAAACCATCTATAAAATATGCCATATTTTTCTGTAAATTATTGTTGGAATGGAAAGATAAGACATAAGATGGATACCAATAAATCAACAAGATGGCATTAACATTATTAACATTCTGTTAAAGCGACCCATGGATAGAAAGACTTCTAGTTCTTAAAAGAAAAATGTTAGCACAAGTTATAGAAATTTTATATTAAAACCCCTCTTAATGTTTTCGTTTTAATAAAATTTGTAAAATTTTCAGTCAAAAAATAAACTAGTAGCCCGCCATTGTTGATGTCAATAATTACTTAGACAATGCTCATGGGGGCTGAAGCCTATAAAATCAGTCGCACCCAAGCGCCAGCAGAGGGCGGCAAAACTCCATAAAACACAATTAACAAGTGAGCGTTTCACTGTACCTTGTTCAAAATGCTGCTGCTCGATTTTTAACAGATACACCTAGACGTGAACATATTACCCCCGTGCTATCATCGCTCCACTGGCTTCCAGTCCATTTTAGAATTGATTTTAAACTTTTACTGTTTGTTTTTAATTCTATCAATGCCCAGGCTCCTTCTTACTTATCAGAAATTTTAACCATCCGTAACTCTGGCAGGAGTCTTCGCTCTACCGGCCAACTTCATTTGCAAGTCCCAAGGTCCAAACTCAAACAGTGGGGAGACCGATCTTTTGCGGTTGCTGCACCCAGGTTATGGAATAGTCTTCCCCCTGAAATCCGCACCACTACAAATTTGGGCCTTTTTAAATCTCGTTTAAAGACACACCTTTTTAGACTCGCCTTTCCCCAAGATTAGTTTAGCCTGGTTTTATTTCTTTAGGGTTTTTAATGTTTTCGGATTTTATCTGTTTTATTGTTTTGTTTGCTGTCTGACTAATCGTGATGCGTTGTTTCGTTTCTTTTTTCTTTTCTTTTCTTCCTAATGTCATTGTATAATACTTTCCTGCCTTTTATTTACTATGTGCCATGTTTGTCTTTGTTGTAAAGCACTTTGGGGACCTTTCGGGTTTTGTAAAGGGCTATATAAATAAATTTGATTGATTGATTGATTGTACCGTCATTTAAATCTGTCTGAGCGGGGCATCTGCATTAATTGTGTCAAATATTTTAACGTGATTAATTTAAAAAATTAATTAACGCCCGTTAACGCGATAATTTTGACAGCCCTAATTTATATATATACATATATATATACTGTATATATCAAATATACAATATTATGCATGCTTGCATGCAACATTATGATTAATATTAATAGATTAATATTAATAGATTAATAGATTAATATTAATAGATTATGATTTATATTTATTATATTACTATTGTATTAAATAATTAATAACCTAAAGATAATAATCACTATTTACATGAATTATGTTTTATGTACGTTATGAATTATGTTACAATATTATATTCTCTCTCTCTCTCTCTCTCTCTCTCTCTCTCTCTCTCTCTCTCTCTCTCTCTCTCTCCCCCTCATCTGTTACAAAAATGTCACAAAAATTGCAAGACTGCTCAATTAAGAAGCATTTCATTGTTTTGTCTGCAAAGATAAATTATGTCAGGAAATAACTCTCAGATTGGTTTTGGATAATATCCCACTGTCCACCTGATGATCACTGACAAGATATATAGTTATAGTCGACGTTACGCAACACGTACACTCGCAAAATCTCGCGAGATCAAAAACAAATATCTGACATAATCATGGATTGCAGTGGTGATGCGTTGGTATGGTTTACAATTGCAATGCATCGTGCATAGAGTTAATTCAAATATTCCTTGTTATTTTTTACACGAACTCGAAGAAAACAATGTTTATTGAAACGGAATATTTGACACAACAACACAGGATAGTATCCCTTGAATGAAACTATTTTCTTCCATTTCTGAATTAGTGCAAGCGGGTATACTGATGATAATTTGCCATCGTGAAAGATGCCAAACTGTCAGGTGTATGATGTTACCTTATATTTGGCCAGCCCATCACTGTCTGCTTTAAGAAAGGGAACCGGACACCGGAAGCTAATGTTGCTGCAGCCTTGAAAATGTGCCTCTTGTCTGAACACACAAGTTTCTGATCTCCTGCAGAGCCAGCCTACAACCAGACTGAAGACACACACACGGACGAACACACACCGCATGCACGAGCACGTAATCACAGCTACTCTGACCTACTCGACGCAAAGCTGCATTTATTTTTTCCCCAATGCATACTTTAAGGAAGAAAACAATCTTTCTCAGTATTGGTTGGATTGGCTTGTTATTGATAAAATTTAGTGGAGGAAGGAGCTTGAAGCAGTGGGTGAGTCAGACTATATGACTATCTGTAAATCTGGGGACACGCATGCAGTGTTTGTGGATTCCTTAAATTGATTATGGAATTATAACATTTATTTATTTTGTACTATATTCTTCCTTCAACATTTAGCTTTTACAGTTCTATCTATCTATCTATCTATCTATCTATCTATCTATCTATCTATCTATCTATCTATCTATCTATCTATCTATCTATCTATCTATCTATCTATCTATCTATCTATCTATCTATCTATCTATCTATCTATCTATCTATCTATCTATCTATCTATCTATCTATCTATCTATCTATCTATCTATCTATCTATCCATCCATCCATCCATCCATCCATCCATCCATCCATCCATCCATCCATCCATCCATCCATCCATCCATCCATCCATCCATCCATCCATCCATCCATCCATCCATCCATCCATCCATCCATCCATCCATCCATCCATCCATCCATCCATCCATCCATCCATCTCTTAATAATTCCATACTTGTACTTAAGGATTATCTATTTTGTCTCTAGCATTGGGTTGAATTGATAGTTATTTTCCAGTTTAGAAAAGTTCTTTGAAAATTGTATTTGTTCTGGGAATTGGCCACCAAAAACAAATACGTGATTGTACTTTATGTATATGCAGTATTGTAATGTGTGGATCGTGTCATATTTCATCTTGATATATATGTTCCCAAACTTACAAACAAAAACAAAACAAACAAAAAAACAACAACTTTAAGCCGTTACTGGTTGTGTGTCTGCTGCCTTTAAATTAAAAAAAAATAAAAAATAAAAAAAGGATGACTGCATCATCCAGATATTAGTGACGACCAAGTGTCTATTTGTCACGCTCCATGATGACAGATGTAATGTCATCTTTCAAAAGCATAATATGTTAACCTGCGAGGACAATAACACCATGTTGTCACTATTGCATGAAAAAAAGAGCAAAATCAACGTTGTTGAATGGCAAGAGGAATTTCAAGTTCATGGGAGGAAGCAAGCCATCGGATCTCCCATAGCTGCATCCAAGCAGGCCTCACTCATTGCAGATAGATGCTCTTGTGGTGCTGCATGGTGGCTCCAAAGCCCCCGGGTGCCCTGGCTCCATCTAATTAGGCGTGAGTAAAGGGGACAATAATGCTTCAGCTGCTCTGTGTCATTCTCTCCTCTCTCTGCCTCTGCTTATCTTCACAAGCCCCACATGGCTCTCCACCCCCCCTCAGATAAACACACACAAAGAGTGCACACTTTTGAACAGTCACACACCTCCACTCTGGATAATGATGGATGGCCATGCCCAATGGGAGCAAACAGGTAGATAAAGCCAATCCCATTTAATAATAATACCAGTGTGGATGGGAATGATAATCTTGTTGTTCATTAGTGGCTGCAGTGATACAGTTGTTACACACAGTTCCAAACCATTGCATAAGGGATTGTGCATGTCTACCCCTTTAGTATAGTATCCCTATGTGAAACAATGCTGCTGTGTCCTTGACAAAGAACCCCCCATCCCCACAATCACTTCACCCTCACTTGTCTTTTGTTCCACTGCAGATACAAATGGGATTAATGAAGGTAGAAATGACAGAGGGCTAAATCCTGCTGAGTAATCCATTTGGCAAACATGCCAACGACAATGGGACTGCAGCAGCACGTTTGACATTCTCTCCCAAGGCCTCACGCAAGATGGGGAGCTCAGCCCCTTTTTTTCCCCTGGCGTACTGCATCATAATCCAGTCATTTAGAAGTGAGAGTGCATTTAGCAAGAAGCTCCCACTCCACCTGTCAGTATGGTGTGGTCCGGTGGAATGTGAGTTATTCAGGTGGTCGCCAAACTGCACTAATTTGTTAGTTTTAGGGGCTGACAAGCTCTTTGGGCTGAGCTCATCAACTCCCTCCCTCTGGCAAAATGCCAGTGATTTAAGGACTGTGTGCTGACTGACAAACACACACACACAAACAGACACACACATGCACGCACTTTGATTGTCGGGTTAGGAAGAGAAGGGGTCTTTTACCTGGAGAATTTGTCAAGGTATCATAAGCACCCCCACTCACTCCCTGCGTGATCACGTGACGTCAAACCCAGGCGTCAGTGTGGCTGCGAGCCATTCTGGGCCCACAATACCTCATATTGTCTGTCAGTCATATATAAAATGCAATATTACAATGGTACCTTGACATACGATAGCTTCGACACACAATCTATTCGACATCCGACATAAAATTTGACTCGCCATATGTTTCTGCAGCCGACGACATGCTCGAAATATGACGATTTACGACAATGCCGCAGTTTCGTTTTCCCGGAAGACAGATGCATGGTGGATTTTTTTGGTGAGAGAAATCCACATGTGTTCCAAGAATGTTACTGCAGGTGGTGAAAAAAAAAATAAAAGGTGAGGCTTACCATTGAAATGAAGATGGAAAAATATGAGCATGGTGTACATGTCTAGGATCTCGAGGGTCCTCCTCCGACCTCAGTTCGCCAGTCTTTATAAGGTAAGGGTACAGTTATTTTGATTGTAACACGACCCAAAAAATCGTCAGCTTTGTCAGGTTTTTAATCATTTATTTCAGAACTTGAGCAACACAACATGCCTACTGTCCACCACAGCTGAACATGAAAAATGAAAGTAAAAAGTCCTCTCTCC
Organism: Corythoichthys intestinalis; assembly: GCF_030265065.1. Taxonomy (NCBI): domain Eukaryota; kingdom Metazoa; phylum Chordata; class Actinopteri; order Syngnathiformes; family Syngnathidae; genus Corythoichthys; species Corythoichthys intestinalis. The sequence goes on along the minus strand of NC_080403.1, from coordinate 35,822,620 downwards.
CTGTGTCATGTCAGCCACGCGGTGCATTCAGGTACACTACGCAAAACACATTCGCCATATTAGAACACGAATTGTTACATTATTACAGGTATTATTATTACTGTATTGGCCGAATATAAGACGGTGCTTTTTGCATTGAAATAAGACTGAAAAAGTGGGGGTCGTCTTATATTCGCCATTATACCCATTCATGACGCTAGATGGCGCCAGATATTATTGAAGCAACGTTCTGTCATGACAGATCTCAGCTACTCTCAAGTTTAACCAGTTTGAATTATTTTATTGCAATGTTTTTCCTTATTCAGATTTGTTTCAAGACTTCAGTTACAGTTAGACTTCACTTTGATGGTTAATGCAGTTATTGCAATTTTGTTGTTTTATAACAATAGATTGGTTTATTTACATTTTAAAAACCGGAAGCCATTCATTTACGAATGTGATTGCACTTTAGTTTACATATTCATATGTTCAGATATTAAGATTTGAATGAGGCAAAATAACATGCTTTTTCTCTCAAATATATTGTTATAATCATTTGTTTCAGATGTGCTGTAATTATGTTCTGTATAAAAATTAATTTGGTGTTCAAAAAGTCTTTTTTCAAACTTGAGTCTTGAAAAAGAGGGGGTCGTCTTATAATCAGGGCTGTCTCATATTCGGGCCAATCCGGTATCACTATCATAATATTATTATTTCCAGAAGCGTGCGAAATTTCCGATTCTTATATTATATGCGATTCAGTCATGGAGGATTCAAGAATGATTCACAAACATCCAAATTCCGATTATTGAATTATACCAGGTAAAGCGGAACTAAAACACAGTCAGAGCGGTTTTCAGGACGCAATGAGGAACGGACCGAGAGAAAATATCGTGTTCAACTCATGCCGCTAGATAAAAAAAACAACTAATACCTGACTGCGACTGACAGCTGCTTCAAACAATGCCCAGTTGCTAGTTGCTACAAACATATGGCCACATACGGCTATAATAGATATCACACATATGTAGAACTATATGCAAAATGACAGACGACGGCGGCGGCGTTAGAACATGCAAAGAAAACTAGATGCGAAATGACAGACTTGCCTTTTAGTAGTTCCCGCGTTGTAAACAGCCGCCATCTTAAAGCAGTAGACTTCTCTAGAGGGCTCTGTTGTAGAGAACCTAATTAACTTTTTTATCTAAAAATACTCCTAAATCGGGCAAATCTTGACTTTAATCTATCTTTAAATGATGAAACCATTTTAAAACTTTGACATGTCGAAAGCAGACATAGGGGAAATTATGGAGTAACTGGAGCAATTTTAACAACTTTAACGGTTGATCCACATCATTAAATTTATTGAATGTAGTTTAAAGCTGCTGATACAGAATAGGACTTCAGTATTTTATTTACTGTTTTGAACTGTTAACTTGATACTAAAATTTGACTTTGGTTTAGCTTGAGAGGATTTCTGAACAATTTTGGGGTAACAACTTTTTTTTTTTTTTTTTTTTTAACAATTTTCAGGGTAACATCAATAATTGATTTATAATCGAATCGGAGCCTCTGAATTGTAATCGTAATCAAATCGTTAGGTGCCAAAACATTCCCACCTCTAATTATTTCTATTTTTATTCATAATTTATTTGTTTTGCTCTGTGTAAGTGCTGTTTGCAATAGTACCAGCATGGATTTAGTGTAGGTTTTCCGGCTCTGGAACGTATTAATGGAATGTATTCTTATGGGGAAAATCCTGCTCGACATACGACCATTTTGACTTACAAACAAGGTCCTGGAACGAATAACTTCGTATGTAGAGGTATCGCTGTATGTTTTAAATCAGTGTTTTCTATGTGCCAAAAAACATTTTAACAGGCCGCGAAAGCAGAGACAGCTACCTCCAAAGACGTTTTGTTTGGAGTGTTGTGAATGGGGCCCTTAGCACCACTTCGATGATCAGCATATAGGTGAGGCCTTGCGCCCATCCCTGGTGCCAGCCGCAAAGAAAAGGGCTCCATTAGTATGCAAACTGTGTTTGATGGCCCGGTCCCGAGACAAAAAAACCCCTCTGTTTTCACAAGTGGAATGCTCAACTACTAATTAAAGACAATTAGACGCTGCGAACAATGGGCCAGAATGTGGGGTCATAAATCGACTCCTCCTCTTGTTGGTTTTAGAGGTGCTGAAAACGCCGTCTATTTAAATAACAACAGCATACCAAACAATTATTGCCTACTATATGGCTCATTCAACTACTGAAACGATTCGATTTCAGCAAATGGGTGCTACAATGATTCTATTATACCGTACGCTCACTGACTGCTTCAAAGAGGTACAAAGTCGAATTTGTGTGGAATTATATTCTCTAAATAACCATATTAGCTCGTGAGCGGTGTTCAGCGTGCTCCTTAAAGCGCTAAAAAACGATTATCGGCGGCCGATTGCTTCGCCATTGTGGAGCTCGATGAGACAGTGGAGATATTACATCGCTGATTGAGAAGTCTTTCACTTGAATTGGCACCGAGACAAAAAAATGAAAGAAAGCAGAGAAGAGCCTGCTTGGATGCTGCGAGCCAATTGCGGCGGCGCGGCTCGCGATTGGCCCGCAGCTCCGAGCTCCGCCCCCGCACGGCTTGATATGGGAATTTACTGGCGCCAGCCGCATCAGTCTCATTAATGATCCAGAGCTGTGCGCGGATCAGGAGGCTGACACGTCCAAGTTTCAGTCAGCTGATCGAAAACTGCAACAGGTACCATGACACAAGATATATTAGACATTTTCTTCTCGGGCCAGGAAGACGACACTCGTTTCCTTCCTACATCTCGCGTTTTGCATTTTCTATTATTCAATTTAATCGAGCGCTTTGGTTTTAAATAACGTTAATTTCTCTTTTGTAGGTAATACAACGAGCTAGAGGGGAAGAAGATCGTATTGGCTGAGGATTTTCCCCCCTGAATTAAATAAACACAGTTGAGACTTTCGCAGAGCACGAGGACCGTCATTTTTATCAGGAGGATTAAACTTGCTTTGGAGGGCAATCCGGCGTCAACGCCATGGAAGTCGCAGCGGCTGATCAGTCCCGGTGGATGGCGCACCACCACGCCGTGCTGAACGGCCAGCACCCGGACTCGCATCATCACGGTCTGAGCCACAACTATATGGAGCCCATGGCTCCTTTACTGCCGCAAGACGAAGTAGACATGTTTCTGAACCATTTGGACTCTCAGGGGAACCCGTACTACACCAACTCTCGGGCCAGGGTCACCTACAGCCAAGCGCACGGTAAGAGTTTTTTTTTTTTTTTTTTTTTTTTAATACGGGATGAGTAAAGGAAGTATTGACTATTAGGGGATGTTTTTTTTTTTTTTTTTTAGGCGGGGGGCAAAGAAAATACGAGTTATAATACATAGAATGAGCGAGCAATCCGGGCCAAAAATCCTTGGTGACATTTGTGTGAATATTCAGCAACATAAAAGGAATTTCTATGACAGCAAGAGGAAAGGGAAGTGTGTCATTTAACCCCTCTGTGCTGGGGCAGGAGTTTTCGAAGGGAGAGAGAGAGAGAGAGGCACTTCCCGGATATAAAATAAAAACCGCAAATTTACCAATAACAATCGTTACTCCAAGAGCTGCAGACGGTGTGAATATCAATCCAAAGGGAAGACAGGATATTTTGTTTATCTTCAATATGGCTCCATAAATATTCGAGTTCGACGAAGGGGGAGTTCATTGTTAACTTGGTCCGATTTTGATAAGGCAGCAGGTATTTTAAGATTTTATAATTGGATTTGTTTCGTTTAAAAAAAGACAAGGAAAGAAAAAACAAATATGAGTAAGCTGTCTGCAATTTCAGCTCGCCTCACTGGAAATCAGGTCTGCCGACCGCACCTCATCCACAGCCCCGGTATCCCTTGGCTGGACCCCGGGAAGGCAGCCCTGTCCGCTGCCCACCACCATAACGCTTGGGCGGTGAGTCACTTCAGCAAACCCGGCCTGCACCCGACCAGCTCCGGCTACCCTTGTAGCAGCAACACCGGCACGGCTCCAGTGTCCTCGCTCACTCCGGCGACCCATTCGAGCCCGCACCTCTACAGTTTTCCCCCTACCCCGCCCAAAGACGTGTCTCCGGACCCCGGGCCCACTTCGCCCACCTCCACATCCACTAGAATGGACGAAAAAGAGTCGCTCAAGTACCAAGTACAATTGACAGACGGCATGAAGATGGAGAGTTGCAGCCCTCTGCGCGGCGGCCTTGCCTCGATGAACAGTCAGGGCCCAGCCACGCATCACCCCATTCCCACGTACCCGGCCTACCCTCTGCACACACCCCACGAGTACAGCGGCAGTCTGTTCCATCCCGGCAGCCTGCTCGGTTCGTCGTCCAGCTTTACGCCCAAGTGTAAAAGCAAAGCCCGCTCGAGCTCAGGTGAGTCTCTTCATTACATCCAGCGCGTTTTCTATTCACGCAAAAATAGCTTTTACACAATAATCAATTCAGAATATTATTTTGACGAATTTTCACTTGATTTTTTTTTTTTAAAAAAAGGAAGGTATTTCTCAATTTAATAGAGTCAAGAAAAAAAAAAAAAAAAAAAAAAAAAACGGCACTTTTGTATTAGAGCGTCACACACACCTTCCCTGGAAAAATGCCTACACACCCAGAATGACGTTGTTAAATAAAAAAATATATATATTTTGAGGAGGAAAATTTGTTATATAATTATAGTTAAATGTGACATTATTATGCATTGTTTAATAATGTATTGTTTGCACGTGGAGTAATGATAAATATTATAACTCAGCCTCGACAGATTTTTTAAGGCCATATACAACAGTTTATTATTATAAAAACATAATTTCTAATATGACTTCCAACACTTGGATGCGTTTCGCTAAATTAACCATGGAATGCATTAACCCCACATTGCCGTAAATGGACATTTTTAGATAGACCGACTAAATTATAATGCACGTCTTCTTTGTGACACTTGAGATACGCGGTGGTCGTGCCGTTGGCTTGTTTTCGTTTCAATGTGCCCTTTATTGCACTTAAAAACGAAGGAGTCACGACGTCCTGGCTCCTGCCATATCCTGTATACCTCCGAGTGAACAAATCACGACCTCCCTCCTCCCCGCAACCACCCCAAGCTAACAAAGAACAGGCGACAGATCCCCGCTGTTTGTGTTCTTAGACACGGCTTTGCCTCACGAAAAGTGGCGGTGAACAAAACCGCAGTGGCGTTATCTCCTCTGGGCAACAACTGTGCATATTACACAATAATCGTACTTTTTTTTTTTTTTTTAAATTTCTAACTGAAATGTCACAACATTTTAATTTGTAATGAGTAGACCATTGAAATCTAGTCGAGTATTTTTCATTTAAAAATGAAGAACTCTTCCATCTAACTTGTCATCATTTGTTCAATGAGTATTTTCCCACCTATATGCGATGCTGCCACTCAGATCACCTGACTGATGTGAGCTTTTATTGGTCAAAAATGTTGTCTTGTGACATTTTAATAGAAGCTTGCCCGTAATCAGGAACACATCAGGTGTGGCATTAAAAGGCGCTTATCTCTTAAAGTGGATGTCCAGCACCGGTAAATGTTGATTGACTGGTGTACAAAATGCCACACTGACATTTCAGCTGTCGTCACATATACCTTACAGTGGCTTCCTGTTGAATTACCCTCAAAACCCCAACCCCTCCTCTTCCCTTACTTTTCTCAGCTTTCATCTTCCCATTTTTAATTTCAACACCGAACGTTGCACAAGACTTACCAATGAATATTTAAAGCACTAATGACCCTTCTTTAATGTGGTTGCTGGACTTGCGAAACACTTGAGGAGAAGATGAGCGAGGTATGAAAGAAAGCAGGCGAATTTCAAAAGGAACATGGCTTTTGGCTCAGGTCAGATTCCATTGTGGAGCCAAAGGGTGGGACATTGGGTGTCGCTTGTATTATAACAGTAATAATGAGGTGATACTTTAGGGATACTTGAATTAGAAGAACATTTGAGAAACAGGTCATTTGAGGTCTTTTGGTATGTGAGAATAGAACTAAGGGGAAAAGCATGTTTAGTCAGTTTTCACCAAATGCAGTAACTGTTAAAATAGTGTAAGCATTAACACATTCTTACAGTGGAAGTCCTAAAGTCCTAATTTGATATTGTGCTATATTGACACCTCTGGACATGATCTGGCTGACCTCAGGTCATTGCCCATGACTAAGTTAATGACACACTTATGCACTCTGGTACAAACTTGTCACGAGACCCAGTATAGGTCATCCAGGCCCGGGTCAGAGTAGCAGTGAACACTGGCATTGTATTGTTGATTAACGGCGACACGTTTAATTATATAAAATTTCTTCTTGTCCCTTTTTGAATTATATGCAGAGGGCCGTGAATGTGTAAACTGTGGCGCCACGTCCACCCCTCTGTGGCGACGGGACGGTACGGGCCACTACCTGTGCAACGCCTGCGGATTGTATCATAAGATGAACGGCCAGAACCGACCGCTCATCAAACCAAAACGTAGACTGGTGAGTCCCACTTGCATGTCGGCACCCAAATATGAGCAAAAAGCAGATGCCTTCAACACAATTCCAGGAAAGTTATATTTTCCCTATCATCTTCCTGGAATTGTTTGTTGCTCTCACCCCCTGATGATCCACCTCCATAGCCTGTTTAAATACTGCTACTATTGCCATTGTTCCTGCTATCATTATTGCTGGTACTTCTGATACTGTTACTGATAGCAATGCCCATGTTGGTGTAGTTAGCACCACTTTGGAGTAAATGACATGCTTTGCAGTGCCGTTGTGCAGCTATGTCAATTGAGATGTTTTTCAGTAATACAATTAACTACAATTATAGTATTTGAATACATTTGGTAGCAAAGGCTTGCTTGTTTAAACATATTGTACATGTTTAAATGAATGGAAATACTCATATTGAAAACAATTGGTAAAATTATTAATGAAACAAGCAGAAAAATATCAACTGCTTATTCTTTTCCGATAATTTGGAACTCATCCCCAATGAGAAATTATTAACAAATCGAATTAGCGATAGATTGTTTCCATAAGACCCCCCATCCCCCAACACACTCTGTGGCGTTAGTAATGAAAATTCCTTGACTGCATAGGTACTCTTCCTAAGCGAACAGTCTATTCCCATTTTCCACTGGGCCGGCCTATGTGGCGGCAGCTTTTGCATTTCCAACTCAAGTGTTTGTCAGAGCCGTGTTCAAAGGGGCATCCAGTTGTTTCCTATCCGGATATCTGCCCGGCCCAGATAAGGAAGTCAGGCTCCCGGCTGTTTCCGCCTTCACCCGGCACGCTGCATTCTCTCTGGCCAGACTGACATATACTGTAAAGAGATTATCACAACACTAGAGGAGCCGCTTATGCTCTCCGAAGAGATGGACCGAGTGGGGCGGGGATTGGAAAATACACAGATTTATGTTCATGTCGTGTTTATCATTCTCTGCGTGTGCAAGTTGGATAGACACAAATGTTAACTTCATTCCATTTTTTCCCATAAAAATGAATAGGAATTTGATCAGTTGGTCCATTAACAGCAACTTCCACCTGGATTGAATTTAAAGGGAAAAAAAGGATGCTGCTCACACAGCACCCGCAGGGTTCTTGCATGTAAAGTTAATGTTTCTCATTATGTGTGTAGAATTGATCTGCAATGGACACAGCAGTCCAAAGCCAAGTGGGGCTACGAGTTTGACATGCTGGGTTTCCACCGTTTCCTGTTTTATAAGACGCTGTAGTTAACTCATTGGCTGCCGTTGATCGACGTCCAAACCATTTTGACAAAATTTGTCAAAATGTCTAGTACCTTCCGTTGCACTGAAAAATTCCCTTTCACAGCCATTCATCCCAGTTTAAATAAATCGCAGTTCTGTCGTGGTCAATAGCAACCAATGAGGTAATGAAAAATGCAACAGTTGATGTATTTTGCAAATCTTACAAAAGGTGAAGGTTTTTGTACAGATAATTTCTGAATCAACTTTGCTGGTACTGCTTTAAAATAAATATTGGAAAAGATTTGAAGCTGTGACAATTATATATTTTTTGCACTGCTCATTTTAAGGTAGTATAGTTCAGTAATCAAGTGGTACATTTAGTAGGACTGTAACGGTACACAAAAATCTCGGTTTGGTACGTACCTCGGTTTTGAGGTCACGGTTCGGTTCATTTTCGGTACAGTAAGAAAACAAAATGCAAATGTTTATTACACACCTTTGTGCTTTCAACAATATGAACATTAGACTATATAAAGCTAGAATTCTGCTCAAAAAGTAGTGGGTATTTAAAGATAATCTAACAACAATTTGCCTTTCAGACCCCGCGTATTGGTCAGCTTTCTTTCTGAAACAAAGAAGAAAAAAGAAGTCCTGTGCTAAAGAGAAAAGCAATCCCAATGACAAAGATTTTAACATGTATTTTAAAAATGAAATGCCTCAATTAATCATTTTTTTTCTTATGAACGGTTTTCAAAAGCTTTATTGGTGGATTTTCTAAAGTTAAAGCGCACACAGAAATGAATAAATTTAATTGTGTAAGCAGGATCTGTGTATTATTATTATTATTTAATTACAGGTGTTTTAGCTCATTTCAATTTATTTGATTCAAATGGGCTATTATTTATTTTATTATGTGTTTATATTTTACAAATGTAATGTAGTATTCATTTGTATTGTTTATTTCATGTTGTATAACTTTAGTTCCTAAGTGAATATTAGTTCCTACTTGTTTTGTTGTGGTAGGAGGGTTTTGTATTGAACACGGGGCCGTGTTGGTTATTATTAATAAAGCAGAGAAGACAGAAGTAAATCAACAAAGACAAGTCAACTGTGCCCCGATCTACCACTCAAGAGATCTGATGGACTCAAAAAGTGGGTTACGATTGCATATTAGTTTGAAAATCGACCGGATGCACCGTATTTTTACATGAGTGACTTCCGGTCTGCCCGATCCTAGCTACCGGTAGTAGTATTGACGCAGGAGGGTCGCGTCTCGCGTCAAATAATAAATTCTGCCGTTCTTTTCGCGTGTGTCGTGATGAGCCGCTTCTGGGACGCGTCTAACACGCAGCCGCACTGCGACTGGTGTGCATTGGCTGATTGAGTTTAACGCCGGCGTTTCACTGCGTTCTCGCAACGGCTACGTTGTTGCGCCATTTACGTTTCTGGGTTATACTGTTGTACCGTGTTGGTCCTCATTATAGTAGAGAAGATGGAGTAAATATAATCTACACAAAGAAACTGTAACCCGATCGACTCACAGCCTCGAAAAGTGAGGGTTACATTAAGTCAGAAACTCGTTCGGTACGCCTCCATTCCGAACAGAGCACCACGTACCGAAACGGTTCAATACAAATTAGGGTTGTTCCGATCATGTTTTTTTTGCTCCCGATCCAATCCCGATCGTTTTAGTTTGAGTATCTGCCGATCCCGATATTTCCCGATCCGATTGCTTTTTTTGCTTCCGATTCAATTCCAATCATTCCCGATAATTTTTCTCGATCATATACATTTTGGCAATGCATTAAGAAAAAAATTAATAAAACTCGGACGAATATATACATTCAACATACAGTACATAAGTACTGTATTTGTTTATTATGACAATAAATCCTCAAGATGGCATTTACATTAACATTCTTTCTGTGAGAGGGATCCACGGATAGAAAGACTTGTAATTCTTAAAGGATAAATGTGACTTTGTATATTGTGACTAAATATTGCCATCTAGTGTATTTGTTGAGCTTTCAGTAAATGATACTGCACCCATTTAACTGTTCTGCCAAAATGTATGATTGGAAGTGCAACCATGACTGTGCGTAGGGGCACCAATTGATATATCTTCTCTGCGTTGGGAAAGAACATAGGGTGCAACCATGACTGTGCGTAGGGGCACCAATTAAGAAAATGATCAACTACTACCTTTCTTCCCCACATTGCCTCTCATGATATTTTTAATTGCTGAGAGAGGGATTACAAGGCTTTAGCCAAATAAAAAAAGGCTCTCAAGGCTGTCAAAATTCTCTCTACTCATTATATGCTGCCTTTTAGTTCTATATATAGGTAAACCGGCGCCTTTATAGATTGAACGCGACAATGCGTGAGTGGGTCGTGCAGCGCATGCGTTAATAATTAAATGAGATTAATTAAAAAAAATTAATTACCGCCGTTAACGCAATAAATTTGATAGCCCTACTTTAAGCCAAAACTACTCTGGATGAGTGTAAGACATTTTGTCTCTAACGTTAAATACAATTAGACAGCGATTTAAATAAAATATATTTATATATTAAAAAAAGGCCGATATTTTTTTGCCGATTCCGATACTTTGAAAATGACGTGATCGGCATCTTTAATACAAATACATGTACCGTTACACCCTTAATATTTAGTATTGCATCCTCTTGTCAACAAGTGCGTAAGCTGGAATTTATAATTGACGGCATTTTCTCTGCTTCCCGCAGTCAGCTGCTCGACGTGCAGGCACCTGCTGTGCAAACTGCCAGACCACCACTACGACCCTATGGAGGCGCAATGGCAATGGAGACCCAGTGTGCAATGCCTGCGGCCTTTACTTTAAACTGCACAACGTAAGTAGCACCTCCCAAGAAACCATCGCAGCACATGGTTGAGAGGGGTGTATGGGGGGTTCTGCTGGTCGTTAACTGGTCAAGTGGGCGGACAGCTTGTATCGATTCAAGAGCAGAGAAAGTGTGAGCGTGAAGCAGAACCTACTGGCCGTCCTCCTCTCTTTTTTTTTTTTTTATTATTATTAATCCATCGTTGTTTCAATGGGGGGCGTTACTCCCCTGAGAGGCAGTGGGGTGGGACTGTCTTTCAGTGTAACGGCGTCGGTTACACTGATGAGGATTTGTCTGAGGCTGCTCCTTTCAGATCCAGCCAGGCCCTCATCCTCATGTATTCAAATTGACCAAGACGACTGTTTGGTTTTGAATTAGACAAAAGCCAAACACTCCCCCGACTCACCTTATAATGCAACTATAGTATATGCAAAACAGCTGCTCATTAGTAATAGCAAACTGGTTTGAATTAGACACACAAAAAGGCAAAGTCGAGCGACATTTCAGTTTTCAAAAGCACAATTAAAACATAGTATTCATGATGTCAGTGCAGCTTTTGTCCCGGATGTGTCGGGCTAATGTGCCGCTCTTCACAGGTCAACAGACCACTGACGATGAAGAAAGAAGGCATCCAGACGCGTAACCGCAAGATGTCGAGCAAGTCCAAGAGGAACAAGCGCTCCAGCGACGGCTTCGAAGAGCTAACCAAGTGCATGCAGGACAAGGCCTCACCCTTTGGTGCTGCCCCTGGCCTCACAAGCCACATGACCCACATGGGTCACTTACCCCCTTTCAGTCACTCGGGACACATGCTGCCGACTCCCACGCCCATTCACCCTTCATTCGGGCCCCCCCACCACACCAACCGCTCGCCGGTTTGGGCAGAGCCTCACTGAACTTCTTTCCCTGTCTGAGCCACCATGTTGCCATTAACATTGAAGGCCCTCCCTCCCTCAAAATACGCCGGAAGCTGAGCAGACTCGACATGCCATGAATGCGGTTTAAGCCGAGCAGCGCAGAGCTCAGTTGGACTATTTGAGTCGGACCTGGCGGATGGAAAAATATAGAAAGCAGGGCCGACTGCGGGGCGCGCAGTGTATTCTCAGTGGCTGAGGATTGCAGGACTGGAGAGAATGTTGACGCTTGTCCATCTTTCCGCTCACTCAAGTCACTCTGGTACCCACTTCAACTCTCATGAGAGGTCTTAAAAAGTTGTCGCTACACCCCATCTCCTTATATTCTGACATATGAGCACCCACTCAAGCCCTTCAGACACTTCGGTGCTGGAATTGAAGGCCTGCCTGGACACAAGCAGCAACAGACTATAGGGTCAGACTGCAGAAAACACGTAAAACTGTGCTCTCCTCACATGCTGGACACAATGTTAATCAGTTTTTAATAATGGCCTTTTATGGAGTGGAGCAGTAAATAGAGTGTTTATAAATGCTTAATTGCTATTATGGTTGTTATATTTGATGTTATAATTATTGCTACAATAATTTATTTTCACTTTTCAAGCTTTTGTCAAAGAGTATGGAAAATGTTCTGAGTTTGATTTCATGGTTATGGCGCAAAGGAAAACACTGACTTATGGATAAAAAATTCCCCGAGCTGTACGTTTTTATCATTTTTCCATTGCACAAATCGTGAAGAAAATAAAGTTTAATACTTATGTCACTGCTTCTTAAATTTGGTCTGTGTTTTTTTTCTGAGGCTACTTTTCACTAGGGTTGTTCCGATCATGTTTTTTTGCTCCCGATCCGATCCCGATCGTTTTAGTTTGAGTATCTGCCGATTCCGATATTTCCCGATCCGATTGCTTTTTTTTTTGCTCCTGATCCGATCCCGATCGTTTTAGTTTGAGTATCTGCCGATTCCGATATTTCCGGATCTGATTGCTTTTTTTTTTTTTTTGCTCCCATTTCAATTCCAATCATTCCCGATGATTTTTCCCGATCATATGCATTTTGGCCATAAATTAAGAAAAAAATGAATAAAACTCGGACGAATATATACATTCAACATACAGTACATAAGTACTGTATTTGTTTATTATGACAATAAATCCTCAAGATGGCATTTACATTATTAACATTCTTTCTGTGAGAGGGATCCACGGATAGAAAGACGTGTAATTCTTAAAGTATAAATGTGACTTTGTATATCGTGAATAAATATTGTCATCTAGTGTATTTGTTGAACTTTCAGTAAATGATGCTGTAGCCATTTAACTTCTGCCCAAATGCATGATGGGAAGTGCAACCATGACTGTGCGTCGTGGCACCAATTGATATATCTTCTCTGCGTTGGGAAATAACAAAGGGTGTTAAGAAAATGATCAACTACTACCTTTCTTCCCCACATTGCCTCCCACGATTATTACAATCGTCGGGAGAGGGATTGTAAGGCTTTAGCCATTTAAAAAAAAGCCTCCAAAGGCTGCCAAAATTCACTCAACTCATTTTACGCTGCCTTTTAGCTTTATATACTGTATGGGTAAAACCGCGCCATTATGGATTGAACGCGACAATGCGTGAGTGGGTTGTGCAGCGCATGCGTTAATTGCATCAAATATTGTAACGTGATGAATTAATATTACGCGATAAATTTGATAACCCTACCTTAAGCTTAAACTAAAGACTCTGCAAGAGGGTAACACATTATGTCTGTAACGTTAAATACAATTAGAAAACGATTTAATGAAAAAAAGAAATATATATATATATCAGCTATATCTTTATATAAATAATATATATATATATATATATATATCTTTATATATATAAAGCTAGACTTTTTCGTTGTCTGTCATTTTGACTGACAGTGTCATAAAAATCCGGTCATAATCTATTTTTACCCGTCACTTACATTTTTAAAATGATAATAATGACATATTCAATAGTATTTACTTTTCATTCATTTTTAATCAATATTCTGTCCGAACAAGCTTAACAAGAGGCAAACAGACAGCGGAGTGCACCAATCAGCGACGGGCAGACGTGCCGTTAGCAAAGCGACGAGGCCAGGACGAGGGACTTGCGCGCGGAAGTAAACATACGAGGAGAACGGAGTTTATTCAACATGGCTAGCGCGAGACAGACTGTTGTCAATGTCTCGTGTCGATGTGTTTTAGCTCATTTAAAACAGAATTTACCGCGGATTGGAACATATTCTCGGCTCTCCCGCCATCCGTGTTGTTGTAGAGACGACTTTCGGCGCGCAAGAGTGACGTTGCTCGTGACGAACATGTCACGCAAATAAACAAATCTGATTTGTCGATTGATTTTGTACCTACTCGAGAGGCTGTGTCCCAGACTTTTCTCTCAATGTTTGAAAAATACAGGGAGAACAGTCTGGCCGTGCCAGGCAAACACTCAGTTGCCTTGACATTTTTCCGAGTAAGGCAAACGACGTCATGCATCAAGACAATAGCTAATTAATATGCTCACTCGCCACCCTGTGGTCTGGGGTGTGAATTGCAACCTGTCAAAATGACGGATGGACTTGTTTTTTCCGTCACCGTTTTAAAAAACCGGTCAACGACGGAAAATATTCGGTTAACGCGACCCCTGATATATATATTAAAAAAGGCATGTCCGATATTTTTTTGCCGATTCCGATACTTTGAAAATGACGTGATCGGACCCGATCGACATCGCTACTTTTCACCATGTGACTTTAAACTGTACAGTTTTAAGCATCTGAACCCCGATAGGTGATACTATAGAAGATGAGCAGAATTAATTAAAAAAAAAAAAAAAAAAAAAAGGTACTTTATATATCGAAATAAATGATAAAAAGGGCTTATCAAAATCGTAAGTGATAACCAATGTATCAAGGGAGGCTCTGTGATCACCAAAACGTGGAAATGCTTTGGTTAGGCTCCTTCTCAATCTGTGATGGGGTCTTGTTGAGAAGGCCTCTTTGTGGTGCTGAGCAACAGGCTGGCTCATTGTCCATGACGAAAAATCCAAATTGACACAAACACATAACCACACGTTCGCATGAGCAAAGTTGGGACCTTTATTTAACCAGGTAACAAACAAAATACACAAGAACTTGCGGCAACAAATACTGAGTCATGAGAAAAGTTCAGTGGGAGTCGCTCTGTCTCCCTTTGCTTGCCGCCCTCTTTCTTGGCTGCGGTGATTGGAGTGAGAGGAAGGACAGCGGGTCTTTAGTGGGATAGAGAAGAGGAAGGAAAGGCAATCAGGCGACCTGAGCAAACACGTGGGGGTCTGCTCTGACCGTTTACACACAGATGTGCACGCAGCTGAAGCTGCCAGGAAGCAGGCGTCGATTGTTTCTCCCTCTTCTCATCCTTTTTTCTTTCTCTTTCTTTGTTTTCTTCATGCTTTCCCACTCTCCCTCTTTGCTCTCGATATTACTTTTTTTTTGTTGGCAACACTTCCCAATTTGTTTGTATTTTACCCCCTCCCCTCCCATTTGGAAGATTACAGTAAAATAACTGGTTGAAGAGATTTTGAGCAGAGCCGGCCATTAATGAGTGCTCCATTAGGGCCAATTAGAGGTCATCGTCGTTAAGTTCAGTGTGCCCTCACACACCCTAGAGACAAACTGGCCGATTAAAGACTCGAAAATAAAGTTTAGTATTACCCCTCTTTGAACCCTCCAACCTGCTCACATCTGCAGCAGAGGTTGATCTACTGGGGTTTCCCACAGCCTTGATATAATATTGACTGTAATGACGAACGGATTTATAAAGTTTCTGTGTTATTTCCAAAACATTAAATTTTAGCTGTCGCCTACAATGTACCATGAAATACTACCGTGATATGAAAAAGTATCTGAACCTTTTGGAATTTCTCACATTTCTGCATAAAATCACCATCAAATGTGATCTTATCTTAATCAAAATCACACAGATGAAAAAACAGTGTCTGCTTTAAAACCACCACCATAGATTTTTATATTTTAATAAGGATCGTATGCAAACAATGACAGATAGGGGAAAAATAAGTAAGTGAACCATCACATTTTATATTTTGTGCCCCCCCACTTTAGCGGCAATAAGTTCAACGAGATGCTTCCTGTAGCTGCAGATCAGTCTGGCACATTGATTAGGGCTAATCTTGGCACATTCTTCTCTACAACACTGCTGTAGTTCAGTCAGATTCCTGGGATGTCTGGCATGAATCACTGTCTTTAGGTCATGCCACAGCATCTCAATGGGGTTCAAGTCTGGAGTTTGACTTGGACACTCAAGAACGTGTATTTTGAACTTCTGAAACCATTCTGAAGTTGATTACTTCTATGTTTTGGATCAATGTCTTGTTGCCGCATCCATCCTCTTTTTAGCTTCAACTGTCTGACAAACGGCCTCAGGCTTCCCTGCAAAACATCCTGATGAACTTTTGAATTCATTCTTCCATTAATGATTGCAAGTTGTCCAGGCCCTGGGGCAGCAAAACAGCCCCAAATCGTGATGCTCCTTCCACACATGCTTCAAGGTGGGAATAAGGTGTTGATGTTGGTGAGCTGTTCCATTTTTCCTCCACACATGACGTTGTGTGTTACTCCCAAACAATTCAACTTTGGTTTCATCAGTCCACAAAATATTTTGCCAAAACTTTTGTGGAGTGTCTAAGTGCCTTTTTGCGGACATTAAACAAGCAACAATGTTTTTTTTTAGACAGCAGTGGCATCCTCCGTGGAGTCCTCCCATGAACATGATTCTTGGCCATAGTTTTACAAATAGTGATGTGTGCACAGAGATATTGGACTCTGCCGGTGATTTCTGTAACTTTAGCAGACACTCTTTGGTTCTTTTTTTACCTCTCTAAGTATTCTGCGCTGAACTCTTGGTGTCATCGTCGGTGGACATCCACTCCTTGGGAGAGAAGCAACAGTGCCAAACTCTCTCCATTTGTAGACAACTTCTCTGACTGTCGATTGATGAATATTCAGACTTTCAGAGATGGTTTTGTATCATTTCCCAGCTTTATACAAATAAAGAAATCATTGATCGCAGGTCTTCAGACAACCTTTTTGACCGAGCCATGATGTACAACAGTCAATGCTTCTCATTAAGACAATTCTGACCAGGTGTGTGTTTTATAGTGGGCAGGGCAGCTTTAAACCACTCGTTAGTGATTGGGCACACACCTGACTTAAATTGTTTGGTAAAAATTGGTTTCAATTGCTCTTTAAGTCTCCTTAGGAAGAGGGTTCACTTACTTATTTTTCCCCCTTCTGTCATTGTTTGCATGCTATCCTCATTAAAATATGAAAACCTGTTAAATGTTTGGGTGGTTTTAGCTAAAGCAGACACAGTTTTTACATCTGTGTGATTTTGACAAAGATTAGATCACATTAGAATGTGATTTTATGCAGAAATGTGAGAAATTCCAAAAAGATTCAAATACTTTTTCATACCACTGTATATCTACAAGAGTAGGCCTATATATCGCTTATGATCGTTTCCTTTTTAAAAAAATTTTTTTTTTTTTTTTTTAAGAAATTACATTCTCTCTTTCCCCTGCATGTTTTATGCCTAACATTGTGCTATGAAGCACTTCGCACAAAATTCACCATAATAGAGTAATTCACTCTTGTAATATGGCTGTGTATTCGTAGCATCAGAAAGACAAAAAACTTGTACAAGTGTCCAAAATACATTTTTTTTCTCAAAAGCAACACAACCAGCACTATGTACATTGTATGATCCATCATGGATTCATGAGAGTATTTCTGCATTATGTTCAATGGAACAGGAGTGATCGAGTAAGAAAATTTGGGAGTACATTGAGAAGCGCTAATCATTGTGAGATTCAGTGTTGTCAGTAACGCGTTACTGTAATCTGATTACTTTCTTTTAGTAACGAGCAATCTAACACGTTCATTTTTCCAAGCAGTAATCTGATTAAAGTTAGTTCCTCGGTGCCTGTGCTTTACTATTTTGTTGTTGCCTTATACTGTATGCTGAATGAAGAATATTGTAGTCATGTACGAAGAGCATTTGAAAAGAAAATACTGGGCTTGAGTTTGGGAGTGACATCACATCTCACGTTTTCTCATCGGGGGAAAAAAACAGATCACGTGTATTACCATCCTGCCTGTGCGCGCGCCATCTGCCACGGCGGTCAACAACATAGCCTGGCTAGTGGCTACCTATCAGGATGCTAACAGTAAAGGAGCCGGAGAGGTACAACAAACGGCTGCATTTGCTCATTGGAGATACAGCCATTACTTCACATATCCGTCAAGTAAAGATGACAAAAATATCTCCGTGCGTTGCAAACTCTGCGCAGGCTCAGAAAGACTGTCGAAAGCTAAAAACTCGACATCCAATTCAACAAGGAAGCACTTGGAATTACAGCACAACGCAAAAAAACTCGAATCAAAGCCAACAGTTAACAAGACAGCCAGCACTTCTACAGTTTGTAACCAGCTTTTATAATATGTGTAATTATGTACATTTTATATTTAGAGTTTGTAATCATAGGCAAAGTGTTACATTTGTGGGACTGATGAAAAAGCATGTTGAAGACTGAAACAAAAGTCAAGTTTGGGCACACTTCACGATTTTTGCGTTTTTTTAAAAAAATATTTTCACTACTATTGTATATTCTCACTGAAGACATCAAAACTATGAACGATCATGTGGAATGGCAAAAAAAAAGTGAAATAACTGAAAAAAGGTTTTGTGTTCTACATTCTTCAAAGTATCCACCTTTGAGGTGTCTCCAAACTTTTGGCCAGTACTGTATATATATATATATATATATATGTATATACTAGGGCTGTCAAAAGATTACAATTTTTAATCGAGTTAATTACAGCTTAAAAATTAATTAAACGTAATTAATCGCAATTCAAAACATCTATAAAATATCGCATTTTTTTCTGTAAATTATTGTGGGAATGGAAAGATAAGACACAAGATGGATAAATGCATTCAACATACGCTACATAAGGACTGTATTTGTTTATTATAACATTAAATCAACAAGATGGCATTAACATTATTAACATTCTGTTAAAGCGATCCATGGATAGAAAGACTTGTAGTTCTTAAAAGAAAAATGTTAGTACAAGTTATAGAAATTTTATATTAAAACCCCTCTTAATGTTTTCGTTTTAATAAAATTTGTAAAAATTTTCAATCAAAAAATAAACTAGTAGCCCGCCATTGTTGATGTCAATAATTACTTACACAATGCTCATGGGTGCTGAAGCATATAAAATCAGCTGCACCCAAGCGCCAGCAGAGGGCGGCAAAACTCCATAAAACACAACAAGTGAGCGTTTCACTGTACTGTCATTTAAATCTGTCTGAGCGGGGCATCTGCGTTAATTGCGTCAAATATTCTAACGTGATTAATTTAAAAAAATTAATTAACGCCCGTTAACACGATAATTTTGACAGCCCTAGTATATACACATCTTGACACTGTTTGAGTTCAATCAACTGTTCAAGTTGTTGTTGGCAGCGTTTGAAAGCTTAGGTTTAAAGGAATTCTAAATATCCATTTTGCCTCCTCTGGTGTAGTTTTGGCTTAGCAAAGCAAAGGATAGTCTCCGAGGTGCCAGTCTCATGATCTGTTTGAAAAATGATTTTGACCCATTATGAAAACTTTACGTTGTAGGATTTTTGTTCATTTCAATAATTTTTATTGTTTGTTTTATTGCTTTACAACTTTTGGAGACAACATTTTAACGGCTCAGTCTTTATTTCAAAGGGGCAGTTCAGAATTTTTTACATTAGGCTTAATCTTGGAGTTAGCGGGGGTTTAATTAGTCGTTGGAGTTAATTTAAACAAATGTTGTGCAATTTGTCAGTTATTTGTTAGTTTTAGGGCTCCGGAATGGCTAAGCTAGGGCGAGTCAATGGCTGGTCGACTAATTAAACCCCCGCTAACTCAAAGATTAAGCCTTATGTGAAAAACTCAATTACACGCGATGACATTTTTCAGTTATTTTTATGTTGAGGCAGCAAAAGGAAAAAAAATGGTAAAAAGTAACGGATAAGTTACTTTTAAAGTAACTTAGTTACTTTGATAATAAAGTAATCAGTAAAGTAACTAGATTACTTTTTTTTAGGTGTAATCAGTAATCAGTAATTAATTACTTTTTAAAGTAATCCGTGACAACACTGGTGAGATTTGTCTGATGAACAGAGTAATAGGTGCGTGTTTTCAATAAAAAAAATAGGGAACACTTCATTAATAGTATATATGTGATTTGACATTTGTGGGAGTGGCCTAGGGACTGACATCAGGAGCTTTGACTGAAGCACCGTTTCCACACAGAGCTCCTTCTGAGTGTTTGCATTTTTCATTGCTTCTTGTTCTCTTTTGTGTTGGTGTGAATTATTTGGTTAAAGTCTTTTTCTGTCAGCATGATTGTGCTTAAGTGCAAATATAATCAACTATTTGTTTGGGAATCGTTAAATGAACGTATATATGTATCCTAGTGGCGGAACAAATCAGATTGAGAAATATGACCGGGCCCCCTCAACCCAAATCAGATGGATCATCATAACATCATTTCACAACATACACATGGCTGCAACAGCAGGGCTGATAAGTTTCAGCACCACAGAGATCATCTATGTTTTTGAATCCCATCAAATGGATGAATGAATCAAGAAAAAAACAAAAATATAAATTAGCAGGATAAATGAACCATAATAATAAAACTACACAATTTCAAAGCAGCTCAAGATGACAGAATATGACCAAATCATTTTTAAACCCACTTGAACTACAGTATTCAAATTAATGAGGGCATTGTTGGCTACTAGTCTACAGAGGTATATCAGTATGGTCTATCTTGGAGCAGCTGCTGATTCTTTAGCAGAAGAAAAGATCTTTAGGAAAAAAAGGGCTTTTTTAAAGCTACCCTCAGGTTACTGCAATAACAACTGTTAACAGTTTTCAACTTAATTCACATATTGAGCTCTATTTTCATATGATATCAAAATTTAGACCAGTGAAAATCTACGCCCAGAGAAATGGCGCATTATAGAATTTCTTGCTCGAACTCCCTGACATAAAGGTTGCCATGCAGCCAGAATTTAATTTTTTTCCCGGTGTGGGGTAAAAATTCCCAAAACCATCGAAATGCAAAGAAAACGGCTTTTGGCACAGTTATTATGCCTATAACACACAATAAAACACAACAGGTCTTATACATGCATTAGGCTACTGCTTTACACTTACTACCCTAACGTGATTGTAAGAAGTCATACACGAGGAAGTGATTTTCATTCAATATATATATATATATATATATATATATATATATATATATATATATATATATATATATATATATATATATATATATATATATATATATATATATATATATATATATATATATATATATACAGTATATATATATATTTTTTTTACAATGTTGTGCAAAATAACAGTTAACAAACACACCAGAAACCCCGACCTCAATCTCCTATTATTATTTTCCCTCATTCTCTCACATCTCAAGACAAAACCTCAATTTTAAATACTTTAGAACATGACTTAAGAACATATGAGGGACATTAAATTTGAAGATAATATAAACATGGATTTTTTTTTCTTAATACAAATTAGTAGCCTAGCATAAATTACCAAATCCAAATTCCTCTTACATTGTGCATATTTAAATGGAACATTTTAAACATAACACAAACATTATTAAAAAAAAAAAAAAAATTAAATACAGCAAAAGGAAATAAATAAGTACCGTAATTTTCAGACTATAAGCCGCTACTTTTTTCCCTCCTTTTGAATCCTGCGGTTTATTGCCCAGTGCGGATTATTTGTTGATTCATTTGGGTTAATAGGTAGCACTTTATTTGACAGCGGCATCATACGACTGCTATAAGACCGTCATAATTACAGTACGACATGACATTATCATGGGCATTAATGAATGCTTATGACCAATATTATGAAGTGTCATCTGGCAAATTATGTCACTAACTCCATTTATGTCCAGCTTGAATCTTTTACATCTGTTCAAAAGGGAGATAATTTGTCGGATGACACAAAATGACATCTGTCATAAGCATTCATTAATGCTCATGGCAGTGTCATGTCATTATTATGATGGTCTTATGTCAGTTTTATGGTGCCACTGTCATATAAAGTGTTACCAAATTCCATAACTAGCAATGAATGAAACAACTAGAACAGTAACTACAGAAACAATTGACACAGAACATGAATTTTGATTGGTTATTTATGAGTGATTGATATGTTCTACTACTGTAAAAAATTGCACCTTAAACAGTAAAGTGAAATGTGAGAGTGAACATAAAGCCAGTAACTGGTCCAAAGCACAACATATCTTTTAGTTCACACGTGCCAGTTTATGTGTTGCTCTATTATAGCTTGAAGCAACACCTACTAGTATATAATGATTAGATTATCATTCACAAGGTAGTGGGGAGGCTCTAAGGTAGGGGTGTAAAATGTATAGCTCATGGGCCGGAATCAGCATGGTCTGGGCCCAGGTGCAGCTGCCCCCCTATATCTCCGCCCCTGATCTAGCAAAATTAAAAAATTTGGTCAAAATACCAGCAACAGTGTGTGAAAAGCTTGTGAAGAGTTACAGAAAACGTTTGGCCTCCGTTATTGCCAACAAGGGGTACATAACAAAGTATTGAGATGAACTTTTGGTATGGACCAAATCCTTATTTTCCACCATGATTTGCAAATAAATTATTTAAAAATCAAACAATGTGATTTTCGTTTTTTTTCTTCCACATTCTGTTCCTCATAGTTGAGGTTTACCCATGTTGACAATTCCAGGCCTCTCTAATATTTTCAAGTGGGAGAACTTGCACAATTAGTGGTTGACTAAATACTTATTTGCCCCACTGTATCACACAGTATTTTATGCTCCTGAATGAAATGGACTGCTTGGATGTGTGTGGAAGCGATCGATATATTTTATTCAGCTTTCTGAATCCCGTACCATGAAAATGAGTGACTTCCGGCCAGATTCTAGGGTTAAGGAAGAAGGCGGATGTGACGTCAGAGAGTGAGATCATCTTCACTATACAGTCAAACCACTGAAAGCAGAAGGATTGTGGATTCAGCTGATTATGCGGATTAATTAGTTTATTTTTCACGTCATGCCGGCCCAATGTGCTGCAGGCCTTTGTTGCTACACCAGGGAGAGTGGTGTGAGACCTTTTGGGTTTCCAAAAGATCCTGTTCACTGCAAAGAATGGGCAAAGCAATTCCGACAATCGAGGGACCATTGGACGGAAGAGGACACGAGTAAGATACCTGTTTTATAGTATGTCAAATACTGTGATCATGGTACACGTTTTGATAAGGAGGTGGGTTGCATTTTGTGGGTGACAATGCTTGCCCTCGGCCAGTGAAGCAGGGCGTGCTTGCATTCATTGGCCGGCAACCATGGCATGTGACAAGCTGCCCAATGTTGGTCGGTTTGTCTGTCGAGAATGAGCCATTTTTGGTGTTCATTCCCCTGCTCCGTCCTTGGCGACGAGCACTCGCGCGGGACTGCTTGCCAGTGCCGCAGAAGGGGAATGACAACCTGTAATAGTCCGCTGAAAGTTGCTAGCCGCCGGAAGCTGGCCGATCGGTGAAGGCAATCAGTCCCGCCGCTGTGTGTGACATGAGTCGGCGTAGTTTTGTGTGATTTTTCGTGTTCGAAAGGCATTGACATTTAGTGTTGCTCATGCAGTCTGCTTTAGTCATCAGACTCGTGCTTGTTGTCTCTGTCGCCTTTTTCGCATTCTGAATTTTCCTCCTCCTCCAAATACGACTCAAACTGTATGTCCTATACTTTTTTCTGGGTCGACAATATCATTCGAAAAATCTACACTAGAACTAGAATCGCTGAAAAATGCTTCCTCCTCCATTGGGCTCAATCCTAAATCCGCGGTATTTAAGATTTCTTTTTTTTGTCATGTCATATGAACTTTAAGCTTCAAAGAGTGGACGAACTTGTCATGGGCATGTGTCCACATTGTGGACATGAACTTACCAGTAATTCTACTTCAGAACAGGTTTTTAGGGTGGAAGGATATGGTTGTGGCAATCCCTGTGTAAATACTTGACAGTGTGCTCGCCTCCTATGTTGATAAACCGGGATGGTGTCTAGCTGCAGCCGGGGTGCCGGCTCGGCTATGTCTTGGCCAGGCTCCTGGAGCTTGAGATAGGGTAATGCAAGCCAACACCTTTCAATAAAGCACTCTAGAGAGAAGAAGGAGCAACCCAACCAAAATCATTATAGCACTCGGAATCGTCTGAGCTCATGAGTCGGCAGACAAAAGCATGCATGTAACTGTGTGTAAGAGAGTGGCATTTGTGGGAATTAGAGCAACATTTTTTTTTTTCATAAATACACAAACACATGAACTTCATTAATTTGTTTGTGGTAAATGTGTTTTTTATGTTGATTAAGTAATCTACCATGTTAATATTGCTGCTTGAAATGAATTAAAATGCCTGAAAAACCTGGGTGTGGCTAGACATAAAGAATTGCAATCCAGTTGACCCCGATTGATATTGTGTTTGATTGTGTGTCCTGCTCAATTAATTACCAATAGCGCAATGGTGCCTGTGACTTGATAGACACACCACTATACAGGTAGTCCCCGGGTTATGGCGGACTGGGCTTACACGATTTTGATTTTACGACACCTAGGTCTTGTCGTTTTTTGTTTTGTTTTTTTTAAATGTGGACTTTTGTTTTTTGATATATGTTTTTATTTTGGCGTAGGGAGCGTAGAACAGGAAGAGGCACATGTACAGACGCTCCCATCGCACACATGCACATACAGAGCATCCAAATGACAGAGGTGACAGCCTGCGCACACAGTTGTTGCTTGTGAAGCCGCCAGAGTCGACAGTTTTATTTAACCCCTTTTGTACTGTTATTGTGTATTTCCAATGGCGTACCGCACGCATGCTATTTTTAGACCGTGACGTCGCATCGTAAAGCGGAAGTAAAGCCAAAGTGGGACATTATCGACCTGCCCTCGACTAGAAACAACGTAATTTGTGCGACTTTTCTCCGGTAATCTTTAAAAAACGAACATGCTGATCACACATCGCTTTTTTGGAACTTGTAGAAACGACTCAGGACATTACGACATATTAAGGATGTTTTCTTCATACGTTTCCGGAAACCAAAAACTCGGGAGGAAAAAATTTGAAGACCGAATCAACTTGCGCGGACGTTAACACCAGCTCGGTGAATCCATTCACATTTCATATGCAGTAAACATTTTGTTGGGTTGGCATAGTCTTTCAGAGAACAAAGAGGTAAGCCATTTTTATATTTTTAACTTATTTTTTAGTGTAACGTTGTGCCGTACTGCTTCTGTCTGACAATGAATGACCTGAAAAGCATTACAATGGTATCTGACTGCCACTGTTACTGTTTCTGTTATCAAAAAAAAAAAAAAAAAAAAAACTTTAGTAAGGGGGAAGTGTAAATGGATTATAGAATTATTATTATTAATTATTGTTATCAATGAAAAAAGTTAAGTGTTCGTTGGCTGTCACTGAGTAGCATTTGCGATCGCTACACAAAGCTAACTAAATTACCCCCAAGAACGGTCAGAAACGTAGGACAACCAGAGGATATATAAGAAAGACAGGGCTGATGGTAAATGATAGCTTGTTAAAAAAGGAGAATGTCATTATCAGTCGTGTCGATAAAAAAGCTAAGGCTATGCTTCGGTCGGCTCGTTTTTTTCGTCTTTTTCAGCCTTCGACACTGAAGCCATTTCTTTGACCGAACATTTTTATGTTCTTCTACTTCTTTGTCAGTGAATTTGGAACCAGGGACATCATTTTCGGAGAGAATTGGTAGGTTTAGCTCTGTAGACATCTCCTTCATACACGATTTCCATTCATTTCCCATTAGGGACAAACGGTCACGTGTCCCTCTTTAGCAACAGTAGCTAATGTCATGAATATTAATGAGCGGAAGTGACGTGTTGCTTGCCATACGGCATTGCAGTCGAAAACTTGGGGCGAGTTCATGTGATTGTTTTTGAGGATGTGCGGATGGTAACTGATACATTTATCGTTTGTAATTTATGTATCAGCAGCTACTTGTAAACGCAAATTTGAATTAATATTATTGAAGATGAGACTGCTTTAATTTCATTTTATTTTAGTTTCATTCTGCAAGTGTTGACGTCATGAGCAGCTGAAGTCAGCAAACCACACAGACGTTTGACATCGTCATTTCGGTGCTTAGCTCACTGTTTAGCTAGGACTCCAACGTCTTGGCAAGGACAGTACAATAAATTTAGAGGGTGTTTTAAGGCATTTTAAGGGTAAAATCCGATTTACGTGGAAATCCAGGCTACATCGCCAGCGCAGGAACGGAACTTATTCGTAAAACTGGGACTACCTGCAAAAGTCTCAGTAGGCATACA
Source organism: Corythoichthys intestinalis (assembly GCF_030265065.1). NCBI lineage: Eukaryota > Metazoa > Chordata > Actinopteri > Syngnathiformes > Syngnathidae > Corythoichthys > Corythoichthys intestinalis. The sequence goes on along the minus strand of NC_080403.1, from coordinate 35,796,611 downwards.
CAACAACAGCTTAACTCACCCACTAACAAAGACATGTACAATGTTGTTTAGGATGTTCAACTGCTCCTAATTAAAGAACAATTGATGAAAGATGTGAATCTAACTTTTCTGTGGCGCTTGTCCTGTGACATGATGTTTTAGTAGTGAATGAGTTAACATTCTCACAACTAAGTATATTAATATGAGGATTTATGCTTTTTCATCCAGCAATTCTTTGTAGAGCAACAGATAAACTGAACAAGACATCCTTTGCAAACTCACCTCATGAATTACGTGACACAAAAGAGCTATAAAATAGGATGTTACTTATCTGTGCTATCAATGGCCTTCCACAGCACAGATGAAGTACAGAGATCTCAGATGCATTGGCGGGGTGAGCGTGGCGGCCACCTAGATCAGAGCAAAGAAAAGTTTACGACCTCAAACTGGAACTAGATGTTTCGGCTCATTCGTACTCCCAAGCTCCCTTTCGGCCTCCCACCCATTTCTAACAACCCCACTGCCACCACAACTCCTTCCCTACATGTAATATTCCATCTCTTTGTGTTGTCCCTCCAGCAACTCCCACTTGTTTCTCGTCTCCCACTCCCCCAAAGTATTTGTTTTTCCATCAAATTCAATTAGAAGAATCAAAAGGTATCCCGGGCATCCTTTCACTAAGTTGAGTTAGGGAGAGAGGGACGCCGAAGATGAAAGGAAGTTGAGTGCAGTTCAGATGCAGGTCTTTATGTGTGTGTTGCACTTTGGGGGTTGACCTTTGCCTGGACCTAACTAAAAAAAGCATCGTTCCTTCCAAAGACCACTAGAAGGATATTAAAGCAGCAACGGGGACAGTATTGCGAGAATACAAACAAAAGGCAGTTTCCTGTCTTTTTTTGTTTATTGACATTGTGCAAAAGCAGAAGTTCTACTTAAGCTGAAGCACTGACTAAGCCCTAAACTGTCTCAAATTTGAAAGCCACCAGTCACTGTGAACATGCTGTAAAAGGAACGTCCTCATTTCAAGGACGCAGAGACATTCATAGAAATATTAATGTCTAGTTTTCTTGCCGAAGAGAAAGGAGGACATATTCAGTAAATCACCCACAGTGATTAACATCTTTCATGGAAATCTTCTGCAAGAAAACTGTTAACAGCTTTCAGATCGGTCTACATAAACATGATGTAATGGACAAAACCTTGACAGTAAAAAGTGACAGAGAAGCAGAGCTGACAGCAGATTATCACTGATGACCTTAGTTGACAGGAAACTACCGCAACCTTACCTGACAGAAAAGCCAATCTTTTGGCTGATCTCTCTGAATGTCAGAAATTAGTTAGAAAAAGTCTAATGCGTTTTCGATCTTGCATCATTTTCCCCTTCAATGACACATGTACACTTACTGACATTCTATGGCCTCTGTGCTAGAGACAGCTGAACAATTTCGACCTTGCAATATAAAAAATTACAAAGATTATCATTATGAGCAACAGGGCAGAAGGAAATTTACAGAGAATATGGTGGTCAGCTGCTTGTATACACAGTATAACACCAGTACCAACTGGGATACAGCGGTAAACTAATCATGATTTAAAAGACGGATTATGGCACTCAATATTCAACTGTATAGAAGAAAGCATTGTTCAGTTGGCCTTATTGTGGGTTCAGTGAAGTAATAATCCCATTTATGGTGGGATATAGTAAATATTTGTGGCTTTTCTGTCCTGAAGGTCTACTCTCATCCTAATGACAGACTTGGCTGTGCTCACAGGGCTCCAACTTCCAGCCATAAGATTTGTCCATACAGAATACTGCTTAAATTGAACTATTCAGCTGCTGAATCACATGAACTTAAAGACCAAATGTGAAGTAAGGTTGGCCAACCATGTTTTTGAATAATATCAATGGCTAAACAATTATAACCATATTTTTGTTTTTTGTTTTTTTTTAACGCAACCCTTCCAGATTCTTTGTTTAACCCATAGCAACGCCCTTGACAACGAAAATGCTTTTCTTCGACAATCTTCGGAAATGACGTCACACCCAGAACTGCAAGGGAAGTCCGCCGTACACACAGTATTGTTGCATTGCTTCTCGGTAAGATGCCACGGCGGTGTGTGGCCTTGTATTGTTCTCAATCTAAAGAAAAGTTGTATGAGTGGCTGAAGGATAGCAGGGCACGTAAATGGACATCTTTTGTTCGCACTAAGCGAATGAATTTCCCGCCATCATCGAGTCGTGTTCTCTCCTACAAAGACTTCGAAGATGCCTGCTTCCTCAACCGGTCTGCTTGTGATCAAGGATTTGCAAAAAAAGTAAGTGTGATTTTTGGATAGATGACTGATGACTTTGTCAAAGCAGAGCTGCCAACTGTTGTGGAAAAGTGCTTAATTTGTAAAGGTGCCGGAACGCAAAGTACATACGACAGCGCAGCGATGACAGCACGTGGACAGGTCCCGGAACATATCGTAATAGCCCGAATAGGGAAATAGAAAGGAGAGGAGTGAATGATGGCTTCCTTCACTTTATTGTGGCAACAGTTAAATCACAAATAACAAAAATAACAGCGGACTGCTGCAACATGCGACCGCCAACATCGCTCTCACGCCGCACTCTTCTCCTCACTTCCCGCTACGTCACCACTCTGCTGTCCGATGGCCCTTTCACGGGCCCGCACACAGTTACGGACATTACATTATGCAGAAAATGGTGCTGAAAACAAAACGCAAATACCCATTTGCCATGCTGTGGGGCTTTCCTTTTTTTCTTTCTTTTCTATGTGCTTTTCTGACTCGTTTTGAACCATCTTCCTTCTTTTTGAAAAAAGACAGTAAATGCAACAGTCTTTTTGGCATGTTGAAATACCGTTTGATCCTGGCTGCTTGCTCCCAAGATGCCGCAAATTTCGTTTTTTTTTTTTTTTAATGTCAAGAGTGTGATTTGTTGGTCCAGCTTCTCAGTGCACCAACAAATCTCCGACTCTTTCATATGACGTTAATTTAATAAACTACACGCAATTCTTGGGATTTGTTGTGTAAACGAATTTATGCATATTACTATTTTATTTTATACTGTAATGTCCTAACTGCGTGTAATATTCTGATATAATGTTTTTCGAGGCACCCTGAAGTGCACGCAACGATACTCTTGTTTTGGTCACGTGATGCGGGAGTGTGATAGAGAGGCACAGGCTCTATTTATCGCTCCGCACAGCCTGCCAAGAGCCCCAAGCTGTGTTCGTACTGTTAGCTCCATGTGTTAATAAAGAAACAAAGTTGTCAGCACGTCGTGTGTTCGATACCTTTGTCAACAAAAAGCTCATAACAAGACACTATGCACGATCCATTTAAGAGACGCTGGCACTGGAGAGCTGTGAGTAGTAGGAGGCAAGGGGAGATAAGCGAGAAGCAAAACTTCGCGGTCGTATGTGGCGGCAGTCCGCTATCATTTTGTTTTCTTATTGTTGCCACAATAAAGTGGAGAAAGCCATCAAAGACTCATCTCCTTCTTTCCCCCCAAAGTTTTTATATTATTATTTTATATGCACGAGAGCTGCTGGATCTACCAAAATGAACATGAAGTCTGATTATTATTTTTTTCAAACGATGTCATCAGATAGACAAAAACATAAAATTATGTGCAAATGCCTGCATCTTAAAAATCATGAAAATAATAACAGCCTATATTTTACCAATCTTGTAATCTTGATGGGTCTTGTCTCCATTCCATGTCAGGTAATCCAGACACATTGTTTGCATCCTGATTAGCGTCTGGCTAAATCATGTTAGGTCCAACATAAAATTCCAACCTCCTCTTCTTCCTCCAACTCTTCAAAAACTTGGATCTCCTCCCTTGCGCTCGATCTATCGCTTATATCGCTGTTTGAATCATTGTTTGAAGGGCTTTGTATGGCGGCCGTTTGGGGCACTGCCATCGCTGTTCTCGGTGTGACGTTTCACTTCCGGGTTCGTCCCCTTTCAGGCTCGAACTTCGGAAACGCGATTATTTTGTCATATATACAACATATAAATTATTTTTTCATTCTTTATTTGTTGGACAATGTTTAATTACTTTATTTGTGACCCTATTTGGCATGTTATGAAATTACTTCACATTTGGTCTTTAAAGCAATTCAAAATAAGGTCATTAGCTAAGCTATGCACCATAGGTATAGCCTGGTACACCAGACCCCCTGCTGTTCCAGCTATTGAGTCTGGCCACCATTCAGCGGATACAATTTCCAGGGCGGAGCAAGCCACAGCAAACAGACAGCAGAGTGGACCAATCTGCGACGGGCAGACGAGGGCAGGACAAGGGACTTGCGCGCTGAAGTAAACATTCGAGGAGAGCGGAATTTATTCAACATGGCTAGCGCGAGACAGACTGTTGTCATGGACTTGTGTCGATGTGTTTTTGGTCATTTAAAACTGATTTTACCGTGGATTGGAACATATTCTCGGCTCTCCTGTTCGCCATCTGTGTTGTTGTGGAGACGACTTCCGACGCGGAAGAGTGACGTTGCTCATTAAGAACACGTCACGCAAATAAACAAATCTGATTGGACTGGTTGATTTTGTCCGTGCTCGAGAGGCCATTAATGGGCTGGGTCCCAGACTATTCTCGCAGTGTTTGAAAAATACAGGGAGAACAGTCTGGCCGTGGCCAGGTCGTGCCAGGCAACCATAGGTAGCTTTCAGAGGGTGTGTGCATGCAAACCTGCCCCACCCCCAACATCTTAGACCACAAAGGAGGCCAGTCTCCTCTCAGAGGGGACAGCAAACATTGAGGATGTTCACCTTGGACAGGTAGTGTTTAGGCCTGATTGGGGTATGCTGAGCCCCCCTGAGCATCCCCTACTGATTACCTGCCTGCACACAAATCCATCCCTAGTTTCTGAAGACAAATGAGCCCATTCAAGTACAATACTCATGTCTTGGAGGGCTCAAGGGAAAGGGTGTCTGAACTCATAGCCATCCTCTTATATGCTTGTATAATGTCCTCCACCATTACCAGCACTCCCTTCCACCCAAATCACTTTCACTGGCAGGTAACTAGAGAAAGCCATGAATGGGTTCAGGACAGCTTGGCCTGTTGCCAGATGAGAGGAGAGCAGGACCCTCCCCTGCATGGATCCCCGTCCATAGAGACGGGTGTTGAGACTTGAGAAAGAGAATGGGAGGACAGTTGACGCCTGCAGAGACCCGCTGTGCCTTGCCTAGGCTCCTGGGTTGTTCAGCTTTCTATAGTAGGCTAATGATGGTTGTGCGGGATTAAGTGACATGGCCTTTCTTTGGCTCTCCTAAAGTAATTTTAAAGCTTACCTCTTTAATAGCATTTCCTGTCAACAAAGCCCAGCTCCATTTAAAGACTAAGGTCACAGTGAAGACAGACAGATACAATAATGGGGTCTAATTCTTTTATTTGTATTGAATCGTATAACTGCTAAATTGTTGCAACAGTAGTACTCAAATTCTTTAGACTACCCGTAAATTTGGGGATGTGACAGAGAGGGACAGTGGGGTTGGAGATCATTCGGATAAAGTAAAATGTATTCTTTGACTAAAAGGCATGAACCCACCCCCTACCCCATTCGTAGAACTGACTAATTTGAGTAATCCTGGGGATGTACCTTGCTTACTGCCCATATTTAACTAGGATAGGCTCCAGCACCCCCTCCCCTGCGATCCTCGTGAGGATAAGTAGCATGGAAAATGAATTAATGAATGAATGAACTAGGGCTGTCAAATTTATGGCGTTGACGGGCGGTAATTAATTTTTTAAATTAACCACGTTAAAATATTTAATGCATTTAACGCATGCGTAGAACCACCCACTCACGCATTGCCGCAAACTGACTACAATGGCACCGTTTTACGTATATTGAGAGCAAAGAGGCAGAGACAAGCGAGTGGAACGGACACAGACATTCATTGGGGCCATGCTATTTATTGGCAAAAGTTTTAGCATCTCTTCCACATCAATTATATCTATTGTGGCGAGAGACGTGGGGAAGAATGATAGAAGATGATCTTTTTTTTAACACCCTTTATTGAACACAACGCAGAGAAGATATACTATTTGCAGCCACCACTGACAGTCATGGTTGCCCAACTTCCCATCATGCATTTGGGCAAACTCTATTCCAACATTTAGTTTAGCTCAACAAATACACTAGATGTCAATATTTAGTCACAATATAAAAACTCACATTTATTTTTTAAGAATTACAAGTCTTTCTATCCGTGGATCCCTTTCACAGAGAGAATGTTAATAATGTTAATGCCATCTTGTGGATTTATTGTTATAATAAACAAATACAGTACTTATGTACAGTATGTTGAATGTATATATGTGTCTTGTATTATCTTTCCATTCCAACAAAAATTTACAGAAAAATATGGCATATTTTAGAGATGGTTTTAATTGCGATTAATTACGATTAATTAATTTTTAATCTTTGATTAACTCGATTAAAAATTTTAATCGTTTGGCAGCCCTAGAACGAACGTATGACGAAGAAAGATCTGGAAGTGCTTTGATAAGAGACAACGATAAACTGTAAATTATGAAGAGGCAAAAAAAAAAAAATCCTGATTTTGAAAACATAGCTTGAGTGGGAGGTCAATGTTCTCAGTTTTCCTGTGGATTTATTCACACACTCATCCATGGTAACAAGCTTTAAAAATTGTGGATGCACTGTAAATTACTGGAAAGCGTTTCCTCTATGAGTGGCGCCACAGTGACTCACAATACACAAAGTGGCCTTCAGGCTAATTTATATTTCTGCATTGGACTGATTCTATAAGACAGAATGCTGGTACCAAACTAGCCATGTACCATAATGAAGTGTACCATGTATTCTGACATGCACATACTGAGGAATTTCCACAACATGACCTTCACTATAACCAATTTTCTGGTTGGCAGTAACATCAGTCAATACTACCTCTTTATGTTAATACAAAAAAATTGTGACGGGGAACCCTGTGGCCACCCAGCTTGCATTTTAGCAGTGTAATGTACCAACAGCAGTGTACTGTAAATGACGATCCTGATTAAGCACATGCAGCATGACAACATCCACATGAAGAGAAAGAAAGGAACATTTTATATTTAAAATTTTTATTTTACTGTTTGCTTAAAGTGTCTGATAAGTGTGCAATTGTTCACAATCATCACCAGGCTGTAGGGCAAAGCTCAACAACCAAGTGTTTGTCTGCATCTCATTTAGTTCTTTTACTGGTTTTACTTTGTCGGGAAATCGCATTGGCTTCATAAAATAAAGAACCACAAAAAGAAGTGACGGCCATGATGTTTCAAAAAGGCCACACTTTAAATGATTACCTTTCGGTCTTGAACACCATTTGGCGGATAAAACTGACTACCGTAATTTCTGGACTATAAAGTGCACCTTATTATAAGCCGCACCAGCCAAATTTCACAAAATTTTCGAAATCAATCCACATATATGCTGTACTTGACGAGAAGCCGCAGGTGTCCATATCTTAACATTGGATATTTACTAGGGTTGGGAATCTAAGGCATGAAGCCGATTCGATATGTATCTAGATACACAGGTTACGATTCTATTAAAAAAAAAAAACGATACATTTTTAAGGCCGAGCGATTCGATACGATTCGATACAGTTTAAGAACGATACTGTTCGATACAGAGTGAAAACGATACGATGGTAAACATTTGTTGTGTGTGTTCGTACAGTATTTTAAACATATATGCAGTAAAAGACCACATTTCTAATAGCAAAATTAAACAAAAAAAATTTCATACCAATGTTATGTGTTTTGTTTTGGTTTTTTATGAAAAAAAAAATAAGGCTTACTATATGACTGTCATTTTGTTGGATGGGATTGATAAAAAAATAAAACTCCAGTGACAGACAACAATAAAATGCAGTAATTCAACTACTGTATTTCCTGGTGTTTTGAACACAAGAGGTAAGTACGGAAATTTAAGTGCAAACTTTCAACGTAAACATCTTACAAACAAAAAATATTAATTATATGCAGCAGCTCTAGAAAAAAAGAAATTAAACCTGCTAGTCTTATCATAAATAAATGATAAATTATGCTTTACCACTGGTATAATTGGGGGAATAAAAACATGGCATTTTAGACAGACAGGTCAATAATGATTACTTTAACCTTATACACAACAAAGTCATTCACTTTTGCCTGTGCTTCAACATTTTTTATTTCTCATCACTGTCCAATTTTTTTTGGAAGGGCAGATTTTTCTTGAGGAAGATCAACTAATCCACATGTTCATGTTTAAGTAGACTGCGTTTCGTGGAAACAATATTCCGCCCTTTCCACCGTTATAGTGGGTTATTTTTCAGGGTTAAAAACTCACGATCTCTGTACCGCTTCACACTTCACACTAGCTCTGTTCCATGCGAACAGATCTGTCTGCCTTCGTCACTTCAAAGTCTGACTTTTGTTTTCCTAGGTGCGTTGAAAATCAATCGCTTCACAGCGCTGGCGTGGTGCGCAAACTGTCCATTGTTTCAGCATGTTGCTTCGTTGCCACTACAAGTTTCGTTTTGGGCTGTGAAAAAAACGCTACAGAGCGTGCGTTACAGTGTTTTTGTTAGCTCTCGCGTTGTTATGACACGCCCGTGACGATCGGGTAATGACGGCAACTTGTAGCGGTTCTGCCGAAATGCATGGGAAGTTGAGGCAACTACGACTGTGAGTGGTGCTTGTCCATATTGTATTACGTGTGGGGTCTCAATCTAAGTGCGCTGTTTGGTGAATGACAGAAGCGCAGCATGTGAAGTAAAAGATAAATTATTATCATATTAGGCAATGCATTGAACTAGGCATTACAAGCCGATTCTTGTGCTCGCGATAGCCGAATTCTATCTCTACTATCGGTTCATTGAATATTTAATGGCTAATAACTGTCCAATGGTAACTTTACTATCGTTACAGCTGTATCTCTCACCTGTAAAACCGGATATCCGGTCATATCGGTTTATCGTTCTCAAGCTTAATATTTACATAGATGTTACACAGAAATATTTGATTGATGAAAAATATATTTATTAACCAGATAAACACGCATCAACATCACAAACTTGTGTTGTCTGAATGCTTAAAATCAATCTAACTTAAAAAAAAACAAAAAACAAAAAAAAACAGGTCACTTCATTTGAAAATATACATTATCAACTTTGACTTGCATTCTGAACTTGAAGTGGATGAAATCCTCTTAAAAGGTACCACCGATAGAAAGACATGTAGTTCTTAAAAGGTAAATGTTAGTACGAGTTATAAAAATTTGATACATACTCTATGATTTGATATTAAAACCCCTCTAAATGTTTTAGAAAACGTTTGACTCTACCGAGACGTCTAATGACGTCTTACCTTATTTTGTCCAGATTGTTGATCATCCTGCCGGTTGCTTCCCGGTGAATACGGGACACGAAAATGGATAAATATATTAATGCCCAACAGATTATAATGACACCTTATTTTGCACATTGAGATCTGAGAGGCAGAGAAAGGCGAGTGGCCACAGGCGTTCATTGGACAGCGCCGTTTATTGGCAAAAGCTTTGGCAACTCCTTCGCAACAAAAATAAGTACCATATAGTGAAAATACAACAAAAATTAATATCCCTCAAAAAATAATGTTCACATAAAGAAAAGCGCTTCAATCTGTATTAATGAGGCCCTATTCTCACACAGTTAAACAACAATGCAAAGAGAACTGGCATTCACAATCAAAATAAATATGCAGAATTCACATAAAACTTACTCAGACTTTGGTCACACTCTGTTCAAACATTTTAGCAACTTGTTTAGCTCAACAAATACACTGGATGGCAATATTTAGTCACAATATACAAACTTTGATGCTGGGAGCCATTATCAGGAGTTTTGTACGTTGTGAAAACAACATTCAAATGAACGTAAAGTACAATATACCCGCAGTAAAACAGGAAACTACGGCGTCAGTCGAGGGACAAAACGCACTCATTGGCTTGATCTCTAATTAATTTAAAACTCGCCATTGACACCTTGTGGTGTATTTAAATCACTACCCTACATAGTTAAAGAGTGACACTGTGGAAGTACGGCAGGGAGCCCATATGACGTCACCGCGTCAAAACAATGGCGAGCTATGAGTTTATTTTTTGATGTAAAATTCTACAAATTTTATTAAAACGAAAACGTTAAGAGGGGTTTTAATATTTAAATTATTATAACTCGTACTAACATTTATCTTTTAAGAACTACATGTCTTTCTATCCGTGGTACCCTTTAAAGATGGTAAACATGTAGCGCTAGCCCTTATATAGCAGCTTTGTTGTAGAATACTGTGGCAATAAAGTCCTCCAAATGCCAGTTCAAAACAGCTAATCAATGCTACCATCGCGTTGTCTTGTAGCAAATAGAGGATGCCCATCCATTTAAAATTGTTCTTTTGTAGCAGCATATAGTATCACATGGAGCCACATTCATCTATAAAATCCTGGGTTTTTGACGAGCTTCTGACAAGCTTTATTGGTGCTTGTGTAGTGGCTGAGAGCTATGCCATGGCAAAATTTCGAAAGCCATTCTTTTAAAATATGTCTCATTATCCAATTTTTTCAATAGGAAAATATGAAGCTTGTTTGTCCCCAAATAAAAAAAAAACAAAAAAAAACCCACACAGGGTAGAAACGGGGAGAAGAAAGTAATGGCTTATAGTCCGAAAAATATGGTACTTGTGTTAAAAAGTTACTTGCCTCCCATTGTACGTTTTGCAGTTTCCATTGGAAAAACATCTAGCTGCACATACCATCCACTACAGTACCTTACAGAATGGAAAACTTTATTAAAAAAAATTTAGAATGCATGTTCAAACATACCACTATTAAACCATGGATGCAGAAATTTTGCAGAGGCAGAAATTATCAGTGGCATCATGTACATCTGCACACGCACAGCAAGCCTATCTGTCGATGATCGGTATGAAACGGCATTGTGCTCACTCATTGGCCCAGTGGGATGTTGCAACCCTAGCACCTTACCGGTCCTTATCTCTCCAGAGCAGACTGCAGCATGATATGCATCTGTCATATTTGTCGGAAAGAAAAGACACCGTGGTGAGAGCAAGATGAGTATAAAAAAAAACTGAGGCAGTGTCATAAACTCACTTCCTTGCGGTTTCGGCATGACCGTGATCATTTGCTTGTTTGTGTCAACTCAGTGGTCGAGGTCGGCGCTTCGGACAGAAAAGTCCAACACACAAGAAAGCACTTACGTGGACATGATTCTAGACCAGATTATGACGTGCAAGTTTTTAAATTCAGGCCAAGTAAAGAAAAAAAAAACGTTTGGTCGGATTAATTAATTTAACATCATCATCTCTTCTGCACAGCTCTATTCAGATGACACTCCAAGTTTGTAATGGAAGTGCCATATTTTCTGGACTATAAATCACACTATATTAAAACTATTTTTTGCAGCACCGACCAATGAGTTATAAAAAGGTGCAACGATTATGACTTTTATTTTCTCAGCACTGACAGTCACGAGAAAGGTGCTCTAGGCGTGCCTTTTACTTCCAGAGTTTTTCAGAAGTGATACTGAAGATGAAGATATTGAAGAATATGGGAGGGATTTGGAGTGTGTTTGGAAAACAAGTTATGTTGTTAGGCTGTAGTTATCTGAATTTTTGTTAATATGTAATGTTAAAAAACACCTATTTAGCCTGTTGTTCTCCATTTTATTATCAAAATAATGTACAATATTTGGTCATACACTGCTGGCCAAAAGTATTGGCACCGCTGCAATTCTGTCTGATAATGCTCAATTATGCTCAATAATCATTAATGCTCATTACAAATGCATTGGTAGTAATCGGGCATGAAAATGGGTCAGGGGTTAAAAAGGTGAGAAGGGTGTGAAGGAAATATGTTCTGGTACACTGTACAACTAGGGCTGTCCCAAACGACAAATTTTCTTCTGATTAGTCAGCCGATTATTTTATGCGATTAGTCGACTAATCTAATAACCCCAGCCCCGCCCCCCCCCCTTAAAAAAAAAATTTTTTTTTTTTTACCAATTTAGCAATAAACTTTTTAATGACGTGTATTTGGAACACTTATTTTCTTTATTAAAGTTAAAATAACTACGTATATAACAACAATAAATCACAAATAAACAATGAGGTCAAATGCTGATAGCATTAACTAGTGCAAAAAATGGAATGTAAACAGATTCAGAACACCGACTTCGCCTTTCCAACATGATTCAAAACAATTTTCAGAAAAAAAAAATCTAACATTAATATTATAGTATATTACTATCTATTTCTAATCAGATTTTTCATAAAGGGTGCCATTTTCAAGCTATTCTTAGTGTAGAATCTGAATTCTGAAGTATGTGGGATTAACTCCAGAAATCGTTATCTATACGACGTTTTTATTTTGAAATGTTCACCGGAAGTACAGTTGTGGTCAAAAGTTTATATACACTTGTGAAGAACATAATGTCATGGCTCTCTTGAGTTTCCAGTTATTTCTACAACTCTGATTTTTCTCTGATAGAGTGATTGGAACAGATACTTCTTTGTCACAAAAAACATTCATGAAGTTTGGTTCTTTTATGACTTTATTATGGGTGAACAGAAAAAAGTGATCAAATCTGCTGGGTCAAAAATATACATACAGCAGCGCTAATATTTGGTAACATGTCCCTTGGCCATTTTCACTTCAATTAGGTGCTTTTGGTAGCCATCCACAAGCTTCTGGCAAGCTTCTGGTTGAATCTTTGACCACTCCTCTTGACAGAATTGGTGCAGTTCAGTTAAATTTGATGGCTTTCTGACATGGACTTGTTTCTTCAGCATTGTCCACAAGTTCTCAGTGGGGTTTAAGTCAGGACTTTGGGAAGGCCATTCGAAAACCTTAATTCTAGCCTGATTTAGCCATTCCATTACCACTTTTGATGTGTGTTTGGGGTCATTGTCCTGTTGGAACACCCAACTGCGCCCAAGACCCAATCTTCAGGCTGATGACGTTTGGTTATCTTGAAGAATTTGAAGGTAATCCTCCTTCTTCATTATCCCATTTACTCTCTGTAAAGCACCAGTTCCATTGGCAGAAAAACAGCCCCACAGCATAATACTACCACCACCGTGCTTGACGGTAGGCATGGTGTACTTGGGGTTAAAGGCCTCACCTTTTCTCCTCCAAACATATTGCTGGGTATTGTGGCCAAACAGCTCGATTTTTGTTTCATCTGACCACAGAACTTTCCTCCAGAAGGTTTTTATCTTTGTCCATGTGATCAGCAGCAAACTTCAGTCGAGCCTTAAGGTGCCGCTTTTGGAGCAAGGGCTTCCTTCTCGCACGGCAGCCTCTCAGTCCATGGCGATGCAAAACACGCTTGACTGTGGACACTGACACCTGTGTTCCAGCAGTTTCTAATTCTTGGCAGATCTGCTTTTTGGCGATTCTCGGTTGAATCTTCACCCTCCTGACCAATTTTCTCTCAGCAGCAGGTGATAGCTTGCGTTTTCTTCCTGATCGTGGCAGTGACAAAACAGTGCCATGCACTTTATACTTACAAACAATTGTTTGCACTGTTGCTCTTGGGACCTGCAGCTGCTTTGAAATGGCTCCAAGTGACTTTCCTCACTTGTTCAAGTCAATGATTCGCTTTTTCAGATCCATGGATGTATATTTTTGACCCATCAGATTTGATCACTTTTCTGTTAACCCATAATAAAGTCATAAAAGAACCAAACTTCATGAATGTTTTTTGTGACAAAGCAGTATCTGTTCCAATCACTCTATCGGAGAAATATCAGAGTTGTAGAAATAACTGGAAACTCAAGAGAGCCATGACATTATCTTCACAAGTGTATTTAAACTTTTGACCACAACTGTACGTTCGCTAAACCGCTAACCGTAAACTTTACACTCGGCAAAAAAAGCTCTTTTTGTCATTGCATGTGGTGTCAATAATCTTTTTTTCCTCCCATTTTTTATTCTAACCAGTGATTTTTCATTTTTGAAGTGTCACCTTTTAACCGCAAGTTTGCTTTTTGGAGAAGACTGCCAATGTTTTATAGCAGGCTAAAGTAGGTTGGCTTTTTTCCCTATTAGTCTCAATGTAGCAATGCTAACGTTTACAGTGTTTAATATAGATGTTTCCTTGTTTTGTATGTCTGAACTATAATGCTGCAGCTTGTTGATGACCAATAAATATCTGTGAAAGGAACTGTTTCATGGTGACAAAACGTTGCCGTGAAAATTACCGCCCTCATTTTTATTTACCATGCGATAAATGGACTCATTGCATATCGCGACAGGCTTAGCAAGTTCAATCAAACATATTGTCAGTTAGTTAGATAGACTAACGATCTGCTAGCTTCTGTCGTCTTCCAAAATTACAACTGGGTGACGGCGCTTTAGGTGTTCATTCACGGCCGACGTGCAGCCAAGCTTGGCATCGAAGAGACAGGACACAACAGTGTACCCTCCTTTGTTTCGTTTAAATAAGTCAATGTTTTGGCCACTCTGGTGCGTTTTTTTGGGCTTTGCGCTGCTTTCCCCGCTTGCATACAAAGCGTCCGACAAAATCTCCCACCCCGCCCCCCTTAAAAATTTTCTCCTCGGATCTACACCATTCACGTAGGTCACCCTTTTTGACTTCAAAACGGCGAATTTCGCCGAAAGGTGAAAGATTTTCTTGCCTGAGTAATAGCTTCATTTATTTTGCTTGCAATAAAAAAACACAAAAGAGAATGGAAAAATAATAAATCATAATTATTTTGAGACAAAAATGGGCCGGACAAAAGTATTGGCACCCTTTGAAAAATCATGTGATGTTTCTCTAATTTGTGTAATTAACAGTACCTGTTACTTACCTGTGGCACATGAAAGGTGGTGGCAATAAATACATCACACTTGCAGCCAGTTAAAAGGGATTAAAATTGACTCAAACTCTGTCCTGTGTCCTTGTGTGTACCACATTGAGCACAGAGAAAAGAAAGAAGACCAAAGAACTGTCTGAGGACTTGCGAAGCAAAATTGTGGAGAAGCATGGGTAATCTCAAGGCTCCAAAGACCTGAATGTTCCTGTGTCTACTGTGTGCAGTGTCATCAATAAGTGATAAGCCTATGGCACTGTGGCTAACCTCCCTAGATGTGGATGGAAAAGCAAATTGACCAGAGATTTAGATGAAAGATTGTCCGGATGGTGGATAAAGAACCTCGACAAACATCCAAACAAGTTCAGGCTGTCCTGCAGTCTGAGGGTACAACAGTGTCAACACATACTATCCGTCGGCGTCTGAATGGAAAGAGACTCTATGGGAGATACCCAGGAAAACCCCACTTCTGACCCAGAGACATAAAAAAGCCAGGCTGGAGTTTGCCAAAACTTACTTGAGAAAGCCAAAAACGTTTTGGAAGAATGTTCTCTGGTCAGATGAGACAAAAGTAGAGCTTTTTGGGAAAAGGCATTAACATAGAGTATATAGGAAAAAAAGAGGCCTTCAAAGAAAAGAACACAGTCCCTACAGTCAAATATGGCGGCGGTTCCCAGATATTTTGGGGTCGCTTTGCTGCCTCTGGCACTGGACTGACCGTGTGCATGGCCTTATGAGGTCTGAAGACTACCAACAAATTTTGCAGCATAATTTCGGGCCCAGTGTGAGAAAGCTGGGTCTCCCTCAGAGGTCATGGGTCTTCCAGCAGGACAATGACCCAAAACACTTCAAAAAGCACTAGAAAATGGTTTGAGTGAAAGCACTGGAGACCTCTAAAGTAGCCAGCAATGAATCCAGACCTGAATCCCTTAGAACACCTGTGGAGAGATCTGAAAATGGCAGTTTGGAGAAGGCACCCTTCAAATCTCAGAGACCTAGAGCAGTTGGCCAAAGACGACTGGTCTAAAATGCCAGCAGAGCATTGTAAGAAACTGGTGGATGGTTGTTGGCAGTTACTGTAATTTCCCGAATATAAGGCGCACCCGTGTATAATGCGCACCCCAAATTTAGCACCAATAAATAGAAGAATACAAGAAAACGGAGCTCGTGTACAGATACAGAATTGTCATTTTACTGACTGGTGAAACACAAAACAAGCATAGCACATTGGTAGTTCAAAACATTACCATAAACTGACAATATTTACGGTAATAATATGATTTGACAACTTCTCCAACTTTCCAGAATCTAGGAGAAAACAAAACAGATGTGACTTTTCTTTTAAAGGCTGCTGTATAACTTGCTCGTTTCATCATGATGAATAAATGTTTCTTCCATGGATTGATACGGTAACATGAAAGTGAGAACGTAAATCGGAAATCCGTGAGAGCTCATCGCTGTCAACACGACAGTAACAATAGGAACTATTGTTATTTGGGTTTGAGTTTACTGAGGGACCGATATAGTTGACGGACACAGGAAGTGTGTGTGCTAACGTTTGTTATGGTCTGAGTTGCGGAGCTGCAAGAAACGTTGACTCAAATGAGTTCAAGAAACTAAATTCTGTGCTTTATGAAGAGTGAAAAAAGCAGAATTTAACACAGACGAAATCATTCGGCCGATTAAAGTGAAGTATTACCGAAACAAAATGGTGACGTCACGTACCGTAATGGTTGGCAATGGGTCGCCGCATACGTTTCTTCAAACACAACGTGGCCTTGTCAATAAAAAAAAAAATCGGTTTATATATACAGTGCCTTGCAAAAGTATTCGGCCCCCTTGAATCTTGCAACCTTTCGCCACATTTCAGGCTTCAAACATAAAGATATGAAATTTAATTTTTTTGTCAAGAATCAACAACAAGTGGGACACAATCGTGAAGTGGAACAACATTTATTGGATAATTTAAACTTTTTTAACAAATAAAAAACTGAAAAGTGGGGCGTGCAATATTATTCGGCCCCTTTACTTTCAGTGCAGCAAACTCACTCCAGAAGTTCAGTGAGGATCTCTGAATGATCCAATGTTGTCCTAAATGACCGATGATGATAAATAGAATCCACCTGTGTGTAATCAAGTCTCCGTATAAATGCACCTGCTCTGTGATAGTCTCAGGGTTCTGTTTAAAGTGCAGAGAGCATTATGAAAACCAATGTACACACCAGGCAGGTCCGAGATACTGTTGTGGAGAAGTTTAAAGCCGGATTTGGACACAAAAAGATTTCCCAAGCTTTAAACATCTCAAGGAGCACTGTGCAAGCCATCATATTGAAATGGAAGGAGCATCAGACCACTGCAAATCTACCAAGACCCGGCCGTCCTTCCAAACTTTCTTCTCAAACAAGGAGAAAACTGATCAGAGATGCAGCCAAGAGGCCCATGATCACTCTGGATGAACTGCAGAGATCTACAGCTGAGGTGGGAGAGTCTGTCCATAGGACAACAATCAGTCGTACACTGCACAAATCTGGCCTTTATGGAAGAGTGGCAAGAAGAAAGCCATTTCTCAAAGATATCCATAAAAAGTCTCGTTTAAAGTTTGCCACAAGCCACCTGGGAGACACACCAAACATGTGGAAGAAGGTGCTCTGGTCAGAGGAAACCAAAATTGAACTTTTTGGCCACAATGCAAAAGGATATGTTGGCGTAAAAGCAACACAGCTCATCACCCTGAACACACCATCCCCACTGTCAAACATGGTGGTGGCAGCATCATGGTTTGGGCCTGCTTTTCTTCAGCAGGGACAGGGAAGATGGTTAAAATTGACGGGAAGATGGATGCAGCCAAATACAGGAACATTCTGGAAGATAACCTGTTGGTATCTGCACAAGACCTGAGACTGGGACGGAGATTTATCTTCCAAAAGGACAATGATCCAAAACATAAAGCCAAATCTACAATGGAATGGTTAAAAAATAAACGTATCCAGGTGTTAGAATGGCAAAGTCAAAGTCCAGACCTGAATCCAATCGAGAATCTGTGGAAAGAGCTGAAGACCGCTGTTCACAAACACTCTCCATCCAATCTCACTGAGCTCGAGCTGTTTTGCAAGGAAGAATGGGCAAGAATGTCAGTCTCTCGATGTGCAAAACTGATAGAAACATACCCCAAGCGACTTGCAGCTGTAATTGGAGCAAAAGGTGGCGCTACAAAGTATTAACGCAAGGGGGCCGAATAATATTGCACGCCCAACTTTTCAGTTTTTTATTTGTTAAAAAAGTTTAAATTATCCAATAAATTTTTTTCCACTTCACGATTGTGTCCCACTTGTTGTTGATTCTTGACAAAAAATTAAAATTTTATATCTTTATGTTTGAAGCCTGGAATGTGGCGAAAGGTTGCAAGGTTCAAGGGGGCCGAATACTTTTGCAAGGCACTGTATATGTAATATATATATATTTCTGTCTCCATCCATGTACCCGTTTTTAATAGGCACCATGATTTTACAAGTTGATTTTGGGGGGAAAAAAGTGTGCGTTATATTCGGGAAATTACGGTATTTTGTCTAAAGGTTTTGCTACCAAGTATTAGGCTGAGGGTGCCAATACTTTTGTCAGTCTTATTTTTGGAGTTTTGTATAAAATGATAATGATTTAAATCTTTTTTTTTTCATTCTCTTGGGAGATTTCAAATGTATTTTTTTGCAAAATGTAGCTGGACTTTGATGTTGTCTTGCCACTCCACTACACCAAACCACAGATATACAAAGAAGAAAGGAGATTGCAACTTGTCACATGAACTTATCAGGCAGTTCTTGAATTTGCTTTTGGCTTATTGGCATCATGCCTAACCAGTTTTCTTTAGTTTTTTCATGAATTTTGGAGGGACATCCTCTTCCTGGTAATGTCACTGTAGTGCCATAATTTCCCGCTCTTGCTGATTAATGTATTTACTGTATTCAATGATAAATTTGATGCATTCAAATACTCTTTTTATCCTTCTTTTGACTGAAAGTTTTGAACAAAGAGTTTCCTCAAAGCTTTTCCCTGTAGACCATATCTCGTGTTGTAAGATGCAACAAAAATGACGCAAAACCTTATAAAAGCAGCTGAACTTGATTTAGGGTTAATTTGAGGCACTTAAAATGGTAAACTTACCATGTATTTTAATTTAATAAGTAATTCTTAACACAGCTGCATCCCAAGTCATATAAGTGAAGTGTGTTCACACTTGTGAAAGCCCCCCCCCCATCGGAGAGCACATTTGTACATTTATGGTGGAAAAGCTTTAAAATGATTAATTTTGGTCTTATTTTGTGCATATCACTGGACAAAAATGGCTGGCAAACATCACACTGTACTGTCTCAACTTCACATATTTGTGAATGTGAACAGATTTAAAAATATTTCTCATTTGACATCTTGGGTTTAGCTCTCATTTCTAAAACATTATCAGCTATTTAGATAACACTGATTCAACACACATTAGTTCGGCCTGTGAAACATGCAGCGCATGTGACCATGAAATAACCACAAATTCCAAGCAATTTTGGACAACCAAACCAACCAACCAAATCGCTGCCCAATCTTCTCAATTTTATTTTGTTGACTAAATTTAGACATGAAGATATTTACTGTGCTAGTTATCACAAGAGGTGGGTAGAGTAGCCAAAATTTTTACTGAAGTAAGAGTAGCGTTACTTCAAAATAATATTACTCAAGTAAAAGTAGTCATCCACTAATATACTCAAGTAGAAGTCAAAAAGTATTTGGTGAAAAGAATACTTAAGTAATGACTAACATTGTGAGTAACTGCTTAAGATGTTTGATTAAAAAAAAAAAGTTTTTTAAGCAATGGTATTTTTTTCTCAACACAGTTATGAACTGCTATTATTATACTGTTCCATAACCTATTACATAAACACATTAAGCCAAATAAGAAGAAAAAGATACATTGAATTCCTGCGAGAGAAAACAAATCTACAGAAATTAAGCATTATTTGTCCAAAGAGCATGAGTGCTTTGTTGTGGAGATATTATTTCCCATATTTTCTACTATGAAACTAAAAAGATCATGTCTCTGGTTTTCTGTGGTCAATCGATGCCTAATAAAAACTGGAAGACAGATTAAAATGCTTTCGAGTCCTGTTGATGGTTGCGCCCTGTGTCAAATGCTTATTTTTTTACGGTGCTTTAAATAGAATTATAATACTAAGGGGCTGTGAGATATCAATAGAACCGTTATGTGGCAAGATAACAAATATTAATAAAGTTAACAAAAAAATAAATCACATTTCATGAGCAGTTATCGAAAATAGATTGAAAATTACGAAAATTTACGAAAGTATTCCAGAAACAGCCGAATGGGGCTTTGACGTCACAGCCAGGAAACAAAAGGGTCGAGGCAGGTGCTATCGTTGTTTATCGACGAGAGAGTTGCGTTCGTGTTTTTTCAAAAAAATCACTAAAATGGTTCAAACCTGTCGTGCTATGTGGTGTAGCCATTTGTCACAATGTAGTACCCATGAGTTCCCGAACACGAGAAAAAGAGCTGGACGAGGCAGTCAATGAGTAAAGTTTGTCCGTGCAAAGAGGGCTAATTTTGCAGACCCAGCCTCCGGCACGGTTTTGTGTGGTGCGCATTTTACACCTGAAAGCTATTCGAACTATGGACAAATGAAATCAGGTATTGCTAAGAAATTGCTGCTGAAAGCAGATGCGGTGCCCACCATACACACGCAGCCACCCAAATGTCCCGAGATATCAAGAAAGAGGACGATGACTGGCACTGATGAGACCACCCCACCACCCGAGGCTCAGCAAAGGAGGGGAGCAGCCAAGCTTGAAATGGCCAGAGTGAGTACTATTTCATAATAAAAAACATATCACGCATTGGATATAGGACTGGACATGTATAAATTATCGCTCGTAAAATATATACAACAAATCCTCTAATCCCATTCATATTTGTGTCTGTTGGCAGAGCGAAAACCTACGATAGCACAATAAATGATAATTATTCTATACATTACTTTATTTTGCGGTCACGGTGTATCAGCTTCACAAAAAGAAATGCAAAACAAACCATTCGGTGTTTCCCACATGATCTGTTGCCGGTGTTTCATCAGTGTGATTGCTCCCCTAAATGATCGTTTCATTAGGCAGCATTGGCTTTCGTTTGGGCTCAAATTGATAACCCACAACACCAAAGAAAGGTTCATAACTCTCCTCATCACCATTAGAAGACAAAATTGTCTGCCATCATGGCCGCCATTCAGTACTAAGTACTGAGCCGGGTGTTTCCTAGTTGTGACGTCACGCACACAATATGCTAGATTTCGGGGATCTTGGGCGCCGGTCGTTTTAGCTTGACATTCGATCCAAATTTCTATCATTTTCTTGGTGTTGCGATGTGTGTAATTACACGAATTGGCATGATATGAATCCAAAAGGCATGCGTTTATGGATAAATGATGGAATATTAGCATTTCCCCAGGTGTTGTAATACTCTTTAAAGACTCTAAAGACTTTAAAGGTTTTCCGTCCCATTGTGTAGAACTTACTAGGTGAGTTAGGCCCCTCCAGTACTGGCGGTCTTGTGCCAGCAGATTTGTATCCTTCAAGGTAACTCCGTGTTGTTGGAGTTTGTCCGCGATGGTGTCAAGCCATTGAGTGCGGGGCTTTCATCGTGGTAGTCTCCAGCCTGCAGCCTTTGGGTCAAACTTCAGGATGGCTCTTGTCGGGTGGTCAGAAGGAGCACTGAGAACTGAGGCCAAGCCAGCGGATGTGGCGCCGTGCGGCCAGGCGGGAGGCTGTGGGCTGATTTGTCCGGGCTCGCAGGGTTTCATGGAAGATTTGTTGAGATCTGGTAAAAAAAAAAAAAAAAAAAAGAAAGTAAAATCTATTACTGTATCCAGAGGTGGGTAGTAACGTGTTACATGTACTCCGTTACATTTACTTGAGTAACTTTTTGAGAAAAATATACTAAGTAAGCCATTCTTTTTACTTGAGTAGTTTTACAAAGAAAAAAACGCTACTCTTACTCCGCTACTTTGGAGTAACTCTTTGAACACAAGAGTTTTTCCTCTTTATTCTACATATTTAGGGCCCGAGCACCAACTGGTGCGAGAGCCCTATTGAAATGCAAAGGTTATGTTTTAAAATTTTTCATGGCAAAAGAAATTTGCCAACTTGGAGGCCTTAACATGCACGAAAACTAACCAAAATTGGCACATACATGCGGCTTTGTGTAAATTTTGCTAAGTTTGTAACATTGTGAAAAAATGTAACAAAATGGCTCAGTGGCACCCCCCTGAATTTTTCAAAAAGGAGTAGAGCGATGGAATTTGGGGACTCGATACACTGTGCAAACTGCTCCAAAAAGTCTCTTGCAACCATTTTCCAAACTCAACAGGAAATCAGGTATTTTGGATTGAAATTTTTATCGATTTACTGGGTGCACATTTGAGACCTTGGGACTTATTTGGATCCTCCTCAAAATTGTTGAGACTGTTAATGAGACATATGAGATCTTAAGTTATCAAAATGGTGAGTTTTCATTCATGGGCCTGATCTGGGCGAGGTGCCAAAGTCGGGCATTATCATGCCAGCATGCTATATTCAATAAATGACTTATAACTTCCTGATACAAGGTGCAGTTTTTTTCATATCTGCCATATATGAAAGGTATCCCGGCCTGAACACGACTGCATTGAAATATATACCCATTAGGCCCTGCGCCCCCTAGTGGGAACAGAAAACAGCCTTTTTTAAGAGACAGGCTCCTCCTCTAACGGAAAGAAATCAATTGACCTCAAATCTGCATCAGAGGAGCCTTAAGACATTTGTTCAGGTTCTTGATGAAAAAATATAAGGTTTCGCTGAAGCTGAGGACAGGAAACAGGAAAGTGAAAATTACCGTCGCCATTTTATCTCGCCACAAATTCTGAACATTTATAACTTGTCAGATAAACAAGATATCTGCACCAAACTTCCCATGCTTGGTCAGAGTTGTACCCTGAACGGTCCTGTAGGGGTCATTTGCATCAACTCTGCAGCACCAACTAGTGGCAACAGAAAGTCACTCTTTTACTTATACAGTACATGTCCAGTTCTCTTCATTTTGGTCATTGTAGTTACTAGACCTTTTGTAATACTACATTTTAAGGCCCATGTCCACATGTCTCAGTCTGTTGCCATGACGACTCTGTTTGCCATGAAAAGACAGCAGATTTTTTTTCATGGACTTGGGCAACTTATAGAGCCACGAAATTTGGCACACTTGGTCAAATTGGCCCCAAAATGCGAAAAACGATGGAATACGGAGAATCCCCCCCCCCACTGTATTCCCCCACTTTTCGCGGCGTTCGCGGTTTTTACGAAAAAACACGAAAACGACGAAAAAACAAGGCAATGCAGTGAAAAAAACTTCAACTATATTCCACCGCTTTTCCACGAAAAATGAGGGAATACAGTGAAAAAAAATGTCACTCTATTCTCCCGCATTTCCGTGAAAAATGCAAAAATCATGAAAAACGTGAAAAATGAAGGAATACAACGAAAATAAAATTTCACTGTAATCCCCTGCTTTTCTGCGAAAAACGATGGAATACAGGGGAAAAAAATTAACTATATTCTCCCGCTTTTCCGCGAAAACTGCGAAACAGTGAAAGTGGGTCTGTTATCATTATTGATTTCACAAGATTGACCAATCTAAAGTAGTCAAAATGAATTGCTCTATTTGGTATGATCATAATATCAATTGAATTGTAATTCCAGCCAAAATGACAGTAATTGACTGCCAGAATTTGACACCCCCAGATTCAGGCGGACAAATACTGTATCCCCGTTGCTATGATAAAGAATAAACCCAGAAGATCATCTCCTTCAACAAATACACTTTCTGCAGTAGTTCCATCATTCTCTGTGCTACATTTATCATCTCAGACGGACTTTTAGCCTGCAAGTCCATCATTAACTGGCATCAAACACACAGTCAAACACATTACACACACACAGAAGCACACACAGAGACATTTGTGTAAGGAAAACATCTAATCCAGCTTATCCATGCTGCCAGCCGAACAACTGGTGACATAGTTAATCACCAACATAAAAGGTAAAGACAAGACCAAATTGACTGATAGAATTATTCAATTTGCCATTCTGATTAAAACATGCCGCCACTTTATGGTTCAGTGGAGATCGTCTTCAGAAAAAAAAGAACCACAAGAAAATTAATTTAAAAGTCAGTCATCTAAATGACTTCATTCAATTACTGATGGAAAAAAAAAAAAAACCTTGCATGAGCTTTATGGCGAAATAAGTCATCAGGAAAGCACTTCAGCATTCTTGAAACAGGAGACAATTTATCCAAACAAGAGAAGTTCTCTACTGGAACGGAAGAAGGGGAATTCTACGATATCCTCACCGTTTTAGCCATGCTTGCTGGACATAAGCTCATGTGACCTCAGCTCACATCCCAACAGCCCTTGCTCCCGATGTGACTTCGAGCTGAGAGGTCAAAGTTAAGTGAGACATTACAGTGAAGAGCGAATGAGTGCCTAGGACATGGGGAACGGAGAGAGGTCTCTTTGATTTGTTTCCTTGGCATGATGACAAAACTGCACGGAATGTTGTGGAGAGGGGAAAGAGAAGTGATCAAGAGCTCAAGGAAAAGTGGAAAAAATAGATGACAGACAGGGAGAGAGACGCTTGTTGAATAAGCCAAACTGGCAGTGCCTTCCATTGATTCATTTCCCCTCTCCCTACTCTATTAACATTCTTTGTCCTTCTTCACTCTATTGTTGAACAAGCATCAACTACATACCAGCTCATCTTTTCTGCATTACGCCTCTTTCCTTGCTCAATAAAAGGAGTGGAGTTATTGTGAGGGGCTTCTCTGCACACTGACATTAGTGACGAACGGGTTAAAAGCAACTCAAACTGTAATTAATCTCAACACACACACACACATAGCCACAGAAGACTACAAGCAAAAAAAAAAAAAAAAAAAAAAAATCAGAAGAGCAGTCACGAGCACAACCGGCTGCCTCTGTCAGCCACATTTCACAGTGGTCTGTCATAGCCAAACACTGCACATACACTGAGTAAATGCTACCACCTCAAAAATACACACACTGAGTGGATGCTAACACGCAAACACAAGTCAGAAACTGTAATAAATTCTGTGCGACAGCAGTAAGAAGCTCCTGTGATAAAGAGCCAAAAAACAGCCACTCGGCGTTTAAGCTCATCATGTCAGTTGACTGAGCATTACTGTACGAAATTGGGATATTGCTTCTTTTATTACCCTGACCTTCTAGTAAATACTGTAAGAACAGACAAGAAATAGCCTCCCTAGACCAACATTCTCAATTTTATGAGAACCAAACGATTGCTAGAAAGAAATTCTTCACAACTCAATGAAATATATGTGTTTTATGAGCACTGATGTCTGAAGTTGATGTAGTCAATAAAACTATATGTTACTATATGAGAGTGTATTCAGTAAAAAGGTGAGTATATGTGATATTGTTTCGTTGTAATATTCAAACTATGATGATGCTGGTGTTTTATCTACCGTATTTTCCAGACTATAAGTCGCAGTTTTTTTTCATAGTTTGGCTACGGGTGCGACTTATCCTCAGGAGCGACTTATGTGTGAAATTATTAACACATTATGATATCATTTAACATGTTATTTTGGTGTTTTGGAGTGACACCGATGGTTTTGTAAATGTGTTAGCATGTTCTTTATGCTATAGTTATCTAAATAACTCTTAATCGCTATGGCCACGTTTGCGTTCTGCCTTTGGCAATGTGTGTTCAATTGTATTATTGACTTTTTTTATATTGAAATGCATGCTTTTAGCTTGTGGCACTTTCACGCCCACGTGGGGGCGCACTCGTACTTGTTTACGCGAAGAAGAGCGCTCACACGCCAGAAGAAGACGGACAGCTATGCAGCTCTGAGTGAGTGGGTGAGTTAGCGAGAGAGAAATACGGTTGCGAACGGTACGTTCATTGTTTATGCTTGTAAAATATCTCTACAGAGGCAACGCCTGTGTGTATCATCTTTTCTATTGTTGTTGTGTGTTTTCCACCCGCGATCGGACACTAGGAGCCAGTCGTGTGGTTGTTTGAACGATGTGCTAATGCTAGCGAACGCATGCTAACCGTTTGTGTCATTGCTGTAATAGCACCTAATTATCATTTATTTACGTGGATGCGAACCTGTTTGGTATCGAGGACGAAATTGATTCAGCAAATTATACAGACGTCTGGCATCGTCATTTGGGAGTTTAACTCGCTGTATAGCCAGGACCAAGCCGTAGCGTCCTGGTGAGGACAGTATATTCGCATTTCGTTGTTCATGCACTGTACACTTATTCATCATGTTGTTCACTATTGTATTTTATATTAAATTGCCTTTCAAGATGACATATCTGTTCTATGTGTTGGATTTGATCAAGTATGTTTCCCCCCAAAATGGGACTTATTCTCCGGTGCAACTGATTTATGTTTTTTTCCTCTTCGTTGGGCATTTTATGGCTGGTGCGACTTATACTCAGGTGCGACTTGTAATCCGAAAAATACGGTATTCATTAGGGTTGTTCCGATCATGTTTTTATTGCTCCTGATCCGATCCCGATCATTTTAGTTTGAGTATCTGCCGATCCTGATATTTCCCGATCCGATTGTTTTTTTTTTTGCTCCCGATTCAATTCCAATCATTCCCGATAATTTTTCCCGATCATATACATTTTGGGAATGCATTAAGAAAAAAATGAATAAAACTCGGACGAATATATACATTCAACATACAGTACATAAGTACTGTATTTGTTTATTATGACAATAAATCCTCAAGATGGCATTTACATTATTAACATTCTTTCTGTGAGAGGGATCCACGGATAGAAAGACTTGTGAGGTTGTATATTGTGACTAAATATTGCCATCTAGTATATTTGTTGAGCTTTCAATAAATGATGCTGTAGCCATGCCCAAAGGCATGATGGGAAATGGAACCATGACTGTGCGTAGTGCTACCAATTGATATATCTTCTCTGCGTTGGGAAATAACATAAGGTGTTAAGAAAAAGATCAATTGCTACCTTGCTTCCCCACATTGCTTCCCATGATATTTCTAATAATAGGGAGCGGGATTGTAAGGCTTTAGCCAATGAAAAAAAGGCTCCAAAGGCTGCCAAAATTCACTCTACTCATTTTACGCTGCCTTTTATCTCTCTATTTAGGTAAAACGGCGCCATTACAGATTGAGCGCGACAATGCGTGAGTGGGTCGTGCAGCGCATGCATAAATTGTGTTAAATATTGTAACGTGATACATTCTTAAAAAAATCAATTACCGCTGTTATCGGGATAAATTTGATAACCCTACCTTAAGCCTAAACTAAAGACTCTGGATGAGTGTAACATATTATATATATATATATATGTATATTTTATTTAAAAAAGGCATGGCCGATATTTTTTTGCCGATTCCGATACTTTGAAAATGACGTGATCGGACCCGATCATCCCGATCGATCGGGACATCTCTAGTATTTTTTTTTTTTTTTTGAGGACAAAACACATTGCACAATGTGAGGAGAAATCACGAGTAAACGGCTCAGTTATTCAACACTTTGAACGTAGTTTGTCTTCATTATATGCCCATCATGTGACGGCAGTCAGACTCAGTGCCCCCCTCTATGGCTCCATAACTCCGCTTCCCAATTCTGCATCTTCTCATGCCCGTCTCTCGCCCCCGCCGACCCATCTTCACTGGCGCCTGTACGGTTAGTTAGACATTGCCACAGGACATCATGTGACAAACAAGCAAAGAAACACACAAACACGATGCCCTGCTCAGGCGCACCCACACTCACATGCACACCCCTGCACGCACGCACACACGCGTGGTAGTACAAGCCTGTACACTAGAAACACCAACACATTCATTCGTCATTCTGCCTCCCATTGACTTCTTTCATGTGGCCAACTTGAATGAGCAGTGGCGCGCTTCAACAATAGGATCCTTTTTATTGGTAGCGCCGTGGTTGCTTGTCCTTGTGTCTTAAGAGAGTGTCGTGGCCAGACACACCTTGAGGCAAAACAGAATCGTAGCAGATGAAGCCATGCCAAATAAAGGCTCTGGGTTTTGTAGCTTTTTCTGTGATGAATTGATTTAAGATCATATTGAATCACAGCAGATATGCGCTGTCATTTAGGATAACGTTACCAATATTTCTTGGGAAAGAAGACAGTTGAGGGTTCCAAGTACCTTGATTTATTCAAGGGGTTCCTTCATAATGATGTAGGGATGTTGAAACAACGAGACATATGATTGTCTTGAAAGGGAGCCATGATAATGACAACACTCTGTTGAACCCATACTCATACATGACCTCTTTACCTATTGTATCCAACCCAGCCTATGTTCTCCTGAACATCCCCCACATCCTCCACCTTTTTTGTCTGGCAGGGATCCAGGCGATGAAACTCTATACTGGACTGCTTCTGCCTGCTACAAAATTTAGGAAGCCATTAGCAACATCAAATCATTACTTTGGGGAAAGGGAGAAAAGGCTGCATGGGTGGCTTGAGCAACAACATAAAAAGAATAAAGAAAATCCACACACAGATTAGATTTTCCTCTGATTTCAGGCACACACTGAATGCAGAATCTTATTAGATGTATTCAAAATTTTATGAGAAAAAGCTTAGGGAAAGTACTGACTGAGAATAAATTAATAACATTTAAAACCAAACACGCGTCTTTCACTTATATGGCCTTGTTGGACATGAAAGTAGCTTATGGTGCCAAAACTTCAAAATTAAGCCTCAGTTATGCTTTTGCGTTGCGGTGTCGTCTACGTCGTCAATGAACATTCAAAATTTTGCATCTACGGAACGTGTTGCTGTGTAATTCACCGCCAAGCCACTAGAGGGGTGTTGCATTGTGTTTGAGTTGTTTAGGACTCTTGCCGAATTCCTTGAGTTTTTTTTCTGGTTAGACAACAATGGAAACGGAGATGGAATGCTTGAATGTGGATCTTCAGCTCATCAATATTGAACACCAAATGTTGATCATACAAATGTTGAGGTGCAGGCGACGCAGCAGACGGTTGCGGAAGTGGTCTGTCGACTGTTGATGCCGCACAGAGACTGGCAGTCACATTGCGAATTCTAGCCTTGGGGGAAGCCAGCAAGCGGCTAGCTTCAAAACGAGCAATGTGTCCGGCGTTTTGTCTGAGGTCTGTAAAGCATTGTGGACAGCCCTCCAGCCCAATTTTTGCCGTGTCCTGCAACAGCCAATGGGAAGCCATAGCAGATTTCTAGCAGGTATGGAACTTCCCAAATTGCGTTGGAAGCCTTGATGGTAAACACTAGGGGTGTAACGGTACACAAAAATCTCGGTTCGGTACGTACCTCGGTTTTGAGGTCACGGTTCGGTTCATTTTCGGTTCAATAAGAAAACAAAATGCAAAATAAGAAATGTGCTAGTTGTTTATTACACACTTCTGTGCGTTTAACAATAGGAACATTAGCTTATACAAAGCTAGAATTCTGCTCAAAAAGTAGCGGGTATTTAAAAATAATAATCCAACAACAATTTGCCTTTCAGACTCCGCGTATTGGTCAGCTTTCTTTCTGAAAGAAAGAAGAAAAAAGAAGTCCTGTGCTAAAGACAAAAGCAATCCCAATGACAAAGATTTTAACATGTATTTTACAAATGAAATGCCCCAATGAATCATTTTTTCCCCCTGATGAACGGTTTTCAAAAGCTTAATTGGTGGATTTTCTCAAGTTAAAGCGCCACACAGAAATTAACTAATTTAATTGTGTAAGCAGGATCTGTGTATTATTCTTATTGTTTAATTACAGGTGTTTTAGCTCATTTCAATTTATTTTATTTAAATGGGCTATTTATTTTATTATGTGTTTATATTTTACAAATGTGATGTAGAATTCATTTATATTGTACATTTTACGTTGTATAACTTTAGTTCCTATGTGAATATTAGTTCCTTCTTGTTTTGTTGTGGTAGGAGGGTTTAGTATTGAACACGGAGCTGTGTTGGTGATTATTATTGTGGAGAAGACAGCAGTAAATCAACAAAGACAAGTCAACTGTGCCCCGATCTACCACTAAAGAGATCTGATGGACTCAAAAAGTGGATTACGATTGCATATTAGTTTGAAAATCGACCGGATCCACCGTATTTTTACACGAGTGACTTCCGGTCTGCCCGATCCTAGCTAGTAGTATTGACGCAGGAGGGCCACGTCCCGCGTCAAATAATAAACTCTGCCGTTCTTTTCGTGTGCGTCGCATTGAGCTGCTTCTGGGATGCGTAACACGCGGCCGCACTGCGACTGGTGTGCATTGGCTGATTGAATTTAACGCCTGCGTTTCACTGCGTTCTCGAGGCGGCCACGTTGTTGCGCTGTTGACGTTTCTGGGTTATATACTGTCCTACCATGTTGGTCCTCATTATAGTAGAGAAGACGGAGTAAATATAATCTACACAAAGAAACTGTAACCCGATCGACTCAGAAACTCGTTCGGGATGCCTCAGTTCCGAACCGAGCACCCCGTACCGAAACGGGTCAATACAAATACATGTACCGCAGAGGTTGCGCTAGACATTTTCGTTGTCTGTCATTTTGACTGAGAGGGTCATAAAAATCCGGTCATAATCTATTTTTACCCGTCACTTAAATTTTTTAAATGATAATGATGACATATTCAATAGTATTTCGTTTTCATTCATTTTTAATTAATATTGTAACGCTTGCTTGGCGGCGAAAAATTAGACACGGAAGTCGTGGTATTTGTCTCCCTCTTTTTACTCTGCTTACCGCCAACACCAACAAAACAACAACTCCGCCCCAAAAGAAAAAGAGGCAACTATATAGACCCCAATCACCAACGTCACACAATGATCTTAATTGTGGTTGTCAGCCCAAAATCTTCTAAATATATATTAAATGCATCTTACCAGATATAAAATGACTACTACATAGTCTGTGGTGATCGTTTGGTGCCCAGATTTCTTGTCGAATTACAGCAGTCCATCTCGCTCTCCTCTTCGGGTCTCTCAGAATACGGTAGAACTTCAAGTCTCTCCGTCTATCTTCTCTGTTACTGCAACCAACCGCCACACACGCCTTCACCATTTTGATTATTAATGTTAACGAGCAGAAAAACACGCCGTAATAGGAGGCATGTACGTAGCGGTAATGTGTAAACACAGCCGACACACAATATGGCGGCTCCAGTCAGGGGGGCGGAGTTGTGACGTCATGTGATTGGGGTCTATACACAGGCGGCAATCTAGTCCACCAATTGGATGACGCGCTGGCACACCGGGTGCACCGATAAGAACCTCGCGTTGATGTGTCAATCACGGTGCCGCCGCCAGACCCCGGTGACGCTACAATATTCTGACAGAATAGCCAACGACGTCATGCATTAAGAGAGACAATAGCTAATTAATATGCTCACTCGCCACCCTGTGGTCTGGGGTGTGAATTGCAACCTGTCAAAATGACGGACGGACTTCAGTTTTTTCCGTCACCGTTTTATAAAACCGGTCAACGACGGAAAATATTCGGTTTACGCGACCCCTGATGTACCGTTACACCCTTAGTAAACACGTTATCATAAAAGCACCGAGGCACTCTCAATCAGTGATGATGTATCAAGTGTGTAAACTGTCTGTTGTTGAAAATTAAACATCAAAAACAACTCTTTTGGCACCAAACCTGTGCTTTATTCTTCATATACTTGAAGTATAAATGTAAATAAGTCAGACTCACAGCAAACATATGTACAAAATAAATGATAAAGTGTACCAACCAAAAATACGACTTAAAGTGATAAAATTGAGGCAGTTTGGCCGGTTCGGTAACCGCTTCATGTGGCAGTTCGCTTCCGAACACACATGTACTTGTCTCGGGGGTTCTTCCATTTTTTTATGCATTCACTGACCTCCAGCCCCGTGTTATCAGCAATCTCCTTCCATGAATTTCATGCCATTTGGCAATCTTTATAATGCTTTGACGAAACATTGTACAGGTGGTCGTATTTGCTGACCTCTTCGATGATCCTCTCATTGGCTTGGTCCATTTTTGAGTGTAGCGCAAGAATGTTTGTAAACGGTGGTTATTTCGCGCTGAACCGGAAACAACAGTCTGAGGGGACCAATCACAGTCCATTTGTGTGACGCGTAGTCAGGATTTTGTGGAGGTGCATGTCAGGCTACAGCGGAGGGTCGTAATCGGGTCTGCCTTGACGGCGTAGGTCCGCCGCAGAAGCATAAACCAGCCTTTAGGGATGGGCCCAAAAAAATCAGGTTAAAGTATAGATGCACAAACACTTTTGCTGAGTTATGGGTTGGACTTTATTAACTCTTTGTCTGCTATTAATAACAATCAATGTCCAATTAATTTTAGGGGGGCTGGCCATGATTGCTCATGTTTTAGTACAATTGACGGCGCTAGAAGTCATGTCCTTTTTGATTGGGATGGCTGGCAGCCATGATATGCTACAAAATGGTTTGGACGTCTAGGGCCGTCAATGGCAGCCAATGAGTTAATCAGTTGTGAGTTTCTAAATTCACTTTTATGCACTATCAATTAAGCACATTTACTTCCTTGCTTAAAAAAAAACATGCAAACTTCACACAGGAGAGGCAGAACTACAATTTGAAACTCAAATTTTGTACTGCAACAGTAAAGCAGATGTAACTACAAAGCTACATGGCTTACCTCCCCAGTTCAAAAACTGATTTCATTCAATTTAAATGAAAGAAATAACATGTATTTTGAACACGACAAGCTCACACTGTATTTCTGCTGTGAATGGAATGCAAGCAAACTGGAAGAGTTAACTGTTCCGTTTCCAAAACCTGTTTCCGTCCTGAGACTGAAAATGTACTTTTATCAACTCTCACCCAAACCCTACCCCTTCAGTTGCAGCACCGTCACCCCAACACTAATCCAGTTCAAATGTAAACAGACTTAGGTCTTCATTCCTCACTTAAACCGTATCAAATGTATCAAAGCAGAGGCTCAGTGGTGTCCCTGGTTACAGAGAGGTCACGCCGAGGTCAGACAAGGCCACACACTCTACTCAATTAAGAGAGCCAGATTGTCTGTCTGACTAACAAAGTGTAGATTTCGATTCATGAGTGTGGCAAAAGGAAACAGTACATGAGTGTATCTGCAAATGTCTGCATATGTACACAATGTAATAACAGTGAGTGCGTGTGACCGAATGTAAATGTTGAAATGCAAAGGGTTAATGGGTCAGCTCATGGATATAAAGGGAATGTGTATATAATCGTGTGAATGTGTGTGTGTGTTTGTGTGTGGTTCCAGCAGAGACATGAAGTCTCAAAGCTTCAACACCCAGAAGGGAAAATATGTAGAAGGTTGTCTGTGAGCTAAAGACAATAATACAGTCACTGTCTGCAAAAACATTTCTTCTTTGGTTAAGTTGGATGCCCCAGAGGAGTTCTTGATGGCCTTGCAAAGCATCTCACTGAACATCGTTGTCTTTCTTTTCGATACAAAACGTCCGTTCCCAGAATTGTTGCGCAGGAATTTTGAAAGCAGAATAAAACGATATTCCGCCTTTTATCAAGTGTCTCTTACCGTGAACAATTCATAAGACATTATTAGCACCATGAAGCCAGAGGAAATGGATTTATTTACTCAAGACAAACAAATCCATTATTATTTATTTTATTTTTTTTTTGCTATAATTACAATTCTAGCCATTTAAAAAGATAATTGGGCCACTTTTTGGTCAGCCCTGAGGAAGATTTTCAGTTTTTTCAAGATAAAATCACTCATTTACTCTTTGACCCGTATTAAAATGTTTCAGGTTATCGATAGCTTGAATGTGGGAATCACACACAACTACAGCTCCCAATCCACCACCGTCTTGTTTATTCATAGACAATGAAGAGGTACCATCCCAGGAGACACTTAGAGTCCTCCTGTAAAGTTCCAGTCTCAACAGCAACAAAGTGTGTTTGTCAAAAACGATATCCAGATTTCTAGGTAATCAAGTGCTATGTATCATTAGAGTCAACATATACGGTGTCCTCAAAAGGTCCCAGAGGGCCCTTCAAGCAGAAGGGATCTCCGTTCAATCCCAAGCCCATCACTCTTCCCTCGGCACTCAACTGTCAGTTTGACCCTGATCTGGGAACCCTGTCTTATCTGATCCCTCAGGGTTCCCTAAGGAGGGGTGACAAGGATTTTAGTGCTGGGGTGTCCCAGCCAAGCCAAGCCAAGCTAAGCTATGATCACTAACCTTGCTAGAAACAATTAAGTGTCTGACCTCACCGAACCTTTAACTAATGACATGCATACTATCCCAACAGAAAGTGAATGTGAGAGTATGAGGTGTAATGAAGACAAAGATGCTTATTCATATGGCGTGCTGGTGCGCTCTGGTACTAAACGTGACCCAAGTGGATTATGTACCAAAGCATAACAATATGAATGTTTTAGAAAATATGGTGTGTCTTTGCGAACATGCCGGAGACAAATTTCCCCAAGATGTGGTGTACAGTAAGTTTATTCCTGCGGCAGTGTTGTTTTTAGCAGCCCTATTAATTTAAGTCTTTGTCTTAGTCTTTTGGACGAAAATACTTATTACTCTTAGTCATAGTTTAGTTATTTCAAAATGTGTTCATCTTCGTCTAGTTTTAGTCACTACAAACTCAGACAGATTTTGTCTTGTTTTAGTCGACAATTCTCAAAATGTTTTCCTCTATAAACTTCAAAAGTTTTAGCCCATGAATAAATAAATATTTCCAACAATTTCGAATGAACATTGACAGACGAGCACATCATTGTAGAGTCTACAAGGACATCAACATCTTAATGATGATAGTACACAGCAGAAAAACAGCACGTCTTTTGCAATTAATTTACCTCACCTGGATGCCACGAACTGTATGTAAAAGGTTTTCCAAGAGTTTAACAAGACACCAGAGGTGGGTAGTAACGCGTTACGTGTACTCCGTTACATTGAGTAAGTTTTTGAGAAAAATGTACTTCTAAGAGTTGTTTTACTAAGCCATACTTTTTTACTTTTACTTGAGTAGAGAGAGTCGTTACATTTTTCCTCTTTATTCTACGTATTAGCTATCTTTTTTTTTTTTTTTTGCCAGTGATGCCAAGAGTAGCTCTACCAATTTCATCGATGAGGCGTCGCAACAATAATCACGACTCTATTATGCCAATCTGATGCAAGCCTGTCATTCTATTATCACGCCAGCCCATTCAATAACGTGGCGTCTTTAAAGCACCGTAAAAAATGAAGCATTTGAGCTCTGCCCTCAACATGAATTTAAACCTCCCCAGTTTTTATTTGCCACCGATTGAACATGGAAAACGGAAGTATAATTCTTTTATTTTACAATAGTTACTATGAAGGAACTATTCATACTAGAAACAATTTTCTCCACTAGAGGGCACTAATGCTCTTTGGACGAATAATGCTTAATTTCTGTCTTTTTTTTTTTTTTTAGGTCTCTTGCCGGAATTCAATGATTTTTAATTTTTTTGTATTTCTGTAATGGGTCATTGTACAGCATCATTATAACAAAAGTTCATATAGAAATATTTGTGCTGATAGAAAAAAAAACCATTGTTTTGAAAAAACAAAAATAAGCAGTTACTCACAATGTTACTGATTACTTGAGTATTCTTTTCACTGGATACTTTTTTACTTGTACTTGAGTACATTTTTTGGATGACTACTTTTGAGTAATATTATTTTGAAGTAACACTACTCTTACTTGAGTACAGTTTTTGGCTACTCTACCCATCTCTGCAAGACACGCACCAAGTCACCGTGTTAAATGCTAATGCTAACACAAACGCTATGCTAACGCTAGTTAGTAGTGTATGATAATCACTCAGCACATACCTTTTGAAGGGGATAGTTACCTTTCTCGCAGACACTGTATAACTGTTTGCATTAGTCTAACACATTCATTATAGTAAAGCATTTAACCATAGTTAAGGCAGACTTCACTCCATGCCCTTTGACACAGTAAAGGGGACCAACTTATCAGCCCTCACCTGATAAGGTAAGGAGAAGACGTCAGTGGCTCTTCGGTCGGGTCAGAACACCCTCGCCCTACCAAGATAACAAGTTGATAGCTCGGCGCCTGAGACGTCAAGACATGCATCAGTTGCTGTGGCAACCACGACCCAGCCACGAAAGATGACACATGAACTTGACTGCTCAAACCTGCCACAGAAGGATGATCCCAAGACAACACCCAGGCACGCCTTCTGCCCGGCCCACTCCACCGCAGCTTTCAAAAGACTGAATATTTAGCTAACAACTGTCACTTCTCGGGGACATTTCGATGTATCCATTGTCGACGATTAAATTGTCAACCTGTTCTCGTTGAGCCTTCTTTAAACCGTTCAAAATGAAGTCAGTACAAAGGGTTAACACCGGAGTGGATGCGCGGAGTTTGGCCTTGCCGGCCGACTTGCTGCAGCAGCTCCAGCGGAACGCCATCTGCTTCGGCTGTCGCTGTTCCGGTGGCTTGGCCGGGAGGCCGAATTCCTTCACTTTAAAGGCTAAAGCAACATGGCATAGCCAACAAAACTTACCAAGGAGTTCCTGGCGTGTGTGTTTTACAAAATGAGCCTGGAATGGGCATACACTTACTAACTGAGTAAGTGGGACAGGGGGGTTGGGAGCAAGCACAGCACGTCAAATGAGTGACACGACCAAACATCTGCTAAGACGCGTGCTAACTACACATACTATAAGAAAATATCACATATTGTGAATTTTTATCTCGTTCTTGTCTCACCAGACCACAACTGGCGTCCATCACGTTACGTTTTAGTCTCCCAAGATAAGTTTTTACCTCGTCATCGTGATGCCATCGTCATGAAAAATTGTTCGTTGATGAAATATTTTCGTTATCATTGACGAAAACAACACTGGCCTGCGGACATATTTACTTTGGCAGATGGTATAATGAATGCACCACACTGACAGGGTATTAAAAGTGCCACTTTGATTGGCAGCGAAAGTTGGCTATGTTCACATAAACAATGGTGTAAAAAGAAGTCTTTCAAATGTGCTGGCTTTTGCTTATCTATGAAATTACCCACAGCTACTCTAACTCCGCATCCTTGCACGTTTACAAAGCATGTTGTGTCGGGTTTGCACCATGCCTGAGACAAGCATTCTAAGTCTATGCGAAGTGGGACCTTTTTGAAAGTTCAAATGTGGAAATGGTTGAATGAGACAAAGAACAGCCTGGAAATTTCAACATTGAAGTGTTAGTGTTGCAGTTGAGTTTTCAATAAAACCTAATGTGTGTGTATTTTTGAATGTGGAAGGAACTACCCAGTAGCCAGATTAATACCCTGAATCTCAAAACCGTAAATCCACGCTCACCATTTATCCATCCTGTTGCTCATCATGACAGTTTTTCTGAAAAACTCAAAATGAAATAATAATTTTTAATGTTTAGTGTTCTGTATAACAACAATAACACTTTAGTTTTTTTCAAAGAGTTTGATTCAATGTCATACATGCAGCAATGTAGACAGTTACCTTTTCTCATTTATCAAAATAGTCGATCATGACACATAGAAATAAGCTTTGTCAGGTCTTGTAGCTAATCGTGCCAAAGATTCCCAGCAGACACAGATCAGATTCAATTGGGGCCTTTTAATTAATAAAGCTGTTTATCATCGGCGGACATCAGGTGCTGGGACGTGGGGGGACATTGGGAACTTGTCTTTGTAATTGGGAGCCCTGATTAAACTCCGGAGGAAGCTTTTAAAGCAGCAAGGTTATCAGTGCCCTTCTCTTCTTCTGTCATCATCTCCTCAATGAGCGAACCCATTTGCTTTCACTCGATCATTTCTATTATAATCTCTGCAGCTTTTTACCTCTGTTTGACTCTTTGTGACATTCAACAGGTGGCCAATGTATAATATCAACAATGGGGAATTAATAATATTAAATAATGGTCATTTCAGTGTACTGTACTTATTTTAACTTGGTCACTGTGCCTCAGCACTGTGAGAGCTGGACAGCTCCAGTCCAGTGTGATGTGAGTGGGCATTTATTGATCCCACCAGGCTGTGGTTAAGCAGCTCTAATGCGTTTACACTCCACTACACTCCCTCTGCACATTGTTGGTCCCTCTAATTTATTACGAGACCATAACAGATCCATACAACTCCCCTGATATTTAATGACATTCTCATTCTACTGCTATTACCCCCTCCTCACTTGATTTCCCCAACCCTCTGTCCTCCAGGATCCCTGGGGTATAGCAGTAACGGCAATATTTGAGTTGACCGCCTGGTGTTGGCAGGGTTAATGAATTTTGATGGCCAATAATAGATCCCTCACAATAAACTCAAATTATGCTTGACAGCAAAAATGTTCAGCGCTCAAACGAGACCTAATTTTGTAGTGGATTGTGGGTAACTAGAATGCAAAAATGTAGTAAAATATTTAATACAGGACCTGGACATATTGTACACGATTACACTGCTGGCCAAAAATATTGGCACCCCTTTAATTCTGTCAGATAATGCTCAATTTCTCCCAGAAAATGTTTGCAATTACAAATGCTAATATATTCATTTACTGTATTTTGCTCGCAATGAAAGAACACAAAAGAGAATGGAAAAAATTTTTAGATCATTATCATTTTACACAAAACTCAAAACACAAAAAACACAAAAAAATGCGCCGGAAAAACAGTACTGGCACCCTCAGCCTAATACTTGGTAGCAAAAACTTTAGACAAAATAACTGCGAACAACCGGTTCGATATCCATCAATGAGTTTCTTACAATACTCTGCTGGAATTTTACACCATTCTTCTTTGGCCAACTGGTCCATGTCTCTGAGATTTGAAGGGCGCATACTCCAAACTGCCATTTTCAGATCTCTTCACAGGTGTCAGGCCAGGACTCATTGCTGGCCACTTTAGAAGTCTCAAGTGCTTTCTCTCAAAAAATCTTCTAGTGCTTTTTGAAGTGTGTTTTGGGTCATTGTCCTGCTGAAAGACCCATGACCTTTGAGGGAGACCCAGCTTTCTCACACTGGGCTCTACATTATGCTGCAAAATTTGTTGGTAGTCTTCAGACTTCATAATGCCATACACACATAGCCCAGTGCCAGAGGAAGCAAAGCAACCCCAAAACATCAGGGAACCTCCGCCATGTTTGACTGTGGGGACCGTATACTTTTGTTTGAAGGCCTTCTTTTTTTGTCCTGTAAACTCTATGTTGGTGCCTTTTCCCAAAAAGCTCTACTTTTGTCTCATCTGACCAGAGAACATTCTTCCAAAATGTTTTTGGCTTTCTCAAGTAAGTTTTGGCAAACTCCAGCCTGGATTTTTTTATGTCTCTGGGTCAGAAGTGGAGTCTTCCTGGGGACTTGGTACCATAGAGTCCCTTTTCATTCAGACGCCGACGAATAGTACGGGTTGACACTGTTGTACCGTCGGACTGGAGGACAGCTTGAACCTGTTTGGATGTTAGTCGAGGTTGTTTATCCACCATCCGCACAAAATCGTTGAAATCTCTCGTCAATTTTTCTTTTCCGTCCGCATCTAGGGAGGTTAGCCACAGTGCCATGGGCTTTAGACTAATTGATGACACCGCAAACGGTAGACACAGGAACATTCAGGTCTTTGGAGATGGACTTGTAGCCTTGAGATTGCCCATGCTTCCTTAAAATTTTTCAGACTGTTTGTTGGTCTTCTTTCTTTTCTCCATGCTCAATGTCGTCCACACAAGGACACAGAACTAGGGCTGTCCCGACTAGTCGACATAGTCAACGTCATTGATGACGTAAATCCGTCGACGAGCACAACATCCCGTCGACGGCTAATGAAGGGTTGAAAAAATATATGCGTGGAAAGTTCAGAATGTCGGACGCTTGGTATGCAAGCGGGGAAAGCGGCACAAAGCCAAAAAAGCGCACCAGAGTCCAAAACATTGACTTATTTTTAGAGAAACAATGGAGGGTACACTGTTGTGTCCTGTCTCTTCAATGCCAAGCTTGGCTGCACGTCAGCCGTGAATGATAACGACAGGAGATTGTAAGTCCTTCTAACTAACTAATGACATGTTTTATTGAAGTTGCTAAGCCTGTCGCGATATGCAATGAGTCCATTTATCGCATGCTAAATAAAAATGAGGGCGGTCATTTTCACGGCTGCGTTTTAATCGCTGCGCGCGCGCGTGCGTGCTGATGGCATATGAGACTCCAGTTCTTTTCTCTCGTCAACATGCTGTAGAATTAAAGTTCAGACATACAAAATAAGAAAACACATCTATATTAAACACTATATACGTTAGCATTGCTACATTGAGGTGAATGGGGAAAAAAGACGACCTACTTTAGCCGGCTATAAAACGGGCAGCCTTCTCCAAAACTTGCAGTTAAAAGGTGACACTTCAAACATGAAAAATCGCTGGTTAACAGCATTTGCAAAAGGAAAAAAAATCTATTACTGACAACACATGCAATGACAAAAAGTGTTTTTTTGCGGAGTGTAAAGCTTAAATTAGCGGTTTAGCAAACATACTTCCGGTGAACATTTCAAAATAAAAGCATGTAATGTTCGTCATATAAATAATTATTTCTCGAGTTAATTCCACATACTTCAGATTCTACACTAAGAATACCTTTAAAATGACACCCTTTATGAAAATTCTGATTGGCAATGAATAATAATTATAATACTATTATACAGTGGGGAGAACAAGTATTTGATACACTCACAATGGGAAAACCCATTGGCAGTGTATCAAATACTTGTTCTCCCCACTGTATATAGTACTACAGTATACGATAATATTAATGCTAGATATTTTTTTAAATAATTGTTTTGAGTCATTTTGGAAAGGTGAAGTCAGTGTTCTGAATCTGTTTACATTCCATTCTTTTGCACAAGTTAATTCTATCAGCATTTGAACTCATTGTTTATTTGCGATTTATTATTGTTATTTATCTGTTTATTCGTACTTTAATCAAGAATTTAAGTGTTCCAAAATGTTTTTGTGAATTGACAAGCGTCAAAAAAAAAAAAAAAATCATTGATAAACTAGTAAAAAAAAAAAAAAAAATTAAATTATAAGATTAGTCGACTAATCGTAAAAATAGTCAGCTGACTAATCGGGAGAAAATTAGTCGTTTGGGACAGCCCTACACAGGACAGAGGTTTAGTCAACTTTAATCCATTTTAACTGGCTGCATATGTGATTTAGTTATTGCCACCACCGGATAAGTGTCACAGGTAAGTAACAGGTGCTGTTAATTACACAAATTAGAGAAGCATTACATCAAAGGGTGCCAATACTTTGGTCTGGCCCATTTTTGGAGTTCTGTGTAAAATGATAATGATTTTTTCCCCCCACATTCTCTTTTGTTTTTTTCATTGCAAGCAAAATAAATGAAGATATTACTAAAAACAGTGGCAGACTTGGCAATTTTGGGGCCTAAGGCGAACATATCCAGGGGCCCTCTTCATGGGTCAGGGGTTAAAAAGGTGAGAAGAGGGTGGAGGAAATATGTTCCGGTACACTAGGGCTGTCCTTAACGACAATTTTTTTCTGATTAGTCAGCTGACTAGTTTTACGATTAGTCGACTAATCTAATAATTTTCTTTTTTTTTTTTTTACTAATTTAGCAATTCGATTTTTGTTGACACTTATTAATTCACAAAACCATTTTGGAACACTTAAATTCTTTATGAAAGTACAACTAATCATGTAAATAACAATAATTAATCACAAATAAACAATGAGGTTAAATGCTGATAGCATTTACTAGTGCAAAAGAATGGAAAGTAAACAGATTTAGAACACTGACTTTGTCTTTTCAGCATTATTCAAAACAATTCTTAAAAAAAATTGTAGCATTATTATTATAGTATACTACTTTATAAAATAGTAGTATAATAATTATAATAATTATTCATTGCCAATCATATTTGTCATAAAAGAGTGGCATTTGAACGCTATTCTTAGTGTAGAATCTGTATTCTGTAGTAGTTACGTATTATATTATAATATTAATTCTGAAGTATGTGGGATTAACTCCAATTTTTTTCCGTTAGCTGTTAATGTTGTTAACCAGCTGTTGAGTGTTATTGTATGACTGATTGGAATTGTACTGCATTGTTTTGCCACAGGGTGTGCTGTCGTGTATTTTATGTTCGGTGTGAAGAAGAATAAAGTTAAAAGAGGCATTAGCGGCCTGTGCTCAGCTTCTCCCTCACTGCACTTTGGTTTTCATGGAGAGCACGTTCGCTCATGTGTTTGAAAAAAACGATAGCCGACGTGCAAAGTAGCAAGTGAGATGTAAAAATAGGGACTTAGTGGCGTGAAAAACGCAGGAGAGCTAAGTGAAGTTAACGAACAGCTAAGCGGAGCTAAGCGATGCTAAATGGAGCTAGGCGAAGCTATACAGCCCTAAATGAAGCTAAGCGACTGATACTCAGTCCGTCGTCGTGGAACAGTCCATTGTAGTGCGTGTGTGTGTGGGAGAGATAATATAAATGCAGCATTCAAATGGCTTTCTTTTTTGTTTTGTTATTTTTTTTGTTTGGTATGCTGACATAATTATACATGACGAATAGTTGGGGGTGCTGCTGGCTCCGGTGGTCTAAGCCCTTGCTCGTTGGGGAAAGGGCAGCTGGTTGGGGGCCCCCTACTGGTTGGGGGCCTAAGGCCATCGCCTACTTCGCCTGAATAGTAGATCCGCCTATGACTACAAAAGCATTTGTAATTGCAATCATTTTCCGGGAGAAATTGAGCATTATCTCACAGAATTGCAGAGGTGCCACTACTTTTGGCCAGCAGTTTATATAAGCCGTATTTGAAAGATGAAAAGCTGTAAACATTTATGATGTCATTCCACAGTGTTATACTGAGGGAGCATTGCAAAGGTTAGCAAGAAAAAGGGCGAGCTTAATATGGAGATAAAATTATACTGAATTGTAAGGAGATGAATATCTTTTTCAATTTATTATTGAAGGATGAATCATCATGTTGGTGGCTTTGAAATGTCTCTTCTTTACTCCTCTTGTCCTGGTATGCCAGGATCTGTAAGGAATGTTCCAACTCATCTCTAGCTCCAACAGTTTCAACACTTTCAACTCCCAAGCATGTGGATGTTCTTGAGAGCAAAAAGGAAAGATCACTATTGCTAAAAAGTAAAGATGAAAAAACTCTATTAACAATACTGTGTTGTCCCATAACAACTAACATAATGATGTCCAGGCTTGTGATCTTTTTTCTGACTATATATAATAGTGACCCTTCATTGGAGACAAAACTGAAGGTTAAAGAGCTGAAAACAAGAAGTAAAACCACAGGCGGAGTGTGACTTTTGTGGCAGGAGGGGCAAAAATGTTGATGACCCCGAAAAGCAGTGTCAGCACTTACAAGATATATGCTCGGATAGTAGCTTAGTCCATGCTTGAACAGGCATCCCAGCTGTGTGTGTGTGCATGTGCGAGTACACGTGTTTTTCTGTCTTACCTAGTGGAGAAGTAGACGCCGCATCCTTTTGACTGAATATTCCAGCCAGGAACATTTATGATATTATGTTGAAAATGAACACTTTTTGTTTCCCATTATTTTTGAGGGGAATTCTAAATTAGGTAGCTTCTTAGGACAGCTATGCTTTATGCCAAGATCGTCCTCCATTGAATATGGTATGCCCGGTTGTGGCTCTGTTGTCCAAATAATGTTTCTAGTGGGTCAAACTGATACTCCGCTCACCATTTTGGCGGTGCTCTCTAGCGTTTCATGTTCCTAATCTTCAATCCTTGATTCTCGCTCAGTAGTTGTTGTCGATTTTGAAAGCTTAGATTTGAAAAAGAATACGTATATCCATCTTGCCTCTTCGGTCCTCAGGTTTTTTTCTTTTTTGGCTAAACAAAGCAAATGACCGTCTCTAAGGTGCTAGTCACACAATCTATTTGAAAAATAAGTTTGACCCCTTATAAAAATATGTTTCTTCATTTCATTCATTTTTGTTGTTTGTTTTCTTGCTTTACAACTTTTATATACAACATTTTACCGGCAAAGTCTTAATTTTAAAGTAATATATTGGGAAGTCATGCAATTACATTTTAAGCCACCGGGGGGGGCTATAGTAAACCATAGCTATCCTACATGGAAAAAGGCCAACGGTATTTTACGGACCATAACTCGTTTTTTTCATAGTTTGGCTGGGGATGAGACTTATACTCTGGAGTGACTTATGTGTGAAATTATTAACACATTATTATA
The DNA here is from genome assembly GCF_030265065.1 of Corythoichthys intestinalis. NCBI lineage: Eukaryota > Metazoa > Chordata > Actinopteri > Syngnathiformes > Syngnathidae > Corythoichthys > Corythoichthys intestinalis. Next base: position 35,752,394 of record NC_080403.1, on the reverse strand, counting down.
TCATTTCACATGTTAAGCCCAGGCTTCTCCCGTCAGCCCTTGTCTTTTCTTCGGGTTAATCTTATCACAATGCTATCTTGTAATTGTCAGTGATACCGATGATGATGACAATAAACAATTATTTTGGTGTTTTGGAGTGACACTGATGGCTTGGTAAACTTGTTAGCATGTTCTTTAAGCTATAGTTATCTGAATAACTCTTAATAGCTATGTTACGTAAACGTACCGGCCACGTTCGCATTTTGTTGTTCATGCATCATGTAACGTTATCATACTGTACACATATTCAGCATGTTGCTCTGTATTGTATTTTTATTTTAAATTGCCTTTTAAGATGACATGACCTGTTCTATGTGTTTTATTTTATCAAGTAAATTTCCCCCAAAAATGTGACTTCTACTCCGGTGCTACTTATATGTTTTTTTTTTCTTTTTTCTTTTTCTTCCTCTTCATTGTGCACTTTTGGGCTGGTGCAACTTATACTCAGCTGTGACTTATAGTCTGAAAAATACGGTATTAGTATTCTCTAACAATGGTTGTGTTTTTCTTATCTTCTGTTGTCATTGTCCCAATACTGCTGGACTTAACTGAATGTAATTATTAAGTTATGTATCTATTTTCCAGAATTAAACAACACAGTAGCACAAAATTTTCACTGAAATATAGGCACAAATTTAAGTTATAAGGTTTTACACCTAAAGAAAGGTCTGAACAAAGAGAAGAAAACAAATTGCCATGACTTCAAACCTTTGCTAGTGCCCCCTCTGAGTGTATATGCTGAGAGCAGTTTTCATTTCCTTTCTTGAGTTGTTTTATTAAAGTTTAGTCTCCTGAAGATGCACAACCATGTTGTATTTTATAAAAAGAACATGATGTAAGGACAATTTTTGAAGGAATGTTTGTTGATAAATTCAGTTAAGATGGTTGTTTTCTCCTGTTGTTTATTTTTTCGCCCCCACGCATATTTCATCCCTATTTTGTTTTCCTGTCTGATCAATTGTTTGTAAACAAATTACCAAATGAATACAAAACTAACATTTCTTCATTACTTAGATATTTCAAGAAAACAATGTAAGCAAGTCATTTTTGACCCACTTATGTATCTAATAGTTAAACTACTGAACTATTTAAAAATCGTGCCTTTCTTTGCAAGAGCACAAGTTTTAGCAATGCTTTTCAATAATATTTAGGCTGCACAAATGCAGCTGATTAAGAGGTCCAGTATTCAGTATAATTTGACAATCTGCAACCTAATCCTATCCGGATTCACCTTAATATAGTGAAAATTAGTTGCATTTCACCCCCCACTACCTACTGTATCGATCGCCTCATGTCCTACACGCCACTTACTTTTATTGTTGCGTGTTCTTAAGTGCTTGGACCAGTGAGTTCTGTCCCGCGGCCCATCCGTTGGCTGGTTCCTAATCCAGTTAGGGCTGAGGGGGTCTGGCGTTTCCCGACTTGGCAGGACAGGCTGTGGTAAACGAGGTTTTTACTTGCCCTGGGGACGAAAACTTTAATGGAGCCAGCTAAATGAACACATAAAGAAGAGCGTAAGGCCAGAAGAGTTGCGTGGACAGGATGTGATGCAAGGGCATTCACAATAAATTACTGGTTTAGTGATGAGTTTATACACAATAAACCTATGACGTTGCTACTGCATGAATGACTTAACTCTCGCGAAATAGAAAAACAGAATACAATGAGTACCAAATTATTTTGAGACTAAATTTTAAATTGAATAAACACCATATCCAAATAATTTACTGTTTAAACTGATACTAATAATTTGTTTAACCAAATATTTTGCATTGGATGCCTGCAACAAATTTCAAAACAGCTAGGAGAGGGGCTTGTTTACCATGGTGTTGCATAACAGTACTTTTAACAACAGTCATTCTTTCCCGAATTGCAGACACTAAGGCTACATTCACACTGCAGGTCATTTCCTATCTTTGTTGTCCATATGTGACACATATCTTTAGCCTCCTAACATAATTGTCCAAGACATTTTTGGGAATATATATTAGGGCTGTCAAAATTATCGCGTTAACGGGCGGTAATTAATTTAAAAAATTAATCACGTTAAAATATTTCACGCATTTAACGCACATGCCCCGCTCAAACAGATTAAAATGACAGCGCAGTGTAATGTCCACTTGTTACTTGGGTTTTTCGCTGGTTTGTTGCCCTCTGCTGGCGCTTGGGTGCGACTGATTTTATAGGTTTCAGCACCACTCGAGCATTGTGTAATTATTGACATCAATAATGGCGAGCTACTAGTTTATTTTTTGATTGAAAATTTTACAAATTTTATTAAAACGAAAACATTAAGAGGGGTTTTAATATAAAATTTCTATAACTTGTACAAACATTTATCTTTTAAGAACTACAAGTCTTTCTATCCATGGATCGCTTTAACAGAATGTTAATAATGTTAATGCCATCTTGTTGATTTATTGTTATGATAAACACATACAGTACTTATGTACCGTATGTTTAATGTATGTATCCGTCTTGTGTCTTATCTTTCCATTCCAACAATAATTTACAGAAAAATATGGCATATTTTATAGATGGTTTGAATTGCGATCAATTACGATTAATTAATTTTTAAGCTGTAATTAACTCGATTAAAAATTTTAATCATTTGACAGCCCCAATATATGTATTTGTATATATATATATATATATACACATATATATATATATACATACACATATATACATATACATGTATATATATATATATATATACACACACACATATATGTATATATATATATACACATATATATGTATATATATATATATACACATATATACATATACATGTATATATATATATATATATATATATATATATATATATATATACATATATGTATATATATATGTATATATATATATATTTTTAAACCTGTCCTGTTCAGCTGTTTGACACAGAGAATGGAAGTCTGAGCGCCCGGTTGGTCTGAACAGTTTTAATGTTTCACATTGAGGGTATGACATACTCCCATTGTGATCATTCACATACATTCTGCGGAATCCTGTCTTTCTGCTTATATCCTTGGCCAATCATAACACTTTTCAGAAACCAAAACAAAATAAATAAAAAAGGCCAATTTTTTTTCAGACAAATATGTTTTTTTCTTCCAAAACCAGTGGAATACGAGTAAGCCAATTATGCACTGCACTGCCTCCTAGGACCTGGCATGAATACTACATCAATTTCACGCAGAATTCTGACATCGTTAGAACAATGGAGACGGAACGAAGATGGAACCATGTAAATGCAAACATGAAATGTGTCATTTTCTTGAAGCATCACCATGTAAACGACCCCTAATTCGGATGTTTTCAAATCTGATCCGGGACTTTTCATATGTGGATATAAATCAGTTATGAATCCAATGCCTCTGAATGGTCATCCAGACATATGCAATCTATATAGACATATACATGTGAAATACGTCATCACTGTTTGCCAAAACAAAGAAGAGACTTGAACGAAGAATGGCGGGCAAAGGCATAAAAAAAATACCTTTTGCTTCTTGATATTGCACATGAAGCTGTCAGGTTAAAAAAAAAAGTTGGCTCCGGTACCATAAAATCCTTAAAAACACGACGGCTGAGAGCTCCCAAAACATCCTTGAACACAGCGACATGTCGCAGTGCGCATGCGTGTGACATGACACTGCGAGCTGCATATGTTTGTGCAATGGTAACGGCTACACAAATATATCGGAATCAACAAAAAATTCCGAATTGAGCATCAAGCCCTACGGTGTGACCGTAGCATATTTGTTGTAGCTTTCTAGGTGCATATGCTTCTTATTGTTGCTTGATATTAAACTTCAGTTACTCAAAAGACAGGGTCTACATTGTCGTATTTTGCACTTTACAGTGTGCCACAAAATTTCAACGATTCTTTTTTTTTTTCAATGATTCCACATTGTTGTAATGTGTAAAATATGGCTTGACATAACCTTGATAAAAAAAGAAGGGACATCCCTGGAAAACATTGAATGGATGGCAGCATATGTACCTCCAAAACCTGTATGTACAGTGCCTCCCAATATTGATGGTAACTTCACAAGTGGGCAAGGTACCCATGCCGTGAGCAGTAACATGCCCCCAAACCCAAACCATCACAGATGCTGAATTTTGACCTTCACGCTGAGCGTAATCCAGATGGTTCTTTTGCCAAAATGACACGACATCCATAATTTCTTAAAAACAATTTCAACTGTGGACTTTTCAGACCACAACAAACCTTTCTACTTTACAATTGACAATCTTAGATGAGCTCTGACCCAGAGAAGCATTTTTGGGTGATTCCTATTTTATCATTTGTAATCTAGAGTTTCAAGTTGCTCTCATAGATAAACTTTGTTAACTGGCAATAGTTTTCTGAAGTGCTACTCAAAGATGCTGTTTTTTAATGCAGTACTTCCTGATGGATAAAAGGCTATGGCCATTTACTGTTGGTTTTTGGCCTTGTCCCCTAAGTAGAGGGACTTTTTTTGAATAAGTAATGGATCGTATAGGATGAACTCTCTAAATGTATTGTTTAATGTACAGTACATTGAACAAAGTCGTTTAAAAATATTAATATTTTTTTTCCCCCCACAAAGTGGTCAACCATCACCTTTCTTCGCTTATGAACAACTGAGCTTTTGTCTTTTCTTTTTAAAAAAAATTTTTTTTTTTTAATCAATGCCCAGTCGTGTCAACCTTTAAGTGCCCACAGTCTTTGTCACCCATACCCCAGATTTTTGGCAACCTGTTGCATGCATGACATTCAAAATGACAGAATTATTAGCAAAAACAAAGCACATTGATTAATTTAAAGATTAATAATTAGTTTATATTTACATTTCATGTCCAAATCTCATTGGATTTAGGGTTCATTTTTACTTATAAATTAATGTTTATGGAACATATGGCTCTTTGGAGGCCACAAAATAGCTCTATCCAGACAGCCAAACAAACAGCCCCCCAAATCCCACCCATTCCCACTGGGGTCCCTGAGATGAGCAGTGGACTCAAGGGAAATGAGGTAACACTTACACACCCAGCAAAGCACACATTCAAATAAAAAACAGTGGCAGTGTCACGCCATTTGGTCCTCTGTTCCTTTCTGTCCATCAGAGCTGTCAATCTTAGGACATTTCTCATTGCTTCCCCCTTCAGATCTCGACCCACCTATGGAGGTCTGGAATATTTGCTTCAGACGGTTGCTATTGGAAACAGCCAGATGTTGGCCTCTGATTAGCCGGCGACGGTCAAATGAAATCAGAAGAAGTGAGATAAAATCGCACGGTGACACAGACTGGAGAGTGGTGGCTGCAAAGTGAACAGCGGGGGAGGGTTGAGTCATAGATGGTGGCGGTGGGCATTAGGACATTTTTTTGGATGCACTTTCACAACTGAATGCCCTGAAAGACTAATTTCAGGTTGAATTCGTGTGCATGTAAAAGGTATAATATACTGTTTCTCAAAGAAAATGTGTCGATAAAAATCAAAGTGGGAGATTTACAATCACTTTATGACTTCTTTGGATTGTCATGCAAATAACAAAAGAGAAGTAGCTGTACGATTGCAGTAATGATACAAGAGTTTCAACCTGAACATTCAAATGGCTTTTAAACAAAGTCAAAACAGCACTTTACCTCTCCCGTACCTGTCCTACAAGTACTTAATTATGTTCAAAGTACTATTTCCTGCCAGTGAAATTACATTAAACATCTCCCTCTAGGTCTTTGTCCAAAGTGACCCCAAACTCACAATGACTGATAAGAGTGGTAACTAGGTAAAGGCTGAAGCACTTTGTGAAAAGGGCTGGATTGAGAGGAACAGAGGGAGTTTGGCCCTGCCCCTTCACTCTCTATTTTCCAATAAACTCCAGCAATCAGATCAGAGCTGCTTTAAAAGGACGACTTGATGGCAGCTGGCCATATTAGCCGCTGGTGTTCTCTGAATCCGATTAGACAAAGACAGTGACGGTTTCCAGTCAAAGGAGTCAGGTATTACACCCAAAGAATATTTTTCGTAGTCGAATGAAGCACATCTGTATTTTTACAGCAAGCCATATCTGGCACTTTTGATGAGCTCATCTTTCTCTCCGTCAACTCCAACTGCACCCGACATCTAAAGTTTGAAACAAAGTATAACAAGCTGCTTGTTTATTGACATATTGATCTTGAACACTTCAAACATATGTTGCAATAATATGCTTTAATTCAGCGCCCATTCTCGCAGTCGGACATCCGGGCATTAATGACGTCACCAGCCACAACAAAGCGTCGCATATTGAAATGGGGGCAACACACAAGTCACAAGCAGTTGCTCTGTCGTGCATTGTAGTACAGACGTGTTGAACTTTTGTCTTATTTGCGGTCTTTTTTTCCGTCGGAATGACTAAAAGTTGCCGTGTTGCGGGTTGTAACACAAGGAAGAGTTCGGAGTCGCATTTGAAGTTCTTCATTCTTCCTTGTGAGAAAAAAAGGACAAGAAAATGGCTGAAAGCAATCAATCGAGGAACAGTAAAAGAAGACGGTTCCATGGACTATTCTTGCCAGTGGGAACCTAAATTCAGGCACATTTACGTTTGCAGCCGACGTTTTATTACTAGTGAGTAAACTTTAATCGATTTTTTTTGCCCTAATTAGCTGCTAGGTTTCAATAGACTAGGCCAGTGCTTCTCAATTATTTTGCTGGTACGCCCCCCCAAGGAAGACGTAAATATTTCGCGCCCCCCCCAAACTCTCTGCCGCAACTGTAAATAGTATCATTTGTCTATAAAATTATTATAAGTATGCATCTGCCTAACATTGTGTCCTTTTTTCTACTAAAGAAAAAATTGTAATATAAATGAACTTAGAATAAAGTATAACTTTATTAACAATGTTTTGTTTGTAACAGAAAAGACTTAACACGCATCAATTTGCCTGAATTAAAAAAAAGTCACATCCAAATTGTAAAAACACACTTGAGGTACATTTTTGACCATTTGATACTGAAAAATAAAATGTAATAAAATCAGTAAATAATAATAAAAAAAAAAAATTGATTAGAAACATTAACTCATGAGGACAATATGCCAAAAAAATTTGACCGAAAAAACAAAACTGAATAGAAGAAAAAAAAGACTGTCTTTGGACAGAAGGACAGTTTTTATTTTCGCTGCTCCCAGTATCACCTCCAGTTTGCAATGATGTGGGTTTATATTGCACTGAGCATGCTAACAGTGCTCACTGGTTTACTGATATAACACTGACAAAGCGGGACGATTGTTGGATATATTCGGCACGTTTTCGCTGAAAAACAACCAAGCGGCTTATCAATGAGATTGGGGTCTAATGTCTTTAAGTGGCGTCTTAATTGATTTGGCTTCCAGCTGTCCGCTATAATCATTTTTAGACACAGTAAACAGTGTTTTTTCCTCTTCTCCCACTGTATTAAAAGTCAAAGCCAAAAGGCAAACGGCACGAAAACAGCGCATTCTCGGCGGCCGAGGGAGAACCGTAGGTGAGGGCGGTCGTCGTGACGATCCCAAGCCAAAAATGGCACTTCTCGGGTGGACACTTGAGAACCGGAGAAGACAGTGGATCGCTGCGTGAGTCCGGTCGGAAAACGGCTTTCGAAAATGGCGCACAGCTTTTCTTCATATCTCTTTTCTGTGTGCTCTTGCTTAGTTCAAAAATACTGCACGAACTCTGAAAATTAGAGCACCACTGCCACTTTATTCTAGTACGGCAAAAAAAAAAAAAAAAAACCTGTTCCCAGAGCTTACATGCACCACCCCTGGCATCGCTCTGCACCCCCCTGGGGGGGCGCGCCCCACCATTTGAGAAGTACTGGACTAGGCAGTGGTTATTATAACCGTAACCGACAACTCGAAAAGCGTTATTTTTCTTTTGCTGTGAACTGCTCTGATTGGTCAATCGGTATATTATTGGCCTAGTGGGAATTGGTTATTTTGCCATGATGTGACTCATGCACCGCGTTCTTGCTTCGTGACACCCCTCTTAGTTGTACTACCACAGTTCACGGCTAAATAACGCTTGGAGGTGAATTACCGTTGACGGCAGAAATAATCACTCCGTATATACTACCAGTTTTCCTAGTTCCACACAGCACATATTTCACGAAATTGATAAAGGTCAATTTACTGGGTGACTTTATGAGGTAGCTGTAGATGTTTCCGAACTCCACTGCAGGCCATTCTTTTGGATTGTTTATCCAGCTATCAGCTGCGACTTTGTATGGGCAGATTTGCAAACTGATACACGCTAATTTTAAGTTGTATTGCCTCTTCGCGTCTGTTTGCAGTGACTCGTGATAAAAATAAGTCATGTTTGAGACGTTTTTATTAAAAAAAGACACAAAACACAGCTGAAATATATGAATTTCAGACAACGTTTGGCTACGGATGTTTACCTGTGCGTGCCCCCATCTCAAAATGGCGACACGTTGCTATGCAAGATGACATCATCGTGACATCACGCCGACTACGAGAATCGGGGGTTCGCCCGTTGCGGCTTGCCCTATGACAGGCAATAGAGCTCGCCCTCCCGAGACTTGAAGCTGTTTGGCAAGAAAGCTCGTTAACCTCTGCTCAGCCACTGGCGGGGCTACACCCAACTTAGGACCCAGTAAAATTGAGATTTCTAGAATAATTTGTGAAAATTAAACCATGGAAATGACCTGTGTGATACCCTAAGTCCAGTGTTGTCAGAAACGCGTCTTTCAGTAACAAGAAACCTAACGCTTTTTCCAAACCAATAATCTGATTAAAATTAGTTTCCTTAGTGTCTGTGCATTACTATTTTCTTATTGCCTCATAATATATTTAGAAAGAATACTTTTGTTGTCATGTATGGCGAGCATTTCAAATACAAAATGTTACAAAGGTTCCCATCTCCTCACTTCGGGTTCGTTTCCATGGTAACCGCTCACCGTTACTTCCTGTTTTGGTCTCGACTGTTTTGGGACTGAGAAAGGCTTGACGAATGCGTGGTGCACATTCGAACTGAGTCCAACCACCTGTTGTAGATGTGCGAGGGAATGTTGATATGTGTGCGTCCATGAATAAACATGAGTATTTTTCCTTCATTTTGGAGGTTACCAGCGATAGGTTGAAGCCGCTACATGTGCGGCCGTTTCTTAGCTTTGCCGTTGCAAAGGCGGGTAGTACGGATGGGCGGATCGAAACCAAAATATCGATATTTCGATCCAGCACGTTAAGTTTTAGGTATCGATCCCCAAGCAAAAGTATCGATATTTGGAATTAATATATTATATTTTTTTGGGGTATATTTTTGTGCACTTTTTGTACGACTTTTCCCTTTCGCGTTCTACACGCACATAAGCAGAGCCTTGGTGTCTGCTCCCGCCCCCATTTACGTCCCTATCCTGTGTCAATCAGCATGCTTTTCCCCCGCCCCTCTCACGAGGCACCAACACAGTCACAACAAACAAACATTTGGAAGCTGGTACTTCCAGCCTGGTAGCATGGCTGCGGCATCGACAACGGATCGTAAAAGAAGTCTGGTTTGGACTTATTTCATTTTAATAAATTGCAACGAGGCTGAGTGCACAGTTTGTGCCAAAACTGTCAGATACTGTGGTTATACCAAAAACCTCACAAAACGTGCATCACGAAGCACACGACGAATTAAATGAAAAACGGGCCACTCAAGCCGAGGAGGACACGAGAAAAGACAAGACCACGCCGCCGAAGCAAAGCAAAGTACTTTAGAAGTGGCGTTTGCGAAAGGCAGGACTTATCCAGGTAACGTAGGTGCTAATAGATAATCAGAGACAATATAAGCATTAGTGGCTGATGTGCAATATGAAACGATAAATATGGCGTTTTTGTCATCTTAATAAAAAGCCCTTTGCAGCACTACTGAATATGCTTTGTAATGGAAAGTTATAGCTACATCTTGTTTGTGAAAAGCAAAGTTCATACCGCATTATATAAAAAAGGTAAAAAAAACAAACAAACAAAAAAAAAAAAAAAATATATATATATATATATATATAATATGAACTTCCGGTATCGATATCGGATCGGGATCGCAATATTTGGCCTTGGTATTACTTGGTATCGGATCGAATCCAAAATCACTGGTATCGCCCATCCCTAGCGGGTAGTCATCGATTAGTATACTGGACTGTCTCAGAAAATTAGAATACACAATATTCTAATTTTTTGAGACAGTCCTGTGTATATATACAGGACTGTCTCAGAAAATTAGAATACACAATATTCTAATTTCCTGACTGTCTCAGGAAATTAGAATAGCTGACAAATAACCACAATTAAGATCATTGCGAGGCTAATCGCCGACAACATACGACGTAGTACGACATAGTTTCAAATTCAAGATGTTTGTGACTTCCCTTTCTTCCACCATCGTTATTTTTTGAATAATATTTAGCTGGTACCAAGTGAAAGAAACTGGCCTCGTCTACGGGGCTGACAAATAACCACAATTAAGATCATTGCTAGGCTAATCGCCGACAACATACACGTATGTATGTAGTGAGAGTGCTATCGCTAAACCATATAAACATTAAAAGCCTTAACTCCATTGACAAACGACATGAAATACATTAGACTTGACAGTATATGTTAGCAATAACAAAAGATTTTGAATTGAAAATTTCGTAACTCACCTTTCCAAGCACAAGATAGATTCCTGCCGAACGAGGACCTGTTTCACCCAACCAGCAACGAAGTATTTATAAGCCTCCAAGCTCTTGAAGTTTTTCTAATTTTCGTGGGAATAGGCTGATTTTGTGTGGACAAGATAATTGTAAATATCAGCGTAGCAGATGTCAGGCAGACAGGGCGAAGACAGTGGGTCGAAAAACATCGATTTGGGCATCAAATATGGATCTGGCGACTGTATAGAACGAAGTTTTTCCACATAACGCCTTTTATGCAACACATCCAGTGAGTTTACGGCATCAGAAAGCACCGGGTCTTCCATGAAATGCATTTTAAATTCCTCGATCAATTGAAAACAATGCTAATACAGAGACAAAATGACGGACAAGTGGGCGGAACCACACAGCGAGCACGTGGTTTTGTGACGTCGGTGGGTAGGGTATATTGTTCACATCATAATCATGTTGCGCATTTATGTTGTGAGGTGATGACGAGTTTATTAAGCATCTTTGGGATGTGTTGTACGTCCGATTGAGTGTTAAGTGCTTAGTTTCCGCCACGTTTTGTGGCCAAATTGACCGCGTGTCTGTACGGCGTACTTCCGGGTTGTGCGCGCGCACCCACCTTTGTGTTTATTGCACTGTTTATTGCACAATTCATTTGTGTGTTGTTGATTATTGTGCAGTCAATTTGCATTATTTTACATTGGCACTGAGATGCTGTTAACCCTAACCCCTAAATCCTAACCTGAAGTTCAGAATGTTTGACATTAGGCTTAAACCTTGAGTTAGCGGTGGTTTAATTAGTCGGTGGAGTTGATTTCAACAAATTCCATGGAGTTTGTCAGTTATTTGTTAGTTTCAGGGCTCCTGAATGGACAAGCTAGTCAGTAGTGGTTGAAATCAGCTCCATCGACTAATTAAACTCCCGCTAACTCGAAGATGAAGCCATATGTGAAAAATTCTGAACTTCGGGTTAGGGTTTAGGGTTAACAGCATCACAGTGCCAAAACAATGCAAATTGACTGCACAAAACCTCTTTAAATTCCAATTATCAGAATGTCAATTATTTGTGATGACATTTTTCTGATGTCATTCTTATAGTGAGGTGGCAAAGGGAGAAAAATATACTTTTTTGTGGCGTAATCAGTAATTAAATTACTTTTTCAAGTAATTTGTGAAGACACTGTCACAGATGACCAAATGCGAGTAATCAGTTTAAATTTTATCAGACATGACTGTCAAACTAGTGTCACTTCCAGGAGAGCGAGGTGCACAAAATGGCAGCCTTGGGAGACTCCATCCGTCTTGGCTGCTGTTACGCACTTCTCCTTGGTTATGGCTGTGGTGCGCAACACAACACGGTGTTTGTACAGTGGTACCTCGACATACCTCGACATTTATATTTGACACACGATCTTTTTTACATACAACGTAGGATTAGACTCGCCATTTTTTTCTACACGCGAGGACATGCTCGAAATACGACGACCTGACAGTGCCGCAGACGGACGCACGGCGGATTTTCTTGTGGGAGAAATAAAACACAGGTTCCAAGAAGGTTAGTGCAGGTGATGAAACAAGGAAAAAGGTGATGCTTACCATTGAAATGAAGATGGAAATGATAGAAAAATATGGGCGTGGTGCACATCCGTGAACTGGCTCGACAATATAGCCGTAGAATGTCTACTCCCGACGGTCCTCCTCCGACCTCCGTTCGCCAGTTTTTATAAGTTAATGTGACAATTATTATCGCCAGCTTCGTCAGGTTCTTATCATTTATTTCAGAACTTGTGCAACACAACACCCCTACTGTCCGCCGCAGTTGACGGTGTTAACAAAACATTAAAAGAGAAAGTAAAATCTCAACCGTACCCCTCCCTCTCTGTGTCACGTCAGCGACAAGTATTCAAATACAGCACGCAAAACACATCCGCCAAATTAGAACCCGATTCATTACATTATTATAGGAATTATTATAATTTTTATTACTCCTGTTTTTATTAATAATGTATTTCTTTTGCTATGTGTAATTGCGATTTGTAATAGTACCAGCAGGATTTAGTGCAGGTTTTCTGGCTGTGGAATGAATTAATGGAATTATAATGTATTCCTATGGGGAAAATCCTACTCGACGTACAATCATTTCGACTTGCAAACACGGTCCTGGAACGAATTAACTTCGTATGTAGAGGTACCACTGTATTTGCTCTTGGCCAAGTGGAATCTGTAGGTTTTTGGGCTCTCTCAGTCAAAAAGGTTCCCAACCCACAGTAAATTGACTGAAGTCTCATCTGCAAGAATGCTGTCATACATAGACGGGCAGGACCTCTGGTGGCCATTTGTGGTGCTAATTGACTGGTTTAGGGCAGATGTCACTGGGAGATGTTAGCTGCTCCTCCGGAGAAAAGGTCTCAGCCTAAGGCTATGTTACGTCACTGAGTGTCTGCGTGTGTTCACATAATTATGGTTGTGTGCAGTTAGTGATTTATGCATGTAAAAACAGCACACTTTCTCTCCAATGACCCCCCTCCGCTCTGAAGGTCATCTGTTTACACTCCTTTAATTACCCCTGATTGTTTTAAATGCACAATGGGGTGCTTTTGTGTTCAGTGAGGCCACTGGTGTTATGAGAACATATCACCAAACTGCTAAGTGCAACAAGCATTTGTGGCAATGATCCAACATAAAAAATGGAGAAGAAATACAGTGGTACCTCGACATAAGATCGCTTCGACACGCGATCTTTTCGTAAAATTTGACTTGCCATTTGTTTCTACATCCGAATACATGCTTGAAGTACGACGATTTATGTCAGGGCCACAGTTTCTTTGTTTTGCCGGAAGACGGACGCACGGCGGAGTTTATAGTGTGATTAGAGAAAAAAACGGGTTCCAAGGTTGGTGCAAGTGGTAAAATAGGAAAAAGGTGACGCTTACCATTGAAATGAATATGGAAATGATAGAAAAATATGAGCTTTGTGTGTGCATCCGTGACATGGCTCGACAATACATCCGTAGAATGTCTACGATCTCGATGGTCCTCCGATCTCCGTTCGCCAATCTTTATAAGGTGACAATTATTACTGTTGTAACATCGCCAAAGAAATTGCCAGCTTCGTCAGGTTTCTAATCATATATTCCATCAACTTCAGCAACACACCTACTGTCCGCCGTAGTTGACGCCAGCAACAAAACATTAAAAAAAGAGTAAAATCTCTACCACACTTTCTATCTCATCTCTACTTCAGCCACGCGGTGTGTTCAGGTACAGCACGCAAAAACCGTTAGAACCCGATTCGTTACATTTGTACAAGAATTATTATTGTTACAATATTATTCTGATTTTTATTTATAATTTATTTGTTTTGCTATGTGTAAGGGCCTTTTGTGATAGCACCAGCAGTATTTATTAAGGATTTAGTGTAGGTTTTCGGGCTGTGGAACCAATTAATGGAATTATAATGTATTCTTATAGGAAAATCCTGCTCGACATATGACCATTTCGACTTAAAAACAAGGTCCTGGAACGAATTAACTTCGTATGTAAAGGTACCACTGTGCATATAAAAATGTGTAGCAGTTGTCAAGAATTTCTACTCTAACTCAAAATCTTTTGGTGGGGCTGAAACGAAACACTGATTGAATAAACTAAGGGGCAGTTTACATGGTGACTCTCCGAGAAGATGAAAAATTTCAAATTTGCATTTATATGGTTCCGTCTCCATTCGAACAATGTCGCAATTCCGCATGAAAACGATGTAGTATTCATGCCAGGCCCTAGGAGGGAGTGCAGATTTACAAGGCGACAGCGAATGATGCACTTTGACCCCACCAAGCTCCTCAGCCCGGAAAAAAATCTGATGACATTGTTTAAAAAAAATAATAATCAGACTTCATGTTCATTTTGGCAGATCCGGCAGCTCTCGTGCATATAAAATAATAATATAAAAACGTTGGGGGGAAAGAAGGAGATGAGTCGTTGATGACTTTACTTTATTATTGCCACTTTATTGTGGCAACAATAAGAAAACAAAACAATAGCGGACTGACGCGCCACATTCGACCGCAAAGTTTTGCTTCTCGCTCATCTCACCCCCTCGCCTCCTACAACTCACAGCTCTCCAGTCCCAGTGTCTCTTAAACTGATCGTGCATAGTGTCTTGTTATGAGCTTTTTGTTGACAAAGGTATCGAACATACAACGTGCTGACAACTTTCTTTCTTTATTAACACATGGAGCTAACAGTACGAATACAGCTTGGGGCTCTCGGCAGGCTGTGCGGAGCGATAGATAGAGCCTGTAGAAGTGGCGTCTAATGGCGTGAGGAAATGTAGTTTTTTCACACAAGCGAACATATTACAAAGCACCATTTCAGTGTTGTCCCGAGACTACATTTCCCATGATTCACTGCGTAACTTGCGCCATTCGCTGCGAGATTGACTCAATGGCTACGCTAAACCAACACGCCAGTTGTCAGCTGTCACCTGTCAGCGGCGCTCGTAAAGCACAAACTAGAAGGCTATCATGCGATCACCGTGAAAGAAAGGCCGAATCGTCCAAAAGCAATGCAATGCTTGAAGCATGAAGGTGGAAATACATGATAAAAATGCAAATAAATGTGCACAAACTCACCGGCGGTGTGTGTCTCTTACGGCAACGTGACCGTGAATTACCGCAACGCCAACCCGCTTATATGCACATCCACACCCCTTTCTCGATTGACAGTGGATTAACCTTTTCGGGCAAGATCGTAGATGACGCACAATTTAAACACGCTTAACCTAGCGAACGCAACAACAACAATGGTCGGGGATTGCCACGAGTTAGCTTTCGGCTAACGTCGCTAGCTTCTACTGTTCATTCCACAATAGTTGGCAGCTCTGCTTTGACAAAGTCATCAGTCATCTATCCAAAAATCACACTTACCTTTTGGCAAATCCTTGATCATAAGCAGACCAGTTGAGGAAGCAGGCATCTTCAAAGTGTTTGCAGCAGAGAACACTACTCGATGATGGCGTGAAATCCATTCGCTTAGTGCGAACAAAAGATGTCCATTTACGTGCCCTACTATCCTTCAGCCACTCATACAACTTTTCTTTAGATTGAGAACAATACATCGCCACACACCGCTGTGGCATCTCACCGAGAAGCAATGCAACAATACTGTGTGTATGGTGGGCTTCCCTCGCAGTCATCGGTGTGACGTCAATTCCGAAGTTTGTCGAAGAAAATCATTTTCGTTGTCAAGGGTGTTGCTATGGGTTAAACAAAGAATCTGGAAGGGTTGCGTTAAAAAAAAAAAAAAAAAAAACTAAAATATGCTTATAATTGTTTAGCCATTGATATTATTCAAAAACATGGTTGGCCAACCTTACTTCACATTTGGCCTTTAAAGCCCTTTGAGTGATGGAAAGTCGCTGTACAAGTGTAACTCCATAATTCCAATGAACAAATTAAACTCATAGATTAAGGAAAGCACACAGTACACTTGTGGATAAGAGCGAGTTGACATGTGACTGTTGCACATGTGTTTAATACAATCTGAAACCAGTTGGGTTATTTCATTGAAGGGGCGGAACTAAGGGGCTCAGTTTGCGGGTGTAAAGTGGGCGTGGTTAACGAGGTGAGGGTGAAACAGATAGGCAAAACGATGCGTGGAGCTTTAATACAGGTACGCTGGCATGCAAATGACAGCGTTCTCAGTAATTTTTGATAGTCTAAAATGATTTTTTTTGTTGAAACATCCTAGGAGGTAAAGAGACAAAGAAATAAAGTGAAGAGAAAAAGTAAGTCTACTCACAGTCTGAACCTCAATGATGTGGAGTACAAATAAATGCTGCGTTACGTGAGATTGTCTGAGTGAGGTAGCAACTGGAAACTGTGCTCCTTATCACAAAACTAAACAGAAAGCTGGGAGACTGCTTAACAGATTTAGACGCGCAGTGAAGCCCTACACCTGGACAGAGAGGAATGAAGGGAGCTGGAACTCAAGTCCACCCTGATTGTAACGATAGACAGTAACAACATTCTAGACAGGTAGAAACAGAAAAACCCAAGTTGACCAGCAGTCTACGTTCCCATTTACATTTTACAACTCCAGCAGTTGCGCAGCTTTGATGATAAAGTCATCTACAAAGCCTCAAGCTTGAAATCTAAGCAAAAACTAAAAATGGAGATGAGTTTACTATTTTAGCAGTGTTAGCTGATAAAAGCAGACCACTTGCTGTGTAGTGCTTTATGCTAAACACATTTGTGCAGCGCTACGTTACCTGACGCCTTCTGACCGACAGATGATGGACTGTGGATCAGCCAGTTAATTTAGGACAGATAAAAAGCCTCTCATCTCTGCCAAGGTAGATTACAGTAATAGCAGCCTTTTCATCTTTTGATCTTTTTTTATGGCTGCATCTGTTCATTTGCATGTGTCAGAGATAAAGCTTTATTTAGGGTGCTTATTATTAATGGGAACAGGAGGGATTCAACATAGAAAACTGGAGGAAGATTAGCATTGACCCCCCATGGATCTTGCGTAGATGCTGTTGATGTTTCCTAATACACATCGTAACACTGACATACAGGTGTGGATAAGGCACTCTAGTATGTGCACAAACACAGCTTAAAGAAAGTTATGTCACACACACCCCAGACAAACAAACACACTGGACACTATTAGACTTGAGAGGATTCTCTCAGGCTGCAGCCTGTCATC